>NC_051095.1:4121121-5390288 GCF_901709675.1 Syngnathus acus
TTGAATGGGTTGAAAAATGTAGAAATGAGAAGGGAAAAAGGAATTGGGTGTGAATTTCAAAATAAAAGATGTGAAGTTTTTGGGAAGTTGTGGAATAGGTAGAAAAATGATGAACAGTTGAAAGTTGGAATGGGTTGAATCGGTTGAAAAATGTAGAAATGAGAAGGGAAAAAGGAATTGGGTGTGAATTTCAAAATAAAAGATGTGAAGTTTTTGGGAAGTTGTGGAATAGGTAGAAAAATGATGAACAGTTGAAAGTTGGAATGGGTTGAATCGGTTGAAAAATGTAGAAATGAGAAGGGAAAAAGGAATTGGGTATGAATTTCAAAATAAAAGATGTGAAGTTTTTGGGAAGTGTTGGAATAGGTAGAAAAATGATGAACAGTTGAAAGTTGGAATGGGTTGAATCGGTTGAAAAATGTAGAAATGAGAAGGGAAAAAGGAATTGGGTGTGAATTTCAAAATAAAAGATGTGAAGTTTTTGGTAAGTGGGAAGTTGTGGAATAGGTAGAAAATGATGAACAGTTGAATGTTGGAATGGGTTGAATCGGTTGAAAAATGTAGAAATGAGAAAGGAAAAAGGAATTGGGTGTGAATTTCAAAATAAAAGATGTGAAGTTTTTGGTAAGTGGGAAGTTGTGGAATAGGTAGAAAAATGATGAACAGTTGAAAGTTGGAATGAGTTGAATCGGTTGAAAAATGTAGAAATGAGAAGGGAAAAAGGAATTGGGTGTGAATTTCAAAATAAAAGATGTGAAGTTTTTGGTAAGTTGCGGAATAGGTAGAAAGATAATGAACAGTTGAAAGTTGGAATGGGTTGAATGGGTTGAAAAATGTAGAAATGAGAAGGGAAGAAGGAAATATTGGTGAATTGGGTGTGAATTTCAAAATAAAAGATGAAAACGTGAAAATTTTGAATTTGGCAAGTTTGGGAATGTCCCCAATGTGATTTGAATGTGTTGAATGATGTGAATTTCAAACTGGAACAACGTAAATGTGAAATGTTGAATCTGCCATTAAGAATGAATGGGGAAAAAATTGCCGGAAATTTGGGAATTTTGTGAAAACGGAAAATTTTTGGAAGGAAAAAAATGTAAGCACCCCTGTCATGAATATTTGGAATAAGTGAAAAGTGGAACGGAGTGAATCGGTTGAAGTATGTGGAAGTAGTTAATCAGCGAAAAAGTGAGCGGAATAAGTAGAATAATAATAAAGTACAGGAATAACAATAGTGTGAAGGTTTCACCTTCACACTAATAAAGGACAGGAATAACAATAGTGTGAAGGTTTCACCTTCACACTAATAATAATAAAGGACAGGAATAACAATAGTGTGAAGGTTTCACCTTCACACTAATAAAGGACAACAATAACAATAGTGTGAAGGTTTCACCTTCACACTAATAATAAAGTGAATGGTGTAGAATAACATATGTGTGAAGGCCATCGCCTTCACACAATTAGCTTGTCGTGTGTCTCATTTTCCCCCACTTTTCCCCGACAGCTCCAACGTTGAGGCCTGCGCGTACGTCAACCAAGGTGCGCGCTCCTCCAGTCAGCCTGGCAAGTGGAGACATGGCTCGTGCGGATCCTCCTTGGCGTACATGTGCGAGCGGCCGCTCGACGGTAAGTCTGAACCCCCGTTGTAATGTTGACGCTGAAAGAAGAAAAGCGCAACTACGTCATCTTTCCGCAGCCTGCTCGAATGGACGTACCTGTTCCCGCACAGCATCTGCTTCCATTTACTATCGACTGGAGAGTAAGTGGCAGCGGCGCTTCTTTTCACACCGCACCATCTTTTTGTGCTTTTCTAACGAGGTTCTTTCGGGTTTCAGCTTCCTTCTGCGACTCTGGCGAGTTCCTGTACGAGGACTCGTGTTACCATTTTGAGGGGACAGGTAGAACCTGGCAAGCGGCTGAGGATTTCTGCAAGAACAAGGGAGGTCACCTGGCCAGCGTCCACTCACTGGTTGACAGACAATTTTTGGCTGGTGAGCGAGCACCAAGGCAAACTGACCAGGCCAGCCATCCACCCGCAATGTTTCACAACAAGTGTTTGTTCCGCTCTCCTCAAGCTCACGTGCGGCAAGATGGACAAGGATTGTATTCTTGGCTGGGACTCCGCCGGAACAATGGCAAGTTGGAGTGGAGCGATGGATCAGCTACAGTAAGTGACACGTGTGCAACAGATCGAGGTCCAAAAAGTTGTCAATTGGCCAGAATGAAGCTGTCATGTGAGAGGGCAAAAGTGTCATTTGAGCAGAACAAAGTTGTGCTGAATTAGGAGGAAAAACGTGACAAGAATGCTCTCCCTGTCAAATGGATTTGATTGTGACTTGAGTCATGTTACAAGACAAATAGTTTTTTTTAATTTTATTTGATGAGGATTCAAATGATAATTTAGAGGGAAAAAGCAATCAAGTGATCAGTAGAATCAAAGTGCACCGTTCATTTTACAGGGAAACGTTTGGAAGATGGCAACAATTCTGATTGTGAGAAAGAGATTATGAAAATGAATTGGAGAGATTTGAATCAATAAAGTGACTTTGAAGGAATTTGATGGGAAGCCATCTGAGCAATTGCAACGCCTAACACGCTCAAGTCACGTCCGCTGTGTCTTCCCTCCGCAGGATGACGTCCCCTCGTCTCTTTCTACATCATCATATGACTGCTCCAAATTGTCGGATGATGGTCAAATTTACATGGACACTTGCGGTGACCCTCGTCCATCCATCTGTCACAAAGGTCGGAAAGTCACAACCTCTCATTTGCCCTTTGTCTTCTGGTTGCTCTCTCATATTTGATCCTCTCACGTCCCGACAGGCAAGGCCAGAGATTTCTTCCGGTATCCTCCGGTGACGACATCAGCATCAGGTGGGAGCTTTTTGCTATGGGCAATATGGGCGACCGCTCAGGGCGCAATACACGTGGAGGCGCACGAGCACTCTCAAGAAAAAAAAAATGGCCCGTTTCCTAGCTCCGTCACTTTCATCTCAAATTGGTTCAATGGGCACTGCGGCGCCCTTATTGTCACGTGATGTCGATTTGCTGCTGAGAGGCGTGTCGGGTCAGGTCGGGGTTCTTTCGTTCGTTCGTTCGTTCTTCGTGTGTGCGTGTAAGAAGAGCAGCCCTCTCTCTCCTCCCGCCCGCCCGCCCGCCCGCCCGCCCCTCCCTCCCCTGCTCTGAGCAGGCAAGAGGGGGGACAGCAGAGGCCGGGGAAGAAAAGCAAAGGGAGGGTGGCGGGGGGGATTCCAAGGCCACACAACTGCTTCCAAATGAATTGCCTTTCGCTCATCCAAAAAATAATACTACTTGTCCACATGTAATCAATTGGGTTATGTGAACATTTGACATACAAAAAAGAAAACACGGACAGTGCACGCACTGCGTTATGGCCGCATTACGGTTTGCGATGAAAGCGCGTCGGTCGGCGTGACAGAAGAGGACTGAATTTCCTCCGTCCTTTGACATGTCCTTGGAATTATTCAGCATCTTGAAAATGGTTGATGATTATCGTGAGAAAAAACAAAAAAAGGGCCTTGTTGATTTTTTGTGGATAGATGATTTCAGAATCAGAATTGGCTTTATTGACCAACCTTGTGCACGGCAAACAGGGATTTGGCCAAAAGGGAATTCGGCCGACTTCCTTCTTGTCTGTCTGCTCAATTTGTGTTTTTCACCAAACGCTGACAAATGACCAAGGCGACATTGCTGTTTCATCAGGATCAATCAAGAAATGTGACGGAAAAAAGGGATGGACTCTACACGGCTCCCACTGTTACAAGAAGATGGAGACAACCAACGGTTGGCTGGGGGCTCGTCACGACTGCCTCTGGGAGGGCGGCGACCTTGTTTCCCTCACCTCCACGGACGAGGAAGACTTTGTGAAGCGGCAGATGGGCGACGACTCCTTCTGGATCGGGCTCTCCAATCTGGTAAGACCAAAGTGCTAGCTAGCGGCTGTTGGCTAGCTACCGGTAGTTGACTGACAAGCGGAATTGGTTTCGGCAGAACTGCAAAGAGGACTGGTGTCAGTTTTTGGATGCGGGAGAAAAGAAGCTGACTTGGTCCAACACCAGTATGACGCCGACCTACACCAACTGGGACCCGCGTCAAAAGGGAAGGTAAGGAGGTCACCTCTTTGCGTTCTGTGTCCGGCAAGATGCACAGGAGGAACATTTTGGAACCCTTTCCAAAAATGTGTGAGCAGGTTCAAAAACAGCTTTTGCTTTCTTCTGATCAAAAAAGAGGAAAATCAACTCCAATTTGGCTTGTCGTGTGTCTCATTTCCCCCCACTTTTCCGCGACAGCTCCAACGTTGAGTCCTGCGCCTACGTCAACCAAGGTGTGGACCTCTACAATCAGCCTGGAAAGTGGAGACATGGCTCGTGCCAATCCTCCTTGGCGTACATGTGCAAGTGGTCGCCCGATGGTGAGTCTTGTCTCTTCTTGGGATGTTGATGCTGAAAGGAGGAAAATTGCAATCACGTGGTCCTCCTGCAGACTGCCCGGACGGATGGCCGTGTTCCTACAAAGACTTGGGTTACCGTTCCAATCGAGTTGAGAGTGAGTGGCAGCGACGCTTCTTCTTTCTCCACCCGCAGCGTCTCCTTGTGCTTTTCTAACGAGGTTCTTTTGGTTTTCAGCTTCCTTCTGCGACTCTGGCGAGTTCCTGTACCAGGACTCTTGTTACCATTTTGAGGGGACACGTAAAACCTGGCAAGCGGCTGAGGATTTCTGCAAGAACAAGGGAGGTCACCTGGCCAGCCTCCACTCACTGGTTGTCGGACAATTTTTGTTTGGTGAGCGAGCGCCAAGGCAAAATGAGCAGGCCAGCAATCGACCCGCAATGTTTCACAACAAGTGTTTGTTCCGCTCTCCTCAAGCTCACGTGCGGCGAGATGGACAAGGATGGTTGGCTTGGCTGGGACTCAAGAAGAACAATGGCAACTTTGAGTGGAGCGACACATCATATCCAGTAAGTGACCTACCTACCTGTGCGCAACAGATCGAGGTCCAAAAAGTTGTCAATTGGCCAGAATGAAGCCGTCATGTTAAAAAGTGTGATTTTAGCAGAGCATAGTTGTTTTGAATTAGGAGGACAAATCGGACAAGCATGCTCGCTCGCTCGCCCGCCCGCTCGCTCTGCCTGTCAAATGGTTTGATTTGAATTGAGTGGGGTTGCAAGACAAACGTGTTCTTTCATTTGATGAGGATTCAAATGGTGGCGATCAATCGAATCAAAGTGCACCTTTCATTTGTTCATTGAAACGTTTCAATCTGAATGTGGCAACAATTCTGACTGTGAGAAAGAGGTTATGAAAATGAATTGGAGAGATTTGAATCAATAAAGTGACTTTGAAGGAATTTGCTGGGAGGCCATCGGAACAACTGCAACAACTAACACACTCAAGTCACGCCCACTGTGTCCTCCCCCCGCAGAATGATGTCCCGTGGTATAATTCATACAGATCATCTGAGTGCTCCAAATTGACATTTGGTGGTAACGCTCACCTGACCCAATGCAATGACCTTCGTCCATCCATCTGTCGAAAAGGTCCGAAAGTCACGACCTCTCATTTGCCCTTTGTCTTCTTGGCGCTCTCTCATGTTTGATCCCTCTCACATCCTTGCAGGCAAGGCCAGAGAATTTCTTCCGCTTCTTCTGACGCCGACATCAGCATCAGGTGGGCGGGCGTCCCACACTGCAGCCCACATGCAAAATACCATTTGCCCTCAAGTGACCCGAGTCTCGCTTGCAGGCAAGAGCCCAAAGTGCGGCTGGTGGCAGGAAAACCCCGCCAAGGACGGCTTCTGCTACCTGATCAACTCCAAGCCCACCAAGACCTGGAAGGAGGCGCGAGACAAGTGCGCCCGCCTCAGCGGCAACCTGCTCGGCTTCGCCGACTCGCAGGAACACGCCTTCATCCAAGGTAGGCTGTCCACCGCGTAATGTGCTTGATGAAAGACCACATGCATTTTTGCCGAGTTTCTTTCATTCCAAAGGAAAGCTTGTGGCCCCCAGCGACAAGGACACAAGCCAGACGTCTCCCGCACTTCATTGCGGTGAAGCGTTTTGCCTGTAAGATGTTTCAACCGTGTTTGTTTACCTTTGACCCAAAGGTCTTCTGCCAAACGCTTCCTCTTTGTGGTTGGACACCGACGACACCACGGTTGAAGACGGCAGCGAGCAGTCGGCCCAACCCTCACCCGATTCCGTCCAGTTGGCCGCCGCAGGTGGGTGGGCCTAAGACCCGGCCGGAAAATGTCCATTTCCGTGAAGGAGCGCTGAGCATCTGCCGTCTCCTTCCAGGTGACTCCAGTGACCCCTCCGGTCGACGCTGCAACGCCTTACTCAGTGGCGAGGGCGGCCGGGAAGTCGGCGATTGCGAGAAGAAGCGCGGCTACGTCTGCAAGAGAAGAGGTAAGACAAGGTGCTCGGTCCGTTCTCCCCAACGCGTGTCATTAGACCAAAAAGAATTTTGTCTGATGTCAGTGTTGATGCAGGCGTGGTCCCCTTGTTTGACGCATATCTTAATTTCGCTGAAGAATGCAGAAAACGTGGCGCTGTGACGTCAGAATCATCCCGAAATGTGTCCGTCTGTCCTCAGTCGTTCAGACATGTGAAACAAACCAAGGGTGGCGTCGCTTCGGCTCCAACTGCTACAAGAAGACGGAGACCACCAACGGTTGGCTGGGGGCTCGTTACGACTGCGTCTGGGAGGGCGGCGACCTGGTCTCCATCACCTCGCCCTACGAGGAAACCTTTGTGAAGAAGCAAATGGGCGACAAGCCCTTCTGGATCGGACTCTCCAATCTGGTAAGACCAAAGTGCTCGCGGCCGCTGGCTGGCTATTGCTACGCCACTGACGACGGACGGGTTTGAACTCTCCAGAACTGCGACAAGACCTGGTGTCGGTTTTTTGAAGCGGGACAAAAGAGGCTGACTTGGTCCAACACCGCTGCGACGCTGAACTACGTCAACTGGCACTCAGGTCAAGACGAAAGGTAAGGAGCTCATGTCACCTTTTTGCCTCCATGCAGCGAGATTATGGAACCCGTTTGCAAAATTCGAGAGAGCACACGTGGCAAGGAAAAGCCTCCAAATTGGCACGTTTAGTTCACGTGTGTGTCTTCTCCCGACAGTGCCAAGCTTCAGTCCTGCGCCTACGTCAACCAAGGTGTGGACGACCACAGTCAGCCTGGAAGGTGGAGACATGGCTCGTGCGGATCCTCCTTGCCGTACATGTGCAAGAGGTCGCCCGACGGTAAGTGTGCACGTCCCTTGCCATGTTGACGCTGAAAGGAGGAAAGAATGCAATCGCGCCGTCCTCCTGCAGACTGCCCGGAGGGACGGCTGTGTTCCTACAAAGACTACGGATTCGGCTACAATCGCGTGAAGAGTGAGTGGCGGCGACGGTTCTTCTTTCCTTTCACACCTGCAGCGCCCCCTTGTGGTTTTGTAATCCGTGTTTCTCGGCAGCTTCAGCTTCCTTCTGCGACTCTGGCGACTTCCTGTACAAGGACTCTTGCTATCACTTTTGGGGGATGAAACAGACTTGGAAGGAGGCCGAGAAGATCTGCCAAGAATCGGAAGGTCACCTGGCCAGCGTCCACTCACTGGACGAAGTCCAATTCTTGGCTGGTGAGCTTCAAAACAAACCGCCGATGCCGGCAATCGTCTCACAGCACTTCACAACATCTGTCGAGTTGGGATGCTCGTCTTGTGCTCAGTTGCGTTTTCTGATTTCCTCAAGGTCACATGCCCTCCAAAGGAGGATTGCAATCCTGGATGGGACTCAAGAAACGCGACGGACTTTTTAAGTGGAGCGACGCAACACCTGCAGTAAGCCAAACGTTTGGAGCCGTCTGCAAAAGTTGTCACTGGCCCAGAATGAAGGCGTCATAACGGGTGGCAACAGTTCCAAGTCAGGACGAAAGACAAAGTTTGACTGAATTAGAAGAAAAAAAAGTGACATTTTGACAGGAATGGTCCTGTTACGAGACGAGAAAAACGTCCAAGGTGTAAATCAGCTGGAGCATTAACGAGCATTTTTTTGTTTCGGAATAATGATATTCTCATTGACTGGAAAACGTGAATGAAATCAGAGATGATCAAAGTGCAAAATGTCACTGTTCAAAGTTGGACTTTGAGAGTGAAACTCCAATTGTGCTTTAGCTGGCAGACAGTTGTAAATGGACAACAATGCGGCTCAGACATGAGACAAATGGATACATCTAGTGTGAGAAAATATTGATCTGGCGTGTCGTCCGCAGGGCAAGATCGAGTGGGTCCCAAACAGCCCGGCCGGACGGGGTGACTGCGCTGCCTTGTCGCTGACTGGAAAATTTGAGGACCGGCCCTGCACCGATATTCAGCCATTCATCTGTAAAAAAGGTCAGCAAGTGATGATGACCACGTGCTCTCTCGTCATCATAATCATACCTTTGATATATAATGCACTTTACATTTGAAGGCAAATCGAAGAGTGCTAATGTGTCCTCTCTTTTCCTTCCTTGCAGTCAAGGTCCAAGACTTTCTTCTTCCTCCGCCGCCAGGTGGGCGTCCCACTCGGCAGTCGACGTGCGGTGGTCTCTCGTCTCCCGTTTGCCCTCAAGTGACTCCACTCTGGCTTGCAGGCCGGCGTGCAAAGTGCGGCTGGTGGGAGGACCGACCCTCCTCCGACTTCTGCTACCTGATCCAACACAAGCCAACCAAGGCCTGGAAGGAGGCGCGAGACGACTGCCTTCGCCACGGAGGCGACCTGCTCAGTATCGCCGACTCACATGAACAGGCCCTCATACAAAGTAGACTGGCTGGCCGTCTGTCTGTCTGTCTGTCTGTCTGTCTGTCTGTCTGTCCGTCCGTCCGGTCGCGATCAGAGCCGTTGAATTCCCCCAACGTGGACTGTTTCAAACTCATTCGACCATTTACCTCCAAAGGTCTGTACACTTCTCTGCCGAGCGCTCCCTCTCTGTGGTTGGGCATCAACAACAACATCACGAAAGACGGCAGCGGGTGGACTGACGGATCCCCGTTGGGTTACGTCATCATGGACGGAGGTGGCTCGAAAACCCAATCGATGTTTGTCTGCGAGGAATGGAGCTGAGCATCTGTCGTCTCCTTCCAGATGACCCCGGTGACCCCTCTGGTGCGTCCTGTCTTTCCCTGCTCACAAGCAACGGCCGCTGGAAGTTTGACGATTGCCGGAAGAAGAGAGGCTACATCTGCAAGAAACGAGGTAAGACGCGACGACGCTCGGCCGATCCTCACAACGTGCCGACTCGTGTCTTTTGCTTTTGTCTTGCAGGAATTATTCCAAAACCGCCGCAGCAGCGTCATGACGGTACGTCTCCTTGAACGGTGACTTCCAACGACGGGAGACAAAAACGACATGACGATGCTTGTCTTCTTTTTTTATTTTCCTAGCGTAAAGAATTCAGGTTGTAAGCGAATGAAGGTTATGCAAGATCAGCTGCTCGCCGTTCAATAGTGACTATACCATGGGTGACTAGCCCATGAGCTAAATAATCATTTGTGGCAGCCCGAGTTGGTTCTTTGAGATCATTCAGCATCTTGAAACTGGCCTTGTTTATCTCTCGTGACTGTATTCTTTCAGGTTAATAGCCTTCAATGCCCGTGTCCTTCTAAAGACTTGTCAATTGTGGATTGCCAGTCAAGCAGGCGTCGCAATTTGGCAAAAACTGAATTGGGTCGACCGACTGCATTGTTACCTGTTTGCTGAATTTCTGCTTTTCACCAAACGTCGAAAAATGACCAAGGCAACTAACTTTGCTGTTTTATCAGCATTGATCGATCCCGAGGCATCATGTGACGCCAAAAACGGATGGAATCCTCACGGCTCCGACTGCTACAAGAAGATGGAGAAAACCAACGGGTGGCTGGGGGCTCGTCAGGACTGCCTCTGGGAGGGCGCCGACCTGGTCTCCATCTCCTCGTTCTCCGAGGAAAGCTTTGTGAAGAAGCAAATGGGCGACAAGCCCTTTTGGATCGGACTCTCCAATCTGGTGAGACGCAAGCGCAGGCTGCTGTTGGCTCGCTACCGGTAGTTGACTGACAACCGGGATTGGTTTCCGCAGGACTGCAACAAGGACTGGTGTCAGTTTTTTGAAGAGGGGGAAAAGAAGCTGACTTGGTCCGACACCGGCGTGACCCCGGCCTACGCCAACAGGGACTCGCGTCAAGACGGAAGGTAAGAAGGTCACCTCTTTGCGTTCTTTCATTGTCAGGCGGGGCACAGAGAAAGAAGGGAAAACCGTTTCTCGGGTGTGTATGGTTTTTTTTTATGACTTTTCTCCACAGCTCCAACATTGAGGCCTGCGCGTACGTCAACCAAGGTGTGCACTCCTCCAGTCAGCCTGGCAAGTGGAGACATGGCTCGTGCGGATCCTCACTGGCGTACATGTGCAAGCGGTCGCCCGACGGTAAGTGTGCACGTCCGTGTCGATGTTGACGCTGAAAGGAGGAAAGAATGCAATCACGTCGTCCTCCTGCAGACTGCCCGGAGGGACAGCTGTGTTCCTACAAAGACTACGTATTGGGCTACCATGGAATGGAGAGTGAGTGGCAGCGACGCTTCTTCTTTCTTTTCGCACCTGCAGCGTCCCCTTGTGCTTTTGTAATCCATGTTTCTTGCCGGCTTCAGCTTCCTACTGCGACCCTGGCGACTTCCTGTACAATGGCTCTTGCTATCACTTTGGGAGGATGGAGCGCACTTGGAAGGATGCCGAGAAGTTCTGCCAAGAATCGAAAGGTCACCTGGCCAGCGTCCTCTCATGGGACGAGGGCAAATTCTTGGCTGGTGAGCGCCAGGGTCAAACTGCCGATGCCAGCTATCGCCCTCCCCCCCCAGCGTTTCCCAATGTCTGACACGTTTGAATGCTCTTCTCGCTTTTTGTGATTTCCCCAAGCTCACGCGCCATATGTAGGAGGATTGCAATCTTGGGTGGGACTCAAGAAGAACAAGGGCAACTTTGAGTGGAGCGACGCAACACCTGCAGTAAGCCAAACGTTTAGAGCGGCCTACAAAAGTAGTCAAAAGTTCGACTTTGGCAAGAATGCTCGTCATGTGCCAAGAAGAGATAAACATTGAAGGTGTTAATTAGATGGGGCACTAACAAGGACAAAGTTGTGAAATCATGAGAATAAATTCGATTGAAGTGAAAAAATAAATCATATATGGTTGAAGTCGCTCATTTCTGAGAATATAAAATTGAGTCTGAAACTCCAGTTGTGATTTAAGTGGATGGAAATTGTCCAATGAATTCAAGTCATACTGTGGGAAAGTGTTGATTAGTGGGAGGAGAGAGGACTCATCATTTTGGAGCAAATGCGGTGGTGGCGAGCGAGACCAAACGCGCCAAAGTCATGTCTGGCGTGTCGTCCGCAGGGCAAGATCGAGTGGGTCCCAAACAGGCCGGCCGGACGTGGAGAGTGCGCTGCCTTGTCGCAGACTGGAAAACTTGAGGACTGGCCCTGCACCAATATTCAGCCATTCATCTGTAAAGAAGGTCAGCAAATGACGACCACTCACTTTGCACTTCTCAATAATAATGATAATAATAATAATGATAATGATAATAATAAATAAATAAATAAATCATGAAATTATATATATATATATATATATATATATATATATATATATAAATAAATAAATAAATAAATAAATAAATAAATAAATTTGAAAAGCACTTTACATTTTAAGGCAAAGCTAAGAATGCTAACGTGTCCTCTCTTTTCCTTCCTTGCAGCCAAGGTCCAAGACTTTGTTCTTCCTCCGCCGGCAGGTGGGTGTCCCACTCGGCAGTCGACGTGCGGTGGTCTCTCGTCGCCCGTTTGCCCTCAAGTGACTCGACTCTCGCTTGCAGGCTGGAGCGCAAAGTGCGGCTGGTGGCTGGAGCGATCCTCCTCCGACTTCTGCTACCTGATTCAACGCAAGCCCACCAAGACTTGGGAGGAGGCGCGAGACGACTGCCTTCGCCGCGGAGGCGACCTGCTCAGTATCGCCGACTCACATGAACAGACCTTCATACAAAGTAGGCTGGCTGGCTGGCTGGCTGGCTGGCCGGCCATCTGTCTGTCTGTCTGTCTGTCTGTCTGTCTGTCTGTCTGTCTGTCTGTCTGTCTGTCTGTCCGGTCGCGATCAGAGCTGTTGAATTCCCCCAACGTGGACTGTCTCAAACTCAGTTGACCATTTACCTCCAAAGGTCTGTACACTTTACTCCCGAGCGCTCCCTCTCTGTGGTTGGGCGTCGACAACAACGTCACGAAAGACGGCAGCGGGTGGACTGACGGATCCCCGTTGGGTTACGTCGTCATGGACGAAGGTGGCGCAAAAACCCAATCGATGTTTGTCTGCGAGGAATGGAGCTGAGCATCTGTCGTCTCCTTCCAGATGACCCCGGTGACCCCGCTGGTGCGTCCTGTCTTTCCCTGCTCACAAGCAACGGCCGCTGGAAGTTTGACGATTGCCGGAAGAAGAGAGGCTACATCTGCAAGAAAAGCGGTAAGACGCGGCGACGCTCGACCAATTCTCACAACGTGCCGACTCGCGTCGTTTTCTTTTATCTTGCAGGAGACACGTCAAAAGCGCCGCGCCCTCATGACGGTAAGTCTCCTTGAACGTTGGCTTCAAACGACACGAGACAAAAATGACACGACGATGCTTTGGCAGGCTTTAAGGAGATCCTTGTCTGCGACAAGCATTCTGCTGACCTCGTGTGTGAGGCTGAGGGTCAGAAGCAAAGCCGCATCACTATCCAGTCCGCCTTTTACGGTCGGCGGAGTGACGACGTTTGCCAGGAGGACGCAGACTCAAACGACGACTACTCATTCGACGACGACGACTCACCGGGAAACGGTAAGAGCTGAGAATCCACCATTTGCCAATGAAGGCATTTGTCCGCCTACCTCTGAAGGCCCATTCAACGCGTTTCGCTTGGTTTTCTCCTGAAAGTCTCCAAACAATTTTGGCCTGCTACGAAACGTCATGAAAATGAAGCGATGCTTACAAACCGTTCAGATGCTCCTTTGGTTCCTCATTCCAGTGCATCAATGCTCATACTCACCAATGCGTTGTAACTTGCAGAGACCACCTGCTCAGTGGAAGGCATCGTCCCTCGCTACAGGAAAATGTGCAACAGACAGCAAAAATGCCACATTGAGGTTTCGGAGGACGAGACCTGCCCTGCCCCCTCCAAATATCTGCAGATGGTCTATAGCTGTGAACAGAAAGGTGAGATTCACGCCTCGCGATCTTCCGCTCTGCACTGAATCTAGGACTCTTCACATTCCCAGAAAAACAATGCAAGGAGTCCCACAAGGGGCTCCATGGCCAGATTTGTATTTGACGCATCCGTTCCGAATTCAAATGACTTTTGGCTGTCCTCAGTGTGTCTCGACAGTCTGGGCATCTCCGACGGCAGCGTCGCAGACTCTTCCTTCAAAGCCTCCTCCTCAATGGAAGACGCCACCCCAGATAAAGCCCGCCTCAACGGGGAGTCCTGCTGGAAGCCGGCAAAAAATGGTGCGTAGAAAATCGACCGCTTGGCACTTTGGTCTCCTCCTGAGTGTTCTTTTGTCCGCCCCCCTCCAGTCCTCGGCAGCTGGATCCTGGTGAACCTCAGCTACACGAGAAAGGTGACTGCGATCGTGACCCAGGGCTGCAATAGCACCGATATTCGCTCCTGGAACATCCCACTTGAGATGAGACTGAGCGTTGATAGGAAGAAGTGGACCAAACACCCGGACGGGAAGGTGAGCCAATGGAGTCGACCGCGACCTCATCCTCCAATCTTGTCACAACAAACAAGGAAACATTCGATTTCTAGTTCATCGGCGGTGGGACTCATCTGCTTGAGACGCCCGCGTTCGCTCAGTACGTCCGCATCCTGCCGCTGGAGAATCGTCCAGAATTCGGCCTCCGCTTCGACATCTTGGGATGCCCACATGAGGGTGAGCAACGCAATCCGCGGCCGCTTTGGTTGCCCAAAACGACAACCCCAAACATGCCACAAACTCTCGCCTTTTGTCCCACAGATAAGACCACCTGTGCCAGAAAGTTCAACAGCCTCCGCATCACCGATTGGATGACGTGAGTCACACCTGACACGATGTTTCATGACCATGACGGCCAGTCGTCAATTTCACAACTTGCACCTACCTTCTGCAGCTTCTACTGTCCGCCGGGCTGTGCCAAATACTTTGTCGCTGGAACATTGGTCTACTCGGAGGTAGGGGATTGCCTGAGCCCACCCACCGGTCGACGTCTCGTCTGTGACCGCAACTTTGTGTAAATGCAGGACTCGCACATCTGCGCGGCCGCCATTCACGCCGGCGTCATCCGGAACGACATCGGAGGAGATTGTATTGTGATGAGAGCTCCCAAACAGCAAGTCTACACGGGCACCACCAGGAACGGGATCACCTCCAGAGAGTGAGTGGCCGACCTTCACGGAAAAGTACCATGAAGAGCCACCGGCTAATTATGGCTTTACTATTTGCAGTTTGAACGACCCGCTGGGTGTGTCTCACACGTTTGCGGACGGGGGTGAGTTCCAAAACCATTTGTTTATCTCACGCTAACTGTCATGACGACTACAACTCACACGGGGTCTCGCCTGCAGAGCCCAGATGCGCGGCGCCTGACTGGGAGGAGTTTGCCGGGTTCTGCTACAAAACGTTTGACGAGGAAAAGAACTGGGCTGATGCGCAACAAGTGTGTCGTGGTTTCGGTGCCGTACTGGTGTCCATCCGCAGCGAGATGGAGCAGGCGACGGTGAAAACTGTCTCCCACCTCGGTGCGCATCCCCACCGTTAATTAACAGTCCCCGTCAACATCTGAGAACCGGATGAGAGCTCTGTTCCCTCCCATCAGAAACCAGCGACATGTGGACCGGACTGAACGACCTGGCGCTTCCCGGCACGTTGGTGTGGTCGGACCGCCACGAGGTGACCTTCACCCACTGGGCCGCGGGAGAACCCATCCAGCGCGTCGGCCTCGACCAACACTGCGTCGCTGTGTTACGGCAGGTGCGTCCTCAAATGAGCTTTGGGAAGAAGAAGAGCTTTGCGCTCCACTGAAATGGATTGTTTTCTTTCAGACTGGAAGATGGAAGCGAATGTCCTGCGCCCAAGTCAACAGCTTCATGTGCAAAATGCCCACAGCGCATTTTCCAATCGCCTCACCGAAGCCACAGGTGGCGCCGTAGAGTCCGCCTGGCTGTGTCAGTTCCCGACGGCCCAAGAGCCCATGGAGAAAATTGACAATGCAAGCAAGTCATCATCGCAGACAAAGATTGAATGCCCTTCCTACTGTGCTCCAAAGAAATAGTATCACCATTGTAACAAACCCCAAAAAACACAAAAAGACAAAAAATATCACTAGCTAAGGCCGACAACATATCCGAAGGCCTGGAGAGAGAACTTATCTCATCATAAGTGTTTTTAGCATTTAGCTTAGCTGTTATCCGCCAACTAGATGTCGTGCCCAGATGCAATGTGAACGAGCGCGCTATGTTCACTTACACTCGACTCTACTTGGTTTGTCCTTTTCTCTTTTTTTGCCCGCTTGACTTAACTTTGACTGCCTTTTTGTAAAGTTACTGACTCAAAGAGCAAAAGACATTGTACAGAAATTCCAGCGCTTTCAAAGAGCCCAATCGTAAGAACGGGAGAGACGAGAATAGTCTCGAGGCTGGAATGAAAGTCCAAAGTCGGTTATTGCTATCTTTCATGGTTTTGTTTTTATTCGTGTCGTGTTGTCTTGTCCTCCTCGCCTTTAAAAAGCGAGCCCGGACTTGACAGCTTTTTGTTTAAAAAAAAAGCTTCTATAGAATGTATGATTACAAATAATGAATTTTGAATCACTAGAGAGTTATGTTACTGCCAATGATGTCTGCGACTGTAGAAATGTCTCTGGAAGTATTTTCCAATATTTTCCATCATTTCCTATGGTCTCTTACCGCATCGACAATTCACTGTCAATTTATATCCAGTTCTTGCATTTTTGATTACCGATTGCAGTTTTCGACTCGATCGCTGCGGTCAGAAAAATGTTGGTTTTCACTGTCGTTCTCTCTACGCTACGTTACCGCATCTACAATTCACTGTATATCATGTCGACTTATATCCACTTCTTACATTTTTGATTACTGATTGCGGTGTTTTAATCAATCACTGCTGTCAGAAAAGAATTGGTTTTCACTGTTGTTGTAGAAATCTCAAAATAAAAGCTATTGATTACGATTCAGGGTTTGGTCTTTTTTTTTTTTTCTACATTTTTCAATCGATTCAAACCGTGGCAACTCAACTGTTCAGTTCATTCTGCCGCAAATTTTTGCTAAATTTAAAAACAAAAGGCACATTTTCAAATGAACGCTCAATGGATTTGGCTGAATGAATTGTTTTGGAACACTCACGCACGCCTGTCTGGGACTGTTTGATAAATCTGAACCAACTCGTATTTGAGACTTCCCTGTCTGGGACTGTGTGATAAACTCGTATTTGAGACCCTTGACATCAGAGGCTGGTTGACAAAACAAATACTCAACAAGCACCTATTTATACAAGTATAATCACTTGGAAACACTCATTCCTGTGGCCTCTTGGAAAAAGAAAAATCATAAAATCGGTCCCTTCTGGCACTGACAAAAACACAAACAGTATTGATTGACATTAAATTTGCAGAGTTAGGGTGAAAATGACACACATGATATTGTCAATGATTCTGCCTGCAGTTGGGCCGTTGCCGCACTTGAAATTGGATTTCATGTTTCTCCAAGTGCGTTCTTTCGCACAAACTTGTCAAAGTTGAATTTGACAACCCGCCTTCGTGTGTTTTCTCCCAGTTTTAAAGAAATAGACTGGACGCCCTAAGTGAGAGTTTCGATGCCTTCAACAATAAATGATACTGAGAATTATAATATGGAAGAAGTGGCAAACAGTTTTAATCAGTTCTTTGTAAATGTTGGGCCTCAAATAGCAAAAAACATACGTACCGATTCCAGCGCCAGATGTAGGCAACAGAGATAAATTAATAGAAAGGAATCCTCACTCAATGTTTTTGAAGGCAGTTGATGAAAATGAAATCATTAACATTGTAAAACAATGCAAAAATAAAACATCTACTGACTGCAATGGGATTGATATGATGTTAGTTAAGCAAATCATTGAGGGGATTTCAAAGCCACTTGTGTGTAACTTGTCATTTTTAACTGGTACATTCCCAAAGAAGATGAAAATTGCTAAGGTCATTCCTCTTTATAAAACTGGGAGCAAACACAACTTTACAAACTACAGACCTATCTCAATATTGCCACAACTCTCAAAAATATTGGAAAAGCTTTTTAACAGTAGAATGGATGGATCTTTGGAAAAACATAAATTATTTGCAGAGAACCAATATGGTTTTAGAGTAAACAGATCAACAGCACAGGCATTAGTCATCTGTTGTTGACATCGTAAGAGGATGGAAATTGTATGCATTTGATTTGCCACACAACTTGTTAAAGTCTGAAGTCACACATCTCATCTTCACGGTTAGGTGGGGACTCGTCTTTTCTTTCTAAGTGAACCAATTAGGCCGACAACGTAAAGAACATGTGACACATGGCAACACTTTGCTTCAAACGTACTAGTAAAGTCAAGGAGAGGCCGCCGACTCTTTATTAGCCAAAATAAAAGCAAATTTGTGTTTACAAGATGTTCCACTGGGAGGTGGCAAGGGGGAGGAAGGGCGTCGACATGTGTCCCTCGAAAGCAGAAACCCACAGGACGAGCTTCCAGATACAGACCGAGTTCTCGAGGTCCATCCGTTGCAACAATGCTGTCTTCACTGCTGGTTGTTTTGCTTCTATCAGCCCAGTCCCGTTGCCATGGGAACATCTCAACTGACCCAGGTGACACGGAATCTCCCTCGTCCCGGTCCGACTCTTCCGCCATCCCCGGCTGCACGAGGACCACGGCCATCGACGGTACCTTCAAGTGCATCAACACCGTCGTGTCATGCCTCATCTTTGTCGTGGGCGTCGTCGGCAACGTCACCCTGTTGAGGATCATCTACCAGAATAAAGGCATGAGGAACGGCCCCAACGCTCTCATTGCCAGCTTGGCCCTGGGTGACCTCATCTATATCGCCGTTGACATTCCCATCAACGTATACAAGGTATCTGTTACCGTCTCCCACTGAATTTTGTAACTTGGTAGTACATTCAGATGATATCATTATTACGATATATTATATCAGATCTTCTAAAAGTTGTGGGGTGGGCCCCCCAAGGAGGGCAAGGAGCAACCCAAGAATTTTTAAAAAGTGTTTTAACCATACTAAAATAAAGTGTAATCGCACACCCGCTACAGTAGATGGCAGTGGTGGTTTTTTTCCGGGCAAATTGATGCACTTGAAATATTTTCCATTTCAGACAAAAAACAATATTAATACATTCATTCTTTGTTGTAAGTTGTTCTGTATTTCATTTTTTTTCTTTAACGTTGAAAGGGATACAATGGAAAGAAAGAAAGAAAGAAAGAAAGAAAGAAAGAAAGAAAGAAAGAAAGAAAGAAAGAAAGAAAGAAAGAAAGAAAGAAAGAAAGAAAGAAGCTGTATCATAAATGGAAGGAGTGATGACGGTTTTAAGACAAATTCTCGTGTTTGTAGCTTTTAGCTATGCGCTGGCCCTTTGAGGACAGCCGCTTTGGTCTCGTCCTGTGCAAGCTCTTCCCCTTCCTCCAGAAAGCCTCGGTCGGCATCACCGTCCTCAACCTGTGCGCTCTCAGCGTGGACAGGTAGACGCGCACACACCGCCCGAGAATATTTCTGTCCAGGTTGTACTTGAAGCGGAACTGCAAAATGGTGGCGCCAGGTACCGCGCAGTGGCATCCTGGTCACGGTTACCGAGCAAGGGCATTCCCACGGCGACGGCGGCGGAGATCCTGGCCATCTGGCTGCTGTCGGCCGCGCTAGCCGCGCCCGAGGCCGTCGGCTTCGACATGGTCACCTTTGAGTACAACAACGTTACCATGACGACCTGCATGCTCCGGCCCACTACGCCATTTATGACGGTGAGTGAGTGTGACCAAAGTACTCACACTCTACTCAAGTCAAAGTACTTAGAGTCTCTGACTTGTGTTTCAGTTTTATCGGGACGTCAAGGACTGGTGGTTGTTTGCTTTCTACTTCTGCGTCCCGCTGGCGTGCTCCGCCATCTTTTACGGCTTGATGACCTGCGAAATGCTCCGACACCGCAATGGAAGTCTGCGGATTGTATTAAGCGAACACTTGAAGCAGGTTGGACTCAATTTGTCGCCCATGATGACGAGGACGATCAACATCGATGTTAATGCTTCCCTCGCCAAAGCGTCGTGACGTGGCCAAAGCCGTCTTCTGCCTGGTGCTGATCTTCGCGCTGTGCTGGTTCCCGTTGCATCTCAGTCGCTTGCTCAAGAGGACGACCTACAAATCTCACGACGCACATCGATGTGACCTCTTGAAGTATACTTGTAGATAACCTTTCCATTCTGTTTTATATCAGGGATTTCAAGTTGTTTTTATTTGTTCAGCTTCCTGTTGGTGTTGGACTACTTCAGCATCAACATGGCCACCATTAACTCCTGTATTAATCCCATCATCCTCTATTTTGTCTCCAGGAAGTTCAAAAACTGCTTCAAGGTAACGAGATGTTTCTTTTTTGTAGCCGCGATACCTGAAAGCATGTCGGTCATCTTCTTGCTCTGTGTGTGTCTTTTCCTGCAGTCCTGTTTGTGTTGCTGGTGCCAATCCAACTCCGAGCTGCTGTACAAGCACACGCAAAGCTGAGCCAGGAGAGAATCAAGAACATGGAAGAGAAAAGACAGTTTTCATTTTATTCACAGTCAACTCCTTTAAATGTGTTACAGGAACCATATTTTACATAAAAATGTGCGCACGTTTCATGTTTCTCACATTCAATTCCCTGTAAAATGTGATTCTGTAAATCCTCTTTACTAACCAGTGCCCTCTAGTGGCTGGTTTAAACACTGCATCACATAAATCGTTTTTTGTTTTACTACAGCCAACAAACGAAATCAAACGGGTTCTATCACTCCTATTTGTAAACGTTTTATGCATGTATACAAGAGGCCAATACTTAATTCCCGTTTTTTTTCCGTTCCACTGCTCATTTCACTTTATTTTAAATATACTCAGATTAAGAAAATACAGACACGGCCCAGTAAATATGACTTAAAAAAAAAAAACATTCAGTCATTAAGCTATGCGTAAAATCATTTTTAATATCGAAATCTGCATCTTCACGTGACTGAGCTCGCGTACGTGACGCAACACACAAACAAGGCGAGCACGCGCATCGCGCTCGCGCGTACGTACGTGTTCTGTGGATGGCGATTGATTGATTCAGCAGCTAAATCGGCCGGTGGTCGTCGGTCGGGATCGCATGGCGGGACCTGGGAGGAGGTTACGACGGTTTGGGGCGGGGGACACAAGAGGCGTTGCCTGGTAACAGAATCCCCCCCCGGCAGCCTGCAAGAAGACAGCAGAGCAGGCCCACCAGCACCTCCATCAACACAAGCTTCGACGTTTAAACGTAAAAGAAACAGTATACATACCTGTAAGGTACAGACATTACTACTTGCAATATTTAAAATGATATTTTTATTCAATACACAATATTTATTAAAGAATACTCCTTACCGTTTGTATGGAGCCAAGATACGAGTGGAATTTAATTGTGGCCAGACGTAATGTGAATACAAAAAGCTATGAAATAGATGTAATGAGTGCACAAAATATGAATTTATGGCTCCGTTTTTGGAGAGCTCAGTATCCAAATCTAGTGCCCAGACTTGGGAAAGGGGGGAGGGGGTAAATACTAAATAGTGAACTAAGTGAATCTCCCGATCGATATTAAAAGCTGTCTCACGATGTATAGGTCCCGCAATGCCGTGCTCGTGCGTCCAGTGGCGGCGATGGATCCGCCCGCTGGTTCTGCTCCTATACGTTGTCCTGCTGTTGGCTGTGGTGCCGTTGTGCGTCTGGGAGCTGCTCAAGGATAAGGTTGGGGAATTGTCTTGATGAACGTCCCCTCTGAGCTTCTGAGTGAGTGTGTGTGTGTGTGTGTGTTTTCAGGTGGGGACTCACGGCAAAGCATGGTTCATCGCCGGTGTCTTTGTCTTCCTCACCATTCCCATCTCGCTGTGGGACATCCTGCAGCATCTGGTGCACTACACCCAGCCGGAGCTGCAGAGGCCAATCATCAGGTGAGCACCACCACAATTTAAACCCTAACCCCAGTAACCATGGCAACATGTAATTAACTACTCACTTGGACTTCCTCAGGATACTATGGATGGTGCCTATCTACAGTCTGGACAGCGTGAGTCAAAACACATTCATGTCCACTTCCCAATGTGTCCTCACAGTGTCCCTCACTGTCTTGTCTCGCCAGTGGCTGGCCCTGAGGTATCCCGGCCTGGCCATCTACGCGGACACGTGCAGGGAATGTTACGAGGCGTACGTCATCTACAACTTCCTGGTGTTCCTGCTTAATTTCCTGAGTAACCAGTATCCAAGTCTGGTGCTGATGCTGGAGGTGCAGCAGCAGCAGGATCACCTGCCACCGCTTTGCTGCTGCCCGCCCTGGCCCATGGGAGAGTAAGAGGCGGGGGGTGGGGGTGGGGGGGGTTCGCAGGAGTAGCGTGTAAAAAAATAAAACTTCATCTCCCGTCAGAGTGCTGCTCTTCAGATGCAAGCTAGGAGTCCTCCAGTACACTGTGGTTCGGCCCGTAACCACGGTGACCGCGCTGTAAGTTCCCTTCTGTACTTCAGATGCCGGTAACTCATAAAGTAACATGACACTTTACTTTTCTCAGTTTTATTTGACTGCATTTACTTTACAAAAGCAAAATGTCAAGGGGTTCCCATTTAGTCCGTTGTCACGGTGACGGGAGAACATAATTCAAGTAGACCCAATGGCAACACAGCATGATTTGCTACCACTACGGCGGCGACACCGCAGAATGGTTACGGAAACCATGGCGACGCACGACCAACCGTGACGACAACTCTGTGACAAAACACGCGATTCACTTCCTGGGTGTCCCTCAGGGTCTGTCAGCTGTGTGGCGTTTACGACGAAGCCAACTTCAGCTTTCGCAACGCTTGGTCCTACCTGGTCATCATCAACAATATATCGCAGCTGGTAAAGAAATGATTTTTGGATTTAAAGGATTAAGTCTTGGATAAAACTGTATGTGTGTAGTTTGCCATGTACTGCCTGGTGTTGCTCTACCGAGCGCTAAAAGAGGAGCTGACCCCCATCAGACCCGTGGGCAAGTTCCTCTGCGTCAAACTGGTGGTCTTCGTCTCCTTCTGGTATTAACGTCAACTATCGAGTCAGAATTTAGATTTCACACAGCACCTGATGTCATCATGATGTTGGTCCAGGCAGGCGGTGTTGATCGCGTTCCTGGTGAAGGTGGGCGTCATCTCGGAGAAACGTACATGGGACTGGGCCAGCGTGGAGGCGGTGGCCACTGGACTGCAGGTGAGCACAGACAAGACAACAAACTTGAATTTATGATCGCAATGCTGTTGTGTATTTCACCCACAATCCAGGACTTCATCATCTGCATAGAAATGTTCCTGGCGGCCATTGCGCACCATTACACCTTCACTCACAAGCCCTACATACAGGTGCGTGCACACACACTCACTCACTCATTCGCTCGCTCACACACACACACACACACTAACTGTAGGTGAAACATTTAGGAGGCAGAGGAAGGAACGTGCTTGGATAGCTTTCTGGCCATGTGGGACTTCTCGGACATCAGGGCCGACGTCACCGAGCAGGTCCGCCACGTTGGTGAGCGCGCGCCCCTCCCTTCTGCCGCCGTTCAAACGAGAACACAAAAGAAAAGCCGAACCTTTTTGTCCCTTAGGCCGCACCTTCCTGGGCCGACCCAACAAGATGTACTTTGGCGCGGCCGCCCGACCCGAGCACAGCGAACACACCGGGCTGCTGTCTCAGGATGCCGCGCCCGCTTCTGTGCCCACCTCGCCTTCTTCGACCGGTCGCTACCAAGGCCTCGGACACACCGTGGCCCCGCACTCTGTCTCGGCTCCGGCGGGTTTCACCGCGGCATCCTGGGCACAAGACGACGATGGCGACCGCTCACCAACGCAGGCGGGAGAGGCGCATTAACAGGTCAACATGCAACGCTTGCTTCTCAGTGTCATGAATGGAGCTGGGCGACCAAATGCAGCTTGGACCAGGGTTTATTGAAGGAACTCAAAAGTTCCTCGACTTGGTACGAGAATAACTGAACAGAAAGACCAAACAAGGCGAGAACAGACAAGCAACTAGAGAAACACGAAACAAGAAGACATGCGACGCAAACAACCCGACAGGAGTGAGGGACAGACAGGACTTAAATACAAGACAGCTAACGAGAGGCAGGGTGAGGGTGATCACACTGATCAGGGCACAGGAGGGGAGGGGCGAGCACACAGACACGCCAACCGAAACTATGACAACATTAAAACAAGGAAACGAACTGTGACAGATCTTGACACTCAGTCAAGATGTGCCACTTTGTCATACTTCCTTGATATCAATTCCATCTTAGGAAATTTCAGGGAGCACAAAAAATGTCCCACTAGTAGTATGTATATAAAAATAGACTTTAAGTTTACATATTAAGTCTGCTTGTTTTATGTGCAATAAACAATACGGTGAAAATCAAACTGACTTGCTTCCTTTAATATTTCTTTACGTGGCACTTGATTCTGGATGAGGCGATCTGGGCCCAGCGACAAAACGATGGCATCTCGGTTCTCTGCAAATGAAATGAAGAAATGATTTTCAATATTGCCAGACAACACATGCTAACTCAACATGTACGTACATGTACGTACACTTAGACAATCATCAACATTCACCGATGAATACACTCTGGCAGGCACGGACGGCTTAAGGATTTTTTTCCGTCCCGGGGCGAAAGAGGTGCTTGACTGATACATAGATATAAATAAAAAAAACATAACAAATAAAAAAATATTAATAATAATAAAATAAAATAAAAAATAAATATACTTTTTTTTTTAAATGACCGTGACTATATTAGCAAAAAATGACCATGTATAGTGAGGCTTTTGTTTAGTCACAAAATGATCATATATATTTTTTAGTAAAAAAAATACATTTTTCATCTTAAATTGACAAGGATGGGACAAGATTAAGCTGTGGGGGTCGAGGGGGGTACACAAAAGACGCGGAGAGAGAGCGAAGGGGATCGAGAGTGACAGACTGGCGGTGTAAGTGAGAGAGACAGAGAAAGAGAGCTTAGAGAGCGAGAGAGAAAGAGAGCGAGAGTGACAGAGAGAGAGAGAGACAGAGAGAGAGAGACAGAGAGAGACAGAGAGAGAGAGAGAGAGAGACAGAGACAGAGAGAGAGAGCGCCTCGGAGGAGGGGCGGGAGCGGAAGCTCGTTGTGCCGGCGTCTCCTCTCTTGCCTCTGCTGCAGCGGCCGCGCAGCTGCTGATACCCGGACCCCGTCGCGGCGCATCCCTCTACGAGCTCGCCGCTTCGAGATCGCCAATCCCCGGATAGCGTCTCGGCTTTGCCCGAACCGGTCGTCGTCACGGTCCAATCCACATGCAGCCGCCGTTTCAGCCGGAAAATACCGGAACCTGCGCACCGGGGAGGAGAGAAGGGAAGGGTTGGGGAGGGGAGGGGGGGGGGGGAGACTCCATAGCAACAAACCGGCTCCACGGCATTATTGGTAGGTGCCTCCCTCCGCCGTGCACGCGTTTGGGTGGATTCGTGCTTTTGTTCTAATCCTGTGTGCAGGTTGTGCCGAATGGGATGTAAGGCAAAACACGTGACTGGACTGCACCTGCAACCTTGACTGACATGCTTGCATGCTGCAAGGTGATGCTGAAGCTCATCTGACCTTACGGCGCGTGAAAACCGGCTCATCGGTGAGCTTGTGGCCGGGGTCAGACAATGTCTGGACCTGGAGGCTGCTGCTGCAGGATGCTGTCGTGACCTCTATTCCCAAATCAGGCTTATCGCTTCTTTTTAGGATCTCGATGGAGATTTGCTTTCTGTCAAAATTATTGTGATTCATAGAAAATGATTTCCGTTTGACTCCAAATGAAGATTGTCAGAATAAACTGATAATTTTGTAAAGCAAGTACATAAATTGTGCACCCGAAATGCTAAATTGCAGCCTCAAAATCCAGAATGAAATTACATTTAGCAGAATTTATGGAGGGTCAGCTTCATTGTGGCCATTTGTTACAGCTGTAATTAAATATTTCACCTCTTATTTTTAGGATCCAAGTGGATTCTCAACTTCCCACCAGAATCTTCCCATCTCCTGAAATCAGCACTCCAAAAAAATCTGGAATGGCTTCCTAGAAACATTCCAGAGCAGTCTTCTAAAAATTTCCACAGAAGCTTCTCAAGATGAATCGCAAGTAGCAGGACTGTCCATCTGGACCCGATTCTGACATCAAGACCATGGAGGTGGAGCACTTTGATGATCGCGACAAAGTCCGTCGAGGGCGCTCAGCTCGGGCCAAACGGGACGACTCGGGCCCGAGCTCGCGGGGGAGCAGCCTGGTTCCGAGCCCGGCGCACAGCACCAACTGCAGCTACTACCGCACGCGCACTTTGCAGGCGCTCACCTTGGAGAAGCGCGCCAAGAAGGTCCGCTTCTACCGCAACGGGGACCGCTCCTTTAAGGGACTGGTTTACGCCGTTTCCAGCGTCCGCTTCCGCTCATATGACGCCCTGCTGGTGGAGCTGACCCGCTCGCTGGCCGACAACCTCCACCTGCCGCAAGGGGTGCGAACTATTTACACCATCGACGGCTCAAAGAAGATCAGCAGCCTGGATGAGCTGGTGGAAGGTGAGGACAATATTTCCATGGTGATCATATGGGATGATTGACCAGTGGTGTCAAACTCCGGTCCGCGGGCCAAATTTGGGCCGTAGTGTAATTATCTTTGGCTCGCCAATGTGTCAATACTAAAATTACAAATCGTCTTCACTAATAGAGATGTTGCTAGCAAGTTTTATTACCGTTCATCTTTTTTTTTTTTTTTTAAATTGAACAGTTATACTAGTCTCTGATTTCAAAACTAGTGTGTTGTGTAGACTAATATTAGGTGTTCATACATTTATTTGGGTTGACAGTCTTAATGGCCCTCCGAAGGAAACTACAACTATGATGCGGCCCGAGACAAAAATGAGTTTGACACTCCTGCCATAGGCGCACTCAAGAATAGCATCTATACGTTTTTTTAAAATAAAATTAACAAGCATTGCTTCAACCTATAGACAGAATAACAATACTGACATACATATATTCTTTATCCTCTGCGAAGAACAACTAATATAGCAGCTTACGAAGGAGTTGCTAGTGTCTCTTTCTCAAGCATTTGATCTAAATACAGACTGAACAAGAAGGGGACGAGGATTGACCCTTGAGGGACACCAACATAATCCACGTGTAGTAGCTATCTATGAAATACTTTCCGGATGCATTTTATTAAGACTAAAAGGATTCCAGCTCAAGGGACTTGAACTGCTCCTTTACATCCGCTCATCAATATTGATCACTGTAAAGACCGCTAATGTGCACTAATGTACGGAAACAACATCATCACTTTGTGACATAAAAGCAGACGGTACAACGCATTACACACAAAAAGTCGCGAGGATAGTTTGTAGGACATTTTTGGTTCATCTGAAATTTTAAGGTCCTCACAACTCACGTTTCCGTGCTCAGGCGAGTGCTACGTTTGCGCCTCCAATCAGCCTTACCGTAAAGTGGACTACACCAAGATCTCCGTCCCGAACTGGAAACCCGGCGTTAGTTCCGGGAGCAGCGCGGTGAGCTCTAGCAGGTCTTCCGCCGCGTCTGGCGCAACCGTGACCGGAGTCGGCGGGAGCGTCAAAGAGCGCCAAGAAAGCCGAGAGAGCAAAGACTTCATCAAGCCCAAGCTGGTGACGGTGATCCGAAGCGGCGTCAAGCCTCGCAAGGCGGTGCGGATCCTCCTGAACAAGAAGACAGCTCACTCCTTCGACCAAGTGCTGGCCGACATCACGGAGGCCATCAAGTTGGACTCGGGAGCCGTCAAGCGGCTGTACACTCTGGACGGAAAACAGGTGAGCTCAGTTCGGAACACAAACTTAAGCAGAGATCCATTGTTGAGATTTTACCTTCGGCGTTTTAAGCCAAGACAGTCGAACTTCTGTTTGAAGATTCTCTTTCTGCACAGACTAAATGGATCACGAGACTATTTTTAGACATACACTCACGGATTGAAGAAAGATAAAAAACAGACAGGGCTACTGACAGCCCAGAAGGCTTCAAATAAGGTATAAGCAGTGTTTTATTTTTTTGTGTAGCTGACATGTTTGCAAGATTTCTTCGGGGACGACGACGTGTTCATGGCGTGCGGTCTGGAGAAGTTTCGCTACGCTCAGGACGACTTTGTGCTCACTCACAGTGGCAAGACGGCGGCCTTTGTTAACGGTCTGGCGCCAACACAATTACAAATACAGACAGCAAGTGGAAATATCACAAGTGTTAAATCCAGGTCCAGAAAGTAAAAAGCAGAGCTACCTCAGTTTGGTTTGATTCTTCTACTCAATGGGAAGCTGAAGGAGCTCCCCAGGTAGAAGCACCTAAGGCTTAAGCCAATCTGTGGCAGCCATTTTACTTTCTGGATCTGGGACCTTTGTCTAAGATACACTACTGGTGCTCATATCAAAATATCGTCATCTTTTTGTGTAATTAGTCTTCTCGTCTTCTCTAGAATGTCGAGTCAAAGTGACTCGTCCTCCTGCCTCTCAGAAGACTTTGACTCCTAAGAGTCCCAGTGGATTGGGCTCCTCCAAGGCCTCAGTAAAAGCAGTGCCGCAGTCAAAGTCACCAGGATCAGGTAAAACATTCAAAAACCGTTCATAGTTGTTTTGAATCTCGTCCTCATCGCTCTTCCGCAGCCAATGAGACGTCAGGATCCCAGGTCCCCGCAAAGTCGTCCAGGTCGAGCCCCTCCCCCACAAGTCCTGGGACTCGCAGCAGTCTCAAGGTGAGCTATTCAGTTAAAATTAAATATCTCGTTATCTCATCTTCACCGAGACGATCAAGCATCTCTGCTTCGTCTGCAGGTTTCTTCTCATCGCTCCTCTTCCGCGGACATCAACGGCGCGGATGAGCACGCCGATGACGTCGCTCTCGAAGGTACGTTATGGCGTCCTTCCAACTGTTTGTCCAACGGCCACGTGACCACACCGTCAAACATCTCTCCCAAGTGAACGGAAACCTGTCGGTGTCGTCATCGCTCATCAGCAGCAAGTACAAAATCGGGAAAGTGATCGGCGATGGGAACTTCGCGGTAGTGAAGGAGTGCGCTGAGAGGTAAAGACAAGGTAAGTTCTTGTTAGGTGAAAGTGGAGTGACGGTTCTGATGTTCCTGGCAGGTCAACTGGGCAGGAGTTTGCACTGAAGATCATTGACAAAGCTCGCTGCTGTGGGAAGGTATTTTATGACTACACAAATTAGCATTTTGTGCAGATTAATATCAGTGTTGGTGTCCCTCAAGGGTCAATCCTCGTCCCCTTCTTGTTCAGTCTGTGTTAGATCAAATGCTTCAGAATCCCAATTCTGGTTATGATGGCCATGCCTTGCCTTCTATTCAAACAGGAGCACTTGATTGAGAACGAAGTGGCAGTCTTGCGTCGTGTTCGACACCCCAGCATCATCCAACTCATCGAGGTGGACGAAACGCCGTCTCAGCTCTTCCTGGTCATGGAGCTGGTCAAGGTGCTCCTAAATGAGTGACGACGTGTTATCGGGACAAAATTGCAACTCGGTCTCTCTCTGCTCGCTTTAGGGAGGTGACCTGTTTGACGCCATCACCTCGTCCACCAAGTACAGCGAGCACGACGCCAGCGCCATGGTGTACAATCTGGCCGGAGCCATCAAGTACCTGCACAGGATGAACATCGTGCACAGAGACATCAAGCCAGAGAATCTGCTGGTAGGTGTCAGGCGGACGGCCAACGTGGACGCCAGACACATTTTTGTTCCCGCCAGGTGTGCGAGTACCCGGATGGCACCAAGTCCCTCAAACTGGGAGACTTCGGTTTGGCCACGGTGGTGGAAGGGCCGCTTTACACCGTGTGCGGCACGCCGACCTACGTGGCCCCAGAGATCATCGCCGAGACCGGGTGAGAAGACACAGGAAGCGAGCACAGATGTTATTCAGAGCTGGCATTTATCACTTGTGGACATTTGTGTGTAGTTACGGTCTGAAGGTCGACATCTGGGCAGCGGGCATCATCACCTACATCCTCCTTTGCGGTTTCCCACCGTTCAGAAGGTCAGTGAACCTAACACAGTGGAGGGTCAAAAAGACTCCAAAACAAAACATCCGCTTTCAATCTTCCTCAGCGAGAACAACATCCAGGAGGAGCTCTTCGATCAGATCCTCAGAGGGAAGCTGGAGTTCCCGTCTCCGGACTGGGACGCCATCAGCCTCCCTGCAAAGGTGACAGCTACAACCATCCATGAAAAACACTTTCCCACAGTTCTTAGCAGCTTTTAAAGACCCACTCGAAGATTTGTTTCTAAATGTCGTTCAATATCAATTAAAATACTCATTTTAAAATAAATAAATAAATAATTAAATAAATAAATTAAAAACAAATAAATACATACATAAACAAATCTATTTTTTCTACATTATGCATGCATGAAGACAATTGTTGAAAATATGTAAAGGCTGAAGATTTTATGGGGGGGCCACGGTTGTTCACTGTCTCCATCTCAATATCGTAACGAGTCCTACGACATGTTCCTCAGATGCTGATTAGTCAAATGCTGCAGGTGAATGTGGACGCCCGCTTCACAGCAGACGAGGTTCTTTCGCACCCGTGGGTGTCGGTAAGCTTGCATCCTTGTGACCGCCATCTTATTTATTTTTTTTATAACTGTTCTAAATAAAGACGCCGTTCACTGCCGTGTGCGCTCATGCAGGACGACGCTCCCGTCGACTCCGGCAACGAAGAACCGAGCGCAACGGAAAAGGAATCTCCGGGGCTAGAAACCAAGCAGGTTCCTTCCCCGCTGGTCTAGACATCAGCTGGACCAGATCTTCTCCTGGAGCATTTTTTTTTTCTGGAGGTCAATTTTGGAGGACCTAATATCCATCTGTGACAATCCCCCAATCCCGTTCACGCAATCATAATAGGCGTGTCCTCAACTCTTCTTACAAAAGAAAAAGGACGCACCAGTCCAGTGTGTCCATCAGGACGAGTGGCCAGATCATTTCAAGTCTTTCTTCGTACCCAGAATGTCTTCCACTTTTTCTGGGAAGATGCATCCCATGCTACTTCTGTTGGTATTTCCCAATCTGAGGCCAGAAGCACTGTGCCTGTCTGCACTGATCCACACAGGGTTTAAAAAAAAAAAAATGGTTTCAGGCCCTGTTGGCGTACTACCTTGTTGAAATTCTAAATATGTTGTACATGTTAGCTGTCATGTGAGTGTGAATCTGTCGTGAAGTCGGGAATTGTGACGACTTCGGGTGGGGGGGAGAAAAAAAAATCTGGTGCTTTGGAACTAATTATTCCATTCCTCCATCATTTTGTATGTTGTTTGTGAAGGTGGAATTTAAAGCAGGGGTGTCCAAACTATGGCCCCTGGACCATTTTTTGTAATGAAGAGGAAGAAATCCAGCTTTTATTCTTTTTTTTTTTTTAATAAATGCATAATACAATAGTGCCTCATTTCAATGGGGAAAATGATTTGATACATCTTGAATTCAAGATGAAGAATGTCAAAAGCGGCAAACGGAAGGGAAAGTTTGGACACCCCTGATTTAAGCAGGAAGATTTCCAGCTGTCGACACGATGCAGTGTTTGAACTTTTTGGCTAGAGCCATTCTTAAGTATTACAAGTTTTCTCTTTGCTTTACACCAAACCAAAAGGCGCCTTGATGTGTCGACACTGTTAGCATTAGCGACGCAAGGTGGGCTAGCAGCTAAATTCTCCTCCTTACAAACATGCTTTAATTTATGTTTACGTATGTGCTAGTCGTCATGCTTTAGTAGCCTTCAACCAAGTGCCGTAGATTAGGACGTTTTCCAAAACGCTTTCCATGACAAAGGTCCTTTTGAATAGCATTTGTGTGTTTTTGCCAACCAACACTGGCAACCTTAAAAAGACATTTACTGTAGGAACGCTTTGCTAGCCCCAAAGCATGTGATGTGGTTTTTCATCAAACTGGTGACGGTGCGTTCAAAGACTTTGAAATGGAGGACGCAGATGCATTCAACTGTGAAATAAAACTTTGAGAACGTCGAATTTGTCTTGTTTGGAAATCAGAGCTGGGCCGAGGCATATAATAAGTCAGCCACTAGAGGGCCCCCGTGAACAGAATGTCGTATACAAAAGTTTTTTTTTTTTTTTTAATTGATTATTTTTTAAACTAAAACTCCTGCACATTTTTACATTTTATGACCTAAATTTTCACATTAATTTGTTTTTTATTACGTCATTTTTATTTTTTATTGCACTTTATCGTCCTTGGCTTGCACTGAGAAATAAAGTTGGGACTGTCTTTTCTTAAAGGAGAAGCTCATTCAAACAAAAACAAACAAGGTGAACATAATTAGAGGAATTATGCAAAGTTTTATTCAGATTTAAAAGTTGGAATGTTTGTTGTGATTACATTCATGTAATTTTGCCCAAGAAGCATAACATTGTTCTGGGAAAAAAAAAAAAAAGACTTTAAAACGCTCCATTCCACATATACTCTTGCTCGTGTGTCAACATGCACTCAACCAGGAAATATCCGACAATATTGGTTAGTTGTGTTATTCAGTATTCAAACAAATGTGTTATGACTAAAACAAGGAACCAAAAGAGTCCAGTATTGAACAGGATGGGGGAGGGAGCAGAGGAGGCCAAGGCCTCTCCATTTGCCGCTTGTCAATCAATGTAGACTGGAATATTGTTGTCCTCACCTCCACCGCGAAGCCCCGAAACATCCCGTCGGCAGATTGTCCTCGTCAAAGAAGCTCAATGTAATTTTTGGGCACGATTCCACGCTTACCGCCGACAACTCCCTCAATCCATTGCTCGTCGGCACATTCCACCTGCGTGATGATGTCGCCAGGCTGGAGGAAGAGAACAACGGACAAGTCAGATCAACGGCGTGATTTCAGCGTTTTGAGAAGTTCACCTTTACTGTCAGCTCGTCCTCTTTCTCGGCAGTGAAGGCAAATAAAGCTTTGGCGGTGACCTTCGCTGCGGCTTTCTGGCTTGTGATTGGCGGAGCTGGAATGGAAAAAGCGATTTGGTCAGCGTCTTGATAAACTTGGGAATTTGTTATTTATTTTAAGGTATGAGTGACTAAATTATAAATATATAATTTTGCATTTAATTTTATGTCTGTGTCACACCTTGGCAGGTCTGCGTGAAAGCTGCGGGGTAAAGCCCCTCCCTCCCGTCCAGTCGCCCTCTTCTCCATTCAGCGTCCACATGTTCAGTTACTTGGATATACGCCCCCTTGTGGAAGGGGAGATCTTCTGCGGTCTGACCAGGAAAGTCAAATAACGCCACTGCCCACTCCTCCACCTGAATGTATTTAAATAAATCAATTTTTGTTGCAATAATTTCTGAATCAAGTTGGAATATGATGTCATTAATTTTTACCATATTTTAACATGCATGATTTTGCACTCACCTCTGCTGCTTTTAAGGGCATTGTTGCCACTGAGGAAAAACACAAAAAGGAAATATTGATTTGTGTCATTTCAGAAGGAAAACAAAAAATTGGATGAGTCTCACCAGGACTTTCCGGCGGGAGGCCCTCGGTGACTCGGGTAAAGCTAACCGGGAAGAGTCCGACGCGTCCGTCAAGCTGGCCGCGGCCCCACTGTTGATCAACTATCTCCAGGAGCTCAATGGCGTCCCCCTGGGAGAAGGTGAGCTCGTTGGCATCCGCCCCCTCAAAGTCGAACAAAGCGACGTAACGAGGGCTGCTGTGTGCACACACGTCGACAAAAAAAAATCTGTTTAAAAATAAATAAATATTAAAAAAAAAAAAAAGAAGATGGCGTTTGGCATGTCCAACCTGACAGGAAATGGCTCAGGATGTTCCTGCATGGACGGCTGCCCAGACAACACGGGGGTCGGGGGGGAGAAACAAACAAGTGATGGTTAAGTGAGTAATTGCCCCACCCCACTATGTTAAATAAAAACCAAAAAAAAATCATACATTTTTGAATGTCCGTACAGTGTTTACGCTACAGATATTCCAAAATTTCAGACGTGTAATAAAACTTCCAAGTTTGTTAAAGGTAAAATTTTGGGTAGCATTTAGCATTCAACGTTAGCATTACGCTAGCTGATTTTGGTTAGACAAAGTTACAGTACGTGTGTATGTGCTTTGCTTCAAAATGTACACGTTTAAATAGACAATGTTGAATTTGCATGTTTCATGTTAGATTTACAGTGAACTTCAAAAGGTGAGTAACAATACTCTTCTCCAATTCAGACGCCATTTTAAAGAAGGAGCATAAAATCCACATCTAGGTAAGTCATTTGGTGAACAGTTGAGAACGAATTCCACGGACAAAAACGCCCACGGATAAAGTGTCCCCACATTCTCGCGTTATGGAACCACCTCATACCGGCAACCGAGTCTGCAAGGATGGTTCCGGGGGCAGTACGTCCAGGTCTATGAGACATTCGGATGTGCTGTGAAGCGGCGCGACGAGGGAAGGCGGAGCCTCCGGCGGCAGGTCATCCAGGATGATGAGGACTTGTTGTTTCTAGGACACAAAAGTTTGCTTGTTGACGCACTTTAGACTCATATTTGTGATTCTGATGTTTGTACCATGCAAGTGGGAAAGAGCAGATGTCCGGGCCTGGGGCGAGGGGGCAGAGGCGGCCCTCGTTTGGACGCTCTGTGATTGGCTCCCACGAAGGAAGACGGCGCCTGCGGCTGAGGTTTGTTCGCCGACGGGATGACGGCGGGAGGCGGTGGACGGGCGGGGACGGATTTGATGGACGGAGGTCTGGGGGGGAGTTGCTTCACATTTGAAGGCCTTCGGAAAAGAAACGTTGAGTGAGGTGCAGACTAGTTAGGCTAACGTTAGCATGTTTGTGGTTCGCATCAATTAATTAATTCAATGCCGGCCATTTTTTTGTTTTAAGAGTACAAGCCACACTTGGATCCAGTGATTAAAAGAAAGCCGCACACGTTGTCGCTCTTACCGTGGGGGGAGCGGAGGATCGCAAATACTTTCAGCCTTCTTTAGGCTAGGCAGCGACAGTTTGGCGTGGAGCGCCGGAGCCTTGCAGGGAACCGGATTTGTTTCCAGGGAGGAACCTGGAACGATGCAAATGGCACAACAGTTTAATTTGGAAAATCAAACTGATTGTCTTGCTCACGTGACAGTTCTCAAACAAACCTTCCTTCTTCCATCCAGCAATAATAAAAGAAATGCATTTAAAATAAAATGCCAATTCTAATAATTATAGTTTTAGAACCCTAACATGTGGTTTCAGTTAGCTTTATTTTTTGTCAAAGCATGTTTGTTTTTATTTTATCTCTCAAATGAAAATGTTGTTTCAATTTGACTGATCTTGTTAGCTTTAGTTAACAATAATAACCTCAGTCCACACAGAGGCTCCTTTTTCGGCGCACACAATCGGCCAATGTTGAAGCGGACAAGCGCGATCGTCTCACAGTGGCCGTGCACGTTTACGTCGGGCCTCAAAAGCCGCATTGTGCTACGGCGCGCTGCTGACGTTACCCACAATGCAACGCGGGAGGTCGGCCAGTTTAGCGGAGTTGCAAAGACTCATTGTTGATTTCTCGCTTCGGAAGTGGAGACAACAGAATCGGATTTTGTCTTAGCGCAGGCACGGAAAGCAAAAGGTTTCCTTGCCTGGTGTCATTTCCGGTGACACATTTGCCTTTCTTCCAGTGGGTGCGGCGTTTTTTGATGCGGCTAACAACAGGCGAGGTTTCAGGGACAACAAAAGCTCCCAAGTGACCTACATACTCACCCATCTCATCCATCAATTTGTTGGGTAAACAGTGGGTTCCAAAAGTCTACACACCCCTGTTGGAATGCCAGCTTTTGTGATAGGTAAAACAAATAAAATCACTTTTTAACCATTTTTCAATTGAGTATTGCAGTTTCGTGACCTACTCAGTCGGAAAAAAAAAAAAAGGGTTCACGAGAGGACTAAAAATAAACAATGCAGAAAATGTGGTTGCACAAGCGTGCACACCCTCCAATGACTGTTGTGTTGACAATTAAGCACTCGCTTTCAAAGTCGTGTCGTCGAGTCAACATGTGAAGGTATCACATCTGGTTTACCCCCAAATCGGGTTTAGCTTTTCTAGGGGGGTTTTCACTGACGGTTTTGTACTGACAGAGTCATCATTTGCTCTTCCGACTCCCATGAAAGAGAAACAATTCACAAACATAATTAACGGCAGGCATGTTTGTTTGGCGGTGAGCAGTCTTGTGCTTTCGTCACTTTGGAATTCTTTCAACCTTGGTCTAATTAGCCACACAAACATGCTTTGGAAATTGAAACGTGGGCTGAAGGAACTACTGGTTGCAAAAGTTTGGAAATTATATTTCCTGGTCGCATCTCTTTTAGACTATAAAAAATTCAATAGGGGTGTGTAGACTTTTTTTACCAATCTAATATTGGGGGACGGGGGCATTAATGAATTAAATAAATAAATAAATAAATAAATAAATAAAAAGATTGTGTACCTTTAAGAGAAGAAGACCTAGCCGGCAGGTTAACGGTGTCCTGAGTTTGTGACCCCCCGCTGACCTCTGTGGAAGGTCTGGGGGGGCGGGTTGGGGCCACATGTTTGTCGGCAGGTACCTTCTCATAAGACACACTTGTTCGTGGAGCGATCGGTGGTCTGGATGCAGATTTTGTGGATGGGGTCTCATTGGGGGAGGGCGTGGCTTTGGGTGGAGGGAGCCTGGGGGCTGGCACAGGTGTAGTGCAAGGGGAGGGGGAGGTGGTGCGAGTCGGAAGGGGCTCTGTAATTGGCCGTGGTTTGGAATTCGGGACTTCGGGGGTGGGTTCAGCAGAGTCCACCGAAGCGGATTTGTGGAGGCTTTTGGGTTTAGGCGCAACTGTAGGGGGGAGCACTTTGGCAGGTTGCCCTTGGAGACGAGGGCGCGGCCGGGGTTCGGGTTTCTTGGCGACCACTTCTTCGTTGATGTCTGAGGCGCCACGGTTCCCCTCGGGCGTCGCCTCCTTCTGCTGCTGCTCAAAGGCCTGGATCCTCGCCTTCATGGCAGCCATGATGTCGTCGTCCTCCTCGTCCGATTGGCTGAGACCACTGTCGTCACCTCGCTCCTCCGGAAGACCCCAGTCGTCGGAGCTGAAGGCCTCCAGGAGCTCTTGGAGGTATTTACCCTGACTCGCGTCCTGTTTGCTGATGTCACAGCGAGCGCGGGCGGCAAGCGTTGCCAAGCCGTCCTCTCGCAGTTTCACCAAAGTCTGAACCTTGACCTCGTTGCTGATCGAGGTCACGGCGGGCTTAGCTCGGGGGCGGGACCTGGGGCGCTCTGCCTCGTTGGGAAGGGGCGTGGCACACGGGGGCTGTTCCGATCGACCGTTGTCAGAAGGTGCGGTCAAAGGTGAGCCGATTTCAGCGTTGGCTTGAGACGGAGCGGCGGGGCCGGGCGGACGCTGCGGTTTGACATGTTTCACTGGACACAAAAAACGATTCAGACGATTACAACTGCCTGTACAGTTCTCTATTCACAAATTGTGTTTGATTTCTGTATTCTTGTTACGGCTTCAAACAAATGAGCGTTTTCTCACCTGGAGCGCCAGGAGAGGATCCAGTGTCCGTCTGAGTGGCGATGGTCGTTCGATAAGCCGGATGGGACGGCGATAATGACGATGGCGGCGATGGAGATGTTTGCACAGCCAGCTCCTGCGTCTTCTCCCTTATCACCTCATCATAGGACGGAGGAGGCTGCGGGCGGGAAGGAAAATTTAACTTCCACGTGGCGAAGCACGGCATCACGGGAGGGAGCGCCGCTACCTGTATGGACGGCGGGATTGTGGGTCCCCAGATTTGTGCGGCCGGAGGAGGAGGGGGCGGGAAGGCGCCGGGCGGGAAGGCGCCGGGCGGGAAGGCGCCGGGCGGGAAGGCGCCGGGCGGGAAGGCGCCGGGCGTTCTGGCTAACCAAGAAGGGGAGGGGAGCGACTCGGCCGAGAGGATGGTGATGTCTGGTCGCCTTGCAATCAAGACCCTGAACACAAAGTACATTGGAGGAATAAAAGGCACGTGATGATGGCGCAAAAGACAAAAGCCTCACCTGGGGTCTTCGTCCCGGTTTCTGTCTCGTGGAGTGTCAGAGAAACTGGACCTGCTGGTGGCTGAAAGACAAAAAGTATGAGGATACATTTGGGAAAATCCAACCCGAGGCTCATTTCTTCCAAACATTTTGCACACTCACTTCTTTTGATGGCTGCTCTGAGGGACCAAAGTGGACCTTGGCTGCACAGAGAGAAAAATGGAAAATCCGAGTTAGCTCAACAGTTAAACAGATTTCAAGATGTTCTGAATGGAGCCCGAGATTTTTCTTTGTTGCCAGGCAGATTAGGACGGGACACCAACTCAACACACACACATTCAACAGAACCACTTTGAGGTTTGCCCCATAAACACACGCTGACACTGCCCCCGGCTGGTTACCATGCCAACAGCCCAAATACTTTCAAGAGTGTGTCAGAGGAAAGAGTAAGGGGGCTGATGGGGGAGGGGGGGTGCAGACACAGCAGAATGGGGATGGACTTCAAGCACAAAACTTTCGGAGAGGCCAAAAGAGCCGATGAAAAGATCGCATTACACACAGACACACAAAATAGCAAAAAGTGTTCAACCTGAGACGATTTTCAGGCTTCCTCCTACCAGGGCGACCTGCGGGGACACAGACGGACGACACAAAGGTCGCGACAGGAAATGTGTCATCAGTTGGCAGTCAACCTCAAAAAACAAAAAAACAAACAAAAAAAAGTCCTCTTTTCGTCAGCGCGTCTTCTCCCCACGAGAACCGAGACGGATTTTCTCGCCGCTTTTCCGCCGTACTCCTGCCTGCTCCGGACTCCCAACTCTCCTGGCTCGCTCCTCTCCAGGAAGTCACTGCGATTGGCTGCGGAAACTTCTGCCAGAGTCCTGGCGCTGCTCTTAACACTTCCAGATGTTTGCAGCCCCCGCCCTCAACCCAGACAGCAGTTTCTTGTTTTGATCACGGCTTTCACTAGTTGCTCGGGTTTTGTGTATTACTGATGTTTTCTATGAACGTGACGTGATAGTTTAGGAGGTGGACTGAGTCCCATCTAAAGGGCCCAAAATACACAGTCCGCCAAAAACACCTGCTCAGCGGAGACCCTGCTCATCTGATACCATGATTTAATCAATCTGATATTTTCTGACGCACTCCTATTATTTGTTTATTTTGTTATTCTCAAAACATATTTCAATGTGACACGGCAAGAAATTCAACTCCAGGGTAGCAGGTTAGCCCAGAAAGTCCCACAACTTGTGAGAACCAAAACAAACAAACGATAACAAGTTATGGAAATGCTAATCGCTATTTCACTGTCTGCAAAGATGCAAATGCGGCAAGGTGCTGAGGCAGCAGAAACACAAATGAAAGAGGTTTTTGAGTTTCACATGATATTTACAAGACTACAAAAAAAAAAAAAGAGGAAAGTGTTAATTCAACGTGCAGGGATAAATAAGCGTGAGGGGGGGCTGATGCCCACCGTTCCAGTGCAACAGCTTCCGGGATAATATTGCGACTTTTTCTTGACAAAATGCAACTATATTTGGGGGGTAATTTAAGACTTCACATCCCTCGAAGATACTTTATAGTACTTGTATAGAGTATTAGTTTTTCCTCTTCAAATAAGAACGTTACTTTGTGACTGTAACTTTTTTTCCCCTCGTCTTTTTTTTTATTTTTTTTTTAAAATAATTTCTCCCTGTAAGTTTTATTTGGACCCCCTGAAGTAAATGTCACGCAGAACAACGGTAGATTCAGGTAGCTGTCGTGTCTGTGTCGTGCGGTGTTGTTTTTACCTTCGTTGCCGTTGGACTGTCGTCGGACCACTTGTTCCCTGACGTCCCTCCTCATACTCTCCTCGTCGTCCTCGGGCCGAGCCTCGGCCATGTCTGCCAGATTTTTCGCGTTTCCTTCCCCAGGCTGCGACTCTGCAGTGCTCCGGCGGTGTTATTGTTGTTCGGCCAAACTCCCGACAAGTTCGAGCAAATGCCGTCGACCATAGTTATGAATAAGTTACGACACGCCCCTTTATAGCTGCCTGCTAACGCTAAGCTAGGAGGGGCAAACTCGTCGGTTAGCACGGTGTATTTGTGTGGACAGGGAAAAAAATCACGAAAGAAAAAGAATGCCGGCAAATGTTACTGCATTTGCTTGCGCAAAACGTAGCACAATCAGAACTAGGGAAATGGGAATTATAGTTTACAGGTAAAAAAACATTTTTTATCGCTGCTATTTAAACAACTATCCTGTTTTAGGAGAGGGCGTTTTGACAGTAATAATAAAAAAAATCATTAAATCGGTTGATAAATTAGCAATTTGTAACTTAATTTCCAAGTCCATGCAACACCTTTAATGGGAACATTGCCCCTACAAACATGGCTGCCATGCAGGGACGTTGATTGACTAAGTGCAGCAGCGCTATGACGTATGCCCCCACCACCACCACCACCAAAAAAAAACACGCCCGCACGCACACATACATACATACATACATACACACACAATTGAAACTTAGCCTGCGCTTGGCCGTGACGTCGGCACCCATAGCGCAAAGATGGGAACACGAAAATGCCACAGGCAGATGAATTCAAAGGAGTAATTTGAGAACAGGCCTGTCAGGTCATAAAATTACTCTTGGCTCCAGAAAGGTGAGGAAATATTGACAACAAAAACCGAAACAGTTACTACTAAAGTCAACTGAAAACATGTAACGTAAGAGTTTGATTGAAACTACACTGCCAACAAATTCACAGCCTTATAAATCTTGGATGGATAAACAAAAAAACATCCTCTCCATAGTTCAATGATATGATGAAATGGATTAACAAAGAAAAAATACTTCAATAATAAAAAGTGACCCCTCCGAAACTACAATTGTGAAATGCTGTAAAAGGAAAGACCAGCTCTCTTTATCAGCTCTGCATTGATTTATGACAATGACGAATAACTTATAATTAATAATTCATTCAATCTGCTGCTGTAAAAAACACACAATCAGCAGCCTATCACAGGTGGGAAAGAAAAGTGCGCATCCACCCTCGGTGGCCTTTGTTCCTTCCCTGTCTTTGCTTCCGCTTGGACGTGTTTGACTTTCAGCGAGTGACGCACTCGGTTTGCCCGCCTCGTGATTGTGGCAGCAAAGCCCCGGAAAGCCAAGCAGGGATGTGTTGTACGGGCAAGTGCGCCCGCCTGGTGGGCCTGATCCTGCTGCCTTCGGCCTTCGTTTGCATGATCGCCAACCTCTTGCTATTCTTCCCCGATGGCAAACGTCTGGATAACGATCAGATCTCCTTGCAGGTGTGGCTGATGGGCGGTCTCATCGGCGGAGGCCTCTTTGTGAGTATCACGGCAAAAACGCCGTCGTTGTTTTGAGGGTTTCTCGGCAGGATGACGTCAAGAATTTGATGAGAATTATTAGAAAGAATTTTGTGATGACTGACTTGGTTGGTATTGACAAGAACTTTTCCAAGGTGGCATCAAATTCATCAGGTGCGTCTCCATAACGCGTTTGAGGTCCAGCTAACATTTTTGACCCCCAATTTTCTCTGATTTCAGATGCTGTGCCCGAGCTGCTCTGCTATCAGGGCCGGGGGCAAGGGTTGCTGCGGAAAGGGTTGCTGCGGCAACCGCTGCCGGGTGAGTGCTTGAGATTAGAGCGCCATTAGATAACGAGCAAAGGCAAACATGGGAGGGGACGGGGGTGGGGAGCAGCTAACATCCGGGTTCATCTCACCAGATGTTGAACTCGGTGTTCTCGTCGGGTTTCGGTCTGTTGGGCGCCATCTACTGTTGCAGCGTGGCCTCGGCCGGCCTGGCCATCGGCCCCAAGTGTCGCGTGGAGGGAGGCGTTTGGAAGTATCCCTTCGAGGAGCTCGGAACGTGAGTGCCTGCTCTTTTGGCGGGATTTGAGGGATCACGAAAGCTCACATGGAAACGGGCTCCTCCTGCCAGGGGTAGTGAGAGCTACCTGGTGAACCAGACCATATGGGACATATGCCAGTACCCCAAGAATGCGGTGATGTGGCACGTGGTTCTCTTCTCCATCCTGCTGGCAATGAGCGTCCTGCAGATGGCGCTGTGCGGCCTTCAGGTGGTCAACGGCTGCCTGGGCTGCATCTGCGGGGACTGTCGCGAGAACAAGGAGGTAGGCGAGACATCGGAGCTTGGAGCGAGACTCCTTACACAGATTTCCCCACCCTAGCTAACTCTTGTTCTCTGTCGCAGGATGAAAGCGGCTTGTGAAATCCGCTGCTGGGATGCAAAGGGATTCTCAGATCGGGATTTTCTTCTCGACAGATTTTATTATTGTGGCACCTAAATCTATTTTGACTCTATTTTGTGTACCTTTCCTAACAATGTGACAATGGCTACTGACTATAGGCATGGGCCCGAAATCTGACCATGAGCAAAGAAAATCACGCTATTAAAATTACAGCTGTAAAATGACTGTTTTTGAAATATTTGGGGGAATAAAAACTATAATTTCATCCAACTATATTTTTTATTGTACCATGTAAACACATGAACGATTATTTATCAAGTTCAACATCTCACGCGTGACAAAGTGTTATAGCGACACTCAGTGGAAGAATCATGCAACGGCATTGCAAATAAATCACGTTGCACAGGCTTCTTGTTTAATTCACTTTCCAATTGCGAAACATTCAAACATGATGAATCACTATGAGCTCGCCGCCAGACGCGTCTCGTATGTGATTAAACGTCTTCTTCTACAGCTAATTGGATTGTTGGTGTTCAGACGGGGACAAAGGTTCGACGTCGAGGAGGAGGAGCGGCAAGTTAAGCCTTTAAGCATTTGTTGTCAAACGGTGGCAGTTGTGAGCTTTGTAACCTTCGAGTGTAAATATAGTATGAAAAGGACAAGTGACATACTTGTTGGCTTGGAAACGAACGCGCGGGCTCAAATACAAGAATGACGTAACAAGTTGGCGAGTCCGCCACTGTGCTCTTCTTTTCTGGAAGCCGGTATCAGCCGGAATGCTCGATTTACTTTCTAGTTCTAGTTTTAACCTGATGGTTGAACTTCTGTCCGGTTTTCACACTTATTAACCAATATTTTGAAGCGGGTGGTCAATGTGTAATTTTTGTTTTGTTAATTTTTTTTTTACGATTTCGCACACGCACAGCATAGCCACTTTTTCTCTTGACGTCAGCAATCTTAGAACTGTTGTATTACGCCACATTTCAGCAAAGGGTGAAAATATACATTTATTATCCACATCATTACTGGGAACCCACAGGAACATTTGGAAAATGAACCCCCCCAAAGCCGATTTCCCTGATCAAAAAGACGCCATGGCTGAAAACATACACAAAGTCTATAATGTTGGTTTAAAGTGGCCAAAAATCGAGAACTGAAGACATTTTGTTTGGTTTTTACCAGGTTTAAAAAGACTTATTCAAATAAACTTTTGTTTGCCCACAATGTGGAGAATGAAGCTTTGTAAACTTGTCAGAAGTTATTTTCCTGGGAATTTAGCGGCACAACAAAAGTGATATAACTCATGATTGCTTTAGAAATAAATCGGTTGTACCGCATTGACGACGTGATGAAAGCAAAAGCTTGAAGCGCAAACGGAAGAGCAAGAGGGCGGGAGGGAGCAGGCGTATCCTCCCCCGCCAGGGGCGAGCTATTTAAAGTTCACTCGGAGAGTGCAGAGAACACAAGGACGCTTTCCACCGGTGGCTCGCAAGTTATCCCGCTCCCTCAACACTTCGCTTGGACTCAGGTGGGTTCTTTGGATTGTTTTGCAAAATCCAGTGTGAGGATTTTAGAAGCCTCTGTTGTGTTTTTTGGAAATTATCGAGACTCTTCAGCTCATCATGCTTGAAGGTGCTTATAGCTTAAGATGTTGCGAAACATGCGATGAGCGGGACATTGTTCGCGTCCGGAGAAAGAAAGTCCGAGCCTCAGCTGTCACCTGCAAGAAACAAATTCGTCATTAGGTTATTTGCGCTTATTAATAGTGAGAAAAGAGTAAATACCATTATTATGCATCGCAAGAAATGTCGCAATCGTTTCCCACAAGCCATTTTCCAACAAACATTGGATGGGTCGTTTTGTGGAAAACAGTCTTGAGCCACAGTTTTAATTAGGTCCGGTGGCGCCCCACATTGGCTCTTGGCCCGTTTCTGCAATGTGACCTCATTTGCTAATCTGAATTTGTAGTCCTGGCACTTCTTCGGTCGACGTCACACAAGCTTGAGACGATCCAGCTGCACGGGTTTGTAAAATGGAAAGAGGGCCATGGGGCGAATTACTAGCACTATAGGTTCAAAACACCATGACCAGCATAGTTATCATCTTTCGACATGGTAATGTGAGGTAAACGAAACCATGCAGAAAATGAAGGCTTAGCATCTTACCTGGCTGGTGATGTAACATGTCGATTTGCGAGTGTCGTCACCTGAAAGCGGATTCAAAATTGGTGAACTATTTCTTTTCAGCATTGCATTTTCGGACAGGCTGAATTTACCGGCTTGTTGTCTTTTATTTTCTGCAGTTTTGCATAATGGGTGTGAAGATGCTGCAGTGTTTCCCCTTCTACAAACACTGCAAAGAGCGCTGCAAAAGCAAAGGCTTCCCCTCAGTGATAGGTGAGACACGCATTTGACCATCCAGACGCAACATTTGGCTAAACTTGCCTCTGCTGTCATCCAAAGAGGAGAGGAACCTCCGCGTGGCCTCCAGCACGTCGTGCGGCAGCGACAGCCTCGCCCGGGGACCCCACGTTTATTTCTCCTCCAAAGCTAGGATGTCTTTTCGACACCAGCTGGACAGCAATGTCAACGCGGTGGATGCCACCAACTGAGCCGGCGACGCTGACGGACCCGTGCGTCCGCGCTTCACGACAACCGTGTCCCGACCGAGCGCCGTACGGTGGCAGTGACGGCTTTCACTCTTTACGACAAGCGGCGGTTTGGCAGTTAGTGAATAACATCTGAAAAAAAAAAAGAAGAGGCTTCCAGCTATTTCGTGCCACTCCCAGTTAATGTTTACTCAAAAACTAAACAAAAAACAAGGGCAGAATTACACCTTGTGTTTTGGAAACTTTGTGATGGCAAAGTGAGGGCAAAATACGAAGCGCTATTTCCATGCTAACGATTAGCATCGCTAACTGCGGGTTTAGAAGCAACGCATGTGGACAAATAACACGACAATTCTCACAGGCATATATTCTTTATCCTCTACAAAAAAATGAGTAACATTATAGCATATTCAAAGTCATGTTCTTCTTTGCTTGTGTCTACATGAGTATTATACAGTGCTGCCTCCTGGTGGTCAAAGCCGGAAGGCGCAGCACGCTGAATTAGCTTGCCGCTATAGACATTCTATTTATCGCGCCATTAGATGACTATAAAGTACAATATTTCAAAAAACAAACAGAAAAGCAAATTTTCTTTCGTTTTTTGCTTTTTTAATGCCTTACAAGCTATGGTCTTTTTTTTAACACCTGTGTATGGACCTCTTATAATGCCATACATGTTTTTTTTTTTTTTTTTAAAGATTTCCCTGCCTAACAAATGAGGCCAACGATATCCACATTCAATAAAAATGTATGATAATGCATCGCCATGGACATACAAAGATTGTATTTTGAAACTTCAGTATCTTTTGTGTTGCCTTTAAGTGTTGTGTGGATGTGTGTGATTATTTTTTGTTATTTGTGTGTGGCTATGGCCAACTTATTATTATAGCTATGATGGAGGAGGAAGAGCCCATCTTGCAATGTAGGCTTTTATTGTTACGTTGACATTCTGAACGGGTTGGATGGATGTTCATTCGCTTCACATATTTGTGTTCATGCTCTTACAAAATGCTCAAACATGATGACATCATTACATAAAGCTGTTGAGTTCTGTTTCGGATGGCCAGGCATGTTGAGTTTTTTTTTTTTTTTTAGGGGGTGGGGGATGAACGCGTCATTTGCAAATTAACATTCAGCTCATGGTCGAGCGATGCCTTGTTTGATCGGCAGGCTACGAAACCCAAATGCAACATTGGTAGCAGTTTAAAGGTTTGTGCTTCAAGACTTTCCCAGCAAAAGGGATGCGATGCTCGTTCACGTGTCGAGAAGGCAACGGACGGGACATTCGCGCACATGCTTCCAAACAAAAGCTTGGAGCTCAAATGTGGCCAGAAAAAGACAAATGGTCCTTTCTGTCCATTTTTAATCACACATCAACGTTTGAAGAAAATCTATTTAATTTATAAAGTCTGCGTGGGGGTTGTTAGAAATCTTCAAAACCTTCTAGAAATGAACGGCAAGAAAGCAGGAATTTACAGACTTGGAAGTTAGCGAGTTAAATAAATTTGATCAAAATTAAAAACACAAATATGTCATTGAAGTATAATTGAATATTTAGGCTATTCCTCGATCAAAAATGCAGAGTGCAGGGCGACTGAGTTGGGTGCACGACGCCTACATGCAAAGTGCATTCTGACGTCACATGCACAGACGACGTCCAGACTCGAGAACAAAAAGCGCAGGGAACGCAATGAATCCAGAAATTCAATATTCAAACTTTGCTGTTCTACATTCGAATCAAATTGACTGGTTCAAAAAATATTTTGTCATTTTTATGAAAGAAGGGCTAGGTGGATTTTTTTTCAACACCGTTCTGTTTTCAATTACGACGCATAGTAAAATCATATTGCGTAAGATTTTATCACGGAAGCGTGGAGTTTCCAATTTGGAGTAATTCTTTTTGTTCGGCAAATAAATCCAAATGTACTTGGAGCTAAATGCTACAAACGTAGCATTTTACCCCTTTTTTTTTTTTAAATTTTGGTGTACTGTAGGCCAAATACTAATACTTATACTTAATATTTGCACATGTACAAGTCAATAGGCTGTGGCATTATAGGTAAAATGCTACTTATGTAGCATTTATTAGCATGCTACTCATTTATCTCCAAGTACGTTTGAACAAATCTTTCTAGTATATTTGAACTAATTAGCGAATATGTTTGAACGTATTCGTGTTAGGTAATATAGCTAACGTCCTGGAAATATACTGAAAATTTTGTGAAAATTCCGCTAAATCCCGAAACGTCGCTCCTCAATCGCGGAAGACTTTGGGTAGTTTGAACATTGCAATATGGCCCAGTGACTCACGAGCTCAAGTCCACGATGACGTGCTCCCAGATCTGCGTGCTCCCCTTGAAGCTGGACGTAAAGACAAAGTCCCGTCGGTCCGTGGACACGGCGGTGAAGGATCGCGGCGCCTGGATGTAGACCTCCTTGAAGCGCTCAAACTCGCTCTGCTGCTCATCCCATTGGAGGATCTGTGAGAAGGTGTAGTCGCTTCCCAGGGCTAGATAGTGGCGCTCTTTGAAGGAGAAGGGCTGCAGGATCATGGCGCCTCGCGATGGTAGCGCCTGGACCTCCGAGAACTGCTTTGCGCCCCAGTGCAGGACTTTGGAGTCCCCGATGTAACGCGTGACGGCCAGGTAGAGCTCGTCCTTGATCCGGAAGTGCTTGACGGCCACCACGTCCTCCGTGTCGGGGATCTCGCCGTGGAGCGCAAACTTCCGGTTGGTGCGGCTCCATTGGTAGATGACGGGAACCTGCGAGCGGCTCGCCAATACCAAGTGCGCTTTCCCGTCCAAGTCCAAGAACTCGGCATCTGTGTCGCGGTACCACTCGTGAAGCGACTGGTAGGAATAAAAACCGCTGTCGTTCCACTTGTAGAGGGTGGACAGGCCCGCTTTGGAGCTGTCGGCAATCACGAAGAAGCGGTCGGAGCCGATCTGGAAAACCTCGATGTCGTTGGGTTTGGAGATCTTGGACACCTCGATGTCCTGGAATTTGGTGAAGGTGCTTTGGTCCTCGTCAAACTTGTAGATGTGCGAGCCGCCGAAGAGCTGAGCCACGATGACAAACACCTGGTCCTCGATCACCACCGACTTGCATCCCACGATGGACTGACCTGAAACAATTACAGAAAATGAAGAACCAATGCTGGACTCCAATTCACGGTACAAACCAAAGAATCTTCAGGCGTTGGCATTCCTGCGAATCCAGCAAAACCAGTGCTTGATCTTGTTCGTCACGCTGGACTGCCATGTTCACCTGTGATGTTATCGTAAGTCCTGAAGTTCATTTCGATGTGGTCCCACTGGAGGACCATGCAGCTCTCCACGCCGGGAGCGGCGACCGCCACAAAGACGTCGTTCTTGTAGCTGAACGTGTCGACGGACAACGACTCTGAGCTCATGCTTTGATGCAGGATGAAATCTGCCAAAGGGAATCGTCATCGTCAATGCTGAGTCATCATGCACCAACGCCTCGATCTGGTCGCGGGAGGCTCACTTGAGCTTTATCTCACTGCAGGCATTTTTGTGTTTCTGCTTTAAATCAGCCCTCAGTTTGGTTCCAAAGATCAGAGCTCGCTTGTGTTAGCGACGCTATAACACTCGACATTTGCGTTGTGCTAGCTCACGCCATAAAAACAAGAAACTGGTTCTTTGTCCAGTCACATTTAAAATTAGTCTCACGGGTCCAGCTAGCGTAATGTAAATATTTGTCCATCCTACTATTGCTTAATCAGAGCTAGCAAAGTTCGATTAGTAAAATGAATTGGTAGCAATGAAGACGCATCAAAACATTTAATGACGGATTCTATTTAAGTAAACTTTATCCTATGATCTAAATTTTTATTTCTCACCTGTCGAGATACACTCGTTTTGCAAGCTCATGTCGTTGAGGCGCTTGTCCTGGACGTCCTCCGGCCCGGCGCAGGGCACGTCGGACACGGTGGCGTTGGTGCTCCGCAACCACGTCATCAACCACTTGGCTTGGCAGTCGCACTGGAAGGCGTTGCCTCGCAGGTCCCTGCGGAAAGATGACCGCTGATGTTTGATGTCACCAAAGCGAAAATATCAAAATATTGACAAACTCACAGTTCGATGAGAGAGTCCAGCTCATTGAAGAGGTCCCGAGGCAGCGCCTTGATTTTGTTGTTGGCTAACGACCTGCGGCCACAAGACAGACGAACAACCAAACACAACAATCCATAAATCCTTCATTTCTGTCAACTCTTTGGTAAACAAATCCAGATAAACCAAATCTAAAGCGAGGAACATACAAGTGCGTGAGGTCCCGCAGTCCTCGGAAGGCATATTTGGAGACGGTCTCGATCTTGTTGCTCTCAATAAACCTGTTCAAGAACAACAACTTGCTCAGTTTATGCTTGCTAACCTGATTGAACCTTCACTTCCACTTACAGGTATTCCAGATGCGGAAGGCCAGAGAAGGCATCATCCCTTATTGTGGTAAGTGAGTTGGAATTGAGAAGCCTGTGAAATATGAAAGGACAAATTTCATTTGAAATGCATGTGCCGTGACGTTGAAGCTATCGTCACACTCTGTTAGCAGCACTTAGCTAGATTAATGACTAGCGGTGGCGAGCCAAAGTGCTTTCAATACTTGCCGAGGTGTTAAAAGCTTCTAAAAGCTTTTGAATAGTTTTTAATAGGCAATAAATCTGCCCGTGCCTTCCATGCACAAGCTACAAAACAACCTGGGCTACATACTAGAAGTTCACAAAATTCTCAGGATCCTGCTTTTGTTTTTTGCAGGCATGGGAACACATAGCCACTAGGTGGTGCTCAAGCACCTGCCCCATTACCCTGGATGAAAAAAAGTGTGTATTTTTAATTTTATTCTTTCTTTCTTTATTTATTTTTTAATTTATTCCATTAACCCAAAAACCTTTTCCAGGCTGTCATATTGAATATTTTTAGAATTGAATATTCTATCGATACTCCATCGAGTAATTGATAATCAGACAAAATGTTATTTGCGTTTAAGTGGATTAAAAATACATTTTGCCCTAATTACTGTTAACCACTTGTTTTGGTTTATTTGGTCTGGTTCAATGATTAAAAAACAACTAAACACCACTTGAATAATGTTTAGTTAAAAAACGTCTGAACGATTACTCAATTATTAAAATGCAAGGCATTTAATTTGTAGTTTTAGTTAATTTAATAGTTGTTAATTAATTTTGACAACTCTACCCCTTTCTAATTTATACATATAATTTTTTTTTTTTTTACATCTTACAGGTTAAAAGTGAGAAAAAAAATAAAGATTTATCTTGGTTTGAGGTGCCCCGGCACTCGTCGGGTTAGCACGCCTGCCTCAAAGTGCAGATGACGTCGGTTCAATTTGGGGTTCTGGCCTTTCTGTATGGAGTTTGCATGTTCTCCCTATGCCTGCTTGTTTTTTTCCCTCCTGTCAATTTTAGCAACGGATAGAATTTTCGAGGGTTTGAGCGCCTGCCTCCCAAAATGTTTGTGTGCGTGCCTGATATATGAAAATGAGAAGCTCTTACACCAGCTGGAGTGACGGCATGTGCGAGAACATTGCCTCTTTGACCTCTGAGAAAGTGCCATTGACAATACTCCTGCAAGCACAACATGAAAAAGTGTCAGCACGGAAATATATAACCTATTCTGTCATTTATGCAAATAAGTCTGCTCAAATGTTGATTTACTCGTTTTGCACTCGTGTTTTGCGACTGCGTCAACTAGCTGGCGCGGGCTCGGAGGACGACGAGTACTTACAAAGAAATGATGTCGCCGGGGCTCAACCTGGGGACGGAAGAGGAGCCGACGCAAATGATGGATTCCTTGGAACAGCTGCAAGTTGAAGGGCAGCGAGCAGGCTTCTTAGCCAGGCTGCTGCACAGGCACATGCAAAGGACGAGCCAAAATGTCCCTATCGGCGGCATCCTTGCTGCTGCTGTTGGACTGGCATGCGGGACTCGGAACGGAATCAAGCAGGCGCGTTTCCACCCTGCACCACGCGACGCAGTTGCGGACCGCAGCGAATCAGCGGCAGCCCCCCGTACATCCCCGCCCCCCCCCACCACCGCGCACTTTCATTATTTATTAAATCAATTCTCGTCTTGCTTAAACAAGCAATCACCGCAATACTGACCACTTCACAACTTAAGGTGCGTTTTAAGGGACACCTTTTGTTTTTCCTGCAGTAGCCAGAAAGCCTCCCCTACTTCCACCTCACAATAAATAAATAAATAAATAAATAAACGCCCCAAAAAGATTGATTTCAAATTTGCAAGACATTTATTTTCACTTTATGTAGAATTTGATGTTATAGATCAAGGGTTTTCAACTGGTTTTGTCCAAGGGACCACCATCATAACCAAGAAGCAACTCGGGGACCATTGCTTTGGCGGAATAATATTTTCTTTTGGACCGAAGGAGGATAGGCTATTTATTTGCATCTGTATGTCCATTTTGGGAAGGTCAGCTACATCTGACATAGTTTGGATGGGTAAATGATTCACAAAATTAGCTGGAAAATAAATCAAGTCTAAATAATAAATCAATTTTTATTTTTAAAAATGTTACAATTATTTTCCGTTTCCAATTTCGTGGACCACCTGCAATACCGCCACAGACCACTAGAGGACCGCGGACCACTGGGTGACAATCCCTGTGTTATAGATGAAGGTGTCACACCATTTTACCATGATTTTACAGCATAAAAAATATAAATAGAGCTAAATTTGCCGATCTTTGGATTTAATTTGGAGATGGCAGCGGAGAACTATTTTGAAGCGAATTTGCCTCTTTGCGCAGGGTCTTGAGGCACTTGTCCAGCCTTTTGACGCAGAGCGCCACATCGTCGCGGGTGATGCCCACGGCGGCCGCCGCGTTGAGGTACGGGCACGGGTAGGACTCGGAGTGCGACATGAACCCTCGAAAGGTGTGCCCGCCGATGCTCTGCTCCTTGCCGAGCGGTACCACCCTGTAAACAGACAAGCTAACGATGACACGAGTGATTTTGATTTTTATTTCTGCCGCTTTTTGGTTCATTTGCCGCCTCTGGATTGAAGATGCAAGTACATACCTGGCTCCTGAAACTTGGCGCGTGAACAGCATGGCGCCCAGCTGAGTCGGCGCCTGGTCGCAGCCGGCCCGCAGCCCGTCCAGCGACATGGCTACCACCCCGAGGGAACAAAGTCACAAAGTGAACAGCACGGGAAATGCAGCTGAAGGGTCAGCACCTCAGGTGGGGTGCTCACCGAGTGAAATGGGGTTATGGGGGGTGTGAAGCAATCGTTCCCCGTGCGCCGAAGCCAGCTTCTTCAGTTCCTCGGCCAGGAGCGCGTAGATCTCCTGCGAGGAACCACATACAGGACTCGTGGAGCACGCCTAGCATAAAACTGGACGCAACTAGAAATAGCTCTTCTATCTTTTCTATCCCTTTGTTGCTTATCAAGCGATTCTTCCAGTGAGCAACTCTTTGAAAAATCGAGCACAGCAAATTTTTGAGAGCCTCTCCTCACAGGGGAGAGGCTATCAAAACCAGGACGGGAGTCCGCCTCATTGTTTATGCACAATGCGGGGCAAGAGGCAGCATTAGTGAGTCTTGATGGCATCGGGTCACCGGAGGGAAATTTCCTCTTTATGATCCATCGATCACACTTTTGAGATTTAGTTTCATAGTTCATAAGCAGAAACCGTGTCGTCGCTCCCCCCCCACCCCCATCTTACCTTCCTGTCTGCTAAGAGCTTCTTATAGCCGCTGCTTCCCAGAGTGAGGAGCGTGATGAGGAGGTCCAGAGAAGGAGAGGCAGATGCTCGGCCTGGACAAACAGGACGTTTAAATACAAACAAACTTGATGTAAATGACATGGCATCATTAAAGACAATTAAACAAGTTGTTTTTCACTTGGCCACTGGGGGCGGTGTAGAACAGACAAATGGATGTGTTGCTCACTTAGGTGTTATATATCCCACTGGATTTCAGCCTCTTATTGCATAGATTAGTCCTCCCAAGAACTCAAGTGGGATTCATAATAAAACCTCCTATGCTTGTCAGTACGGCACTAATATTAGTTGTTCCATGCAGGCAAAGCAACACAGATGCTAGTTATGGTAGCATTAAACTATAGTGGGCCTTTCTTCGGGCAGTTTATTTTTTTCAAACAGTCACTAGATGTGTTAACATAAGAAAACAAAACAAACAACAAAAAATGCACACCTAGTTGTGCGCCAATGAGCTCACTCCACCTGGGTAAGTCTTGCTAATCTCCTGTACGAAGGCTTCGTCAAAGCCGGCGATCACGGCGCCCCCAACCGGGACCATGAAGTTCTTGTCCAAACTTTGGACAAAGGCGTCGATTCGTCCAACACGAGCCCCCTGGTGGATAAAAAAAAAAAATTAAATACGAATCTGCAGGTGACAGGTAATCTCCTGCATACCTGTTGGATGAGGTGCATGCATTTGGATGATTGGACGCCATACGCGTTGTTGACAATGTGGGGGATGTCATATTTTGAGCACAGGGTGGCCAGCTCCTCCAGCCTGTCAACAGTCACAAAGATGGAACACTAGAGAACATCCCAAACTCCAAATGTTGTTGCATTCGCATCATAAAATGATAAAGATGTTTTTTTATTCTATTGAAGATTCAGTAACGTGCTCAGCTTACCTGTCAGGCACTCGCGGCGCAAAGCACGACGTCGTGGAATGAACGCACAAGACGGTTTCGGCTCCCAGCTCGCAGATTTGCCGTTCCACCGCGTCAACGTCCGTCCGCAACTCGTCACCCTCGAGCACGTTCTCCACCACGACGGGCACGAAGCCTGCTGTGATCATGGCCTTGAAGCAGGACTTCTGGTCGATGCGCGGCCAGATGATGTAGCGGGCTTTCGGTCGCCGTTGGCGCAGGGTCAGAAAGCAAAGAGTCAGGCTCATGCCGGTTGCCATGGGAACCACGAAGCAGCTCTTTACGCTCCTTACGCCTGTCGGACAAAAGACGAGCAGTCGGTAAGACAAGTTCAAACAGGTTATTTTAAATGCTGCGTCCGCTGAGCGTCACACACCTGCCATCTTTAAAATGTCCAGCACGAGCAAGTTGGTTAGTTTATTGAGCAGACTGGAGCCGGCAGCTTTTGGCTGAACGGCTGCGATGTCACCTGATCGACCGATGCCATGGATCAACCTGCACGTTCAAAAACGAAGAAGAAGGTTTGCGAATTGCATTCACTGAGTCCGAGAGTAGACGGCACCTGTAATGTCGTCTGGCCACCATGTTGGATGCCACACGGCCTTCCCGCTCGCCCACGCCGCAGTTGCCCAGGAAGTTGTTACTGTCCATGACGGCCAGTTCGTTCAAGAAGAGCTCAACGGTGGCCTCGCTCCAGCCTTCCTCGGGACACTTCCCCTGCAAACAAACAAAAGGCGTGAGACAAAGCGAAGCGAGGATCGTACACATTGATTTTACCTTCTCCAGCAGTTGCCTGACGAGCTGCTCATGGCCGCGGCGAGCTTCACTCGCTTGTCGGACGTACGACGCCGACACCATCTTCTCGCTCAGTGTGAAGTTTTCACTGTTCATGGCTATTCAATGCACATTACGTGTTAACATCAAATAATACATGACCGAGCCCTGCCATACAAAAAATGGACACCCCCAAGGAGTTTGTAATTGCATTGCCACAAGATGGCGGCAGAGGATCATGACGAATCAACACAGTGCTTCGAATACACTGGCTCTCAAATTCTTACAATCAGCTCCCCAAAAAAATTTGTATTATTAAAATAGTCAACCATAGCGATGTTTTATTCCCCAAAACTATAGAAAAGACACAATTTCTGTTTGATGTTTTTTAACTTGATGCAGTCTGCAACAATACAACGAGGTTTCAGTTTTTCCGACAACAAAAACAAAAGTAAAAAAAGTGTACTTGAAAAATGAATATATAAAGTTAAATAAGAAATGCACTTAAATGTTTAAAAACAATTATTTTATTTTTACTTTCACTTTAACAGTGCACAAGATGCATTCAAAGACCACCAATAAAACAGGACATCTTAAAAAGACACGAAAATAAAAAACATAGGCGACAAAGAAAGCTGCCACGTCCGTCACAAATACAACAGCTCTCACTTTTCAATGACAAATTAAACTCTCAGATGGTGCAACAATAGTTGTGCTGGTTAACTCGTGCTTCCTGTCCTGTCACGTAGCATATGTATGCATTTACGTGACGACCCTTTGGCTAAATCAACATTTTACATGTTTGGAAACGTACAACCTATCCAACAACACCCTTTGCATAAATCACAGAAAATTAACGCGTAACCTTCTATTAAATGTGAATATAAAAAAGTTGCTCACCTTTATGAGGTCCGGCCCTATCAAACGCGGAAGTGGCTGATCATATGACGCGTGGTCAGGTGACTAATTTTTGTCACCCCTTAAAGGGCCACAGTACAATTTGACGTCATTCGATATTTTATGGCAAGATTGATTACAATTGAATAAAAAGATCATTTGAACTTATTTCTATCTTATCACACAATTTTTGTATTTGATGTATAGGATATGAACTTAATAAAGCCACGTCAATCTTTTAAATCACAATTTATTTATTTATACAATAGTGTATTTAAATCCTAAAAGATCAGCAGGACACACATCGATGACAAAATGACAAAATTGTTTTGCGGTCTTTCAGGTTGCTTGGTTGAAATAGGGGCGAGAAAGAGGGCAAGTTGTTGGCATAGCAGGTTTTCGAAAAGAACAGCTATGCCAACATCTTGCCTTCCTTCCTGGACCCATTTCTCTCTGTTTCCAATATTTGAGATGGTAGTGGTCGATTTGCTCCAAGAGAGGCTGTACAAACACATATTATTTTATTTCCAAAAATTAAATATACTCGTGATAAAAAGCAATGCCGATAACTTACCTGTTAGGATGTTTGACTCATACGAGCTACCGTCGTTGTTCTGCATCACAGTGAGTCTTCAAGAGGAGCGCAAGGAAGTTTGACGCCTCAACAAGATCAACTGGTCACCGCCCATTTATGTGCGTTTGTAAAGCCGCTCCACGGACTGTTGAGGTCTGCCATCGCACAAATGCGCATGCGCTCATTTGGGTGTCCAGCACCCGGCCAGCCTTAAACAATCCAAGATCGTCTGATTCTAATAATCAAAACTTCATCGTGACGTCACAGTGGCATTGTGAGTGGGGTATTTCCATCCGATGTGATTTGCTGATGACGAGATTTGGGTCATTCGTGATTCACGCAATGATTCAAAACGTGTCTAGACCAAAAAGTGAAGACCAGGCAGGACAGGATCATGCTGTAAATAAGCAGAGAACAACTTGAATTGAGTCAGGGTGTATTTGTTGAGTCGGACATACTTTTTGCGGTGGCGGCTGCATAGATGCAAGTGGATGGACTGGATGTCGTCTTTTACACAAGATCAAAATCACATTCCGGACTCTTCCACCATCGATGACTCACTTCTCAAGGTGCCGACTTTGCCACTCCCAGGATAAGCAGCATTTATAGGTCATTTTTTTAAATTGTCTTTTGTTTTTCATGGTTACAAACCTAAACAGCAACCAAAAAAGTTATGCCCAAAGGAGAAATGATGAGATCCATACAAATACAACAACCATCAGGATGTTCCAGTTGGATTTAGGCCTGGGTTCTTTCTTTTGGCCACATATACCTTTTCTGTATCACTGACATTCCAGCTGAATAACACATGCCATGTGAACCAGCGACTTGTGAGTCAGTGCTTGTCTGCTGAGGCCCTCATTTTCATGACCACCCAGCCACCCCCTCCAAATAAAACCATGACCCCACTCACACTGCAGCCTCCCCGGGAGACGTTTTCTGCTGACTCAAACCCAAACACGCCCTGTGACGGCGAACGAGCAATGTCGACTCAATAGTCGACTGGCCCACGTGCTGCTAACTTTGCTCCCATGATCGTCCAGTGCTGACTAATCGCTTGCAAATGAAGCTGTGAATGAGTTGCCTCGTGGCCGTGGCATAAAATGAAAGGGAAAATCCTAACCTGCTCACATTTTTGCTGTGACTCACGCAATACAAAGGTCAACCAAGCTGACCTTCATATTTGTATGGGACCATGCATTTGCATTTTTTTAAATGACCATAACACCCCATTAGCATGGCATTTTACAAGAGTGCCATTAGTCTAAGTATTCCAAACCCGGTTTTCTTTTATTCATCTCACTATTTTTTCTGTTTATTCGAAGCCTTTTAAAATGACAATTTAAACAATCTGTTTATTTAAAATGGTCAGGCAGGTGTCCGGTTTTGACCACAAGAGGGCGCAACATGCCAAGTAACCGCGGAAAGCAGGCTGTCAAATTCCATGTTTGGCATTAAAAAAAAACAAAAAAAACCGATATTGCTTCCATTTAAGAAAACAGATAACTTTAATTTGGAGTCACTACGCTATCCAGAATTTAAACAAAAATAACCCGGATGTTGTTACCACTTTGTCGCTTTCACACAAAAACAATCCACAAGCTCACCGTTGCATATTCGAATCGGATCAGCTTTATTCGTTTCATTATATACTTTGTTTGTTTTTACATAGAGACAAATGTGTACATTTATAGGTTATATGGTTAATTTGTTTCTGTATATATGTACACGTGAAACCAATCTTACATGAACACCAAGAAAATAAAGACATTTACAGTGCAAAACCTTTGACTGGTGAATTGTGCCACTTCACTCACCTTAATCAAGCACAATCCAAAGTCCTTCGACGGCATCATTCAAGCAACTCTGGAGTTCACCTTGAGTTGAGCGTTCGGACCTTCAAGTGCACAGAGATGATTGTCCAAACTGAAGCAAAATTAGCTGACACAACAAGCCTTAGAGAGTCACTTTGTGAATCTTAGATGTTTTTTTTGTTTTTTTTGCACTTCAATACGTGAAAAAAAATGTTGGCAGCAGCAGCCCTACGTAGATTTGCTCAACGTGAGTATAAAAAAAGAAGTCATATCCAAACTGGGTTTGCTCGTTTGAAACAAAAATAGATATTTACAAAGTAAAACCTGCTCTCTGTTCTAATCAAATGCATAAAAGTGAAGAGTTCCGTTGTACAGTCGGTGGGTAACCAGCCCAAAAGAACTTGAACGCAATCACCTTTCCTCCTTTGCCACCAAGATGCTGTACAGAGGTTGAGGTCAAAGGGCGTGGAGATAGAAAGGTGAATGGGTGCAGGGCAGACGCATGACAACACGTATATTGCTGTTTAATCCACATTCTATTCTCACATATCGTGATTAGGAGTTCTCTTTTTGCCAACAAAAGACAAATGGGTGGACTGTTTTTTTTTTTTGTTCTAGTATAGCGCCTCTACAGGTAAGGAATGGTCATTGCAGCTTAGAAAGTGAGCTTGACTATAGAGATCACTGTTTTCTACGTCGAGACCGAGCACTGGTTTACATGTTTGCATGTAACACGGTGAAAAAGTGTACATTTTGGTATACAAGTTGTTTAAATGCGGATTACTACGATTTATCTGCGAGTGTCTTTTTTTTTTTTTTTTTTTTTGCGACTGAAACCCAAAGCGCTACACGCGGACTAATCTATCAATTGTGACGCATTTACACCGACAAGTCATTTTCAAATGGACTATTTGACTTCATAATAGAGGCTTAGTGAGCCCTAAGTACTCATGCTTGTCATTCCAGAGGCCTTTTTTTTTTTTTTTTTGCGGTGGTGTGAGTGTGTGACGTGACGTGTTATCTACAATCAGAAGGAGCAGATTGTCCTGCTACAGTACGTCTGACGCTACCGCTAATTATTTCATGGTAAAGTGTTCAAATTGAAAAAGAAAAAAAAAATCCTCTTAAGAGAGAGTGCTGCGGTGAACAATAAAGTCATCAGAAATAAATCCGTCTGCCTTTTTTTTTTTTGGTTTGAAGGAGTCTTTTCCCGGTTTTCCGTCTTCTTCTTATCCTGTGAGCAGCAGCTTCATGTGTACAAAGTTCACAGGAGGTGCTTCTCCTCAACCTGCCAGTCGTGATAAGCCTGATCTAATGACACTAATGGCATGCATAATGCTTTTGCGATTTGGCCGGTGCGCCCGTAATGCACCTCCTCCTCCTTACCAGCTAATTAAAGAACACAGAAAATCCACTCGGGCGAGACAAAGTTTGGTGTCGCTCGTTGGCATCTCCACTGCGCATTTGCTTCACTTCTCTTTCATCCAGCACGCAGGAAAGCCAATGAGGATGTGTTTTTTTTTTTTTGTCGGTCGGAAAGAGGGAAAGCTGGGGGCCGGGCCTTCGGGTGGGGAGCGGGGGGTCCGCGCCCCCCCCCGTCAGACCGAAACTGGACACGCAAGCACCCGGTTCTCCAGCATGACGCTGACCACCAGGAAGACGAAGTAGAGCATAAACATGATGAAGCCCAGCAGCTTGCTCATGCGCCACTTGCAGGCGGCGATGGAGATGATGACGAAGATGAGCATGAGGAAGAGCAGCACGATGGCGCAGAAGAGCCCGTTGGAGCTCACCGTCACAGGTTTCAAGCCGCTGATGAGCGACCACATCAGCCACGGGAACGGAAGTCTGCACCAAACACAAAACAATAATATAATGACGGCCCCAAAGAGCAAAAGTGCTTTTTTGTATGACGACGTACCCGACAGTAATGTCAAAGATGTTGGAGCCGACGGAGCTGGACACGGCCATGTCCCCGAGGCCCTTGCGTGCCACAATAACGCTGGTGATGAGGTCAGGGATGGACGTTCCCGCCGCTAATATAGTCAGACCCATAATCTCCTCGGTAATCCCGATGGTTTCTCCAACCTGCATAAAAAAAAAAAAAGAAGAACAAAAAGGCTTCAGAGTAAATAAAGCCTCGTGTGCCGCTCTGGCTGTTTGTCGAGGGACATTTGGGTCGGTCGGCGTCAAACGGGGTGACTTACCTGGTGGGCCCACCACACCATCAGGTAGGAGAAGGCCGCAATCCAGCAGATGGAACCCAGGAAGGAGATGGGGAAGAACCTCTTGGCTGACTGGCAGAGGAAACGAGCAAAGGAACGTCAGCGGCAAATACGTATTCCCACGCTCTTGGCGACGGTTGAAAAGCACGCGTACCGGTTTCCTGACGTCGGGCAGCGTCAGCCACAGGGGGAGGACAATGGGCATGATGAAGAGGTAGGTGAAGCGCTTGCGGCCGGATTCGGGCCATGACAGGCTCAGGGGCTGGTCGTCTTCCTCCTCATCTTCAGCCTGAAAGCCAGTCAGCAATTTTCACGCTTCGATACACCACGCTACATCGCGGTTTTGGTGCAGTGCTGATTGTTCGCTCTATTGCGGTGATTTTCTTTTCACACAGAATCATGTCGAAATAAGGTCGTGCCAGGAGGAGTGAGTGGGGGGAAAAAAAAATCAGGAAAACAGAAAATAAATTGGACAAACCCAATGGTCGTGATCCCCCCCCCCCCTAGCTCTGCCAGTGCTTCTTTGTATCTGCAAACCTTTGTAAGTTGAGGACTGCCAGTAAATACATTTAAAATGAGCCTCAAAGCTCACGTATGATATCAATTGACATACAAGGCATTTTGGTAAAAATTAATTCGTTTTAAAATCGTTCCAATCCGTTTTTGTTTTTTTAAAAGCATTCTCGTTTTTATATTTTCCCCAATTTAATTTTTATTTTCTTGAACTCAAATAACCTTGCAGAGGCAAATGCTTAAGCCAGTTAGCATTCGGCTAGCTAACTGTACATCATCATTGGCTCATTTGCGCGTCACTCGACAGGCCACACATTCAACAGTGTGCAATGCGAGTGCGGTGGCCCCATATGACCTCAAATAATTGCGACATCTCATGTGTACATATTGCATGGTGGCATTATACCTCGCAACAGGAAGTTGCCATTAATCTATTTATGATTGGATTTAGTCGCATGGGGGTGGGCGGGCTCTAGTTGGCAAATGCCAGCCCGTCAGGAGCTATTCCTGTAGACCGGAGACCCCCCGCCAAGACCCCGCTTAACGTTGTACCCGCTGCAAGGCAAAAGTGACATTTGATCCGATTTTTTTGACTTTGATAAACGTGCTTCATTTACATGACATTCATCCACGCAAGAATGTAAAGATCGTCTTCAAAGGTATTCAAATTGGGATGTTATTTCCATCTCATAATCCACCGACGATACACACGCAATTCATTTGAGCTTCTCTAAAGACCGGATGAGTCAGAAATTGCCTGTCGCTTGCAAGCTTTAGGTTCCTCATGAATATTCAGAAAGGCAATATTTAGATGCAGCAAGGGGATGATTTGACTAAATAAATAAACGAGTGGGGGGGGGGGGGGGGGGGGGGGGGGGATTTTGGTTTAGCTCCCAGGAATTGCAATTTGACCTGCGCTTTCCCCTTTCTCTCCGAACGCTTGCCAAAGAATGAACAAATGGCGTGACAGCACACGGAGCTCCCGGCGTCTTCCTGGATCACACAGACAGGTGCGCTGTGGGAGGCGCTGCCGAAAATAGCCACAAACGCCGACGCCAGCCAACGCCCCCTGATGTTCTGGCAGGTGACGCCAGAAAAAGCTGCTTCCGCAAGTTGCACTTTTGAAGGGGATTAAAGGACGACTTTCCGCAACACAAGGTGATAATAAGAAATAAAAAGTTTGGACAGCCCTAAGGGTCGCGGTACGGATGAACGGTGATATTTCTTACCGTTTGTCCTTCCGGTCCCGCTGTGCCGTTCATGGGCGGGGCCGCCTCCACTTGCACGCTGGAGCTATTTGGCAGGTTCTTATCTGTGGAGAGAGACGCACCAAGTCATCCGCTTGAATTAAAAATGCAGCCAATCAAAAGCTGTAACCGCCTTGGTGCTGACTTTCATCAAAGCCCACCAATAAAAAAAAAAAAAAACACTCATCTCCATCCTCGCGAGCGTGGCGGCGCTGCGATGCCCACGATGAAGAGGCTAACACGTTAATGCAGCGCCGTTAACATAATTCCGCTTCACTTTGATTGCGCCAATGAAAGCAATTCCTGCGGCCTCCTCCTTCCTTTCAAGTGACACTTGGCGCGCATTAGTGGCTGGCTGGCCACAATCACGTCCTAAATAGCGCTTGAACAATCCATTTGGCAATTCTTCATCACGTTGCCGCGCCACGCGTCAGTCTTTCAACTTCTTCCACACCCAAGCAGGAATGAGTCACTTTAGCTTCACCCATTACCTGTCGCGCATGTCAACTGAAACGCACGTTTGCTCCTATCTACGGATACACTAATCAAGTACCGATTTGAGTTTGGAGTTAACAAATCCGAGCAGATGGCGCAGCTTTTGAGTAGGAAAAAAAAAAAAAAAAAAAAAGTCAGGGCTGTAAATCTTGGCTACTCCTGTTGAGGAGGGAGACAAATGCCAAGATGTTTGGAGGTGGCAAAGTTTCGGCACCTCACACTCATACTGTGCGAGAAATAGAGTCATGACAGTGTGTGTCGGCAGTTCCTACCTGAACGGCTGGCGACTCCGTTGGCCTTCTCGCTGTCCTCGACTTGGCATTTCTTTTTGGCGATCTTGTGAAGAATGGACGCTTTCTCGCGGAATTTCCCTGCAAAACACCGGCAGGCGGGGTCGTTAAAACGCCGAAACGAGCTAGCCCGCCGCTGACTCGGAACCAGAGTTTCTTTCTCTGCTTTTGTTTGGCAGCACGAGGCTGCGGCGTCTGGGAATGGCACAGGTCGAAAAAAACGTCGCACAACTGCGAGATGGAAAATTGGAGGTCGATGAAACGCTACGACCTTGGTGTGACCTTGAAACTTAACGGCGAAGTTCTCACGCTGGAGGTTTTCCTGTCCTTGTGATCTTTCCAATAAAGTGACGTCATTATTTGGAGCAGTAATTTATCCTAATATGTAATAAAATACAAAATGAGGATTTTTTTTTTTTAAGAAGAGCAAGCGTGGCCTGCCTTCAACCAATTAGCCTTTTGCGATCGATAAGTTTCTCATTTTTTGGAGCGCATGGGTGATTTGACGCTGTCAATATGCGCTTGCCCAACCATGTCTGTGACCTTCCGGCAAAATCGTTAGGCACCACCAGCCTCTGTCTCATCTCACCATCGCACGCACACACACGTGCACGCACGCTATTTTGTTTTTGTCTTGCGTTATGAACGTAAAGAAAATTTTTTTTACGTGGGTTGGTCGCAACAAGTGTGCTTGACATCACAGCCTTTTTCTGATTGGACATTTCATCACTTCCAGGAATTTAAAATGTTTCCGGCGAAAGCCATTTAACATGCGCGCATTAGAGTTGCGCAATCCATGTGAATATTGAGAATGAAAAAAAAAAAAATGGTAAGAGCTTCAAGTCGTCATTGTTGTTACACTCCGATTTTTTTTCCCCCCCGCGAGCTCTGCCGCTTATGAAAGTGGATGACTCACTGAAAATTCCGCCGAGTGGAAGCAGAGAAATGAACGATGGATTTCTCGATGAAAGAATGTATGGAATAGAAGAAAAGACTCGACGTTCGTGTTACTACGAGCATGCCTCTGATGAGCATTTCAAAATAACACATGAGAAGAGACTCAACACACAGATTAGTTCAAACAATCATGACGCGACCAAAATTGGACGACACAACTGCCACGATTTGCACTTTGGCGATGAAATGGCAGAAAAAAGACAAGCTGCTGCGTCAGCAGGAAAACAAGAAAGCCAAATAATAATCGATGTAGATGGAGAAAAACTCAAAATGGACGCCACAAAGAAATGAAAAATTTTCAGGGCTTACCTTCCTCAGTCATTGAGTGATAATATTTTAGTTTCCCATAAGTCCCAAGCTCTACAAGGCCACAACAAAAGACAAGGAAGGGGGAAGGGCAACGGACACACAGAGAAAAGGAAAAGAGTGAACACCACTGCGCGCGCGCACACGCAGGAAATCCAAGTCATCCCTTGCAAAAAGTGCCAAGCAGCAACAAAAACCACGCTGCCAAGACGACGACAAGTCAGCGCCATGAGTGAGACATCTGGAGGTGAGCGTGCGTAAACAAAAGAAAAATGATGAGTCCTCCTCTCCTCCTCTGCCTTTCACGTTCAAAGGTCAACTTGTGCTGTGACCTCCAATACAAACTAGAACGGATTTTGCGGATTCCGTTTTATGATTTCTCGTGTTCATTTGGGCTTTTTTTTTGGGATTCCTGCTAGGCCGGGCCTCGAGCTGGCGTCGGACGGAGGGGGAAATTCACTGCACTCATTACAAATAGAGAGAGGAGGGGTGAGGGAGGGGGGGGGGTGGCTGTTGTTGTTTACCAGGGGCCCTCTTGTCCTTGTGGAATGCCCTCTAAACCTCTGCTGAGCCATTTGACTGAGTGCATGCACACGCAGAGTGGGAGCTTCAGTCTGAAGCAAAAGATGAAGAAAAAAAAAAGAAAGCTTTTAGCATCGATTCTTTCACTTGCCTGGTGCGAGCGTGCTCACAAGAAGAAGTCTGTGTATGTGCAATGTACAGCTAAGCGTGTACACATGATGGATGGCGAGTCACGCCTACGTGTTGGGCACCTTTCTCGGTGCAGAATTCAAGATTCGGTATATACCCGTCCACGCGCTTTTGATTTTTTTGGGTTCGATGAATGGTGCCAGCACAAGGTCGTCTGTTCTCTCAGCGCCACCGCACGTATTTTAGCCGACTCAGGCTGTGATTGTCACTGCCCTTGCAAGACAATTAGGACATTTGCGCAAATGGGGACAAAATAAATAAATATTATAATAAAAATAACAAAAAAAATAATACATAAATAATCATAAATAAGAGGAAAGTTCCGCTCATATTGCTAAGGTGGTCGGATGCAGATTAAGCGTGCATGCAAACACGAGCGAGGTCATCTTTAATCCCTTGTCAGGTTGATTGATTAGAAATCCTGAGGAAGGTCAGCCATCTGGCCGGGACATGAACTCCATCGATGCCTACGGACTGACTGCTAATAACCAATAAGAGGAGGGAGAGGATGGGCTCGGTGAGGGGGGAAAATGATGGGCACAAAGAAGTCAAGGGAAGGGAGACGGATGGAAGTGCACGCTTGACCGTATGGGAAAGTCAACAGGACATAAAGGAAACATCAAGAGTTTCTTCCGGGTTAGGGTTAGAATGATAAAAAAAAAAAAGGGAGGGGGTAGTTACAGAAATAAGATCAACTCACCAGAGTCGGCAAATTCTGAGGGGGACAGTAGCCGAGAGACGTGCAGAGACAGAAACACACAAGATCAATCCGAGCACACAATTTGGTTTCAATTGAACCCGAAGGTGAAAGTCGACGGAGAGCGTTCAGAACGAAAAACAAGCCGCCTCGCAAACGTTATTGCAAAGAAAACTTTCTGGGAAGGTATCGCCCATAAAATGGACACCTCACGTCTCACTTAGTCAGAGCGTGTGATTTCTTCAAAGTCACGACAATAAGAAGAGTTATGATTCATAATATATCGTCATTTGATAAAAGTGAAAATTATAGATGCCTTTGTAGCAAACTGAAAATCTGCACTGGAGACGGAATTCATCTTATATTGTCTGATGACGACAAACACCGGACCTAGAGGAAGGGGGGCCTGGGGGCCGTGTCTCCCCCTGCTAAATATGATTTTTTTTATTTCACAATTTTTCTGAGAATTTATTTCACATTTCCACCCACTTCAAGAATATTGTTATTTATTGAAGAATTTCTTGGGTTTGCAAAAAAATTATTTGCGGACCCCCTGAGATATCCTTGCCCCCTCCCCCCCAGGAAAAAAAATCCTTGTTCCGGCACTAACATTAAATGCAACCTCAGACCTCCTCCTCAGCTCTGCAGTGGAGACAACTTATTTTGAGAACTGCCCATGAAATATACATATTCCTCCCCGCCCCCTACCCTCCACTTAAAAGCCCGCCGGGTGTATGCGGGGATCCGCTGCACCTGCTCAACTTCCACCGAGCAGCCCAAAACGCTGCGTTGTGCTTTTACAACAGCCGCAATCAGACATTCAGTAGTTGTGCTTTGGGGAACAAATATTGGAAGCAAGCAGTTCCCACCTCCAGTCGTCCGCAGCATGATGGATGAGTTACTCGGTGAACTAGATCCTAGCTGCTCTTTATTTATTTATTTATTTATGTTTTTCAAATCGCTCAGACAGATTGATGGATATACTTAGTGATGCAATGCATGCTAATTGCTAATGGCTGCTTGAAAGCCCATCTCGGCGCGGCGTGCTAATCTCTCCTGAGCTGACTCCATTCCAGGCTTGGTTCGGCTCTCAAGGACCGTAAAGACTTTTCAGGGAAGTCCCCCAAGACAAATTTTTTTTTTTTAGTTGGATTCTTATTGGTTCTTTTGACCAGCGCTAGCTTCTTTTTCAGAGATAGCGATGAGCATGATTAAGCATGTTTGTTATTGCAGATTTTCAACATGTTGAAGGCTTTTCTTTTCATTTTCAACATGGAAAATGTTGTCTTCAAGTTCCAAATTGCCCAATAAGTGCCAAGCTCACCTTCACTTAAAGGGTCCAAGGTGTGAATCATGAGCTGGAAAATGCTGTTCCTCATCAAGCTGTTGTGCAGGGAGGCCGAGCTGCCCCCCCTCTGAAGACGAGGTCTGGCCTGCGAGGAGACGGACACGGTGTTAAGAACTCTTCCGGGTCGCCAAATCGACAGCGGGTCAGATACGCTAGAAAGTCCCGTGTAGCTCTGAGGGAGGAACGACTTCCCCGAGAACGCTCGCGCTTGGAATACGATTTGTTAATCCGCTTTTGCATAAAACCCAAAGTGGAACCTGCAGGCAATGAGAATAAAATAACCCATCAATTTCTAACACGAGGCCCTCGGGATGCAGTCAAAATCGTATTGAAGTTCTCGTGAGCTCCACCAAGGTCATGCTTGGTTCCCTGTTCAACTTTTTGGGAGAATCGGCGCTCCACTGGGGCAAGTCGGAAGCTGAAGCAGTCAGTCTTACTCACAGGTGACGAACGGCTCGGCGGTATTCCGAACGAGTCACATCTCCCGTGCGTGTGGATTTTGTGTTTTGCCGCAAAAGGGAACGACTCCGGCTTGGATGAGTTTAACACAAAGTCACGGTGTGGTGGGAGACAGACATGTCATCTAACAGCCGCACAAAAAAGGAGACAGGACACCTACCGCCAACTTGCCGTCATCCTCGGGCGCCCCCGGACTCGCCTTCTCATCCAACACAAAGAAAGAGGACGATCAGAAAAGAGGAGGGGGGGGGGGAGAGAGAGAGAAAAGAACAAGACAAAGATGTGAAGCATGCCGCACGCAAACATACACAGACGTCACATCACAGTTACAGCTGAGATGAAGATGACGATGAGGACGACAGAACACGTTTGACGGGACAAGTGTTTTGAAAAACGCAAACTTTGGATGATTTCAGCCTTCTTCCCTACACTGCCATAATTTTAATGTCTGAAGAGAGACATAAAAGAGACGCTAAGTTTATCTTTTAAAAAAGAAAGGAACGTTCAGTAGAGCCAGGAAGAGCTTTGACAAACTCAGAGGAACAAAACAAAAAAGTGCAAGTGGCAAGTTGTCACACGGAACTTTTTGTGACTCAGGCCTTCAAACAATCACTCACTTTCCCCCCGACCATCCTTGCCAGCAGGCATTCTGGCACGTCTATTTTTGAAAGGCCAACAAAAAAGTGGCGCTCGTCGCAGGGAGGAGGGAAAAAAAACGTGCGCATGTGTGAAACGTCCCTCTGAAGACTCACTTACAAGCACATTTACTTGGACGGCCGAGTGTGGAGGCTTTGTTTGCCAGCCTACACACTTTGCTTTGTACAAAATGTGGAGGCGTTGACGTGTGGCGAGACGATATGCCCGGTCGGACGATCCAGATATATATATTTTTTTTAAAGTCACTTGAAAACAAAGCGACCTGATTCTAAACCATACATATGAAAAAAAAACAAAAGCTCTTGAAATGATCTTAAAATCATTTCTGAAAAACTCGGAACCACGATTGTCTGTTTACCGCCTCCCATTCGTCTACAAAAGAAATCAGGACCATGAAATTGCGCAATTTCCACGAAAACAACCAAAAATAATTAAAATAAACTGAAAAAAAAAAAGCTGCAGGGAGGGGGGCTTCAAGCTGATCACTTCCTGAGCTTATTCCTTGCACACTGCAAATTGAATTGCTCTTTTTGGCTCGCTCCTCCTCCGCGGAAGTGAGTATGGTGCCAGATTGAGCTCAACCACTGGGCCGCCGGTTGAGACAACGTTAGATACTATGACTAATAACCACACAGCGGGATTAGTATGTTTCTGCGCTTCTCTAATACCCGCGATGTTACATCAGGACGCTTCTTGGGATCGGCTCAGCTGCTCAGAGGCGGATGAGCGGGATGACTCGATGGACAGACGGCCGGATGAATATTCTTTCGTGCACGTGGCGCAATGGTACGGCGAATTATCGCTGGGGGGGAAAAAAGTGTTACGTATATGAGCACTTTCATTCCCGAGTCACAAATTGCCAGCAGATAAACTGGGATTTTCCATTAGGATCTCTTAACATCAGATGGGAAGCGTTTAGAAATGATCTTTTCCTTCTTATAAACCAGTGTGGCATGAAAATGATGACGTGGCAGTTAGATTGTGAGGTCGCAGCTATTAGTATCTTTGTGCTACGAGCTGGCTGCCGAAAGCGACTCGTGCAAATCTTCCGGCAGGCAACCTAGTCTGCTGGAGCGTGAGAGAACACCCTCCGAGATTTGTCCGTCTCCATCAGCCAGTGCCCTTTCTTTCCATTTTGCCTGGAGATGATAATAACCATCTTTAAGGGGGTGGGGGATAAAAATTTGCACAAGTCAAGAAGCCGCCCACTTGCTAATTAGTAACCCCTTCAAATTATTTTTTTTTTTTTTCCCGAGCAAGCAGAACTAATTACAGAAGCTGCCACCGTGGCTGATTTCCCACAAGGCAGCGCTCGGCAGCTAAAATTGCTTCCTCTCACCCACCCACCGACCAATCAGGTGGCGGCTTCAGGGAGATGCACACAAGAGGACGGAAACACAAAACTGCTGCGCTGTATTCAAAAAGCAAATTCAGCACTCGAGCGGGCTTCCTTTGACGCGTTTCGATAACCGGAGTGATCGTGAGCGGTTCTGTCGATTGGGTGGAATCGATGGTGCGTTCAAATGCGCGAGGCGACACAAACACCGGTTGCGTGTGCAATAATTGCAAGCGCTGACTGCTGATTTCAGCTGGAGGGGGGGGTCATTGTACAAAATGCTGAGGGTCCCGGGTGTTATTTCATGCGCCGGCGAGATAAAGATCCCATTGCCCTTCACATGATGCGTTTACAGTGCAGTTATCTAATTCGACCTCGCGTTCAGAAATAGCTCGGGATCGATAAAGCTATCAGTTTCTTGCTAGGCAATCAGACTCGCCCTAAAAAAAAAAAAAAAAATAAAATAAACAGACAACTCCCATATATAACGTATACAGTCTCGGGTTTCCGAGAATGCACATCCGGGAGAGGATTTGACCTTGTTGTGACTTTCAAGATCAAAACTAACTGCTGCTTGCCTTGAGGGGGGAGGATGCGGCGCGCGAGGGAGCTGTCCACGGTTCTTAAGTGGAAACAAACACTCCGCCGTGGACTCGTAATGAGCTACACTTTCAATTTCTTAGAATTCAAGCGCCCGGCAGCGTTAGGTGAACTCCGAGGGGGCCGCCATTATTCATCGGGAATCCAGAAGTGGACCGCACAATGGCCGCACGCACGATGATAATTTGTTTTTTTAAATTGCACGCGGCGATGTTTAACTCCTCTTGGATGCGCTACAAAATGCTAATGCACTGGAGAGTGAGCAGCACCTGGGATGTAAATGAGCTCGCCGTTATTAGCGATTGAATGAATGTGGCTCCAAACAACAAGGGCGCCGGGCTATTGATGGCCAAAGTCCAGTCATGCTGCAGCTGCATTTGGATGATATAACTTGGACTTTTTTTTTTTTTTTACCATCACGCTGGGATCAAACTCAACAGCTTTTCTATTTTTAACACTTGCAATATTATTCAAGTTGGCCACACATAAAAAGACAGCTTAAATCTTGTTTCCTCCCACTTCCTGGAACTGAGGCCACTTCCACAAAAATAGCTCATCAAAACAAATATGTATTCACGTTTTAGCTTGGCATCGATATCTCCAGTACTTTTGATACCCAAAATTTAATTTAACATAATGACAAGAAATGGCAAAAAAGACCTCTCTGACGCAAATGATGATTTGCTGATGTGTCAAACGGCAGTATTACAGCGCCATCTACTGCCCAGGAGGACTTAGTTTCCTATGCCCGAAGTCAATCTTTTTGCCATAAATCTTGGTGGCTGGTATCAGCCCGATATGCTACCTGGTATCGGTATTTGCTCATCTCAGGGAGAAAAAAAAAGCAATACATTTAAGAAAACAAGGTGGTCTAATGATTTTTTCCCCCGATTGTAGCTTCCCCTCCTCTCTTCCCCACCAGAGCAGTGAAACTGGATCATTTCTTGCACTAGCTGGGAATGTCTGACAAGTTGACGAAGAGGAGCACGTGACCGCAGGCAGGATCTTACGTGTCAAGTTGCACCGAACGCGACGGGCATCGCCGCCGAGAAAGGAAACGCCAGCGGTCTGGCTTTGTAAGCGATCATTGAAGCCCCCATCCTGACGAAACAAAAATCTCGCCTCCGCATTGGCTATTTATAGCCTACTAATGCTGCGAGCAGAGGTCGCAACCCTTCCATCTCAGCAGATGCAACATCTGCCTCTGTGCACCGGCAACTTATCTGACCACGATGGAGGAATCTTAACCAGCTTCACGGTGCAAAATATTTTTTTATTTGCCAATAAACCCAAAATGACATCACTCCCAGGCTCGCCCTACAACCGCGAAGTATCATTAAATTCTCCCATGAATGTATTTTAATGACCAGGACTGATGGAAATGAGTCGGGGGTCAGAAGAGGCATTAGTTATCGAGTGACCTCATTTGCCCCCGCCCCTTCGCTTTTAAACCGTGGCTTTCATGGCTTTTCTTTAATCAGAACTTTGGGCGGGTACCTGGCTTGACAGGCGTCAACAGCCGGCAGAATAAGAAGCTTAACCCAACGCGTGGCAGTCACGATACCGTGCGTCGAGACGGTCTACATCTTGACGGATGCGTCCTCGCATTTTTTTTCCCAGCCCCCCTTCACACCACAACAAATTTAACAATAATCGCTTCCTGCGGCGCTATGGTCCCAAACCGTCGTGAGATTAACCCGGCGACCGAGCGCCCCGTTAAGTAAACAAAGGTATTAGGCAGCAGCGGTTGGGATGAACAAATAGGTAAAGACATTCATCCAACATCTGTGCTGATCAAATTAAATCGCATGCTGTGCGCCGGGATTAGCGCAATAAAATTCTGCTGCGTGACTCTGCTGCTTTTGCACGACTTTTGCGAAAACAGCCTCCGGGGGGGGGGGGGGGGGTTGAGAGAAGAGGAACTATCAGGATTCCGAGCGTCGTTTTAGGAAGTCTATTTTTTATCTTTACAAGTCGGAATTAAGTTTCAGTCATTTGGTGGGGTGATAAACAAGTGTTTGCTTTGCCCTTTTAGGTTGTTAATGAAGGTAACAAAGATGCACTCGTGCATTTTGTCATTGTAAACGTGTTAGCTAAGTTTTATTAGCTTATGTCGCGGCACTCCAATGCAAATAAAGTGTCTTTGCTAAATTGATTTGTTCTTTTTATTCTGGCACAAAAAAAGACCCCTTACCGAATCATAAATATGATTTAAATTTGGTTGTGACTATTTTCCATGACTTGTAATTTCAAATTCACTTTGTTGCAGTGACTATTTAGCATCACAATGAAAATTCGAGGCCATTGTGTAGACATGATTATACATTCATAGAATTTATACAATCGGCATAACTACAATGTAGCCTGTGATGACCCTTTTTTTGACACCTTGACCTTATCGTCCTGGCTTATGTTCCGATGGATCGCGGGAACATCATGGCTGAGCTGATGAACCTTGCCGCTGTCTATCTATCTGTGTCACAATTTGAGTGCATGTCACTCGCCTGCTAAATTGCCAATTAAAACCCAAAATAACACACGTGCAGACGTCCCTAGTGTCAAGACTGGATTAAAAATGGCGGCTCTTTGGAAGACTACCGTTCAATTAGGCGCCGGCCTGTGCTGCCCTAATAAACCCGGACGACTTGTCTGACCACAAATGCCGCGCAGTCGCCGACGGCAATAAACCGCCACATCTCCGGCGTCTACGATTGATCGAGCGCACACGCGCAGTAGGCGGCGTCCGCTCCCAGAATGCTTTGCAGCTCAAGGTCACCTCGCTTGTCTGGCACCGAGCCGGCGCACCTTCCTCCTCCCCTCGCCTGTCAAACAAACCCATCGAGCGCAACCTTGTGTGACATCCCAAAAAGTAAAAAAGCGCCGCCTCGTCCTACTTCCTACTAGTAAAAATCTGGAGAAATAAAACTGCTGAGAGCAAATCCTGCCGTAATAAAGGCTTTACGGGACAATGCTCTCCAAAATTTCATCCCCCCCCCATGTCACAATGAAAGCTAAATCCGCGTGGATAATCTGCACGCCGGTGTCCGGCGGCACTGCTGTGCCGGTGATGGAACGAGCCGACTTGACGTTTGGCGCCATTGTTAGCTGCTTAATGGGCGCGCAGTTGCAACTATGTTATTCAGGCAGGGGACACAATCTGGAGTTCTGAACCCAGGTTTGACTATCTTTTATGAATCTCCGAGCAGGAGCTTGTTTTGGTTCCGGCCGACATGATTTGAAGCGTAGCTCAATCAGCAATGGCAAGCTCGATGATATGGATGTGCGCATCCTCAAAGTTGCCTTTTGGAGAAGATGACAGAGGAGGCCACTCACCTTGGGCTGCACCTCCACCTCCACCACTTGGTTCTTGTTCATGCAGCCTTTGACGAAGCCCTCCACGGTCCCGTTGAATTTCATGAAGATGACGTAGGCGGCGTATCCCGACAGCAGCGTGACACTCTCCCACACGGAGATGAAGTTGTCGAGGAAGAAGACGATGAGCAGGATGAGGTCCAGGATGTAGAAGGAGACGTCGCGGAAGAGGGGCCACCACGTCAGGTTGAGGATCTCCTTGGAGAAGATGGCGCACATCCCGATGACAAAGAGGATGTTGAAGACGGCCGAGCCCACGATGGTGCCGATGCCCACGTTGCTGTGCGAGATGAACACGCCGATGATGGAGGTGAAGAGCTCGGGAGCCGAGCCGCCCGCCGCCATGAAAGTGGCGCCGGCCACGTCGTCCGAGATGGTCAGCTTCTCGGTGATGACCGTGAGCGCCGGGACGAAGAACTCGTCGCACACGATGGCCAAGGCGATGAACATGTAGATCATGCCGAACATGTGGAGGATCACCGCCCCCCGCCGCCTCTGCTGGATGTTGAAGAGGTCCGGCGGGTATTCCCCTTGGCTTTCGTTGCCACCCGCTGTCCATTTCGCGCCATCCGACCCGTTGGCCTCCTTCTGCTGCTGGCTGAAGAGCAGAGTCCTGTGGGGCACCGGTTGGCGGAGGCCGTCCCGGGAACCCGCCGGATCACCCGGAGCGGCCGAGTTCCACGTCAAGGCACAGACGGAGACGGCACTCGCGGCCAGCAGGCTCACCGCCAAGCCCAAGATCCGCACCGGCCTGAGTTTTCTCCGCAAACGACAGAGACCCCTCCGCTTGCAGGCAGCCTCCGTCGCGGGCTGCGGCTCGGCCGGCCCGACGCACGGCGGACCCATCTCTGCGTGCTTCTGGAGCCGCCTAGCTCCCGCTGGCTCGGTAGGGTGAGGGGACAGTCGGGCGGCGGGGAGGGGGGGGCACGGGTTTTACCGGAGATGGTAAAACATGGCTTTGGCCTCAAATGCGTTGAAAGGACTTCTGGTACTTTCCTGGATCTGGCTTGCCAAATGTTGCCTTCATATTAGCCTCGGCTGGATAAACAACAGAGAAGAAAGACATGGTGACAAATTGACAGCACATGAGTTTACCACTGTTGTCATTTCAGGGCCTCATACGACTACAATCAAAAATAACCGATAACACATGGAACAATTTATTTTGGACTTATTTTGGAGACTTTGTGAACCGTGAGAACAAAATGTAGCTTTTGGTGCCTGGGGCGCAATGATGACACCATAAGGGGTGGAAATTAACACCTACTGTACCTCCGTTTCTGACAGCGCATACAACAAATAGCGATCACGCTGGCCGCTAATTCTTCGGCCTGACTCGACTACCGAGAATAACAATAATCCTCAACATTGCAGATCATATTCAACATATGGAAAACTTGGTAGGGGCAGATGATTTTTTTTTTTTTGGCCTGCGCCAAACTGCGCTAAGAGAAATAACAAGGAGGCCGTCGGGTAACGGGCATCGGAACCGTGACGACGCTGCTGAAAACGGCTCATCGCTGTTATTATTATTATTCCTCATTTATGTTGACGGCCGTCGCCCGTCTGCGCTGCCGGTGACTCTGCCCTTTACTGATGCGTTCGCCCTCTCAGCTGTATTCAATGAAAAGAAAGAGGAGGGGGAAAAAAAAAAAAACAAACAGAAAAAAAAAAAAAACGACCCAACGTGTAATCTGCACGCGGAGGCGCATGACGCGCGGCGGCGTGGCTGCAGACGTGTAAGGTCTCGTCTTACCTTGCCAGCAGCAGGTTGCAAATTCACAGTCCGGTGCCCTCTTGCTCTCATTCAGCACAAAAATGTCACCGGTCTCGGCTGTAGCGATGGACAGAGGTGGAGCTTTTGACAGAGAAAGAGGAGGTGGAGGAGGTGGGGGGGGGGAGAGAGAGAGATGCGCACGCTTCCTCTCTCTCTTCACAGTCTCGGCTCAGCAGCATCCATTCCGGCTCGGATGAAAGCATACGCGTTAATCGCTTCAAAAAAAAAAAAAAAAGGGGGGGGCGAATGTAGCCAAGTGACGCGCTTAGCTGGTCTCACCACGTGATCGAGATGTATAAAGTCAGGTAAAGAGCCCCCCCCCTCACGTCAGGTTGAAGCTGCTTCATGCGAGCGGCTTTCGGCTGCATGTTACCGTGGTTACCGAGCCACTTTTCTTCATCCCCTTTCCCCCCCTCCTTGGTCCTGCTTCAGGCCGACCGATGGGCATAAAGGTCATTTCAAGGTTACACGCAAGACACAGCAGGAGGGAGACGGCGTCTTCACATTTCGTCCGCCAACTGCAGCAGCGTGCACTGTCGATCAGGGATGGGCAATGCTGGGGGTGGGGGGGGGGCACAATTTTTCATCCGTGCTACTGGTGAGGGGAGGGGGGGGTGTCACAAATAAAGGACAAAAATGTTATTTTAATGATGAACAAAATACATTCATACATTGCAAACGTGCTCTTAATATGTGTATGTAAGTGTTCCGGGTATATGTTTGTAACAGTATAAATATATAATAAATCACGATTGACTGATTTTATTGATTGACCTTCACCCATCTCTTCCCGACCGGCCTTCTGTTACCTAACAGGAAACACTCGTGCAGATCACATTAACGGGCCCTACCTCCCGCTATCAACACTTTAGTATTATTTGAAATCCTAAAAAATGTGTTTGAGACCGAAATGAAATATATGCGGATGTTCACCGAGCGCCATTGGTCGGGTAAAAGTCCGCACGAGGCCTCGGAGGAGCCCCTCGGAGGAGCCTCGCCGGCAACCTCATCAACTTTTCAAATGCTGAGTGGACATGTAAGCGAGGACGAGGAGGGGATGCTCTCGTGTGAGTGATAGCGGGACTCGTTATTAAAATGCACTCAAAGATGGCTTCTTGGAAAAGTCCATCTAATTAACGCACACCGTCCTCACGCCAGCTCTCCCGATGACGTCCGTCGACAATTTTGTCATCGAACCAGATCCCTCCCGTTCGTCAGCTCTATTCACCCCCCCCCTCCAAACAATGGCTTGGCAGCCTCACCGCTCGGATTCTGGCTGCCTTTCCAGCATAAAAAGTGTTGACTGGTCACGCGTGGGTCACGAAGGAGGGGACGGGACGCGGGTGGGGGGTCTGTGCTTGTTTTGATTTGACAAAAAACAAGAGAAATTTCCACGCCGGTCGTGCCGCGCCCCCTTCTGAACGGGCACACCCGGCCCACCCCTCGCTCGTGCCCGGCGGCTAAATCCGAGCCTTTGTGCTCCACATAGTTGTATGGATTTGTCAGCAGTGGGGTGGGGGGCAGCGGGGGGGCGGATAGAGCGATGATAAGCAAACGAGTTTTTCCAGTCAACGAGGAAGGACAATTGAGCGAGCTCTGCGCGCTATCGAGCTAGCGTGATTGTAAAGGTCTATCAATAAGCGGTTTCTCTCACATGCGACGCTTCTCCCACGGATGAAAGGCCGGAAGCCTCAAATCACAGGCTCGGCTCGCACCGATTGCCGCCCGGCAAAAAAAAGATCCAGTCAGCACAGCCAAAAGGCAACCGGGGGGATTCCGGGAAAACCAATCAATCAGCGGGGCTCTTAAAATGGCCGTGTGAAAGTATCGTCAATGACAAATGCGCCCTTTCGTCGCGAATTTAAAGCGCGAGGGGGGGGGGGGGGGGGGAGTGGAAAAATAAATCTGTTGGGTTGCAGCGGGGAGATTAATAAATTGATAATCCTCAGGCAGGTTTGATGGATACTGTAAGTACTGGAGCTGAAAGTGACATCGTGCTTGAAGGACTTCGCAAATACTAAAGGCCAAACAGTACATGTATATAGCCTATACACTGGCGGAGCTAGGATCTTTTTCCTTGTGTAAGGAAGAGTCCACAAAACAAATGGAAAAATATGATCCAAGCATATATCTTGGGGGGGGAGGCAGTGCCCCCGTCATCCCCCCTGGTGGTCGTCATAGATTATAGAACTAACAACTCCCAGTAACACAGAAGGACATGGAATGAATGACCTTTGGCAGCGGAATATGGCCGCTTAATATTTCATGGCTTTCCGTGGGCAGGAGACAAAAGAGTAGCCAGATGTGCTGACGGACACCCGGGAAGCTTTGGAGGTCCTGTGCGAGTGAAACCCAAATTGACACAGGGAATACGATAAGTAACAGAGTACAGATACTTGGCGATACGCGAGCGTGGCAAAGTGTCAAGTGAGGGGAAGGGGCGGGACTGAGCTGTGATTCTATTCTAATCGCACTAGATTTATTAAACGGGAGCAGCAGGTTTAAATCTCAGCAGATTACATGGAATTCCCAAGGAGAAGTGAGGGTGGCACTAGGGGGTCAGGGAGGATTGCGTAATTGAATGTGCTTGAGGTTATCGCGGCGCCAGTCAGCTATGACAAGCCAAAAAATAAATAAATAAATAAATAAATAAATAAATAAAAGAAACACAATATGGTACCATGGATGCAGATCTTAATCGATTAGGACGCAGTCTTTTGAAATGATTAAATTTGAAAGATTAAGATGGTACTCGTTTTTGTACTACGCAGTGTGTGTGCGTGCGTGTGTGACAGCCTTAAAATGAATCTTCTCATGAAAAGCAGGTTAATCCCTCATGCCCCACCTCGCATGCAAATCACATTGTTGGGGCAAAAGAGAGGCACGGGGGCAAAAGCGAGGCACGGGGGCAAAAGCTGGCCCGTCAAACCAAATTAAGTGCCGAGTTTTGGTTTCTGCTTCAATTAATTTCTTCCTTAACAATAATAAGGGGGTTTGCTATTTTTCTTCAAATTTATCACACGTATATTATTATTATCATCATCATCATTATTATAATTATTAGTAGTATTATCATCATTGCAAAAAATCATTCCAAAAACAGAAACAAGTTTTCTCATTGACGACGCTCAGCAGTCAGTCATCACCGAACTTGTTTGTGGAAAAGCGTCGTGCGGAAAGCTTGCCAAGATCGCCATCTGTCGGTGGGCTTTGGCAAGTGCCTGTTTCTCTTTTTGCTTTCAGATGTGTGCAGTGTCATCAGAATCAGCTTTATTGGCCAAAGTTGTGCATGCCAAACAGAGTTGCAGAGTGTTTTTTTTTTCTTTAACGTTACTTTAACTCAAAGATCAGTACCTTTGCTTTCCCAAGCTTGAGTTTAAACAAGCGTCTGTATAACAGACATGCAGTACATCGTTAGCACCAGTAGAGGGCAGGGCAACAACCGGCACGAAGCCCCTTAAGCCTTCCACATCCGCTTTCGTCCTTCCTCTTCCGGTCACGGCGATAGCAGGTAAAGTGCTAATAGAAACTTGTGCAAATCGCCGATTGCAAATCTGTTTCAATCCGCCCAATTGGTGTGTTTAACGTCGATTCCACGAATCAGGGATATAAAGAGTATCTCGACACTCTTGTGTGTGTGACTCTTTTTCTGTTCGGCGGCTAAATTATTGCTAATGTGATGAATAATCGGTCAGCTGCCGGTTCACATTTTTGAGCGTTCGTTGTAGCCGTAAACAAACGCTGATGAAAAACACACCAAGTCGCGTTTGTGCTTGAAATTATTCTTTCCCGAGGAGGTAACATTTGTTACGGTGACGAACGTAGTCGCCATTCTAACGCCAGTGTGTTGTTTTGCCAGCTTCAAAATGGTGCAGCGCCTGACTTACCGACGTAGGTTGTCCTACAACACGGCGTCCAACAAGACCAGACTGTAGGTGCCCGCCGCGCTTGAGTGTTTGCAGCCGCTTGTACAGCTGTGTAACGCCCGCCTGCCCCGTCTTGTAGGTCCCGAACGCCTGGCAACCGCATCGTGTACCTGTACACCAAGAAGAGGGGCAAAGCCCCCAAGTCAGCGTGTGGCATCTCCCCAGGAAGACTGCGCGGAGTAAGTGGAAGGAAGCTTGCCCGAGCTGCCAGGTGACTTGATGACATGAGTCGGTTCTTACTTGGTTTTATGCTCCAGGTCCGAGCTGTGAGACCTCAGGTTCTTATGAGGCTCTCCAAGACCAAGAAGCACGTCAGCAGGGCTTATGGAGGCTCCATGTGCGCCAAGTCTGTGCGTGACAGGTGAGGAGTGCGGCTTCGAGCGAGTGAGACAAAAAATGACGCTTACGTCTCATGATTTAAAAACACTCACCTTTTCCTAGGATCAAGCGTGCTTTCCTGATCGAGGAACAAAAGATCGTCGTCAAGGTGCTCAAGGCGCAAGCACAGAGCCAGAAGTCAAAGTAAATTGTCTGTTTGTAATGCCACAATCAAAATAAAAAAACACAAAGAAAGTGATTGTGTGGGATGATCTCATTTTATCAAGTTAATGGACAGAACAGTGCTTTGTGGGCTCCCTCTAGTGGTAGTTTTTTTTTTAAATACGTGGATTCAATATTCAAAAAATACATTTTGACGGTGTTGGTACTAAAAAATCTTTGACCCGCTGTTATAAAAGATCTAATTGAGTTATGTTTTTGTGTTTGCTTGTTGCTGACACAATAGCGTTAACCTTAAAACACTAATATTTCTAACTTTTAATGAGATTTGTTTTGAGTAGGGTACGCATTGCAGCGGTTCTCGAACTGAGGAACTACCTCAAAATCTGTTGAATGTATTATTTGAAAAATTGTATTCAATACTATCTATCAAACATGACAAAGTTGGGCCAACTAAAACATTCGGTATGATCGTAACGTTGCACGCATTGCGCTAGTTTGTGCATTCAAATTTCTCGCTACTGGTTATCATGCAAAGATAATCAATTTTATTTAACTCAATTTAATTTGGTTACGTGAAAAAAAATCTTTTTCTGCAAAAAAAGAAACGTCACTCACTTGACTTCCGGGACACGTCACCAAATGCTTCCGAGACGGCAGGCAGCAGCAATAGCCGGGTAACAGCAATCTTCGATTTGGTCCTGTCGGAAACCTGATGGAGACTTTGTACAGCATCCCGTTCACTGTGCTCGAATGCCCCAACGTGAAGCTGAAGAAGCCGTCTTGGCTGCACATGCCGTCGGCTATGAGCGTCTATGCGCTCGTCATCCTTTCGTACTTTCTCATCACCGGAGGTGAGCACGGCGGGCGACTGACCGACGCGCTTACGCCAGAGAGGCGACACAGCAAAACAAAACTCATCCCAGCATACTCTTTGTTTTCAAACTCGAAGGAAGACAATGCGAGTCCTGTCGAGCATGTGGATTTGCCTCAAAATGTTGCAAGGAACCAAGCTAACCGAGTTAGCATTAGCTGACAACAGGAGTAATTAAACATCTGAAGAAGCGACTGAACGTGTTCTGCTTAACTCGTGTTCACTGGCTCGTCGACATTTTTGTAGGCTGCACGTACGAGATGGGTAACTTTTAGCTAATTGAAAAGAGTTGGGAATACTATTCGGGCGCTTTGTTATGACGTCATCACCGTCGCATATTTCAACGTAGGCGCGAGGCTGTGTACTTGTTAACGTTCCCGTATGCATGCAAATATATTACCATTAATTTTAAATATATATTTTCCTAGCCAAGGCTTCACAAACTTCCAACCGGTGCATCCTTCTTTTAAGATAGCTGGCAACAACATCCGGGTATTCCGTGCCTGAGACTTTTTACGAGAAGACAAGGTTTTGCAAAATGACGTCATGTCCAGCTGTGTTGAGATGTTGCTCTATTCAAATTTTAAAATTTTTTTGGAAGTTGTCTTACATTTATCCAATAAACTAAGTGAGAGAGAGAACAATTGTGACCACTTAAACTAGTTTGTGTCTTACTTTTTTTCCTCCTTCCAGGTATCATCTATGACGTGATCGTGGAGCCGCCGAGCGTGGGCTCGATGACGGACGAGCACGGACACCAGCGGCCGGTGGCGTTTCTGGCGTACAGGTGAGCACGTCGTCCACGTTGGATCGATGACGCAAAAGATGCAAGCACGTTTTGTGCGTTGTGTAGGGTGAACGGCCAGTACATCATGGAGGGCCTGGCCTCCAGCTTCCTGTTCACCATGGGAGGCCTGGGCTTCATCATCCTGGACCGCTCCAATGCGCCCAACATACCCAAGCTCAACCGCTTCCTGTTGCTCTTCATTGGCTTTGTCAGTGTCGTCCTCAGCTTCTTCATGGCTCGAGTTTTCATGCGCATGAAGTTGCCGTAAGTCTCAGAAACCGTTTGTGACGATTCTGTCCCGTTTAGCTCACTTCTTTTTTTTTTTTTTTGTTCCTCACTAGGGGATATCTCATGGGATGAATTCCACTGTGGATGATCATTCATCTGGACTCAAAGCACTGATGTTGCCACAGAAATTAAGCGTGATAAACAACCAGCAATGGAAAAGAAGCAAGTGAATTTTTTTTGTTACCAAGTCTTGAAATAAAACCGTTTTCAGAAGCTCTTGCGGTGGTGGTAGTTGATTAAGGGAAAATAACCCAGAACAGTAGAAAAAGTCACATTTGCTTGATTCTGCATTTAATGTCTGTAAAGCTTTCGACATTGAGCGATAAAGAAGCACAAAAATCAAAATTTTAAAACATATTGCATGAGTCAAACCTTAAATCTATTAAGAATTAGAAACCTAAATCATGAATTAAATATGGTATTAAAAAAAAATCCTCCTACAGGAGTCATTAAGTGCCATTTGCCCCATGCTGACCGGGCGTCCCAATCTTCCTCACTTAAGCGTCCCTTTACCCTGATGTCCTTAAATGTCCCATCAAGATCAACTCATTCAGCACCAACAAACCAGGACGCTGCGCATATTAAATTGCATTTCACATGTTGCAGACTTGACTAGACCAAGTGCTAAAATTTACCTTTATCCTCCTCCCTCTTAATTTTCGTCTTATTTGACAATCAAGCTTTATGTTGTGTTGCCAGCAGCACGCTTGCTTAGTCTCGGGATTTCCAGACCGATACCTTTTTGACTTTGCAGCCGTGGCGATGACGCAAAAGGGCGTTTATCCACTGTCACCTTAAGTAAACAAGAAAAGTGATGCATGTGTCACCTTTGAGTTATTTTGTTATGATAAACCATATGAAGCCAAGTTCAAACTAGTTTGAACTACACATGAATTGTACCTTCTTTCGTTTGCATAAGTTTATGGACATGATCCTTACCATTCAGTATACTGGCAATGGTCAAACCTGTTGCTGTTTCGATTTCTGTGTGGGTAGAAAATAAAGAAAAGTAAATGATGAAATTATTATTATTAAGTAAATGATGATTGTAGATGGAAGAGCACAACACACCAAGGATTTTGAAAATCAGAGTTTTTGTGTAGCAAAAAAAAGAACGCTTTTGTGTATAGTATTTTTGTTTTCCAATGTATCGGGTACTCATAGAAGCCGCCGATACCAGCCAGCCGATACAGTACTTGCCACCAATTGTATTTTGCCGAATATAATTTGTTCTGCTGGATTTTCTGAAACAGTGTTTGGACTTTCCGTCACACCTGTGAGAATGGCATCCATTTTGTCCACCACAAAGTCGGCGTCATCGGTACTGAAGCACAAGGGGGGCTTGAACTTGAGCACGTTGCGATGCGGCCCGTCGGCGCTCAGCAGCACGCGCTGTTCCTTCAACCTGGGCGCAAAAGGGTCAAAAGGTCATTTCGGCTCAGCGCGTTCGAGGCAAGCGTGGACGTCGCTTACCGATATATGACCTCTTGGGCCTCCGCCGTCGCGGGTGTGAGCTTGGATCTGTCCCTCACGAGTTCCACACCCACGAATAGACCGCGACCTCTGCGGGTGGTCACACGGTCATTCCTCGCCGTGACCGGCACGCTCTTTTGGACTCGTGTGTTACCTAATATCACCAATCAGTGGGTGCTTCTCCTTCTGTTTTTCCAACAGGGAGGTCAGGTAGCCGCCGACACGCAAGGCTTTACCCTGCAGGTCTTCCTTGGCAATCACGTCAAGGACGGCCAGACCAATGGCGCACGACACCGGGTTACCTCCAAACTGAACACGCACAGGTTAGCATCAAAAGTTCCAGAACAATTATGCAGTGTTTTGACTTGGCTGATATAAATGCAGAAAGTCCTGCTTCTTGGAAAAAGGGATTGGCAGACATTTTGGCATTTGCGAGCCTACTTATTATGTAAAGCGTGAAAATTGCCTGCAGTGACAAACCTGGATTATAAATCGTTCTGCTAATATTGTTTTTTCAGAGGCAGCTTTCTTTCAGGTGGAAATTCTTCTGTCTCATTTTTAGGCCTTTGCTACTTTCTCAAGAAGCTCTCTAAATATGTTATTGTTGTTGCTGGTTTGTAGGTATACTGGATTTTTAACATTAAACTTTCAGAAAATAACATTTGTTCATTCTGTGGGCTAATTGGTTTTGCGGGGCTAACTACAAGCGCAAAAACAGACCAGCTAAGTGGACCTAATAATGTGGCCAGTGTACAATTGAAAAACATATATTAAAGCCGCACTCCGCAAGATTTTGCCGCAAATAATCTTTACAATAGCCTTTTCATTTTACCATTTATGACTCGCACATCTTATAAAGAGCAGATTATCAATTTATCTGTTCACAATGGGAATAAGCCTCAGGAAAATAATTTTCACAATGAAATCGGGTTCGAATTTCAGGCACTCTTTTTGCCGATATGACGTCAAAACGTGTTCTCGTTTCATCTCGCAACCAGAAGCTATAATTTCACCATGATGGATTCTGTCAATTTAAAGTGCAGTAAATTTAGAGTAACAAGTCTGTACCCAACAAAGTTAACATTTGACTATTCAAATTCGTTAGTAAGAGTTTGTTGAAGGCCAACAAAATGGCTGTTTCAAACCAAAATGGCCGACTTCCTGTTCAATTTTCCTAATGGGCTTTTTGTTTGGTTCAAGTTGGTTCAGATTTTCTGAGGGGATCCCTTCCAGGGTTGCTAAACAAGTCATTCCAGAATCGTTAGAATTTCGGTAGCATCGTTTTTTTTTGGACCACTGTGATGCAGTCGTCACCGAATGTGCTTACCGTGTTGAAATACTCATTGCCCGACGACATGAAGGCCTCGGCCACCTCCCTGGTGGTGACGACGCACGACATGGGGTGCCCGTTGCCGATGGGCTTGCCCATGGTGACGATGTCGGGCACAAAGTCATCACCCTGGAGCTGGAAGGCCCAGAAGTGGCTGCCGACCCGGCCGAAGCCCACTTGGACTTCATCGGCGATGAAGAGTCCACCTGCTTTACGGACGTGGCTGCGGGGGGCGACAACGAGGTGATTCAGTCATGAGCAACGACGAGCACAATTTAAAATTCTCGCTCGCACGTACTCGGCCACTTGCTGGAAGTAGCCCGCAGGGGGGATAACCTGCCCGCCGCAACTTTGCAAAGACTCTGCGATAAAAGCGGCGATCTGCAGAAAAGTCGAGATAATCGGACGACCTCTTTCAACCGTCGCACAATGTTCAGGGTTCGACATGACCTCACCTTGCCTCCTTTCGATTGCACTCGCCGGATGATATCTCGGACTTCGTCGGCATATGCTTTGGCCGGATCCGGGTGGTCATTTTTGTATTTACCTCTGTACACGTCCGGGCTCGGGGCCTGACGAGCGAAAGCAAACTTGCTGACTCAATCGGCCATTATCGAGGAACGCGTCACTGCATGACAGGTCTGGTTGAGTCACGACGTTTTAATTGCACTCACCACGTGGACAAATGGATTGAGCGGCGCGTCCGCCAGATGGTGCAACTTGTAGGGGCTGATTTCGATGAGAGACGTCACGTGGCCGTGATAGGCGCTACGATAAAACGCAAACAAGATGTTGAAGGGGGGGGGGGGGGGGTGTCACGGTCGGTCTTACTCACTTGTCCAGGGTGATGATTCCTTGGCAGCCTGAGTATTGGCGGGCGAGACGAAGGGCAAGGTCGTTGGCCTCCGATCTAGAGTTGAAAAAGGGCGTCGGGTCAGTCGCTCGCTACCGTCCAGTTACTGAGTCACCGTTAAACACACACTCGCTCGAGGCCCCACGCGTAACTCATTCGCACATCTTTATGCTTACAAGCAACACACAAAACTCAAATGATGACACGTTATTCAAATACAAAAGCACCTTTTGTTTGCGGATGCCAGTTAAAATACTTATTTTATTTTCCACGAGCCAATAGCAAAACAACAAGCAAATAAAACACTTGAGGCTAATGTCAGCGTAGTTACTTATTGACACATCTTGCTGCCACGCTAACTCTGACTTATCTGAGCAAAAGTCCCAATGTGGAGATTTATGACTCGTCAGAGATGTTAATTTTCCTCCACAGAATAAAGATGACTCGTTATCATATTATATATGTGTTGACTGATTACAGTCACCCTCCCCCACTTAAAGCAACAGTGTGCAATCATTTACAGTTAGTAACATTTTTTTTTGCACGTTTCCCAACAAAGATTCAAGTCTTAGTGTTCTTTCTGACACCACAGGATTTGATAATCATTAATTGCGCAAATTGAATCACATTTCTGTTGTACGGAATATTCCAGGAATTCAAGCTACAGAGTGTAATAATATTGCGTGACCCTTGACCTTAAATTGCGGAAAGTGTGTTCAAACAAGAGACAAGCGTTTTTTTTTTTTTTAGATCGTGATGAAACATGTTGCATGTTTGCAATTATAATGCAGCCAGGACATCATTCATATTTTTGTCTTATCTGTACATAGAAAAACAACGCAAAGTAAATAAAAACTTGGAACCAAATAGAGCAAAAAAGGGCTGTGCCCGCTTTTGTTTTCTGGGTTGGACGAGTTTTATGGAATGCGGTGTAGCTGCAAGTCCGCGTCCGCGTCAAGGTGATGAGACCGTGAGAGGCGTGTCCCTCTTCCCGTTCTGTGTTCCCGTCTCAGTGTTGTCACGCGTGTACTCACCCCGAGTTGACAAAGTAGAAGACGGAGAGCTGAGCGGGCAAGGTGGCCTGCAGCCGCTGTGCGTACAGCACCAGGTTGTCGTGGAGGAAGCGCGAGTTGGTGTTGAGCGTTTCCATCTGCTGCGCGCCAGCCGAAACCACATCTGGGTGGCAGTGACCCACTAGTGGGGTGAGGAGGAGGGAAAATAAATAAATGATGAGCCATATTGCGCCTGTAGGCAGGGCAAGTGCAAGCTGTGGTTGCTTCACTCAGGTCTGGCAAGTTACAGAAAAAATAAAACATTACAAAGGACCGGTTCAAAACCGGACCTTAATCCAATCGAGCATGCAAATGAAGAATGCAACAGTCTGGTGAAGTCAATGCCTCGCAGGCTCGATGCAGTTTTTTTGCAAGTAAGTGTTACGCCACCCAATATTAAATTCATTTTTTATTTATGGACTGTTTTGCTCACGTGAAAATCGTATTCATCTTTTGAGCTGAAAACTAAAGTTCAGTACACAACAAAACAGATTGACCTTGCCGTTCCAATACTTTTGGAAGGCACTGTATCTATTTTCTCTACCTTGACTTTGTCAAGCCAACGCAAATTCCAAATCAAACATTCAACAACATTTCATCCCTTTCTGCACTTGCAATTTGCACTTTGAAGCTGCGACAATGACGTCATTCGTTACCGTGCGCCACGTTATTGATGCAGTCCAGGTAGCGCTGACCCTTCTCGTCAAACATGTACTGACCCCTGGCGCGCACCATTTTAATGGGGTCATCACTGAAGAATATTTTGCATGATGGCCTGCATAGAAGACGTAAAAAAAAACTCAGGCAGTTAAAGAAAAAAGAAAGTCAGTCTAAATAAATAAACACACTTTGCTCGTACCCAATGAACTTCCGCCTCAGGTCGATCGTCTGCGCTTTAGCCAACTTCTCGGCGCACATCGTGCAAGTGTCCCGCGGGAGGACGACTCCACGGACTTTTGGGCCTGACGATGCGCGCCGCCCATTTGTGAGGGCACCGAGACCACACGCGTCTCAATTCGGCGCTTCTGCTCCCCCCTACTGGCACTGTGCGTGCATCACACCAGCGCCTTGCCATTTTTCAATTAAATACATAAAAAAACAAAAATACAAGTACTCGCAGATATATTCCATTTTCAAAGCAATTAAAGGACAAGGTATTTGAACACGTTGTATTCTATTCGGGTAGACAAATGATTTCAAAAAAAAAAAAAAAAAAAAAAAGTGGCATCAAAATACATCAGCATGGTGCACTTGTGTGTCGCATATCTGCCCTACAGTCTTTTAGTTCAGGATTTGAATCGGTCCGTCTGCTCAGAATTAATTCTACGGTCTCAAAACTGGCCAGTAAATTTTAATAAAAGGATAGCTTAATTTAAGTAAAATTAATTTCCAGAAGATTACGTGAACAAAAAAATATTTTCCCTTCAGCTATTTTACGTATGTTATATTTTAATTTTTATATTGTGAACGCTGATTTCAAAGTGAGTGAGACTGGTTGGTCAACTAAAGTTCACTTGCAAGCACTTTAGTAATACACTAAATTACAACTACTATTGCAAACGCGTGTGTGTGTGTGTGTGTGTGTGTGTGTGTGTATATGAGGTTATTACCAGTGATGCAATTGAAAGACTGCATTTATTTGGCTCCAACAGTACAGTCACATGAGCATGATTTTTCTTCAAAGAAATGTCAATTAAATGGGTAAAAAAAAAAAAAAAAAAATAGTACAAATTCAGAACAGAAACACAGAACACAATCCCAAATAATACAAATAGCTATATTTCAACTCACACAACTGTTTGCGCTTTGTTCCAAAACCACATGTAGCATTTCAGAGTCTTTTGTAGATTTTTGAATGGCAAAATATTGGATTGGATTACTTTGGCACTTGTGCACATTAAAAAACACAATCAAAACCAAAAACTCATTAAAAAAAATAGCTGCACACGCTAAAAACACAGCACCATGTGAGGACAAACACCAAATCATTTGCAGAAAAAAAAACTAGAGGAAGGGTCAATGTTGAATTTAAAATCTGAAGTCTAGTTTTCTATTATTTGTTGTCCTCTCCAAGTGGTATATTTGAAACGGGGGCCGCAGAAATCACTCATGTTGCATTACACACATACACGCACGCACACGCACGGACGCGCGCGTGCACACACGCACACACACAGGCACGCACGCACACACACACACGAGGTGATCATAAAATTGCACTTTTTGTCAAATGAGCACATCTCAACAGTACATGAACTCATCCACTATACAGAATACAAGTACACACACACATATATATATATAGATATATAGAGAGATTTAGAGACCAAACTACATTCAATGCAAACAAGTGAGGGAAGAAAAGCAAAACGTATCGCAATAGCTGGGCCCAACAACATTCAGGTCACCGATACAAAAGCAGATGTGTCGTCATGGCGACGCCCGAGTGAGACACGTACGGGAATGTTGCTTGGAAAACCCAAGCAATCCAAGAAATCATAGAAAAATAAATTATGTCATCAAATACAAATACATCATATATGCAAAGAAATCGCGTCATACATAAACGACCCGACAACAAAGAAATTGGTGAATATTTGGGAAGAAGAAAAAAAAAAGCTGGCATAGCAGCGACTCAAGAAACAAAATGCACCAAAATGGTCTCGTGGGTGTTCCGTTTAGGACTTCTCGCGATATAACGCGAGTGTTCATGCAGTGAACTGACGCCACCCGTGTGTTTGTTGTTTGCACCTACTTAAAGCTGAACAATTGTGAAGAAAAAACCCCAAAAACGACACATTTCACTACATAAATTCCTCTCCAATCAACAATAAATGAAAAGATGCTTATAAGGTTTGTGATAAAGGAATGAATAACAGCTCCAGGCACCAAAGGCTATCATACACCAAATAGAAAACAAGAAAAAACAAAACGTCATCGTAGCGTCACGTTGCCAAAGCGCCCTCATCCTGTTGTGTCATATCTTTGTTGACAGCGTTTTTCTGTTTGGCCTTTTCGCCAAAAGTTTAATCTGTAATGTACACCAAGAAAGTCACGTGGGCAAGGAGAGCCGCGGGACAAACAGTCAAACACACAAATTGAGATCGGGATTACTCATGTCTGTTTTTTTTCCAACAGGCAACCAAACAGACGACGCAACATGTCAGGTTGCTTGGAGCTTTAGCAAGACCAACCAAAAACTGAATTCCAATAAAATAAAACCAAAAACCATGACTGCATTCCATCAACACTCAGTAGATCCTCAACCGTTTCCGCCGAGACCGTCCCCGGCTCAAAAGTGGGGGACCCGTCTCAATTAAAACCCTTTGTGGATTGTTATCAGTGCAGCCGAAAGAGGTGCGGGCTCCCCGGACCCGGCAGGGCGGGGCGGGGCGGCGCCCATCAACGCCTCTTGCAGGCACGGCGGGCAGACGCATTAAAGCAACAAACACCTTTCGCTTTGGGGACTTTTCAGGCGACCAGCCACGGCGTGACTCCCTTGGGAAGATTCAGCAAAAAATGGAAATTAAAAAAAAAATGGAATCTCTCTTTTTTTGTTGTGGTTAGTTTTTCCTCTGCAGAAGCCAAAACAGTGTGCGCACAAGACATATCAGCATGCTTTTGCGAGGTTTTGTCTTTTTTTTTTTTTTTTTTTTTTTTTAATGCTGCGTGCGTTGGTGGGTGGTGACAACACAAAAACGTCTTCCTGTCTGTGAGTCCAAGCGCCCAAGCCAGAGCCCTGTGGCACTCCAGTGTGGGAGGTTGTAAAGTTCCGCCACAAGCTCCGAACAAACCACCCAACATACACAAACACGAACAAGGTGAATGTGAGAAAGCGGACATTTTGTTTTCCCCACACGATGATGTGATGTGAGTAGAAGCAGGTTTTGGGGCGTGACACATCCCAGGGTTTCTTTTGTTGTTGGTTTTGCATCCTCATACACTTCTCTTTTTCAAAATCCCATTAAAAAAAATATAAATACCAACAAAAAAAAAAAAAGATTATTTACAAACTCCATGCGGTTCAGGTTAGAGTGATCACTGCAAGAAAAAAAAAAAGGAGAGAAAACCACATGAAGTGTGCTCGCATTCAGACTTGTGTGGACGACATGAACAAACTCAGGGAAGGCACAAAAACGAGAAAAAGTTTTTGCGCTCGTCGATGGTTGCTATCTTACCTTCTGCCAGCAGCCGGGCATCGGTAAGCCGTCGGGACCCTGCCGCCAGCACAAACACACAATTAGACTGAACCGGCATTGGAAGTTTGCTCGACACACGGACTCATTAAACGTGGACACAGATGGACTGATATTATGTGCACAATGATGCATTAAAAGTCTGCACACCCCTGTTCAAATGCCAGGTAGCACGGTGGTCAGTCCGGCATTTTGACCCCCCTCTCTAAATGATTTGCGTTTTTTAATTTTTTTTAAAATCTCGGTTACATTTTTATTTTCACACAACCTGACATTCGAACACTGGTGTGAAAAATTGATAATTACTAAAAAAAAAAAAAAAGCTGTGTCTCTATACATTTATTGCACATGCATGTCAGTTATCTTTCAAATGTATTTTCAATTTTGACATATACACAGTTGTGGATTTTTATTGTATTTATTTATTTGATTGTGACTTTTGTTTCAATTAGTTTTCAGAGCAGGCTTCTTAGTTTTTATCTTTTTCAAATTGCCTCATTTTGGTTATGTTTCTATTAGTTTTAGTGTAATTATTAGGGATGGGCAAGTATCGATACCCGGCCTTATTTCAAGGTATCGGTAGTTGCGACATCGGCCGATACCAGTAAATACCGCCCTCTTGTGGCCGTTTTACAACAGGGACCTAAAGGCATACAGATTTGGACAAATTCTCATTAAGATCCAATTTATGTAAATGTTACTAGAAATAGAAAAAAAATATTTAAAATTGGCATAAATATCAGGCAATTCTTCATTTATTAAAAATAAGAGTAGTATCAGTACTTATCAGTATCATGACCACTAAAGAGTTGAGTACATACCATCCCCAGTAATTATACTTAATTATAGTAACTTAAGATGTGGTTTCGTTTTTTTTTTTTACAAACAGTATTTTGTCAATCATGCAAATAATACAACTCAAAATTATATCAATGGCAATCAAGCTGATACACTGATTCAAGTCTCTTATTTTGCGCGTGAATATACTAGCGTGTCATGTCGCAGATTCGGTTTGCGCTAAATTATGTAAAACATAAGAGCTCGTAACATTGAATTGTACCCCCTCTCGTGATGGTCTGGCCCAATTGGTACAAGAACAGGAAGGAACGAGTTAATGATAGGGGCGGAGCACCGGGTCACTCATCAGTAGAGAAGTCCGTTAGCCTCGTGTTAACTTTGAGGGATCAGATAGAAGAAAATAGGACGGGGAAGTTTTAATCGGGCGTGAAAGGGGTGCGTTAAAGGGACTTGATGCCAGCTTGTTTTTTTGTGTGGACTTGTGTTTGTAAAAGGCTGCGTGCAGTCAACAAGTTAGTCGCGTGCAGTGGCTGTTGTGCTCGTGTAGCAAATAATAAGATGGCTGCACATGCGTGTGTTGCGTTTCTTGATGCCTGAAGGTGAGCGGCATGCAGAGGTGGTGAGTGCTAGAGGAAGGAGAGGAATACTGTACCAATTGGCACGGGGCATCCAGCCCGTCCAGACCCGGCTGCCCTGGTTCCCCCTTTTCACCCTTAAATCCCCGGAAACCCTGTTTGCAAAGATGACCTCGGAGTGTTACTGGGACAGAGGTGGACCGAGCGACCTCATACGTGGCGGGGTCGCCTCGTGACCTTTCCGACGCCACAATTTAGCCTTGAATTGAGTTTGGGGAGATTTTTGTGAGTTGGGCGTCAGGGTGGCCACGAGACCCCCCCCCAAACCGCACCCCCCGTACCCCCTTGTTCGGGGCGACCACCCTTCACGTCTGGGAGGCAACTTCCAGCTCACAGTTGTGACATACCAATGGGCAGGGTGCATCTAATCCAGGGGCACCCTGTTCTCCTTTCTCGCCCTTAGGCCCTTTTTTGCCCTTCTTTCCCTTCTCTCCCTGTGAATACAACCATTTGGTCACATTAAAAAAAAAAATCACTTTTGTGGAACAGCAGTGAGATTAGGAAAAGGGGAGCGATTAAAGAAGGGGAGCCCACCACAGAGGGAGGTTAGATTGATCTCTCGGGGGGGGGGAAAGGAAATATTACAGTCGGAGGGAGAAGCGGACCAACTTTTAAGGCTGTCAAGGGCACAAAGGTTGAGAAAGAGTAGCAGGGAAAACACCGCTAAAAAAGGTTATCAATCTTGACAAACGTTTGAGTCATGCATTACACCTCGAGTTGGGTTATCTGGTGCAGTCTAAACAGGAAAATAATGCATACACAAAACCATCTTGACTTTCCAGGTCAGTAATTGAATTCAATTCACCGTTAGCATATCTAGCTAATGTTAGCACAAGCAAATAAGGAATTAGTCTTTTTTTTCAGGACTGGAAGTGGTGAGATGCATTGGTGACAAAGATGGAAGCAGAGAACCTGCTGTCAATGGACTTTGGTTGGAATGATGATGAGAGGTGATTTGTGATCAGGAGACTGCTTTGGATGGATTGACGATGACGTCGTGAGGAGCTAGCCGTAATGCTAACAAATCAAAGACACTCGTTCTGTCCATTGACACCAGTTGCCTCGTGTTAGAATCAGTGCAGCGCATCTACTTCTACATCTACCTTCTCTCCTCTTTCCCCAAGGTCGCCTTTCTCGCCTCTCAACCCGGGCAACCCCTGGAAGAGGGCAGCGTTATTCATGGCAACAAAACAAACACATACAGCAAACACGGACTGGAATGTTGCGTCCCACTTCGAAGGACGGGATCGCAGGTCCTAGAAATCTTCAGATTTTCAGAAACAGTTTTTTTTAACTCACGCATGCTGATTCCGATGGAATGTAAACATGAAAATCAATTAAAAATACTTAGCAATGGATGCCGATGAGACGTTTGGAATGAGAATGCGGCTTTGAAATGTGAGCTTTAAAAATTCTACTTGACAACTTTCCCGTGTTTTCCAAGTTCCCCGAGACTTACATCCAAGCCTGGTGTTCCTGCTGCTCCCTGCAAAAAAGAAGAACGACACGGATCAGTACCATGCGAGGTCCTCGCCGGCAAAAAAAGATGCATCCCAAACTCACTGGTAATCCGTAGGGCCCCCTCGGTCCCGGGTCCCCTGTCGCCCCTCGCTCGCCCTGATCCGGCAACAACAACAAAATCAGCCGAGGCTTCAAAACCGAGACGAGTATGGTCGAGCGCTTCTTACCCTGTCCCCCTTTGGGCCGGCCGGACCAGCTGGACCCAAAGGCCCGTCGGTACCCTGCAATGAAAAGTGTTGCCTTGGTGACTCCAAATCAGAGGCGCTCCTCCCAAAACGGGAACTCACATTTGGACAACAGTGCAGCGCACACATGCACGTTTGCAGTTAATGAATGAGTGTGTTCATGCTGGACTAAGATTTGTGCCAGTGGTACCTTGCGTTAAGACCGAATCATTACTGATGGAGTAATGATTTCATTATGATTGATTATACATTTATGAATGCAGTGGCTTAACAATGAATATTCTGGTTGCTGTGGGAAGAATGTTTTTTGATGTGAAATAAAGGTCGGAGGGAGTTGAGGAATCGAAAGCTGTCGACCCCAAGCTGACCGAAGAGATGAGGAGCGGCCGAAGACGCCCTTTCTGCTATTTAGTGATATGACGAAATGAAATGTTTTCATGATGCAAAGGAACTTATCTGCAAATGACTGCTTGTGTTTACGCTGCCAAATTATATGATGAAACCCGTCAAGGGCGGATGCCGTTCACTAAATCTTGTTGATTCCCCATCTTTTAAGGGCACCGCCTATTTTGTAACTAGGGACTGTTAAATGAATAAAAGCGAGGTTGATAGGAGGAGCTGATCGGATTTGTGAGAACTCTTAAGCTCTCCTGTTCTCCTTGCAAGAAACCGGAAACGTTCTCTCTTCGTTATTTGTGAGTTGGTTGGGAAAATAAACCTAACATAAATTGGTCCTTCGAGCCGGATCGCAAGATACCTGATGTTTCCATGAGCGGAGGCGACGACCAGGAAAGTCCGTGGCCACGGCGACAATACCCTTGTGGGTCTGGGCCTCGGTTCCGCGTCTGGATAGCTGACGGTTGACGCGATACCAAGGAGAGACGTTTCCGGTGAGTGTGTGGAGCGCGCTCAAAGTGTGTGTGTATGTGTGTGAGTGTCGCGCGACAAGTGTAAAGGGCGACGGTGTTCTGTGGTATTAATCGATTTTTGGTCGATATATTGATACAGTTAAACTCCGTGTAAAGGGCGTCGGTGCCCTGTGTTTTGGTAACACTTAAACTCCGAGGGAAGGGACGAGGTCCTGTGTTTAGTACACTTAAATTCCGTGAAAACCTTGACAATACTAGTCTCTATCAAGTGAAGAGAGACAGAGTAGTCTATTCTAAAAAACTGGGGGGCCGGCGGCGGCCCATGCGCATTTAAAGACCGCATTGTGTGTGTGTGTGTGGTTAAACGAGTGACTGGAGATTAGCTATCTCATTGGAACAAGCAAATTGAAGCGACAACTGCTTGAGGAAGCAAAGGCAAGAATTTCCCGCCACTTTGTGGTAGAAGCTTGGAAATTACCTCGAGCAGAGTGTAATTGTCGCCCTGTTCAGGTAGAAGTCAGTATAGTCACCATAGGTGAATCACTGACTTCAAGATGGGTCAAAATAACAGTAAACCATCAAACGATAAAATAAACAAAAAGGATCCTAAGCAAGCGCTGACATGTGAAGATAAAAACATAAAAACAGGAAGTGAAACAAGTGCTGTAGATGATAATGAGGAAGTGGAGACGGCAGCACTATTTCAGAGGGAGGAGGACGACAAGACCGGGCCGGTGGGGATTTTGGGGCCTAAAAAACGAAAAAAAAAGAAAAAAAAAAAAAAAAAAAAAAAAAAAAAAAAAGAAAAAAGTAAAATATAGCTGCGTCACATCTATGGGGCCTAGGCCATTGTTGAGAGTGGTGCCTGCCGGAATTCCACCCAGCTGTGTTTTGGAAGTAATGACGAAGCCAGTACCGAGAAAAGACTGTAGTGTATGGGATCAGGCATATCCTGTAACGAAAGCATTGAAAGATGATAAACCTGTTTTTTCCACTGACGTAGCTGCAGCAGATTTTGTATGTATAAAATTGATGGGATCTCAAAGTAAGGTTGGGATTTTAAATTCTACATGGTGCAGGGTTACGGTGGATCAAACAGGTCCACTGGTGGCACGGAGTGATGTTTGGCTGTGGTGTGGGGGGTCTAAATTATATAAAGTATTGTGTCTGACTTCATAACACCAAGTCGGGTTGTTGTGATGCGTCTAGTGTGTTGGTGGAGTGTCCAGTGCATGTCACTTCTCACTGTCAACCCTCACCGCTGGCTAGCAGTATGCGAACGGGAGAGCCGAGTGCGTAAGTCTCTCCCTGCCAGTACATAGCCTCTCTAACAGCAAGCCCTATGTAGTGCCTCCACGCGGCGACACATGGTAACTGGGTACAACACGGACCCAGGCTAAACTACAAGGGACTCGGAGGAGGTTTGGCCCCTAGACGTGCGGCACGCAGGCCCACCGGTGTGTGGACACGCCCTGGTGCCCACGAACCAGCCCCCAACTATGGGTTAAATAGTACCACTGCCCAGTGGGCTCCTCGGGAGAGGAATGGGCTAAGGGAGTCAACCCCGACAGAAAATCAATTCCCCTTTGGGTTAGCGTCAGGAAGGGCATCCGGCTGTAAAAAGTTTTTTGCTCCAAAAATTCTCAGTATGGCTAGAGATGGCCATATCGAGAACCCAGTCCAACCCAGCGGCGCCTGGAAAGCGGACTTTAAAACGATGATGATGAAGGAGGCGCAGGGTTTGTGTGCATTGGTGTCACTGCTTTTGCCAGTCTCGGTTTTTCCAGCTACGGCAGACAAAATCCAAGCGGCTGCGGCCATGGTTTACAATCCCGTGGAGCTGCCAGCCGTCCCGGTACTGGCCAGAAGGCGTCGTTCTTGGAGGGGGGACGACCCGACATATATTGACGCCATTGGAGTACCGCGGGGCGTGCCAGATAAGTATAAATTGGCTAACCAGATTGCGGCAGGGTGGGAGTCCATTTTCTTGTGGGTGACGCCCAACAAGAATGTGGACCGCATCAACTATGTCCACTACAATGTGCAGAAGCTGGGGAATTATACAGAGGAAGGCTTCATTGTGTTGAGGGAACAATTGGCTAGCACCTCTTTGGTGGCTTTCCAAAACCGCATCGCTATTGACATGATTTTGGCCAAGGAAGGAGGTGTCTGTGCTATGTTTGGGAGTGAATGCTGTACATTTATTCCTAATAACACTGCACCTGATGGGTCTCTCAGCAGAGCCATAAAGGGACTCCGGATGCTAAATCGCAGCCTGAAGGATCACTCAGGGGTGGACACCTCCATTTGGTCTGATTGGTTCGACAAGACTTTTGGGAAATATAAAAATTTGGTGTATTCTATTTTGGTATCAATCTCTGTTTTCACAGCTCTCCTCACCTTGTGTGGCTGTTGCTGTATCCCCTGCATCCGCGCTCTGCTAAATCGGCTTATTTCTACAGCCATAGCGCCCACGTATTCTACGTTATCAGAAGTGTACCCGATGCTGGCGAGTCCGGGACTAGGGGGCGGTGATGCTGCTGCTGCTGCTCGAGATTTGGGGGAGGATACCTTTCTGTCCTGAACACTGCGTCTCGACCCCAAAATGTGTATGAGGAACTGCATTGGTCAACAGGTTGATGAATTGACTGGATGAATCCAATACCGGAAGTCTTTTTAAGGATGTTTTCTGGGGGCGAATGTAGAATCAAAATAATAAAAGGGGGGAATGATGGAGTAATGATTTCATTATGATTGATTATACATTTATGAATGCAGTGGCTTAATAATGAATATTCTGGTTGCTGTGGGAAGAGTGTTTTTTGATGTGAAATAAAGGTCGGAGGGAGTTGAGGAATCGAAAGCTGTCGACCCCAAGCTGACCGAAGAGATGAGGAGCGGCCGAAGACGCCCTTTCTGCTATTTAGTGATATGACGAAATGAAATGTTTGCATGATGCAAAAGAACTCATCTGCAAATGACTGCTTGTGTTTACGCTGCCAAATTATATGATGAAACCTGTCAAGGGCGGATGCCGTTCACTAAATCTTGTTGATTCCCCATCTTTTAAGGGCACCGCCTATTTTGTAACTAGGGACTTCTAAATGAATAAAAGCGAGGTTGATAGGAGGAGCTGATCGGAATTGTGAGAACTCTTAAGCTCTCCTGTTCTCCTTGCAAGAAACCGGAAACGTTCTCTCTTTGTTATTTGTGAGTTGGTTGGGAAAATAAACCTAACAATTACTTTAGTACATCACTTCAAAATTCTAAATAAAAATATCAAATCGACAGCTAGTAATCAGGGCGCATGCGAGCCAAGGAACCACTGAACTAGCTAACGTGTTTGAGCGCGACACAGAAAGTGATAAAAGTGGGTCAGGAGTCCGATCAAGAGGCAGAGACAGGACAACGAGAGTTTGGGATGGTCGAAGCCTCTCGGTCACTCACCCTAATCCCGGGCTTGCCGTCCAAGCCGGAGGCTCCCTGCGTGGTTACCGACGACGTATGAGTGACATGGACATGGACAAGGCGGGATTAGTACCAGATGAACTTTGTTATTCCTGCACAATCTGTTGCCAAGTTCCGTTGCAAATTATACGATGGGTTACTGGGATTTGGCAAATTAATCAGGCAAATGAATGAGAGCACATACACAAACGCACATTGTCAATAAAATGCAAACACACAAATACGGTAGCAGTGGGAGACGAAATGTGGATTTGTTCCACTTACAGGGAGACCTAAAGGTCCTCTGTCCCCTTTGTGGCCTGGTTCTCCACGTGCCCCCTTTGTACCGTGCAAACCGGGTTCACCCTGCAACAAACACAAACACACAACTCAAAATCAAGTGCACAAAAAGGCGTAGTCTCAATGAGTTACCTTTGGTCCGGAGAAACCATGGGGTCCCTGAAAGACAAAAGAACGGAAGAACTGTTTCAGAGAACACACAGTGCTGGAGCGCTGCCATCTACTGGCTCCAGTGTGTAAGTACAGTTGTTTACAAACTTAGACTTACCATGGGTCCCGGAGGCCCGTGAGGTCCCGGTGCCCCTGGAGGGCCAATAATCTAAAGAAACACACGAGTGAGGTTTTGAACACTCCCCTCCGTCGGGTCGCATCATGAGACTCACCGAGGAACCTTGGGGACCCGGCAGACCCGAATCTCCTTTGTCCCCTTTCACCCCGTTGACACCCTGCACAAAGAAACAAGCGCCATCAATTGACGTGTCTCTAAGGTCACTATGGGAATTCTTGCACCTTCTTACTGGTAAGCCGGGTAAACCGGTTGCTCCTTTATCCCCCGATGCTCCGGGCATTCCCATATCTCCCTTGGAACCCTTGTAGCCCTGCCAAATAATGAGCCCTGATGATAAAACCCACCCACTACTCTACGTCGACAAAGTGATCTTACACGTTCTCCGTCAAGTCCCGGGAGGCCAGGCATGCCGCGGTCGCCCTGCCGGAACACAAACACGACGGGACCGTCACATTTTATCGCCTTTTTCAACAGTCATTGGAAAAGGTCCAACATTTACCTTCATACCGTGGGGTCCTACGGGCCCGGGAGGACCCGGCGGGCCCTGCACACAAGCAAAGTTGCCACGTTTAGAATGACACAATTGTGTGATGTTAGGTCATGTGATGACTTGGAAGAGCAACACATGCCAAGGATGATTAAAGCGTGTTAGCCAGAACACATCAATTCTATTAATGCAGTGCTGCCTTTACTTAGAAATTTTATTTGTTCCGTGTACATGCTTGTACTTCAAAACAGTACCCCGTTGCACTAGCTTCCTCTAAATTTCTCTTCCTTGAACAACACTTTTTTTTTTCTCCAAGAGTACATTTTTTAATTCTCAAAAATGAATCGGATTGAGTTTGAATTATGAACGGGGTCATGTAATGAATTCAATTTGTAAGTCAAGGTACCGCTATATAGAACATAAATGTTGACAATTTTGATGAGAGCATGCCAATGCTGAGGAATGCTACAAATGAGTACTGTATTGAATTAACAATTGAATAGTAAAAAATATGAACACAAACACCTACTATGCTACTGTATTTTGATATTGGTCAGTATGGTGGTACTTGGAGTGCTAAGTATTTTTTTTCTTAGCTGCTTCACATAAATAAATAGCTTGCTAGTGACGGAAAATACCATCATTTTATATTTCAGTCACAGTTTGGTACCAATATAAAAAAAAATGTTTTGCAAACCAAAGCTAGCATTGTGCTCATGCGATTAAAAAAAACAAAACAACAAACGCTGATGATGGCAAACCGAATAATTACCGTCACTGTAAGAGTGGTAATCTTCTGCAGCACACCAAAGGAGCGCAACGAGAAGAGGAGAGAAATAACATTGCAGAGGAAACAAACCTCCGTGTCAGCATATTGTCTCCATTGCACAGATGCACCCTCAGAAATATATTTTCAATCCACGACTAAGAATAATAGAGTCATCCGTTGCCTGACCTGCAGCGCTTCCTGAATATTCCCGTTGTAGTCGATAATTTCTGTGGCGCCCTGGTCTCCTTTTTGCCCAGGTGGGCCCTGTGAAAATATCGGGCACCTTTATTCATTGACGATGAGTTGATGACGTCACCGGGAAGGCAAGAGTGTCACCTTTGGCCCCTCGGGCCCAAAGTCTCCTTTATCGCCATTTTCGCCCTGGTTTGGGAGGGTGGAATTAGGAATTAGTGCAAGCAGAGAGAATGGAAGTGCTGATGAGGCGGGGTGAAGAACCTTTGAGCCTTTGGTACCAGGTGTGCCCGCCTCTCCTTGCGCGCCCTGACAAATAGATGACAATTATGACAAAATAGTGGCAGGGAAGAAATAAAATACAAATATTTGGTTGCTGATTTTTCAGGTATCTGTACTTGATTTGAGTATGTATTTTTTTTGAATGACTTTTTAGTTTTACTCTCATGTGTATTTTCTACATTTTCAAAATAGGCTTGTTATTTTTTTTCAAATTCTGCGGATGATGACGTGATGTAAAAAAAGACACAAAGTTGTTTGGTGTGCTTGGCTAAAAATTTGGCGGGAAAATAATTATGTCATGTGCCTGCCCAAAATTACAGTTAATCTGAAGAAGAAGCAAGATGTATCAAGAGCTAATTTGTCTTTTTTTAATAAATCGATTCACAATTTTACAAAATTAAAGGCATTTTTTTTAATACATTTTAGAGCCGTATCTTTAAAGCCATATACTTTCAAAGTCACAGATACTCCAAAGTAAAATATGAGGGTCACTGTATTTGAAATTAGAATAAAGTCAATCAGATTGAATTATATGAATTACAAATCCTGCAATTGAATACTTGAGCTTTTTCCGGGCCCTTTTCTATACTTCCAGATTGTGAGTACTTTTGCCACCTGTGATGACAAAACCTCCTGCCGCCTTTACCTCATTCACAAGGTAGTGAAGTCGGTGGTGAGGTTTCTATGTCATCCCACTGGGATGTCGGCCAAAACATAACCTCAACGGGGGAGGTCCAATTTCAAAGAATCACATTCCTCCTCCCCGAGGGAGCCACGCATGCCGTGGGCTTTCACTAAAATAACCAAGCGTGTTTATTTGCAGTCTGTCATCGATTAAGGTGAGGTTTCACATTTTTTTTATTAGCATGTGAAACACATGTGCGGGTCATCGGAGTTTAGACTGGAGTTTATTAAAGCTACCTGCCGGGCCCTGGGCCAGACATAAACAACAGCCGACTCATTTCCATCGAATCTCCCGGTAGAATATTAAAATCACAACTTTGATTTGAATAGTTTAGGTAGCACTCTGCTAATACAACTAAATTATCAGATAACAAGTTGTACACAAAGAGGACAAGTGTACGGACCTCCATAGAACCGATATTAAAAAAATAATTAGGAATGACATACCTTTGGGCCGACGGGTCCCAAATCGCCTCGTTCGCCTTTCCCGGGCGGTCCGTGCTCACCCCTCTCGCCCTTTACACACAAACAAAACGTATTCAGTCCTGGAAGTTGTCATTTGTCATCACCTGCTCCACATCAAGCCGACATTTATGTTTGACATTTAGGTTTGGATCTTAACGCTCCCTGGGTGCGTTTTAGTGAAGTGAGCAAAGACGGCCAGCAGAGGGAGCTGTGGGGCAACTATGAGTCGCTTGGATCCAGCGTCATCTTTCCTCCACTGACCATCAAACCTAAGTTTTTATCACCACAAAAAGTTTCCATTGTGAGCATACGTAAGGTCAACCATCATATTAAAGTGCCCCTGCTTGTGTTTTTGGATGAATCCACAATCCAATCCAAACACGTGCATTCTGACAAGAACATTATTAATGATCCACCTCCATGCCCGTGTGGAGCTTCTCAGTGTGATAATGTCAAATGAAGCACACATCGGCTTCTTTCCCGCTGACATTTGGGAAGCATAGCAAGCAAGCAGTAAAACAAGATCATGATGATAATCAAAGCCTCCACATTCAAACACACGTTTTAAAATAATCTACATATGGGGAGTTAAAAATAACCCCCAAAATGGCCTAAAAAGGTGCAAAAATAAATAGTAGTTCTTCATGCTTACTAAAACGTGTCTATTGGGATCATATACTAAATAAATAAATAAATAAATAAATAGATTGCTCATGACAGAAAATTAGACCATCACTTCTTATAAAGAAAGAAAAATACAGCGGAGTTCCCCTTTTGCAATATTCCACGCAATGTCAAAAAAAAAAGAAAAAAAGAAAGTGGAGCTCACTCACCTTAGTACCTGGAAGGCCTGGGAGGCCTGGCTCTCCCTGAGGACCGAGGAATCCTGGCTCACCCTAAATTTAAGAAAATACATTTAACATGCAAAGTGAGAGCCAGCTTTCAGTTCAACGTGCACGGACAAACAGAAAAAAAAAAACCCAGAATGCGCGCATTCGCTAACTAATTCAACGTCTGTTCCCGACGCAAAGTGTACCGATGGTTCCGGTACTGTTGGCAAGTCAGCAGGAATTCTTGTTGTTGACTTACGAGGAGCCAGTGGATGCTATGAGGTGCGACGCTCCATCTGATTTTCACGGGAGCGCAATGGCGGCGTATTGCTAAACCATCTGTACCGGCTCGCCGTCACGCACTCGGGAGGCCGCAGTACGATGCAGAACGAGGCAAGCGTGCAAGCTCAGAAATAGGTGAGTGCTACGTTAGCAAAACGCTGTTAGATCCATCAAGCATTCAAGCCTCTTAAGTAAAAAAAAACAAAAAAAACCTTGAACAAGCATAAAAAAAGGCCTCGTCACCATTTGTGCATTCAGTGCAAAATTAAATGTCCATTCTGTCTGATTAAACATGCACAGGACACATTGAGGCATGGACAGTTAATAAAACAATCAATTTCACAACCAATTACAACGAAAGATTGTTTTATATGATTATTCTGCTCCAAAAGTGGCACTAAGGGCAGATCGTGCAAAAACCAAAGCAATATTTCCCAAAGAAAACAATGCAACTCTAAATGATCTGTCCCCGACAGCCATTAAAAAAAAAGTCAAACATTTTAGCGCAAATAACCATAATTTAAAATAATAAAATAATTAAAAAAAAAAAAAAAAAAAAGACTAATGAAACATCACTTTGATCTTTTATTTGAACGTAATGCCAACGTTCATGTCAAAGCAAATCACAGCAAGTATTTCTATTCTTACGGTAAACACCAACTCGCTTCCGATTAACCCTTGAAAGTCAATCAAGCTTTGAACACAAGGGGGCGCTAATTGGATGATTGCTTGCAAATGATGGAGCCACGAAGAAGCACAATGCTAACAATGCTAACACCTTTGCTTGTGACACAAGGGTGCTTTGAGTTTTTGCCGTGGCAGGCTGAAGCAGATGGAAAGCGGGTCAGGAGAGGGTGTGACGAGATTTGGGGTGGAAACAGCAGAACATTTACCTTAATCCCTGGCAGTCCAGGCAGCCCTGGAAGTCCCGGCTCTCCCTACACAGGAAGAGTTGCGACATGTTACAGCCAAGCTAAGCTAAGAGGCGCTTAGGGAGTCCACAGAACATTTGTCCTTTCCATGTTCAATTGGCAATCCAAAATCCCCAATTTATTTATTTATTTTTTAATCCATCACAAAACAATTTTTTCAAAATTCAGTTTTAGGATGAGATTAAAATTAATTTTGAAAAAAAAAATAAAACACAGGGTTGAGTTTAATTTTAATGCTGAATTAGTTTGGTGTGACCTGGAAATCTTGGTAAAGTGCCGAAAGCTAATTGAACGGTTTTGCTCCTTCCCGATGATGGATGACCAAATAAACTTGAGATCTGAGGTGTCTTAAAAGTGGATTAGCGAGGAAGGGCAAAAGGAAAGTGTGTGGCTAGTGAGTGCTTTTCCATTCACGAACTGCATGTGTTCGTTTCAGCCACAGAGACTCTACACGCTTCGCTTTTTAGCAACAAGTACATATAACATAAAAAAAAAAAATCAATATTATTGTAAAAGTGTATGGCTTGGCGTTAATAAAAAATCTCTTGTATTTATTTTTTGTGTGAGATAAAAATGTCCCCCTTTTTTAATTTTTTTTGATTTTGGATTTGGCAATTTCAGATGGAAAGAACAAATGACACCGACCCAAAACCTTTGGGCTTCTATCACATCTCATCTGGTCGACCTGCTGTGCCTCGTCATCCGTCGCTGGTGGCTGTCACCAGGAGAAAGTAGCGCACATGCACTTTCACACCAAACCATGCCGTCTTCATGGATTAGTTTGGTTAAGTCACTCAAACCGGCAACCAGCGATGCCATTAGCTTTTATCTTTGCTGGAGGGAAAAAAAAAGCTGCAGCTGTCACACACTGCGCAGTTGCAAGAGTGCTTTTTGGCTTTGGCGGAAGCGGCCGGAGCTCGGGGTAGCCGAGAACGTCAAATAATGCTCCGACGATAAGTCTCGACAACATCTCAGGCTGGGAATGATCTACATCTCCGTTCTAACGTCCATATTTACAACGCATGGGATGGAAGGATTAACTGAAAGGCCACTCGGGGGAATCAAGGCTGTAAATTTTCACGGCTGCAAATGAAAGTCAAGAACAAAAGCCTTTCTCGCTGTATCTTCTGCATCAAGGACACATTGAGGAAAGCCGTCCAACTGCCGCGTTTAACGCGAGACGATAACTTTGTGTGACGCTGAGTCGGGGATAATCGTTTGTCAGTGGTTGCAGTGGTTGTAAATTGTGTGCTAAGAGGAGGCGAGTGTTTGCTAAAAGCTCTCGCGTTTGTCGGCGGGGGCCACAATAGTCACGTATTCATGTGCTGGGGAACAAACTTTTTTTTTTCATTGTATGTGCCAGACCTAGTCAAAAAAAATGACATGGATGAAGATCGGTCAATTATTCTGTTTTGTTTTGATTCCCATGAACGTAATATCGATTGGATTATCGTTTGTAGTAGTTATGGCACATGCAATGTATTCTTGCAGAAATGTTCCTGTTGAGTTCCTCTTGAGAACCTGCTGCTCGCTTACCAAAAGCCTAACACATTTCAAACCCAAATCAGACATTTTTTGGTACAGCCACACAAGGATTGCATGGCGCGCCTCGTGCCAAAATAAATGAAACGAGAGATTGCCATGATGCTCCAAAAGTGGAGCGTCGGGTTCTGCTCAGCGGGACTTCAGTGGACCTCGGGCCTCGGTTTGGACTTAAAACAAAAAGGCCTGACTGGGATTGGAATTCTCTTGTCAAAACTTGATTCTGAGCTATTTGATCATGCTGCTCTAGCGCCTGGACCTCGGGTGGCACAGACATCAATTTGCTTTCTAGCTTCAGCTGCAGCAAAGCAGTCATTACCTTGTATCCGCTTCTTCCGGGCTCGCCGGGTTCACCCTGGAACAAAGGCAATGACCACGCTTGTCAATGTTACAATGTAAACTTGTCGTGACAACTTGTTCTTTACCTTGATGCCTGCCGCAGAGGAGCCTGCATCCCCCTGCAAGGCAAAAAAAAAGGATGAAAACAAATAGGGCTTGGGATGACCCTTGAGGGACACCACAAGTGATAGGGAGCGTAACCAACTTTGCTCCTCTCTAAGAGACAAACTGTTCTGTCAGTGAGATATGCAGTGAAGAGAGTCTGATGGTGGAGTGACAGTGGTGAAGGATGATATGGTGGTCAACTGTGTCAAAGGCTGTGGTGAGGTCCTTGGTTTTGCTGACCACAGCAGTTTTGGTACTATAGCCAAAGCGGAAACCGGACTGCGACTTTTCCAACAGACTGTTTGTTTTGAGATGACTGTGGAGTTTGGCAGGAACTTAGCTGGACCAGGTTGAGCAGTGCGGCTGGGGTCAAAGGTATTGGGGGGGGGGGGGGGTAGAGGGACTGGAGTGAGTGGATGTGGTTTACTTTTGTCTCAAAAGGGGAAATAAAAATGCTGCAATGCTCCTTTGAATTTTCAGTTTGAACTGTAAGAAGCTGTTTTAAGGTGGAAAAATAGTTGCTTGTCACCAAAATTGTAACAATTTGTGTCTAAAATGTACCAAGGTGTTTCATTAGTGCTCCCTAGTGTGCTAAATTATATTACTAGCAAGGACAAAGAGCGAATGAGTGCATGGACAATTCAGAACACGAGTAGAATATGGAATAAACGTTCAAATAGCTTTCTGCTAATTGCAGACATGAAGAAGCCAGACCGCTCCCCATGTGCCACCTTGCAGACACAACAAGGGGCCAACGGGTCTAATGAAATGCAGTTGCGGGAAAAAAAAACAGGCCGAGAACAGGTTTTGCTTTGGACTTTGTGGGTTTCTCCACATGTACCTGCTCCTTAACCAAGAATTTTCATGTGACACATAATAATGCATTTACTTTAGATTTACTTTCTTAAATGTGACATATATGAAAGTACTAATTAAAAAAAGAGTCTCGTTAGACTGCGAGATAAGCAATTTCCATCAATTCATTCACCCCAAGCTAACCTGAGCAGCAATGGGCAAAACAGCAGGGATGTGTTTGCTTTTATTTTGAAAGGCCACCATGTGAGAACGATTATCCGAAGATGCAACACGCGCACTTCACACAAACGGGAGCCGTTTTCGTCTCTGCGGACGTTCACGGGACAATTTACAGGGACTCCCCGATTTCAGAAAATCCCATCCAATCAGATCCGAGCCACAAAGACCCGCAACCCAAACCGCAACTGCGTGTGGCGCGGCGAGCCCAAACGTCCCGACTGGGCCAATTAGCATGCCGAGGCAACATCCTGCGATTAAAACAAACGTCGCCTCAGCTCCGATTTACAAGCAGCCGCGACCCACGCTGACGATTGCGAATTGAAGATAAAAGCGCAACTGCTGCTCGCTAAATTGGGCAATTTTCCAGCTATTTGCCCAAGCGAGGATGTCTGGATGGTGGCGAGCAGCTGCGCGCCGAGTCGTCAACATTTGCAATATTTCAAAAGGACAAGCTAAGGAGAGAATTTGTAAAAAAAAAAATAAATAAAAAAATGCAAAGGAAGGTTTTGCACTTTTCGATTGTTTGATCGGATATTTTGGGGGACTTTTGGAGCAAAACTTTGATGCAGTTTTGTTTTGGTTGGTGACGTTTCAAAAGACTGCACCCGGTTAGTAAATCAACGTCCACATCTGTTCAGGCTCCGGCGTCACCATATGGCTTGCCACTTTCTCAAGCCTGTGAAGTTCTTTTTGCACGCGTGACAATTAAACATTAGAGGCCTGTGGTTTGCCTTTTAACTGCTGGTTTGCAGCAGACTTTTTTTGTTTTTTCCAGGAGAGATTCTTTTTTGTGACCAGCATTAAAAGTGAAGGTGTATCTACCTTCATTTTCTTCCCCCCTCCCGGCTCAACTTGCAATCTCCAGCCGATCCTGTCTTTGCAAAGTTCCCTCAAAAGCTCCTTCTCTGCGGTTTTTGCTCTTTCCCAGCGCGTCGCCGCTATTTTCCCCGCAGTGCGTGCTGCCTATTGTTAACTTTGGCATCGCCGCGTGCCCTCATCTCGCGTCCCGAAAAAGAAAAAAAAAAAAAAACACGCGCATACATATATAGCCGCCGACGGATCGTGCTTCTGCTTTTGACAATGACAAATATTCCCCGGCAATCCAATACTCTTTCCTTCTCCGCCGGTTGCATTTGCAGCTCCTCACACGGACGATCCCTGTCTCTTCTCATCATGTAATAAGCACGTCTGGTCTCAGCTCACTTCCATTTGTCCAGTGGCACTGGCAACAATTTTTGCTTTGCTTCCAAGTCAAGCTCGATCCCGATGGAGCGTTAGCCGCTATCTCATTTTCCCACACATGAGGTTTTGCGTCCATTTTCCGTCTTTCTTGGCAAAGGTGTTAAGTGAGAAACAATCAGAGGCCAGCGGCGCGAAATTGACAGTGACGTTTTGAGTGCAGCGCTCCTGCCATCACTCAGACGTCAATTTTTTTGGGGGAAAAAAATAAATAAATAAAAATACAAAGTATCTAAATTTGATACTTGTGTGGATCTTACAGATCTTTCTGCACACGCTGATTTGGCACCAAATAACATTCCAGTCCATAATCGCTATTTGAAAGAGGTTAAAATTTCTTTTGACAGACACTCGACATGTTTTCACTTGAACAATAATCAAAGACGCAGCGTGAACGCTTGAGAAAATGATGTGCAATAATAATCAAATGAAGAATGCTTTTAGGCCAACTTAACCACGCTGGAAAAAAAAAGTGCCTTTTTGTTGGATCACTTGCTGCTAGATTTTGTCCTTGGGCTCCCCCTACATTTGTGGAGTGGAATTAATTTTGACAGGTGTCACTTTGCAGTATTCAGCAAATGAGGTCAAAGATTTTCGGTAATTTGAAACGCACGTACCTTTTCCCCAATTTCACCTTTTGGTCCTTCTTCCCCCATATCGCCCTGGGTTAAAAGAAAAAAACAATTTCAAAGCAGGCAGAATGACAAAAACCCCCCAGAGGCGTGTTCTGCTTTATTCCTCGAGAGCAGCTAATAAAACTGCACAGGTTGCGTATTGGGGCATGGGGGCGGGGGGTCACTTTTATGGACATCTTAAATTCAACGTCTCTCAGATGGTTTGCACATGGTTGCAGTACTTCGGTTAGGGGCACTTTTAATGAGTCTCAATTACTGGGCCGTTGATCACCAAATCGTTTTTCAGTCAGGGAGGGGTCCCTTCGAGGAGTTGCAAAACATCACGGTCGGTGAAAAATACCGGATGCTACATCTCCACAGCGGGTCTCGGAGGAACCTGCCGGGTTTTACGGCCAATGAGTCATCGCCGAAGTGACACCGCCGACCGATAATAGCCAAGAAGCGCCTCCACTTTACAGTAAGCAATGGTTACCCCCCCCGGCGCTCGAATTAACCCGGTGAAGGATCTGAAGGAGACGCTTACCTTTTCACCTCGCTCTCCCATTTCACCCTGTTGGCAAAGAAAGCAGCGGTTATTACTGACGCCGCAGTAGGTCCGATCAATTCGTGTTGGATTAGGACAATTCTCAGCGTTTATCCCCAGACGGAACATCGAGTATCGATTTCCTCTCGAGTCATAGTTGCAATTTTTCCACAAGAACATTGTGATGTCGATAACCATGCAAAGTAAAACAAACAACATATTTGTCTCGAAAAAAAGGCAGGCGGGAAAGAAAAAAAGATGGAGAGGTAAGTTTAAGGAGGAAAAAATATGCAATGGGTTGATGACACGGAATACGTGTGCACCAGACCTTGGCTCCTGGGATGCCGTCCAGTCCTGGGATGCCAAGATCCCCCTATGAACAGCACACACACACAAACATGCAAATTGCCGCATCAGCAATATTATTTTTATTATCGATTCGACTCCTTCCGATCGGCCACACTCAACGTTTAAAAGCTGACAAACAGCTGATATGCATCGCGACTCGAAATTCAATCCATTTTTATCGAGCCATACAAACTCTCATATTCTTGATGTGGGATTGAGATTAGAAAGATGGCATCGCTTTAAACGATTCCCCATCTTTCCTTCACTCCTGAATAAACAGGCTTCATTTCCCCCCTGGTGAGAAACACCTGCAGCGTGTCTTGTTTTATTTGCTTTGGAAATTCGATGCAGGACAAGACGTACTTGCTCGTTTTATGAGGGAAAAATTAAAATATATATACAGATTTTTTTTCCCTCTCACACGAGAAACACAATAAAAAAAGTGCCAAAAAGCGAAGGTCGAGAATCCAAAATGAAAAGTATTTTTTCCTGGAATGAACTCACCTTCAGTCCATCAACACCTGGAATGCCAGGCGGCCCCAAAGAACCCTGGAAAAAAAATAAAATTAGAAAAAGCCTTTAGGCACATTCTAATTGCACTGGAGAAAGCATTAAGCAGCGTGACAAATGTTACGCATATTTAAGTATTTCAAAACAGTTTACATTGACACGCTGTTGTCACGGTAACCGCCGTTTTGATTTCAAATCCTCTTTCAAAACACCTCATATGGTTAAAATTAGACGTCATCACCTCAGTCACCTATAAAGCCGCATGATGAGAAAACCTAATTGAGCGAGCCTCGGGGCCAAGCCGGCCAGTCATTAACAAACTGCCGTGTCATCGTTGACCCCGCCTGGCCCCTCTTTGCCGGCGGTGAGGTCCTGCCGACGCGTGACAGCACAGACAGGAAGTGTCCGATTGGGTTACGCTGAACAAACACTGGCAGCTACCTGATGGCTGGATATGGCCAACATCTGCTCCTCACATCAGCGCCGGCCGGCCGACCGGCATCACACTTTTTCCCTCGCTGGTAGAGTTATAGCCCTTAACGTGTCTATTGCCGTGCGTCGGATCGCGTATCGTCGTAGGTGCCGAGATCAGGTATTATTTATTGACAAGCTAAGGTTGTAAATTCAAAATAAAGGTAACTTACCTTGAGTCCTGGAGGCCCCTCTGGTCCCTGGAAAGAAATAGAGTTACACAAGGGAGGTCAAATACAGTAGACCCCCATTCATGGTTGCATTCCAGAACCACCCGCGATCGATGAAATTATATTGTCATATTTATGTGGTAGGAAGGTCTTAGCAAAGTGAGTCAAGGCAACAGATTTTGATTCAAAGCAGGGATGGAAGCGCATTTCCTCTTATGAATGAAACAAAGGGGGGGAAGCAGGAGAAGCCCATAAGACTCATTTTGGCGCCCTCCTCGACTGCAATCATAGAAACAATCGAGGACTACATCTTCCGCTTCGGACGGGAACGGATTGCTTTGTTTTGGTTTTAAGAAGGTCCAATTGTCCCTCCAGCAAGTCCGTCTCGGTTAGAGTTGGAGTGAGCAACTTCTGATTATCCCCCAAAGGAAAAAAAAAAAAGTCTTTCCTTTGCTTGCCTTTGTGAGGACTATCCTCAGCGGGGCTTGCTAAACATCTTTATGACCCGCCAGGTATGTGAGCATGTGCCACTCGCCCGAGCGCTAATTAGCTTGGCTCCATCTGAGAACACTCAAAAGCACCATTGAGAGCGAGGGAGCTAGTCAAGAACTCCCCTGCGGTAATCCCGGACCCTTTTGTTCCTGCCAAACGGAGGATCAGCACAATGCGTTTGTTCCAAAACCATAAGTACCATGAATGTGCACAAAGGGGAAGCGATCGGAAACAGAGCGCTATTCCGCTTTCGTTCGAGGTCGGGAAAACGACAATGAGGAAATTAGCTGCTTTTTAGGAAGTTCTCAAACAGTTCTTGAAAGCGTCTATTGTCGTTCTTGAATCTCTTCCGTTTCATTTTATTATTTTGCGATTATCCTACAGAGTCTTAGGTTTTACCAACAAAGTTATATGTTAGCATAACAGTTTGCTAACCGCAGCAGCGGGGAGCTTAGGCTGGCATTTGCTTTATTTAAAGGGCAAACGTTTCAATCTTGAAGCTTTTGCGAGAAGCGTAAACAAAGTGGCGGCGAGGCGAGCTGGCGGCAACGTCGTGCCAGCAAAACACGGCGTTACCATCAAGCAACTGAATTGTGTTTACACATTACAAGCTTGAGAAAATGAAGGTGGATCACTGGGTCGGTTTGGAATGAGCGGAATGTAATGGAAGGCCAGGAACGGTGCAGTTTGAAATGGAAATAACACCAAAAGGCAGATTTTTTTTTTTTTCTTCCCCAGTTACGGAGGACACCACAAGCGTATTCTTTAGCTTCCCCACAAGTTCCAAATGGAAACTGTTTCCCAGATGGCCTGTGAATGCCTCAGGACCACCCCCCCCGAAGAGCTAAACGAAGTGGCTGCATGGGGAGAAGAAAATTTGGGCGTCCTTACAGCTCCCCCTGCGAACTGACCCAAAATAAGCAGAAGACAATGGCCAGATGGATGAATTTACTTCAGTGGTGAAATTAAAGATCTGTCCGTTGGCTAGCTAGCAAGGTTAGCTAGTACATGTTAGCCTGGCCGTCACGTTAAAGCAGCTCATGAAAACTGATTGACGTTTTGATTTTGATTCATAGCGATAAATGTAACAAAGTTTTAGGTTGGCTATGTGACAAAGTGGTAATCTGACTGGTTTCTTGAGTGACAGCTGTCGAAACCAGTAGAAGGCAAAATGTTGCGGAGCGAAAGTGAATGTTCCCAGAATTAAATGGTACCGCCAAAATCCTCACTTAATTTGGTTGTTAAAATGTAAAAATGCCAACCAGCTTAATAGATAAAAAGTAAAAATATAAAATTGACCAAATTGTGGCATAGGAGGTTGCGATTTGACGCCAGCAATATGAGAAAATTTAACATGACAAGAGAGGCTCGAGCTTTTTTTTTTTTTTTCCCCCCAGAGAAAATCTTATGGCAGTGAAGATTTGGATTGAAATCCTGCAAACTAGTCCCTCCTTTTGCTCTCCCTCTTTTCCCACCTCCGCCCTGCAAGAACTTGTAATCCTTCTAACCAGCACCACATGTCCTCGAAGGCTGCTGGAAAACTCTGGAATCTCCTCCTCCATGCCTCTTAAACAATAGCACGCATCCGAAATGCGAAGCTGCGTCAAGTGGACACTCCGAGTCCAAGAGCAGTTCACATTTTGGACTCGGAGATCAAAGCTCCTGTTTCCTCTCCATGCGTATCACATTTTTAGATTGATTTTCAAGGACTTGTCTCGGGTGGAGACATGATGGAAATGTTAGGATTGTTTTTTTTTCTTTTCTCTCTGTCACATCTTTTAACAGCCTTTGGTTCGTTTTGATTTCAAAACATTTTAACAGGCTTGAGTTACAAAATTTATTGGCATACTTATGAGACAGTACGTTTGTTGGGTTTTTAATTTAGAGCTGGGCGCACACTCCATTTATGATATATTGTTTTTGGTGAACAAAGATTTTTGATGATTTTTTAAATTTACCACCACGGCTTACTGTTAGTTTCCTTCATCGTTTCCCTCAAAGTACCATTATGACTGTCAATGTCTTAAATTATATATATTATAGACTACACAACAAAATGATGAATAGCTAGTTTTGAAATCAGAGACTAGTAAAAACTGTTTAGATATTTTAACATTTTGAATGGTAATAAAATTTGCGAGCGATATCTCTATTTTTTTTTAAAAAGTGAGACAATTTAAGAGAGAGAAAGAGACAATTTGTAATTTTAGTATTGACACACTGAGGGGCCTTGAGTTTGATAGCCTGAGCTAGATGGCTCTCTAAACGACACTTTAGAAGAAGGTTCAAGGAGCTTCCTGCATCCTTCAATGGACTTTGTGACACAATCATACTTCCCTTCCTGCACTTTTAACGCATCACATGCATCTTTTTACGAGCAAAAGGGCCGTCAAATGTGTACTCAGTAGCCGTTAACTAGAACAACGTGTTCCGAACGCGTCAGGGCGCCAACCTCTTGCAACAGAATCGGATCGTACGCCGTGAGTCATTCTCGCCGTAGTAACCGTTAAAGGCCGTGTAATATCTTGCATATTTAATCCACTTTGAGTAAGATTGATCACGTTGGACGCTTCCATGTGTAATTTTCCACATCGTGTTGTCTTAATCCCGACAGGGCTTTTAATGCCATTTATGTCACTGAGCCCGTTCACGCAACTTAATGATGACAAAGTGCCGTGTAATGCTCATAAAGCTGCCACTTGACTTTGGTACTTGTGATTAAATTGTTAAGTATTATGAGAAGAAATGTGGTATTCATAAATATGCAATATAATTCAGATGTATTTTGTCACTTGAGATGATAAAAGTTATTTTATGCATATTACATGTTGTCAATCTTTTCTTTCTTATTTTGCGCATTTGGGTACAGTCATAAAAGCAAATTGCATTCCAGCGGCCATTCTCGACAGAAGATTTGAAAACGAAGATTCGCCGGGCCAATTTTGGCACACACCAGAAAATGGTCCTGAGCCAAGCCATAGTATAAATAGTATTTTAGACGTGAGCGTGTGTAAAAAGAACATTTCAAGCAGCCCGTCGGAATGGGTCTGAAGTTGCCGCGGCCGGCGTGTGTTTACTTTCCAAAGCCGAAGCTAATCACACCGCCGTGCTGGATTTTGACTATTTGGAGACGAAAAGCTGCCGAGGCCGTGTATACATTCGGGCTAAGTGACGGCGGTCACGCTTGGATTTACGTCCAAAGTGTTTATGTTTGTTTATATCCATCACGTGATTGTCCTCTTCCTGTAAAAGGACAACCCCCCGCCACCCCTGTTTGCTTTTAAAGATCCACTTCTCCTAGCTTTTAGCTCCTAGCTTAAATGTGAACATCAGCACTTTTACACATGAAAGGTGATTATGTGTGGAAAGGCTTGTTCTTACCATCGGTCCGATGTCTCCTGAGTTCCCTGGATCACCCTGGGAAAAAAAAAAGTTCATGAGATTGATCTTACTGCCACTCTTTTTCCAATTAATGCAACAAACGCACAGCTAGCATAGCCAAACGTACAGCTAGCATAGCTAATGAACCTCTTTTACATTCAAAAGGAGAAACTCAAACTCCTTTCCCTCTCGCCTAGCCACTGAGAGAAATGAATGATGAGAGAACAGAACGCGGCACGAGCCAAGGGAGGGTTTAATTTCTTGGAAAAACAACTATTGCAACTGTGACTGGAAGAGCTGACAACAATCATCAAAATGTTGGAGAGCGGCAGCTAGCAACACTTAATTACTCTGCGCTTCTACCGCCAGGCTTTGGCTGGGCGTAATGGGCAGGCCTTTCTACTTCTTCTTTGTCTCGCGCATCAATTAGCGTGATGCCACTGACGTGGACGTGGAAAATGTTGCGCTCCGACCAAAACGCGGCCAACTGGATGTAAATCTATACATGGAAGCATTCTCGTGGGAAGCGCAATCATGTTGCGCTTGTCGAGCGTTCGTTACGCGTTGGAACAAAAGCTTGCCGCCGCGGCGAGATTTAAATTAAATATGACGAAGACAAAAAAATAAAAATAATGCAACGTGACGGACATTTTAAGATCGAATCTAGATTTTGGATCGCAATACTCACCGGTGCCCCTGGTACGCCCCTTGGTCCATCTTTGCCAGTGTCCCCTGGGGGCCCCCGTGGGCCTGGTGGACCCGGGGGCCCTGGAGGTCCAGGTGGTCCTGCTTGCCCCTGGTCCCCCTATTCAGCCAGACAGACTAAGTCAGACCAAAGCAGACTGCAGGGAAAAACTAAGGCACCATTTTGCTTTCTAGTTCTTGTCATGCACTAGGAAACATTCAGGAAATTTTGAAAACGTCCTTCAGAAGCATCCCGAGATGAATGCTACATGGTTCTCATGACTCGTCTTGCAGCAAGGTGGAAACAGAAACAACAAGAAATGCTACGATACATGCCAGCGGAAGAGACTCTGAGATTCGGCCGCTACCTTAATGAGACGTCGCTTTATGAGCTGCTGGTCAGCAGAAAGAAAGCCATGATTGATCTTAGGGAAGACCATCTGAGCAGGGCAGAAGAAGGTTGAAGAAGGTTAAGATCCCAGTAGAAGAGGAAGGAGAGGCGGTCGGAAAGCGGATGCCAGAAAGAGAAAGACTGAATCAGAGGTCAACATTCTTGAACGTTTGAGGAGCATCTTCACAGATGATTGGAGAAATCCACACTTCTGCACCACATGGAAGTCTTTGCTAATTATTTGGATCTTAACGGCTAAAACTAGGCCTAAGTCTGTGGACAGCATGGGAATTTCTCCATCTCTGTGAAAACGCCATCATCATCATCCTCCTCATTGTCGTTGTTCCTGCTGCAAAGTGGAACCCCTGAGCTGCTCACTGCCCAAACACCCAGATGGATTTGAAAAGCTCGCTGCTCCAGCGCACTGGCAGGAAGCAGCGTTCGTGCTCACTGAAAAACTACAGAAGGCCGCATTGATGGATTTAAGGATTTGTGGTGAACCATTGGCATGAATTTAAAAACAGCACTTTGCCACATAGGTTCACCAGCATCGGATTTTTCTTGGCATTTCCTCTCTTCGCTTGAGTATCAATGGACGCAAACCAGACTGGCTCAGTTTGAGAATTCTGCGTCTTGTCCCAGTATTAATGGCTCCGTTGGCCACAATGTGGGGACGTTTTGGATTGAGGGCTGTTTGTGACAATGGGGGGGGGGGGGGCTGAGTTCCTGGCAAGTGCAGCGGAGGGATGCCACAGTGCAGCGAGGCGACGCTGCCGCCGACAAACCTTGACGGTCAGGATCTGATTGCTGTGCAAAGCGGCTAGCGTGGGGAGACCGGGCAATCCCTAAACGGGTGAACACGGCACAACGCACACATTCAAGACATTCCAACACAATGGAAGACACCATTTACGTGCAGGGGAGGGGGGGGACAATACGATTTAGATCAGTCATTTTCCACACAGTTTTTTTAAGTTTTCAGGTTTTAAGTATTTTAAATATATATACAAAAAAATGCTGTTATTTTATTATTATTATTTTAATTATTATTTTAATTTCTTCTTTTCCTATTTTTGGTTGTAAATTACTTTTTTTATATTGTTCAAAAATAATTACGGTATATATAAAAATTGCTGTTATTATTTTAATTACTATTTTAATTTCTTTTCCTATTTTCTGTTGTAAATTACTTTTTTTATATTGTTCAAAAATAAGTAAATAAATAAAGTAAATAAAATATACACACACACGCACGCACGCACGCACGCACGCACGCACGCACGCACGCACGCACGCACGCACGCACGCACGCACGCACGCACGCACGCACGCACGCACGCACGCACGCACGCACACACACACACACACACACACACACACACACACACACACACACACACACACACACACACACACACACACACACACACACACACACACACACACACACACACACACGTTAAGTATTTCAATTGTGCATCACCCCATCCAAAAAATAAATTAAATTCTATGTCCAATGGCACCAGAATAAAATGACCAACTAATCATTCCCTGTTGTTTGTGCCACATGCTCTAAACAGACGAGGCGTTTGTTGACGCCATTATCACACAACCGACTTTGAACTCCGACGCGGCGGTAAATTGAGACGCGCTGTTGTTCCGACATCAAGGAAATTCGAGCAAGCGTTTCCCAATTTACCCCGGTCAACAATCCTCGTGACAGACACGATCCACTCATGAAAATGGAATAAAGGAAGGAAAACATTGGGGATTGTCGTTTCGAACTGGAAACAAACTTTAATCCCGTTCCAGCAACGTTTAAAACATTTGGGGCTTGACACGCTTTGTTAGAACTCAAAGTTCACATGAGTTTACGTGTAGCCTCTTGAGCTTCGATTTTTTAATTAGCGTCTCTGGGAGTTTTGCAACACTTTAGGAGCAGCGACTTTGTTTTCATTCATTTGGTAATAGTTGTCGTTTATTGTCCTTGAAAACGGCGCAGAAGCCGACACGCGTCGCGATTCAGGTTCTACGTGAGCGCATTTGACCACAAATGGCTGAAAAAAAAATCTGCGGTTTTGAGTTATTTTATTTCCATTTGGGGATTGATCTTCCCATCCATTTTGAGTGGAGAGATCAAATCTGTCCAATCTAAACATGTCTTTGGTGCCATCATTCTGGTTTCGCTAAGCTAATTCAGAAGGCATGGCTCAAGCTGACGCTGGCCGCTTTCATCGAGCCCAACGCAAACGGTCGTGCTATTGAAGTGCAAATATCTCCCAAGTTATTGACAACCTCAAACATCTTGAGAACAGAAAAGTGGATTTTGGTCACGTTACGTAAGCTTGCGCCTTTTGGTTTTTAGCTTGTTGCGAAAACCTCGCGTTACCTTACGCTACCAGGACAATGGACACGTTCTAACCATTCCCAGATTTCCAAAAGGTAAAAAAAACAAAACAAAAATAACCAAGATGTCGGTTACTCGCTTTCGCGGTGGAAAAGCAGCTACAAGGACAATCAGCACCAGCCGCCGCATCGGACGGCGGCCAGAACACGCATCCTCGCGACCGCAGCAGAGACAGTGCTAGCCCGCTAACAGGCGGCGAGTCTTGTCGGCATCTGCGGCCGGGATTAGCGGCAACACGCACACATGGCTTCAATACAGCCGGCGGGGGACTCGCACACATGCGATGGCCTCAGATTTGACATCGATACCACACGACACTTTTATCTGCGACCCGGTTCAAGCTAACACTGCCAAATGGACCCATTTTTTGCATTTAGAGGTCACAGGTATTGTCCCGCCACCCAAGAAGGCGGCCGAAGACCACACAGCCACACGGTACATTCTTAACACCGGTTGCGTGTTTAAAAAGTGGCCAATTCGTTCGTGGCTTGTTTACTTGACCTTTTATGTGGAACTTGACCTTTCACCTTTGGGTCCAACAAATGGCGAACCTGACATGTGGGTAGCAGGCACGGTGGAAAACTCTGTGCTAATTCTAAGACTTTGGCACTGAAGAGGTCCGTCAGTCCTGATAGAAAGTTTGTCAGTCCGTCACTTCTAAAATAACCATGACGAACTATCATTTAGCAATGACGTAATCGTGGTTAAAATAACGATGACGGACCGGCTAACTGACGATTACAGTTTAGAACGCCCACTTCCGATTAGCTGACACCATACTTAGCATCCGTGTGTACTGTTAGTAGCTTTTAATTGTCAACCCTTAAGTGTGACACCAATAATGACCCAACATTAGCTCAAGGGCTCGACGGAAAATCCACTTAGTTTTGAGCGCCACGTTTATCCGCCCCCGCGGGGGCTTCACTTGACTCCCCATGTCACACGACAGCCGGTTTGACGCAAGGTCAGCCAACCCTTGTCCTCTTCCGTTCGTATTTCTTGCCAAAAATGTTCCCAGCGGTGATAAATTAGCTCATCTAACGCGGCGCGATCGATAAACCACCCCTGGGGGAGGTAATACGATTTGGATCCTAGCTCTCGTCGTCCTTCAGATGCGCCTGGATGTTCATTGGTAGCCGCGTGAGAACAATGCTACTGCAAATTGGAAGTTAATGAAATACTATCTGGAAGTGGACAGTTTATTTATTGACTCTGGGAGACAAATAGGTTTTGGCTGGTCCTCGTTACCGAGCCGTCAGCGGCCGCCGCTCCCTCGGAGGTATATGAATCATTTAACTGATCGAGACAGATGACTCCATTTCCGAGGTTAAAAGGGTACAAATTATGGGCAACCGTGAAATCCGAGCCGAAAGGACGTGGTTTACTCCGGTCAGCTCGTCTGGGGAAAGCAATGCTAGTTTTCCTCCCGCTTTGTATTTTTCTGTGGTGCTTTAATTTAAATTTCAGTCAACCGAAGCGATATCGATTATTACCACGAGCTAAACGAGCAAAGTCAAAGGAGAGTCAACGCGTCAGTGTAATACAAGGCGGCGTAGCGTGTCATATTGAGAATGCTAATTCAATTTCACAAGAGAGGCCGTTCGTACGAACTTCCCCGCCGGTACGAGCTGACAAAGTTATCGGTGTCGTCTGAGTGGGCGCCAGCGATGGATTGGAATCAGATCCACTCGGGAGATGGCTGCTTCTGGTCACCAGACAAGGCTGCGTGCTGTTCTCGTTTACCTGACCTCGCCCATCAAATACAATTAGGGGCGTTGCCATGAGAACGCGACAAATAGTGAGTTCAATGCGAGTCACTGCAGTCTCGTATAAACTTGGACGACTTGAGAGTGGATTCGTTTGGGACAAATGAAGCTCGTTTCTGAGTCGAGCTGAAAGAAGTACTCACAATCATGTGCTAAGTTTTGGTATTGTAGGAATTCTCAAGATGGACGGCAGGTGTCCATTAACAGATTCGACTCGATTGTCGTGTTTTATTCATTTTATAGTGATCTCGGTAGGACTTCATCCTATTTGAGAAAGAGGCTTCTGTTTGCTGGTGACACTGGCAAAGTTATGTTAATTCTACTTTTGACTCATTCACTGTCAAAATGGATATTTGACGTCTATAGCCGTCAATGGCGGTGAATGAGTTAATATGGTACTCGGAGTTCAAATCTTTTTTTTATGTATCTTGCCGCATTGAGGTTACTTGAGAATATATGTATTAAATAAATGTGTGTGTGTGTGTGTATATATATATATATATATATATATATATATATATATATATATATATATATATATATATATATATATATGTAATATGTGTGTATATTAAATAAATTCCAAACAGTTTCTATGAGTAGTCATCAATATTGGGATGAGTTTTCACTATTTTGAATCACAGATATAGAGTAGCAGTCATGATAATAGTAGCTTTAATATATAAAATGTATAGATTTTTTAATTTATTCAATTAGGAAATAACAAAAAATGTGATTAAATGCCCTTTTTGCAGTATAGCGCCAACTATTGTCGAGGAGGACTTTTGCGATTTTATTTTTGTCTTTTGTATCAGTGGCCAGCATCGGCAGCCTTAAACAAGAACCCGAAATCTTAAATTATGGTTCGTATTGGCTCGATATCGATGCTCGCTGTGCCGGTCAATTCCACCCTTCTCAAATGCCGAACCAGATACGGCTCGCACGGCTAGAGTTTGACAGTGATTTAGAAGCTTGACTCGGGTTGAGATGTCAAACGACAGCGCTGGGAATAATTATGCGGATGGGCCTTTGTCTTTTAAGGTCATCTACATGTTTTCGAGCCCTTTTTACTTTGAAAATAAACAGACTTGTCATTCTTGTTGTATTTGGCGCCAGCCGCGCTATCCCAAGAATTTCATGCATCCCCAACCCGTTGCCCACATTTCCGCCGAGGGAGATGCAGTCAGGCACGTACCCGTGGTCCCTGGTCGCCTTGATCCCCCTGCAAGATGAGCAGAAAGGACAATTTTATCTCCAGTGCACACCGCTCAATGATGCTCATCAATAAGCCAAGACTAACAATGAACTAACTCGGAACACATTGACGAAGCGAAAAAAAAACGCCAGAGGCCACAAGAATTTGTTGCGGCGGGGAGTGTTATGATAAGAGAAGGTGATGGGCGGCGGGTATGCGAGAGGTTTTGGAAAAGGAGCGAAATTTCACGCACCGGAATCCCGACTGCGTGGACTTGAATTGAAATGATTTCAGTCAAATTGTAGCTGCCACTGACTTTGAACACCTTGTAACTACGCTCTGGTAGCGTTCAGCCAGAATCAACCGAGCAAGGTGTCATTTCTGGACAGCGATTTTATTTTTATGCAAGAAATCGATTCAACGCCCCAACGAATTCAAACAAAATAGCTCCCGGAATTCTTTGCTTCATTGGAGCCAGATTTAACGGAAAAGCTGTGGAGAGCGGCTACGCTTCTGCACGCTTCTTGGGTGGGAGACTGTTTCTCATTTTATTTCGTTACAGATAAAGAAGTTCACAGCAAGATGGAGCCGGATGCTCGGCAAACGGCGCCCGGCGTCTCACGCTTCTGTTTCGCCAATCCGCGCTAACCCGCAAGAAGTCATCAAACGCTTTGGTGGTGATTACTTGGACTATTTGGACGGATAAAGTCGTCATCAGCAGTCTGTGGGAGGGCATCGGTCCTCCCAATTAGTGTTTGAGGTTTACACTAACGAGTACATTCAGGGCCTTCATTTTAGTCTTTGAAAGCCAAATTTGTAGCTGCGCGCAATGCGGTTCATGGGGAGCTTTGAAGGCCTTCAGCTGACTCACGTCATGATTTCTTAGTGATGTGGATTTGTGAACGGCATTTGAGTAGCCCCTCCCGGAGATTGAACTGTATCAGTTGTTGGGCACTCAGCTGAGTCACCTATTTTGTAAAATACACATTTGGTAGTTTTTTTTTTTCCCCACATGCACTACAAAAAAAAAAAAAATACATATATATATATAAAAAATATATATAAATACATAGAATAGAAAAAATAAATAAAAAGAAAAAAATATGTATTATATTTTAGATTATAGTATATATTATATATATTTTTTGATTTATTTTCTATTTATTTATTTATTCATTTATAATATTTATATATATAAATAAATGCGATAAACATGATCAGAAACAAAAAATATTTACCTTTTCACCCCTTGGACCTGGAGGGCCCTGAGAAAGAAAAGAAAATATGAGTAAGATTAAAATCAACATTACAATACAGGACAGAACATTATTTTTTTCATATTTGGACGATGGGCAGTGAATTTTTTTTTTTAGCTTGGTTAGCGTTGAACCACAATAAACAGACTGCAATGCTGATTGAGTGAAGAAATGTGTGCCTGTGTACTTGATCGCTTACACTGTCAATGTTTTCAATAATAAACTCAAGTATGACGATCCACGAGCAGCTCACATTGCTTATTTCGAGGATTTGGAAAATCTGACATGGGAGGAGTTAACGCGGGATTGGGGGACAGCAAACTGACTAATTGACCACCCACTTACAAAGCCCCTCAGATTAATGCAGCGTGTATTATTGTTGATAAATTGGCCACATAAGGAATAAAGTAAAAATTCAAAAGGCACAATTTGTACCAGCCTCGTTCCTCTACCGATTCAAATCAATCTATTTTTGCCTCAGATGCTTGAAGTCATGCATCAGATGTATGCCATTATAAAACCTTTCAAGATCCTGAAGCCATTCAATATACGGAAAAAAAAATAAAAAATCAATGCCAGTTTTGCTTTTTGCAGTTTGGACAAAAGGAAAAAACGGATTGAAGTGAGGCAAACATAAGTATCACGTAATAAATTCCGGCCTAGAGCTGGAATTGGAAAAGTGAAAATGGGCTCATTGAAATTGCTTTGCTTTGTGTGACTTTGCAACACCGGCCGCAATACGGACAAGCGCATCATTCCCGACGGCCGTGTTTGTAGTTAGCCGAATGAAAGCCGAGTCAAGTGGGCGTCCCATAAAAAACGCGCGTCGGCTCTTCCTGTGCTCATTTTTGTTTTAATGTCACGTGCAAGTCATCAGCCTGCATCACTTGGCTACACTTGGTGTTTAAAGACTATTAACCCCCCCCCCCCCCCCTTCCCACAAAGATTATTTTAAAGTGCATTTCCGTAAAATAACAGCAGGCATCTATTTAGCACGTTGCCTGTTCCCCCAGGAAGCTTTTCTGATCACCACCTGTGAGTTCTTTTTCCCCCACAACAAAAACAAAAGGAGTCTCAGATAAACAGTGTGAGTGGTTGCCATGGTAACAACTTCAAGTCTGTCAATGAAAGAGCCAAGAAACTACATAAGCACCAAAAAAGTTACTCAACAAATCACTTCTGTCACTTTGATCTTCATGCCAAGTGGTGTAACCTTTGACCCCTGTAACAAAAGTACATTTACAAGCTGTTCTAAAAGTCCGCCACTAATTTTGCTACAGTGCAAGAAAAAAAAAAATGGTGCACATATCACATCTTTTGCTACTTAATGCTGGGAAACCACAAGAAGATTTGTAACAGAATTTCCCGTGTGCACATCGTCGGATTTTATGGCCGAGCGTTGGATGCCGATGATGCTTCTTTCCTATCCAGATACAAATCTCGCTTCTTTTTTTTTTTTTTTTTTTTCTCTCGCAGCCAAACCGTGACCACTGTCTCCTGTACTGGACCGAATGAGATGTTGATGTTGTAAAAATAAAAAAAGAATTTTACCACCTTAGGAAAAAAAGGAAGGGGGGAAAATATGAAAGGCAAAAAATTAGCGGGAGCCAAAGCCTCAAGCAACATGGAGAATATGGACGTTTCAAGCACACAATGTAACTTTCTTGACTTTGTATTACTGGCAGAGAGTAAATGACGCCTAATGAAAAGATCCTGGCACGTTTGACTGTGACTTGAAAGAATATTTTTATATGGAGCGAGTCTGTTTACCTTTTTATTAATATGAGCTTGGTTTTACTTTCATTTTTGTGTGTTTTGGTCCTGTGCCACATCACAAAACATTTCAAAACCACTTGTCTGGAAGCTTAATGTTAATATGAGGCCTTGCGTTTATCACAACTTGGAAGAAAATTTGTTTCAACTTGACCTTTTGGGCTGATTGCATTACATTCTGGTGAGGATAGATTATTTTAGATTGACAAGTGGGTAGAAGTTGTCTGACCTGTCAATCAAAGGTGGCTACGTCCCAACAACCAAAATGTACTTAAGTCATCATTTTGTGGCTGGAAACTAACACGGGGTTTATTCAAAGGAAGCCTAAACTATTGATTCTAAGTAGTAGCTGCGTGAAAGTTAGCTATGTGAAGCGCTATGCTATCAACAGCTACTGGATTTTTCTCCAGGGGGAGGGTATCTGAAGGGGTCCACAAAAAACAATATGCAAAAACACCGATAAACATTCATTATCATGTTCCCTATGGGGGACGTGGGAAATTTGGGGGGACATTTTCAGGGGAAAAAAATATATATTTCAGGGGCTCCGCAAAATAAACCCAAATAATTCTTCAGAAAATACTGATTATGGTTTGATTCAGGACGAGTGGAAACGTGGAAAGAAGTTCCTAGAAAAATAAAAAGAAATACCAAAAAGTCAATTATCTGGCCTGGTATCTGGGGGGGGTCCAAGCATTTTTCAGGGGGAGGACTGCCCCCGCATCCCCCCCTCTAGCTCCGCCAGTGCTAACAACCCAGAATCCATACAATTGTTGGATCCTAATTGCAAATCCACTTTTGCTCTAACACAGGCAGTGTTTTTGCAGTTGTCGTGGACACGAGCAAAATCATTCTTGCGGTCTTGGCCGTCTCATCCGACAAGACTCGCAAACATCAGCAGCGGGATGGCGCTCGGAACCTGGCTGGACCTGGCTTGTAGTCCTTTTCATCACAGCGACCCGGTAAGCGGAGCCAGGTCCAGAAAAGTCATCCATCAAACGCTCGCTGCGGATCGTCGTCGGAGGCGCCCGGCCAAGCGGCCCTCTTGCCAGCACATGGATCCAATCAGCTCACCGTGCAGCAGGAGCGCATTTTACAGCCTCGTCTTTACAGGCGCGACCAGCTCCACAACATTAATAAGCATGTGCGTACACAGGAAGCCAAACAAAGCCGTCCTCGAGTGTTGACAGCAAATGAACAACGGGAGGATTGTCGGAATCCTGGCCAGCACCCGACGCCGTAAAGTGGCCTCGCTTAGTTTCCATACGTTCAAACAAATAAGTGGAGCGATTTCACAGTTCCTCAATCTATCAAGCGGACATTTTGATCAAGAGAAACAACCGGAGGGTTCTGCCCGCTGGAGGCGAAGCTATAACTCCTGATGACGCGGGGAGATATACTGAAGCTACGTCAAACAGACCGGGGTCTGTAAAAAGAATTCTGTTTTATGACGTGTCAACGCCATGGTTACGGTTTAGGGAAATATCATATTTTGGGTTGAGATAATTACTCCCCGATGCTAAGGTGACCTTCGCTGGCTGTCATGCTTGCAATAATGAGCACATGGTTAAGGTTAGGAGATGATCGAGTCTTGACTGGCAGGACAACATGTGAAGCTTGCGGTTGGAAACGAAGGAGGAAGAAGCCGCTCGCCGTCTCCCGCCGCAGCGTTTGGCTCGTCGGTCATTCACACGCAACATGTGGATGTCGCCTGATTTTCTTCTGTGCGTAAAATCATGCGCCCTCCGGCCACTAGAGGGCGATGAATAACGAATCCATCCGAAAGTAAACTGAATTGTTTTCTTCCAGGCTTGACATTATTTTATTCTTCAAATCCCTGCACACCAAAAATAAATCCTTCTAAATCTGATATGTGGAATTTCACGTGTCTAAACCTAATAAAACAGATTAGCGGGCTAGCAGGTTAGCACAAAGCACTGGTCCACATGCTGGCTGTCATGTCTGCCTTTTTATTTTTGCTTGAGCTTCAGTCTTCTCTCTGGTACGTGCGCACACTCAGGGTTGACAATGAGGCACTCTAAAGTAGACTAATGGGAAGATGATATTTCATGGTTTTGGCATACATAGCTAGCAAACTTCCTAGCTAGCTTCCACATCAAATGTTAATGAAAGTGCACAAAGTATTCAATACTGAGGGAGGGGCGACTCCTGTGCATCATTAGGCACCATTTTAGCCACGCCCCCTCAATGTTTGCATATGCCCAGCAATTATTTTACAAGAACATTTCCATTATGGGCGACTACAATAGAGCGCTCATTTCAGGGTGAGAAGAATTCAAGGCAAACTAGTCCAACCCCTAACATATGGATGAAGAGGTGCGGCCATATTTGTCGGTGAGTCATTCCAAGCGCCGCCGTGCTTTTGGCCACAATGGAGGTCGTTGGCACCTGTTTCCAGTCTTCATGCCACAGGGCTAAGCAGCTACTGGCTATCTCCCATGAAGCCATTTGAGCTCCATCCACCCTTTCGTCTATAGCTCTTGGCAAGAGAGGGGAAATTAACTTCTTTCCCAGGGTATCAAACTATTCCTTTACACACGCAAAGAAATAAGCGCAATCTTCTAGAATTGCGATGATTTTCGAAAGACAAAAACGTCCCATCTGGATGCAGCGGATACAAATCCGTTGTGGCTGAGTTTTGCATATAAAAGGCTGCTGCGGGCATCATTAGCGGAGAAATCGCTCAACGTTGGAAAGGAGCTTCGAGCCCTGCTGTAAAAACAAAACAAAAGGAATTTATACACCTCCATCTGTTACTGGTGCAGCGCACGAGCCCCTGAGACTGTTTTAACCGTCGGAGGACATGCATGCGAGCAATCAGAAAAGAACGGGCACAGACTGACGACCACAAACGGCTGGTGTTCGTCGTTCCAATTTGGACGGAGAGGTTAGGCCCGCTTGGGGAAAACCGCACTGGAAAAGCGACCCGGAATTGCATCTGGTTCGCATATCCACAGTGTGTCACAATTAGCCAGTCGAAAATGACAATATAGTGTATTGTGCAAGTTGGAACGAGTCGCCGTGGAAACTTCGGAGATTTTTTGCCGGTCTTTAGACGCTAACACGGAGGAGATTAAACTTCCCGCTCACGGGTCTGGGGAGACATTTAAATAGCTTGAAATGAACTGCAGGTGTTTTTTTTTTTCTCTCTCTTCAAGAACCTTTCACCTGCGTGCAAGAAGAAACACAGAAGCCCGATTATTCATTCGCACCTCTTTCGATCAGGATTACCGAAATCTCATCTGACGTAGCAGTTGTAAAATCCCATTACAGATTCCCAGTGGGACTTGGCCATTTTGCTCCAGTTACATTGTGCAGGTGTCCCATAATGAAACAATCACGATCCATACAAGTCTATCAGCAATTGATTATTCCCCAAAAGTACAAACACATGTGTGGCGGGTGACAAAAAAAAAAAAAAAATCCTTGGTGGAGTAGCGGCTTGTGAGTGATCGAGTATGATTTTATTTGCAAGACCATCCGGGCTCACTTAGAACCCTGGGAGCCGGCGTCGGGATTAACGTACGACTTTTACAGCCGAGTCAGCACATGTCAATTTGGCGTGTTCGCTCACACTCGCCGCCGAACGATAAATAATAGCGATGACACACACGCACAAAGTTCCCCTGAGCTACGGCAAGCATGCAAGTGTCCAACATGAGAGCGGAGATACCCAGAACCATCACGTAAAACCCGCACCAATGATTCGGTTGTTGACTTCCTGTTTTGTCAGCGTGGCCTCATTAGTTGTTCATTTGGAGCAGGAAATGAGCATCAACTGTTTTTTTTTGTTTTTTTGTTACCTTGTGTGTCTTTAAGTCGAAGATGCAAAACAGGCATACTTACAGGAGGTCCTGAAAGACACAAAAAGACTTGTCGTTATTGGAAAGACAACAGTTCATTTTAATCGTGTACCCCCAGAAGGCGTTTTTCCCCTTTGTGTAAGAAATTCTGCCTTTCCGGGACTGCCAATCAAACATTTGTAACTGGCTCTACTTTTACAACTACAAGGGGCTGTGTGCTTGTTAAAAAGCCCCTCCTATCCCCCCCCTTGTTTCTTTTTTTTTTTTTGCGAGGTGACACCCGGAACGGTCGTACGCTCCGGGCTTCTTGTTAAAACACCGCCTAGAGAAAGAAGTTTTTTTGGGAGGGGAATTTTATGACTTTGAAGTGTTTTTCAGAGCGCAAATCAAATCAGTTCAGAATTTCACGGCTGCGATTGTTTGCCCTTCAGATTCAGCGAAATAAAGCGTCGTTGGTTGCGGCTGGCCGGCGAGCGAAAGGCACAACGGCGCCATTGATAGCAGGCCGGCTGGCCGGCCGGCAGGCAACATGTTTATTGAGACATTATGGCGTAAACAAAGCCTGGCGGGATTTCAGAGCTGAAGCAGAGCGTAACGTAGAGCTATTGTTTGCCTGTCGATGGAATTCCCGACCCAAATGAAACGCTTTGAAGTGCTCCACGTTTTTTTTTATGGCATCCTTCAGTTTGCGTAACCGTGGTACAGTAAAACGCGCTTCTGAAAAGGAGAAAGCATAAATGCAAATATTTTATATGCAGCCGTGACTGGAATGTAAACAACTACAGTGCAGCTCAGCCTCCATAATCGCGTCTCGCTTTCAACTCAGGCCTTTGGATTTTTCTTTTCCAAATGCTGACAGACACTTTTAACTTTCTCATCCTTCCCCAAGACGGACCAGTCGGATGGTATTCCAATGAAAATTTAGCATTGCCATGGCGACTCAAATGCCAAGAGTGAAACCACTAATTGCACATCTACGAACTCTTTTTGGCCTCCAATCGTACACACAAAACTTTTACATGATTGTAAAATACAGCATGCATTGCCGATATTCTTCCAAATCATTCCTCAAATGATTGCCCCCCACACACACACACACACAAACGCACATACCGGGTTCTCCATTACGGCCTCGCCTTCCTCGTTTCCCTGGAGGTCCTGCAACAGAGGAAAAAAGGTCACATTTAGTTTTCTTTTTAACATCCTAGAATTGAAATAAAAGGATGTAAATTGCTAAATGATAATGCAAATTGCGTTCGGCGGAATTGCTATTGACGACGGTACAAAATGGCAGTTCTGTCCAATTACTCCTCAGTGTGACTTTAAACAAAACCACAAAGGCAAACTTGAAACCCTTCCTTCCACTACATACTGTTTGTTTATCCGTAGTTTTTTTTTTTTCTTTTCAATTTGCCATTTCCCTGTCAACTCTCGCAGCCTGCTGGAGAAATAAGACAATTACACGCTTTGGTGACTTTCATGTGCGATGGAGCCGCCTGGCTTGTTTTTGTATGAGGTCGCATTCAGTCCCAGGCAATGAAAAGCCGCAGCATGGTTTCCAAAACGAGCCCGCCGATGGCAGGTATGGAAAGGAGCTTTCCTTCGCCGGTGCGTGTCAAAGGCTGCGCTTGTTGCCGGCAGACGTCCTGGAAGTGAAATGTTCAGCTCAAGAACCTTGAGAGTGCACGTTTATAGCCTCTTTCCGTCTTTTCTTTTTATAAAGAGATCCTTTGTATTAAAAGTTGCATTTGGAGTTTTTAAAAGGAATTTTTTTGGGATGTGCATGACCCGATTCGACCTCGGCTTCTCTGGCTCCTCCTCAGCATTTCATCACTTTGACAACACAAGCCGGCTTGATTTATGTCCCTCTCGTCGTCTTACTGGGGTGCAAAATGCAAGCTGATGTTTGCTTCTGCAGCTCCTCAATTCCAATCCCTCCGTTTGGCTGAGCGTCAGTCCTCCAAGTTCTTTTGGACGTCGTTCAGGATAATGTCGGACGCTGCCAACCGAGGCGAACGCGTAACCACAGGTGGACGCGCGCTCGGGTTGTTCTCATCAAAGGCCTTTGTAAAAAAACTAAAAGCAGTTTTCCCTTCCTTGGCTTTGTCATCCTCTTCGAAATGACACTGGAAAGCGCTCCGAGGACAACGACGACACACTCGTGAGCAGACCTTGGCCGCGCGGGGACGACGACAGGCCAAACAAAATAAGCTGTATTCATTTTCAGATAGCGTCACACATTCACACTATTTCAACACTCTGATTACAAGCTGAAAGATGAGATTGCCGCAAAGTGTACCAGCGTGGGTCTCCAGAGCACGCCAAGCAAAACTTTGACAACATTTCACTGGAGCAAAACTGAAGAATAACCTGATGGCTTGCATTGAAAACAGCTTTTCTGATATTGTGACAATCCAAAGCCAAAGCATGCAGGCATCCTTCTGCCGCATGTCATTTGGACATCACGTTCCAAAGGCGCTGGTGGAGAATCTCAAACGTGGATTCCGTGAGAAGAAGGACAGATGGCAACACTTGTTTGATTGACTGATGGCACAGAAATATGGCCCCAAAAAATGTGCACTCAAAACTTTGGCATATATTTGAATTTAGTCATTCGGATAAACATAAATGAAAATTGAAGAAAAGGCCATTTTAAGCTGATATATTGACATGACCTTCAGACTAATACAGCGCTGTAAGTGGGCCACTAAGGAGTAGCAGCGCTTAATTTTAACTCTTGGCAAACCAGAACTTTTGATGGCGTACCATAATAAAATGACAACATCACAATAGCTTTAGTTAGCTTTTATTTTGAAGCTAGCCCGCGTGATTGCGTGACAGCCAGCTTGATTAGATTTTTACATTTCGGTTTGTATCCCAGCGTTTCGCTACTACCAGCACCAACACAATGCCATCCTGAAGTCATTTTCAATCGCTAATTTAGGACGCTAAAAACAAATTAGTAATTTCACCGTCATTGTACACTACGACACAAATTAAGGCACGAGTGACACCGCACTAGACATGAGGTGCATTCAAACGCAGTGGGACATTTCATACTTACAACTTATTTACTTATGACCTTTTTTTTTTTTTTTTTACAAAATATTTATTTATTTATTCATCACCTGCTGTTATCCGCCGTTTAAAAACCTTGAAATTGGACTGGTTTAGTTGCAGCTCAAGAAAAAATAAATAAATATAACCCAGAAGTGGACCAAAATCAAAACATTGCATGACTAATAGGCGCTTGGACACTAAAGTTTTGTGGAAGCTAAAGTCTACAGTGCATATGTTATTATCTGAAGTCTACATAAACGGTAACATATTGTTTTAGTGGTAACAAGTAACAATGGCGCACTTCTGCTCACAACAAAACCACACTGAGGCAAAACCAGGCCAGCCAGCCTCCCTGGACAAACGCGAGGCTCGTTTGAGGGCTCGGAGCAGGCCACTGAAAGCCTCCCCCCACCAAACCCGTCCAACATTTCTTCGGCATTAACGCTCGGCCGTTGCCAAAAAAAGCAAAGCCGGGGTCCCGGCGCAAAACCTCACAAGCATCAATCAGGCATGACTAGCACTGGAAGTGCTCAGTTTGCCTTCGCAATCGGGTTTTGGGGTGGCAGAAGTGGCCTGTTGGTGGCATTGTGGACAAGGACCTTTGATCGAATATTGAATCGTACTCTGAATTCCACATTATGAAAAAAAGCTCCCAAGAGAAATACTTTGCTTGGTCCTGATCCTGCAACTTAGTCCGGACTGAAAAAAGAGAATCGGCGGTTTGTCCGCATATCTCGGCAGACGATTTATAGTCAAGGCTTGGTTCAATGTCGGCAAACTTTTTATGAGGTCTCCGCAGCTTGAGAGCCTTCTTGAGTGACGCGCTCATTTCTCGCATAGTTGACAAAAACACTACTGTGCGACCCATTCAAAAATTTCAGGAGGATTAAGTCGAGACAGACTTTTACATCTCCCGTGAAATCCCAGAACACGCTCGGTTGACTTGATTCGACCTGGCAACCTTCGAGCATCCAGGTCAAACAGAACCCAAGTTGCACACTCGGGTTTTTGCGGGGGAAAAAAAAAAGTCTGGCAAAGAGGAGGCCCATTTTTTATCCAGAGGCTCATAATTGAGGCGCATGACAATGAATAAATCCTGGCGTCGAAAAAACAGAAAGGAATGAATTGCAAATTTGAAAAAAGCAGTGTCAGCTGAGGATTTTGTCTGCCTTCCGCAGTGATGCTTTTTGTTGCCTGGCAACAGAGTCTGCAAGTAAAGCCACAATGAGAAAAAGCTTCAGGAAACAAAAAAAAAAAAAGAATTTTTGGAAGTGATAGCACCTGAGAATGAAAATTATCCAGCAAAACGATTCCAACTTGAAGCAGCCCAACATTATCAGTCAACAACATACGAAGTGAAGCTCTGGAATTCGTCTCCGTCGACTCTGGACTGGTTTGGAGGTCGCCAGTTAAGTGCGTTGTTGACATAAAAATCGAAGTTCCCTTGACCTTGTGACCCCCTGTGAAGCACAAAACCTTTCCTGGACAGATGCTGGCCTTCTCACTGTCATTCGTTCAACTTCAAGCAATTTTTATGTGAAGTCCAATTAAGACCCAAACGCAGTCAAGAAGACAAAAGCTGTGATTCTAATTTATCGAGAAGGGAATCTGGTAAAAATGCTGCTTTTAATGCCGCATTCTTGGCAGTGATAGAATACACAGCAAGACACAAGAGATAGCTGCGAGGCGTTCAGGAATCGTGAGCGCTCTTCCTTCAAGGCCGCGGCGGCGCCCGCCCGCCCGCCCCGCGAGACGGAAGCCTTCTGAGAAAGGCTTTTCATCACCTCGAATAAGATCAACGCGATTTCCTTCTGGCAGAAGTGCTGACATATTTAAGAGTCTTGCCAGGCAATGGAAGCGGTAAGGTAAATGGGTGAGGGAGGGGGGGCGCTAATGAGCACATTGATTAGCTCCCTTGTATCTCTTTAGACAGCCGTGTCCCAGTCAGGCCTATCATAGCAAAAAAGGCTTCAGAATGAATAACACACGTGCATGCCATCTCAATGTTACTCTTGGATAAGCACGCCAGCAACGATTCCACATGTATTAAAAATAAAAGAGGCATAATGAGTTTGGCTTGGCATGATTGCTCAATGAAAATTTTCCTTTTGATTGTTCAATCTTGGAATAGATGTGAGTAGAGCAGTCAGAAACCCACCAGATGAACTAATGTTTTGACAGAAGGGAAAGGCTAGAACCAAGAAAGGAGACAAAAGTTTTAGGACACCTGAGTATTGCAGAGAGGAGATTATTTGTTGGTTGTAAGGAACACCAGAAAAAAAACAGCCGTGCAACTACAGCGACATGAATATTCGAGATTGCGTGGGGACATTTTTGAAGCTCGCCGAGAGTTTCAGAGTAATGCCAACATGATATCATGTCGGCTTGCCTGCACTTGTTTATGCCGTTCTCCTAAAATACTCACCGAAGTCCCGAGTCGGCCTGAAAGCGAGCAGGCCGGCTTTGGACTTAAAGTAAAATACTTTCTATGTGTTTAAGACTCACGTGGCTATTGGATGTCGCGGTGAAATCACGTGGCGGTAAACACCTGCGGCTAGCGGACGGCGTGACTGCTGGCCGACCTCCGCGCCGGCAAAGATGTGTGCCCGCCTGTGCGTGTCTGTCTGCGTCGGGAAGTTTAAGAGACCCAAGAGTCGTAAAACGGGGACCGCAGGGGCCTCTCCGCAAACTGGTCAACGACGGTTTTTGGAGACATGCAGTCATGAGAGACTTCATAAAAAAAAAAAAGAACAGAAAGGAATCCTACTTTCCAAAAAAAAGTTGGATAAAATCGAAAATGTAGAAATAAATGGAATTAAAACATGCCGTTGAATTTTGCCCACACTTTGTTGTTTTCTGTTTACATGGTGACTAAATGCGCAAAGTGGATCAAATCCAGATTTAATTTGGTTTGACTAGTCAACAGCTTTACAGCCTCTTTTTTGCATGGAGAATGTAATCCAGATATATTTATAGCTACATACCAATCATAAATCCAAAATTCTCCATCCCCAGCACCACCGGCGGGCGGGCGGGCCTCCTGCAGTAAGACTTGGTGGTCCTTTGTCATGTTTACTTGACCCATGTGGGATTACTCCGTGCGGCAGTTGGTGCACACGAGCGTGACGGGCGCAGACTCTTATGTCACGGATACTCCATCTTGTTGACGGCAAGACAGAAAAGTATGACAAAGGGATGGATGTCCTTTTTTCAAAGCAACATGGACGCTTAAAGTGAAAATCGTCTCGCGGTCTATTTCGTTTATTTTCCCATCCCGGAGTGAGCCTTAACTCACTCCCGGGGAAATGAACTCTTCCTCCAACCAAGTCAACTAAAGCAAATGAAGCATATCGAGGCACTAGGGAGCACATTATAGCATCATCTTTGCACTTGGGAGCGTCAAAGACGGCGGGCTTGTAATCAAAAAGACTCCACACAAAGTATGCAGGAGTGCAATCCAAGGCGGCAAAAATAGCACGAGCGAGGAAGCCAAATGTTCCAGCTAATGAACAAGGCTGCTGTTTTCCCAGCTTCTCGCCATGTTTCCTTTATAAAATTATTATTATTATTATTTTTTTAAAGTTGAGTCATCGCTGTGAACAACAAGCTTCATGTCGAATAACCAAAAGAATTTTCAAGTGTTTTCGGCAGCAGTCACCTGGCTGCCTCGTTGGAATTTCCTCCCGATGTGTCACTCAAACTGACCAGGTCAAAGGAGACCGAGCAGGGCTCGTCCTCTTGGGATGATTTGTAATCCGGGTCTTGTAGTTTCAGCTGGCCCACGGGCCACGGGGAGAAACTCTGTCGACACCCCTTTGTCTTTTTCTGGGTTTGATCCCAAAGGGACTTTTGAAAAGACGCCGAGAATCCAAACAACAAACTCAGCCTGGGGCGCTAGCTGCTTCGACCCAAAATTTCCAAAAGAGCCGCCTCAGAGTGTTGCATTAGCCTGAGTGTCACATTTTTGGGGGACCTTTAAAGGCACCTTATTCAGCACAGCGGTCCAGCTGGCGGCCACACGCCACCACCGGCGGCATGCGAACCAGAGCCAGAGCAAATATCAAAGCGGCAGCGAGAAATCTCCAGACGTTTTGAATTAAGCCGGACAATCATCTCCTCTTGCGTCGCCTGTAATGAGGGAGATTAGAGCAGATCCCAAGTCATCCTGTTCTCCCCACCGACCAAAAAAGAAGACACGCAAGATTGAAGCGGTGATGCAAGCTTTGAGACGGCACGCCAACCTTGGACTTGTAAACAACAGCGCGCTACGAACGGAGAAAGCTAACGAGCTTTGCTACTTCGGGTTGCAGTCGCAGCCAAAAGGAAAAATGAGGTCATGAAATTGTTATGATCAATCAATTAATCCAGAAATGGTTTGGCTTGGTTGGATTGAAATGAATGATCATTTTTATTTTGATGGAAGAATGGGTTGATCTAAAGGTTTCTCGGAATTGTGGCTCAGGGTTCTTAGGATTATCCTGGACCCACCACCCTTAGAACCACCTTGTCCGTATTTTGAACAGATCTTCTAACCTCAACTTTTTAAACAGCCTTGAGTCCTTTGACCAAAGCCGAAATGGTTCAAGGAGGTGGAGTCCTTTCCCAAAACTGCCTCAATGGCATCGATGCATACCCCCTTTCACCACGCCGTCGCTTGACAGAACTTGAAAGCTTCATTCCCGAAACAGAGCCAGGCCACGGATGACGACATGGAGGACGCTGAAGACAGTTGTGATATGGAAGAGAGGAAAGAAACGGGGTTCCTCCCGGCAAATGGCTCCGCTGATTGCCGCATGCTGTTCACATTACAGTCGCCGTCTTACAGCGTCGGCGTGTTCCGTGAGAACTTGTCGATGCTACGCGCAAGTTCTAGTGCTGATTGCGCAACACATACCGGGCGAGTCTCATTTTTCCACGAGCTCCACTTTATCAATCATTCCTCGTACGGAGGCCCTCTGCTTGCAATTCCATTGGTTAGCGGCGATTCGAAACGACGGAATATTTACAGATGGACATCATCAGAAACAGGTGAGGGTATGTTTTCGATCAAAATGCGCAAAATCAAACAAATTGGTTCTTTTTAACCCAAACTGACAATCTCGGATGAAACGGACAGTAACAATTCATCCCTCAAAGATGGCCGACCTGAACCCTACCGCAGTTCACTTTGCATTCTTTTCTGATTTTTGCTGTTTCCATTATAGTTTGGGAACTTCTCGCTGAGCTTTGGAGCAGCCAAAAAGTTCTACATGTTTACTGTGGAAGCAAAAAAAAACAAACTCCGTTCATTGGGCTTCCATGTGCCAAAGCTCTGCCATGGAACAACCTTTGAAAATGAGCCTCGCACACAATTTACAGTCATTCCACAACAATAGTTTTCCACACAACCTTTACCGAGTACAACTTGGAGCAAGCTAATAAGTCAGCATGATTGCGATTGGCCGATTACTTGGCTTGGACACCACATTACTTTCCAGTATGCTAAATTGTGATCTGAAATACATTTCGCGAGTCGCACTGTAACATAAAATTGTTTGGCTAGCAACGGAGACATCAGTGACGTGGAATCTGCCTTGAGGTTTCGCCAGTATTCAAGTAAATTGAGCCAAGACTCCTCCGTGATTGTCTGTGGTGTTCTAAAAGGCTAAAAATGTCAAAGTGCACAATGGCGCAATTGTTGCGCAACTCGGTTGTTCTACTCTGACAGAACACACAGGGTGCTGCCAGAGGGCATCACACACACACACGAAAGGAAGAAACGACGCGAGAAAGTGCTAGCGGGGTGGCTACGAGAGTCTGCCTTGTCATATCAGAGTAAAGCTACTTTACAAATTTAAAAACCTGACAGCTGACTTAACAGAGACACTTTCCCGCTAAAAGTGCTTTGCTAGCATCCGTAAACAAAAAGGAAGAAACGACGCGAGAAAGTGCTAGCGGGGTGGCTACGAGAGTTTCCCTCGTCATATCAGAGTAAAGCTACTTTACGAATTTAAAAACCTGACAGCTGACTTAACAGAGACACTTTCCCGCTAAAAGTGCTTTGCTAGCATCCGTAAATAAAAAGGAAGAAACGACGCGAGAAAGTGCTAGCGGGGTGGCTACGAGAGTTTCCCTCGTCATATCAGAGTAAAGCTACTTTACGAATTTAAAAACCTGACAGCTGACTTAACAGAGACACTTTCCCGCCAAAATTGCTTTGCTAGCATCCGTAGATAAAAAAAGCGTTGCCATTTCCGGCGCAGCTGCATCTGGTCAACTTCAAGGCTCTCTCGAGCACGAGCAATGTCTGGGCTCTTTTTAGTAAAGCCGGGAGGGAGACAGGTGCTTCCGAATGCGAGGTGAGATACTTCAGACCAAAAAAAGTCACGGGCTGTTTTGAATCCCGTGGCTACCGAAGGTTCTGGCAGGCGTTGACAGCTGCACATGCGAGACCTTGACTCGGGTTCACAACCCTCAAGAGGCCGACATCTTCCAAACGGCTCTTCTAGCTACTTAAGACAAAATTAAATCGTTTCTCCCCCGCTAATGCCATCATTCAAAGGCATGTCTACCGCCGTAATGAAATTGCTTGGAGAAGCCGTTCTATTTAAACCAAAGCCTTTAAAAATTAATGACTTCCATCGTCTCGCCCGCCATGCACAAAAGGAATTTGATCATAATGGACTTGATAGACTGTACTTGGTTAAGAGACAAGCATTTGCTTGTTCTGCTCGGAGGAAAGCAGATAAAACGCTCGTGTACGTGATGAAGTCTCGCGGAAGTCATTTTTCTGCTCGCCAAATGCGAAACCGACATTTCGATTCTCTCGGGTAACTGCTGTGTTTTGTCTCAGTCTTTCTCGCAAAGGGTAATAATGCACCAAATCATCCATCTCTTAAAATGCACTGAGAAAGAAAAACAGCTTTTTTTTTTACTGCTGCTTGGCAATTCCAAATAAAATAAAAAATAAAAAAACATTCCATAATGGCGCGTTTTCTTTTCTTCATTCAAAGTCATCTCACTCCACCGTCTGACTGTTATGATGTGGATGGGCAACTAAGTGTTTGTTTACTTCTCCTCTAAGCCTGCCGCCCACAAGAAAGGCAAGACCAGGGGGGGCGAGTCACAAGAGTGGAAAAATCATTAACAAAGCGCCAGAGCAGGTAAACACAAACCTCGCTCTTTGGCTGATTAGCATGAGAAGATAACGAGGGTCTTCTAAAAACAGCAGTGATGTTCTAAAAATCTTCATTGCAACGGCAGACTTACGTCAAAACGACAGTTTTTCTTTCACCGAGGAATCTCCTCATATTTTACGACTCTCAATATGGCCAAGATCATAAAACTTCAGCTTGAGCATCTTTTCTTTTTATTCTTGAAGTCTAAACGATGTTCCATTCCATGTCTTTAAAGCAGACGTCGAATCACATGTGCCGTTAGCTTAACGCTAGCACCCGACGAGATATGGAAGTTAGCATCACTTAGTTCCAAGTGAGAACATTAAACTACAAAAGAACAAGAGAAAAACAACAAAAACAGTTTATAATCCACTTGGTGTGAACTTCCAGAATCCTTCCAGTGAGACTTTTGATAGGCACCAAAAGCCCCTCGCCTCCATTTTCTGCTGCATTAGCATTTTCAAGTTGACAAAAAGAACTTGCTGTGTCGCGCAAAATGCGCTCAAAGACTCAGCAAGTAAGCAGCGCCCGGGAAATGCGCTCGACACGGGAAGCAAGCGAGCGTCGACCTTTTTAAATCAGACTACTGATGCATAACAAGATACGTGTTGAGAGGTGGCGGCTGGGCTCGAAATCACCGCCAGGACTCCAAAATGGTTTGCAAAGCAGGTCTTTGACTTGAAAGTCATGAATTTAAAAAGCGAGAGAAGTGCAGTGTATGCAAAGTCAAAAAAAAATCTGGCAAAGGCAATGACAAAGAAGAGAACTCCAAATAAGTTAACTTGAGTGATGAGAAATGTCAAATATGCAGAAATGCTTGCGTTGAAGCGCTCTTAGGGTTCCACCGCTGGACAGAGTTCAATTTATAGTCACATTTTGCGGCTAGCATAAAAGAGCCAAAGATGAGAAGAGCAAAAAGGAGAATTCCAGTCAGCTGTCACAGATAGACCAGAAAACAGACTGGTAGAAATATCTGGCAAGCAAAAAACCCGCCAAGGAAGCCTCCAGGAATCAATGAATCAATCAATACTTTGATCTCGGGAGTCCCAAGAAATTCCAAAGCTCCTGCGTGATACATATCTCGATTTGCATGATGCGGACTATTAAAGCCATCACATTTTCGGTGGCTTTTGGCTTCACAGAATCAAATGGAAATTCAGTCTTGTGTAATTGGCTACTCACCAACACCAAAGGAAATTTGCGAGTGAGAAGAGCGAGCAGCGGTCCACAAAATCCTCACTGTGACAATCTTGCAGTGAATTCAGAGCAATAAAATTGATTTTTTTGTTCGGGTGGGCAAAGTTATATCGGTAACTAAATCGCAGGCCGCATTTAGCCGGGCTTGCGTCATTCAGGTAGAAATAGTCAAGAGCAAACAAAAAGCACCCCCACAAAAAATGTTTTGCATTCTGTTTTGGCTGGAAGTAAACAAACCAAATTGGGATTACACAGTGGCAATTTCGGCTTCTTTCTATTTTTACATCCAGTTGGAGCTTCGGGAAGCATTCATGACTCTAAATGATGAAAAATATGGACTGGATTTAATTAAAGGAGAAACACACCCAAATTTTTGGTGCTGATTCAAGTTCGTCATAAATGCTCCACCAAATTATTAAGTCAGTCATGTTCAGTAAAAGGGCATATTTTTATCTATAGAAGGGAAAATGAGAGTTCTCCCAAAAATTCCGATCATGCAGCCCTGGGTAGGAGCAAGTGGATTTCAGCATGAACCCCGCAAAGCACATCCACTTTTCAACGTAAACATCTGTAAAACATCAGCTCCAGTGTCGGCCTCTCATTATTTCAAGGGGGGAGGGAGTGACAATTATTGCTGATGAAATGAAAACGCTTTCCCTGTCATAAGACATTCGCATCTTTTGACACTCTCTGGGAGGCGGAGCTTTGAGGTCGAGTTGGGGGCGGGGCATTACGAGACCACACAGCACAAGTGTGAAGAACAAATGGGGAATGACGAAGATTTCTCCAAATGAAATACACACCATAAACATACATGGGAACCAACAAGGAGGCTCTGAAAAGCGGTCGGAGGTCTGCTGCCAACTTGGAACAGTAGCAAAAATGGTTTCCAGCTTCATTAGCGTCCCAAAGGAGTTCAAAGCGCCTGAAGACTTACAAGAGCGGGCCCCCGGGCTAATTGTGCCGCCCGACGGGGATCTCGCATCTGGCGAAGAAATGCGACACCGGGTCGGGTGCCAACTGAGAAGCGAGAACTTCTGCGAGCGAAGACACCAAACCGAATCCATGGCCATGCTGTTCACCGTCAAAGCGGTGTCGCTGGGTTGTTAGCAGTTGGCCAGCTGGTGTCCGATGCGTGTCGCTCGCAAGAGTTAAGCGGCAACAATGCGCATTTCGTAGGACGGACAGAATGCAGACCGCAAGCAGCAGGTCTGAAGTGGCAAAGGGGGTTCGGGATTGAGTTTCCACCAGATTAGACGGAGAGCGCGAAACAACTTTGCCGCTTAGCCGCTCGGCTTTCTCATAGTGTGACAAATGCACTCGTCAGAGTTAAAGTGGATCCTGGGATAAAAGATGCTAGCGGTGTTTTCGTCACGGCTCTATTAGCATCGTCAGAGAGAGCTTTTGGATTTTTTTTGTGGGTAGCTGTATCTTGTCATTATAGACTTTAGCGAGATTTTAGCACGCAGGGAGGGGAAAAACTTTGGAAAGCCACTGGAGCTTTTCAGCGTGAGGGCTTTCTCTCTCATCTGCCATTGGGAAGGGACGATGGGAACGGCTGGTGGGGATGCCTGCGGTTTGGGTTTCCTCCCGCCAAAAACCTCGCTGGGTCACCGAGAAGAGAGTAATGAATCGCAAAGGGTGGCGTCGAGTGCGAGCAGACACCCTGCCCAAGTTAGCCAAAAATCAAAGAACGGCTATCATTCCCAGGAATTTCAAATGGACAGATATATGTCCCAACGGTGTCTCCGCTAAAGCAACAACGACGCCGCCTTGTATTTAGCCAGATACGGAAACAGCTATCCGATGGGAAACTTTCATTAAACGCAATCCCAAAAGGCTGTTTTGTTAAGTGGAGCTAAAAACCTCAAACATTTTTAGTGGGGGTCGACTTTTTAGCTCCCCAAGCTATCTTTATATGCTACATAGATCATATGTTAGTATGCTAACATGTTAGCTATTGATTTTTCCTTCTTCAAGCCGAACATTTTAAATGGGGGTCGTTATCTTTATATGCTAGTATGCTAATATGCCAGCTACTGGTTTTTCCTTCTACATGCCAATTACTTGACCCAGTCGCAATGTTGTGTCATGGCTGTGAGCCTTTCATCCCTCGTTTCTCCAGGGAACCGCTCCACTTGTGACTAAAACAACCCAAATGAGCATTCCATCCCTCAGAATTTTGGACGGCGTGGCCTTTCTAATCAATAGCGACAACAAAAGCCTCTTTCTAGTTTTGAGCGTTTGCTTGTCTGCATGACTGACTGTCCCGGGAGATTGGAGTTGCTGCTAATGAGCCCCCCCCCCCCAAAAAAAACAGACTGGGATGCTAAATGGAAAACCCACAAGCATTTTTGATGAACCTTTGGCTCATATTTGACCTCGGTGAAAGCAAAGTTATCCTGGTCAGAAAGCTCAAAAATCATCCCTGTCGTGTACCTAATGAAGCGTCCCTTGGTTTCCTCATGTCTGCGGGGCATCTGCGAGCGTTCAGTATATCAGCAATTAGCAGCCCAGCCTCTCAATGTGAATAATCCATGAGAACCTGCCTGTAGCTTGGAGACATTCATTAATTTTTTCTCCCACATCGACATCGCCTCTGATAAATCTGATCTGTGAGTGGACACGGAATAATAATGGAAAGCTTTTTATTTACGTGAACCAAAATCTTGGCCAATCACAGCAGGTAATGAAAAATGAATGCGCTGAAAGGTTAACGGTTGTTCTCTGAGAGACTTTTGATGACTAATTGATTGCTCCTCCTTTGAAGATGGAAAAAGGAAGCTTGTTCTTTTGTTCCTTGGCATAAACTCGCAGACACAAAACGCGCCGGCGCTGTCGTTTCCGCCGCCACGCGGGATCAGCGCACACTCGCTAGCTCGTCCTTCGTCGTCTCCAAAATAGCCGACACCTGACGCGACAACTGGGATCTCGGCGCGCCGACAACCCGGTCCAGAATCCGCGGGTCCCGTTTCAAAGCCTCGCGAGCCGCCGGGCCCTCGTAGCCCGGCCGTGGGGGCTATTTGAGAGTGATGACCTTTGACCCCTGGCTTCCGCACTGTGATCACATCCCACTGCGCGTGCTTTTGTGCACCAACTACTTTGGAAAGATCTGATGACCAAACATGAAGCCCCTATGGAGAAGATACGAGTTATTAACAGCTAAATCATGAAAAGAAGTCAAAAGTAAAATCTGTCCATCATAAAAATCAAAAGAGCCGATCTTAAGAGCAACGTGGAGAATGTAACTTTGCTTTAACCTTGGCCTCATTGCTCCAGCGATTCTCCCTCGTGTGAGTCAGTGAGTTCCAACGCCACGCGGCATGACTCGACTCGGTAAAAGAAACGTCCTCGCTGGCCCTTCGGCGCAAGAACACGAGGAGGTCGGAAAACCCGAGGATCCGGGAAGACGTGATGTGAAATTAAGAGGAAGTGACGCATAGGTCATGTCAGGCGACACATGCCAAAACATTTGAGTTCATAGTTCGCTTTAATTTGGTCCCTCAATAAAAAAATCATCACACACTCAGACTTGTTTTTCCTTAAAATGATTCCAAAGTGTGCGGACGTTCTCTTAAGTCAATCGACACGGAACAGCTGTCGCGGCACTTTAGCGATTGTTGTGGCTAACAAGTGCATCGTACCGTCGATCTATCATTATTAAAAATGAAACGTTCCAATATTGGATCCACAAAACCACTAGAGAAGCTCATGTTTATGGCATAAACGTTTACACATTTCATGTGAACAGGCCAAATGAGGACTATGTTGTTGCGTGTTTATGATGGGCAAAGCCGCCATGCTTGGGATACATTAAGGACTTTTTATGATTATTATTTTTTTTCCCCTTCCAAGCTGACTTTGGCCTCATTTCTCCCCTTTTGGCACCAACAAGAAGCATTTTGCACACCTTGCCAGGATTGTAAAATGTATTGAATGCAGACAAGTAAATGTCAACTTTAATGACATGCCTACTAGATGTCTGCAATTCAGTTGTGTCACATCGTTTGTGTTTTTTTTGTGTTTTGTTCCCTTATGGCATCAATTAGAACACTTTACAGTCCGACTGGATTTAATCAGAGCAGCCAGCCGGCTTTCCATCCGCGGCAAAAGGTGACAAAAACAGAAACAGTGCACGCTTGTTTTGGATGTTAAATAAAGCCGCTGACCTTCAGAATTCATTTGCAACACGCAAGCAAGAAAAAAAAAAAAAAGTCTTTCATCAGACTTTGGTGACAGAGCCAGTAATTGGAGCGCCCTCTGCGTTAAGGCATGATTTACATCCTGGCCTTCGATCGGCACGCACTAACTTGAGCGGCCACCATCTCTTGCGGCAGCTGAAAAGTCGTCAATCAAAAATGGCCGCTTCCTCTGCGGTGTTCCGATTCGATGGTTTGCACCGCTCCAGACTCAAATTGTGTGTCTCATTTGGCGGGCCTGTTAGTTTGCCTGTAAATCAGATGAAGGGGGGGGGCTTTTGTTTGATGAAGGCCTGAAGCATCTCTTAGGATGAGGCGCTAACGTTAGCTAACGCGCGCTGCGGCAGTCATGAGCAACACACCCCAGGAAGTGACTGACGAAACACCACTGGAACAGTTCACGTCAGTTCGCTCTCGGTTATTGTGGCCTGGAATTATTTAAAAACAGCCTGCAGAGGCTCTTAAGAACTTTGTTTGTATTTATGAAAGCTTCATGGCGCATCCTTGTCAAATTAAAAGTCAAGTAACGAACAGCTAGCGAGGAGGCGCAAGCTAGGTCGCTACTTAGCTTGACGTGGCTGTCGGGAAATCAGCCCATAATCAAAAGGAGGGTTTGGGGTTTTAATTTTTATTTTTTTTTATATAGCGTCACCTGTACGGCTGTTCCACTGGGAGATCGTTTGTGAGAAAGCATTTCTTGCTGTAAAAACAAAACGAAGCATTCCTCTCAAAGTAGAATAACAAGTGCGGCTGCCGCCCGGCCGCTGCTCTTTATTTAGTAGATCAAGGGAGCCACTTGCCAAGGAGACATCTTGTTTGTTTTTGCACAACTGGAAGGGCCACACAAGTGGAAGCTTGACAAGTGCAATTGAACAATAATAGACGGTTTGCGACGTGAGGTTTTTTTTTTTTTTTTTTAGCTGTAAGCTTTCCCCTTTCTGAGTGATCAAGTGGTTTGAAGAAAAATTATTCCTCTGTGATACTCGTGGGTCGCAAATGAAACAAAGGTCCTGGCAGGTCCATAACGACAACCTGCCTTAATATCGTCATTGTCAGTGAGCGATGCACTCTTGGTAAGAATTTGATGAAGTAGACGATTCAAAAGAGTTTATGACGGCACTAAATATAACAGGTGCAAAAGAAACGCCGACTCAGCGTGCCGAGCAACCGTCCTGACGCTCTCGGCGCCTGTGATGCGTATCCAAGAGGAGCGGCGGTAACACAAACCCGTCGGCTCGTAAATCGACAGGTTCTCTACGGCGGCGATGATGAAAAAGACGAGGGTGAGTGAATCCGAAGCGAGAGGACGAGAAGGTGTCTTATGCAACTAAACAAGCGGGATCATCTATCAGCGCGGGAGGAGCACTTTGCCGCGCCACTGGATGAATGCACAAATGTTATTTCTTTTCCTGATTAAAGCCAAACAAGAGAATGGATGTTGGGTAAAGGAACAAAAAGCTAACTTGATTCGCCAGAGTGGAAAAGGAACAACATTTGCTTTGGTCTACCCAAATTTACACGTTTAAACAAACCAGGAAAATAATACCCACAATAAAAGACAATAAAAGGTTTTGGCGAGAACCCGCAGGGTCCCAACCCAGAATTCCGTCCTGCCAGTGATCGCAATTAAACATTCTATTTTTCCGATTATTATTTTTAAATGAAACTTGATTCCGTGGCACAGTTTTTACAAGCCGTCGTGAACGGTAAATCAGCGCAAAGGTATAATCCGAGGTTGCCGTGGCAACGAGAGGGATGCGATTCTTCGCGTTATACGAGGCTGGCGCAGCGACCTAAGGCGGATCCCGACGAGACTCGAGTTTCATAACATTGCAGACCGGAAGCCTGGCCAACATTCCCGCCCGACCCGTACCACCAGCCTGGCGAGAAAGCTGACAGTTGTCACCATCCGTCATCGCAGGAACCCGTAAACGATCGTGGCTCGCCACGCCGGCCGATAAAACTCCAGCCGGGCCCTCATAAAGGCCTCCCGTCGTCAATCAACAAACATGCTGACATGACAAGTGGGACCCTCCGCCGTCAATCATCCTCACACAATGGGACCAATCATCAGACTGCACACAATGTCGGCCTTTTTCTGGCCTTTCCGCATCAGCCTGTTGCTATGGTGATGAAAATATCAATGAGCGATGCCTGATGATGTGGCCATGTGATTCACAAGTAAAGAATCTGGATTTAAGAATGGAAGATGGAGCATCTCCTCGCCTATGATCCAACAGCACGCGATCGCTGATTTTCCTGCAACTGATTTTTATTTATTTTATTTTTTTTACTAAGCCTCTGAGCGAGAGCTTGCACTCATGGTTGGCACCGGTTTGAGTTTGGACACCTCGAACTGCCAGCAAATGCGGGTGGGCAGCCCCCTGTAACGTGAGCCCCATGCTCAGACTAAGACGGCGCTCCTCCACTTTGGAAGTGGAGAGGGAGCAGCACTGTTGGAATTTTTCAAACTAAACAAGACATTTGTCAATTTTCTCTCTGACGCTGCCAGATTGATGTGAATTTGTGTTTGAGAGCTCCCTTGGGATCATTTTAATAGCCTGGGATATCCATATTTGATGAGACCACTTGGCGTGGAACTACAGAAGTCGATTCCATTCAGAACAGTGGACAGCGCCATTTGGTAACTCTCGACCTGTATTTTGGCAAGTGAACATCCACAAATGCCTTTTTTTCCCCTCTTACATAGGTTGTAAACTGCCATGGGATAATAAATAATCCGTCCTAGTTTCAAGTTCAGATCCCGATTCCCAGACAGTGTTTTCCTACATTAAAACCCTCGCTCGCACATCCGCCGACATAGTCGGATTAGCAGCCAATATAATCGTATCGTGGCTTAGCTTGGACGCTCGCTTCGGGCTTGCTAAAACAGGACGAGGAGACACGGGACGACTGTTTGCAGCCTCGCGTGTTCCCGACTGTCCGTTCCTCGTTGGCCGAGAAAAATCAAATGATGATGTAACGCACGTATTTATCTTACGGGCTTCAAATCATGATCAGTTGTTGTGGCCAAATGTGAACAGGTGGATGTTGACTTTTCAACTCCTCACTCATCTCGACCCATTTGGGGAAAATGGCTGCCGCCTAACGATGTCTATTTTTCGGCTAATTTTGCACCCCGCCATTCCGGTTTGACCTAATTGGCACCATTCACAACTACATTGCCCGATCTCGGGTTACACTTTACTATGGCGCTCCGAGAGCAGCTGCCAGACTGGACCAAGTTACCACGCGCCATATATAAGCAAAGGATGAAGGCTTCCGACGCACAGCAGTTGCGCGGATTACGCCACGCCGCGTTAGTTCCCACATTGTAAAGATTTCACCACAAGGCTTCAAATCGGAGGAAATGTTGCCCGGCAATTGGCGTCCAGCGCTCCCGAGGTACTAAAGTGTGTTTTGGCTCGTAGGTGGGAAACTGCTGGACTGTCGCTGCAGCCGCAAGACACACTCGCGGGCCAATTATTTTTTTTTTTTTGGTACCACCCGGGTTTTGGGGCCAAAAGAACACGTCCATTACAAGTAAATGACACTTGGGACGAGACAGGAACACTGGCACCCTTTTGGACTTGGCCTATTTAGGGCCCTGATGTGTGTGTACTGGCTCAAAGTAGTCAGTCATCACAGTCGTAATTTGACAGTGAAATGATGGAGTGCGGTGAGTTCAAGAAGGTTGTCTCCGGGGATGTCGAGTCAGCGGGAGACTAATATCTGCACTCACATGCCACCTCGACAAGGAAAAGAGAAAAGGTTGCATGCCTTGTCAAATGTAATTCTGCTTTTTGCCTCAAGGTGCTCTCTCGTTAAACACCAACATTGCAGCGTAAGCGTCACGACAGATGGGCTGATATCTCAAGTTTCCTCTTTGAGGTTTTTATTTTGGTCCCGCGTGTCATTCTGTAGGGCTGCCTCCCAAGTCAGACCAAAGTTCCCCGAGGTCAAAGGCCGCATCCACTCCGAGGGCGCCCGTCACAAACAAGAGAGCGGTCACCGCCGCTGCTTTTTATTTGTCACCGCTGATGTCATGTGACGGCATCTGCGGCATCTCTACGAGAGCCCGGCTGGGTGTCGACTGATAGGCGAGCTCGGGGGCGCTAGCAAAACACGCTGCACGGCTGCAATCAAGTACTACCTCCAATAATGGATGCTAAATTCATTTTGCAGATTAATAAAAAAAATGCATGCACTGTGGTGCTCAAACTACGGCCCAGGGGCCATTTGTGGTCCACACAAATACAAAATAGTAACATCATTTCATAACAAAGATAATTCAATGTCAAAAACAAAAAAATCTGCTTAGTGTCAAACTCTAATTTGCAAACATTTCCCATAAATGCGCCTCAAGTATGGTCATCTTACTACAGATTGCTCTTGTTTTGGTTTCCACGGCAAATCTCCAACAAGATGCTCCAAAGCAGCCACACCAGCCTGAAGCCCCGGATCACAAAAAATTGTTTAACACTATCTCCACAATTCACTACGACATAGTTCTCAGTCGTTGCATGCACTGGCGGAGTTAGAGGGGGGTGCAGCGGGGACACTGCCCCCCCCTTGGACTCAGGTGCCAGGTCAGATAATTGACTTTTGCATATTTTCAGATTTTTCTGCCAAATTTTCATCCGTCCCCCGTATGGACCTTGTAATGAATTTCTTTTGTTAAATATCCTTGGCCACCCAAGGAATAAAAAAAAATAAAAAAATAACTCTTTAAAATTCCCTTTACAGACATTTTGAGAACTGTGTTTACAGATAAACAGGTGGCGCTCCCAAAACGCATCGAGCAGATCGCGGTAGCCATAACTTAGTGACACCCCTCGAGGATAAACACAGACAAAGAACAGAAGGAGGCCTTTCAACACCCTGCCACAACCCCCCCTCCCACTTCCATCTAACCAGACTCATCTGTTTTCGGTTTCGGAGCAGATCATCAACACTCTCACCTTTGCTTATATCAAATCCTCACCTCCCCCTAAAAGAACCCCCCCCCCCCCCCCTTATTTGTGGAGGACCCCGAGGTATGCACCTGTCCGCGGGGATTCAACCACTATCTGCAGCGCCTGCAGCATGATTCATTGTTGTTGGACGCCGTTTGCTGCACGGCTCGCTGCTAATGATGATAATCGCTCATCCCATAAAGCTTTCCCCAAATAGCGGATACAAAACAAGTCCAGCAAATACGTTATTGTTTTGCGCCAACACGAAACCGTGAGGAAGTTGTAACTTCTGCCGAGCGTTAACAAAAACGCTTTTATGCCTTCAAGCCTAACCAGAGCTCAACCGCAGTGTTGACACATCATAAAATGTCATTATTTGGAGGGAAATGCTCCTAAATGGCTGATAAAAGGCTCCTTTAGCAAAGTGCAGAGACAATATCGGAAGCGGCGTACTTGAATCGAATGCAATCGAGACTTCGCAGTTAATCCTAACTTCCTGATTTGGCTTCCGAGAAGGAGCTTTGCTTTTCAAACGCAAACTTTGAGAGGTCGCAGTGGGACGTCTGGCCTTGCGCACTCCGCCACAAGCTTCTGACACATGATTATTTCCAAGTGCCATTTCTCCGCCCCCCCCCCCTCCTTTCAACAGAGCCTGTATTTGTTTCCGGGACCGTCACTTAATGAAACGCCGACTTCCTCGCTCCCCGCGGGTGCGGCGGAAAGGATTTTGGAGGCTATAAAAAGGACGCGGCGCTCGCGGCTAGCAAGACGCCTGCTATGTGTGATGTGGCTCATTCGCTCCGTACCATCGGCTGTCTGCATACTGTCATCTTTCAACCAAAGGCGTCCCGCCGGCCAGATTCTGCGTCTCCTTTAGCAAATTTACAGAAATCAACGGCGGGCGAACGGATGGTTTCAATGAGCCGACCGCACGAGGGGATGCAAATCCCCGCAAAGCCTTGCGAGTGTTTTTCCACACACTTGCCAAGAGTACACAGAGAGGAGAGTGTTGTTAAAAAAGGTGAAGAGGATTATGGCTCTGGTGGTGGACTGTACATACAGTCAACATTTACAGTGCTACACGATGTGAAAGTGGCAGTGTTAGCTTAAAAGCTTGCGTACAATTAATATGGCAAGTTTGAGATCAAGTAGGGGAGCTGTATTACATTTCCTTTCCAAATTTCACTACAGTTAGCAACATAACTTTCAGGAATAAAAAAAAAAAAAAATGATTGAGTGTTTTGAAATTCTTCCACAAGCTGCTATTGAAGAGACACTTGGAGAACCACTCAGATTTATGGCTCGCATCGATTCATTGGAGGATATTTTTAACCGATGTTTTTCAGCCAATCAGAGAAGGCGTTTCCCCAAGTAGTCGTTGAAATGGAATGAACCAGGGAATAAAAGTTTGACTCTAATTTGAAGGCCAGGTTCTCTATAGGTGTCACCACTCCTGACATTTGACAAGCTTGTTTTCTCTGCTTTTTGGTTACAAAGCAGAGTTTTTGGTGAAAATAATCCACATTCTACTGTTCATTACCAAATAATGGAAAAAGCTTTCAAAGCAGTAATTGCAATGACTAGATACAAATCATATTTCTTGTGCCAACATCTTTGTGAAGACTTCTGAAATTAAAAAACAAGAAGAAGTAGAAATGGGCCCATACCAGACTTGAAGTAAGGTATCGGGTCCTCGTGAAGGCTGCCGATACCAACAACCGATATTTGAGACAAAAATTAGGACATCGAGTCTTCCGCTGCAGTAGTTGGCGCTATTGTGCGGCAGTTTAACACAATTTCTTTTGTCATCATGTTAAATGAATTTTTCACATCAGGCATTACCGTTACTCGGTTCGAAAAACGTGGCCTGGAACATCCCTATTACAATAAATGTTCCAGTGCACATCCACTGGAACACGGCACAAGTTATGTTTTCATGCATAAACAGGCCCAGCTTTGATGGCGAGCGCAAATATTGACTCCTCCGAGACGGTGTCCCTGTAGCCGAGGAGACGAAAGCCGGCTCACCACACCTGCTGCGGCGGCCATATTTACACCCGGCAGCAGACGAGCTCGAGATCCATTGCACCCCCCTCGTTGCCGCTCCACACATCAGCACACACTCTTCTCCTTCGGCTCCTGACAGGGCCGGCTTTCTTGGCGACGGAGCAGCGGGAATCTCGCCAAGCGCACAACCCGAGCTGGAATGCGTGCGTGCGCTAAGTACACAACATCCAAACGAGCGACACAACCCGACTGACACATTCAATATGCGAAGACATCGCCACTGGGCCCAACCTGACCTGCACGGAATGCCACATGGAGTGTCCTCCAAAAGTATTGGAACGGCAAGGTCAATTCCTTTCTTTGGTTGTACACTCAAAACATTTGGCTTTCATATCAAAAGATAAATGAGGCAAAAATTCTGAATTTCATGCCTTGATGTGTTACACAAGTCAGAATGGAGCAATTTTCAAATGAGCAAAAGTATTGAAACATGTGATGGGTGCCCTGAAGAGGACAACGAAGGGGAAAACCCCAGAAACAAACACTTTCAGTCCATTTAAAATGAAAGTGTCTTTCGAACGGCGAGAGAACAAATAAGATTGCCAATCGCGGGGAAAAAAAATCCCGGTACGACAACAAAGAGCGACTGTTTGAAAGAAGGTCTGCAAAAGTGCCAGCCAATAGCAGTGCGGGCTCGTGAAGAGAGCTCAAAGGACGTCTTAGCCAGGGGTCAAAGGGCACCGGTGGGATGAGACAGAGGGTCTGTGAGCTGGCTTTTGTGGTAACTCTGAACCCCCTCGCCCGCAACCTCAGCCCAGCTCAGACGCAGATGGGGGGGGGGGGGGGATGCCGCCCACGTCACATGACAAAGACCGTCTTGAATGAGACTGCAAAACCAGAATGGCACTTGGAGCGCAGACCTCCACCAAGGCTGGAAGAAAAAAACCCTCATTTCTATATAAGCCCCTTCAGACAGGAATCATTTTTTTTCCAGCTATGGACTGGCATGTTCCCAAAGTCAACAGAGCAGGACAGTAAATGTTGATGAACACGCGCAAAGAAGCACTTTCAGCTATTTGCTTTTTGTTTGTAGGTTTTCCATTCAGAGTTTTGCCCTCAGGTTCCACACGCGTCACAAAAGCAAAGCGGGAAAAGTGTGCCGCGCTTTCAAAAGAGCTGCTTTCGGTTTTAAAGATGAAAAGCTATTTCTGGCCTTCAAGTGGAGAATTAGAGCAAGTGTAACTTGTGATGAGTCATCAGGAAGAAGTTAAAAGCTCAACTTGATGGGCTCGGTTCCGACGGAGAGGCAATCGAAGCGTAATTGCGTGTGCGTCACATGAGGTGAGTCGTCTTAAGCAGGAACAGCTGGCCGCCGCCGCCGCCACCTGCTTGACGTTACCGCGCACTCGCTAATTATCAGAGTTGTGCGACTCGAGTCACATTTGAGTCTGCAATTTTAAGAACGTGAATAAAACTTTTCAAAGACAGAAGACTGAAAGACTCCAATTGACTTTGACTCAAATTCAGTGACAAGTCATTCATTTAAAAATCAGTCGCTTGAAAAAAAGGCCAAGCTAGCTGTGTGAAGTGTGATGCTAAGCTAGGTATTAGCTTAGTATTAGTATAAATCATAATCAAACTTGATGTTTGTTATGCAATTATTTGAGAAGACAATTAGGCGATATATTTGTCAGTGAAGAGTGTAATATTGAAACAATGAAGAAAAAAAAAAATCTACATTTACATCTATACATAGATTGAGTACCATTCTGTTCGTGAAGATAAATGAATGGAGACGAGAACCTCATTTCGGCCAAGACTAAATGAAATCTACACACCACAACACAGAGCTCTGCCAAGACTGAAGCAGCAAAATAAACGTCCACTTTGCATTTCAAATTTAAAATGCATGCATCGTTCGTTGAGAAATAAAGGAAAAAGCCATGCTATGCAAATATCGTGGTATCTGCACCGAAATAACAACGGTGCATTAAGATGCACGTTTTCACCAAGCACTTTTGAGTGCAAGTAACTGTTTTTTTTTTGTTTTGTTTTTCTTAGTTTTAATGCTAATACCGTGAGACGGTTGAGCTGTCAATCGAAAAAAAAAATGAACTTGAAACCGTGTTGGACACAAAGCTGAGGGAACAAATGATTCCATCTACCGGCGGCAAGCGGGAAGCTCATGTGTCGTCCGCCTTTCACGACAACATGGCAAGTGTGCCAGCCACTCAGCACGTCTATGTTTAGGCCGCTCACTCAATCTCAGCTGCGCGCATTCGTCACAGCGGAGCTGCCAAATACGCGGCAACATCCGCGGCGTCCTTGAACGCACCACTTCCCATTCACTCCCACGCGCCGCGGGTGGCTCACCTGGAGGACAGTTGCATTCAGGTGACGCTTGCCGGGCGCTCCGGATCTTGACGAATTGCTCATAAGAACGCTGCAGAGAAGAATTACAACATCGTGATGTCTGCGTTGCTTCATTAGGGAGCATCGGCCACGCGCACGGGTCAATCTCACCTGGGAGAGCATCTCGTTGACTTTTTGCGCAACCAACGCATCCAAATCGTCGGCGGGGGCGCGCGTCGACGCGTCCGCGCCGCGCTCCAAACCCGCCAGCCGGCGCCTGACGTCTGCTGCGTGGATGCTGAGCACCACGCAGAAGGCGATGGACGCTACCGAGCACAGCGACGGGATGACGCTGGCGGCTCGACGCCGAGGGGTCACTTTCTCGTCCATGTTCCCCGTGGACGCTCCACGCTCCATCCGAATTACGGCGCGGGTTGACGGTCACGAGGCGTTCACGTTCACCGCCGCAAAACTTGTTGCACCTCAGACGTTCGCGAGAGGAGGCGCTGAGGAATCGCGTGTAAATCAAGGCGGCGTGGGCACTCAGAGCTTTTCCACGCTCAAGCACAAACACACACGCCCCCACCCTCGTTATGGCAGCAACACGCCCCCAAACTCTCGTGGCACCCTGCAGTCACTCACCGGATGACGACAGCCGTGAAATCAATTGGCATGTAGCCTTCATTCAATTCAATTAAACTTGCAATTGACAAGCTGCCCTACTGTGACCGTGAATTTCTTGTCTTTACGTTTTCCAGATTTACGTTGAACATGCGCGACACACACAGATAAGAAGCCATTAGGATGAAGACACGGAAGCACACCAGACACTAATTAATGTTAATTAGCAAGCGCTTGTTCGATGACGTTTTTTGGGCAAAATGTTGCCACCTAGTGGATAAAAGTGTTAAACGCTACCAACTTCAGGGGGAAGCATTGGTTCCTTGCGCCGATCCACGAGGAGAAAAATGCATACCGTAATATATGTCGTATATGGGGCGTTGCCGAATAGGACGACAATTTAAGCACCCATGTTTTACTTATTTTTTGATGTTAAGAAAATAAACCACCATACAATTTGATTCGTTTGGTTGAGATGTTACAGATCGTACGTGAAAAACATCTGAAAATACAGGTGAATCATCCTTTTGCAATTTAAATAAAAAGAAAAAAGAAAATGTCAATGTTACCCTAATTATAGTTGTCAGTGTAATGTCCAATGCAAGCAGTGTAAGCCATTCCAAAACAAAACTAAATCATGTTTTAAAAAAAGAGTTCTTGGTTTGAGTGAATCATTTTGTGAGAAACGAAAAAAAAAATGCAGAAATGAACCCATGGCGTTTGTCAACAATTCTAAAAGTTCAAACGTTTTCTTTTAATGCACTCCACATTTGAAAGAGTCCATTAGTCAAACGACAATAAAAAAAACATGTGCACATCTTGATGGGGAGCTTCATCCTATTTACATCACAAACTTGAACTTGGTGCTCCAGCGCAAACAGTATAAAAAAAAAACCAACAACAACTAAGTAGCAGCGAGTCAGTCTTCTTGGAAGTGAATGTGCTTGCTGGCTTCCTTGGCGCGAGCAGTGATGATCTTCTCCGCTTTGGACAAGAGCTGAAAGGATTTGAAAGATAAGCTTGAAGTCAGCGCCTTGAAGGAGCAGTCGTCTCACCTTGGCCGTGCCGCGCTTCTTCTCTCTCGGCCGGTTGAGCTTGACCTGCCGATCCACCAGGATCTTCTGCCAGTACCTCTGCTCGTTGTCACCTGTTGACAACCAAACACGCGTTTTCTCTCGGATTCTTGTGACTTTCTTGGAAGCAAGCGTGTGGGGCCCACCTGAAAGGATCTCCAGCTGCCAGCTGTGCACCTTCTGCAGCTCGGCTTTATTATCGTTGACGGCCTGCGCGTACTCTGGCCGCTCGAAGCGCACGTAGCCCTCGGCGTCGCCTTCCAACAGGTCCACGTACGCCACCGGCGAGATCTTGCACAGGGTGTCCTATGTCCCAAAGGAAAGTGGGATGAAAGCGTGACATTTTTTTTATGCAAATGGTGGACAAAAGTCTTGGCTAGCTTTGGTTTTATCATTAAGCCGGAAAAGCAAAGTAACTAACTAACAAATAGATAAATAGAGAGCAGGAGAGGGAGGTGTATGTAGATTATATGGATAGAACAATAAAGTACCAACTACGGCCAGAAGGTGGCATCAGTGAGTCCCTTTGGATGAACTGACTATCAAAACAATGCACAAGTGCACAAGTTGGTGAACATTGAACTTTAGAATTTTGACCGTGACAAGCACCTCATGATTGCTCAAAGCGTTTGTCACGTTGAATCTACAAAGTCTGTCAGAAAAGGGAGGATGGAGATTCTTTTAAATTTTGAAGTAGAAGCAGTGACTAATTTACGTAGTACACACAAACTCACACATGGCATATACACAGTTAATCAAACAACATTGTTACACTGGTATATTTTTGGGGTGGACTTCCCCTTTAACGTGCTCTTTACCTTGATTATCTTCCTCCCCAGAAGCGCCTTGTTGTCCGTAATCTTCATGATGACGCCGCTGGTGAACTGCGGACCCAGAGCGCTCGCTTTCTCGCTCGCCTCCACTGTAAGAGGGAAAAAAAAAACCCTGAGGCCTTTCCACGTTTAGCACGCGAGATGTTCTGAAGCGAAGCGGCGTCGTGCTGAACTCACTCTTCTGGTCGCTTCTGCCGCCACGCCGCTCCTCGCCGTCCAACTGCGTCATGCACTTCTTCAGGGAGGACATGCTGCGTTTCTGCAGCCGCAGGTACTCCGACTTGAGCTCCAGCCACGCTTTCCTGCCATCGCATAAACGTGGTTATTTGCCCGCACACATTTTTTGTTTTTGCTTACTGGAGTGTGGCCTCGTTGTCGTGCGCTCGTACTTGGACATGACCCTCAGCGGGATGACCTCCTCGCCAATCTTAAGCTTCTCCTTGTGTTTCTTCTTCCTCTTTCTCTTGGCTTTGACCAGCGAGTCTTCTTGGTTTTCTTTCCCATGCTCGCCCTCTAGTGGCGGATCTGCACATGCAATCACATTGTCAATTCACTTGGGGTTTTTTTCTCCATGGTTTGTTGACAGAAGCTTACTGCTCTCAAACTCGACTTCATCGTTCTCCTCGAGCTTCCTCATCTTGGCGGGCAGCGCCGCTTCCGATTCGTCCACCGCCCGCGAGCGGCGTCTCTTTTTCTCCGAGATTTTACCCGTCGTCTTCTGACTTGCGGCATCTGAGCCTTGCTGCTGCTTCTTTTTCTTCTTCTGCTGTTGCTGCTGCAGAACTGGCGGCTCGGCGTCCATCGGCGCCACTTTGGCCTCCTCTGCCAGCAGCTTCTTTTTCTTCTTCTTTTTCTTTTTCTTCTCTTCCTCCCCGCCGCCACCTGCGACACATTTTTAAAAAAATTAATTCCCTTCCAATCATTCTATTGTTCTCTTTCCCAACAAATTCAAAACAACCCAAGCACAACCTTTTGCGCCACAGCTTGTCCTTAGTTTTCAATCAAGTGTTTTCTTTCTTTTAATTGTAACTGTCTTGTGTTCCAATTTTCAATCAAATTAAAATAAATAAAATAGGAAGAGCATTTTTTTTTTTTTTGGCCAGGCAATGTGTACCTGAAGACGGATTGTCTGCAGTCATCTTGATGGGCTTCCCCTTCTTAGTCTTTGGGAATATTCCCGGCTTCCTAGGAGCATCTTCAGGAGGGTTATTGAGCATCTGGATGTGGGGGGAAAAAAAAGAAACCTACTCAAGTTTTCTTCAGCTCATCAGTGGCTTATTATTATGAATAAAAGTTCACCTCAATGGCTTTTTTGGCTTGCTCTGGGTTCTCGAACTCCACAAAGGCAAAGCCTTTGGGATCGTTGGTGGTTTTGTATCTGGGGATGCTGGCGTAAACGACGGTCCCGCATTTAGAGAAGACCTTCTCGATCCAGCTGTGAGTCACGTCCTTGGGCAGGAGCTCCTAAATGAAAAGACATTCCTGGGTCAATGCAGCCCTTGAGTTAAACAACACTGGAAAGTAATGAAATGGTTTTGGGCTGGATAACAATTTGACCAACAACATAAACAGAGCGCTTAAAAGAAAACCAAAAGTTTACCACGTAGACTGTGCGGCTGTCCACGTCAGGTGGAACATCTCCGATGGGAAGTTGCCGTCTCACTTTATCACCTTCTAGATTCACCTGAAAGTTTGCCACACGTTTTCTATTCATTGAGTCGGATTCGAATGCACAGGCAGGCTTTTGCCGCTCCTCACCTCCAGCAAGGAAGAATTCTTCAGAGCCCTGGCGATGAGTTTCGTGTCGCTCGTCAGCTTCTTCATGCGATTGAAGCTCGCCACCACGGATAAATCAACATCTGAGACAAAACCACAAAGCAGTCAAAACAGGTCCGATGCAATTTTCGATGTGGGTGACTTACAGCCGTCATCCGACTCGTCAATGAGCTTTCTCAGAAAGCGGTCCTTGTGGAGGTTGACGTCTCCGAACCAGAACTCCACTTGTTTTTTCACTTCGCACAGCAGCTGCTTAACGCGGGATCTTTTCTTCTTGTCCGTCTCTTTGGTCGAAGCTCCTCCGTCATCCGCAGCTTCCTTCGGTTCGTCCATACTTTCCCTCCGGAGCCCGAATCGACAAAAAGAAACGCTACCACAACGTCCGAGATAAACTCCAAGCAGTCACTTTCCAAACTGGGCTACTGCGCGACCTGAGCTTTAAAACTACACACTTCTGCCCGCTACATATTTGTCAAGTGGAAATTCATATGCCAGTGCACACGATTTGGATAGTTTAACAGAGCAAAACGTGAAAAACGGTAAAAGTCACTAATTTCCCATAAGCAATTGGGCATGAAGCGCTCACGGAAAAGCTGCTGTCGCGGGATATATACGTCACACGTATACGCCACGTAAGGGGCATTCAAAAACGTAGGAAACTCGAGTGATCCATGCAGCAATGCCAAATGATAATAATGATAATATATTATTAATTATTGACGGCACAAACATACGGTGTCTTGTCATTATTGAATACCATTCCAATTTTGTTCCTCACGTAGCAATATTACATAAAAGCTGAGCATACTTTTATGAAAAATCAAAATTACCAGCAGAGGGCGCTCTGGGAATGTACCGTATTTTCCGCCCTAAAAGGCGCACCTAAAAACCTAAAATTTTCTCAAAAGCCGACAGTGCGCCTTATAGGCCAGTGCGCCTTATATATGGATCAACTGATGAATTTGTTGATCCATACTGGTTGTACACAGTGCTCTGCCAAAATGTTTCAGTACGTTTTAGTACGACTAATAAATTACAAGGTCGCATCGCTTCCCAGCATTACGGCAACTGTAGTCAGGGGGCGTCACCGAATAGCTGTTGTACCCGCGAGGCTATTTCCTGTCAAAATAGGCTGCTCTGTTAATGTTTCGAGTAAATCTACGGATCGATATGGAAGGGAAACATAGGTAAGTAGTACCAATGCGTTAGATCGAACTTTAGTCAGTTCCGATCATTTTATAGGAGATCGTTTGAGAAACGCGATTGTTTACACTTTGCTGAGGCTCATGGGAGATTGCGAGGTGAGGCTCGTGAGACTTTGCGGATGGCTAATGCTATTGCGATAGCTGCTATACGTACCAGGCTATTTCATGTCAAAATAGGCTGCTCTGTTAATGTTTCGAGTAAATCTACGGATCGATATGGAAGGGAAACATAGGTAAGTAGTACCAATGCGTTGGATCGAACTTTAGTCAGTTCCGATCATTTTATAGGAGATCGTTTGAGAAACGCGATTGTTTACACTTTGCTGAGGCTCATGGGAGATTGCGAGGTGAGGCTCGTGAGACTTTGCGGATGGCTAATGCTATTGCGATAGCTGCTATACGTACCAGGCTATTTCATGTCAAAATAGGCTGCTCTGTTAATGTTTCGAGTAAATCTACGGATCGATATGGAAGGGAAACATAGGTAAGTAGTACCAATGCGTTGGATCGAACTTTAGTCAGTTCCGATCATTTTATAGGAGATCGTTTGAGAAACGCGATTGTTTACACTTCGCTGAGGCTCGTGAGACTTTGCGGATGGCTAATGCTATTGCGATAGCTGCTATACGTACCAGGCTATTTCATGTCAAAATAGGCTGCTCTGTTAATGTTTCGAGTAAATCTACGGATCGATATGGAAGGGAAACATAGGTAAGTAGTACCAATGCGTTAGATCGAACTTTAGTCAGTTCTGATCATTTTATAGGAGATCGTTTGAGAAACGCGATTGTTTATAGAGGGCTCGTTGGTTATTGGCTAGTGGATGCATACCGCAACCCTAGTCAACCTCAGTTTGATGCAGTATAGCTTCTATTTTATGCGCCTTATAAGCCGGTGCGCCTTATATATGGACAAAGTTTTAAAATGGGCCGTTCATTGAAGGTGCGCCTTATAACCCGGTGCGCCTTTTAGGGCGGAAAATACGGTACGTCAAATACGACCAGGCAACATCAATTCCAACCATTTTATTTATTTACAAAACTGTACACACAGACACGTATGGAAATAAATAAGACAAAATACATATCTACACAACTGAAGCATATACTTGATATGTTGATGACGGTTTCTTCTCATAAAATCAAACAATTGCATCTCAACAAAATACCAACATGTTGCACTCAAATCCAAAAGTGCCAATCCGGTGAATAAATAATCAATCAAAAATGTATGTTGGAACGAAAAAACAAGAATTCAAAAAGAAACATTACTGATGCTTCAAAATTGCTGTTTTTCCAGCATTGTGCTTTCTTGTCACCTGGGAGCCAAAAGGAAGAATTAAAAGTTGGCGACAACATGTGGGCATGTCACGACTAAATGTGCAAAAGCATAAAAAAAGTGGTTAAACTAGACATATACTGTAGATAAATACCTTTTAAAAAATACAAAGCAAAATATATAAATGTAACGTAAAAAACATCAACAAGTCATGTTTTTAACAAAGACTTTTGTTGAGTTTCGAGTGCAAAATATTTCTTTTTCCTGTTTCCTCCCATTGTGTGTTTGCTTCAGTCATGAGTGCAACATTCAGTTCAAACTCCCATCCAATTCAATTTGTCAATTCAAATATCAGATTGGAGGTTTTTTTTTGGCATACCCAAAATGCTTTGGAAATTGTGTTTCAAATCCTTTCCAGTGGTTCTCACATCACGTCACATCTGAAAACATCCATCGTACGACATGTCCCTCCGTTCATCAATGCCTGCAGCGGCAGGTCTTTGATGGCATCCGACGTGCCCCGCCCATCAGGTGTTGAGACACGAGTGACAGCAGCGACTTTTAAACTGTGGAAGTGTGCACAACTCCAACTGCCGCACCTTCTCGCAGTACCGGGTGCTGTCGCGGCACTCTCCGGCGGCTACGGTTAGCAAAGCGCCAGCGACCGTCGTGTTAAATATTTCTAGAGTGCAACCTCGGACATTTGCTGCGTGACGTTCGAACGGCTCACCTCTGCCGCAGGACACCGTATTGCAGCGCTGCCAGCTGGCGGGACGAGGCCTCCGCGAGCAGCTCCCGCCGGGTCGCCTCGTGCACGCCACCCGGCGCGACTGGAAGCCGTGTCGGCCGCAGGTGGCCGTGCACTGCGCCCACGGGCCGACTCGCCAGCGCGGAGCGCAAGCGTCCGCCGAGCAGTTCCTCGTGGAGCTCGGCCTTGGAAGAGGTAACGCATCGGAGTCACAAAGCCGATACCCGGCGGAGGGAACGTTTGTTTGGGACGGCAATTTTTACCGTCTGAGTCCGCCGCATATCCTGGAAGGGACTTTGGTGCCATTTGTGTCTAGGCAGAAAACATCGCGGTGCTGTGCAGCCAAACTTGGACCCAGGCATTGACCACTGCACTGAAACATTCAAAAAGAACAAAAAGTTATGACACAAAGAGGTTCAGAATGCTAATTAACCCTGCTTGCCTGTGAAATTTAGGTTTGTAAGCCACTGTAATGACTTCCAGATACCACTAGATGGCGGTGTTGGGTCACTTTTGATTTTTAAGATTAGGCGGGAAATTTCAGATTGTCACATCAATTATTTACACAAAAAAGCCAAATGCTGCCACGTTGGAAGTTGACATGCAGAGAATATTTACGGCATAAACACAGTATATTCAAAAGTATGTGTCGCGATTGTGAGAAACACTGATGCAGTTTATGTCATGAAAGGCGAACGCCATATTTGAGTCGTGAGTCAGCGTTGGCATTGGCGCCAACAAGGTCAAAAAGCGAGGCCTCCTTAATGTTTCCATGACTTGTTAAGATGATTGGCTACAAGGAGCGGGCTTACCAATCCCCAGTTGCTCGTAGCCCAAGCGACGCAGGGCAAAACGTTGCACGTCCTGCTGTCGGAGGGTTTCCGCCCCGCGCCGAAGCAGCGCCGCTGCTCCACCTCCGTCGAGCCGCCCTCGGGGCCGTCCACGCAGCGCACTCGTCTGGTCTGGGACCCGCCGCCGCAGCTGGCTGAGCACGCCGCCCAAGGGTCCGCGCGCCAACGACTTGAAGGGAGTTTTGTGAGATTTGAAAATGGATGACTAAAAATGTGCATTGCAGCCGCCAACCTGTGGGCAGCTGACTGGATGCTGCTGTTGCTCCTATCAGGGCAAAAGGAGCCATCAGCTTGGACGCAGTTTCTTCCTCCGCTTCCTGATAATACAGTGGATGGGAATTAAAGGAGGGGGAAAAAAAACAATAAAAACCAAAATAACTTGTCCTTTGACAGCCCCTTTTATTCTTTGGCCCTCAGAGCGTAGCGGCTTATCGTCTTTGAAACGTTCCCCCCCGAGCCTTCTAATTGTTGTCGTATGGGCGAGAAAAGCAGCGGTGCAGTCCGCCTCTTTGATTGCAATCCAGAGAGGTTGCAAGCGGCGACGCTTTGAGGGGAGGTGGGACGGACGGCGCGGCTCTCAGGGGACTTCTGCTGATGGCACGCAGCACGCATTCTCCACCACTGACTCAGCCAGGCAAACCACGGCTTCGCGACCCAGTTTGAAAACATTTGCGGTGGCCGAGCGCATGAATGTGACTTCCCAGAAACAGCAAGTTTTCAACCCAAAAAAGTAGACACATCTTTAAAAACGGAACGCATCTCTTTGTTGCTTTAGGAGGAAAAAATCCAGACCCAGAAAGTAAAAATCCTGCCATAGTTTGGCTTCGCACGGATTTCGGTTTTGCGGGTCCGGGATACGGTTCTCACCTGTAATCTGCAACCAAGACGAGCGTGAGGAGGACCCGAGCCGGTTTCTGGCGGTGCAGGTGTACAGACCCTCGTCGCCCAGGTTCGGATAGCGGATCCTCAGCGAGCCGCCGGGCAACAAGTCTATTCTGCCGGTGCCAAGACAAGATGGCCGCTCAGTTAAATCGTAATCTTGTTTGCAGTTCACGAGTCGTGCGGTCATACCTGCGATCGGAACGCAACAGTTTTCCATTTTTGGTCCAGGTTAGGGATGGTTCCGGGTAACCGAGAGTCTCACATCTGATCTCCAAACTGACATACGGTTTCCGCAGCAAAATCGGCCGCCCGACATTGACGCTCGCGTCCGAAGACGATCCCGCTCTGACTTTCCAGGGGCTCTGGATGATCACCGGGCTTCTGTACCTGCTCGGCTGGCTTTTTGCGTTTGATTCCATTTCTGGATGTTGACGAGTTGACTCATTGGTCTCGTGGTGGGAAACGGACAGCTCGTCGACTAACTGAGCGACGGCTCGCTCGCCTTGCTTTCCTCCGAGGCTGCCGAGCTCATCCAGCCTCCGACTATCGAGAACGATGACATCGGGGATATCGAGAAGATCTCGCCTGTCTTCCGAGGTGGTCTTGTTCTTCTCAACCTTGAGCTGGAGCAAGCGCTCAACAATGTCGTCATACCCATCGGGCGACACTGAGGGCTCCTGTGCCCGCGTCGCTTCCGGTCTACGCAACTTGTGCGTGGCCCCAATGACCCGTAGGACCAAATGTTCTTTAACTCGGCCCGCCACGCAGGTGTACGTCCCGGCATCAGACGGGCCGACCTGCTGGATCTTTACTAACCCCAGAGGTGTCGCCAGGGGCTTCCCTTCTTTCAACCATTGGATATTTGCTTTGCGGATATGGCGGGCTGGACAGCGAAGGACCACAGTTGTCCAGGGGAGAAGATAGGCGGTGCCGCCAGCCATCAAATGGACCCTTTTACTCCTCCTCCACTGAACATAAACATTCCTCCGAGCCAGGATGGTAGGCTCCGTTTTCAGCGAATCTGTGACAAAAAGTTGCACTGCTTCGGTTATGCTCGTTACAATTTGTGAGTACGAGGGTGTCTTACTCTTGCAGAGTCTAAGAGAGCACGGTCGGATCCTGGTGGGCCGTCCAAGAGCGGAGCAATTGTTTGGATCGACCGTGTGATACTGTCCGTCCTCGCCTTGCTTCATGCACACTGCCTCCAGTCTTTGCATCCCATTTCCGCAAGTCGCCGAACACTGAAAAAAAAATTAAAAAAGAAAGTTATCATAACTTTAATTAAGTTAGTGTGATGGATCGGATCAAGGCTACCTGGGACCAGCTGGTGACCCACTGGGGCGGGCAGCGCTGCTCTGTGCTACAAAGCCGCTGGCTGGCCGGCACCTTGGCGGGACAAAAGGAGTCTGGCAACTCCAGGAAGCTTCCGTCTGCCAAGCGCTGTTTGCACACCACCCGTCTCTTCTCGACTCCATTCCCGCAACGACTGGAGCACTAAAAGCAACAAAGAAACAATCATCATGGTCTTGGGAAGGATCACTTCTTCATTTGTCTTTGTACCTTCCCCCATTCCTGCGTCTCCCACGCGGGGGGGCAGTCGAAGCGGTTGCAAGCCTGGATGGGGTTTGGTTTTGGATCGTGGCAGTTTTCATTTGGCAGAACCTCCGTGCTGTTGCTCCCCACGGACGGACGGCGAGCGCACGCTACGGTGCGGGACATCAGGCCGACCCCACAGGAAGCGGAGCATTGGCTCCACCCCCCTGCTTCCCACCTGTAAAGAGCATTACAACCAAGAATGTGAAGCACTTGCGATTTTTCTCACCCACACGCTGCGAGTTTGATGAACTAATCCTTCTCCCACTTCATGAATCCAGCCTACTTTAAACATTTTCATTTCCAAATGATTCATATTCACTCCGAGGCCCCCGAGGCCGTTTCTCTTCACGAGGGGGGGGGGGACTATCCAAAGAGCGCAGCTTCACGTGGAAGCGCTCGGAGGCCTCGGGGAGAGCACGCAAGGCCAAAGGAAACACGTGCGATGCAACGTTTGTTGTGCTTGAAAACAAGACTCGAGGCCTGCAAAAACAAGTTTTCAGCCTCCGCCATTGAAAGCGTGACGTTGCGAAAAAGTCATTCATTACATGTGCTCCTGAAAATATTCCAAAGCATGGCGGCGAGGATTTTACCTGGGGGGGCAAGGCTGCATTTGACAATCCAGGAGGAGCGGCGGGGGCCTGCGGGCGCTCACGCACAAACTCTGGTTTGCCGACGCCATCTTGGTCTGCTTGTTCAGGCAGATGACCACGGCTTCCTGCACACCTGAGATTCAAACGCCGCCGAGCGTGAACGGCGGTAGAAAAATGAGACGGGGATCACCGGGTGAGTTTCTTACCGCCTCCGCAACTCTTGGAACACTCGGTGAAGCCGTCGTATTCCCATTCGTGAAGCTCCTCTCCCTCGAGGTTCTCCTCCTCCGAGCCCTCCTCCTCCTCCTGCTGCTCATCGTTGCCTTCTGACATGTGGCAGGGAATCCGGTGGCAGGCTTGACTCAGCGCAGGTTTGATGCCTTTGCATTCTTCGTCGGGGAGGTCGGCCACGGTCTGAGAGAAGGAGAGCAAGACTCGGCACTTGACTGTGCGCCGCTGAGTCCCGGTGCCGCACGTTCTGCTGCAAGGCTGCCAAGCGCCGGGGATGAAGCTGCGAATGGGACACGAGCGTCAGACAAGTTAGTGGCCGCATTTATATATCGTTTTTATTTCAATTTGATTTTTGGTTTTTGTTATATTCACTGAATTTGTTTTCAGAGGAGGTTTTATTATTTATTTATATATTTTTGTTCTGTTTTTGTTTTAAAAATAGTTTTGTTACATTATGGAGCATTTGAGCAGACGCATATTAAAACAGAAATAAATACATTGAAAATGAACACAGAACGCTCATGTATAATATTAATTAAAAAGTAATTTTTTAAGGACATTTACTTTAAGTTTAGTAACATTTAGTTTCAGCTAGTTTTCTTTATAAAATTTTTTTGTTTTCTTTCATTATCATAGATGTTTTTCATTTTTAATCTTTTTGTTGACGATAATAACCTCGCTTGACCTTCTCGAGTCGCTTGCCAAGGAGTCAAAAATACAGCAGTACCTTTTTTTTTTTCTTTAGCATTTTTTTTCTTTAGTTTTTCCCCCCCCCCAGACACACGTTTCATATCAATCCAACTTCCTGAGGAATGCTAATTAAACAAAAAAAAAAAAGTGTCAGCTCGAATTAACAGATCACAGAAAGGATTTTCGGTTCGAGTCAAAAACGCTTTCAAGGTCGTGCGTGATGACTAAAAGCCGTTTGCTCCAGCTCATTAACACAAGATGGATGAACACGTCTGAATCATCTCGTCGCGCAGTCATGCTAGCTCCTTCGCGATGCGTTTAGCCTTAACAAAGAAAAGACATCCAGCAAAAGATGTTTGTGAGTTAGCGTGCTGTCTTCCGTGAGACAGATGTTTGCAATCAGCGCCAAAGGCCCTTCCTAATCTCATCAATTACATTTCCGACAGTGGAAATATTTCATTGAGTCTTTTCTTTTTTTTTTTGTCTTTTTGGGTAAATTCAATCCAGGGTTAGCTAGTCTTTGTAATTTTCTCCCATATGGTTAGCAGATACGCTATTAGTGTTGGCGTGTGACCGAGGCTATATTACACGCATATATTTGCGGCGGGAAAAAGGCGCTTCTCCGTCCTCCGTCGCAGCTTTCTCACTTCAGAGATGAGTCAAAGTCGCAGATGTTTCAAAACTGGCGAACACGCTCGCTAATGCGAGTCACGCATCGCGCCGGGCCGCGCTCCAAAAGTCTTTGGAGGATAGCCGGCCTTTATTAGTCGATCGATACGCACGACAAAAACATCTGTAACATCTGCCGGTGTGCTGGAGCAACACGGGCCGCCGGACGTTTTTTCTCTCCCTCCCCTGTTGCTTTCAACTCGGCTTTTGTTACCTTACGTGACCCCGTACATCACATTTACGAGCGGGATCTGACATCGCAGGTGCTCGGCGGAGGAAAGGAAGCGTGAAACATCGACCTTGGGAGAAAGCGAACAATGAGCAAATCTCGCTTGGGCTCGACCCAATCTAGTTAAAGTGTGAATTGAGTTTATCCTCGCTGTTCTTTCACGCTGCTCGATTTATAAGACACATGACATATTTGGAGCCCGACGCCAAACAGCGCATGCTGTGTTTTGACAGGTGCGGACGACAGGTGCACGCTGGAAACTGCCGGCGGCTCTCGCGACCGCAATCCCGTCGAGGTCCGGGGAAAGCTGTCAGCGCCGAGTCTTATTTGGACCGCGGGCTCAGGAACTCACTTTGGCTCCTCGGTCACAAGCGTCTCCTCGTGCAGCTCGATGGCCTGCTTATGCCACAGCGGTTTGGCCTCCACCGGGAGTGTATCTGAAGGAAGGGGGGGAAAAAAAAAAAAGTCAGGCCGGGTTGCTAAACGGTTTTCCTTGCATGATTTCCAAACGCACCGATGGCTTTGTAGCAAGGCACAGTGACCAGGCACTCCTCCTTAATGTGGGGCTTGGTGGTGGGGTCGCAGCCTCCTGCGTGGAGCCCTCGGTGATCCATGCAGAGCACCACCCGGTAGCGCAGACCCTGACCGCATGTCACAGTGCACTGAAGAAGCGAGGGGGGGGGGGGGGGCAGTTAATACCATTCACCTCGCATATATTCAGAGATAAATCTGTGTTAGTTGGCTAGCCCTCGTCCTGTTCTAAATGTCTTGGCCTTTGACTCGAGGGGAGAGGGGGGGGACGGACGGTCCAAAAATCCCCCACTGGTGTCTGAACAGGAGTGAACTTTGTGTGTTCTCTGCCAAACCAAGGATTTAAAAAAAAAAATGCAAGTTCCGGGAAGAATGTGCAAGGTAAACTGCATCCAAGTTTTTTCTTTTTCTTTGCCTCTTTGTATGGCGGCCATTGAAGAGGAATTAATGGAGTCTGTTGCAACAACAAGTATTCACTATTTAGGAGGAATTTCAAATGCACTACAACCTTCACAGGTGAATTTCCATGAAATATAAAAATGCATTTGAACTTACAGGTGACCACTCCTGGGCCATCCAGGTGGGACACTCAAAGGTGTTGCAGGGTTGCAAGACGGCCATCTTAGGGGCGTAAAGGCACTTCCACTCGTCAGTGGCGCTGACGATCCCCTGCAGGTCTTCCTCCACGCAGGAAACCGAGCGACTTTGGGTGCCCCCGTTGCAGGAAGCGGAGCAGGCCGTCCAAGGGCCGCTCTCCCATCTTACGAGACAAGGTCCCAAAGGTTGAAACAGGTCCTGGACCTCGTGGATTTCTTTAAGGACTTTACGTACCGAGGCAGGGGGTGGTAGAGGTCATACGGCATGATCTGCTTGTAGCCATCGCTAAAAAGACAAAAGATGTCCAATCAAATTTCGATCCTGTGCCTTCAAAAAAGCAAATAAGAACGCAACCTGGCCAAGCAGGGCTCCAAGTTGCACTCCTGCAGTTTGGGTTTGGGCTTGCTGTTCTCCGGGTAATAATGGCAGTATTGGTCCGCCACCACTCGCCCGCCACGCAGGTCGAAGCACTCTGCGGACGTCAGCTGGTACCCTGAGTCGAGGAAAGTAGAACTCGTTCACTACCAATGACGGCTATAGACGTCAAATATTTATGTCTTTATTGGGATGTCAGTCAATCTTATGAGATCACAACTTACCGCCACCACAAGTGACAGAGCAAGGGAAGAAGTCAGTTTCCCTCCAGCGGTGGACGATGGGCTGGTAGAATATGTACTGGGTGACGCTGTCTGGTCCACTTGCAAACTGGACCTGACGGAAGAACACGGTTCTAATTCCATACGTGTCTGTGTAGGCTGGATAAGGTTTTGACTCCACGCTTACTTGGATGGTGAAATCAGCCCCGAGCGGCCCGGGAATCCGGAGGACTTCCTTATCGGAGAGTTTCTGGTAGTCCAAGGTGGTGTTTTCCAGTTGGTACTGGCCTGATTTATCCAAGATAAGTTGACCTTTCACCCCTTGCAGAGTTTTACTCTCCACATCTACAAAAAAAAAAAAAAAAAAGGGAACAGAGGAGAAATAAGGCTTTGATTCGCACTACAATTGTCACAGTCTTGCATTCGGCGGACATTTTGCATCCTTGGCGAGCGGCTTTCTCTTCACGAGCCAACCGTGACCACATTTCAAACAAACAGGCACGAAATGTGCTTGAAGTCGCTCCCTTGGACGTGCTGCGGCTAAGCTCTTCGAGTTTTTGACCTCACTTCAACCCTGACCCAAGACGGCAACGTGGATTTCCAAGGACATTAAGGGCAACGAAAACATCGGCGAGCACGGGAAGGAGCGCTAACCGACAACAGTCAACACATGGTTCCGATTTGCATGCCAAAAGGAGAATGAAAAAGCCCGCCATTGAGAAAAAGGGGGCTTGGGAAAGAAAGTTCACGTGAAAGGAAAACATACAGAAGGTTAAACGCACGATTAGCGACTGATTTAATTTGTCTGCTGTTGACAGTTGATGGAAGCATCTGCTGCTGGCTCCAAAAGCTTTTTTTTTTTTTGGCACCGGATTAAAACATGTCTTTAAGGATATAAGAAATGCATTTGAGGCTATCAGGTACAAGTTTGATATCTGGCTGATTTGGATGGAAGAGCACCCTGGACCTACCAGGACTTACACAAGTGATCCGGGCCTTTTAGGATCAGACGTACTTGTCGACTCTTGAAGGGGATGACGACGACCGTGTCCTCCGCTTCACAAGAAGATGGAGGAGGGGGGGAGCACAAGATGTATGTTAATGAAGTCATTTAACCGATGTAACGACCAAATCTCGGCATTGGACGTACTTTTTCCAGAGGCATGCTGGGATTTGTAGTGCCCTCGCATCAGCCTGCACGAGGAGCCGTCGCCATTGCAGACGCCGCAGTTGTCCTCTTTGGCCGCGCTCCCCAACTCTAAATCGCAGCCGACAATCTAAATAAAACACAGCGGTGACGGGATGTTGTGATTTCCGAGGAACGTTGATCATTCGAGTGTATTTACACAGATTAACACCATTACTTATGAATAAGAACATAATTAGCTCATTTTCCGCCAGCCCAGTCAAACTGAATCGTTGACGTCTATAGCCGTCAATGGCAGTGAATGAGTTAAAAATGAAGACGAAGAACAAATTGTGTTCAGGCTGCTCTTTTGGTATCCTTTCCCACCTGGCACACGCCACTGATGCACATGTCTAACGACTCGGTGTAGCAACGCGTCCCGTCTAGAACCTTAGGCGCCAACTCCACCAGCAGCCCGGATTCCTTGGCTTTGCACTTGAGTGCGCACGGGTTGTTCGGGTCGTTGTACACGGGCAGCCACTCGTGGTACTGGCCCTGGAAGCGCACGTCGGCGTGGGCTGAGCACTGCTGAGCCCGGAAGTCTCCGGCGTCCACCGGACAATCCTGAGGATGAGAAAACGTCATGATGCTTTCCATCGAGGGAAAAAAAATGATTTGCGTTACAAATACAAAGCGCCAACGTATGAAGATGCCGAACTTACCACATTACTGCATGTGCGATATTTGATATTCTGCCCTTCGCAGGTCCTAGAGGAGAAGGAAGGAGGGGGGGGGGGGAAAGGAGCACTTGTGTGAACTGGCTTTGGCCGCTGTTGAATGATGAGGCGAACCACAATACACGCCAGTCATCTGCACCCAAAAGGCGGCGGTTAACTCCACATTTGCTCAAGACTTTTGGCTTGTGGCTAGCCGCAAGCGCGCGAGGTTCTGCGGCGAGCTGGCAAAGACATAATAGCGGCGGGCCGTACCGTGCGAGCATGCGTCCGGCGCAACACTGCACTACTATAGTCAACGTAGATTTATCACGCTTTCAAATCTGCTGACCTTTAATAAAGCGAAGACGTTTACAAAAATAACCATTTCTCATCGATCCGTGCCAAGATAAATCTCAAATGAGTCCAAAAGCATGGTGGCAGACAACCACGAGGGAACCAGGCCGTCGCCTTCCAGTTTTTGATGCTATACAGGACTGTTGTGACCAGCCTCAAAAGCACCCAGCGTGGAATCTGAATTCTGGGGTTCTGAGGTTTGGTTTTACTGCTAGTTGCTAATTGCTAGCGCTTATTTACACTGCATATAGCGGACACAATCGTTAAGCCCCAATCCAATTCCACCTAGTGGTAGCGTTTGGTATGAAAGAGTCCCAAAACGATGTGGCGAAGCTAACTAAGCTAGCCTGCCTTTTTGTTCCACTTGCTAATGGAGCAAGGCGATCCATCTGGCTACATTTGGTGGTTTTGGGTGGGTGATACATGCTGGGAAGTGTAAAGTAGCAAAATGCAATGAAGTCACGCCGTGGCTACTGCCCAGTCTGTAAACGTGACGTTGCTAGAAAACCTACGAGTTCTTTTGTCCTCACTTGTTGTCCTTGGTTCCGCAAGTCCTTTGCTAAAGACCCCAAGCTTAGATTTGACTTTGGAATAGTCATCCATTTTCATTCCTCTTGTCAGGAATGAACTCGGGCCCGCCTCTTTGGATGTCTGGATAGTTTTAGTAGCTGGTTGAGCAGCATTTCGGGAACTCTGCTCGCAGACTATGCTAGGTTGACTCACGCTATTAGGCCAATTGTCTGGGTTTATTTGGCGGAACGACTGGGAGCAGCAGAGAGAGGCCGACCAGATTGAATTTTAAAGCCAAATGATGGCAGTTTAATAGAAAGCAGCCGCACTGCAGGCGGGAGGCTTTCTCTTTCAAAAAGTCCAAATGAGTCTGGAGAACGTTTGAACGCACGCTTACAAATTGGCCACGAGATGTTTCCATTTATCCAAAGGTCAACGAGGTTTTCCATTTTCTAAATACGGCTCGTGCGATCCGGGCCTCTCTCTAGCGTTTGCCATTCGTGACGACTAAAAATAGACTTACTTGGAACTGAGGCATCGTCGGAGGGAATACGACGCTCCTCCTCCGCAGGTACGGGAACATTCGCTCCACGAGCCCCAGGCGTCCCACAGAGTGTCTCGGTCCTCTTCGGAACGGGCCGTCCGAGAGCTCTGCGTGTCGAGAAAGCATCGTGAGATCAAACATCGCCCTTCTGCTTCACTTCAGGCCCGACGTGCGCTCCCTGCTTTCGATGGCGTGCTGCCGCCGGATTTGGCAACACAGCTCGGAATATTTCTGCAGCGTCCAAAGTCAATATTATGAGAAGATGAATTTTTGTGACTCTGAGGACAACGTGCGTCTCAAATGGCGAGTGACAGCCAGAAAAAAACATGATCCTCCCCATCCATCATGCCCCCCCGACCCCCTGGTGGTGGGGGCGGGGCTTCATTTTCTTGTAATTTAATAGGACAGATTCATTAAGCTGTAAAACAATGTGTTTATTTTGAAAAGGTCGGCATGGTCATGTGATAGGCATCACCTCCGTCTGACTGCGTGCGTGTTATGTTGACGACGCCGTCGGCGGTGCGTGGAATGACGCCCGAGGGTGAGAAGCGAGGAAGGCTAAGCTGGCATTCATCAAAATAAGCTGCCGCTCCCGACAGGCCGGCGACCCTGTGTTGCCTCTTTTTCACACATCAAAAAAAAAATACTGGAAGAAACGCTGGGACAAATCATCCAACCACCCGTGGTAGTGGGAATGCGTCTGAAAAGACTTGAGCTGCAAACGCATTCAATCAAATAATCTGCCATTCATCGGAGGATTTAAACTGGTGAAGAAATGCAAAGGGAGGGAAACAAAAAAGACCTTCGTATCATTTCACGCAATAGCCGAAACACAAAGACGGTATTTTGCATTTACATTTATCCCCCCACGGCTAACTCAAAACACCTCCCAAGTCAGAAAAAAAACAAAACTCAAGACTTGAGCTGAGTGATCATCCAAAGCTATAGGTGTCAAACCCAAGGCCCGAGGGCCAGATATGGCCCGCCATATCATTTTATGTGGCCCGCAAATGTGGCGAGCTGTTGTTACATGCAGTTTCTCACACGTGAGATTAATAAAGTTCCTCTTATCTTATCTTATCTTATCAAAGACAAATTTTGCATCAACTTTGTGTCGTTAATAAAATTACAAATTGCCTTCACTTTAAAAATAGAGATATTGCTTGCAATTTGTCTTTTTAAACGATTTGAACAGTTTTTACTAGTCTCTCATTTCAATCTAGTTATTCGTCAGTTTGTTGACAATCATAATCGTCCTCCGAGGGAAACTAGAAGAAGCAAAAGTCGGAAAGGAAAGGAAAATATGTCGACCATCAAAAAAACTTTTTTTTACGTACTTCGTACTGCTCAGTCAACAACAACAATAATAGATTCAAACTTCTAGTCCACCTGAGAGCTTCCACTGCATTCAAGATCATTTTTATATCTTAGTTGAGACACAGTAGCAAAAAGAGAGCACATGGAACCAGCGTTCCTCTTATTCGAAACGTGCGTGTCGTGAATGTAAACGGCGGCCGGAGCCAAAGAGGATGGCAGCCGCCAACGCGGCCAACACAGACCGCAGCCAACGCAACGGCGCTACTTTTAACTTTGTGTGCTCGCCAACTCCCCTCAATGTTTGGATCCACAGTAAATAAACAGACTTTGTCGGGCAGCCTCTTAATTCTCCTCCTTTTGAAAGGCAATCAGAGAATTTTGCAGTCAGCTGGCGAGCCAAGAGAGCCGGAGGCCCGACAAGGCTGGTGGAGAGACGAGAGGACAAGAAGGATGGAGGACGGAGAATTGGCTCCCGGCTCCGCTATTGTTCTCCGTGAAAGCGGGATAATAGAAGCTCCTGCGAGGATTCGAAGCTAATAATCAAACGGCTCGTGTGTCCGCTTGGCGGCTATCTAATCCGTCGGAGCGCATTGGGGACACGCTGAGCTCGTTTGCATGGCGGATGGGAAAAGCAGAAAGGCGGCCCGTGTACTCAATCAAGCGGAACGGCGGAAATGAGCGAAAGCGCCGATGCTCGCTGATGGACAGAGTCAATGCGAGTCACCTGTCAGCACCGTGAGGACATTTTCCTGGACGGGTGGAAGGGAAACCCGAATCGTACACACACACACACTGGATTGGCCTTGTCAGGTTGGCAAGACATTCAATAGGTGCACATCTGCTCAATCCCTTGTCTTGTGCATCGTTGCATCCTAACTAAAAAAACGAGATGGGGGGGGTGACCTCAAGGGAAGGAAAGGGACACTTTTCAGTCGCTGCAGTAAAGCCGAAAGGACATCCAGGCGTGACCAGGCGCCGCTCTGGAGTGCCAAGCCGCATAGTAAACAACATTTAAGGATGCAAATGCAGATGTGGTGAAGACGAGAAGAAAAGAGAGATGTTACAGTACCATGATGAGAATCGCCGTGAGAAGCAGTTTGCAAGATGTTGAAGGCTCCATGAAGCCTGACCAAGCCGTCGGTGCTCCTCTTTGGGTTAATCTAAACGTCTGGTCCGCCTGTAGCCTTCGTTCTGCGCCGAGGGTCCTTAGTAGTAACTTGGAGTTGGGGAAGGGAGGGAGGGATGGTGGGAGGGAGGGAGGAGTGTATATTTGTATGTGCAATGTGAGGAGTGGGGGGAGGCCTCAAGTCTGGCACAGGAGCCAATCAATAAATGGGCTTCACTCAAGCGTGCTAGGAGTTGGAGGGCAGCTGCAAGTTCACACGTTTGCGTCGATTAGGATGTCCAACGGACTTTATTCTTCTCGATGCTCACGTAAGGTCTCCTCTTCGCTCGCTCGTCCCGTTTTGCTTCTGGTCAGGCCCACCGAGTTTTTATTGAAAATGTCGCCCCCCAAAAAATACATCGTTAAATAAAAAAATAAAAAAAAAGGTTGTGACTGCGAACGAGCGCCATGTAAATCATCTCTTCTCGCAAAAAGCGGTCAGGAGTGACGTCGCCTTTCATAACATCTGGCATTTTAGGCCCAGAGCATGTGGAGTGGAGGTGGGGAGCCGTCCAGGTGGATGGACAATTCTGGGGGAAAAACAAGCAGCTGGATGGACGGCTTTTGGCATAAACCGAGAGACTTTCCACTTTCTGCAATGGCACGAAACAAAAAAAAACAAAAAAAAAATCTCGTGCCAGCCGGTGATCAAACCAAATCTCGCACCACAAATGGACATCCACTTGACCCCATTGCGGGCGGCGCCAAGGGGAAAGAGCCTTTCCACAATCCCGATGTTTGCTTTCAGAAGAAATCCTTCTCATATTTGCAAGTGCAAAAGTACAGAAAATAAACCGCCGCATTTGGCTTGACAACGAGCGCTGCCGAAGAAGGAAATGAATGCGTTTGATTGACAAGCCACTGGACCACAACATTGCTGGAGGTGTTTCGGACTCCAAGCAACAAAGTCGTGAAGGTTAATCATGTTGAATATCGCCTTCTCACGCAAGACTTCCCGAGCATTTGGATTTTACCACTGTTGTTACCACGGCAACCCCAGATCACCTGCTTCACTGGTTGGCGTGGCCCCTCGTAATATTTCTCAACTAAAAAAGGGCACATTTATGTAGTTCTCTTCGCTCTAGGCATGATTTACATCAAAGTTATTGTTAAAACAGCTTTCTGGGCGACTGCCTTCAAATGTTTTACCAGGATAGATTTTTTTTTTAACGACCCGCAGCTGAATAGCGACCACATTTCCCAATGCTTGTCCAAAGCCGGCGATCGGAATAGAGATGTAATTCCCCAGCGCCGCTCCAAGTTAAGACAGATGGAAGGTGAACGACTAAACTGCAGTTTTATCGAGTTCTTTGAAGTACACCTAATAAAATTGTGTCTTTTTTTTTTGTTACTTGTTTGAACTCACCGCAATTTTTAGCTACCGGTCTTGTTTTTTAGGATTAGCGTAAAGTTGATTCAAGTGAGCCATAATCCCAATTTGCTCACTGCATTTTATTTCTCACTGAAGAAATTGTTAGCACCAAAAGAGACGTCGAGCCACGGTTTCAATTTTCATCCTGAAAAACGGAGTCGCATCGCTTACATGTGTTTTTCATTGCTGGCGATGTATTAGGTGTTGTCGTTGGCTCGGGAACAAACGGAGAAAGCCATAGTCATGTGATGAAGGTGCTCAAAGTGAGGTTTGAACCCGTTTGGAGCGTCCTCTGCTATCGATTTGCGCCTCGGTCAGATAATGATGCAATAACAAGGAGCGCGAGGCGGCACTTGAGTTCCTCGCCGTGACCCGCGCCTGACCTATAAACGGCAACGATTAAAGGAGGGGAGGGAGAAAAAAAATAAATCTCAAGCGCAACCCATAAATTTCTCTTTTGATATCCGCGCAATTAAAGTTTCAACAAGGCATGTATCAAACAATTCCTCCACCTGTCATGAAGGCTCTTGTGTGGATTCCAGCAAAGTTCAAAAGAAGGAGAAAAAAAAAAAAACCATTAACCTCAGTTGCTCTTGAACTCGGTTTGAATATAAGTCAACGAGACAAATCTAAGTTTGATAAATGAGGTTGCGGTTTTGACCACGATCTCCACAAATGCCAGAGAAGCTTGAAATTGAACAAACTTGTCAATACAAATTTTTCGAACAGTGAAGTATCATCCTGCAATACAAAGACAAATTTCTTTGAGCACAATCAAGCTCGTTCTCGCTCCAACATTTTCTGTCCGGTTTCACACTGGTCCGCTTAACGGAGCAAGACAAAAAGTGGCGGCATGACTCACCAGCATCCCATTCGATTAAACCTCTCAAACAGCTTTTCCGAAAATTCCCAGCTGTCTAAATACGCTACCGTGATGAGAGCTTAATCGCTGCTCGGCCAGTAAATACCGCGAGGAGGCGAGAAAAGGCAAACAAGGACGTCATTTTAAACACTTTCTCGTTGGTGCGGTTGCATTCAGCTCAGCAGGGACACCTAGTGGCTACGATTAGAAACGACAGTAGCACGGCCAACCAGCAGTCAAGTCTTAATTAACCGTGTGTGAGGCACCTCGACGTCGCCCCCTTGTGAGGAGGAGCCGCCCTTCACTTCCTTGTCATTATCCCGAGTGAGGTCGCTGAGAATTTGTTGAGGAATGCTGTCGGTTTGCTTGTGGTCCAACCTGGAAAACCCCAGGCGCCGCAAATAATTGCCCAACAATTTGCAGTCCAAACAAAGCCTTCCTTATCGCAATTACTGCAAGGAATGCGAGCGGGGAGGGGAGGGGGGGGGTGATAACTTGTCTGATTTCGGCACAATCACGCCGATCAATTGATCGATGGCCGCGAATCCGATCAGATATCTTTGCGTTTGAAATCATCAATCATAGGCCCGTGCGGCTCCCCAACAGAATGTTTTCATGAGGGAGATCCTCGTTGCGTGTAATCGCCCATAAATTTGGAGGCTTCGCCGGGTCGCCTCATTTTGTGATTTGGGGATGGAAGGAATAGCTGAGGAGGTGGGAAAACACATGTTGCAACAGGAAGCATATTCCCTCAAGAAGAAATCATTTTCCAACCCTCGACTTGTTCTGTAAACACCTCGCAAGTTCATCCATCTTTCGAGGAGACCTGCTTCGTTTAATCAGGTGAACCCGATCAAATTTTTCAATTTGGAATATTTTTAATTGAGTCAACCCGTCATTCATTTTCTTCTCTTTCAGATCCATTTGAAAACTTCTTTCCATCTGGTTCTCGGGCTTCTTCTGTCGTCTGCATTTTCTCTTCTAACATACCGTCCTTGGGTTCTTCTCATCAGTCTTGCTTCTTGTATTCCCTTCCCTTGAACTTGGGTTACTTTCACTGATGCATTTGTTTCTGACTCTGCCCTTTCGAGTCACTGCGGACATCCATCAGCATCAATTTCATAACATCTAGCTACTTTTCTTTTCTTTTGCTTTCCCGAGTAGTGCCGCTTCTGTAATACATCACGGCTGGTCCAAGCACTTTACATTTTACTCTACCGGGACTCTTGTTACATATCCCGTCCAAGCCCCGCCTCTTTTTTTTTTGTATGTCTCCAGGGCTGACTACTTTCCATCAACACAAAGAGACTTAAAATATTCATCAAAGGCTTATCTCAATGTTCTCGAAATGTTTGGTCCAAGTGGGCCTTGTCTTCCAAGCGCTGTTCACTTTTCAGCTTGGCAAGCGTTGCCAAGGTTATCGCTCCCATTTTGTGAGCATTTTCTCGGCGGGTTCCAGCATATTCAAAAGTGTGTGTGTGTAGCTGCAGGTGTGCGTTTGCAGCGGTTGGACGGACCCAACAGGGACGCCAGCACGCTCTGGCCGCCAAGACCATAACCTTCTGTCGATATGTTAGCCGCACGCAACCATGTGCAAGTTCACACCAGGCGGAAACAATTGCGTCACGAGTGTAATTTCATGTTGCTGGTCACATGACTACACCAGGCAACCAGGCAGAGTTCATTTTAGAATCCTCACATACTAACCCGAAGCCTCCTCGACATCTCTCGGGATTTGCAAACGACTTAATTCTCGCCAGCCGAGCCATTAGAACCCACATGAAAGCGATGGACACGTTGCCCAGCGGTTAACCTTAACGGCGCTCCGCATGGGTGGCGGGAGATCTTTCAGCGGCAGGGAATTACGGGCAGGTTAAAACGGTTACTTACACGGGAGTGCTGTTTTTGTGCTTCTTCACTTTAATAAACGTGGTTAAATAATAAACAAAAATGTAATAAATGAATAGTCTTCACTTTAATAAACGTGATTAAATAATAAACTAAATTTAACAATAAATAAATAAATAAATAATCTTCACTTTAATAAACGTGATTAAATAATAAAGTAAATTTAAGAATAAACAAATGGACGAATAAAAAAAATAAATAAAAAATAAACGTCTTAAAGTGCTACACAGATAAATACGTTTTTTTAAAGTGCTACTGTTTTTTTTTTTAAACAGCACTTATGTTTAAAAGCAGGCAAGGTGTTTTGGGAATTCCCTTTCAGGACAACATGTTTGTCTTCCCAACGCAACAAACGAGGAGGCGCTTAACAGTAACAATCAGCTCCTTTTGGAGTCCGTCGGAGTGTGCGGTGCCAAGGTAGCGCCAAGGACATCCAAGAATCCTTGGATCGGACTTTTTCTTTCCACAGTTGTACAAGCATATCTGTTTATGGAATATAAACATTGGTGCAATCTGATATGTAAACAATGTCATGCAAATTACTGGGAAATGTATGCGTGGCTTGATATGGTGAAGAGGTGCAGAAATTGTTTTGCGGGGGAGGACAGGTGACAAAGCCGAATCTGCCTTTGGTTTCTAATTTTTTCACCACAGTCAAAATGACAAGTTAGCGAACTCCACTGAAAAGGAGATGGAAATGTATCCAAATATGCAGGCAACAGTAGCTGGCTGCACACAAGCCCACTTTGTCATGCGGCAAGGCCTCGTACCTCAACAGCATAACTTTGGTACCCAGAGTGCAACAGCGCAAGACCACATCATGGTCGCCAGGAATTTACTGAGAGCGAATGTTGACGGAACAAACAGACGGGCGGGATGACAGAAAGCTCCCGCGAGCCAACGCCACGTGGCTTGCTCGACACCGCACTCGCTGCTCGGGAGCTTCTGTCCAAACAGCATCTTGTAAATATACACGGCTAAGTCAAAGCAAACATGTCAGGGAAGGCAAATATGGGCTGGTTCCCCAAAGAAGCATTTTGTGCTTGGAATGGCATCGTTTTGCACTTTGCAAATAATCACCCTTCCTTGTTGCAAACGTTCAAATTTGATTTATTCATGCCAAAATTCATTTGGCTGTAAGCAGTATGGAAATTGGATAGATGTGTGAGCGAGTGAAGTGTTTATTATATATATAGACAATAAACGGTTGGGGGTACATAGAAGCACATCTATGACGGAGCTTCCATGCTGTTCCGTCAGCATCGCCTTAAGTGTCCAACAAATAAGACTCGAAACAAGCCCACGCAAAAAGAGAGGTCACCTCAGAAGAAGAAGAAAAAGTAAAGAAAAAGAAAAGAAAATAAAAAGAAAAGAAAAAGGCAAGAATTAGAAAAACTGAAAAAGAAAAAAATTAAAAAGAAAAAAAAAGGAAGACATTTATTTAAATTTATTTATCTCATTTTGAATTTGAAGAACAGGAGCAAATGGTCTGGCAAAAATTCCCCTCAGTGGATCAAGATGGAATTATCTCCTAATCCTCACGCTGACTCATTCGAGTCAGCCAACATCTCAGTCACCAGACCCCCACTTAGATGAACTTTGAATATTTGTCTATAACTGCTATTCATGCTTTATGCTTATTTACGGCTGAGTCCGCTAAAGTATATGTGAACACGGTTGCCGGGAAAACCAGATGCAAGCAAAGGTGTCGCGCTCCTCCCGAGGGGACGAGGTCAACAATGTCAGCCTCCATGCGGCCTACAGAAGTCAAAGCGAATACTCATGGGAGGCCGCCGTCCGCCTCCCGGAGCGCTCGCTAATTAAGCCGCGTTTATCTTGGCTGTGAATCAAACTCAATATTGAACCGAGATCCAACATGGACCATGTAGTCCGAGACCAAGCGAGCGCTGAGAGGAATCACAAATACGGCTCCGGGGAGTCTGCGGCCTCCGAACAAGGCTTTGGTGACATCACTCATCCGCTTTACGTGTCGTCGGCCTCCAAGCCCGCAATTTGTGGAATTAAAAAATGGCTTACCGGATCTTCGGGTTTTTGGCTGGTGTCGTGGAGAGGCTCTTCTGAGAAATGGTCTCGACGAATTAGGGCGAACTCTCGGATGAACACCGCATCGCCGTTGTTAGCCCACACGCCAACCTGGAAGCAAGAAATTGATCAATGTGAAGGCAAACATTGGAAAGATCCATTTCACTCCGCAGGTTAATCATTTGTATCGTAGGAAAACTTCTATTTTTGCTTGGAGTCCTCGACAGGCTGAATGTGGGGAAGGATGTGATGTCATCGGACATGAGCAAGCATCCCGGCTCGTGTGGCGGCGACAGGCGGGAGGAATGTTGGACAGGGCCCATTAGCAACGCGGCAGGACCCGCATTCTCAAGGATTCACACATCGGGGGGCCCACAGCTGCTCTCCGCAGCTCGTAAACACCCGCCAATGACACGGTTCGACTACCTCCGCCGAGTTGGACTTAGCAAGCAGAAGTGATGACGTGGATGGCAATGTGAAAAAAAGTGCCAATATTTATCTGCCCTGCCATTGGCTTAAAACTAAAACAAAGCATTTTCAAAAACTAATTTTAAAACTATAACTGAATAAAAAAAAAAGTCCAAGCGGAAATAAAATGAACTAATTATTTGCTAGCCCAGTTCAAATGGATCTTCGACGTCTATTCCCGTCAACGGCAGTGAATGAGTTAAAACCTGTCCGAAAGCACATATTTTTCCAACCTTAGAAGTTCCCCAGTGGTACACAAATTGCGTCAATGAGGCCTTCTGTGAAAAAAAAAGACCTCTCCTAAGTAGGGTGGATCAAATTTGGTTGGGTTGAATGTACGATTTTTTTTTTTTTTTTTTTTTCCCGTGGCCACCAGCAAAATGACTCAACATTGGAGTCAAGCCAGTCAGATACGAAAACCACACAAATCCACTTTATACATGTGAGAAAAACTCCGAACGTGGCTCCACTGCTTATTTCTCAAGTGGTCTCAAGTGCTTTCAAGACCCCCACGCAACATATAATGCGATGGGAACACAAATGGCCGACACGAGAGAGGCTTTATCAAAATACGAGCGCAACACGAGAACCGCAGCTTCGCACCCGAGCGTGTCGTCCCTGCCCACCAGTGTTTAACGATTCAAACTAAACAGCCCCTGGAGAACGGACGGCGGTTCCGTGATGACATCACAGCTCTTGCGACATCAATTTGTGTGACAAAGGTCAAGTGAAGAAGCTGACAAGGTCAACGACTCATTTTGATGACGTCTCGTGCAGGGAGGCAGAAAGTGAACAGCAGCTTTACGTTATTTCATTGACATTGAGCCAGAAAGCGAGCATGCTAGCAGAGAGCAAAAATCTGGATTTGTGTTACAAGCAGGCTCACGTCCAACGTTTGAATAAGGACAGGCCGTTTTTTTTTTTCGAAGACTGGCTCCTGTCTGAATGAAATTGAAGAGGAAAAGATCTTTTTTTTTTTTGCTAATCTGGGATTTCTGCAAGTATTCACTTAACACATTTTGGAAGAGGAAACATTGCGGCCTTCTTTTCCTCTCCCTCGCTGCTCATCTCGTCAGAGGAAATAAAAAGAAGCTTTTTCTCTCGTATGCCATATTGGAATCTATTTTTCCACTCTTGATGATGAAACCTTGGGATTAAGAACTTCTTTGAGGCTATTTTGTAATTTTGCAACAGATAAGACAACGAAAAGCCAAGAGAGTTCTGGCTTACTTCCTGGTTCCAATTTTCCCTATTCGCCACGAGAAAGCGAAGCAGCACTTTCATCACGTTCTCCGCCTCCTGATGGATTGTTTAATTATCTTACAAATCTTCTTCAAAACCTTCTCAGCCCATCTGCCAGATTCCTTTCAACCTCTCCGTCTCTTGAGGCTCGTCTGTCGGCCCAACACGGATTCTTTATAAAGCTCCTCCGATGCGTCCAACTTTGCGGGAAGGGCTCGAGAACGACTGTGACGATCCATTCTTCAACCTTGATCAAACACCTTCGGGATGAAAAACCCGGGCAAGCGTGAGGTAATTGTTGCAGCAGCTGTCGCCTCAAAGAAGCATCATAAAGAATATTAGCGTAAAAGGTTTGTGCGCGGGGGGTAAAAGGCAACTGGAGAACTCATCTTACAGCATCCATCATTTTTTATGATGGTTGTCGGCGGCCATTTTTTTTTTTCTTTTCAACTATCTGCCGGCGTTCGGGACCGCAAACTATCGGCTTGTAACACAAACAGGGGAGCGAATACGATAATGTTCATACCGGCTGTGTCGTCTCTGCTGTAAATCGCGCTTCATCACCAAAAAAAAAGCAACGTGAACATTTGACTAAAGAGTGTAACATAAGCTAATCGCATAATTCCTTTTGAGATTCAGCCCACCTGCCCACCACGTGTTGCGGGCGCCAAGTTGCTACGAACTGATTATGTGGTGGGACAACACAAAGAGAGCTGCGAAATCCACGCCGGAGGCCTTTAGAAGCCATTAACGTAGCCGGGCAGAATGTCACACGTCCAAAATAGATTTAGCACTAAACTTCACGTCCCGCTCGGTAATAGCTGGTCTTATATTTAATGTGGAGCTTTTTAATGAGGCCCTCAAAACAGCTCTTTGACAGCTCACAAAACAGCAGCAGCAGCAGCAAAAGTTTGTAACCGCCCAATCGCAAAGCTAAAACTTGCATAGCGACAGAGGAAGGGTTCATAGGATCGGGCGGGCTTTCATGTGTCGCGGAGGAAATTGACACCTTTGGCCCTTTGGTGCTTAAAGTGCATATCAGCGGCAGGAAGTCATGACAGGCCCGCGTTGGTTCCCACGGTGATGTCAGGGACGGCACCGGCGCTTGTCATTTCCTGAAAGGACGTCTAGTCAAAGGCGGGAGCCTCGCTCGGGTCGACTCAAGTTACACGCTTATTAAAACGCATCCAGTTAATCACATAGACGTCTATAGTCGTCAATGGTACTGAAGGAGTTAAAGAGGAAAATTCACAGATGTTGCTTGTATTTCTTTCGCTCATTTGCATCGGCTTGGCTTTGTCGACGTTCTCCCGAGCTTCAAAAGGAGGCAGCTGGAAGGCTTTGTTCGGACTTTTTGCTATGACATCCACCCAAAATGCATGCTCCATCACACCCACTTAATACGAAAAAAAAAAAAGACCACTTGTTTTTCTGACTACTGACTCTCGCCGTGATTGATGGCCTTGGCTCCGCATTTCGTGGATTGCGGCATGTAACGCAGGCGGGAGATTATGTAAGGATGTGAAACTCAAGCGAGCCAGGGTGGACAATCCTGAGTTTGTTTCCCCCAAATCATCCATCTTTTCGCTCCTCTGCCGAAATCTCCTCTGTCCTCGGGTCCAAAAGCAGATTGACTAATTTATCATTCCGCTTTCACGCCAAGCGAAGCTTCAGAAAGTTATTCATTTCAATATAGGCGGGTAGAGATGAAGGACTCTGCGGAGACCAAAAACGTCCAATTAAATCAAAATCAGGTCGAGCCAATTGGCGCCGATGATGCAACAATTTGCATCTGTTACTTCGTATTGAGCAATATTCGCGACAAATCATCTCGATTTTAAAAACTCCATGTTTTGAACGAGTCAGAAAGGTTTCCACGGAGAGGGGAGGCTGATTTGAAGCTGTTGGGGGAAAAAAAAGTGTGAAAGTGTGTTTATGGTTTTCAGGCCAGTCCATCACATTAACATTGGAAGCATTCACACGATTACATTTTGGCAAGTGAGCAAAACTCTGTGCTGCAGTTTAATAGATGCAATTGACTTACTCGCCTGGCTGTGGCTGCATTAAATAACCACAATCGCTGGCTATAAGCACTAATGAAGCAAGGTGTGGTTGGAAGCCGCTGAGCTCAAGACCACACAGCAGCGACAAAGATTGATGATGTTGCAGCGTACGAAAACCACAACAAGAAAACGGCAGCCCATTCAAAATCCGAGCTTTATTCGTAACCGCACGCTGGAAACATCTCAAGTTTCAATTTAATCAACGTGTCTGAAGACATCAAGAGATAAGTAGGAGTTGCTCCGCAGGTTCGTACTGACCTGAGAGATAACACTAATAAAATTCCTCTTGAAAAGAAAAAAAAAAATTGCCTTGAAGGAGGCATTTCTGGAGCAAAGTCAGTCATTTTTCAATGATCTTATCACTTGAGCTGTAAGTAACAGCATGCGAGGGAAAACACCATTCCGTACAGTACCATTCCCCAAATGAGAAATTCTGGTCAATGGATTTATTTCGCTCAATTTCACTTGTGCCATCACAACGCAAGTCATTGCAGGATTAATCATGGCAGTTCCCCTAACACAGACCTCGTCTCCTTTTAAAACCTACGCAATCTGCCCACGCCAGACCTCCCAGTAGACCGATGCCTGAATAGCTGTTTTCTCTGAAATACACAAAGAACAAAACTGGCAAGCATTTGGCCCAAATCACGACCACATTCAATGAAGGAAATGAAACCTCAGCGCCGTAAAGCAAGAACCATTAAGTATAAAATGCGATCTGTGAAGATTCCCGTACCAGTGCGTTGGGGCCAAGAAGTTTGTACTGTTGAGTTTTCCTGAGCTGGCTTTTTTGCCAGCAGCAACATTCGCTTCGTCTGCATTCACTGCCGAACTCCAATTGTGGAGCAAAATGTGCTCAGAAATTTGCTGAAGTTCCTCGTATGATAACCGGCAAAGGTTGATGGTCCATTATCGAGATCACAGACGCTTTGGTTTTTCTCACCGGTCCAATGGTGTAAATAGGTCCAAAGACTGTCTTGTCAGTGTTACTCCCACAGGGTACAATTAGCTCGGACGACATCATTGAAAGGTACCCTACGAAGTGAGAGACCTGCTTTCAAAAACACATTAAAGGTTTAGTTAAAAGACATTCCAAAAACGTGTCTGGAACGTCGGCGTAGTCGGTTTGAGGATTGCCAGTACGTTGACTAATCATTCCCTGTCATTCTCATGCTATGGCTGGCAACAAGGAGCGTTAGCATAAATTACAGCACTGACATCTGAAGCACAGCCGGCCTTTAAATTAAGAAGATCGAAGGTAGCAAAACTGCCTGGGTGCTTATGATTCTCGGGAGCCAGCTGCTTTTGTTGACTTTGGTATTCTTCTTCTAAACACGTGGCTAAAGAGACAAGCTAGCGTTAGCTCAAAGCTAACATGTTGGGAGAAGCTGGAGGAACCACAAGAAAGAAATTTGTCAGGCTTGTTTAGCCTGGCAAAGCAGCTCATGTTCTGAACATGGTGGCTGATTAGGTGCTACTGAAATATTACAAAATGTATCAATTTATATTATATATAAAAGAAGGGTGCAGGGGGGGAGTGTCAAGGCTAGCTAAATAATTGGATTTGGCTCAGTTTAACCATGCGAGTGTGCTCAGCAATAAGGCTGTGTTTGTACAGCTGGAGCGCATGCCCAGGGTCATCTCAGTGGGGAGCAGAGTTTGGCAACGCTTGGGCATAGCTACAGAACAAGCGTGCTGAAGAATCCCTGGCTTCTGTCCTAACCCTGTCCTTCCCCTTTCAAAAAACAAGCAGGTTAAACTCACTAAAAGTCTTGAGCTGCTTAAGCTATACAGAAAACAAAGCCGAATCTTTAAAGCAAGACACAACAAGGCAATGACGAGCCGAGCAGCTTAGAGGGTCAGCGAAATGGTATTGACAAAAAAAACATCCAGAGGAAGTTGTCCCTCAAATATAAGATTGATTTTGGAACAGTGCTGATAACACAGAACAAGGAACTGAATACCGTTACACCTAACATTCCCAAAGACTGTCAGGAATCTTCCCTAAATACCTCCAGACATTTCAGTCGGTAACCTGTAATCGTAGTAATGAGTAGAACAGCCAAAACAAGCTTGCAAAATGTACATACTCAGTTCAGATATTCACGCTCGGACTTGCTCTGGCATCTCAGGTTCCAACCTGATAGCCCCCCAAATTGTTTCTGCCATCAAAAGCCTTACAATGCTGTTCAATGAGGCCTTAGTTGTCGCGTCGAACAGATGGCAACGCATTCTGTGGGGTTGGGAACTTTCCAGACTTGACACAAAGATCCCAAGGGTATACAGTATGTCAAGTCAAGAGGTGACGAGATGGAGTGTACCAAGATGGTAAATACTGTTCTTTCCTATAAATCCAGAAACTATCAACAAAAAGGGCACTGTTGTGATCTGAAAACCATGACCGGTCTCTCAAGTTTCCATCAAGAACAACCAGAACCTTGAGACCTCAGTCCTGTTAGGTGAGTCGGAGACAGGTCATTGCCGGACACTTTGTCTCTTCTTCAAAAACTTTGCTTCGGAACCAGACAGATTTAGAGCAGCTACAGAGCAACAAGAAGCAGAAGTCCCAACTAATCTCAATAAAAGCTCTGACAAGGTAACCCTGTTAGATCCTACTGATCCCACCCTACCATGGTCTGGATTTATTTTATTAGGTGTGATTGGACAGTATGTTTTGGAGTTTTAGAGCAGATTGTGGGCGCCAAAGCGGCCACTGTGTTTGTGTTTTATGGTTCTGCTTTTCAGTTCATCGTGCTCATGGTTTATGAGGGCAGTTTCAGTGGAGGGTGGAACCCATCCGACCGAAGAAAGATCAATCCTGTTCTCGTCCAATGACACGGATTGTCCAAGATGACAGAAACACAGAAGGCCTTTCAAATAGGGAGAATTATGACAACAGCTGGGTGTGCCTGAAACTGATGAGACACAAGTGCTGGATCTGCCCCGATTCTCTTGCGTCATCCAGATAAACTCGGGCATGCGGGTTCACTGAGGGTCCACGAGTAAAACTCACAACCTTAAATATATATTGAACCTAACAATCTGGCAACGGGATGCCAACTTGAAAAAAAAAAAACACCTCTCTATCCTTTTCACTCAAAAAGTGGAAATCATTTTAACCTCAGTGACCTTCCCACTCCGCTGCAGGGCCAGCAAAAGAAGCGGCGGTCATCCATTTGGAGAGTCCAACCAGTGAGGCGCAGGAAACCAGAAATCGATTAGTTCCAGGAAAAGGGAGAGGCTGAGTATGATGACACGAAAGCAGGATTTACGACAAAACTACATCTGTGCGCTGCTAGTGTCATACGCTTCAAGACATCCATAAAACTAGACAATTAATGGAAAATACAGATATAGAAGACAAGCTCGGAGCAAAGATTTGGGGCATGTCAGCGCAAGAATATCGCACGGGTCCATCAATCAGTGCGGGAAAACGTCATCTTTTACTTGATTTAAACAAATGCGCTCTCACTTTTTCTGTGTCACATGATTGCGGCGAATACAGAACGTCGCCCATTTGCTGCGTAAACCGCCAGCTCGGTGTCGTAAAGTAGCCACAAATTAGCCACAGCTATTTCAAGCTAGCAAATGTTGTGATATTAACGAGCGGTTAAGGATTATTCATTACCGAGCTACCGCATTCGCTGGCGTGGGTGAAAAAGCAATAAATACTTCAACCGTTGTGCAAAAAAAAAAAAAACTGCCTAATTTATTTACGTGTGGCTAGCTGCCAGGATTTTGTGGCTAATTAGCATGCGTTGCAGAAGACTTTCAATTACATGAAGCCAATGGGCGTTGTAAAAGTTTCATTTTGGCTTTGAGCCATTCTTGGTGCCAAGTACTAAATGTCACCCACGTTAATATGGCGGGAATTAAGAACACATAATACAGTGTGCATGGTATCACGATACAGTCTCTTGCTAGCTGGCAACCTGCCGATCACGTAACGATTTAACAGTAACAATTATGGGGATAAAGCCGCTTTCAGGAAGCACATTCCAGCTTTGCCTCTCCTGCCAATCAGCCTCTCGCAGGCACACGACTTCTATTAAAAAACAAACACATGCACACAAAAAAAAAGACATTCTTGCCCTGCAAACATTTTTTGCAAGTGGAAACATTCCTGCTTTGTCAGTCAGAATTAAATCACGCATTCCTTCCTCCCCGCATTGGCAAAACGATTGTTAAACATTTGTTTGCTTGGCACATTACTCATTCGGTGGCACCTTGGGGGGTATATTTAGGTCGAATTCTCAGAAAATGTGAAAATTAATTGACATACCAAAAAGTTTTTATTTACTGTTTGGAAAAAAAATGATATTGCTGAAATCAACAATTCTAATTTTTTCTTTCTGCTTCAAAACAGGAGCAGGGCAAAGGGGATAAAAGAAGACTACTGCAGAGGACAAATTCCAACACGTCGGGGACACGTGAGATGTTTTTTTGTTGTTGTCCCCCACCGAGATCACTGCGAGCACGAGCTTTCGGGCAAAGTCATCAGACGACGGTATGGTTGGACGAAATTCCTCAGTGGCATTTAAATTTAGCGCCACGCACGGACAAAGGCCGTCAAGTGAGTCAATGCCTTGAAACAACAGTAGCCAGCGGGCGCGTTTTTTTTTTTTTTGTTGTACGGGTCAAACGTCCATCACTGCTCAGCATTGAAACAACATGCTGCGGGCTTCTGGAAAACATCAAATAATAATAAAAAAAAGGTCACAAAGAGTTGGCAGTCAAGTTCACGCTAAGGTCTTTAAAATTATGCTCCCAGTTGCCACCTGATATAAGCACTTTAAAAAAAAACATGCTTCATTGATCGCTACGCTAATTTACTGAAAATAATGTATTTAAAAAAAAAAAAAAAAAAAAAAAAACACGTTTGACACGTAAATGTTAACCCCCTAAAGAAAGCAGAATATTCTGTTTTCCTCTGAGGGGCCTACCGAATAGCGCCTTCTGCTGTCAACTGATATTGACGTCAAAATGCTCATCCGACCGAAGACTAGAAAACATCGATTCTCCGACGGCTGCTTCAAGACATGGTGAAAAAGGTTTGTTATTGATAAGTGAACGCCCGGCGCTATGACCCGCCACCCAAGCAGTCGCCCAGACACACAGGCAATCTTGTTAGCAGTAGATTGAGCCTTTCTGTCCTCCCCCTTGTCCATTTCTCACACTCCAATCCAATCTCCTTTCCGCCCTCTCACAGCAGCAGACAGATAGCCGCGCTTCTATTTGTTTTCCAAGCCGTCACGGAATCTGGAATTAGTGCCTGTCGGCTCCCTCGCTCCGGGACGCTGCGAGATTATCTGCTCGGCGCGACACGCTTTCATGTACGTTTCCTTGACTTGGCCTTTTTTGCTCTGGGGACATCCTTCACAGGACTCTGCCGCGCTTTTTTGTTTTTAAAGAAAATATAAAGAATTAAACTGTTTGTGTATTGTGATTTAATGCTGCCATAAGATAAAAAAAAAAAATAGCGTTAAAATATACCGTATGTCTAAATGTGTTGCTCCACCATTTGTGTTCAAATGCGTTTCTTCTGAAACGGCTGCTATTGATGCTAACCATTAGCATGGAAATGGCGTTTTCCATATATATTAGCACTAAGCTAAATCGACTCTGGTAATTACTATCAATATTATTATTATTCTTAAACCTGATGAGCTAAAAAAACAAAACAAAGGCAGATCTGTAATCAGCGCAAAAAATATTTTTTTCCTGATTGAAATAATCCATGGTACAAATGTGACTAGTACAAATGTGACCAGGACAAATCATAGCCACTTAATCATGCTCCGATTTCAACTTCCTTGTTGACCTTTTTCATCCATTATTTCCTCGTTCTGCCCTTTGAAGTGTCAAATGGGGCCTCTTTCCCGAACTTTACAACGCTCCCAAGTACCGTTTTCAACACTTTGACAAGACTGCTCGCACACCTCCAAGCTCAACTTCCCTCTCATTTGACCTCTCCCGTCGGGGGGGTGGTGATCCCCCCTTCTCGTTAGCACCACTCCCGAGTGCTCCCGCTGCAGCTCCTGCCCTGGGAAGAAGGGATTTGAGGTCAAGGCTGGGGCAGAGCTGAACGGGCGAGGGGGACGCTCCAGTTGTGAGCCACGTGAAAAAAAAAAAAAATATGCCGAGCAGATGACGCAGTTCGGGACAAACAAAACGGGAATAAATCAACGGCGCTCCATTGCAATGACGGAAGAGGCAGATGGAGTCCAACATGTTTCATGGGGACGGAACGCCAGAGGCTGGATGGTGAGAAAGCAAACCTCCTGCTGAGGGAACAAGCGTGCTCACAAGAGGGTTCAAGGGGGGGGGGGGGCAACCACCTGCAAGTCACACAACTGTAAACTATCCAGGAGGAACAAAAGTGCCCCTTCTGCTGTAACGTTGCCATCTACTGGTGGCCTCTTGGCAATGCACAATATGTACTTTATTGCTCCATTTTTTTTCCACACTTGCTCCTAACGCCAATTTTGGCTCGAAATTGTCAAGTGAAGGCACCGCTGTATCAAATTTGCACAACAACTTCGAGTGCCAGTGTCTCAACTGACGAGCCCTGTCCCCGTTCCCATTTTCCATCGCCTTTGCCATTTTTTTTCCGTCCAAATGGAATAAACGCCCGCTTGAGCATCCGGGCACACCTTGAGCGGAGTCGCTCACGCGAGAATGCCAGCAACACTGTGAAACGTTCAAGTACCACTTCAATTTGGCTTGACATGACACACACCCGGCGGAGATGAAGACCAGATGGCAACAATGGGATGGGAATGAAAGCTTTTGTTGTGTAACTGAAAGCAGTCCTTCATGTTAACACACTCCAAAAACTTGCTCCAGCCGTCTATTGATCACAAGCCAGATGTTGTGAGAAGTGCCCGATCTGGGCCCATCCGTCTCCATATTCATTTTCCGTTCCGTCCCGCAACAAAGACAATCGTCAAAGCGAAATAAAAATCCGTCTTTGTCATCAACACTTGAAATGACTTCCACATTTGCAATCTAGCTTTTGTTAACTCAAGTAAACAGTACTTGACTTTTCAAGTAACTCGGTTATCTTTTTAAGGTCTGGATCGCGCCATCAGCTTCCTGGAGGCGGCATTCAAACGTTAAGTGGCTCCATTTCCTTGAATCAACACGACAATTTGTTGCTTCTTTCGGCCGACTTCCTTGAGAGAATTCCAGCGAGATCATTCAAAGGAATTGTGGTGGCCCGGCCGGCACTGTGACAGAAGAGAAATTGTTGCGCAGATAGCTGCTTCTAAAGGGCACATTTGTCCTTTTTTTTTTTCTTCTTCCCCCTCCTCCGGGAAGATTCTGCATGGCTGCACGAATCGAGGGAATGTCGTGAGAGCCCTCCGAGGCTCGCTGAAGGTATGCCATTATGTCACCCACAAAGGAAGGTGTATTCCATTTAGGGTCAGAGCCACAGGCCACTTGGCCCACACACGCAAATCACGTACAAGAGGACCTCCAAAGACCAAACAAAGTATAGAGCCTCATTTTTCATCTTAGGCCAGAATAGTCGCGGCGATGACCTGACATGAGAGGGTCACTTGTTGATCGGAAGTCACCGAATGCGTGATTCGTGCTCTCCGTGCATCTCGTCATGTTTTGGCCGCCACCTCAGCGAGAAGTTCTCTGGAAATTTCGTGAGCTAAAAACAGACACCGGCTGTAGAATGTCTCAAAGAAAAAGCTATTGAGGACAGCGCCGGATGACGGCCTTCATATCAGACGCTCAGTGATTTAAGAGCGGACGAAACCAAGGCCGGACCACCGTGAGGAGTTCTCGGCACCTGTCGCGGCCGCCTGGGAGGGGAGATAACGTGCTGGAGAGGCGATTAGTAGGCGCTGAGTGTACACACGCTGCTGATTAGGATGAGACGCGTGCGGCGTCTCATCGACTTGAGCGCCTTCCTGGGGGATACGACGCGTAGGAAAGGGGAGGGGCCGCTATCTATCTATCGCTCTCTCCATCCAGTTATGTATTTATATATGTGATTTATATATAGATATATGGTTGCATTGCCAGAAGTTTGCGTCCAAATCCATTTTCAATTAAAAGTTAAATAGTACAGTTGACTAACTTGGTAATGATAAACAAATATTTTTTGGTACATGAAACGTTCAAAACAGGAGAATAATCAACAGTTTTCTGTTATTGCAGATTTTTTTTTTTTCCCCCAACAGCAGCACGTCCGTCCCCATCTCTTGTGCATTGTTCAAACAAAGTAATTTGTCATGATCAGACCTTTCTTGACTACACAAGTGCGCTCTTTCGAACCTTACCTTGACCCAAACCGCGAACAGAAGCAGTCCGGTTGCGCCCCAGCCGCCCCCCGTCATCTCTCCCTGAATTCCGCGTGTTTGCACACTGAATGGAGGGAGACGCGTCTCTTTTCCCTCTGCTTGGTGCTTGTGCGTGTGTGTGACAGTGTGGAGGGGGCGTGGATGGAGGGGGCGTGGGTGGTTGGAGGGAGGGAAGGTGGGAGGGGTGTTGACTCAGCGCAGCTACCGCTCCGAAACGACGCGCGGCTGACGTAACATTTTTCAGATATGTTGCTCTCGTGCGAACACGTTACTGCTCAATTTATGTTTGCATACCAGGCAGGAGTCAAGAAAAAAAAAAAAAAAAAGAGAGGAAAAGAGAGAGATTCTTAAAGAAACACGCTCCTGGACGGCAGAGATCAACGCACTGACGCATGAGTTCAAAACATTACTTGGGACAACTTTGAAATTGCATGCTGATGAGTTTCTGGTTCTGCGAATGGACACATGGATATAGAAAAATGACTGGATGATTGAAAAGAAAGATGCCTGGAAAAAAGAATAAGTAAGGAAAACCCTAATAGGCAGCTGTGCCCAGGGACGGAGTTAAATGGTGGCTGGGGGTAACCATATCCCCCCCTTTTATTTGTTATATAATCAGGCCACGCCTTCACCTACAGGAATTTTTTTATTTATACTATTTTTCCCTATTTTTAACCTAAAGGCAAAATTTAGAACTGAATGAAGAATTTTTGATACGGTCAAAATTGATCACTCTGATTAGCTTTTAGCTAGCACAAGCTAATTAGTGCTTGACATAGAAGTAGACTACGAGACACAAAAGCAAAGCAATGTAAAATAAAATGTTTTTATCTAATAAGTTAAGCTCAACTTGTTCCTGCTTGAATCATTGTTGTGATGAAGTGTGAATTTGATTTTATGAAACACTGACTGTGGATGATACGATAAAGAAATGACAGAAATGCTTTCTTTTTACGAGGGGGATGACACCAACACCCTCTCCCACGTGCAGGTGGTCAAATGTCAGCTTGACCCTCGTAAAAACATTTATGCGCTTTGAGATAAGACGATCGGCTCCTATTTTTCAGATCCCCGCTGTCTTGTTAATTTGTTGGAAGCAGAAGAATCAGGCGAAGCGAGCGGTGCCTCCGTCGGAGCTCCGAGAGCAAGCTCACAATCGTGCAAGTATGCGAGGTATGAAGCACCTGAATTGCTGGCTGACACGCAGGCTCCAATTCGGGATAATCTCCATTAACACGCCGAGCACAGGAACGCAAATGTTTATACCCCGAGGAAAGCGAGACAAACCCCCTAAAGTTTCATCCTGGAAATATTTCTTTAAAGGCGGGGTTTGTTCATGGCAAATTCATAAGGTGCTCTTGAACTTTGACCCTGCCCCCCCCCTGCACCAGCGAATATCATGAATAGTTGACATTGAGAGCGGCGAGCGAATAGCTCAGCCACATCCTCATGTTACAAGCGGGATCAAAATGAACTTCCCTAGGTTGCCGCGGTATTTTTAGCCGCTGGAAATGCTTAATCGCCGCCGACTTTTCTCTCAAGGCAATCAGATGCCGCGGTTTGTTTTCATACGACGGTACGAGTATGTACGCAGCATGCGGAGATTTCCTCGCTGGAAATTCTTCTCGGAGGTCAGCCCCCCCCGACCCTCATGAGTAACCCGCTTGTCTCCCCTTTAGGCCAAGCTCAAGCGAGCTGTTTGATCAGTCCCTGTTTGGGCCGGGAGTCAAAGTGCTGCTTGTCACATGTGTTCAAAGAGCGGGGCCAGGAATTTGCCAGCTACATGGCCCTTCATGGGACAGCGGCTAGTTTGTTTTTGCACTCCAGCATGTTGGAAAGGCGACCGCAGGGGCAGATCCAGACACGATTACCCATTCAAGACAGCCAAATACAAAAAAAGCAAAGGCCAATAACAAAAGTCTTTTTTGAATTAAAAACAAAAATGTATTGCATGAATTACTGACATTATGTCTCGTCGCATGACAGTATCCTAAAATTCCAAAATGTCTGACCTGTAGGTGGCGCTCCACTCACTGGTTCTGCTCAGTTACTGCCCCCGATGCAAGTGCACTGAAACAGGCAAGATAGTCAAAATTAATGATCACAGCTGTGTTTTGCTTGGATCATCACGAAACGTTCTTGATGGGCAGGTTCAAGAGCTATAAGCGAGGCACAAAGGGTCACGCGGTGGTCGTTTGCATAGCGTGCACGACACGAAACAACACGTGGTGCTCAGGTAGAGCGCTTGCAAGCGAGCTACGTTGTTCTTGGCCGCCGTCTGTGCCCGGTCGGGGGCCTTTAACACTCCCAAAACAAAGACATTGCCTGTGTTGTTGCCAACCCCAAAAATGTTTTTCTAATTCCTTCTAAGTGGCTATTTAAGCAGCTGTTTTCTGCAAACATTTAGCTGCGAATCGTTCTTAATTTGATTCTCTAATCAAATCTGCAAATCTGAGACGAGTTATGAGGGGGGTTATTTCCTCGCCTCTCTCTCTCGTGACTTGGAGGTCAGCATACAGCGCAATACGGAGACTTTTTACACCTTGTTGACAAAATACTTAAGAAAAAAAAAAAAAAAACATTCCCAGGGTGGTCACGAGGTCACAGCTTACATACTGCACTGTTGATTGAGTTTCTCAGTGGGTACTTCCAGTTAACCAGTGAAAGTTGTCATTTAGTCCCTTTGAAAGTCAAACCGCATTAAGACTAGAATAATCTTACATATGTATTTTTAGGGCATAAAAATTTGGTGTCAAAGCTTTAAGAAGCACTGTAGCCTTTTCTGACAGCAGGTGACGCTTTCCCAGGAGAGGAACACGCAGGTATCTGTTACCCAGCTCCATTAACTGCCACACAGGGACAGTGGAAACTAGAGAGCAGAGCCACAATAGACTTATTTTGGTATCCTGCGTAACCCCACTTGCATTATTCATCACTGTATTAACTACAAGCAAATCTGCTTTGATTCAAATACCTCATATATGTGCATAAGATGGTCCTAATTAATACTATCACAGATTTTTTTTAAATATATATTTACAATGGAATTGCACCTTCATGACGTATTTCAGAATGAAGCGCCCAGCAAGGTTTCCAAATGTTCAATTGGTTTGCTTCAGCGCCATCTGGTGTTAAAAGTTATAGGACCATTGCAACTGGAAAGGCCACAGGCACCAAGATTTAGGAAAAACGGACCTATCAAATCCATTCACGTATATTCTTTGTTCATGAAGATTTACTTTTAGACCATTATCTACCTATCATTTGTTTCCAGACTCTATTAAACCAGGCATCACTTTTTAGACTTTACTGCCATCTTGTGGCGGAACTCTTTTAGTGCAAACAAAAACATTGAGTCACATCAGAGAAACACTTCAAAAACTTTATAAACAGACGTTATGTACACACCCAAATATAGAAATATATATATTATTTTGTGTTTTAATAGAATTTGAGTAAGTTAGTCTTTACATCGTAAGCAAATGAGCTAGTGACGTCATTGCGCAGGAAAACCACCCACACCACTTATGCTGCTTTCACAGACACTCGTAAAGTACCCAAATTCAGTCATTAATTAAACGATGTAAATAATCCCTCTCAATATTTACAAAGATGGTAGTATTGTACAACTGCCTCACGTTTTAAGTCTAGCACTACGCATCACATAACGCTAATAAAAGCTAAATAAATATCAATCTGTGGAAATCTCCGCGTTTAAAACGTCACACTGGTTAACACTTCCGGGTTGTTAGCCTGTCGCGTTGGCTACCCGCTTTGTACGCAAATAAAATACAAATGCAACTAATTGTAAAGTTAATCATGAGCATTGGAGCCACTGACCTGCAAAAACATGTTTCCGAGTGACTTTGCATGGGGAGCTGCAACTGCAGCATATCAGATTGAAGGTAGGGACGCAAACTCCGCAGCTACGACCAATCATTGATTATTATTAGTTTTTTTCCGTTAGAAATCTTTATTTAAAATCCTCAATTTACAAAAAAAAAAAAGACTTAGTAAATACATAAAATAATAATTTGGTTTTTTCCTCACCAATCTAACTTTTTATCAATGCTTACAATTAATGCAATGGACATGAAACAAAAAGAATCATAAAAAACAATGAATGAAAGAATAAATAACCAACAACAAATTAAAAACATGCCAGTGGTCGCGAGTAATTGAATTAAATAACTCTAAAGACATTGAAATGGGAGCATTTGATAACATTAATTAGCGTTAATTAATTTCTATTCCAGTTCTTTCATAGATTTTACCTTAGTAAATTCACATTTGTAAAAATAATATTTTGCGAGAAATATGAGTTGACATAGCTCAAAGTTACAACAGGTGTTATTCCAAGACAAATCTGCAGCTGTCTTGCCATTTTTCTTATGTGTAAATTTCTAGAAAAAAAACAATTATTGTTTAAGATAGTCATTTTGTCAAATTGACATTACATTTAAATAGTAAAACAAGAATTTGGAGGATGAACCTCAAAGCATTCATCAAGGGTTTTCAAATTGTTCTAGGGGGTTGGCAAGCAGACGGCAAGGGTCCGAGCATCTGGGACACATTTTGTCATGAGGAGGGCCATGTGTGCGGTGCGCAGACAGGTGATGTGACCTGCAACAGCTATGAATTGTGGGAAAAAGACCTGAAGTGCATCCAGCAACTCGGGCTGACCCACTACCGCCTGTCACTCTCCTGGTCCCGCCTCCTTCCTGATGGGACTACCGGACATGTCAATCAAAAAGGTACCAAAAAAGATCACGGATCAACCAAAGCCCAAAAAGAACCAGACAAATTTTTTTTAATTATTATATTCTGAAGACCTATCAATCGACTGATTAAAATTTCCCCACAAATTCAGATTATTTTCAAAGCGAATCAGTCAGGCTTTAGTTGTAAGAGCAGCCATGTGGTCTCTCCATAGGTGTCCAGTACTACAACAAGGTGATTGATGATTTACTGTCATGTGACGTGTCCCCCATGGTCACGCTCTACCACTTCGACCTGCCTCAGTCCCTGCAGGATCGCGGCGGCTGGAAAGCGTCCGCCATCGCCACCCTCTTTGACGGCTACGCTCGCTTTTGTTTCCAAACGTTCGGGGACCGTGTCAAACTCTGGCTCACCATCAACGAGCCGTACGTGTGCGCCAAGTACGGCCACGAGGACGGCGTCCACGCGCCGGGCCTGAAAGAAGCGGGAACCACGGCCTACCTGGCCGCTCATAACATGTTGCGAAGCCACGTTATGGCTTGGCACAGCTACAACTCGCTCTACAGGCCAAAGCAGGTGCGTATGAAAAGCTTAACGTCCAGCTAGCTTGAAATATGGTTGAACCTCCCTTCAGGTGCCAGACACATTTCAAGGACATACTAAAATGTTGGAAGGACTTTTTGTAGGGTGGTGCAGTGTCCCTGGCCATCAACAGTGACTGGTTCGAGCCGTTTCGCCCAGAGCACGCCGCAGATGTCGCCGCTTCAGATCGCTCCCTGGCCTTCACCTTGGGATGGTTCGCGTGGCCGCTCTTCGTCACCGGGGATTACCCGGACGTAATGAGGGCTGCCATCGATGCTCAGAGCAGCAATCTAGGCTACGACGGTAGCCCGAGACTTCCCGCCTTCTCTGAGGACGAGCCGTCCGCGTTAGGCACGGCCGACTTCTTTGCCTTGAACTATTACACATCTCGAAAGGTCAAACACGGATGCGTCGGCCAGCGACGGATTTGCATGAAACACGACCGGGACACGGAGGATGTCTTGGATCCCAATTGGAGTATTTGTGGCGCGCCCTGGTTGGCAGTGGTGCCGTGTGGCTTGCGCAAGCTCCTCAACTACATCAAGGTAAGGCTGAGACAAAATCGGATTCTTTTTCCTGTATTATATTACTTTGGCGCCATCTGGTGGCATTGTGGTGCTTTGAGGACTTTGCCATTTGGCCTTCACCTTTCCAGGACACATTTGGCGACCCAGTGGTCTATATTACAGAAAATGGCTTCTGTCAGACGGGGCCGTTGGTGATGGAGGATGCTCAGCGTGGCGAGTTTTACAAGGAAACCATCCAGGAAGTGGAAAAAGGTACCACAGCTGATTTTTTTGGGGGTCAGCGGACAGACTCTTACATGCCTCCCTTCCGTGCAGCTATCGGAGAAGACGGCGTCAATGTCCGCGGCTACTTTGCCTGGTCACTTCTGGACAACTTTGAGTGGGCAGACGGATTCGATCTCCGCTTTGGATTGTTCCACGTGGACTTTTCCGACCCTGAGAGAAGGCGAACGATATACCGCTCTGGATTGGAGTATGCGGAGATCATCTCAAAATACAAAGGTGTGCACTCTAAATGAGGCCAATGCCTTCAATTATTATTATTTTTTTTAAATTGGTCACTTTTTGGCTACATACTCTATAGAAAAACAACCAATTACATTCACTCAGAGATATGGAAAAACCAGAACACTGATTCTTTAGTGTCGTGCTTCTCAAACTTTTTACACCAAATACCATCAAATAAAATACTCTCGGAAACAAATCATACTTGACGATTTGCTTAAAATGTATTTCACATCAGCTAAAAGTATACCCAAACAACAAATTATGAAAGATTAAATGAAATTGTACTGTTCGAAAAAATTAAATACAACTGAACTGTACTTGGGCATTGATTCTTTCACGTACCACTAGAGGGAGCCCAAGTAGCACACTCGGTGCTTTTGCGGAGGGGAAAAAAACAAATTACCCAATTTTCAAACTGCATCATGTTACATTGGGTTCAACGTTTTGACAGTCAACTCATCCGCCGTGCTTCTCATTGCAAATCATTAAGAATGCAAACTGAGGAGTGCTGTTTTTCAGGGACGCGTGGCCTTTCGCGGAACGCACCTTGTCAGTGTCGCAATAAGCAGCGCGATGCATCATAGGTGTACAACACTTAATATTCATGCTCCCGCTCGGGAGAAAATGTCATTTATATTCGCTACGGAGAGACTTTATTTGCATTCATAAGCATGGTGCACGGTGCCACCCATTTGGCTGTGCGTTTTTTTTTTTTTTCCTCCCCCCCCCCCCTCTTGCACACGTGTGAATAATAACACCCCCGTGGCCTCTCTCCATCTACGTCAAAGCCAGTGAGATTCTCCTTTGTCTTATGATGAACGGCACGCTATTGTGGAGCCATGAATAATCCAACTTCTTTGTGGGCTCCTGCGGGCTCCAAAGTTGAAGCGCATATTTGAATATCCGAGGCGCCCCCCCGTTGGAGTCTGAGCAAGACGACGAGGCCGATTGTTCCTTTAAATAAACACGCGTCCGCTCGTCTCGCCTTCGTCACGCTTAACCGCCGGCACTCGAAGGAAAATATCAATTAGCGTTGAAATCATTCACTCCTACGGCCAAACTTCAAATATCGCACTTGAATTCATTACTCGGAGCCAATTTATTGTGATTAGAGTCAAAGAGGAAAGCATTTCGAAAATGTGCTTTCCAATTAAGCGCCAGATATATCACGCACGCAGATAAGTTGCTTTTGACAATGAATTAGTGCCTTTAATTGTAACATTCAATCACATCGGCTGCAGGCGGAGATTTACCCCAAGGAACAATCTGGCAAATTATTAAGGCAGGGCCATTTGTATTGGACAAGCATCAGGAAATATTCAGGATTTATTGCGTTATTCTAAATTAGCTTAATAATTTAGCAGGGAATCGTGAACTCCAAAATTGAAATTTTTCTCTCGCTCTCTCGCTCTCCAACTTGCGGCAAATAATTACCTTTTTCTATTTACCGATTAGCCTCATTTGCATATTCCCATTAGGAATCTCTAATTAGATTGTTGGTTCCATTTCTAGATGAAAAAAAACGGCGGCCACTCCTTTCCCCCAAATCTCAATCCAATTGCTCATTTGCGATCGAGCGGAGGAAAGAGAGAAAGAAAACTTTGACAATCCCATTGACCTACTTTGCAGAGAATTCACGCCAGCGCAAAACGAACACGGAAATGTTTGCTCTCCTTTCCCAAGTCTTCTGAGCCGTGTTTGGATGTCGCAAGCGTGACATCAGAGTTATGAAAAGTGGGTGGGGTGGGGGTTAAGTGGGGCTCTGCCTGGGAGACAGGAAGTGGAATTATGACAAAAAGCCATGCAGAGAAGAAATACCTCGGCAGCCCCCCCATACACACCTAGTCCCTTTTGGGAATGCCGATGACCCCGGCTAACAAAATTCTTGAGCTTGATGGCACCACTGAGGAAGGGAGGGGTGGAGTTGGGGCAGGGGGGTTCGTGGACCTGCCTGAGAAATTCAAAGCCCCTTAGAATATTCAAGCTTGGCCGAGGGAGGTGCAGGAATTTGTATTCACGGTGTGTGCACATCCCCCACCACTACCTGTGTGTGTGTGTGTGTGTGTGTGTGTGTGTGTGTGTGTTGGCAAATGAGCCGAGCACACACAGTCTCGTGGGAACAATGATACGGGAAGCGCGAGGGAACGGGAGCCCCGAAAAAATGAAAAGAGTCAATTTATAGGAGCTTCATAAGAATAGAAAGTGTGATTTTTGTAGTTATCAGGGCGGAATCCGAGCGACTAATGACGTGCGAATAACCTCGTGCTCCCAATATTCACACACAATGTTAGCAAAAATACATCTGCTTGGAATCTCCCCGGGAAACAAGCTCGGGAGAGACGTCTTATCTTTTGTGATGATGTCAATAACACAGGAAGATAAGTGGCGGACTTGTTATGCCGACTTTTTTTGACCGAGTTTTGTCCAGCATGCATTAAAGCGACAAAATAGAACAATTTGGTTTTAAAACATCTTCGAAAACCTTGTGCCATACAAAGTAGGAATTAGTGACAAAAAAGCATGTTGAAGTGATGCATCTCAACTGAGAGACAAGCTATGCACGTTAGGGGCGGACCTAACTTTAGCCTGGGTTGTAAGAAGTTAGATTTTAATTTATTTTTTTAATTCTTTCTTTAATTTTTTATATTTTATTTATTTATTTTCGTTATATTTTCTTTATTTTTATTATACTTTTTTTTTTTATTTCCCAATTCCTGGCACTATCCCCTATATAATAGTAATCTGTAATTTACGTTGCTGGATTATTGCGGTCGGAGCCCCGGTGTCCGTTGTCCAAATTGGGGAATGCGGCGGCGGCAGCGGCACAAGGAGCCGAGACGCGTCGGCCTAATTAACTCTAAGTGTTGTACGACATGCTCCCCTTCTCACCCGTGTTGTCACTCAGGGTTTGAGTGGCGCTAATGAGAGAATTATCTCGCCTCGGACCCCGCTAATGCATTTAAATGAACACCGGCCCGACCCGACCTACCAGACGCCTTTTTAATCTCCAGCACTTAATAGAAGTCAGAAGTGCTTTCTCATGCGCCCGCACGCCCGCAGCGGGAGGGCCCTCCGCTCCCGACGCCGACAACTGTTGATCCGAGGGAGAGCGCTAATTGTCTGGGACGAGTCGAGGGGGCCTCCGCCGGTATTATGCCGAGTACCGCAGGTGCGGGCCGCTTAAGTGTTTGCTAAACATAAACGGGTTGGCATTTGCGGGGAGTCCCTTATTCCTTGTGGAGCTTTTTGCCGATGTTTACATTAAGCGGCAAAAATCCTTCAGAACACAAGTGGCAGCATTCTGAATGAGCTGCGGCTGTTTGATGCTATTTTGATGGAATCCAGTCAGAAGACTTACAATAAATAAATGTTTACTGGAGATGTAAGCATGGATAAGCTTCGCTTGGTTTGCTTGAAGAATGCAATCCTTAAATCGACTCTGCAAATCATCTGCATAGCCATGATTGGCCAACATTGGCCTTCTGAATAATTTGCTGTATATAGGCTGAACATAAGTGGTCCAAGGATTGACCCTTGAGGGACCCCATGTGTCATTGCCATCCACTCATATTCAAAACATCCAATGGTCACAAAACTAGCTTCTTCCAAAGAGGACCTGAACCTTTTTAATGCTACAGAAAATGCGTATTTTGAGGCAGCACTGTGTATTTCAAGTCTCTCTCGATAGTTTTTGTCTCCAATTTGACAAAAGAAGTCAGCTCGTCTTTGTATGTAACAAGCTTAACGAGGATTTGGTTTCGGTAGAGAGACTCCACTTCAGAGCAACACAAGCATTAAAGCTGTTTTTTTGTTGTTTGTAATGCCATCCGAAGGAACAATCAACTGTTTAGCATTTTAGCCGCAATACCAACAGCACCATCTGGTGGCGCACCGGAATGTCATGCTGCATTTCTTTGCAAATAAGGTCCAATTAATGGCAAATTAACAGTCACGGCCTCCCCGTCAACAATCGCTAACTCTGTCTGACGGCTTACATGTTAGCATGTCGATTGCACTGCGGAAATGTGGCAGCCAGCTTGTGTGTCCAGGCGGAGCCCGCGGGCCGATTGCGGGCACCCCGGTAACGCGTCTGCTCGTCACTCATCTGCTTGACGGCTTTTGCTATCTACCCTGACGCTGACTGATGATGGGGTTGCAATGTGGGGAGTTTAACGTGTTCGCACCTCCCAGTGTGCCCGTGGCGGAGAAGCGGGCACAGAAACGTTTTTGTTAGAGTCACACATGGGCGAGTCTCAAATCTTAAAAGGGAACTTTGCTCTTATTTACTGAATCGAAATAACCCGTCATAATATTGCCAATGTTGTCATTTCCCACAAGACTGCCACGTCCCCATCGATGTTGCCGTGTCCTCCACGGGGTGTGTGTGTGTGCAGGTGTCAAAGCGTGGGAGGAGAGTGGGCCGACAAATGCTAAATGGATGCGATGCAAATGGCACCAGAGGACAGAGGAATCAATTTACCTTATTGAAACAAATGAGAGGCGCTCAACCCCTGCCATGGCATTTTTTTTTTTTTTTGGAAGGGGCCGCCCCCATTGTTATTGTAATCAACCCACCCAACGCGACTCCCCGACCCTCCTTTTCTACAAACACAAGCCCTGCTCCCACCCTCATCGTTCCTTCCTCTTACTGTAATGAAAAAGCCTTTAAGGTGACCAGGTAAGAAAAAAAAAAAAATCGTCTATAGTCGTGATTCATAGTCCGGGTGACATGCTAAAAGGCATGGCAAATCTGCCTTGGTGAGCATTTAGGGATGCCAGGAGACGGTCAATTCTCATGCCCTCCCCCCCTCCCAATAACTAAATGGGTGAGTCCAAATGACCTCCAAGCACAATGGTTATTTTGTAAAGCGATCTGCGGCGTCCCGATTGAAAATCTGCTTGTTTAAAAGCTATGCCACATTGACACCCGCGCTCCCGATTCCCCCGTGCGGCATTGTGGAAGGTTCTTGGATCAATGCTTCGAGAGAATGAAAAGATGGTGCGGGGGGGCATTCACCGTGGAATCAATGCGCCGGACAAACGACCTCCAGCTGCCGTCTTCCAAGCCACTCTGACACCTGAGGCAATCTCCGCCCCGACGTCCTCTGCTCAAATGCCAACGGGCCACGGGCCGCTGAGCAGCCGCTCAAGCGGCGCTCCCCAAATGGAGCGGCGTTATGCAAAGCGGACCGGCGACCTCTCATCCGCGGCGAAAGGCCTCGGCTCGGCGTGACCACGTCAGCCAAAGCGGAGCTCCACCTGGGGAATGTCAATGACTCGCCGCCCACGCCGTTTGACGGCTCGCCAAATCTGCCGGTCGGCGTAGAGGTGACAATGGATGGTGCCAAATCTTAAAGGTCATCGTTATTATGCGTTATAGTATTGGTGGGTCAAAGATAAGTGATCCACTTGAGATGCCACAACAGCGACGGCGCGGCGTCCGAACTGGCGTGACCTTGCAGGTGTTTTAAAAAAAAACAAAAAAAAAACACTTGCTTGTCAAATTGATGCCAACTTCCGATGCCCGTGTGGGTTCACAGTGAGGTGGTGCATAATTCCACAAAACATCTGCTTTTCCATTTCCCCTTTTCTCTTTTGAAGAGGTCAATTCCCCCGCCGACTGTTTTTCATTCGTGTTACCTGCCGACACTCGTGACAACACGCTGCCGTCGTATCGACCCGTCCGCCCGCAACAACACTGTCTCCTTTTAGAAAACTGATTATAAATGGTCAATTTGAAAATAGAGCCCAAAGTCCCCCAAGGCTGTTTTGTCTTGTCAAATTGAATAGGGACAAGGGCAAGTCGGTCCGCTCGGCACCCTCGCCGTGTGTTGGAGGCAGAAAAATTCCCCCTCCCCCGGATGATGCGGGGGTGAAGCGAGGGATCTTCAGCATCTCGCCCTCAGCATTTATGTCACAAGTCCCCACAAAGAGTCTATGGATCACCGTAGCCAGCTTGTGGCGGCGGCGCTATCAGGAAAAGCCAAAGGCTGTCAGGGACTATCCGCGCCTTCCATATTTCACCGTCGACAGCCCTTCCCGTCTCGCGGCCTCACTCACAGCAGCCTTTGAGGATAATATCTTCAAATCTCTCCACGCTGAGAGGCTATTTTTAAATAGATATTTATTTCGCTCCCTCAATTTGTCTTCCCCTGTCCTCTCCGTCTCCGAGGCGCCACTTTGCTCGGCGCCCCCGCTCGGAAAAATCGGAGCCGAACGGGAAGAGGCGAACCTCCGTTACCCCGGGCTAAGCCTTTTGAGCATCCATTGTACAATGCTACCTTGACTTGAGCGTGCCCCACCTTGCGGGGTTTTTCCAGCGCGGGCCGTCACTTGGTTGATGTTGCAAGCGACAGATACGCCGACACTCCAGTGAAGTGAAACTTTGGGCCTCTATGGGCTGAGACGGAAAGACGAGAATCACCGCCAATGGGAGCGAAAGTTGGAGTTACTGACATCACTAACTAAGCCACGCCCCTTAAAGGCACACGTTACACGAAGTCGCATGAGAGAAGAGCCACATTTGCAGATGCACTGCTGTTGTATTGAAAGGCACAAAATGAAAATACTCACAAGGAGTTTTCACGCGCAAACAAAAGTTGACCTGATTCCAATTTGTGATGTCACTTCCTAGGCTCCGCCCCTTGCAGGCATGAATCCTCCCTCAAAACTATCTCTCCCAAGACTATTTTCAGATTCTTCCTTTAGATTCTCTTTTATGGTCTTTAATTTTATTCTTGTTTTTTTTTGCTTTCATTGACCGTAACATGCAAGTCAAGGTAGCACTGTAGATGCAATTCTGTTGTTTTTTCAACACAGCTCGCATACGTTCATCACGTCAAGGCAAGGGGCAGGGGTGAGGTTAGGGGGTGCAGAGGGGACCTTCGGACTAATCGGCTTGAACGTGAGCGTTGTGTCCGACAGGTATCGGCGCTCTCGGCTGAATACATTAGCGGCAGGGTGAGCGACGGAATCATCAGATAGCGGCGAGGCGAATTGAAGTGGTCATGAACCTCGTGTCAAACTCAAATAGTGCCGTGACGGCAGATAAAACAAACAAGGCCCGCCTCCGGAGGGCAGCGACGACGGCGGCGGCGGGCTGATAAGGGCGAGTGCGGCGGCGCCCCAGCGCAATTGTAACATTTGACCCCAAATTTATGTACGCCGTGAACTTTCTCCCCACCTGAGTTATGTTCCACGTTGAGCGCGAGATGGAAATTTATGTGCGGCGGCGGGCGACTTTCCCTCTGGGCTCAACGTTGCCAAATGACCTCGCCCGGATAAAATACACAGCATGACTCCAATGCACTTCATTGGCGGCCATGATATTGCCTTCATGTTTACAAGAGCCAACAAGCAAATACCCCCCTCCCCCCCATCTCCTCGTTCCCCTGGCCCGGATTGCACAGCTAGCACATTCGCTCTTCGTTATCTTATTTCACCCTTCTAACCGTGCTTAATAACACTGTGTCCTATCTTTTGCTATTTCTGGGCTAAGCCGTCCTCTGCCTCGCAAAGAAAAACGCTTGTCTAAGCAATGGGAGGATTCCACCCTTGCATCCTCAGGTATCACCCAGCGCCCCTCCCCCCCTCCCATGCTTCCTTCACCTTCTCCCTAACGCTGAGATTTCCATCCCCGACCCTTATTATCACCAAACAAGCACTTTTTGATGAGAAGTAATAGCCTCAACCCCGCCTCACTTCTCAGGGGAGGAAAGAAGAGCGTCACGCTCATCTTTCTTTGTAGTTAGGATAACCCTCAAGGGGGAGGGGGGGGGCGTGAGAATGTATTGGGATGCCCTCTCGTGTGGGCAAGGAGAGCCGCATTCGTCGGAAAATACAAAATGAGAATAGAAGCAAGTTGAAACCGCAACGGATTTATTTGCCCCAAAGTTAAAGCAGCAGCGTATTGACGGCGTTATTTTGACGAGCGGGCGTTTTTTTTCTTTTTTTGCATTTGAATGCGCGGAGGTTTAGCACAAAAGAGGTCGAGTGTATTAATAACGCTGCCCTTCAAGATTAGATTTGAAGGCATTCAGGAATGGCCACATGCACACGCGCATTAGCCGAGTCTCCGGCGTGGCCGAGATGAAGGATGAGCGCATCATAAAAAGGGTCAGCTCTTTCCCGCCCCGAGAGGAGTTTTGTCACCGCCGACAGCGCGCTGAAAAGATCTCGCATAAATAAACAACATCACGCTGCCTAATCCTGGAGAATTTCTCTACAGTGGCTTGTCAAATTGAGCAGACCAATTTGAATGCACAGCAGGGGGGGTGCGGGGGGGTCTTTTGCTCCCTCAATCTGGCACTCATCAAATTTATCTGCAATGGCATCTCGAAACTCCGTTTGTGGATGCGGTAGGAAGCCGGGGTGAGCGGTCAGGTCCGGCAAGACCGTCATTCTCCGCCTGCCAAAACCATCACAAACGCCGACCTACATTATTTTGCAAGATAAATGGTACTTTTCGTCCCGTCATAAATCAAATGAATTTATTCCAAGAGGCGATTCTCTTCATTTGTTCGCGTATGGCTTCCACTACGACCACTTGTTAGAATTATTATTTTTTTTGGGTCCAATCATGTCCATCTATCTTGCCCAGGGCAATTACATGCAATGTAATTTGAAGCAACACACACTTAACGTCACAGATACTACAGGGTAGAATTTTTGGATGGCGACCCCTAGTGGACAAAAGTAATACTGACACAGATGTAATGATATCTTGAAATTATTTATAAATACAGTAAATAATCTATTGTACTCTACTGTAATACTAAATAATAATAATAGTAATAATCATAATAATAATAGTAATACTAAGAATAAAATAATATACTTTCTTTCTGCACTGTAGTCATCTGCACAAATTCATATGTTTACCAATTAGCATCTTTGCTAAATTTGAGATTTTTTTTTTTAAAGTCATGGTATTTGATCAAAATTGCTTGTCACTTGGTTAATTGCATTCTAGACTGACTTGAATTAAGTCAGCAAAGTGGTTCTGGTAGAAATGCAGTTTTTCTTTTGGGTCTGAAGGCTCCGGCACTCTTTGTTTGCTTTCTCAGGCTTCACTCGGCACGCCACTTGACAGAAATGATATTCAAAGCAGACGTCGGCGCAAATCCTATCAAGCAGATTGATCCCTGAGTCCGTGCCAGCCTTTGCGAGAAGGCTTTCATCCTTGCAAGGTGCAAATAATCCCCCCCCAGCGTTTTTAAGGAACAATATGTAGTTATCTGAGCTCACAATAACAGCTTCGGGAGAATCGGGAAGATGTAACAGGGAGGGTCGCATGTCTGTTTTCATCACGCTGACCCGGGATTATCTACTTTTCTGCTCTATTATACCAGCGGAGCAACTTTGTGGTTGCTATGGTTACTATTTAGCATTTGGAGGTCTTTGACAAGTAAATTGCGCATTTATGTACCAGTTCACAAAATTGATGTTTTTTTCGAGTTCCCTTTCAATGAATATTTTTTAAAGCACAACAAAGTTTAAAGTGAACCAAAAAGGTGTATCGTGAAGCTTCAACTTTTTATGTCTTTGTGGGAAAAAAAAATACTTTAGACAAACGTTTAACAACTTAAAGAGGGAATTTAGTTTTTTAAAAAATCCCAGAATTTATCACAACCATCATTTTCGATTCCTTTTTTTAATTTTCTTTAATTTGTTTTAAATAATTTAAAAAGAAATTAAATTTTTTTTTTTTAAAAGTGAATCAGAGTCACAAAATGTATTCGGCAAATTAAAACCGGTAAGAAAGATGCATCTCTGCTTGATATTTTTAGTTCTTGTCTTGGATATTTTTTTCCCCTCATATCAAGAGGGGAATTTTTTTTTCTCTAATTTCAAGTAATGTGGCAAATTATTTTTACATTATCTGTGCACTTAAAAATTCTCCCAAATCATAGAACGGAAGCGTATTTCAACTATTAAATCGTGCGTTAGTTGGTTCTACGTAATCAGAAACATTCATTATTCCAAAAATCTAATAATAGTGATCCAATGACGACCACAAAGTATCCAACAATCGGTCATGCTTCTGAATGACTCAAGAAACATTCCACCTGCAGGGGGAGCTCTTAGGCAAAACAACACAAATGTGTCCTGAATCAAATAATTTGGGCCAATAGTCGCAGTTGTCATAGAGCCCCCACTTAAGCGCACGTGAGTGTTTGTGTTTATGGTCTTGAGCTATAGAAGGTGTTGCCCCCTCCCCCACACTCCCCCTCCCCAAGCCTTTCCTTCCCGGTGGCTGTCACAGCGATTCCCCAAGCTGCCGCAGAGCAGCCTGACCTTTGCCTTCGCCTTTTAGTGCATCGATCGGCCGGTCGGTCATTGCGGGCCAAGATGGCCTCCCTCGTCGCCCGTTCGTCCCAGCCCAGTTAACCCGAGCGCACGCCGACGGCCGGGACCTTTGCCCTGTTGCTCCCGCTTCCCAAAGACATTTCCAAATGTCTTTAAATGTATCCAGAGAAAAACAGATAGGCCACGCTCATGCAATTAATCCATTTTAGCCACCAACAAAAAAACACCACTAATTAGTTTGTAGAAGAAAAAAAATGTTTTGTTTGAAATAATTTTTTGGAAAGGCACTTTCATCCAAAATGAGACCACTTGCTGCTGTAGGCCTCAACTCACGGAAAGACGCTCACACACTGACGAAGCCAGCTTTTCTACTCGTCCATTCAACACACAGCCAGTGCATGAGATTCTATTTTTCTGAAATAAAACCACCCAAAATGTCATTGTTTTGGCGGGGCTGGAAAAGGGTTCATGTCATTTCAACAGTAAAAACTCATTTCAAAATGATACTTTTCATTTACATCCTCTAGGTATTGACGAACATTTTTTAATCTACAATACAGGGAAATTTGTGTATCCTTTTTTTAGTGGGTCAAAAAATGCATATTAAATTAATGATGGCAAATTCCATTACATTCAGCTATGATCCACGAGCCACAGTTTTGAAACCACAGCTTTCCATGATTCATTGTTGATTCCGCCACCTTCGACAAGACCACCCATGATGTGCGGAAAAGCGGCAGAGTGAAGACCCTCCTCTCAATATTCCTTTGCCAGCGACACCTCCTTGGCAGCACAGGTTTGGCTCTCCAAATAACTGCCAGCCAGCCAGCGAGCTTGTCCCATAAGGAAGAATGCATACTATAGATGAAGTAAATGTCAAGGCGCTCCCATGTTACATTTCAGGAATAAGTGCCACAGACAGAGTCTGTACTTTCTAGATATTATTATCATCAAAGCATACTCGGGGATGGGGAGAGAAAAAAAAATGGCAATGTGTAGTCCATAAAACACAGCGCCTGTCTCTGTGTAAGTGGGCACGTTTTATCACTCCAAGCTCTGGGAGTTCACCCTTTGGTCAGCCCTCGTAAACATGCAGACCCCACGCATCACCCCCCTCGCCCCCTCCCCTCGCCACGAAAGAAGCGCGGCGCAATCGGGCGTCGCATTTCAAACGTCTTTTATTCGCCGCCCGCCACACTTCCAGCGGGGGCAGTAATTAATCCGCTTGGAGTGGAGGGAGGGAAAGGATGAAACGGAGAGGAATTGGTTGAATATTGCACGCCTGGATTGGTTGACAACATCACACACAAGCGGCGCTTTGAAACACTCCACTTAACTCGGCGCTCCTGACCGAAAGCAACAAGTGTAAAAATGGCCGTCCTGCCGTCAGTGGTAAGAAAAGTGTCGGATACCTGAACACAAATACCGAAGCAACACATGTAGACAGCATTCTCAAAGAACTACGAATATTAGCGCCGTACTGATGAAACGAAACGAGTTGCGACATCACAGCAATTTGTCTATGGACGCCAATGACTATTTTGCTATTATCCACGGCTTTGGCGCCATCTTGTGTTATGAAAACGCATGACAGATAGGTTAAAAAAAAACACAAGAAAACTGGAAATGGTTGCACTTTTCAGGAAATAAAGTATACCAATCATTATTATTCTCTATGAATGTACTTCTATCATGTTGTGGTTATTCTTCCAAAACTGATCTTATGAACACAACTTGCATTTTAAAAAGAAAATGAACAAGCTCGGTATATTAAAGTCCTGTTACAAAAAGTTGGGCTTGTTTGGAGAGTTAAAGTGCTCCACAACCAATTTTCAGGCTTAATGGAGGTGAAAGGGTTCATTACACTCCCTCTTTTGGTGATATAATTTCACCTCTATCAGTCCTGGTTTTTTTTTTCTTTTTTTCTTTTTTTTAATCAGCGCTGCATTTGAGGACGCTCGCATCGAACGGGTGTTTTATTATTTCCCAACGTTTGACACATCCTGTTAACTTTTGACGAAAAAAAAAAGCACACTTGCCAAGTAATGACTTTGCGAGCGCTCTCCGCTAACTTGTGCTCGGAGATAAATTAGCGGCACGCTAACGCGACGGAAGGACTAAAAGGAAAGGGGAAAGGATTTGCACTGAGAGGGAAGTAAACAAGCCGGAGCCGAGCTGTCGGCGTAATCGATGTTTGGGGCCGAATAATTGCAGACTACACAAGCGATCCGGCGCTCAAATTGGACTGAATGCACGGCTAAAATTGGCCTGGCTTTCTGCTTGAACACACCTTTGGACTTGTTCATTACTTTGACTCGAAATTTCCTCCCCCTCCCTCCGCATCCGACCGAGCGAGTTTGGTCCAGAGCGGTTCTTTTCTCACGAAGGCTTCAGGTGGCATCTTTTACAGCACAACGAGCCAAATCAAAATCAATCTGACATCAAACTTGCAAAGATTGAACAGACGCAAGCCATCCGAGCGCTTCTTTTGCTTCGTTACGACTCCCGTTAAATATATTTTTTAAGTCTGGTGAACAGAGAGGGATGAGCAGGAGGGATTCAAGTCTGAAACAAGTGCAAAAACTTTTTTTCCCCCTTCCTTCCCAGCTTCCATTTAAACTTTGAACAGAAACTGTAATGCGTTTCCAGTCGAGACTCTCGGAGGATGAGGAAGGGATTTGGGCTTTCGGGTTTTGCCTCCGTGCTCATTTTAAGCCTTATTAATCGAATTACTTGCCCAATTGTAAGTATTTAACATTGCCCGCGAGTCGGCACCCGGCTGAATTACACATTTTGTCTGGAAACTTTTGCCAGAAAGCCTGAAGATGGAGGACACAATGGCCATGAAACCCTCAAATTAGTCATGGAAATCCCCCAAAAGGTAACAATTTCTTTGAATCACCACTAGGTGGCAGCAGTGGGTATTAGTGCTTTATAAATATTCATTGTTTTGGACTCGCTTATAAAAAAGGAGTTGTAAAAAAAGAAACTTTTTTTCCCCCATCCACAAAGTGACAAGATAACATCAGGGCTAACCTTGAGGGACTCGTCCCAATCGGACCTTGATTTGAGGCGTCACTTTTATTCGCCGGCGAGTGATGAGCGCCGGGCACCCTTCATCCATACACTCCCCCAAAACGCAAGGTTAGCGCGGGCGGACAGGCGGGGGAGGCAAAAAAAAAAAATGTCTTTGAGAGAAACAAATCCATCGAGTGTAAAGAATGACAGGCAACATCCGCTAAAGTCTTCTTTGGATTTGAAGCGAGCGGCCTCCTGTTTGTGTAAAAGCTAGCGGGGCGCTAAAAGGGAGCCGACAAAAGTGACAACAGGAAGACACGAGCGATCGGGGGGGGGATGGCGACGGGGAGAAGCTAAAAAGAAACAAGTCGGGGAGAGAGCGGGTAATGAAGGGCGAGAACGCGTCTGACTGTTTCAACGCTTCATTCTGATGCATGGAGACGGACGGGAGAATAGATTGCTAGCCTTGGGTGGATAAGGACAGAACCATTCCCCGGAGAGATGGATTAGGCCAAGGAGTGAAAATAAATGATCACAGTTTTTAATGGCCTTTTGGCTTGCGCCGCATAGCAGCCCCCCCCCCCTCCCCCACCCATCAACCGGGCATCCCAACCTTTCCCACGTCCATGTGGAGGTGAGTTTTACAGGCGTGACATTTTCACACGCCAGCTGTCAAGCCCTTAAAAAAAAAAAAAAAAACGCCTTGCAACGTCTTCAAGAATGCCACCTCGGTGAGATGCGATTCACTTAATGAATCAAAGAATTTAGGACCTTTGAAATTTTACTGTATTTTTTTTTCTAAAGCAAAAAGCCCAAAAGTGCAGGTCGAAAGTTGTTCAAAGTGCAAAGCAGGGATATCCGTGTCTGTCGAGTTTACCACCAAACAGAACGAAAGGAAGTTTATGTTTAATTCATGAGCTGACATGTCAGTACTGTCACAGCACGCTGCAGCGTCCAAGCTTTTGGATTGCTTAATTTTTTACAAGGCGCCATTTGATCTAAATACGTTAAGACAGCGGACAGGTCCGGCATCGTCTGCTTGGAGAAAGCACCGCTCTGCCTTTTAAATTCAAAAAATGAATAAAAACTCTTCCCAGTTGTTTTTTTTTTGCAAATCTAAAAATGTTTCGCAATTTTTTATTTTTAACAAAATGACTTTTTGTTCACATCCAATTTGCGAGCCCGCCCTGCCTTTCTCGCAAGGGTATTGCACATAAATGACATTCATCACCTCATTTTGTATTATCACAAAATCCAGTCGCGCATTAATCTTGGCAATTCCAACATTACATATATATGTATATTTAAAATATAGAATCATTCGTTTTCATGGAAACGTAGCCCTTGGGTTGCGGGATAAAAAATTGCTCGCCCTCCTAATTTGTGTTATGATAAGTTCTATAGCTGATTGGCTCCATAAGAGGCAGATCTGTCTTCATAAGGCGCGCTGAGGTTCCTGACACCTATTTAACTCCGCTAATCCATTTGTTTGATTTATTTCGTACAGTGCGTAGTCAATGTCTCTACAAAAAAAAAAAAAAAGGCTCACAAAGAGAGAAAAGGCAAAAAAAACCGAGATGATAACGATCAGATTTTTCAACGTCTAATCATTCTCGCGCGCCTCAAAATTCTTCTGGTTAAATAGATGAGCTGCTCGATGAGCGTCGGAGATACCGAGTTGTCTCGACGAGATAGCCATCGCCAGATATGTGATAAGCATCCTCTAAATAAACTCCAGACTCGGGCCGCATAACAATCAGAGGTGTTTGAAATCACAATCGGTGGCTCCTTCGTACCGTCGCTAGCTCGTCGCTAACTTGCGGCCGGCTTGCCGAGGAGGCTTCGGGGGGGTGTTTGGGCCGCCGAGCCCGAGCGGGAACATCCGTCACTGTCGGAGTGACCGCGACCGAGCCTCGGTGTAGCACGCAGGGAGGTGGCAGGTGAAGAAGAGGGGTGCAAAAGCGAGAGCTCAAGACTGATGGCTGAGGGGCTCGGGCTCCTCTATCATCGTTTCACAGACCTGGGACTGTGAGACGTGGTCCTCAAACTGGGAATCACCATGGATAGGAAAAGTAGGTAATTGGCGCACAATGCCACTCCGGCAGAAGATGCAAATGTGAAGATCCGACACATTGAAAATAAACCACGCGCAGATTAGACCACTGCGGGGACTCGGGAGAACAGCTTGTGGGTGGGGGGGTTGAGACACGGCCACGTCGATAACTAATCTTGACCTTTCCCCGGCCTACAAATTGAAAAATAAGAATAAGGGCAAAAATAAATAAAATAGATGGCGGATGCTATCGAGGCGGTTAGGGTTGGCTGTATCTTCGAGACTCGCTCTGTCCTTTGCGCCAACCTTGAGAGCCATTTTGTTCATCTATCTCCCAATCGCACATCGGCGCGACACGAGATCGGCGCTACGATGGCACGCCATACATGACCTATACAAAGCCAAATGGCGGCCCCACGGTTCATTAAACGAGGCCCGTTTAACCTTTACAAGGCTTGAACAGAGCCGCTCGCATTGTCATACCTGTTAGAGCTGTAAATTAGCTTGGCCGCGACCGACGCTCGCTGTCGGCACGCGTCTCGCAGGGGCGAATATATTTGGTTACATTACCCAACCATCCGTGGCGTGGTGCCAAAGGGGGAAGAGGTTACGTGGGGGGAGGTGATGCGCTTTACCCCCGGGGTGGCTTCAGCCATGCGAGTCCGTCGTCAGAACTAGAATAGCACAAGTGGTTCAAGTGGTAGATTCGGACAAATAATCTCCATCTATCTTTTTCTTCCAAAAGGTTGTGAAACACTCCTACAACACGCCTGACATTTTACAAAATCCTTACACGCCCTTTATTTGTTTCTCCCGCAGTATTTCAGGAAGTAACTGACCAAACCTCAAAAAGTGATTAGAAAGAGTCAGAAAAACGAAATGAACCATTCACAGCTGCCTCGCAGTCACTTACAGATTAACGGAGGCGGAGCTTTCGTCACAGACGCCGTTCGCGGCTAATGTCGCCGATGCTACGACTTCAATTCGTACCGATAGCTATTGAGGAAGCCACATTCTCCAGCTGTCACGAGCTATGCTAGCTACGAGTTTGGTCGTCTTTTTCGGTACACTCGGGGCATTGCGAAGTAAACAGCTGCCTCATCTAGCAAAAAAAACAGAGCAACATATCTTGGGAGTGGTGTTTGCGTCCGACTAAATATTCCCCTTGTGCTAATGTTTTCTCCTCGGGGGAATGTTCCGCCGCGGCTGTCATCACCATTGTCTGCCGCACCGTTGCCATTTCGCAAAGTTGATTCTTTATATAAAGACAAACATCCCATCGCCACGATATGTAACACTATTTCATTACCGGGGAACTCGTTTGGAGTCGTTCTTACAGCTGGGGAAAGGCTGAAATGACATTCCCGGAAAAGCATCCGCATCCTGTTGGGAATTAGCGGCAGTCCGATGGCGGCCATTCACGAGATTCAACAACTTCAGTGAAAGTGTTTGTCGTTCAAAAACAGTTCACGCTGCTCGGCTCGCGAGAAGGTCACTCTCTTATTAGCCACACCAGGGAGGAAGTGAAACAGCTATTTTCTACCATGTTTTACTTCACTTTAATGAAGTATTGGCCTCCGGATATCCTGAACTTGGCTAATTAATCGGAGTAATTATTTGCTTAGGCAGACAAAGTGAACGTTTTGTCTGCGTTCGGCACTTTTCCGCAGGAGAACATTAGGTTTAGGGAGCACGGGAACGGGCAAGAGAGCGCTGATTCCACTGATTCTTTCGCACGTGGGAGGTTTTGGACAACGTGCGCTACATATAAAGTCAAATACAACTTGGGCTAATTGAATTTTCAGTCTTCTTTTCGAGTCATTATCACAAAAAGTCCTAAAAACTCACCTAGCACCGGACGCTTCGTCGTCCGACAGCCGAATGCGATTTCATTTCAGCGACAATGACTTTTTGTAAGCACGATCTAAAACAAATCTAATTACTTCTGATGTTAATGTAGTTAAATTTGTTCAGTTCTTGAGGTTTCTTGCTAAATTAATTGGCTTGAAAAGGCCAGAGAAACAGTCAATCATGAATTGATGGGATCAAAGCAAAACACACACACACATCACATCACCCTGGCCTATATATCGAACAGGCTGGTGGTTCGAGGACTCCAAATCTGTTCATCTGTCAAAGTGTCAGAGTCTATGCATCACGGCAAAGCATCAGGCGCTAACACACACACACACACACGCGCAAAAGAAAAGAGCATCTCTTCCAAGCAAAGCAGAAGGCTTCGCCATATTTTAAATAACGCCGTCTCGCCGCGATATCAGATTGCTCTCCATCTTGCGCGAGGCGTCTGCCGCGCTCTCGTCGCGCGTGGGAGTAACAGAACATAAACTATTTTCAGAAGGCCTCTAAACACTGTGGAGAAAATCAAAGTCACACAGGTGGAATATATTTGCTCGCCGTCGCCGCTGCCGCCGATTTGGCGACGCTGTTCCACTTTGCTTGGGGAGGCCAATCAAGGTGTCACGGGAGTGTGACAATGCAACGCGTGTTAGACTTAATGGCTGGGAACAGGCAGGCCACATAAAGGCATTGTTAGCATTCTGGAGGTGACTATATTTATGGGCAATAGTTACGAACGATTGGGCGCAAATGTGGCGGTGGAATCACCTTGAGGTCACGTCGGGCTCAAGTCAAGTTTATTGCAGTCGCAAAAAAACTTGCCGTTTATATTGGTGCTGAGCGACGCACCAATGATACACGACCTTCACGGCTTGGAAACGTACCTGCACTGTTTTAGCTTTTACCGCGCACTTAGCATAAAGTTCTGAGAAACCTAGTAACAAATGAAATATCGGTCAAACTACTCAAGAATGTCTATTTTTTAAAAGTGAAGACAATTTTGCAATTTTAGTATTGACACGCAATTTGTTTTTGCGGGCCACATAAAATAATTTAGCGGGCCATATATGGCCCCCCGGGCCTTAGGTTTGATACCAATGTCCTTACAATATGCTATCCAACAAAACAATAATTTTGTTTACAGACATTCAAAGTACAAATTGCATGATCCCAACTAATTACAAGTACGAAAAATAGTAACTAAAGAAAGATGTATTTTACTTTTAAAAACAGTCCGGTTAAGAAAGTGTTTTCTTTTAAAAACAAGACAAAGCGTGGGCTGGCAGGCAAACAGAGGTACTTTGACAGACTCTCTGCATTCCATTATAATAATGTCCTTACGTGATTGTTCTTAAAGTAACCCCACTTACGAAGCACTTGAATGCAACAAAGAGATGTTGGGCTGCCGCATTACTCAGACGGCTGCATATAAATGGCTGCACATTGTGTAAATGCGATTATGCTTCAGAAGAGGGCACAGAGCTTACTTACAGGAAAGGACTGGAGATGGAATTGCTCACAAAAAGAGTCTTTTATTTTCTCTTTTTCGTTCCCCGCTTTTGGATGTTGGGTCAATTCTTGATTCAACAAACAAACTTCACGATGCCTACCCAGTCAAAGTCAACATGCTCAAACGATCGCAAGCAACAATCCTGACTCAGCACTTTTTGTTACTGTTATATAGTTTTGTAATGAGTCAGAAGAGTGAGAGGAGAAAAAAAAAGGATTTGGTGGCAAATTTAGACCTGATAACACAAACAGGTTTGAAAGGATTTGCCTGGCAACTAGCACGACATATACACCAGTTAAAGTCAAGTTTGACAAATGTAGTAATCACAACCAAAGCAACATGTCAAGTTTCACACAACAAAGTAGATGCAAGCGTTTTAAGATCAGCCGTCAATTTACCGCGGCGGCCGATTAGCATTCCCGCCGCTAACTCGCCCCTCATACTGTTTGACAACCCCCTCCTTCGTCCATCTCTCTTGCTCGCTTATGCTCGGTCCATCACTTCCGACACTTTATTGGACACTCCATAATGGGTGTAAACAACAGTTGCCAGAATACTTCCAGGTGACGGAAAAGTGATTGAAGTGAAACAATGAGGAAAAACATGCGAGGGCTTCCACTGCTTCATACCCGGGTAGAATTTTGTCGGTATCAAAAGGTTTAGGTTAAATATTGATCACAACACTTGATAGTCATTTCTAAAAGGACAAACTAACTCTCACAGAAATGTATAAAATGTTTGGTTGTTTTTGATTCGTCTTATAGCTAGCCTGCTAGCAGAACACAGCACGCTAACCTTTTAAAAGAGCATAGCTGTGACATTAATCCAAACAATATAAATGCCAAATGATCATTAACTTCTTTGTTAGCTAAGCAGGAAATAGAATATCTGCTGTAGCCTTTTAAACATCAGCCGGAAAAAAACCCCACTCAATATAAGGCTAGGCTAATTTACAAATGTATGCTAGCGATCCGTTTGGAGAACGCGCCAGCTTCTGCCACCTGGACATACGTGAACGTCCTGGTCTGATAACCATCACCCCTACATCCGAGTCACAATTCGTCTGAAGCCTTTGGCTTTATCGAACGCGCCCCTGATGTCCAACTTCAGACGCTATCATGAAACGCCGCCCCTCCGTTAAGCAATAAGGATTTTATACACTGCACAATAAAAGATCGGGGAGAAAAGATGGATGAAAAAGCACCGACGTATTGGCACGTTATCGGCATCGCTCTACACCGTGTCGTCCGACGTGGCAAAATGGATGCGTTGGCTGGGAGAAAATAAATCCAACACGCATTTACAAACAGCGCATTTAAGCAAAAGTGCTCCATCATCTGCTCCACCCAGTTCAATTTCCTCACGCAGGTGCAGCGTCGGGTTGGGGCTTGGCGGGCAGGCACTCATTCACCTGAGCACTGTTGCTTTATTCTTCCATACATCAAAATAAGAAGCGAGTGCGTCTCTTTTTGTCTCGCTGGGTGTATATTTACAAATGAGGGCTTTTAATAGAAAAGAATGAGCCAATTCTCAGCCGGTGTCAAAGACATGATGACGAATGCGTCGCCTTGAGACTCGCTACAAGTGATTGCTTTTCTATTGCATCAAAATCTGAGATTCATAGATCATGATAAAGCAACGCGGCCGGCGACGATGTTTCGTTAATGGTCAGAAAAGGACACGGAATTAAGGAGGGTGTTTGGAGAAACGCCCCTTTGCTCCTTAATAACACAGAAAATGAGAGGAACTTTTACGCAAGGTCAATAGAAAGCAACAGTCCAAAAACTCTGGGCTTCGACTGAAATACAAAAATATGAATTGGTTGAGAGTTGCTAGCAAGAGTCAAAGTCTTGGTGTCAAAGCGTCTTTAATAAAGATGCCTACTGCCTTCAGACTGGCAACTCTATTTATAACCCTCGGCAACCCGTCCACATCAGGGGCCCTCAAATTGGGTAGTTAAGGAAGCCGCAAGCAGAGGAGCCCATTTTATTGCCAGATAGGCCCCGAAATCAATGTGCCCGCTCAAATGGCTGGCTTTTTATGGACCGTTGGGGAAATATGGGTGGAAATAGAGGAGCAGGAGGCTCGTGGTTGTTGGGGGGGGGATATGAGTGAAGGCCTTCATTTCTGGGTCGTTCCTCCCAGTTCAAAACGGACATTAACACACAAAATGTCCCATTGGTCAACTCTGCCCATGCTGCTCTGGAATAGGGGGTGGGAAGTCATGCACTACAGGGATTGTCAACCGGTGGTCCGCGGCCCTCTAACGGTCCGTGGTGGTATTGCAGGTGGTCGGCAAATGTGCAATGGAAAATAATTGTAATATATTTAATCATAAAATTGATTTTTTAGACTTGATTTATTTTCCACCTAATTTTGTGAATCATTTGACACCATCCAAATGATGTCAAATTTATTTATTTATTTAATTTATTTATTATTTAGACTTGATTTATTTTCCAGCTAATTTTGTGAATCATTTGACACCATCCAAATGATGTCAAATGTAACTGAGATTCCCAAAATAGACATACAGATGCAAAAAAAATAAAAATAGCCTGTATAGGTCTATCCTCCTTTGCCAAAGCAGTGGTACCGGACTTACTTCTTGGTGGTCCCTTGGACAAAACCAGTTCACAACCCCTGATGCACCACATACTGATGTCCGTTTGCGTCGAGGCACATGCTGCGTTTAGGAGCTGGCCTTTCCTTTGGTTAATATCCGATTTCACCTGTCACGATGTTGATTGTTTACAAACATTCCCAAAAGGTCTACAAGAGTTGAAAAGCGAGAGTCTTCCCGTGGTTTAGCAGGTACAGGGTGGCAGATGGCGGCGCCGGCTCGGGCGGGGTTACCTCAGTGCAATTAAGTTGAGCTGACCTCATCGGAGCCCCCTGCATCAGCGGGTGTTTCCGGCACGTTCCTCCGTGCAGATGCCGGGCCGGCGCGCTTAGCGTTCGAACAGTCGTCACGCCACGTCACACTGTGCACATATGGTCGCTTCGTGTTCTGCATGCTTAGTCGCATCCACGTGTTTCGGGATAAGAAAGTCGGTCAGCTTTTGGCTGGAATAGTGAATGGTGTCCAAAATATGGCTCGGGGGCCAGTTGCGGCCCACCATCTATTTTTGACAGAAAAAAAAAAGTCTGATTTATGAAGCTATTACATTAATTCTAAGATTCTTAAGTAACTGTTCTTTTTGGGTTCTGAAAGTGAAGAGGATTCTGTTGCTGTTCAGTGCAGGGGTGGATCTAGTCTTATGGGGGAAAGGGCCGTTGGCCACCTCAAAATCTTGAAAAGGCCAAAACCACAAGAAAATACAAACAAGACATGTTTCATGACTGTCTTATAAACTAAAAATAATTTTTTTTAAAGTGACCCTCGTGTCATTCCACTTTTCAAGATGCGGCCTTCAAACAAAAGTTTGCACCCCCCTCCCTACTACAGTGCATATGAGCCTATAGTCAACATAACTTGTGTTCATTTCTTGCGCTGTTTGTTTGCTTATGCACGGAGAAAAAGTGCTTTGTTCACTTTCCGCTCTTAAATCAAATACTCTTTTTTTGATTGAAAAACAAATCTGCCGTCTGATGGCGGAATTGCGTCTCTCTGCCTCTCTCTCTCTCTCTCTCTCTTCCGCTCTTCTCATCCACACACACAGCAAATATATCTTTCCATTTGCATGCCCAACCCGCACCCAGGCATGACAATAAAAGGAGCGGCTTAATATATCAACAAAAAAAAATCTGTCTGATTTATTGGCATCTGAAGTGTTTGCTCGCAACAAAAATCATTCCCGTGCCAAATAGTCTTTGTAAGGCTTGACTGCTATTTACTGTCATGCGTCTCATTTTAGTGTTATGGGTGATTATGACGGCGAGGCCTGCGCGGTCATATATTAGCATGCGCCGAATGAGCTGTTGGACACGACGCCGCGCGACTCGCGAGGTAAATGAAATCCGCTCGCTTATGCAGATGCGTTTACGGCGTCGCACAAAATAGCCTTGAACATTATGCAGCGATGTCGAGCTTTGCGCATAGTCGTGCCTTGGCTATATTTATGATTTATCCATCTTGTGCAACTGCACATCCGTACTCATCAGTCTGCGCAATGATGTCCCTGAGGAGTTTTTCTTTTTTTTTTTTTTTTTCCAGCGGGGCATCAGTCAATCTTCCAGTGCATCCAATTTGGGTAATTCCTTCCGTGTGTCAGCGTGCTTGTGATGGTCTGCTTGCGCGTCAATTATTTGGACCCCTTGTGAGCATTAAGGCAACTTGAAGAGTTTACAATCGACGTGGAGGAACATGGTGTTTTGATATTAGTATTAAGGTAATCATATCCAGGTATTAAATAACTTTTGGACTGACAGAAAGAATCTGATCGGTATCGGTGGATCTTCGAGGTATCGGATATGAAAAAGTGGTATCGGGCCATTCGGTTTGTTGCTAATTCAGAAGGTGGCGGAGATGAATAAATCCGATCGAACAAAAATGTTTTTTTGCATTTCATTTCAGTCGTTTTAACAAACTGTTCAACTGATTCCTTTGCAAACCACTGAGCAGGCATTTCTGGTCCTTAACACTATCTGCTTTATTCCCGTGCTCCGCTGATTGGTCGAGCTGCTCGTTAAAGCGTTGGAGCACATATTCAGGTCTTTCCCATTCGTCTTGGGAAGCAGACGCTGAAAAATCCCGAGGGAGAACCAGCCTCTAATTTTAGTTCAGTTAAGTTCCACAGCTGTCTTGTTGCATTTCATCAGAGGCACCCGAAGGGACTGAACCCAACCAAGCAATCGATTTATTGATTAAGGAGCGGGCGTCAATGCATTTGTATTGTATCTGACCCTTTGATTCAATTTTGATGTTGAAATTATTCACACGTGATGGATAGAGCTTAAACACACACACACGCACAAACACACACACTCAGCACTCAGGTGCTGGCCGCAGCATTCATCCTATCAGCTGCGCTATTTCTTAATTTAGATCTCCAGTAGGATAAGCGGTCAAAACACACAACCAAACACAGTGATGGATAAATAGACTGCCTGCCTGTCGTGTCGCCCGCCCCCTTCTCCCCCCTCGCTCCGGCCACATGCCACAGACGCACATCAATTGATTCGCCATCTCTTTTTCCCGTCTCCGCTCGCTCACGACTCCCCCTCCCTCTTAAACACACACGAGCACAAAGTCCCTCCCCCGGGGATGAAATCACTTCCACACGCGCTCACGCACGCACGCACAAATATGGGGTGGCGCGTTGGTGGAGTGGACAGGCCTTTGTGAGATAACGGGCAAACGCGGCCTGACAGGCTCGGCCGGGCCATTATTAAATTGCAGTGAAGACTATATTACTTTAGAGTGAGATAAAAGACTACATACAAGACGGATGGGTGGGGGACATCAAAACAAGACCGCGTCCGGATTGTGCCAGGAGTAATGCGGCTGAAGGCGCCGCTGATTTCCCCTCAGACCAGGTGCCGTTTCTCCTTGAATAATCTTGAGGAGTTTGGGCTGATGGTGGTGACCAACATTTGGCTTCACTAACGCTTCCGGACAGCCAACCGAAAGGATCAAAACACTTTGATTCATGCTTACAACTTCAAGCGCTAGAACAGTTTTAGAACGCGAACATTTGATAATATTTTGGAAATGAAATGGAAACTATGGCTTGAGTCTTATTATTTGATCAGCAATGATGTATCAAAAAGGAAACATGATTGGAGATACGGAAGTACTGATATCAGGAATTGGTCAAATTATTAGATACTGGCTACGGCAAGGCGCCCTCTTGTGGCCGTTTTACTATCAGGAACTTTTGGTTGGTCTATGGGGGGTTTATGTGGGAGTTCATTTCATACCTTTACTACAAAAAAGAAAAATACCAAGCAACAACAGCAAGGACAACGCGAAGGGAGATCTTCATCGCTCGAAGCAGAAACAGCAGCGCATGGTGATGAAGCTCCTTCGTCGCCTGGCAGCCCCGAATGGCATTGGGCTCGATAGCCACGCTGGCACGTCATTAATCAACAATATGCGCGTTGAAAGCATCTCGGCGCACTGCCATAAGTTACACTTAAGTGGCAAGGGATAAAATAAGTGGGGTGAAGACGGGCTTTTTCCTGCGAAATTGCACCCATTGTAAAACGTGTGTGTGTGTTCTTGCTCTAACATAAAGCCCAGGTCTACGTTAATAAAATATCATTGCTCGGTGATACGGGGAAATCGATCCTTTGGAGTGGCACAAACTGAACGACAATCAAAAGCACTTGCGCACGACAAATATCACTGACATCATTTCATAATTTCTCACTGCTTACAGTTGTCCTTGTTATGGTATTATTATTCCTAGCCTGTTTTTTCCCCCAATCAAAAATCCATAATAATTTACGTCCTTCAAAGAGGCCACAAGGTGGCGACAAAACACATCTTTTCTATTAGATAAGTCAACGGGCCTGATCAAATGAAGCTCCTCCCCTCAGTTCATCATAGTCGATCGGCAGCAAGATACCACTGGATGATGCTAAAGCTAATATTTGTTGGTGCTAATATTTTCATGGTAGACATGACTTTGGTTCGAAGACATTTCCGTAAAAGACAAACCTCGACTATGCAGCGTTTCACTTTAAGACTTTTGTTTTCATTTGCTTCCAACCTAATTGTCTTATTTGTCCACTGATGTGATTCACGCCACAATAACGATTAACAGAGGTTATTAATTTTTAATGGCACCTAAATGGTACGCCCCCAAGGGCCTATAACCTACGCTTTTAATTAATATGCAGCGGATGCACATTAGGCTTTCAATTAGAGTTGTCCCGGCAATAGCTAACCTCTTCTAATCCATATGCTCATCAAGGGTCCGAGTCATGCCTTTTTAATCAAGCGCCACTCCAGACGGGAGGAGAGCGAGCACGCGTGTCGATCAGTCACTCACTGGACCTGAAGAACAGCGCTGCTGTCTTTTAATCAGCTTGCCTTCAAGACGTAATGTGCGCCGAGCAGCGGGGGGATTCCGACGGGGCGCTGGCCGGCGGAATCCTTCAAGACGAGACGCGACTGGGGGTCGCATTAACGAGATGCAAATGAGTCGGCCGTTTGTTCAAATGTGGACAGCCGGAGAGTCGCTCTGATGGGGCTCGCCGTCGGTCTGAATCGGCGAAAATAATCACAAGGGTTTTTTTTTTTTTAGCGGGGCAAACCACCCGAGTGCTGGCTCATTACGACGACACACAATGCGGCGGACTCATTAAATGGCGCAGGTGCCTTCGGAACATAATTCCTCCCGTGTGAGTCTCTCCTGAAATAAACAGAAGCATTGCCCCAATCAATCCTGACAGCGAATCCGCGACAAGGAGCTACGAGGAGGGTTTCACGAGCGTGATTTAATCAGGGACAAGATCCGTTCATTAAAAACGACTCGACACGAGTTGAGTTCTTTATTGTGACTGAAATCACCCGAGTTGTATCAAATCAACTTTCGCAACTGAAATAGAAACTTGATTCATGTATTTGAGCCCCACCAAAAACGTTTTTCTTGGTTTTATGGTTTCTTTGATAAGAAAAATAAGACCAAGGTATTGTACTGTTCGGTATAAAATAAAATACAGGAACAACAAAAGTAAATTTAAGATCCAAGGGAAAAAAAAAAAGGGATTTTGATAGACAGCAAAAGTAAAATAACCTGACAAAACCATTTATGGGACAATTTTGAATTTGGTGACATATTTCAAATTTTTTTGATTGCAAAAACTTTGTGCCTTGCCTCAAGAAAAGTTACATTCAACAATCTTTGTGATCGCAAATATCGTAACACTGCTTTGACAGTATGAGGTCTTGGTTGAAAGAATCAATTCGATCGATCATTGTACGATCAATCACTGTACAAAACGGCAGTGAACTCGAGCGTGATTTGAAAGTGAGCCAAGTGGATTGTGAGCGGAGGCGGAAGTCTACCAAAACAGTTATCGGCATTGAAAAGGAGGCGGTGATGTTTGTGTTTTGCAAAGCAGCTAAAACGCACACCATCAATTACGGGCCATCATGATCACAGCATCCACCGACAACATCATCACAGCGCAATCAAGCGGCCAATCAGAAGCAATTTCCTGCCTGTTGCCACAGATCGGAGAAGGAAATCGTCACATTGGCGTTCGGTCCTTTTAAAAGGCATCATAATCTCATAATAGACGCACGATTTAGGAAAACCTCAGTAGAGCAGGTGACTATTCAGAATTTCACAGGGATAAAAAACATGCACAGAGCAAAAAATGAAAAAATAATAGCCAACAGGGAGGAAAATGGAATTTGAACGTAATAAATAAGCGTGGCCTCCGCCTTCACTCCTCACCACGATAACAAAAATTTAAATTACCGCTCACTCGCCGCTTTCGCGATCTTGCCATTTTGTCGGAACATTCCATAGACTGTAAAACTAGACGTTAGATTTCCACGTCAGCACGGCTCCAGATTAGCATAGCCGGCGCGGGTACGACGACAGCCCCTCACAAATGAACCGGAACCGCAGTCAGCGGCCTCCATTATTTGAAGGACACTTTCGACAGAAATCACAATTGACGGGTGCAAGTTTTCCATTTCAGAGGTGCGCATGTATGTGTGTGTGAGGGAGGGGGGGGTGGGGTCTCATTTCGGGGGCGTTTTGGTGGTCCGACGTTCACGTGGGACTCGAGAAGCCCACAGCAGAGAGAGTCAATCTGAGACATCTATTATGCACTTCATCAATCTTTTTGGGACTCTTGACATTTCACTAGCTGAACAAATTGTCAGTTATCAAAACTCAATTTTCTGAAATGACACTACGAAAATTCAGAGCACGCACACGCAGACACACACAAAAAAAAAAATCACGCACGTACGAGTTCTCCTATCCTATCCTGCCGGTAGCTTGGAGCTTGGCTTAGTGCTAGTTTTATATGCACACAGTTAAGCGGCCCTGCTTTACTGCCATGCCTGCGAGGAGATAAGACTGTTTATAAATTGATTTGGTTATGCTTCATTGATACTAAAAAAAGAGGCCAGTCTTGTTTACCTGACAAAAAAAACACACACAGCCCGCCTCTGAATGTCCATGCGAGCCTTTGTGTCTTACGTAAAACGTACCGCACAATAAGTCTTCCAATAAACGGCAAAATGTTTGTTTGTCCCCTGAGATCAACATTTCCCAAAAGCTTAATCTCTAATCTGATGACCGTATCACCCGCTTCGTTTGGCGCGCGATAAGATATAGCGCTAGCCGCTAGCTTATGCGACAAACGGCGTTTTAGTGGCAATGACGAGACTCGGGGGGAAGTTTGACTTTCAAGCCTCCAGCCCGACTTGTTATTGGAAAAGAAACAAATCAAGGTGGTTTTCCGCATGAATGCCGTGCGCTTTAAATTCAGACTCAAGAGGACACAATAATGAGAGGAATGATATATACTCGGACTTGAGCGGCACTTATTTCAAGAATAGCGAAACTTTGGTGAAAACAAATGCTGCTTTTGTACTAAACAAGCGATTTGAATATTCATGTACGAAAATGCATTTGACCAATGCTCTTGACGTCAAAATATATCATTCCCTCTTTTTCAAAAAGGGGGGAAACATCCTGACCTTTTCTTGGTAACAGCAATAAAAGCATCGGCGCTTTTACGCCACCGGTTGCACGGAACGCACAGTGGATTAGAAGATCAGTTTCTCGGCTCGGGGGACACCGCCGCTGAAAGATTTATGACGACCGAGAAGCCCATCAGAGCAAGAGAGAAGAAGAGAAGAGTGTAAAAAAAAAAAAAACAAGATGAAAACATCGAGTGAGAGGTCCCAATAATCATAAACATCAGTATTCCCGCAACAGTGCGCCGTGTGCATTAGCATGCGGCCGACTCGTCGCCTGGCTCGGGGTACTACTCTGTGATTTGCAATAAAAAATAAAGATGCCAAAACAAAAACAAATTGAAGATAATGCAAATTAGGAGATGCTTTTCAATGCGCCGCATGTGGAATACTGTGCTGGCTGAGCTCGAGTACAAGTAGAAGCTCTTAATGAGCTATTTGTGATTGGATCCCAAAAGAGTGAAAATAATATTGACGAAACCTCACAACTCGACACCAATTTATTTCACCATTACGGTTTGGGATAGAAAATTTACTAGACCGATTCTACGCTAAGCTAATGACCATCAAAACGGCGAGCTAGCTCCAAAAATTTTATCCGAAATTTGGTTGGGCAAAACACCATTTCGAAAACACTCATGCATGCCTTTAGCAACTTTTCAAAAGGTTACGACTCCTTGTCAAAAATCAACGGCGTGCATATGCGTTTGAGATTAGCGCTTCAAACGTTGGGAATTTCCGCACGCAGCGTTTCCGGGCAAACAAAAGCGTCCGCTTTCGAGAATGTGCCTTGGCCGTTGCATTTGTTTCGATGAGGCTCTGATACGGAGCCGACGGAAACAATGGGACGGCTCGTCCTGTCATTGTCACCTTCACATAAATCCCTGACACGGCTGTCTGGAGATATTTACAGATAGGAGGCGGCGTCAGGGGACAAGCAAAGTGCTGAGATAAACCTTCCTCCGCCTCCCCCCCCCACTCATTTTTATATCGAAAGCCATAAATATAAACATGTACATTCGTATTTGCCAAATCGAAGCGGCGGCCGAGATGCACGGCTGGCGACGGGAGGAGGCCACGCGAGAAATAATCCATCACAGCCGGGAAATAGCAACCCTAAACCCTCGGTGGAAATCCCACACTGCGTCCTGCTAGATGCCCGCAAAGATTCTTTCTATAGGACCCCTGAGCGGTTCTAAGATAGGGGATGAGAAAAATAAATAATGCCCCGCACTCTGAGCTTGGCAGCAGTTCTTATTGCAGACTATGTATCCATTACCGCCTTCCTCGAGTGACCCGACATCAATACAACCCTGAGAAATCTGGTGCGGTGGCACCTCCCATTGACAGAGCATGTCTGGATGGGTCGATAGTGTGTAAAGACAGGAGGACGGTGCCAAAGCGTCCTCTGCGGCCAGCCAACGGACCCGCACTTCCGCTGGGGGCCGGGCCGGGTGTTATCTACCATCGCTTGTACCGCCTTCACCAGTCTACTGTCCATTAAGATTGATTCCAGAAGGTGGACAATTCTCAATTGAGCAATCAACAGGTCGTCTACCAAAAGGTGTCACTCCAAAGTGTTCAATGCAATTAAATGACTTCTGAATTCATTCTGCTAAGTCCTAGCTGATCCACCAAAGAAGTTCCATCTGAACTTGATAATCTACTTTTCTAAGACTGAATTCTTAGTTCAGAAGCTATGAAGCCTTTTTAAGCCCAGAGGTGGAGAAGAAGGTCTGTTAGTGTCCAAAATGATTTCCCCCGTTCATAAACCTTCTTCTTAGCCATACCCACAAACAATGAATTGGTATTTTCCTCACGGGTCTACATGTGCAGAGTGAAAATAAATCAGCAAAGATTCAGAGCGTCCATCACGGGAAGGTCGCAGGGTGGTAAAACAATCTTAGCTCAAGTCACTCATCATATTCCAAAGAGGCTGAAATCCAACAAAGGGAATCTGTGAGTAACTCTTGTCGATTACAAACCAACGTAGCATCTTTTTAAAGCTGCTATAATAAGTTATTTTAATACCGAGGAAGGCAGGTGTAAAAATTGGCCGTCCCCGCCATGAGGACACGCATGCATATACAGCAGGTAATGGTGAGGTTACGTGGGAGGTTGGCAGGATGCCGCCGGAGGTTGTGTCACCCTCTCCCCATTCCCATTATTCCAAAGGTAAAAAAAAAAAAAAAAAAACTATATTAATGTCTTTGGAGGCACACTGGCCAGAGGCTTGTTGACTTGCTAAACAGCCCTGCAAGCAGAAAGACATTTTCCTGAGGATAAATGCCGGGCTGGGTGTCTGCCGCCCTTCTGCAGCCTTTACGAAAGCTGCCAGCATCTTCCGTTTGGTGCCAATTCACCTTACAGGCACATCTACCGCCTCTCGCCACGGTTTGTGAGGACCATCTGTGCGCACATGACAGTGACATTTAATTGGTTTGTTCCACACGTGCACAATATCCAATCCCACCCCCCCCTCCCACCCTGGAGACAATTACCGTGTTGATGAAAGCGTATTTACAGTAGGAAGGCGTCACAAGCGGAGCCATGAGTGATGGCGTGGGTTTTTACCACGCCATTATGATTTTAATCTCCGTAATCAACTGACCCTCTTTCGGCCATTTCAGCAAAGTCGCAACCTTCACACCTGACGGTATCTCCGAGCCGAAGCGTCACGGGGACGAGCGCGTGAATGGCGCAAATTGATTAAAGGGCGCCGGGGAGGAGAGAAGCTGGCCGCTTTTTCTATCGGCCGCTGTGTTTACTGCCTGATTACGTTAACAAGGCACATATATCACATAATTAATCCAGAAGATTACCATCAAAAATCTATAAGGCTGCAACATGCTTGCTCGAGTGCCGCCGTTAATTATATTTGCGGCGACGAAAGAAACGGAATGAAAACAGGGTCGAACCAAACGCTGATTCACGCGCAATTGCCTCGCTACATCAGAAATGTACGATCGGCGGCGTTAAATCCGACGCGACTTCTTTTGCTTCTAATGCGTGAAGGAAAACTCAAGGCCGCCTTGTGTTTTTTGTGATCAATCGTTGTCAGAATACATATATCCCCCGCCCCCTTTCAAGGTGCCGGGGTCGATCTCTGAAGCCCATTATTTCCTCTCTGACGGATATAGACGTTGTCAGCTAGACGGTACTGCCCCCCGAGCATAGCCGGGGGACGACGCTGCGCGGCTTTGATTCCATTTCGACTAACTTGCCGTCTTTCCAGGCATTTATATATATCTATACTCTATCTGGATATATATGCGTTTATATTCGTCTTTGGAATATTTTGAAAAACAAACCCCCATCATCTATGGCAAATAAACAGCCTCGTTCTGATGAATAACTAGCCGATTCCATGCTTAGTGAAAATTTTTTGGGAATTTTACAAAAGTACTAGATAGTATTTATACTGTATTAGTGCCTTAGACAAAAAAATGGGTTGTCTTAAATGCAACTGTCTTTTTCAACGCCCTTTGCAGATTCTCCTCTTGTCTATGCTTCAAGTCTTGCGTGTGTTCTCCAACCTCCATCGGGCTTCTTGATCATGATGGATGGGGCCCCTACGGATGAGCGGGCGGTGAAAGCTGGCCTTGGAGAGGATAGCAAAAAAGTGAGGCCGGAGATAGTGAGAAGACGAAGGCGGATGACGACGTCGCGATCAACGGGCACTGGGACAGTTGCTAATCCCAGATTATGATGGTCCTGTTCTGATTTGGAAGACATCTCGAAGGTTTCTGAGAAGTTCATACAAAGAGTTTGCAGCTATTTACTACTTTCAAGTTTAAACCCAGAAGCAACACCTGATCCGTCTCCTTGGAAATCCTGACAATGGCTATGCTGCAATTTGTACAGAGCAGAATAATGCAGGCGGATGCTTTAATATTGGATGAGCAAATGTGTTTGACGCCGCCGTATATCTTTACATCCCATTGCTTGCGAGCCATAAACGCAGGGATCTCGGGATGATAGCAACATTGTAAAGCCTGATGATTTTCGACTCACGTCGTAAATATACACCGCACCCCGTGCTGTCAATGACACGGCCCCATCCGTCCCCACTTTGCGACTTACATTCTATTACCAAGAACGGAAATGAAGGATCCCTTGAGAGACCCTAAAGGGGATCCATTTCCAGAAGAGGCTAGTTTGTGCACGGTGAGATTTTTGACCCCCATCCCGCAGCCTGAGGTGACAACCAGGACCGGAATAGCTCTGTCACCGGCAGAGCCTTGGGGTCCTGCCACCTGTGTGGCGTGACTTGTGACGAGATACGGGGAAGGTTCCTGATGATGGAACTGTGTAATGTGCACGGCTCATGAGAGTCAGGAATCAGAATAAAACGTCCACGACTTAGAGACGTATTATGAAAACGAGATGCGGGGCGCTAATTAGCATTGTAAAGCAATAAAGTGTCTCTCCAGCTTGTTTGCACGTAACCTTGTAAGGCATCTCATATTTGTTTGCACGCTACTCCGTGTATTAGCTCATTGAATATGCAAAGACGACACGGTATGTCAGAGATAATCACAACACATACACGACGGCAACATGACTTACAAGAAACAATTGGAAATCATGTCGGTGGCAACTCCGATCCCGCTAAGCATTGTGAGATGTGGCCTCAAAGCAGAAATGTCTGATTCTACCACCTGTCCCTTCCCGTGACACAGGTAAGCTCATTAGCATGGGAAAAGGTCACTTTGGGAAGTGGAAATCAAATACACCGACGGACTCGGGCACGGCCATTAAGCCACCGGGCTATTAGTATTCATGCAGAGCAGATTAATGGAAAATGAGCTGGGACAGTGCGGCCGGAGTATGAAACTCGCAAAGAACCTCTGACATCTCTGTTTTCCCACAGCTCTTCTCCATTTTAATATTAAAGCATTTCATTATTTCTCCTTTTTTTATCCGCATACACAATTTGATTTATTTACAGTTCTCGTTTGCTGCTAGGCAGGATTCATGGAGCCCAATTGGAATAACTGCTCTGTATTAAATATAAAGGAATAAATTAAATTTATAAATATTTAATATCTATTATATAAATGATTTATTTAATATAAATGTATAAAATACATTTATAAATATAAACAAATATATTCAATAACGGCTCTGAATATGGAATAACTGCTCTATTAAATATAAAGGAATAAATTAAATTTATAAATATTTTATATATTTATTAAAAAAAAAAATCTTCAATAACTGCTCTGAATATGGAATAACTGCTCTGAATAGAGAGGAAAGATATTGACAGAAAAGTGAGATTCTTTGGCAAAGCCTTCAGTACCTGTGAGCAGCACATATTCACAGACATCCCAGCCTTTCCCGATCCCTCCATCCAACTCCCCCCCTCCCATCCAGTGCACCCCACCTTCCTCTCCATCTGTCAGCCAATAACTTTCTGGAACCCGGCATGCCGTGCGCGCACCTGTGCCTGCCACCACAAATAGAGGCGTTTGACGCACGCGGGCGCAGGACTTTGTCCCCGTACTAAGTCATCCATTCCTAAGAAGTCCCACGCATTGCAAAGGTAATTCATTGGAGATAAAAACTTGGCCTGTTTTTTTTTTTTTTCTCTAACGTTTCGCTCAGACGCTTACTGAGCCGTGACGGGTACAACGAGAGCGCCGGCGGCCACGGTCCCGCTTCTCCATTACCTTGCACGGCGCACGCTTGCAAAAGAGAGGGCGACACGGACGGCTCTTTGCTCATTAGCTTTGAAGAAACGACCGGGTTCCTCTGGAGTGTCGCATTTCATTCCCTTCGCGCAACGCTAGAGGAGACCCTCCTCAGCAATCGTGCAGAGTTATTGCATCTTCCTCAACCATCTGTTAACAAGCAAACCGGGCTTGCCGACGGTGTTCTCATATGATCCTTTTTTAAAGCTCTTAAAGTTGAAATTACGATGTAATGATACCCTTATTTATGTAAATATTTAAGTTTCATTTACATAATGTTTTTTAGATAACTATTTGGCTACCAGACATGAATGGGAAAAGTTTTAAACCTCCCAACGGTGTCTCCGCTGGCACGGTTCCAAAAGCGGCTAACTTTAATGCTTCCGTTCGGACGGGAATACATCGTTCAAACATCTGCTGCTCGGTCCAAATGTGAGTCGAGCTCTTTTAAATGATGCCTCCGCTTTGTAATGACTTAATAGTTTGGAGCGTTTGAAACCAAGGGGACGTGTGGGCGGCGACCAAAATATCGATTAACACGAGAGAAGCATCATTCAAGAAACGGCAATAAAGACAAAGAGCAGCTTCGGAAATGGTTTCCATTACGAAATAATAAACGAGTTGGAAAAAAACGAGAGCGCCATTGGTGGCATTTGCCTCAGTGGGATGCCGTCGACTTTCCCGCCAACTGTTGAATGACAGGTCATTAGCGGAACACCTGTTCTACCTTTTGCGCTAAATGTCAAGACCGGAGATCAGCTGAAAACACGAGCTTCAATTGAAACGAGAAGTCAACACGCGAGACTCGCCGTTCTTTTCTTTGCCGTTCATTGTGGCTACTTAAAAGCTCATTGATATTCCGGTGGCCATCTTGAAGAGCGCTCGAGATCCCCCCCCGCCAATCGGGATTCAGCTGAGGACGCAGATTGCTCCCGACACCGGCTGATGATAATTTGGCAAAGCGCGGCTCCGGCCAAAATGCTTACGAGTTCTTCCGATGCTCTTGTTTGAGGCTAATCGCTTATGACGTCTCAGTTATTTATTGTGTGGAGCCACGCGACGGCAGCCTGGAATCTGTTCAAACGCTTAACTGCGTGTTATCGCAAGGATCGTCCTGTAAACTGGCATTCGTTGTTGTGAGGGCAGCTAAAGTGGAGTTGGGGGTGACCATTAGCAGTTAGCATTTGCTAACAAGACTTTCATTAAGCGGCTACCACTGCTTTAAGTCCTGACAAATTTTGACAGCGGTAAAATTTGACAAGCTTATGACGAAGTACACAAAAATGAAAATATTTGATTTTTTTTACAGGTTTGTGTAAACTGAGGCTCTTTCCTGAACAGAATTTTAGACTTGGCATTTTTTTTTTTTTTTTTTTCCAAACAAGGAAAACTTGTGGGAATCTACAAAGGATGGAACCGTACTCGCCATGAATCGTTTTGAGCGACCAAGAAACACAACTCAATAACTACCAATGTTTATGAATCCGATCTTGATCGCAGCTTTTACCATTCTGCCAGGGCGTGTTTGGCAAGCCGCTTCCACATCCGTACTTCTTCCTCATCACGATTGCCGATATGACGCCGAGCTCACAATCCATTTGTAAGCGTTCCTTGACTTTGTCTCGAGATTGCTTTGGAGCTCAAGAAATGGCAATGCCCGGGCAATCGTCAACCTCCTCACCTTCTCTGTCAATCAATAGGTTCCTTCCTGGGCTTGGTTTCAGTTATCATTAATAATAGCTGAGACACTCCTATAGTGGTAATAAACTGAGGGGAGGGGCCGATCTGGTGTGTAATGGCGCAGTAATGGCAGCCGAGTCGACAGCTGCTGATGGATAAACCCTGAGAAAATGGATGGCGAAGCGTTTGGATATGCGAACGGGGAGTCCCACAAAAAAAAAATAAACGTGCTGAGGGTCAATGGCTACTCAAACGGGTCACCCCCGAGACAACTCTTTCCCCGTTGATGCCCCTTCGTCTTGTCTTCGCGCAGACCGTCGTTTTCCAGACGACGCCTCGCCGCTTTGGACAGGAGACAAGACAAAGAAGCCGAGCCGGGAAGCCGAGATATTTTTGCCCTCTAACTGACAAGGCCTGAAATATGGTCCATTCTGCTTAACCAAAAGGAACACATACATTTCTATATTAGAAAGAATTCCCATTATTTCTCCCTGAGCCATGAAAATCAATTGTAAAATGATTGCTTTCGGTGACGACGAGCGGAGTGCGCTTGGCCGGTCCCAACAGGAAGAAATAGAAGTTATTTTTTCATCCCCACTTCTATTTTCTCACAGGAAATGGCCGAGATGGGGTATGTATGTCTAACTATTTCTATTTTGCGACGCACATCATTTTGCTAAAAGTGGACCGAGGAAAAGAAGGGTCCATCTGTAAGTATACAAAAACCTTACGGGGAACTTACGTATTTAAAAATAAATAATATTCCTGCTTCAGTGTGGTGTACATTTCTTTATTCATCGGCTGGGAGAAATCAAAAGGTTTCATGTGACAGAATATTCCTATTATGTCCAACTAAACTGATGTAATAGTAAGTCCATAATGGATGCATGATGCAAGACCAATATACTGCACATTTTATATAGAGCGGGGCTGTCAAATTCATTTCTGTTGCGGGCCACATCGTCATTATGGTTTCCCTCGTGGGGCCATTGATGACTTAAATAGAAAAGGATGGCCGCTCATATTATCACATACACGCAACAGAATCTAGTACAAAAAAAGTTTCAATTTTCCATTTCGAAAGTTCGATTGTAACAAAAACAAATTTTGCAATATCTTAAAGGGGAAACAATTTAGAGTAGACACATTATGTTGACACACACGAGTTGCTATAGCGGGCCATATAAAATGATGTGGTGGGCCGGATCTGGACCCCGGGCCTTGTTTTTGATACCAGTGACAGAGCTTTGGAAAAAATACAAATTAAATCTCGTATTTTCAGTGTGTCAATAGCAAAATCATAAAAACTCATTTCGCATCGGTCCCTTCATTTCACCCAGAGCTGCATATGCATTGTATCGGGATTATTAGCATACATTTTGCGATATGGCGGAAGCGCCGCTCTTCCGCATGTCCCATTAATGACGCTGTTGTGATTCATCTCCAGCCTTCCTCTCTCTCGTGAACCATATGAAGTGCCCTCTTCAAGGGCGGGATCACTGAGCCGCCCAAAGGCCACTTTCAGGCAAAAAAGGGCCATCATTATACTCACTGGCATTCTTATTTCATGACTAATGGATGGGAGTTTCATGGCGCGTTCCTCCGTGTAAAGTGACCCCGGCTTGCACCGCTCGTGCGGCTGGCTAAAAAAAGCAACGCGCCCTCAGAGATAGTCACAGGAGACCGCCGTTCCAGCTCTCCATATTGATACTCGGCAAAACACGGAGAGGCTTTCAACAAAAGTAAGGCCAAGACCACTAAAGATAATGGACCGGCCATCCCAGTGACCAATATAGTAGTCCGAGATAAGGGGGAGCCCTCTTGGAGATTCTCACGCGCCGCTATTAAAAAAAGCTCATCTGGCGTTAAGAGACTGGCTCGTCCGTTAAAGACATCCTCAAAAACAATGTAAATTCTGCTCCCGCAAAGAAACAAAAATATTCCGAGCCTTGGATCGACCTGTTTAGGTTCTCGTGGCTTAAATTCAAAGACTCATGTGCCGTGTTATTAAACCTAAACGAGACCGGCTCAATATCGCTCGCTTGGCCTCTTTGCCACTACTCTCGAAGGCTCCTCCTGCCACCGTCTGCATATCTTTTTTCATTCTTTGGGGTTATTACTTCTTCCACTAGGCCACTTTCGGATGCACATTAGAAAATGTTGACTCGCTTTTGAGTTTTGCGTATTTATAATTCACTGGGCCAAGCGGTTCACAACGTTTAAAGCTATGGTGTGGACCTCAGGGAAACACATTTGTATACCAAATTCTAATCCGATGGGAATCATTTTCGCCATTGGAATGCGCTAAAGTCAACCGTAGCACATTCGGGCTGTCCTGTATTATGCATTAAAAATTGAGGCAGGAGTTGGACTCTCTCCGTTACCGGTCGCCATTAATATTTGATCACAGCGAACAGCGACTGGTAAACAGTACAAAAACAAGGTGACTGGTGGAGAAAGGTGAAGAGCGAGGCTCGAGCGGAATAGCCGACTTATGACGGTTGCGCAGACGTTGCTTGTTGATGCTAATACTCAGCTTGAAGCAAGTACGATTTTAGGCATATCTTTAAGGATGGCGAGTGAGTTACAAAAAACTAACCTAGTCCTCATCATTGAAAATAAGAAAATACAAGCAGGGCACTCATTGCTAGCAGTTAGCCGCTAATGCCGGAAACTTCTACAGTTGTATCACGCAATGACGCCGGAATTAACTAGCGGTTTCTTGGCGTCCTCGTTTAGCGAATATGATTTTGGGATGTCGTTAGTAGCAACTCTGTGATGGCCATAAAAACTGGCAAGCTAAAATCTCAGGAAGGTAAGTCAAGCTAGCCACGACGCGCTACTTCAAAAATAAGGCTATTGCATTAGCTTTTAAGTTAGCCTATGCATTGTCATGCGGAAACTACTCTCATGTCATACAGAGACGTAGGTGGGGGGTGGAGTGAGTTAATCATCTGAGAGTAGCTTCTCCCATCAAGTTGCGGTGACTTTAATCAAATTATGACCTTGTAAAGCAAGCGCTTGTCATTTGGGACCCTAATCTCCTCACTAATGACTAATTAGCCCCATCACCTGTTTCGCCAAGCCTCCGTTACAACTCAGACAAAGCTTTAAGATAATGGAATAATAATATGAAAAAGAATAGGGGGAAAGGTTTTTTTTGTAAATATAAATCAAAACTAAATATCAAAGGGGGATCAGACTGACATCAATTGAAACTGGAACAATGCAGCGTTATTTTTTGCAGTGAGGCCAGCGTGTGGCGCTCCAGACGACAACGAGGGGGGAATACATTCATTAGCGCTAATTAAGCTAACATAGCAGAAGAGAGGAGAACGGCACATTGGTTGAAATGATCCCATCTGTAAGACCACCCGACATCGAGACGAAAGCTCTCCGGATGGCCGCTCCGGATGGACCCTGCCCGGTTTAGGCGCCGGTCACGGATTCAGCCCCCATGCGAGAGTCTTTGCAGGTGGAGGTGGAGGGGGGGGCCCATGCAGCTGCGGCACTTGGCGGCGTCTACGCAAACAGGCGGCCCCCATTCATTAAGCCTTTTTAGAGCAGACACGCGCTCCCTCTGCGGGCCCCGAGCATCTGCCTCCGCATCGCTAAGAGGCCCGGCGAGCGTGCGAAGGCCGACCACGCAGCCAGACTTGACAAATTTGGGGAAATGATAGTGGCCCGGAGGGTGGGGGCGGCGACGACGACGACACACAATCAGCTCTCCGTAAGGTGCGAGCGGAAAGGAACCTGCTCTGTTCTTCATCCCTCCTTCCTCATCCTCTAATCACAGGAACATCTGGCTACGAAGAATGTGAAAATATATATCCTGCCCGATTTGACACGGGAGCACCTCAATTAGTTCTTCAAAGACGCTCGTGGGAGGGAGGGGGGGAAACAGCAGCTGGAATGCAAACTACGCTCTCGTCGTACTTTTTCGGGTTTGCGGTCGGGTGGTACTGCGCTGACCTATTAGCTTGGGCCTCGGAAACTTTTCCGAACCTATTCTTGGAATATCCGCCTCTAGGGGAAAAAACAAAAGACTGATCCTTTGATTGCGGAGCGCAATCAGCGACACTTTTTATTTTCACCTGTTTTTGGATTTTTAATTGAGTGTACATTGATTGCACTAATTCCTTTGATGGAATTAGTGAAGTTAGGCGACACGAAAGTCTTACAAGTGCTTTTAAAATGGAAAAGTCAGCATTTATTAAGAGCCCGATTTCCCGGCAGGGTGAGATCAGCAGGTGGGAAATGATCTAATTCCACTTGATTGATCTGAAAATGATTGATTTACCTTCTGAGACACTTCATAAAAGGCAGTTTGTGCTTCTGTAGTTGTGCATAAAGACTTCAAGTCCCCAGCAAGGTGTCTCATTGAATATCACTGAAGCATGCACACAAAACACACCAGCAGGTGCAAGGACAGTGACTTTTTCTTTTTTTACTCCCCCAGCCAGGGGAAAAAGAGAAAGGAAAGCAGGCAACCGGGTTATGCTAGGCCATGAATAAATAAAACATCAGCTATAGCTTCACATTAATGCAACTGGATGAGAAGTTCCCCAAAGGAGTTACGCTTGTCATGTCTGATGTTGTGAATGCTGGAACGAATACCGCAAAACAATCCATTATTGTTATTATTGAGCCAGACGATTCCAAATGGAAGTTTGATGATTGGCATTTGCGTTGTTGCCAAGCCACCTTGGCCAAATCCACTATCAAAACGTTCTCTGCTAGGAATTAGCATCAATGAGCTGGAAATCATTTTCCTTGCATTTTTTTTGCAACCCTTTTCGAATAATGCCACGTTTATTATATTACTCAACAAAAAAAAACTGGAGCGAGGGAATGGAATCATAAATGAGTATGGAAAATTGGTAGGTTAGGGGACTCTCCGCGCTTTGCTTTTTAGCTACAGCTAAATACGTGTTTAGAAAATTAAGTATTGTTTAAATCAAAATATGTATTAAGACTGGTAGCGTCACGTTTCCTGTAAAAGGTCATGTGACATTTTTAATCAGGCAATACGTTTGTGACGTCGCAACAAATTTAAAATCGCAGCTCGTTGCTCGAGAGTCGAGTCACGTTGGGTCACATGGCTCGGCGTCCGGCAGGCCAAAGCGGTCGGATCGTATTTGTAACGCTCGGACAGTCACTCCGCCGCTCCGTTCCTTTGTGGTGAAGGAATCCCACGGAACAATACAGTGAGCGAGCGCGGATTCCGTCTGACGTCCTCGGCGGCGAATATTTGATGTGTTTTGATGAGGCTCCCGTGGCGGTGGCGGGCTAATCAAAACAGCGAAAAGAAATCAATGTTCTTTTAATAAAAGAGGACTTTAGGTGGGAGGGAGACAGACGGTTTTGCCGGTGACAGGACCTGTCGCTGCCTTATCTCGTGCCTCTCAGATCCCCCAGACAGGCAAATATTTTCACTGCAAACACCGGCGGCTCGACAGGCTGCGTGGGCCCACCCTGTCACGCTTCTCCACTCGCGACTTACTCGCTCACGACCGCAAGTTTCTTGTACGTTTTCTTTCAGATGACACAAATACGCGTGTTTTCCATGACACTTACTACAATTAACCACTTCGGAGAGGCGCTGGATTTTGTGTTTAGACACGTTGCAGCCCCTCCCCTGACAGGTGGGGAAACATTTTTGTTTTTTTAGATTTACCATTAGAAAACATTTATGCTGTTGTACCCCTCCCACGTGCTTTAAACACTTTGAAAGTTACCAAAACAGACTTTTTACACGATTCCTCCCTCTCCTGGTGTCAAAAAGACGTTATTACTCATGCAGCTATGCCCAAAAGATGAAAAGTGGGCTTGTCACTCCCAGTTGAAATTTACTGGATCACTGACAAAAACAGAAACACTGACATTGGAAAAGGTTTTCCTTAATCGGAGTCCACTTTCGGAGGACCGGCGGCACCGAGGATGAACCGAGACATCGTGGGGGTTCACTGTACCTGCGAGATGACCCCCCCACACCCCCCCCCACACCCGCAGCCATCCAAATTCAGATTAGCCGGCAAAGTGGCATATGCCTCCGAGCCGCCAAGAGAAAGACAGCGGTGGTGCAGTGAATTCTGGTAATTAATCCCAGATTACATGTGCTGGCGCTCCATCAGGCCAGTTAGCGACATGAGCGTCTTGTACACCCACACACACACCCTCACAGTCTTGTCTTCTGAGTGTACAACATTTTTGGCAGATCTTCATTGCTACTTTAAATCTCAATTACTTCTCTAACAGCGGTAGAATCCTCCGGATGGTACTCAAGCAGTGTTAAATGACAGTTGGGTCATCACCATGGCAACCACGACTCCCCAATATTAGCGGACCAGCCAGGACACCTGTTGGGTTACTTTAGAATGGACAAACGATGACATCATCCTTACCAACGACCATGTGACTATTTCTTTAAATCATTGACTGTACTTTCCAAAAAATGATTTCAAATAATTTGAGAAGCAATGAAGTCAACCTGCATTCATTTTGACTTTTTTTTTTTCCAATCACAGAAACTATCAATGCCTATAAAAGTGTCAGTACCCCCGAGAATAGTTTCCCTGCATATTCCATTTCTTTCCTGCAATCTAAATATTGAAACAGCGGCGAGTGACATATGGGGGAGGGGTGACAGGGGGCGGCGTGGGCGGGGGTCTCCGCCAAAGAGCCCTTGCATTACGGTAATCATTTACTCGTGACAAATTAATTAAAAGGATAATTAAATAATGAACACGTTAAATATGGCAATTAGAAATCTTGTCCTACATGAGTGAATTGGAGGGAATTTAATAGGGGAAGCCAACGATGCGATGGAGTGTACCAAAACAATTTTTATTTAATGCCTCTTCTACAATAAAATGCACGAGAGCTACACTTATAATACGATAATACGATAATGTTATGACAGCAGTAACAGGAACGAGTAAAGGATGGAAACATCCTCGACTTGAATATATTTCGTTTCCAAACCGGCCTTTCCGGTGACTTCGGCCACTCCTATGCCTGTTGCCTAGCAACCGTAGCATTCTCGGCGGGATCCTGACGACGCGGGAACACCCCGAGGTGGCTCCCGGAGCTCGGCGCCACGACCCGAGTAAGTCCGGTCACGAGAGATGATGACATTAATTCCGAACTAATTCCTTCCATACGTCCTCGCCCAAGACGTGATCTTAAAAAATTGAATTTATGGAATTTTCTTTCATTTCAGAGGGAAAAGTTGATTCTATTTTCTATTTTGCGACTGCCCCGCAGAAGACTAGGTGCTCCGATATGTCTGAAAAATGGCCTCCCATTTGTCATGCATGAGCAAATACACGGGCGTCTCTGCTTTATCCACCCGTCTTCCTACGCATCGGCGTTCCCGCGTTATTCCAAACGTCCCTATCCGTACATCTTGATGTAAATTCAAATCTGCTCATCTCACACTCCAGCGGGGAGTACGCGATCTCGGATGCAGCCCGCGTTAAATCTCACTCAAACCGTCCGTGGGCTAATGTGCATTTTTGCTCGTGCGTTTGATGAGCTCGAAACGCTCGGTATAAGACGACAACACCGTTCCGCCTGCGGGACGTGAAAATGGAAGAGAAATGCAAAGTTTTGCAAGAATCCCTGGTTGAGGTTTGGGGTCGAAAATGGATGATTCAGGAGCGCTGATTATAATTTAGACACAATGGCGGGCTGGGCATTCGGTACATGGGCCTGCAACCAATCAGAGGACGGAAAAAGCCTGATGTGGGCTGGCTCGTTGGCCCTGTGAGGTGAATTTGAAATCTGATAGATTAAAGAAATTGAGCCTTTGCTAATCTCGTTTAAGTTTCACGGACCAGCGCTGCTAATTGCAAAGCAGATTAGAATCACATAGTGTGTAACAATAGATTTAGAAATATTTGAATTAAATTTTAAGGGGAGGCAAAAAAATTCAGATGTAAATGCAGGTCAGCGCTTCAAATTGTTTAGGCCAGCAAATCTGCAAGGCAGGGCAAGGCAGCTTTATTTAAACCGTAAAAGCACATTTCCTCCACAAGGCAACTCACACCACCAAAGACACAACACCTAAAAGCTTTTACAATCACAACGGCGAAAGACATGCAAGCCATCAATCACGGTGGAAGGCCAATTACTTAACATTCGAGTTCCTAAATTCCACGAGGAGTCGACAGCTCACGGCATCGTCATGTTTTGGAACTGCCTGAAGGTCGAGCGGAATAACCATGTCGCTGCTTTTCTATGCAACAAAATCAAGTGCAAAAGTCGCTCAGACACAAAAAATAAAAATAAAGTGCAGTCCTATTTCAAAATCCATTACTAAATCATTTTGGCAAGGATTTGAAGTCGCCGGAGCAACGCCGGGAATCAGGTGGTTTTCCTGGCCTGACAATACGCAAAGCTCCATATCTACAGCGGAGATAGACGGATAGCAATCAGAAGGTTTTAGCGGCAAGCCAAATGCAAACATCTTGACAAGAGCGGCGCTTGGGAAAGTTTGTCCCAAAAACCTGAAATGAAATATAGATGTCGGTGGCGCCGCCACCGCCGCCTTTCACGGGCATTACTTTAAGCCGGAGGTGTTATGTTCCATCACAGCAGCTCCATCTTGCATTAAGAGATGTGAAAAAAAAAAAAAAAGAGGAAGCCGATACAGCAGCCGTCACGACGACAACATTAGCATCCAGACCTGAGGGCTCTCAAATGCATCAATGGCTCGAGATGTGTACATGTGGCGAAGATCTCTCGCATTGATCCTCTTTGGTATAAGCGCTTTTAGAAAGTCATCGATTCTATCGGTCCGCCGTGTTCCGGGAAGCCCCACCAGACAAATGTGACACTTATTTATGTTCCCCGCTGCAAATGTAATAAATGAACGCAAACGGGAGTTGTCGCGTAGAGTCAATAAGTGCGGCCTCATTTAGCATTCAGCACATTTGAACTCCTTTAATGGATGATCAAGTGGTGAAATATTCCTGCGGATGACGCAAATGTGTCATCAGTTATGATGATTCGAAGCCCACAGCGCCAATCCACAAATTAGCATGCCGGTAGTTAGCGGCTGTGAAAGTAAACAATTTTGAGGCGGCTTAACTTAGCATTAGCTTAACTTAGCATTAACCCTTGACAAGGGTGAACATTGTATGTGAAAGATGATGATTCAATATGCTCGGGGTGGACTACTATTAGCATGAAGCTAATATTGAAGGTAAACAAGCAACTGTGGTTTGCTAACTTTGTAACACACAGAATGTTTGGGTCAATTCTGTAATTCAGTAAAAATAATCATTTTAAATCGTGCTAGTAGTGTAATAAGGTCCTCCTTTCAACGTAACGTTTTACCCGACCCTTTTGATGTGGACTGTGGTTAATCTTATTAGCATGCGCGACACATTGCCGAGGCTCATCAAACTGCAGTTTGATAGAAGTGTTTCGTTTCCCCGAGTATATGAAAATGCAAAAAGAAGGCGACGCAGAAGGCACAAAGACGGTCGTTAACAGCCTCCGTTCCCAACGACACACTGTTGAAAAGCAAGCGAGTAGTTGACTGGCCCGCGTTAGCGCATCCTGGCTGGCTCAAAAGCGTTTATGGTGCAATTCATTGTTTGATTGCGCCTGCATGACCAGCAGCCATTTGGGTGACAAAATACTATTAATATGCTTATGAAGGGCCAAAAGGCATGCGCACATTTGAATAACAAACCCGAAAAGCAATGCATTCAGCAACTTTGAAGTGCAACACAAAAGGGGGTAAGATAAGGATTTTCCTTCAAATACGTATATTAAGACACATTATTTGGAAAGCACCATTTAATGCCTCCCATCAGTACACCAATAAACAATGGTTCCCTCACGGAAATTGCGCTGTGGAATTATGCAATGGAATGAGATGTCGAGAAAAAAAAAAAAAAAAGCTCGAGTAGAAAGCATGCATGCTGTTGTCTTGTTTGGAGTCACCGCATGAATCCACTAAGAACGTAATGAGGGCACAACAATAACGCACTGTGGCTTTAAAGGCTCGTTTGTTTAATGTCAAACCTCTCTAATTACTATTGTTGAGAAATTCTTGGTCACAATTGAAATAAACCGCAACAACCCCCTAAAAACAAATCATTCCGTGTTGAAATGAAGAGTAGCATCTGAGTTTTCAAACATTTACTGCATACTGGATTGATTGCATTGGAATTAGCCATCATTTTGGAAAGTAGTACCAACACGTATATACTGCTGAACAACACACATGCACACACACACGTGTTAGCAGATCAGTGTAGTCATAATGTTCCCCGCCTTGGAGGCTTATTAGGAGGCATAAAACTTGTATGATACCTTCATTCATATTCCCCGTAAACACCCGGCCACATTTTTTCAGACACACACATCTGCAAAAATAGAAGCCGCTGTTTTGTGCCGCATGATTGATTTGCAAAGTAGGCCGGCGCTGCGAACGTATGGGAAGAAGGCGAGGATTTGCCTCCGTGTGTGTACGCAAATTGCAGTGTCAGATCGCCGCATGGATGTTGTTTGTCTGGCACGGACTCAGCATGCCAGCAATTTTTGGGCCGCTCTCGACACACTGACGTCTGCGTAAGCTGCAAAAATTGAAGCTGGCGTTGATTATGGCAGTCAAGGAGGCAGAAAGGCCTGGGTGAATTGACAATGCCCCGGCGAATAATAAAAAGCTAGTGGAATTCTTCACAGAAGGGAGGTACGGGAAAAAAAATCACGGCATCTGAAGCGTTTACAATTCCGAGGGTTAGGAAATGTGATTTTGAGAGAGGATTACGTGGCTTTAAAACAGGCCGTGACCATGACAGCCTAACACATCAAACGATCCCACAACAGTCCTGACAGAGTGCTGCGGTGTGCATGCCACGCCAATAAGTTGGCAGTTTCATTTGTTTTGAGAAATTATCATCATCATTAGACAATTGCATTCAATTAGGTTTTTTTTTTCTTGGGGAGGCTCCGCAAAACAAACGGAAATTTTACAAACCCCCAAAATTCCACAGAAAAAACTGATTCATTATACAGATGTTGAGGAAAAAATAAATTAAAATATACCCAAAGGCCAATTATCTGGTCTGCCACCTGGTGCTGGGGGGCGTCCAAGCATATTTCAAGGGGGGTATAGCGCCCCTGCGGTCCCCCCTCTAGCGCTGCCAGTGTCGGTTTGACATATAGGTAGGAGGGGGCATAATCTGAGCATCCAGATGTCAGTTACATTGGATAGCTGATTTATACGCAAACAAAAATAGGCTAGATGAGAAAAGAAATCTTGATGTAAAAAAAAAAAAAGAAAATCATAGTTGACTGCCAATATAAGGACATGATTCTAAGGTGTCATGTGCAGCAACTGATGGGACTGGGCTATTTATTTTCTGTTCTCAAACACGCACCTTTACATAACAAGCGTGGGGCGTTAATTTGCCACACACTTCAACAATGCTCAAAGTAGGCCAGGAAAAGACGGCGCGTCGGAAAATATAAATGTGAGCCCTGGTGCTTTCTCGGGGCTCAACTTGCTCTCCTGCTTTGTGCCGACTCAACCAAATTGTGCCGTGTCGGCACTCTGTAAATACGTTGGCACCAGGTATCTCCGCTTACTTGTAGTGTCACCGAAAATTCACACGTTTCTCTCCAAACTCGCTGAATATCATAAAATAGATATAAAAAGTCGACACACCCCTCAAATGCCAGCTTGAGGAAAAAAATGAGACCATGATAATTCATTCAAAAACTTTCCCCACCAAGAATGCGATCGGCACCATGAGGGAAATTAAAGCAGCAACTTCAAAGTATCCAAAGCTGCAATTAGCCAAAAAATGTGTGGGCTGCCTGTCACATCCTCAGCGGGGATGCGCCGTTACAAAAAAAAAAAAAAAAGCAGCCGCAGACTTTGACGCACTGCAAGAACATTGGAGCCATCTCCTTGTTAACATGTTGCCACCCCCCAGCCAGCAGATAAGATGACAGATATCAAAGTCTTTCTTGCCCTTGTCGCAAATGGTTTGATGAAATTTAAACACACACACGCTTACCTCTTGACAAGTGATGAGGAAACAAGCAGCCTTAATTCTTGAATGCGGTATCGGTGACAGGATTGCATGCGAAGCAGTTGCCCTTGGCCAGGATGCACACACTCCGAGTGGAAGTGATCCAACGTGGCAGCGTGTCGTCTTGCTTGACCCGAGGACAAAAAAAAAAAAAACACACACAAAAGGATGATTGGTGTCAAAATCATGGAGGATGACGCTGTGACAACTTGAGTAAACACAGCAAGGCGGGAACTGCAGTGAACACTCACAAATTCTGGAGTTTTGCTTGACTGGCTGTCATGAGCATGCAAAACAACAGGTGCCCTCTCACAATGATGTCAAGTCCCAGAGGCAAAAATTGTCATTGGCATTGGACCAAAGCAGAGCAATTTTTGAATAAATTATGTGAATAAATACCCACCATAATTTTAATGCAGTCAGTCCAAAACGTGATCGTTCAACAACTGGCTAATTCATTTTAATATCCAAAATGAACTTAAATTAAACTAAACTCATTAGGAAGTGGTTTTGACATCATCTTTAGTTCAGTAGTCAATCATATCATCCCTGTATTTAAAAAAAAAAAAAAAAAAAAAGAAATTGACTCACATTGGATGGGGTCACGTGGAATTTTCCAAAATGCCTGCCTTCGGTAATCTAGAAATTCAAGGAAAAAGAGAAAACTTTTGAATTTGTTTATGTGGGCCGTTGTTTCCGTACTAGTAGATTAATGAATTTTCCAAAATGTCTGCCTTCAGTAATCAAGAAATTCAAACCAAGGAAAAAGAGAAAACTATTGAATTTGTTTATGTGGGCCGTTGTCTCCGTATTAGTAGATTAATGAAAGGTGTTCGTAAGAAAATGTCCACTGAAGTGAGTCACCATTTTAGAGAGCTTCCTTCTTGGCTCATAATATTAGCAACAATGGACAAACAACAACGAACATATTCCGACTATTGAAAACAAGACATTGTAGGAATAAATAATAAATAAAACAATATGTTACATACTGTAATTGACATTTGCTTTCCGAGTGAATCTCGTCTCGACGACGCCCGCCGCCTTCCGCTGTATGCCGCCACCACCCATCGTCCAATCAGCGCTAATAGAACGCGACACGTCACCTGACGGCCAAACAACCAATAAGACGACACCATTTAATGACGTCAACAATAGCAAATTTTCCATTCGGTTTGGTTTTTAATTTTATTCACACTCTTCATTATATTATTTTGTTTATATTATTATGCTTCTCTAGGGTCAGAGTGAAAAAATTGAACCAAATGACTGTCTGACTAGAGCCATTTTTGACATGTTACAACAAGTGGGCATTTTGGTGCTATACCTATGCTGCTATAGTGATCCCTCGCTACTTCGTGTTTCGTTTATCGCGGCTTCATTACATCGCGGATTTTTTTTTTCCAAATTAAAAAAAACATTTAAAAGTCAAAATAAAACTTATAAATTGAGGAAACGTGTCTAACCGTTAGGACAATGTAGTATTGCTCCAAATGTTCATTTACATTCCTTTAGAAGTCCGTTTTCACGTGTTACTACGATCGCGAATTAGCATATTTCCGCTAACTCGTTAGCCTACCCAGTACTTCTTGTTGGTGGCCGTACTTCGCGGACTTCACTTATCGCGGGTGGTTTTTGGAACCAATTATCCGCGATAAATGAGGGATTACTGCATTGCCTGACACATATCTAGTACTTGTTGGGCCCAGCCGAGCTACCAGTGCAGCACAGTTGTTTACTTGTAAACTTTAATTCCATAATAAGCTAAAAGTGCTGACTCGTGAGGACAACAAGCATACCATTTGCTGGAAATGAAGGATTTCAGCCAAATGCTCCAGCAGCTTTCCATTCGGCTGAAATCATCCTTGACAGGTGGCTTTTCCTGTTCCAACGCCACCCAAGCGTCTCGCGTCAACTCTCCGAACTGGACATTTCCTGCGGCCTCATTAACGAAATGGAAGTAAACTGAAAGCAAATGAGCCTCCCAGGAAGTTGAAACAAAGTGGTAAAAAGCCAGGGTTAATTGAATCGTAAGCCTTGTCACACAAGATTACCAAATGCTCCAAACAGCACTTTAATTGCGTTCTCATCACGTGGATTCATTTTTGCCCGCTAATAACAGCCCCTCTGTCCGTACATTTTAATGCACGATGACAGACAGGGGGGGGGGGGGGGAAATATAAATAAATAACAACACAAGAGCTTGACGTGTTTGTGCGGATTTTGATCGTGATTTTGCATGACAATAAAGAGATTGGACGCTTTGATTAGAGAAGCGACAGAGTTTCCTGGAAGGACTATTTCTTTCTTTTTTGTTGACATTTTTTTTCAGACACGGGAATGAGATCAGGGCCGCCTTACTTCTCACAGTTCCGGATCGTCATTAGCCTGATGGACGGCGGAGCGGGACGACGGGAATGACTGATTACATTACAGGGCCATTTGCCACAGACTCTACATTGACATAAATAGTGCAAACAAACAATAACTGTCCATGTGGCCCATCTACTGTGGCGTGATGAGTCGTCGTGGGGGGGGGGGGGGGGGGGGGGGGTTCAAACCACGGTCTGGAAAAAGAAAGTGGGAGGTAGTCAGGAAGTAGCTTGCAACTGGATTTTGACTTGATAAGAAAATAAATAAATAATGCCAAAAAAGAATGCAGCAAATAAAAGGAAAGAGCACTCAGGATGTCTTTCATTTCCAGCCATCCCATCATCAGGAATGCTTGAACGGAGCCATTATGGCGCCTTGATCCGACAAATACAGGACGGTCCTCTGATGATGTTAGGGAAAAACGGAGCGGGAAAGCCTGCTTTAGAATTTCAAAGGAAGTCGATTGTGGAAGGAGGTTAGAACCCCCAGCAAGGGGTTTTAGGACTAAAGGGGATTTCAAGTCTTCAAGTCAAAATATACACAATATCTTTTCTATTTTTATGAATAGCAATGGTAGGCATGTCCATCAAGTTGCCCTCTCGGAAGCCAGTTTTACTTTGCAACTTGAAATTTGGTTGGCAGGTCTATCCTGAGTAGACCCACAAAAAAAGTCTGTCCATTATTTTTGATTGAGGCAGCAAGTTTCAGGTATTTGTTTTTTTCTGAGGTCATTTGAACAGATAGGCGACACTAAACTGTGAAACATTTTGAGTTGTGGGGAGGACATGTGACAGGCAAGTTTGAAATTCTTAACCAATAATTTGTTATACAGTATTGTCATTATTTTTATTGTTAAAAAAAACTTGATTCAAGAAAAATACTAAAATAAATTTTTTAAAAAATGTTGAAAATTCCTCCTTGATTTGCAAAATTGCTCCTCAAAGACAAAAAATATTTTGAAAATAAAATATATTCTAACACATTTTTTTATTATGAAGTCTATGTAATACCTAAAAATCACATTCTACCATTTGAGCTCTTCACGATACATAATAAATGACAATCAATGACGTTTTTTGTATAAACCGCACACAGACATTTGTCAAACAAGACCCCTGTTTACTTGTTTGCGTAATGAGCCTCATCAGTTACTAATTCAGATCTCGCGACGCTCTTTAACTCACAATGCAAGTCTCCATCCGCTCCTTAATAAAACTGGAAACGACACATTTACATGACACAAATTTAATTTGTCAGCGCTTTAAATTGAGCCATCGAGTGCTGAAATCATGCCGATGTTAAAATTGTTACTGATGCGACTCGGTGAGTGCTAGGTAATTAGCGATGATGTGCTACGGAAGAAGAAGAAGAAGGCGCGCCGCCGGCGGCCATCTTTTAGCCGACGTCTCTCCCGAAGAGAACCACCATCGTCCAGCGATAAAAGCGGCGAGGTTGATCAAAGCAACGCATTTACAACTTCCTGGATCTCATTCCTTCGATAATCCATCAATAAAACCTACAAACATCCCAACTAAAACACAGCAATCCTGTTGTTGTTCTTCTAATTAATACGCCGCGTCTCGGGCACACTCGAGGTAATTAACTTTTTTTTTTCTTTTTTTTTTTTTTTTGCCGGCGCTGCACAGCAGATGGTGATTGAAAATACGAGGATGAGTCCCTCAATCAAGCGCCATTTGTCAGCGACCATTAATTATCCAGCGAAAGAATACATCCGGTCCCCAAAGTTGATCGTTTAGAAAGAGAAGAAGAAGACGGTCCTTCTGTTGCTCATTACTCTTTAACGGCAGAAAGTGCTGAAACTAGAATGTCGCGTGGGGAGATTGCAATTTTAATAGCACTGTCATTATCTTTCTCCCATAAGGTGGCATAAAAGACTTGGAAGAAGAAAACAGAAGTGGGAGGGGGAGGGTGGGGAGGGGGCTCATCATCGATGTGATGATGAAAGGGTTCAAAATGGATTCAAAATGATGCAACGTATGACCACAAACCAACAGATGGTTGCTCAATAACAAGACGGTTCTCGTCAAAATCAAAATCTGGAGGCATTTTGTCTGCCGCTCAAAGTTGGGCGACCGGTTGAATTGATTTGACAGAACCGAGCTCCATCTTTGACACCGATAACCATCTTGGAAGGCATTAGAACATGAATTATCATTTTCATTTATTTATTTCCCCTAACCCTAATCCTATTTTAGAAGGCATTAGAACATGAATTATTATTTTTATGTATTTATTTACGTGAATCTTTATATGTCACATTTGGCTGCAGGTGGCCTCGATAGTCTTGACATTTTATTCAAGACACATCCTCAACTTTTTTTAAGGTATTATGCCAAAAAAAAAAAAGCTCCAGTTTTGTCTCGTCAGACCAAAGGACACTTTTAGCATATTTCAGTCTTGTCAAGTTCAAGTTGTATGGATTTTTCTTTCATTACTGCATGGGTCCCAATAATTTTGTCCATGATGTGAAGGAAAATAAAAAGATTGAAGGGAAGTGGATAAAAGTGATCGCGCGAACTCCAGGAAGGGTTCCATCGCATGAAAAGGGCAAACAGAGTGGAGACCTCCTGCTGAAATGAAAGCCCGTCGCTTCTCTTCCTCGAAGGCCAAACAGCAGTCTTAATAAGAAAATAAAAATAAACACAATCATACGCTTCCCCCATATTTTCTCTTGAAAAGGAAGAAGGGGGGCAAATAAAAAAAAAAATCAATATATTTGGGGCATTTGTTTTTGTTGTGCCTTCTCTGAATGACTAGCTTCAGGTTTCTATGCGGACTTTGATTTATTTTGACCAGGGGGGTGGGGGGGTCGGGATACGGAAGAAATGTCCATTATCAACTAGCTCCCTTGTCTTAATGAAATTGTTCCCTCGAACGTTTTAATTAACTCGCAGTCTGAGTCAAGTTGTGGACACAGACCGAGGCGGCGGCAGAACCTCCCAAATGATCGGAATACCAAAGAGGGAAAGACTTTCGAGAGGCTCTCGTCAGCTTTCATTCTCAGGCAAAACACACACAGCAAAGATAATGACGACCATGGTAAAAAAAAAAATATATATATATATATATAGTCACATTTTTCCCTTTATTGGCATGATGAGGCTGATGAGAATTGCACATGAAAAATGAAATTCACAAGAAAATTCCTACAATAGGTAGAACCACAAAGGCATTGGTAAGGCAACGTGGATAGGACACACACACACACACATACACACGCACACACACGCACAAAATTCCCTCTCCACACATAAAATCACACCCACACATATTGTCCTTCCAAAGAAAAACATGATTACCCGACAAAGCAGTGGCAAAATCCTCGGTAGGTCACAATACTAAAAATTGCTCTAATATATTGCTACTCTAGGCCATTTACAAAGCAGTTTATTACACTGATTAAAGCCGCACATCTATTAAAAACGGGACGCCATTACCCAAACCAACGTCAAGAAAACATTGCATGGAAACATTTGGCCTACCATGAGGTAGGCGGGAGTTTTTTTTTTTTCTCCCATTGTCAGCACCCTCTCGTTTTTGGCCATGCACACTAGCAAACCACAAACACGACCACGTTGAACACTAAAGTCGGGAGTTTGCCACAAACGGATGTCACAAAAGGTCACACGTGCATTTACCGGCGCAGAGACGTCTTAAAGGGACCGGCCGGCACGAGGGCGCTGACATCACAGCAACTGGGTAATGGGTCAAAAAAAATATAAAAATAAAAAATCACAACAATCAGCACTAAAATACAATTCTGAAAAATAATTTATTGCTTTTTATATATTTTTCCCTCTTTTTATTTAGATTATTATTACTCTTCTTGTTATTACTGCGAATAATATCAGTAGTATATGTTTTTTTCTTTTTTCAAAAGATCTTTTTTTAAAAAAAATTTCAAGAAAGGAAATTGTAAACTTTTCGTTTGGCATTCACTTAATCGAGCGAGAGCGGAGACGCAACAAAGTCTTTCAAAAATGGCGCGAAATTTCTGCAAAGAAACCCCGTTTATTGCTTTCTGTTCTACGTGAAAGGAAAAAGCGAGCGGGAAAGTGCCGCCGACGTAATGAGACTGGATGAAGCTACTGATTGTTCCGGAAAAAAGGCATAGAAGGTCGTATTATTCCCTACCTTGGAAAAATTATTGGACACCCTGTCTCGTGATTGAGCGTTAAATAAAATTAAAAAATAAATATATATATTTAAAAAAAAAAAAAAAAAGTCATGTAAAATGTAGCCCATAAATATTGCTGATTCAAAAAATAAATACATAAATACGCAATTTCCGCTGATTGAAAAGATTCCAATGCATCATCGTCTCCCTGTGTTGAATCAATGACAACCGTACAAAGCACTAAAATCAAACATACATGTATTATGTATGTGCATATACTGTATATGGACATATATATGCACATATTTACACACTGTACACACACATAAATATGTCGCATACAGTATATACACAATATCTTGTGATTGTTTTAGAAATAATCAATAAAAAAAAAAAAATGGGGTCGGTCGTTTTTACAATCATGAAAAACGTAAAAAAGAAAAAAATATATTTTACACAGTGAGGAAAAAACAGACTGAATAACTTATACAAAAAAAAAAGACATTTGATCACGTGCTGCCTCAAAATGAGCAATCGGTCATTTTTTTTGCCTTTTTTTTACAATCATTATATGTCTCTAAACATCATGTCGGCGTACAATATGTTTTACAGTATCGTAATTACTATCGACATCCATCGACATTCGGAATTAAGAAAAAATTTTCCCCCCGCATTTTTGAAAAAGGCTGCGTTTTACAGTGCATAGCTGTAACAAATAAACAACTTTATTTCCCAACTTTACACGAACATAAAAAATATTCCTTTTTAGAGTTATTTGCAAATACACAACTACACTTCTCTATCAAATGTAGACAACAAGAGATACGATTCCCTCAAACGCTTGCTTTTAAAATGTAACACCGGATCCAGAGAGATTTAAAAAAGAAAAAAAAAAAACAGCAAGAACTCCCCCTCCCCCCCGAAAAAAATAAAAACAACAAAATAAAATCTGGCTGAACAAGCTGCATCTTTTCACCCCCTCCAAAGAATTGTGGGTCTTGTAGTGCTTTGGGGGAGGGGGCGGGTTGTGGTTGGGGGAAATCCCTTTTCCTTTTTTTTTTTTTTAAATCCCTTCCTTCGTTTACGGTTCTACAGCCGTCAAAGCCGTGCAGCAGGTTCTGAGGGTTCACTGGCTTTCCCAAAAGTCGCTTGCTCAGCTTTTCAGCAGCTATGTTCATGTAAACTTTTGTTTTGGATAGATTCTGATGACAGGTCTATAGACTTTTTACTCTTCTTCAATACTCCACCGCGTATCGAGTGTAAAACTTCTCGTCGTCCAAAAAGAAAGAGACGCGAGTGAGGTATCGGGAGTCCCTCGTGGGGGTGGGTGGCGTGTCGGGGGGGTGTGGACGACTCGGGCGTGAAGCCACGAGAGGGTTACCTTCTCAGGCTACGCTGGGCCTCCCTCAGCAAGCTGTCAAAATCCAAGGAGTCATACTTGCTTTTGGTGGAGGCGGGGTCAAAGTCGTCCGAATGGGAGTCTGTGGAAGTGAAAGTTGGAATTTAGTCAGTTTACGATTAAAACCAAATTTGAGCTTCGTGGGTGAAGTTGATGAAACAGCATAAAGGTTTTGGACTTGTTAGAATTAAGCTAGGTGACTCACGAGTGAGACATTCACCAGGAACGTGTACTTTTTAAGGGAGGGAGCGAAGTTGACATATTTCTGGATTCAAAAGGATGAAAGAGTCGCTGGCAGCTTGCTGTCACTTTTTGGTGGAAAGTAAAGAGACAGGACTTTTCTTTGTCTCCTCCACTCGTCATTTTTTTACCTCATACCTACACCTTAAATTCCCGAGGAGTCCGCAAAAGATAAAAGTTCAAATTTAAAAAATTCTTGGGGAAACGCTAATGAAGATTCATTATATATTCCTTACAGGGGAAGGATGAAAATCTTGAAAATAAATCCTGGAAAAATTGGAAATTACCCAAAAGTCAAATATCTGGCCTGGCGCCACGGATACTTCAAAGGGGGCGGGGCTATGCTAGCTACGGATATGCTAGCTCTGCCTGTGACCAGTAACACGATCTCAATAATAATTTATAGTATCATATCTTACAATTTTCAAAGAAATAAAATGCTCAAAGTAATTAAAATCGTCCGACATAGTATATAAGAAAAATCTCGGCAGACAAACAATATTGTGCTTCCGTTTGAGACACGTCATCCTGGTTCCATTTGAGTGTTTTGCAGCGTGCGAGTGTATTTCCAAATTCCTTAGACGGTGTCGGCAAGACTAACAAACCCCCTCCTCCGAAAATCCCGATTTTGAGATTGGGTGTGTTGCAAAAAAGTGGCTATTTTTATACTGACGCCTCCACTCTCTCATGTGTCCTATTTTTCCCGATGGAGCAGATAATACGCAGGCTCTATCTTATCTCTGGCAACAGACAGCTCCAACAAATGGGGGGCCCCAAAGGGACCCGGCGGCACACGCTGAGAAATGGCACTGACCATGGCAGCGAGAGGAGATACCAGGCGTGATCTACGCTAATGCGATGGCCGACGGCTGCGTTTGTGTCCCGCTGCGCACCTTGAGGGATGAAAAATAACCCCGGCGCTCTACTTTAAACTAATGGACAGTGTTCTGTGAAAACAAGCGCACACACACGCACACAATGACACAAATAGGCTTGCGGACAACACTTATTAGGCTAACCTCTCCTGTTTAACGTTGATTCATCTTAAGAACCTCACATGCGCCTGACACGATGGACCCCATTAATGGCAACTTCCAATATTAGAAATGCACCAAAGAGTTTGTGTGAAACTCTCGAGTACTATAGGAAACTGTGACAGGTTAAGTATAAATCAAAATTAGGGCTGTGCGATATCACATTTTTTCAACAACAATACACCACTTGTACGTTCCAGGCCATAAGTATCAGTCGCTGGTATCGGCATCATTCCGGATTACTCGATGCCTTGGAATGAAGCCGGTATCGGTACTCGCCTAATCGTCATGAAAATATAAATCTAAAAAAAAAAAAAACACTCCGAAAAAGCACTTAGTTGAAATTTTACCCGAAAATGTCTTGATAAATCCACTGGCTTGAAATCTCACCATCATTTCATGAAAATTCATGCAAAATTTCCCTGGCTTGAAATTTCCATCAACATTTTTGACTAATCCTCCACAAAAAAAAAAGCACAAGCTGAAATTCACATATGACTCCCTTGGAGAAAAAAAACATCTAAATTGACACATCCAGAAAATACACTGACTTGAAATGTCCCAAACGCAATGCTAAAAATAAAAAATTTGACTCTGACTTGACATGATGGCTCTCCTCGCCATTGTTTTCCTGCCGACAAGCTTTCCACATCAGCTGCTTCCTGCAGCCAACTATGTTCACCAACTGACCTCTGAACTCAAACCGACCCTTTTGAGCAGCGAATGCCCAGCGGACACGTTGAGGGCGATGGAAGAATTGTTTCCGGCGGAGAGATGAGTCTCCTTTTATCTACATCGCCTTTTTGTTTTGCCGTATTAAACATCTACACTGCCGCCCCCCCCCCCTCCTTTTTTTCCTGACAGTTCTCGCAGCCATGTAAACATACAAGGCTGTCTCGAGGGGCTTGAGATTGTGTGTGTGTGTGTATGCAGACAACAACAAAGCTACGCACTTACCCAAGTCTGTGTAATGTGATTTGCAGAATTGCTTTTGTCCGCCGAAGCACAGCTCGAAGCGCGGCTCGTCGGCCCGCCGCAAGGTGTGTCCGTTGTCGAGGGCGGCGAGGGCGTCGCACGTGTAGCGGTATGTGATGAAGCCAAAATTGTCCCTGGTTGTTCAGGGACACACAAAGAATGCGTCAGAGTGACACGGTGAGACAACGGATGCGTTATTTAAATGCTAAAGGAAATCAATGAAAGTGGCTGGTCGGGTCAAAAGCAGTGCTAACCAAAAAAAAAAAAAAGGTTAATTATATTTCACATATGGCGGTAAATGATCCAATTTCACTTAATTGGTCCGAAAAGGTTGGTAAAACTGCTGTAAACTAAAGCAAGCAAATGTGGAACAGCAAATTAAAAATAATAATAAATTATTGACATTTATGGTGGCAATGCTAATAGTTAGCATAACAAAGCAAGCAAGTTGTTTACTCCAAAAACACTATGCTGACTTAATTAGTTCTTTACACTCAAAGTTTCTTGCTTTGACATTTTGAGTTCACTCAACTTCTGAAAAAAATAAAAAGCTAAATGTGTTGATTTATGGCCGCACGCTAGCAGAGAACTTACCCATCATCCCTCAAGTTGACCGCACATTCTTCAATCTCGCCAAAGACTTCAAAGCGCCGCTTCAACTCGGTCCGGGTGCAGTCGGACCTCAGTCGTCCCACGTACACCGCCCGTCTCTCCCCCTAACAAGACAGACAGAGCAACAGGCAGGAGATGAACCGGGGTGCCTCGTCTGTCCGTTTCACCCCCACCCGTGTTCTCCTAATGGACTAGCCTCCATTGACGTCTTCTCCGCTACGTTCCTTTGTGATTGGTTTGCTCCGCTTTGGCTTATCTGATGGAGCCGTATGAGGAAAGTGCCTCGGGTCTGCAGTGGCACTACAATTCCTCTTCCTCTCGGTGCAACACATCAACCGCGGGGAGACTGATTTTTATCAAATGATGCAATGTCTTCACTCCGGGACGGCTGCTTTTTCTTCGTCCAAGTCTAAAAATAAAAACTGCGCGGTGACTCAGCCTCATATCAGGAAGCATCCGCTTGATTGGGCTCGCAGGCTGACGACTTAATGGCTGATTAAGGATTTTTTTGTTTTTAGGAAAAGGGGCAACCTCCAAAGTTTGTCTTCTTTCTAGAAAGTGAAATTCAACAGAAACCCTTTTGAACAGTTGACATCATTGTCAAAGTCAAGGGCCGGGGGCCAGATACGGCCCGCCACATCATTTTCTGTGGCCCGTAAAGACAAATTGTGCATCAAATTTATGTGTGATTACAAAAATTGCCAATTGTCTTCACTTCCAAAAATGATGTTTTTAAAATATTTGAAGTTTCCACTTGTCTGATTTGAAAATGAATTATTTGTCAGTTTGTTTTTTACCTTATACAATATATAATATGAGGCATTCATACGTTTATTTGGGTTGACAGTCATAATGGCCCTCCGAAGAAAACTGTGACAAAAATGAGCTTGACATTACATTGAGAATAGAATTGAATATGGTTGTATTTATTTACATTGCGTGCCATGTCCGGTGGACGAAATATGGCTAAAACACATGTATCGTCACTTTCTGACCCATAAGGCAAAAACACCCGGATTTCCTGGCACCTCGGAGGATGTGAGGGTCAAAGCGGAATAATGAAGCCACTAACTGCGCCAGGCTGCAATTATATCTTTTGAGGACTTTAATTGCATCCGCTAATCATTTTTACACCGCGCACGCCTCGGGATACGGCGTACAAGTCGCATTATTTATTTATCCCTTCATTTACTTCACTGCGGCAAGCCGACGGAGGCCTATCGAGACGGCGAGCGGCGTCTCGAGGGTGCGTGTGACATATGGAAATCAGGTGTCACGCTCAAACTTCACCTATGCCCCGGGAGAAATCCAAATTAACTACAGATTTATATTTTGTAGCCTCTCTTTCATGCTTGGCTTGTATCCATGACGGACGAGTAAATGCTGAATTAGGGCTTTAGTTGCTGACAACTGATAAATAGGCGGAATGTTTTTTGACGGCACCCCCGAGGGCTGCCTGTGTAGGAGAGAGGCAGCCGGCCGGACGGACGGAGACGCTCTCCCGTCCGTCTCTGCCCTCTTAAACCTCGTTTGACAGCATGAGCGGTAATTGTTTGTCTCCGCGCCAGCCAAGTTTGCATTAGCGCGCCGTTTAATGCGTTCTTTATCGACGGGCGGTCGAGGCGTTGCTTTTGCCGGATTCGCCCCGTCTCAAGGAGACAGTTGGCAAGTCCATTGTCTCCAAAATCACGATTTTCCTTTCTTCTCCATCGGCCCCAACTTCCTCGGAGGAAAGCATTTCGTGTTTTGTCCTTGACTAATTGATAACCTCCCGACAAAAAGACATCTAAAAATACACCCCGACGAGACATAAGTCCTCTGGGTGTCCTAAAGAAAGATCTCGCGTCAGTGTCTTTGTTTTTGCCCAAGGAGGGGACAGAAATTGACTCACGATTGCCTTTTGTCGTTGCACGTCCTTCTGCTCGGCCATTTGGAGCTCCCGCTTCTCGCAGTCCCGAAGGTACTCTTCCCTCTTCAGCCTCTCGTGCTGATACTCCTCGTAGCTGTCGTACCTAAAGGAGAACATCTGATCTTCAAATGGAATCCAAACGAGAGGACTTGACGGTACCAACGTCTCTATTTGTGTAAAAACCGTAGAGTTGAGTCTTTTCGGAACTCAAGGGGACCACGGTGGCTGCATCTGTCAGCAAACCTTCACATGCCATTACGTTCTAGTTTGGAAGTGCACCATCACCCCAGCTCACCGCGCTGATGAGTAACTCTCAGCCTTGTCGGATGTCATTAGGCGCATGGGTACCAAAATCAGCTGGGAGTGCTGCGATGGTGTCACTCCACTTGCTTCCAAATTGCCCTTTTGCACAGGTGCAAAGTTGATTCTGCATCACGGTCGGGCATCATTTGGATTTAGACAGTTCCGATTCATTTTTTTCGATTCCTAACGATTCTCGATTCGGATTTAAATAAGACAGACAAAAAAAATAATCTAAATTGACTATATATGGATACACGGCGCCAGAAATGCTCAGCTCGTTTTGGGTCGGACCGCACCATTAGTTTGCTACTATGGTGGACCAAAAAAACTCGATTTATTTTTTCGATTTTTAGTATCGTAACCTGGAGCATCAACTGAATGAATGTATGACGTATTTCAGGGAGGGGCTTCATTAATTGTGCCTGGACCCAAAGGTATCAAACCATTCCGTGGTGCTTTTACTAAAAATGTTTGTGCACCTGTCACATTGCTAACATACATGCCGCTAAGTAACATGACAAAAAGAAAAATTCAATGTCTCACCTCGGCCTGCGACTGAGAGGAGATCGCGACTGCGGGCTCTTATGACTCCTGGAACGGAAAGTGCTTGATTCATTGTTGCGACACCTGGAATGAAGGAGGATAAAGACATCTTTGAAATGACTTAAGTGTTTGAAGCATGCAAAAAAAGATTCAAAAAACTTGATGATTAGGAGAAAAGAAGAAACCCAGCTGGCCCAGCTAACTACCGAACAAATTGAGCTCCACTCCTCAAGTTTTGGATGCTTCATTATTGAAGCATCGCTGAGAAACGACAACGTGAATTATGGAAGAAGACAATCCCGGAATGCCGCTTTGGAAAGATGGCAAATCTCTAACTGGGAAGATGTGAAGAGAAAAACACATCAAGTGTTCTCTTCTCTCCTGTTCTGCTGTGGCCTCGTATTTTCGGGAAGCTTGTCAGACTGTGATTGAATTGCCTTGAGACTATTATTGGATAAATGCGTCAGTACGTAAGCTCCCGGCAAAGACAAAACGCCGCCGCGGAATTGAAGTGACTCTGTCGGCTCCGTGGAGTAAACTGACCTTTTTGGTAATCAGGTAAACAAACTGCATCGGAGTCCGGCGCTGAGAGCCGCTAACTTTGTTTACTCACAACAGACTCGGTAAGAAACCCCGCAGAAAGCTTCGACATACTGATCAAAGGGAACCATGGGAAATGAAGTTCTCACAAGCGCTGGGATGACACGAATCTCCTTTTGAAGAGGATTCGAGACGACAATCCCGCAGCCTGGATCTGACTTTCATCTCGGCGAGATGTAAAAGAGGAGGGTTCGAGTGCGCCGTAAAAACAACAGCTGCCGCTTAAAACAATAACACTCGCATCAAACGGAAAGAAACGGCACCGGGGGGAACGGGGGTGGGGGAGGGGTGTTCATATTAGAAAGATGCTCAAAAGTCTTTCGAGAGATGAAAAGTGTTCAGATGATGCGATTCTGACGGAAGCTTTCATATCACGATATTCCCTTTAGTTGATTAGGTGTTATTTTGGGGAGAACACACAATTGATTGATCAGGTAGTTAAGTCGACCTAAATACTACGTGATATGTAAACGAGAGTGAGCTGGGAACAGAAAGTCTAGAGGCTTGATCCAGTCTGACACTGACTGATCGGGCTACTAAGCTGCTTTCCAAACCCCGTTTAACTGCAGGGGTGGGGATCAGCCAAGGTTCAGACAGAGGAAGTTCCTTTGGGTGACTTACCGTCTATCAGGCGAGCTGGAGAGGGAGCGTCTCCGGTAGCCTGAGGAAGAGCTCCGAGAGCCAGAGTGGGAACGAGAGCGGGAGCGTGACCTCCCACCGGTCCAGCAGAAAGGTCCGTTGGGTGACAGAAGGAGGGAGGACGGTGGCGAGATGGAGCCCCGTGAAGGGGAGCAGCTTAACGGTGGGGAACAGGAGGGAGAACATGGGGGGCAGTCAAAGAGTAGGTCCAGAGGGGTGCCCTCCCACGGGTAGAAGAAGCGACTCTCACGGCCTTGGCCGAGCTCGAGCTCGTCGTGGAGGGACAGGAGCCCCGAATGTAGGTAGCCGGAGCCAGGCAACCTTTGGGAGTCAATCTCTTCTTCCTCAAGAGATGGAGAGGGGTTGACCTTGTTGGCTTTGCTGCCTGGCTCCCTCTCCTTCTCACCCTGACTGTACAGGGCTCGCAAGGGGTGGCCAAAGTGCTTGTTGAGTTCAGCTCGGATTTCCTGGTCGCACAAGAGCTTGCGGCTCAGGGCGGATGAGGTGTCCGGTTGTGAAGGGACCTGGGAGTTCTGGGGAAGGGACTCCTTCCCGACTCCGTGGACACGAGCGTCATCTCCAGTCGCGGAGGTTAATCTTTGCCGCTTCACTAGAGGGCAAGATGATGATGAAGGTGAAGAAGGTGGAGGCGTGGCTGAATCCTTACATCCGACAGGCTGGTTCCCCACTGCGCCTGCCGCGGCGGCGGCGGCACCTGGGACGATTAGCTTTTCCCCCAATGAAGTCATAGCACCGTCGACCATATTGCCGTTCTTCTTTGTGCTCGCCTGACAATAATCATGGTCACTGACGCCGCGGGGAGGAACCCGCTTATGGTTGCTAGCACTGCGATGCTCCTCGAGTCCGCCGCCTGCCGTTTGTTGAGTGACGGCGTACGGGAGCACGGTGGACGCTCTGCTCAGCTGGGCATACAGCTCAGTCTGTTCGGGACCCTTCCGGTTGGGGCCAAGACCCAACTCAACCAGCCTTGCTCTTTTACACGCCAAGGCTGAGGAGGAACATGAAGACAACTTGGTTTTGAGCGAAACTTTAAATGGATTCTCTTGACTGGCTTTGTGTGGGGGCGTGGTAGGTGGTGTCAGACCTGCAGAGATCAGGAGAGACATTAAAATGGGGATTGGAATGGAAGTCAATAAAAATCAAAACAAGCCTCAAATACAGCACATTCCCTTCATTCAACTCGCTTTATGGACGAGGACAAAGATATGTGGCTTGATTAAAATATGCACTTTGGCTATGATTAATCGTGATCTCTATTTTATTACAATCTTGACAGATTAATGTAATGCTTGATGTAACTTAATATGGTGGCGCCGTAATACGCTCAGATTGCCACCCCCCTCGGTGACCTTGGAACGATCCCTTTTGCGAGGGGGAAAAAAAAAAAAACACCACCCGGGACATACCTAATGATAAAGCAAATGAAAAATGCCGGCGTCGTGACCCTGTTTTGCGGAAAAGCCCAAAGCTAAGGTCTTCTTGTTTTACATCGAGGATGTATAACGGAATCACTAAGGGGGCAAATTGATTGTCATTCCTCTCAGATGGCCGCTGGTGGCCTCCCGTCTATTCCTCCACCCCGGTCAGATTTACAAGCAGACAGATGGCAGTTATATGGGAAGTCCTGAGATGAGCCCACTTTATAGCAGTTAATGCACTCTCACAAGCAGCCGTCGCCATTACAGTCACCCCCCGTTTGCGAGTCTTCTTCCTCTCCCTCCCGTCTGCCATTTTAGCCTACATATTCGCCTAGCATACGAGAGTCAGGCACTCCCGACACACCTCCGCTCGCCACTCTTCTTTACCTTTCTTGTAATGCACATCATCCCTGGCTCGCTCCTGAATTGCATCAAATGACGGCTATTCGCATCAAACCCGCCGTGAGGGGAGGCAGCAGAAAAGGTAAATACTGCATTCCAAATGCCTCATGGGATGGGATTATCATGCGGTACGTGATCCTTAACTCCCTCGTGCTACTCGTTGTCCTTTTCTCATATTTGAAATACATATCTATAAATTATGCTGGCACAATGAAGCACCATCTGTCCAAAACAATGCGTACGTAGGGTCATAAACTAGGCAGCCATTAGCGGCGAAGGGGGTGGGGGTAAAATAAATCAGAATTAGAAATATTTGTCACTCTCAGTCAAACTTTTGAGTGATGGACGTGACAGACACAAACACTAATCATGCCGCCGCTGGAAGGAAAATAATACAAGTTTTTTTATCGTCATCCATCACAAGGCGGTTCTGCCGTAAGCGACGCAACTCCAGCGCAGTACAAAAAGTCGCCATACGGTAGTCCGGGTAGTCATCGAGCGGGATTCACGGAAAGTTCCATCAGAGCTACCTCGCCTTGAAGCTGGAACTGCCCCCTCGCCAGTTATCAGTTACTCCACTGCAATCTTACGGTAGCGGAATGTTACTCAGAACCGAGAAGCTTTCACCTTGGCTTACTGAGATCTACATTCATCCGTCTCATTCAGCACCAGCTAATCCCGAGGTCGGTACGAGTAGGGGGGGGGGGGCTTAGTAACTTGGAGCTTCACTGAGCTAATAACCTCCCAGCTAATATTCAATCCCAAATTTTTTGCACTGAATAGGAAAGTGGTTTGAGGAGTTTTACGGAGCGGTCGCTTCTACAAAAGAGGCCACGGGTCAATTCACGCGTGCAGTAAAACCATACGAAATATTAACCACGTCAGGTTTAGAGTTTCAGCGACGGTACAAGGTGCACCACCATGCACGGTGAGCCATTTCCACAACTGGTAAATGAATACCTGAAAAAGGGGGCCGGTGGAATTTAACCAACAGCGCGAAGCAAAAGGACACTGACCTTGCACAGGTGGAAAAGTACAAAACCTTTGACCGGTAGAACCGAAAGGAAACATTTGAGAATGATGCGTTGGCTAACGAAGCAACCGGTCGAGGACTGACAATCTAATCAATACTGCCACCTGACTCAATCCACATTCAAAAAATTAAATATTCTTACCTGGGGTTCCAGCAATCTCCACACTCAATGTGCATTCAATGGTTTTGCTCTCAAACGGTGATCCCTTGTGGTCACTGGAAGACACACACACAAAAAAAAAAGTGTTTTACTCCTTAGTCGACGACAAGATTTGAAATGTGATCTAAAATGTGGAAATGAGATACAAAAATGCCTCCGATTCGACTTGTGCTCTCCGTCTGTCTCTTTCTGATCTCTTTGCTCGTCTTATTTTCAATTTAATTTTTAATTTTTTGCCTAGAAAAACGTGGAAAACTTCTCAGACTTACTTTGGAGACTCTGGGGTCAAAGGAAGTGGCAAGGTGGTTGGTTTGGCTGCAGAACACAAAGGAGCATGGGTAATTATTGATCTAGTTAGAACACTGTTGGCAGAAGAGAACAGGTCCACATTCTGCAACAATTAATATCAAATTGGCTCATTAAATGCACTACAAAAAAAAAAAAAAAGCACCCATCCCTGGTTAGAAGACTGCACTAGTGTTTTGTTTTTGTTTTTTTTGTTTTTATTTCGATGACCCCATTTTAACAATTTACTCTCTAAGGACTGTTGACTGCGTGAGGCAGGATGAGATAATGGCGCGTGGGTCACGGGTATCTCCCGTACAGACACGTTGGAATGAAATCAAGACATACAGAGACGATGCCACAGACAAGACACAATGACGGTGGGTGAGCCCCTCCACGGACAAGTCATCATCATCGCATGCACCAACAGCAGAGGAGGGAGGAAATAAAGAAAGGTAGAAAGGAGAGTCAAGGAAGCTTGTGCAGTTGCCCGAGGCTTTGGCCGACTTGTGCTCCGGCAAAAGGGAAACGCGGCTTTAGTGGCTAAAGAGCAGCTTCCGGAAATTCTCAGCACACTCAGCTCAACCGGCCGACTGTTTGACGAACGGTAGCAAGACAAGGCTCCGCCCCTTTTCCCCACCCTCTACGTTTGGTTTTTCACTCACTAGAAATCTGGGGGGGGTAAAACGGTGTCAGTCGAGTCGATGCGCTAATGAGTGTTAGCTTCGAATTAGAATAGCGGTTAGTCGTGACGTCAAACTGGGAAGTGGTTAGAGCAGGAGAAGGAGAAGAAGGAGCAGAGATACGGCCAGTGGGGGGGATGCAGTCATGATTACCTAACAACAGGCGGTCGTCTGGGTGCTCGCTGAGGGCCTGCCTGTGCGGCTGCCCGTGCCCGTGTATGAGGCAGGCAGGGGTGGGCTCTGCAATGCTAGTATCTGGGAAGAGGGGGCTCGGCGGGCCCTGCGAGAGCACCGCGGCGGGGCTGCCCGTGACACGGTCATCATCACAGACACCATCATCATCAGCAGCAGAAGCAGTATGATTATCATGGTCCACATCCTCCCCATAGCCTCCCTGGCTCGGTCCAAAGCCCGCCGCGTCTAGCTTAGCGGGGTTTGCCGCTCGACTTTGCTTGGGAACGTCGACGCGCTCCTTGGCTTTGCTACGCTCGGAGGTCTTCCCCGCTAATTTGCCGTCAGCGGTTAAGGGGTCGAGAAAGTGCCCTCGGTAGCGAGCGGGTCTCGGTTTGGTGGTGAGCAGCTGACTGAGTAAGGGGTGCCCCGGCTTTGCGTCCCTTTTTCTAATAGTCACTGTGATGTGCGTGCGTTGAGCGCGGTTGGCCCCGCTGCTCTTTTTTCGAGCGGCGCCTACAGCCTCTCGGCAATGCTCACAGCTGTGACTCGCCTCTCGGGGAGGGAGGGAATAAGAATGCATATACCTAATGAACCTAGCGGCGGCCAGGTGGCCCGCATCACCTGGCGGCCTTCCTTCTTCGCTGGCTTTAGGGCGAGCGCGGCCGCAGCTGTAGGTTCTGTGGCCGACAGAGATAGAGGCCCCTTCCGACTCCTCAACCCCGTCATCCTGAGCGCAACGCTGCCACTTCCCAGCCCCACTACATTCGCCTGCAGCCCGGCTCTCACCTCGCTGGTGATGCTGCTGTGCCGGCGGAGGCGGCGGCGGCGGTTGGGGCGGCACGGACGACTTCTTTTTGGAGGCGGCGGTGGACGAAGAACAAGTGGAGGACAGGGAGGAGAAGGAGGAGGTGGACGACGAGGACGGCGAGGAGGAAGAAGAGGAGGAAGCGCCGAGGCCCAGGCTGTTCTTGTCCCTTCCGGGGACGCCGCTCCAGCTGCCTTTGACGTCGTTGGCTTTGGTGTGGAGCAGGATGTCATCGGTGGCTGTTAAGTACTTCAGCAGCTCTGTGCAAGGCCGTCTCAGAGGGCGGTTTTGTTGGCTGGAGACCCCTCTTGATTTGCCATTCCAGGGGTTCTCCGTCTGTTCAAAAAGGGGACAATTTCCCAAATGTTAGGACCAGGTCTTATGAAATTTTGCCAGTGACATTCATTGAAATGACATCAATCAGCCAACTTATTGCCATGTTGAACATGCTAGCTGTGTCAGTTTTAGGTTAGCTTAGCATTTAGCATGGCTTTTATATCGTTCCTTGTCATCTCTTGACAGAAATGTCACTTATTGGCCGCCACGAAGACGATGATAACGGACTTAGGAGCGACTTCAAAATGTGTTTAGGTTCACTAGTAGCTAGCTGAAGCTGGTTGCTAGCTACTAGCTGCTGTAGCGTAAGTAGCAAAGAGCCACGGTTGTTGACGGGAGTTTTTTTCTTATTGTTCTTTCTTTTAGTGGTTGTCTCGGTTGATTCTCAGTTTTTGCTATTCGATGTGTTTGAAACTGCTAACTTGACCTATTTATCTCGATCAGACATCCCATTGAGGCTGCAAACAAGTTTTTGTTTGACAACACACGAGTTTTACCACACAATATCCACAATCCATTTTATGTTGAACTTCCACTAGAGCGAGTCGCACTGCTTAAGAGGCCCGGGAGCACAAAGGCGAGGTGGGTCAACTGATTCTAGTTTCCACATCTGCCTTTATAGATACCCACCTTTTCACTTCACTAGCGCGGTGGCCCATCTGAAGCTTGCTAGCAAAAAAAAAAAAATAAATCAACCAAGCAATAACTTAAAAAAACATCTCCGGTAAATTGGGTCATTTGTAAGTCCCGCTGTCTTCTTCAGAACAATGTTTATCGTCAGACGGGGCTGGAAAGAACAACTCGCTGCCTAAGTGACTCGAAGGCGACGGCGGGTGTGAAGTCATCATCTTAATTGCGCGGGCCTCCGAGCGCTCTGCTTGCACGACGCGTCCGCCGGGACCTTTTTCGTTCGCTGCGCTCCACAAATACATGACTCAAAGGCACGGCGTGAAAATGAAATCCGACACTGTGCAAACAGCGCGCGGCTCCAATATGTGTCTGATCATTTCAAAGTAAGAGCAAATTAAGTCACGTAATGTGTTTGGACACAAAATGACAACCCATACCGAGCAACTTCATTGTGAGCTCGTTCGACGTCGAACATTACCAGATATCTGGAGCCCCATCAATGTTTTTCTTCTGACGGGTCCCTCCATATCAAGGCGGGTAAGTGGCGCGGCTAATGAGAGAACGCCGCCGAAGCCGTGCTTGCAAAGCCCAACAGCAATCAACCTGTTTTCATTACCAGAACCCCCCACGAACCCCCCCGGGCTAGAAAAGCGGTAGTCTAACATCTTCTAAAGGCGGCGACCAAAACAAGAAATTTGCAAGCACGAGAGCAGAGCGAGGAAGATTAACTAACATAAAAATGAGCGTGCGTGCGTACCTTGACGATAGCAGGTGGCGCTCGGATACGGTGGTTGCTGCTGGCTGCATGGTTCTGTGCCTTGCCACCTGTGTATTGATTATAGCTGAGCTGGGAGTTTGCGGGCGCCAGAAGGAGCTTCTTCAGCTGGACCCGTGCAACGACGAGGAAAAGAGAGGGAGGCTGAAGTTAGCACGGATTATGCAAATGGACATTTTCTTTCAATTGCCGCTGATTCTTTTTTTTTTTTTACCCCTCTGAGCAGATGGGGGAGCGCTGGTAAAGTGTTGAAAATAAGTACGTGACATGTTTGTATTCTCTGAGGGGACTGAACAAACACACTGGAAAGCTCATTAGGAAAGTTAAATGAAGTATAAGTTAACATTTTAGCCCTGAAAGCCAAGAGAATTGCCTGTGTGTAAAATAGCCACACAATGCTAAGAGGGCCGCTTCGCTGCCAAAAGAGACGACTTTGGCAAAAAGACTGAGGTGGTGGTGACGAGGGGAAGGGGGGGGGCACGGATTAGCCGAGACCTACCGGGAATAGAAGAGATGAATTTCCCTTTGCCGTTTCTTTCATTCAATGCCCACTCCATTTCCGGCCACACCATTGTTGCTCGTATTTGAATGGAATTAGCACTTAGCAGCCATTATGATTTGCGTTAGCTCATTTGTTCATTTAACTTGATTGGCCAAATTTAAATAGGAGGACTGGTAGTGTGAAGACGCAAATAGAGGGCAGGGAACGGTCACATCATCAAACCGACTTGAAGCCCGACGGAAACAATACGAGAGTCACATTGGGATCCCGAGCCAGCTCTGGCTACAAATGTTTCGAAGCGGCCAGGACAAATGGGGAGGCTTTACCAGGGAAGGCTCCTCGGGCTCCGGGGTGCGAGGCGAGCCGTCGGGGGAGGAGGGACAGCTCTGGTCACTGGCATTGGTCACGTCCCCATCTGCCAGAGCCTCAAACGAAGGCAGACCGTCCTCATCCACCGGGATGCTATCCAGGGTCTCTGTAAGCACTGCCAGCAAGTTGGCCTCATTTTCTTCATCTATCTTCTTAGCAGGCGGGAAAAGAAATAAAAAAGGGGAGGGGGGGGGTGAGCAGAAGACAGACAGAAACACAGAGAGAAAGAAAAAATAGGACATTTTAGTCTGGAAGTTGTAAATCTTTTCCTCCCAGGAAAGTAAGAGTGGTGGGCGGTTGTATGCAGACTTTTATTGTTAATACTGCTCTTTTTTTTTTTCTCCTCTTCGGAAGCTGGCTCTATTCTGGCAAACAAAATTCTCTCCCCTTTGCAGAGTGAGTTGAGCCTGTCACTCATATTTTAAATACGCAGCTTTACTGGACCAAAATAATATCTTCTCTGAGAAAGCCATTACCAAGGCTGACAAGTAGTAAGTATCTGGGGAAGGCAGCAATGTTTGGGGGCGGGGTTTGTTCAATCTATCGCCAATTTTCAGATGTGAAGAATTACTGTCCGCTTATGCAAAAATAAACATGTTATGTTTTAAAAAAGAAGTTGACAGGACAAAGGATGCTAAAGCATCAAGTTTCCGTCAAATAGTAGAATTTGTTTTTTTTTGGGCATATTATAATAATAACTATAATAATGAAAATACTAAAAAATAAAAAATAATATAATAAAACTACAATAGTAGTAATAATAATAATAATGATAATAATAATAAAACAAAATAACTAAAAATATCTGAATAATAATAATTTTAAAAAATTACAAAAAATATCTGAAATATCTTTCAACTTTCAATCAAATGGGAGTTTACGGCCAACAAAATGGAAGTGCTGTTTACATCCATTTGCAGATAAATAAGTGTTATGCTTCCCTTGACAAAATGTCACCGGCCGCCACCGGTTATTTTCATGCCCAGCTTCAAATTAATTTTCATTTCCAGATGACACAGACATCTTAGATGTTCAGTTAGCTCGCTAACAGTGAGGAAAATGTTAATCGGATGCTCAGCGAGTCGATCGTCTCTCTAACAACATGAGCACTCTGTCATTATTAGAAAATGATGAAGGGGACATATTTCACCGAGATAACGCGACGTCGACCGGGGCCGTGCCACACCGGCAAGCAAAATGCCTCGCAGGAAATTGCTCTGTATGAGGTGTCATGCTGTTTAATTACTTGTAAGGAGCTTTAAATCCACCGCGTTGGAACGGTGTGCAACCCCTTTTTTTGGTGCTCTTCAAAACACCTCAGCCCAAACTCACGCGAGAGATTAAAAGTAGGATTATTCTCGCTGATCATCTTTTAATGAGCCACCTGTTTTGGTTTGACACCCGGAAAGCCAAGCCACGTAGAGAAAATGTTCGGGAAGCCAGATGACTCCTTGCTTTTAAATACCAAGCAACAAAAAGGGGCTTAAAAATGATCTAGTCACGTCATGAGTAACTGAAAATGTTTGACCGGGATATTTTATAGTATCAGGAGACCAATAACCAACCTGTTTTTCTAATAATTGACATTAGTCAGTGTTTGCGGCAAGAACGAGTCCAGTGACCGAACAATCTCAATTAAGACCAAATCCAATCATCAACCGATATTTGTCCGATATTTGGACAAAAACCGACCAAGGGTCACATGAAGTCACATGCTTGAGTGGTCCGGTCACCAACAGATTTGTAATGATTGCTATGCCCCCCAGACAATGTTTAAAAAAGGAAATCATGTGATTGGCTCTTTAATGATTACCATGCAGACATGGATTGTACTTTTACAGGGCCGGAGTCAAAGTCAAACGTGGTAGACAACCTCCCAAAATTTCATTTCAGAGTCCAAGGTAGCATCCTACAAAAAAATGCTTCGACACGTCCGGCGGATGCATACAAAGTCTGCCGGCTAACCCGGTTGCAGTCCACTTATATTGATTACCACCCAGCAGAGTAAATATCGAGGGCAGAAGGAACAAAGAAAGGAAAAAAATAAATAAATAAACGTCTCGGTGGAAGCCCATCTCGCTTAATGGACCTCGCCGAATTAAAGAGATCTTAACAATCCCGGGCTAATTGTGGGATCACAATATATTAACCCCGCCGCAATTCTAAAGGGTGCCATTCTGTGGCTGTTTTATTCCAAATGCTTCAATTAGCCATAAAACATGCTGGCAAGTGCTTGGCAGAGTTTCCTCGTCCCCTCCCCTTCCCTTCTTTGCCCCACGTCGGTGCAAAGAAAGCCGCTTGTTCATTATTAGGTGAGGTCCTTTTGTTATCAGGTAGGGCTGTCTTTGAGATTGTCCTTGCCATTAACTATTTTATTGAGTTCCAGACCAAGGCATTGTGTTCCGGGAGATACTATTCACCAGGCTGATAACAGAGAAAGGGAAAAAGGTGAAAGGAGTCGCTTTAAACAAACACTCGCTTCTCAACTGCGGGGCCAAATAGTCAAATTAAATCGGCTAATTGCTTCTTGAGCATTGCAAAGGCTAAAATAATTAAAAAATATATATAAACAGTTTTTTTTGGGGTGAAGCGACACAATACTTCATTTGCATGTGGTGAAAGGAAGCAAATAGATGAAGTTCCACCAAAACATCTGCGACAAAATGGGTCATCTATAGTTAAAGTTTCATTTATCTCGCTTTTGCACCATGACAGTTTAATTGCATTGCTTCATCTAAATCTTTCCCCGCACGGTCACATTTCAGACAAATGGTGTCAGCTTTCAACATTTTTTTTTTTTGAAAGAAGCTAAATAAATAATGGTGACTAAATCAAGGTGAGTCCACTGGACGCACATATGGCCACCATGACAGAAGGTGGCGGGAAAGGGGAAGGGCACAGCGAGAGACGGATCGCCAAAGACCTCACACAAATGGAGAGAGGGCGATTACGTCCCGTGTGCAGCCATGCAACCATACCTAAGATCCTCCCCCCCCTGTGTGCCTGACAGAGTTCCAAACCATAAAACTAAATGTTAAACCTCCATTCGGCCCGGCGCTGCGATTAGCTTTAATAAATAGCGGCCAACTGTCTCTTGTTATCATCAGACGTTACTCCCAATCCAATCATTTGATGCGGTGGTGGCGCTACCGTGACTTTGTAATAATCCATTAGTCCTGCTCGGAATTCACCGCTCGGAGTCTCCTTGTTAAAGCGGGCGAGCTATGCGGAAGAGTTGACATTAGGCGGCAATGCAAGAGGGCGCGGGCTATTTATATGCCAGATGTCCGTCTCTGCTTTAGGAGGCTGTGCGGCTAATACATCAGAGAGGGAAATGCTTTGACCCGTCAATGAAGATGCGTGTGTGCCTCGAAAAGATAAATCTCCCGGGAAGCATTTGACACTGTTAGAACGCTATCAGATGAGCTGATGGGGTGCAAGAGAGGAAAAGTGAGAAGAGATATATTTGTATATTGGATATACTGGACGAGGACAGGATACGAGCGTGACCGCATCCGATTGAGACGACCACCCTGGGGATGTGAGCGGGAACGGTCTTGTTCCTGCAGATCAAACCCGTATCATGAACGGGAGCTGGCCAGCTAAACTTAAGACTGTCCTAGAGTCGGCAGAAACTAGATGATGATGTCAACGAACCGATGTTTTGGGCCAGAAGCGAGTCACATGACCAGACAAAAAGGAGTTGTCGTGAATATTTGGAACCAGATTGGCTGAGCTGAGTTACAATGAAGACTGACCAACCAATTATGGGCAAGGAATGAGTCACATGACTGACCAATACTGGTGATGACTTTCCCAATGGGTGAAGAACGAATTATTGGTTGATCGATCCCTGCCGTTTCTTGCCGTGACCGTAATGGCTGGTATGAATGAGTATTTGGCGGCCGCACGCAAAGTCAAAAAGCTTTTAGACAAAACTATGGCCTTACTAAATAAAGCTCCTCCATTTCCTCCAACTCTCCACCATGACTATAAATAGTTTTATATCTCTATAAAAGTTGTTGTAAGCACACCTCGGCGTAACATTGTACCCTAATTGACATCAAAGAACAATAAATCAGAATTATTTTAATTTAATTGCTAATATTAACGAGCACGCCACTGCCTCCTACTGTAGTGGAGGTGCAATTACACTTTATTTCAGCACCAAACAACAAACTTTTTAAAAGTACCCGAGTAGGTGACACGTGCACATCGTGATGCTAACAAACGTTAAGTGCTACCGTCAATGATACCACCAGATGGCGCCAAAGCATTTTATTAAACATGTAAATCTGTCAATTAATGACTCCCAAACTGCGCATATGTACGGGGGTTGGTTGTCATATTTCCAAACAGAGGACACCACCTTCACGCTGCGTGTATAAGTGAGTGCCAGTGCGTGTGTGACCTTCTGAGCCCGGCCAAGCCCATCGATAGTGTTTTGTCGCACTTACGGCGTCCTCGGAAGGACGCCCATGTGCTGTATCAAACAAATTGTGCACATCGTTGTCACAATCCGCATCGCGCAGGAAGAAGCGCTGTGTGTGTGTTGGCAATATCGCAGATGTATGGTAATTGAAATGGCAGAATCTTTTTTGGGGGGGAAATGGAGTCAATTTGACGCGGCGGCGAAAGAAGGTCACCGTATTCAATTTGCGCTGAATGGCGCCGTGACAGGGAAACACCTGAAAGCACACGATCTTATCAAGGCCTCACAGGCGCCGCCACTTACCCACTGGCTAAAAGCTATTTGCTGATTACCAAATAAACGTATTATCTTTTACCTTGACTTCTGTGTGTGTGGGTGCGAGGAAGCAGGTAGAGGCGGAGTCTTTTCTCCTGGTCGTGACTTTGCAAGCGCGCTATCTCAGCTGTCCCCGCCCCCTCCCCTGCAGTTGTCGCGTACTTTCAAGTGCCATATGGGCTCGTCAAAGAGAGAGGACTTCACAAGGCTTTTGCGTCCCTCTTTACAAGTAAAGAGAACAAAGCTGGTACAAGGTTCATCTTTGTCGAACATCAATGGCACACATATGGACGGGAGCGTTGTGGGAGTGTGTTTGATGGGGCTCCTCCGCACCAAACTCACCTCCCCGACCCACATCGTTCCCGTTTGGTTTGTTACGGGGGTCAGTTTGACCTGCTGGAAGTAAAGATGCTAATTTGAAAGAACCGAGTTTACATTTAAAGCGAAAAGCCAGTTTGTCTCTGTGGAGGAGGAATTAGCATATCTGCATCGCAGTTCAGCAGTTCAGGGTTTGAGTCTCGGCTGTGGACTTTGTGTGATCTCCCTGAGCTTGCATGAGTTGTCCACGGGAACTGTGGCGACCTCCCATATTCCCAAAATGCACACCTTAGGTCAAATTGAAGAAATTTGATTGTGGGTAAACATCCACAATTACTGTCAATTCGCTGTTTTGTTTTTAATTGAGGATTATCACCTTTGACTCGTAATTTGAAAAAAATGGAGAGTGATTAATTCGACTTTTGTTTTGCAGAAAAGAACCTTTGGCACAAAGTTTCATTTCTTTTAAAATCATGTCACGAAGATCCAAATCCTTTTTGAGGTCTCCCGATTGGACAGCCAACTGAGTCATTCAGCTTCCGAGAGCTTCTTGAGCTACTTGTGCAAATGCTCGGAAATAAGCAGCAACGCTAACATCAGTGTGACAAAGACCCAACAAACATTTGTTGCCTTTGTCAACTTTCTGCAGAATCTGCTGATTGATGGATTCAAGATATTGACAACCCACTTGTCTGCCCTGGTGACATCAGAGTAATGATTCCCAAACTTAAAGGCGGAATCTTGAAAGTAGGGAAGACTATGAAATTATTCCATAGTTGCAGTCCAGTATTAAATAATACATTTGTTATCGTGTGGCATCATGGCAACGTGTGTGTGTGAGTCTGGGGGAGGGTTGGATTATTGGCTTAGTGTTTTGGCCAGGTTAACGTGAAACAGCCCTGAAAGGCTCTTAGCCGAGATTACCCCATTGGCTAAAAATAGCCGTCAGCGCCTGATGCACGCCGGCACCAAAAGACCACTATCTGACATGCGTGCGCTACGTTTCAATTACACACCTGTAGACGGCGGTGGCGTTGGCGGGGATGCACTTGGGGGTTTGGGATCAGCTGGGGGAGGCTGACCCTAGCGTGCTGCATACAGCAGCGGCGGTTTATCACTGGGACAGAGGCAAAAGGATGCTCCTTCCTTCCTTTGCTCTCGTTCCCAAACGTTCCCAGAAGGGACTATTGTTTGGGATCCGACCGACCGCCTTCCCCCTTCTCCCGCTTGGTCTTTCCAGAAGAAACAAATTCTCCGCCTCGGGAGCCAAAGGAGGCGGGGAGTTTTGTGGCGGCGGCAAGACGCACGAGCGCCCGTCTTCTCCACCGATCGCCCGAGCGTCGATGCGATAACAGTGGAGATGAGGAAGGGGTGGTGCCTTGTGGTGACTGTGGTAATTCATACACCCCTTTGCTGGAGCGCCCAACCGGTGTGGGCGGTGTTTTTTCAAATGTCAGCATAAATTTGCAAAATCAAAGCGCTCAGCAGGGTGCAGGAACAGGAACAATAAGCCTGCCCTGAGTGTGTGCGTTTGCGAGTGTGTTTCCACTGACAAGTGTGTGCTAATCTACTGCTGATTGTTCAAACTCTTCAATCCAATACTACCGTTAGGTTTGTTTCTCAGGAAGTGCAATCAGGTTGGAGGGTCAGAGTGTTTGAGCATCTAAAAATGGGAGCGGTGAAAATAATCCTAATTAACATTTATTAAGACAATCAGATGAAAAAGTTTCACACAGGAGAACAACTGCTGTTTAATCATATTTCCTTAACCTCTTCATGTGCCAGTTCCATAAAAATCAAAATAATCCAAAAGTGGCAAAAAATACATAATAATTCCCAACACACAAAATAAGTTTCCCACTAAAAAATAAAAATCTTATTTTTATTTTTATTGCATTTCCTTATCTTAAAATTGGGCCATTTTAACAAGAATAAAAAAAAAACCTATTAATATTGTCAATTAAACTTGTTTCTATTTAAAGGGGGGTCAAATTGACTATGACATTATTTTTAACGAGAGAAATTGGCCTAAAGCAGCTGGGCAAAGGCCATCAGAGGGCACGCGTGAGCAAGAGCTCGGCGACGCATGATGGCATGCTCGCAGAATGTCCATGCACACTATCTTCGTAAGACTCTAAAGCCTTGGCATTTCATTTTACTAGCTGCAAAGCCCACAACCTTTTACTTGCAATCCTTGGGCTTTGATTCAGGTTGGCACCAGCCCAAACCTTCTCCTTCTCTACCCATCTGTCCTCATGTCTGTCTGGCCTCCGACGTGGACAAACGCGCTCGGACGTTTGGCGATGACACGAACAGGCGCGGGCACGGACCACCAGGCAACTGTGCGAGTGACTCACGAGAAAATAGAACCAATGAAATATTTTTGTAGTTTGAATCACTACTCTGTATTGAATATAAAACATGTTGTGTTGCCTGTACGGCAGTTTCCACCTGTTGACAACACACGACGACAGTTTAGCTTTGGGATGATTTGTATTCGCCCAAGTAATAATACTCCATTAAATCATTGGTTTATTGAGGAGTCTCCATATATTATTCATCAAGGCTCTTTTTTTTTTTGCAAAGCAATTTAGCCAATCAATTAATTATTTTGAGGAGCAACTTTCTAATTTTGTGCAGCATTTTTTGGGGGGAGGGGAGCATCTTAATCCTACGGACCCAAAGAAAGGCTTTTATTAAACAGTAAAATTATAACTAATATCTAATGGTTGAACAGTTGTTTGAAAATTTAAAACTATGAGTTTTACTTTTGTGAATTCACATTGCGTATAACAGCAAATTTAATTTTCTTGTCTGTAAGCAAAGCTAAACTAAGTTAAAAAAATTCATTTATTTCTGTTTCAGTTTAGCTATTTAATAGTAAAATTGGATATTCGCCGTTTAACTGCCACTCAAAGCCAGATGTGTGTGAAAAGTGTCATCGATCAGCCAAGCACTTAATCGTGGAGTTAAACGCGCTAGCCGTGTCATTTTTAGGTTAGCTTACCATTTAGCATGGCTTCTCTGTCTTTTCTAGTCATTCTTTCGTTCATGTCATCCGAAATGTAACTTATTGACCGCCATGCAGGCGACAGTTACTGACTTAGGAGGGACTCCACAACATGTTTACGTTAGAAGCTAGCCGAAGCTGTTGCTAGCTAGCCGCTTCTGCGTTAAGTCGCAAAGAAGCTTTTTTACAACCACTTCGATGGCTCTTCTTTTTCTACTTTTTTTGTGGGTTCTCTTTGTTTTGGCTATTTAATAAGTATTAATGATGCGCAAATTATCCATTTTGGCTGATGCGAAACAACTTATTTCGAGCCTGTCTTTGCCCTCGGGCCGCTCTGCCACCTCCCGTTGACCGCCAGCCATGTAATCCGAGCAGGGTTCTGACTCGTTGGGTCAACACTTCCATGCTGTTATCTTTGGCAGTACATCAGGAAATTATTAGAGCTAGCGCCCCCTTAATAACTGCGGCCTGAAATAGAGCGCCCACGTTGAGAGTTTTCAAGAGGTGTCGAGTACGAGCAAAGAAAGTTTCGCAGGTGTGTGTGGGGGGGCGGCTGAACGGACATGGCCTATCATACCGCACGGGAACGGTCAGTAACGGAGCAAAAGGCCAGCCAGGGGACATCTCGTGATCTCAGCCAGCCACATGTTGCTACATAAAAGACGCGTCCTATCCCAAACAAAACCCTGCAACATGAAAATGACCTCATTTTGATGTTTTGTCAAGCAACCCGTGACATCATTAAAATGCCTTCAAAAGTGGCAGCCATGTTGGTCAGGCCAAGACTGAAAGTGGCTCCAAGATGACAATCAGGATTTTCTTATGCTGATGCTCCAGGAGGCTAATTAGGAAATACATCAGCAGCGCGCCCGCCATCACCCAAAGCCCGAGCACTCTCCCTCCCCCCCCGGCGGCGCTCTAATCCTTGCCAAGAGGCAAACTTTCCCCTGTCAGATTAAAAGGGATTAGCCGGGTCGTGCTACATGAGGAACTGGCCACTTCTAATGGTGATTTGAAACTTTCCAAAGATGGAGCGAGGGGGGGTTATAAACTGTACCCCCTCTCAGCCCCTACCCCTTGCTTCTTCACGGCTTCGAGATTTGCCGAGCTTTCACTCAGCGCGACACAATAGCTGGCGGCGTGCATCGGCACGACTGGGCAATATTCATGGCTGACACGTGCGCGGGGGGGGACACGTGAGCAGGCCATATGTCGGACCACCGCAAAGCGGGGTACCGTGAAAGCCCATTTCGGACCAATCATAGCGCATTATATTCATTTACCCAGCACGACTAATTATTGGACTCCCAGGTGGGAGGAAAAAGAGCAAATAGAAGAGATATTGAAGTCTGTGATAAACCACAGGAAAGTTAAGATTCAGTAAGGGATGTTTTTTTTAAGATGAGACACAATCATCAGGAAGAGCTAAATGGGGAAAGACTTTCCAAGAGCTAAAAAAAAAAAGGTTTGACTGCTTGACATGGAAGTTATGAGTAAACGCTGAAAGAGTAAAGTGGATATTAGCTTAAATAATATTTCTTTTTTCTTGGATATTGTCATGAAAATTCAAAATTCTACCGCTAACGAAAAAACCCCAGAACTTTTTGTTTATATCCTGTTTTGCGGATTTACAAGGAAATATCAAATGTCGAAAGTGCTGGCATAACGTTGCTGTATTGTTGTCCACGCAACGCAGAGCTCCCCCTACTGGCCAGGAGTTGAATCAATTCAGACAATTTATTGAATGAATATTGAATTACATCAATATTTTTAGCCACCCGTGTAAAAGTGCTAAAAAACAAATTTCTTTCATAATCAAAGACCCCCAAACTATAAAATGGCACCACCTGACACAATATATAAATTGTGTTATTATACAAATTCAACTTTAAAAGCTGCTCATTTTGACCCGCAACATGTCAGCAGAGTTGAAGGCTATTTTTAGAAACTGGACTTGCATTGTTCTTTACACTGACACTTGTCGGTATTTTTAACCGTATCGCTCGGCTTGACGGCAGACAGCCACGCCAGCTACCACTTAGACTCCATTTGTGTGTGTGTGTGCGTCCTCAGAGGCGAGGCACACACACAAACAGTTTCTAGCGGTAGTCAACGAGGTTAAAGATGGAAAGAATTTCGCCTGTTATCAAGAGCAGCGAGCACACACGGCAGCAGAAAACGTGAGCGCGTGACACGACGCCGCTTTCGCCCCCTAGAGGCCAAACCGCTGCGTCCAATCCCGGCCGGTCTATCTACGGCGGCGATAAGGGCCCCTAATGAAGACTGCGAGACTGACGGTTTTATAGGCCGGACTGGATCATCGACCTTGTTGGCAGTCTCTCGGGGTGACAAGAGAAAAAAAAAGGAACACCGCGAGGGTGATAGGGGGAAGATTAAAGTTTTACAAGGCTTTTGAGAAGCCTTTCTTTACGACGTGTCCAGAGTTTGCTTTCAGATGTGAGCCGCATTAGTAAGTTGAAACTGAAATAAACACTTTTGATAAGGAGGCCCACCACTGTCAGGCCCCAAATAAGGGGACAAAGGTCCCGCCGGGGCTTATCAAGCTTCATGTTATCTCCCCAGCATGCCTGCACTGTTTTTTTTTTCAGCACCAGACATCATTCTCGCAAAAACATAAAGATTCAGCCGTGACCTACCTCGAAAAGATTGGACGCCTCGTTGCCATATTGCGCAGAAATGATCTCCGATTGGTCACTGTACCACTTGAGGCCGCCCAGGAAGCCGTCGGCGTCGAGGTCGCTGACGTCCAGCTCCGAGAGGTCGAGTTCGGGGAGATCGGGACAGAGGGGCTGGTCTTCGCCAACCAAGGCAGCGCACTGTAGGAGGAGGGGGGGGGACACACGGTCAGTACAAGCGGCATAGAGCTGACGGGCGCGTCGTTCGATTCCCCCCGACCTGCAAAGCGCGGTCGCCCTGCTTGTGATTGGCGCGCACGCCCGCTGACATTTTATGTAATCTCCACGACTTGTCGTGTACTTTACGGAGCGGCTGCCTGCACCACCGCCGCCCAACTGTAACAGGACAGAAGGGGGACTGGTGGGGGGGGGGGGGCAGTGGGGGGAAGGGGTCGAACGAGGATCTGGGTGTTGTGAAAACAAACAGAGAGAGTGAACGAAAGAGAAGCAAAGAGCCTGACGGAAAGGGGTTGGGCTAATTTGCATGTCTCAGCTGATTTTTATTTATTTCTTTTTTTTGCAGGGTCATTGTGAATGCAACTGGAAGAGGGTTGTTGAGATGCGCCCGCCAAGGATGGACAATTGCTGGCTTTTTTTTTTTGCATCAACAGACAAATTTGATTGCAAAATACCCGTGCAAACTTCCAAGTCACGCAACAACCCTCCTCGTCTAACGGCACCTGGCCGCGCATGTCAGAAAGGTGGATATCCCCCGAGGGGGGTGTTTCGGCCCCGCCTGAACGAAAGGGACGTGAGGTTGGGCTCAGGTCAAAAAAGACGTGTCGTCTCTTGTGCCGAGGAGGCAAAGCGAGGAGCGGCCAAGACACCGGTGTCACCGTTCATCTGTCCCCCCCCACACGAATACACAATGACTTCAAGACTTGTGATGAGACAGCTGGGTTGTGGGGGGGGGGGGGGGGGGGGGGGTGAGATGATCCAGCCTGACAAGGCACGGCAGCCAAAGACTGCAAACGTTCTGCAAAGCAGAGGTTGCGCTTATAGGCTGCCCAATTATCTTATGGACTTGCCGTTCGGGTGCAAAGTGATGGACTCGCGCCTACACAGACAAGACAAACGGTGATTTACGCACATAGAAGACGAGCGAGCGGGGAGCATTGAGAAGACGCTCCTGCAGCCCGCAGCCTTATTCCTTCCGCTGCAAATATTTATAGCGTGTGCGCATATTTTGGACACAATCTGAAGCACTGCGGAGAAATTTCCACAAGCAGGGGGAAATAATCCGCACCTCCGGGCAGAGCATCACTGCGCAGCACGGCGCAGATTAAAAGGGCTGGCAGGTGCGAAGACGACAAAAAGTCGAATGGTGTGCTAATGTGCTCATGTGGTTGATTAAAGACCGAATGCCAAACAGTCGCCCCCCTTTTCAAGTGCGCAACCTTTGCTCCCCTTGCAAAATAACGCGCACGGACGCTGGCCACCAAGGGACTCCGTGCGTAAAACGACACGCACGCGCGCGCACACAACCTCACGCGCACACATTGTGACGCCGAGAAACCCTCTCCGGTACATGAACGCACCACGGGAGCGATACATCCGATAAAAAGAGTTAAAGGGTCCTTTTTTTTTTTTTTTTTTTGCAAAAACTACACCAGGAATTGCGATGGAGGGGAAAACATTCCGCTTGTTTAACAGTTGCCAAATAGTCCCGCGTTGTGCATCCTCAACTGGCTCCACATTACGCGTTACGCATCGGGAAGAGAGGACTCCGCAGCCACTAAAAAGCTCCGTCGCTCCAGGAAATAATATCAAAGCAGTCCATAAGGATAGAACGATTCATTTGGTTTTTCGATTTTTTTTTCTTTTTTGCATGAGCTCACCTCTAATTCTCTCCACACCGAATCCTGGTTACACCTGTCCCACGCCATCCAGCCACTGAATGACGGCTCCGTGGAAAAAAAATAAAAATAAACAAACCCCAAATATAATCGTCAAAAAGCGTCGGTAAAGGGGCTGAAAAGAAAAAAAAAGGGAAAACAAATCAAGTAAAAAAGAAATCCACGCACGCTTCCCACTCGCTTGCACACAGGCAACTGCCGCCCCTCGCCGAGAATGAACCGAGGGCACCTGTCTTACAACTGCTTTCCATCACATGACAAAGCTATTAAAAGTAGGCAGGGAGTGACTCCGCGTCCACGCTACTCGCCAGTGACGCGCGCGGCGGGGGCGTGGCCTGCCTGCAGCTTCTTTGCTTCAACGTATTACATGTTCACTTTGAACATTTTCAAGCATTCCTATTGGCTCGCTCAACAAATCGAGCCAAACGCGTAAGTCTGCTCGCAAAAAGCAAGTCAATTAAGTGGAACTGCACAGCGCAAAAGGAAAGTGTATTAGAAAATGAAAAACTAAAAATTAGAAAAATTACTAACAAAACTAAAAAAAAGATTTCTGACACCTACCAAATGGTTCACGGCGTACATTGTGAGCATTTGCTGTAAAAAGTCAACATATTTTTTTAATTAGTGCTCAGCATCAGAGAGCAAAATATATATGACATTACTTTCACACGAAATCTTGATTTTCTTTTTTTTTTTTTTTGCCCATACGTGACATCTCATGCAAATGTTGAATAATTGTGTCTAATCTGGTTAGCTAACAATGAAACAAGCCAAACTTTCAGTGTCATGGCCAAAATGTCAGGAATTCAAAGAAATTGTTTTACTTTAATCCTGCGAGTTAAATCCAGAGTAAATGTTGCGCATATTGTTTCAATACCTTTGACGTAAAGCCACACATGTGCATATTGTTTCAATACCTTTGAAGTAAACCCACATGCACATATTGTTTCAATACCTTTGACGTAAAGCCACACATATACACACACACTCGCACACACTCACACATGCACACAAACTGGATACATTGTTTTGTGTTCAAAATGATTTTTTCAGCAGCCTTTGTGCAACATTGAACAGAAAATTTATTCAAGCCCATGAGCAAAATCATTATCACAGAAATTAGTTAATACAACCTACAAATGTAAAAACGAACAGAATTTCTGTCCAAAGTGTTTCTTCATTTTCATCATTTCATCATTTTTCTTTCGTTAAACATTCCTTAAACATGGGCTGTGTTCGATACTGACGGAATGAAAACATTTGTTGACGTTGGCTAGCAAAAAAGAAAAAGTATCCACTTCCAAAATAAAACAAAAGCTAGCTAACAAAGCCCACCTAGTATCTCGAATTGGAAACGGTAGTCCTCACACCTCCCCACAAGTAAAAGGATAAAACATTTGTCTGAAATTAGAGTTTTGGATTTCCTGCCGGATCAGATTCCTCGCAGACTGACTTGATATGCGCCTGCTTTGTAATGCAACGTTTCTTGGGCCATTCGAAGGCAGTAAAAGGACAGCTGGCAGTATCAAGTGTGTATACAGTGTCAACACAACGTGTATAGGCAACATGAGCTGACTTAAATCAAAACAAGAGCCTTGTGGATACATTCAACAAAGAGGCTTTTTACACAAAAACGTGCATTTCTTTACTCTAATCCAACCAGTTAGTTAGCTATGTGTCAAACTCGCCCCTATTTCCACGTTAATAAGCTTATTAAGGAACGATTATGTGGTCATTTGATCTTCAAATAACGTTTCTTGGCTGTCGCCATGGTAAACAAGGATCATCTACTTAAGTGAGCTAAATTACTGGTGGACTAGCCTGGAACATTTCTTGTATTAGCATTAGCATCGCTAGTGTTACTGACCAAAACGGAAAATTTCTGGTGTATTCCACAGGCGGGTTTCGGCACACCTTTGGACAAACTACTTTTAAAATCGGTAGCTTGAACGACGAATACAATGTGCCTGCAACATTGACTATTATGTGTGTGTACGTGTAGCTTTAAATCGCTACATCTGCTTCCCCCTTGCACAGTGGGCAAAGACGCCACCCAAGAGCCACGCCACCGCCCGATCGGAGCAGGTGGCGTGTTCAGTGACCACACAGAGCCCAGATGGACCAATACCACATGGGCCACTATAGGAGAGAGCAACGGGGACTGAACCGTCCTCCTTTGCTAATGAAAATGAACAGTTCAAAACAACATTCTGGGACCTAGAACGGCGCCATATGTACTAACGGGGGATGTTGTCTTTCTGTCTGTGAGTCACTCTCAAAAGGCTCATCTGATCCGACTCGTTATGTTCATTAAGACTAAAAACAGCTCTGCTGTGATGTTTGCCAATCTTATCAGGTTCATGTGAGCTGTCACTACGAGCTAGATTTTCACAACAAGGATGATGGACATGATTTACGAAACAAAAATACATAACCTTGTTTTATCTATCTACAGACGCCCTAAACTCAAACCCAATCGAGTAAATCGGTGCATGTTCATGTGCATCACCATTCCCAAAATGGCCGCGGCATGTAGCCACTCTTCTGGACACTATGTATATCTGGAATGGAGTGAGGAAAGTTGTCCACACCCATCTGAAGGCGAGCACATGTGATGGACGCTCCCTCGAGGCGTTAAATGTTGCACATGGCGCCGGCGCACATTGACAAACACACTTCAAAAGGAGCCATTAAAAGTGAGCATTTTCATTGGCTTCACTATGAACCGACGCCTCATTGCTAAATGGCTCACAAGTCAGGACATAATATATCTTTGCGACCCTTCTCGTACCCATTTGCGCTGCTGGCAGTTCACAGAGAGCGAAAGGTCTTAATGATTAAACAATCTCTCTCAGGAGTCCACTGACAAGTAGAAGTGGCCCCAGCCAAAATGGGGCTAATCCACAGATAATTATCTTTGTTTGAATATTCAACATGGGCTGGCTGGCAGCGCGAGCGGCTCTTCTTTGCATTTCTCACCTCGGAGAGATCTACAGACGTCAATTGTGTGCTGGCTGATGGGTTAACCTTACAAAACGGAGTCATTACCACTATAGGACGGTCTTGGTACGCCACAGTTAGACAGGAGGCGTCAGTCAAGCATCACAGTGATTTCGGTCCATAGATTTTACGGATCACGGTCACCCCAGGAGACCCAGTTCTACAAGGAGACTACAGATTGCAGCCATTACAGAACACTATGGACCAGTTATCTAAAGAGACTTTGGACTACAGTCGCCAATGAAGAGTACTGGCCGATCCTTGCGAACGAAATGTTGCATCTCAAGGGGTCATCCCAAGTAATAAAGAATTTTCAAACAAAGTACAGCGTGTCGTTGTCCGGAAGACTTTGGACAATGATAATCAAAGGAGAGTACTGACTATGATAGTCAAGGAGTCTACGGACTAAGGTTAAGTCAGGATACTACAGTCGTTTCAGGATAATGGAGACTACGGTCGTCACTACGGTTGTGTTGGAAGACTTTGGTATTGTAAACAAATGAGAGTACTGATCAAGGTGGTCTTGGAAGACCTCGGATTATTTAATCCATGGATAGTACTGACCAAGGTGGTCTTGGGAAACTATAGACACTTGAGGAGACTAAAAACTCATCAAAAGCGAGTACGAACGAACGGACCGACCGACCAACTGACTAGCTAGCTAGCTAGCTAACTAACTAACTAGCTAGCTAAAGATAATATGGTGGACAGGCATCAATGAGTGAAGACTCTGGGTCATCTCAGAATCCCACAGCATATGTTTCTTTTTCACAAAGTCAACATAAGGGGTGACAAGTTTAACACATTTTATTGCGGTGCGTTTACAAAAGGAGGTTTTGGTAGCGGTTCAAGTGCACAAGTCTTTTCAATCGATGAACTCCGCTGTGTCATTTAGCCCCTCTCAGGATGGCTGCGGCGGTGGCGGCTACTTTCCCCGCAGAGACCGCGGCCCACATTATTGAGGCAAATGGGCCAGTTAGGCGTGGAACTGAAAATAGCATCCGTCCCACACGGGGAGTCCTGGAGGGAGAGGGGCAACGGAGGACAAGGCTTCCCGCCATAGCATAGATGAATAATATCATAGTCACCTCCACTTCTGTGTTTTTGCGATGCTATTGAACTTGTTTCAAGTCATAAAGTCATGCAAGATGCATGCGGAGAGTGAGTGGCGCGAAGTCTGCGCTAAACTGGCGCTCGGGGGGTTGGGAATCGTGCGCCACTTTGCTTGGATATAGCACTCGGAAGGAATATTAAAATTTATGGAATGAGTGGCTGTGCAGATAAACAAGACTTGTGCTTAAAAGGAGACAAATTCTGAGACACAACAAGTCTAAAAAAAAAAAAAAACTCTGCCAGCTCAATTTTTAACACTGAGTGGCTATAGCTTGAGCGAGTGATGACGATTCCAACAAAATGTATTCTGGAATGTGAAAAATTCATTGCCATCTCATTGCTCGCTTCAGGCAAATGCGTCTTTTTTCCGCAAAAAAAAAAAAAAGTCCCCCGTGAATCACAAGGAGCCCCAAAGCACAACAGATGTTGCTTGATTTCCAGAATTAATGGCGAGAGGCGGGGCCGGATACCTTGACGGAGCAGCGCTCGCGATGCTCAGCACTTTGAAAGAGCGCCAGGGAGGAATTAGGTCAACCGGAGTGCAGCTTGCGCCCTGTGGAACGCCGTGTTCAAAAAACATCAGTGGGAGGCAAACGGAATGGCAGGTAGAAATGTTCCCGAAAAGTCACACCCATGTGTCTGGCCTCGTTTTGATGAGACGCCTGTACGGTATATTCACCAGGCTGGAAACATCTTTAAGGCACAATACAACTGATTGTTTTCTCACCTTTTTTTTTTTTTTTTTCCCCCAGCCCCTCAGATGCTGCATTTTTACACCTTCTAGAAAAGGAGCAGTGACTGTCAATAGACGCGAAGAGACAAAAGGCGAGCGGATGGATAGAGGGAAGAATGTGACAGGTGGGAACAAAAGCCAAAGAGAGTAAGCCGCAAAAGACGGGAGCTTCAATTAGAGGGAGAAAAGATGGGAGGCGAAAGATGTCATATACCGCACCGATCACTCTCTCAGGGGTAATCAAATGGTTGGCGCCAAGCAGGTATGATCACCAAGATCTTAAAAGCAAGGAACATGTGGCGAACAAGGACTCCCGGTTGGCTTTCCTTTTGTCTTCATTTGGGCCAATTAAAAAAAAAAGATTGACCGTCTGGTCAGTTTGTATTTGACGAACTTTGAGGTAGAGATGTCTGAAGGATTGCAGAGGTCCAAAACGACCCGATCCATATCTCACACTTTCTGATGGAGGTTGCTCTCATAGGAGAGAGTTCAGATTGCGGTCACTCTCAAGGCTACAAATTGACGACCGACAGGCTGAAACGATTCATCGAGTCATTCAAATTTATTCAGGTATTTTATGTTTGCACTTTTAATGCTCATTTAAAGAGCTTTTACAATGCAGTCAAAATTACATACAGGAGTACAAAATCTTCAGTAATGTCTTAATTTTCTAAAAAAAAAAAAAATCGGCAAAAACATGATTTATCCAATTAATCGATTAATTTATGTAAAGAATTTCTAGATTACGCGAATAAAAAAATAATCGATAGCTATATATGGACCATTGTTGGCAAATTTTGGGATGTTGATTGAATAAAGAAATGCAGCATCAGCATGAACTCAGTGCCCCGCGCTTTGGGAAAAGAAATTCTGACCGCTCCTTCTTTAGCGATACGTGACGACTTGTAACCAGACGCGGCACGATTATTCTCGACGTGTGCGTAAAAAAAAAATCCAGATTTTCACGATCTCCACACAGCTTGGCAGCCTTCCATAAACGTGCGGGCTGGTGTAAGCATATTGCGGATTGTGCTGAGAAAGAGCAACCAGCTTGTTTTTCAAAAAACAAACGCTGCTTTTCCCATACGACAAAACCGTCATATGGAAAATATTTTTTTTTTTCCACAATTACTACGACTCCCAGCTGCGGGTTTTTCACCATCCCGTGTCCGCCGGGAATACCGTCACCACCACCACCACGATAAATTGATTATCACCACTAGCATTGGGCACTTTGGTCCGGATGATGCGTGTAATTAAGGAGTAATTAGCATGTCATCTACATGAGAAAATATGACAGGCAAGATTCGGGCAGCCGAAACCTGAACGCCACGTCCTCAGAGATAACTTTCCTTTCGCTGACACGTTAGCTTCTTTAACGTCTTTAGTCAAACTGCCTCACTTATTTATTTCCATGCTAACGTACTTAAACACTCATTTACAAACTCGTTGGTGTATTTACATGCTAACCCACTTACAGGTGCTTCTGTTCTATTTCATTTGGACACACACAAAGTCGTTGCTTAATTGAGAAACAACATTTTCCTTCTGCTTGGCTTTTTTTTGCAGCTCTCTCCTCACAATGGGAGATGGCCGAGATGCCCTTTCATGTTGCGGGTCATCCTCGGCTGCAACAATAGGTCTGAACCTTATCGCTGCTTGTAAAGCTTCGGGAGAAGTCAGAGCCTCGCTTTTGCCGCTCTTGTGGGAGATGTCAAGATGAATACAACCAAAGGGAGCTTCTCTGCCCTTGCACCTTGTACTGTATTCCCTCTCGTCGTCTGAGACGAGCTTTCCGATGATGTTCCGCCTCATTATTTCGCATTTACCTCCAAGAATCCCTCGCCGATTTCCGTATTCCCCGCGCTGCTATTAATCCGAACGCTGTCGAGATTATTAAAAGGTGCGCTGTGGCGTTTTGAATTCTTATGTTTTCCCATCACATCAATTTTAGTTAGCAATCAAAGACAATATCGATTAGGGAGAAAATCTTTACGATTCAATTCTCATCCATGGCACAAGGTCGGAAAAGTACCTGGAATCTTCCATGGAATTCCAAAGGAGGTTCATATTATGACCTCTTTTTATCACTGGTTGAATATGTGTTGATTTAAGAAGTCATGACACGTATTTAAACTGACAATTGCTTTATGGCGTCCTAGTCAAACATTTTTTTTATAGATCCTTGCGTCACCTCGGCCTTTCATGTGTTTGGCGCGGCGTAAGGAGAACATTTATTGAACTACTGGTTGTAAAATACTCAGCTATGATTTACACATGTATGTTTAAATAGCAGGAAGTTGATAAGGGGGGAGAAAAAAGAACATACAATTCCAGTGAGGAAACTTTTAGGAAGGGATTTGTCAACAAGGCTCTGATACGTTGAATCATCTTCTATTCTGCATAATTAATGATGTGCATTTTTAATTACCCCCGTGTGGAGCTTTTGTTTATGGAGCCCCACTGATGGCCATATTAACAAAGTTAGCTTAATGATAGAGGTATTTTACCTAATAGCATTTTTATTACTCCCGCCAAGAACGGAGCAATTAATTAACAATGGGCAAATTAAGTTCCTCGCCTGTAATGGCGATACCTACACAGGACATCATTACAAATAGTCAGAATAATTCATAATGCCGCCGTGTCGGGTGGCGCGACGGCGGGAGAAATTAATATTCCCAACAGACAACTGAGCTGAGATGAATTACACATACAGGCTGTTAGCGGACATGTTGAACGTATTGCTTGGCGAAGCAAGATCATCTTTTTTTGGGTGAGATTACTTACTGAGCAGACACTGACAGGAAGTGGAAACAAAAGAAGGAAGCGCCCAGTAGCGCCCTCTGGAGGGTTAAAAATATCAATTTAGTCATTGGCCATTTTGGTTTAAACAAACCAATTTGCCTAAATGTATTATATTAAAAAATGTTCCACATCAAACCCAAACAGTTTCATTTGTCATAGAATCGTCCATAAATCGTCTTCAAAATTTGAACAATTAAGATCAGATAACAAATTCATGATTTTTTAGTGCAATAAGGTGTAGAAATGATTTAAACCTGAAACCACAAAAAAAAGGTGGAGATTCCGTCATGAGGGAGGAGAATTGGACTGCCAACGACGTATATGAAAGCGCATAATCTTTTAAGCTTGCATTTGAAGCTAATCTTCCATTAAAGAATAGTACAGTCGCTATTGCTTTGTGGAGCGTAAACGCAAAGACAGCAGAACCGATGGGCACCGTTGGCCGTGACTTTCGATGGAGAAAGAAAAGGGCGAAAGGTTGTTTTTTTTCTTGTGCAGACTTCGAGCTTCAATTTCAAATGAAAACAGCGAGCAATAATATAATCTCCGCATGCACATTCATGTAAATACACATGTAACAAAAAGCAGGAGAGATTAAAGCGAATTGGATCCTGGCATAAATTTGGAAAAGATTGTTTGGGGTTATCGAGTGTGTTCTATTATATGGAAATGCAAATCAGGGTTGCACTCTAAAACTTGCTTGGCTTTGATAAGAGCTGAGTGTGAGAGTGCGTGAGATTGTGTGTGTGTGGTGACAACAGGTGCGCTCTTGTGCGTGGAAAAATACTCAAACTACCAGAGCGGCGTTTTCTCTACAATGTTCGCACCACTGGGCGTGTCCGTAAACGTGCTCGAGTATTTCCGTCACTGAACCGCATAGGATAGATATGGGTCATGGTCACTGAATATTCCCATCTCTCTAGGAAAAATTAAAATGATGTTGGACAACAATCGTCTGGAAATAAGGAATAGCCAGGAATTTTTTTTGAAAAATCAGGCTAAATTAAGTGTATAGGAAGGTTGCCTTAGCATGGCAAGGAACTGTCAGATGCTCCAGGCAATGTGAGCAGCCATGAGACAACCACCGGGTGTCCCCGACAGAGAATCTCTTTGTGGGCATTCTGGTTGTTTGTCTGACTCACGGTAATGGGGAAAACATATCGTTTGGATCAGTCCTGGAAGTTTTCTGACGCACTTTGTGGCACTGTTAACAAATGTATACAGTAATCCCTCGTTTATCGCGGATAATTGGTTCCAAAAACCACCTGTGATAAGTACGGTCACCAACAAGAAGTACTGGGCAGGCTAACGAGTTAGCGGAAAGATGCTAATTCGCGATCGTGCTAACACGCGAAAACGGACTTCTAAAGGAATGTAAACGAACATATGAAGTAAAACTACATTGTCTTAAAGGTTAGACACATGTCAATATAGAAGTTTTATTTTGACTTTTAAATGTTTTTTAATTTCGGGAAAAAAAATCCGCAATGTAGTGAAGCCGCGAAAAACGAAACGCGAAGTAGCGAGGGATCACTGTACTTGAAAAGAAGCTAACACAAAAAGTGACTGTTGCTCTCAGTTGCTATTATTAGAGTTGAACTTCTCTCTTTTGTTTTCACTGTTGACTTTTAATGTATTAGGATTTCTACCTGGGGAAGAGATCCTAAAAATTCGCATTAGGATAATATCAACTGCGTCGGGTTAAATGAAAGTGTAGTTACAATAACAACAACAGCGTGTTTAGCATAGCTTCCTTACGTTAAATGCGAAGACATTGGATAACGGCATCTTTCATGACATCATTAGGCCTGCAGCGTGATATTCTTATCGTCGGTCAGGGGGACGGGGGTCAAGGAGAAGCGGTTGCAGCCACCGAAGCATGCTTTCAACTGTAACCCGAGTAGGTTACAACGTGGCCACATCACAAGCACACGGAGACCCCTTGTCGGACTTTGATGCCGGCGTGGACAGAATAGCTGGCGTCGTCGCCATCCCGTAGCAACCGGGGCTGAAAATAATCATTGTGTGAGGGAGACACAGCTTTGGAAAGAGGAGAAGAGCATCTTGCATGTTGCCACGGTGACCTCAGATCACAAAGTCGTTTGCATTTAGCTTAAATTTAGTTAGCTGCTAGCATAAACTATGTTTTCAGCTTTACTATTGGTCTTCTTCCAACTTGGCCAGGTGCAGAAAACAATTCTTACTACAATTAGACATCCGGATTATTGTCGGAAATGAGGTCTGGAAGGATTTTGTCGAGGTATATATGAAGAAGAAAAAAACAAAAGAGCAAGCACTTGTTTTTCTCTGTTATGGGCTGCATGTCTTTGGGGAGTGCCAAGCTCAAACCGGTGTTTCACAGCCATTTTCCACACTGAGTTGGCCCACACTCGGCCGAGGCAATTTGGCTCTGGGGCCATCTATACACTGCCTTGTCTAGGAATGGATTTGGCGATTTTGATCTTTTTTTTTTTTTTGTACCTTCGCTCTTTGTCTGCATTGTGAAGGACGGAGAGAGAGAGACGACAAGCGAGAAAGGAAGAGAAAAACAAGTCTGACCGAAGCCCAGTCAATTATCTCCCAGGTGTTTGACTGAAGCGATTGTAAGCGATCGCGGCGGTTCCCACGAGTCCGCCGACTGAGACGAGCTAGAATTAGTCAGGAACAAAACCCAATTCAGCAGAAGTGAAGGAACAGCAGTTTTGAATAAAACCCGGCGGAGAATGCACAAGAAAAGACTCCGTGCGAAGATAAAGTTTTCCCTTCTCCGTTCCCTTGTCACACACATCCTATCACACGGCGGAGTCTTTTAAACAAACCCCGGTGCCGGAATTGCGTCTGTGGTGTTTCCAATACCGTATTGTGAGCGGGGTTAATTACTGGCACGGCGAGAAAATGACATTCTCAAAATAAAGTATTACGACAACGGTCCTTTGCGCGGGGAAGTTAAGATAGCTGGGAAACCGGATTTCTCGTTCCATATCAAGTAGCCTCGTTTCAAGTCGACTACAAAAGCCGCCATTCGGGCCTGCAAATTACCTTTTCCCAGGCCCCGACATCATTTCCGCCAAGATTAAGTCATAGAAAACGGCATTGTCATAACATGGCCACGTTTCCATTGATAGTGATGAATTTGCTTGTGTCTTTTTCGTGAGAAAATTCTGTCATGCTGAAGGGCAGCGTCGTTGTGGGAATTGACATTTACAAATGGCGGCGGAAAGGGGGGGGGGGGGGGCAGGACTGAGTCAGCCAGCTCTGAAACCGGTCAAAACGGTGAAATGGGCAAGGCCTTGGCAAGGACTCTTGGCAAGGATAGAATCTTATTTCCTCCCGCCTTCCACATGAGATAGCGGCGTCAAGCGCGGTTCGCGGCGCTTTCGCTTCACCGCTCGCCTCGCACGTCAGCTCACACGAATCACGCTTAATAGATATGAAGCCGCGGGAAAGTAGCTTTGCCTGCAGTCGCAGATCACACGCCGGGACAGTTAAGGCAGATTTGGACTGGGGGTGAGCTTGTAAACACAAACGGTGATGTCCGGGCGGTACGGTTCAGGTGTGATTTGGGGCAATGGACCTTGATCTGGTTTTGTGTTCTCCGCCGTGTCGGGCCCAATAAACTGCCAGTAAAGATGAGGAACGGGAATCTTTGCGATCCATTCTCTTTGTCGGCACAGAGGTGCAAAAAAGCAGTAAAGCGAGGATTAGTTTTTATGCCGATCTTGATACTTTATGACAAGCCGTAATCAGAAAAAAGAATTTCCTCCTGTTATGGTGTTTCTCAACCAAAAATGATGATGTCATCACAATTCAACATGGAACAGCAAAATATCTGGTTTATTAAAAAAAATCTCAATCCTGGAAAGATCATACTCAACAGTTTGACCCATCTGAACGATGTTCTTTTTAAAACAGTTGCTTCATCTTCATCTGACGAGACTGAGAGAAGGAAATTTTTTTCTTTGAGCTGAACTGATGATCCGATTTCACATAAATTTAACGCTATGTCAAAAGCATACCGGCAGCAATGATATCTGCTAGCCAAAGCCTGAGCGGCACTCGATTAGCGTGCGAGTCAAACTACCAATCCCTTATCATCGATACGAACATTTTGTTTACCGTATTCCTGTGAAATCAGTGAATATTTCTACAAAGCTCAGAATACAAAAAAACAAAAACAAATCAACAAACACGTACTGGCACTATTAGCATCGGTAAACCCCAAAGCGTCTACCTCAGCATACAAACGTTTGTATTTGCTGCATTTTGCCAAGCAACTCTCGAGCCGTTTCTAACAACCGCCTGCTCCCGTCACCCGTTCCCTTTTAATTCCTTTATTGCCCCTCTTCTTGCAATTGATCCCTCGTCCTTTCCGCCACCGGCCATTGACTACAGAGAAGGCTTTTGTGTTGCCGGCGGCTCCGTAGCGAGTGTCACGCTGGCCTGATAATAGCTACCGAGCAGTTATCGCCCCTCCATACCTGGTTCATTAATTAGGCTTAATAGTCAAAGATATAAGGACCCTCTGCCTGTGTTTATGGGCAGCCACTTGTTTGCATGCAGTGTTTTATTGAAGGCTGTTATTTGTGTAGCGGGGAGCTCAGGCGACTTGAAGTGACAAGTTGCTAGCTTATCTGGGCATTGATGTGGCAGATGCACAATGGCGCAGGATACAATGGACCTTTGCTCGTCGGACGCGGGGGGGATCGGATCTCCATATTAGAGGCTCACGAGATGACAGAGCACAATCCACAAAGGTGTCTCGGACGCTTTGCCATGGAGGGGTCATCCTGGGGTGACAAACCATCAGGCGGATTTTTGAGACGATAGGATAATAGCTTTGTCACGTCGGGTGACACGATGTTTTCTTGCCAGTTTAATCCACGAGAAATATGTCAGATTTCGAACATGAACCGGTCATGTGGTTCTATGGTTTGATTTCTACAAGGAAAAGGAGCTTAAGTTAGAGACAGCTCTGAAAATATTGGCAAAAATGTTTTGTTGGGGGCTGCATTTTGTTAATTGATGCTGTCCTCTTCGCCTTTTAATCAGATAATCCCCCGCATGAACCTGAGTTTAAATCGCTGATAGGATGCCTATTTTCCAGCTCACAGTTAAAGCTGAAGGGATCAAGCCCAAGCCAAACTTCTCCCGCAGCTGCCGGCGAGGCCCGGAAGGCTATCGAGCAGTTATTCCGAGTCTCGTCGTGGTCTCGTCCGAGACCGCTTCCCACCAGAAGACGGATCGAACGGTTTCATCTGGTCACATTGAGTTTGCATCGAAAGTCCGACCCTACCGAACTTGCAGTCTTTTATCGAATTGTCTTTTTGTTTGCTTGGGCGGTTAAATTAAAATGGTTTCAACTGAGATAAGGTAATCACCCCAAAGGCTTACCGCTGCAGCTCAATTTCCCCTTTTGCTCTTATTTCCATATTTCCTCATATAGTGTACATTTTTTTATGTTTACTTAAGCTAGGGTTGGAATGGTACATGCATTTTAATGTTTCTGTACGGAACAATCCCCATGGCGTATTCAAAGTGGAGCTGGAATCAAACAACTCAAAATGACAACCGATATCTTGCTAGCTTGCTAGCTCGGTGGTCTCCCGGCTAGCTTGGTCAGAGGTTAGCATTTGCCTGACTGTTAGCGTGTAAGTAATACTTCGGTCTTTGTTTGTATTTATATTCTCGCTAACACATCCGTTGTAAACTTTGTCCTGCAGCCTTTGTGGCCACCATGTTTGGCATTCTCTAACCCCCTCCCAAGTTTGACCTTTCCACTCCACATACAGCTGTCTGCCTCATAAACTATATTTCAGTGAGATGGTAATGCGTCTTTAACTGTTATTTCGCTGTTAAATAATTGTCTCACTGTTAAAGGCTTTCAACACAGATGTCACGATCTTGTCGGAATTCTTTGAGGACCTTTGCAAATGGCCGATTCGTAAGCGGCTATCACATGCAAATAAATACTGCAGCTAAGCCGTTTAAGACTTCAAATCAGACGGGAGATGTTAACGTGTCTTTTTTTTCCCTGTCAAATGATATTGCCGCTTCACAGCTAGCATTTATGTGCGCCAATTTGCCGCTAGATGCTCCGTCAATGGCTATTTAATTGACAATTGTCAAGTTATAGACTTCAGCATACACAGACTTAATTTTGAAAACCCAGAATAAAATAAAAAAATCACTGTAATAGTCTTGCTAGGCCATGAGTCAGTGAGATATGAGCATCTCAAATACCCCCGACAATCATTTCCAGTGTGGTTGGTGTCGTTTTCGAAAAGACATCGCTTAATGACCCATTTTCAATAGTTTACAGGTCGTTATCCTGGAAACCGACAGTGCTCCTTTTATAAAAAGTATTATTTGAAAAATGTTCTAAACTTTTCCATGTTTATATATTATATATATATATATATATATACAAACATACCGTAATTTTCGGACTATAAGTCGCACCGGAGTATAAGTCGCACCAGCCATAAAATGCCCAAAAAAGTGAAAAAAAAACATATATATGTATATAAATCGCTCCTGAGTATAAGTCGCCCCCCCACCCAAACTATGAAAAAAAACCGCGACTTATAGTCCGAAAATTACGGTACATATATATATATATATATATATATATATATATATATATATATATATATATATATATATATATATATATATATATTGAACTTTTTCTGTATGTGTTCCTGAAATGCTCCCGCATACTAAATTAGCAGCAGGTTGAGAGACTCCGTTGGGAAACTACGAACAGAGGAGGTTCCAAGTTGACAAAGTGCAGACACCAACACTATGAGCCCAAGCGAGTGAGTCGGGGGGGGGGGGGGGGGGGGCTAGAAAAGGCGGATGAGGTCCTAGTGGGGGAGGAGGGGGTGAAGCCGTCTAAATCTGTGAGAAAAGGTCTAATCCCTGGATTGCTGAATCTTCGGAAATCCTAGAAATAGATTAGGAGCTTCGCTGGGCCAGTTTGTCTTTAATAAGGAGGCCCGTTTGGCTCCAAAGTCATGGCGCAGCACTTGCATAATGTGCCGAGCCGCCACTTCTTGTAATTATCGTTTCCCCTATTTGGGAAATGATTCAATAAACACTGATCCGCGCCGCCCGGCGCATACTGACAAGCGGCGGCTGGAATACGGCGAAAAGTTCGGCTGCGTGTACGCTGTCCGCTTAATCCGAGTACAAGCCGAGGATGAGGCGAGCTCTAATCGAATGAGGACTGACCGTATCGACGGACGATTCCACCGAGAGGCGTTTAGAAAGGGCCGCTGTCAGATTTGGGAAAGTCTGCAAACTTTGCCCACTTTTTCCATCCCGCCCGTATTGATGCTCTTCAATTTGGCCCTAAGGAAAAAAAAAATGGGGTTTAAACTTTTTAAACTCCATCCGGAAGATAGACGGACGAGTCACGGTGCTCGACGGTCTCGTCGTTTTAACGGCAGGTGGTCGGTCATAAGACTCACAATAGTCGATTTTAAAAGCCCCCCCCCCTGACTGTTCTGCATCTAAAATAGAACGTGACACCCTGGCAAGTTAGTCAACCAATAAATACCGGAATGTCATCTTTGCCGTAACGGAATGGAAGGCATTTGGAATAGCGCCAACGGTACGAGCGTCTGGCTTTATCTGAAAAGGGGAGCACGGCCGGTGATTATTCCTATTTCGAAATGATCCTATTACTACAGTAGGCGAGAGGTCCTCAGATGCTTGTCACCGTCACCCGAAATCCATTCTCATTTATTGACACTCCTGAAGCTCCAGTGGACAGGGCTACGTTGCCATAATGGATGTGTCAAAATGACAAATATTAGCTCTCCTCTCCCTCAATCAATTAAGAAAACTGCTCAATGAGAGGCTATCGATGAGAAGATTCCAAGAGCCTTTTTTTAAATTGCCTGCCTGTCTGCCTTCTGTTTTGGCCCTCCTGCTTTTGGGAGCTTCTTCTTCTTCCAGGAAAAAGGAGGGTAATGTGCTATAAAAGGTATCCCATATTTCACACCTTCTGCGCCAAGCAGCTGTCCTTACGAGAGCAAATGTGTTATTGGTGAAACAATGAGACTCGCTGAGGAAGGAGGGACTCGACTATCGGTGAGCTTCGAATCGTTTCGACGACTAACTCGAGCGCCTATTCGGGCAAAACACGTTAAATAGAAATCAAATCACGACTGGATTTGTGTTCACAAAACAAAATTCAGACCCTTCCCCCCCCACCACCCTGACTCATCGAAATGTCCACTTTTAAAGAAAGCTTGTCAGGCCTGCTGGAAAAGCTCAGCATCATCCCGGATGTAGCTTTAAATCCGGCAATATCAAAGGCACTCGGGCCGCTATCAAAAAAAATGAAAAAAAGGACAATATTCTTTCACTTTCCCTGTGAAAGTGCCAATAAAAGTCTGCCACACCAAGCCTTAAACGGCGTTGGCGTAACACTGGCGAGGTGTACAGCTCCAGGGCACAATTTTCCATAGTCTTGCACTATATTGCTGGATGAAAATGCTATGGAATGTTATTGTAGAAATAATCATGGCTGGCACGTGGATGGAGCCTGGCTGGCTGCTACTGATGTATTCATGTCACACTTATTCTCTCTTGCCTTTAAATCTCTCTCACACACACACGTCTGCAGAAAGCCTCCATGTGTATACCTTAGTTCCCAAAATGCCAGTGACAAGATGGGAAAGACAATGAGCTGATTAGCATGTGATTTTCCCCCAGAAAAAGGCCCCACAGTGTTATTTCATTTGAAATTGAGAGCCGCACACAGCGGAAGAAGTTAAGACTGTGACTATTTTAAGAGCAAGATGGAGATGCTGCTGATTAATAGTGAGGAGGACTGTTTGGAAATTGCAATTGGGAGACGCCATTGCAGTGAACCAAATAATTTGAACTGTATTGCATTGCGTGTCATTCAAATAGCGCCCGATTGCTTGTGCAAATGTGAACCTCTTCCAAACAAATATAATCCCTCGAAGTTTGTAAAAGTAAAACTGGATTACCGTATTTTCCGCACTATAAGGCGCACCGGATTATAAGGCGCACCTTCAATGAATGGCCCATTTTAAAAATGTGTCCATATATAAAGCGCATCGGATTATAAGGTGCACCCTCAATGAATGGCCCATTTTAAAACTTTGTCCATATATAAGATATATACATTTGGCCCGCGGGCCGGACTTTGGACACGCCTGCTGTAGTGGCTCAATATTGGTCCATATATAAGGCGCACCTGATTATAAGGCGCACTGTTTGAGAAAATTGGAGGTTTTTAGGTGTGCCTTATAGTGCGGAAAATACGATATATGGAAATTTCCTTTTTAGTACTAAATTCATTCATAATGGATTCCATGCAATTGATAATTGGACAAGCAAAGGACTGATTGGCTGTAGGGTCTCATTTTTCCTCTCTACTGCAACCCGGCGACAATAACTGAACTGTCTCATGTTGGACTTTAGCCCCAAAAGTTTGTTGGCTTTGCTGGAATTTTGAATTTCCCACAACAGGAAAGAACACACGAACATGGTAGCCGTTTTTCGGACAGCCGGGTAAGCTGCTCCCCATTCCAGCCCCCCCCTCATGTTTTTTAAAGTCACAGTCACTTACGCGTCCAGTGACTCAGCAAAAACGTCCATTAAGTGCCAGAAGACAATTTGTCAAATGGCTCCTTTTCGTTTCTCGCCCTTGTCCATTCTTGACCGTCCTAAGAATGTGTCCCCATCAAAGTGGCGCTCTGACAACCTCTGCAGGTTGACACCGGGTCGGCGATCCCAACCCAATGCCGCCGCCAGTCTATAAGTGGCTTTGAGATGGGAGAAGTGATAGAGGCTAAGCCCTTAATAGCCATTTCTCTGTAATCTTTCCTATGAACGGCTAAACGACGGGCGTATTGATTTGTTTGAAGAAGGCGGCGGCCGAGAAAAGTACTCCATCAGGACGGGGCATCTCCAAATGTGACAAAGGCCTTTCGGTGGCCCGAGCTTGATAAGCTTGGGATTGAGCTAACTTTCATCAGATCACGGTGGCGCACTTTGCAGAGAATGAGCGCAAATGACGCACAAGCATCCCCCGCTTTGGCTAACAGCGTCGCCATTGTTCGGAAAAACTCCACACGCGAGGATGGTGGGAAAGGAACGCGCCACACGTGAGCTTTACGGATGGGCCCGCCGCGTCCCGTTATTTCAATGAGACGATATCACGCCGCACATGCCGACACGCGCTCCCCATAGATAGAGCCCTGAAGGCTATGCTAATTGAGCTATTATTAGACATGACAGCGATAGAATTGTTCTCTTTGTAGTCCCAACGAATGCATATTCAACTCTGACGCATTGAGGGAACGCACCATGCACCCTCCCACTCGGGCACCAAGAATCCAAATAGTTGAATCCCATTGTCCACATTTTTTTACGTGCAAAAAGTTATTAACATCAAACGGAGTGGAAATTTACCATGAGTAAAACTCAGATTTATGTTTTAAATGGCAGGATAATATGCTTGCTCAAAGTATTTCTTCTTATCAGGCAGCTTCAATTATTTATTTTGTTTTTTTAATTTAGGATCAAGATTTTATAACTGGTCTTGAGTCATCTTAAAATTAAAAATGGTAAAGCTACAGGTAATTAATATGAACGGATAATAGTTTTAAGACAATAGTTTTTTTTTTTTTTTAGACCAAGTCAAATTTTCATGTACCTTTGGCAGATTTTTTTCCTTTTATGTTTTACTATCTTTTCCTGTTTTTAAGCTCGAAATAAAATTGAAATGAAATGAAAATAATTTTGTCATCCAGTCCTCATTTCAATTCATTTTTCAAGGCTTGTTTTTTTCCATGCAACATACGAGACATGCTAACCCAACGTGACTATAGACGTCAAACAATCCCTCTCAGTTACAGTTGTTGCGTATTGTTGCTTTAACAGTCAGAATTCCCCGTCACGCTTCATTTGGCAGTCGGGACAAATGCTGCGGGTGTGTTTTTGGAGCGCAGTGAAACACGGAGACGTCTGGTTCTGCCAGGACTGGCATTGGTTTGATCAGTCATTAACCTTTGTGTTAAGTTTATCCAACACAAACAACAGGTTCTTGACCCCTTGACCACTAAAGGTTACTCATTACCGCACGACAGGAAGGATCGTCTACCCGACCAGTAGACTGAGACTAGTGGAGTCAATAAGGGCCCATTGAAAGACATTGAGTGGCCAGCGAGGGAAGGGGTAGCAATTAGTCATTTCTCATTTACAGCGCATTCACCCACAGTGGGCTAACATGCAGCGGTAATTAGCATCAACCACAAAAATAAGAATACAAAAATATTGCAAAAAAGAGAATGCATGTAATTAAATCTCCTGTGGAGGACTTTGTAGCAATTTGGGGCGCCGCAGGATGTAGCGCTCCAATGCTAATGAATGCACCGTAATTGTCACAGTTTATACCCAATAATAAGACATTTTCTCCCGAACAAAAACACAAAAATGTAGGACAGGAGATGTGTTGGCTGTTCATTCATACAGAGTCGTGATGTGTTCGCAGGGGGGGTCCGGAGTCCACGGTGGCCTCAGTCTTGCTGATTTATTGGCTAACGGGGCTGTTTGGCATCCCCTGGACGTCACTAGAAGCGGGCCCCATGCAAACATCATAGTGAAGTGACGAGCGCTCGCATGCACACAGACACACACACACGTGGAGGTGGAGGAACAACAGCCAATTACACCAGCGTACGGTCCCGGACGTGAGGGGGAAGGCAAGCGTTCCCCCCCCCCCTCCTCCCGTCGCTCGCTCGTCACATCAGAAATTTCATCTTGTGTAAATCTCGGCGCATTGGCGTGCAAGAGGAGGACAGGCGGAATCAATAGTGATCACAAGCTCCGCCGTTTAGACAACATCACTCCATTGTGATTATTCACGAAAAGGCGTTTGCACCTCCACACCCCACGGAGCTACCGACACCCCCAATCTCCCACCTCTTCGCAGGGTCTGAGGTGATGAAAATGACACGGTGCGCGGTGGGGCCTTTATGCTAATCTAGCATGCGCTGCAACTGGTGTTAGAGATGGGAGGAAGGTAGCACATAGTAGATAGAGCTGTGCATAAATGTCTGGTAATTTGTTCACTCGGGCAGATTCATAATCAAATTATAATTTGCAGGTTAGATGATGTTGGCGTTTTGTTTACAAGCTATCTGTTAGCGCAAGTCCACTTTCTCAAATGTGTGTATTGACCCCCCCAACGGTTGTTAGTTCAAACGCAAAAACAAGTTGACAAGCTGCGCAAAACATTTTTGAAATGCTACAGGGGCTTAAGACTGTTTAGAAACAAGAAACACAACACTTATCAGTACGTCGAGCTTTTACGGATTGACGTCTATTCTCGTCGATGGCAGTGAATGAGTTAAAGCCCCAAATGTCAAAATGGTGAAAGAATTCATTGAGTTACAATGAACGGAGCCAAACACAAATGTTCTAGCTGTAGTCTGTGACGTGATCTCGTCAGCAAGCTAACAAGAAGGAGAAGCGTTCAAGCTAACCCGTCCAGCGTTAGCTATTTTGTAACACCAAGCCCAAAAGCACAAAAAAGCTAATACAATTTTTTTTTGTTAAATTTTAAACCATTTTAACCAAAGATATCAAACTACAATGTGCTAAAAATACAAAGTGCCGCATGGTATCGAGTAAACAATAGGTGATGCTCCGTAATTAAAACATGTTTTATGAGAATGAACGTTTGTATTAATCAGTGTACCGCAGTGATACATGAATATTTACATACGCTGTTATGCGGTGAAAGGTTTTATGGGATTGTTTTACAACAGCGTCAAACGTGACCGGCCAACGCCGTTAAAGCCGACGGGCGTGTTTTGCTCTCCGGGGGCGTTGTTGAAATCCGAGCCGCCGACTTTGCCGTTGTTGTGCATGAGAATGTCAGACGCGCTGCCCGCACGACGAGGCAGCTGCTGTAAATACAGGCCTGGGAGGTACGCTCGCCAAAATGTCATGACGGGGCCAAAATATCACCTATGGAAGAAACGGGAGGGAAGGGAGTAAAGATCGACACGGGCCGAGAAGGGAAGGATGCGTTTCGGGAGAAGCGCCCCGGGCGGAAAGTAAAGGCGCCCTGTTTAGCCCTGCAGTGTGCCCGTTTGTAATTGGCCAAAACAGCAGGCAGCCTGTAGCTATTTGTCCGCTTGAATAATTGATCCGGAGAGCACGGCAAATGCAGCACTTTAGCTTTGCATGTTTACGCAGGCTTCTTCTTTTTGCACGTCGTTCCATCGGAAAACACGCACAGGTCAGCAGACGGATCAATTAGTAAAAACACGAGCAGGTTTTAACGGCGAGATATCCTTTCGGGATTCTCATGTTGCTAAGCAAAACTGGTTCTGCCCTTGCGGAGATGAGTTTTATGGAGAATCATCAAATTTCACTACCGTGCTCTGCCCACATGCAATTTCAAGAATCGTCTTTGCGTCAAATGCGAGGCTACGAGATGCTCAATCGATGCTAGCTTTCAATAACGCAGATGGAAAAAAACCTGTTAGCGTGGATTTCTACAAAGAATGACCAGTTTGTCAGAAATGTTAAAATGGCATCCCGAGCCTTCATCGGTTGACCTTTTCAAGCCGCACAGTCAAGCGAGCGGGCGGGTTTGATGTGTGCCTTTTGTTTTAATCCCCCCCCCCACCAATTCCTCGCTCTTATGTCCTAATTAACTCCCTTTTGTATCACCGTGTTTTCCAAATGAGCACTGTGATTCTCTATCTCACTGTTATTCCTGTCGCTATTAAATGAAGGTTGAGCGCCGACTGCCTTGTAATTAGTCGGAGGAACAATGCGAGCGTTTATGGCCTCGGTTTATTTTGGCGAGGCGCAAAAGGGAGAGGAAAAAGCGAGCATCCCGCGACGCCAGCGAGGAGAACATAAGCCGCATCGCAGGACCGCCGACTTGTGATGCCAGATTAGTGACGGCAAATCACTGTGCTGCGTGAGCGCAAAGCAAAAAGGCACACAATTAAACTGGCGGTGCTGGAAATGGAGTTGAAGTCGTGTTCCCACTGACAACGCCGACTTTGGGCGACACGGCCAATCGGCTGACGTTAAATAGAACAGCAATGATTTCCAGAATAAACGCAGTGACTACAATATCCTCGCGGTCTAACCTCGTGAATTAGAAATTTGTCTTTTGTTTTCATCAAACTTGTTGCCATGCTTTGCCCACGCGCAGTCACTTGACTTACAGCTAGCTCGTTAGCTAGCGAGACACTAGCGAGACACTAGCTAGCTGGGTGCTAGATAGATAGAGAGATAAATAGAGAGAGAGAGAGAATGAGAATGAGAAAAAGAGCAAATAAGAGAGAGCAAGAAAAAGAGAGAGATAGAGCTAGCTATCTAGCTAGCTAGCTAGCTATCAGACAGACAGATAGACAGGGGGAGAGAAAGCGAGAGCGCGAGATAGGTAGATAGGATACATGGATGGATGGATGGATGGATGGATGGATGGATGGATGGATGGATGGATGGATGGATGGATGGATGGATGGATGGATGGATGGATGGATGGATGGATGGATGGATGGATGGATGGATGGATGGATGGATGGATGGATGGATGGATGGATGGATGGATGGATGGATGGATGGATGGATGGATGGATGGATGGATGGATGGATGGATGGATGGATGGATGGATGGATGGATGGATGGATGGATGGATGGATGGATGGATGGATGGATGGATGGATGGATGGATGGATGGATGGATGGATGGATGGATGGATGGATGGATGGATGGATGGATGGATGGATGGATGGATGGATGGATGGATGGATGGATGGATGGATGGATGGATGGATGGATGGATGGATGGATGGATGGATGGATGGATGGATGGATGGATGGATGGATGGATAGATAGATAGATAGATAGATAGATAGATAGATAGATAGATAGATAGATAGATAGATAGATAGATAGATAGATAGATAGATAGATAGATAGATAGATAGATAGATAGATAGATAGATAGATAGATAGATAGATAGATAGATAGATAGATAATAGGTAGGTAGGTAGATAGATAGATAGATAGATAGATAGATAGATAGATAGATAGATAGATAGATAGATAGATAGATAGATAGATAGATAGATAGATAGATAGATAGATAGATAGATAGATAGATAGATAGATAGATAGATTTTGCCTGCTTGACTCTCTCCGCCTGCTCTCGGCGCATCCGCCGGTATCCCGCTCTCGTGCCAAACGGTGTCATCGCCCGGCCGGCGTGGATTGCCAAATATTTACGTGAGAGCATGAAGAGAGGAAGGAGGGCTAGTTGAGGGTCAAGGTGTTCATTTCAGCACTCAGTATTTCTGCCGTCTTTTTCAATCCCCTCTTTTTCCTCCATCTCATCTCTGCGGCGCTCAAGTGAGCCAAAGTTCATCTGAAGGGCAAACAGACTTTACAGTTGTAGGCAAGAGAGTCATGTGTCTCAATAGTGCCGGCGTGCTCCACTCTTAATTGACCCCCCGTCCACCCCATCCTGCTTGCGCGTGCACACACACACATGCACTCTGTGTGTGTTTTTTTTTTAATCTGATTCCATTCCACCAAAGCTGGTGTTGACAGCGGCGAGCGCTTTATGGGAACAGCACGTCCATTCTTTCTAACACCTCCTAATCACTGGCACTGCCGCTCGCTGCTCGCCTGGAGAACGGGAGGAATGAAGAGAGACAGAAGGGGGGAATCCAGCAGCATGGAACGAGATAAAATAGGGGAGGGGTGAGGGGGGCTGAATGGCAGCAAAGGGTAGACAGGCAATGTGGACAGACAGAGAGAAGGAAATGTGAAGTCTATTTAGCAGCAGATCAGCTTGGCATAGAACAGTTATGGTACAGGTGAGCGGTGAACGGACTGGGCTTTGCGGACTGCAAAGTTGAAGACCAGGGATCGATGGATCCGTTCGTGCATCTACTCGTCCGTCCTTGCTTGCATCATTCATCCGACGAAAACGTAAATGTCAGTCAGGCCGTCTACGTTACTAGCATAGATGATCACAAATGCTTTGAGAAACTTTTTTGTACGTCTCTACTCATGATAGACCTTCCGACCAAATTTCTTGTTACTATGTGGTTTTCAACAAATTATGATTTGTAGCGTAACATAACAAAAACATAGCCCCAAAATAACAATGCAAAAAAAGTAGCAGGTTAGCCTTTGACCAATGACTGTTCACACGGTGGATCAATTATGCATGCGTAGAATTGTAAAAATATGCCAGGTCATAAAGTCAGAATTAAAAAGATGCCTTTCTCCCCCCCCCCAAAACAAAAGACAACGTCGGCCGTGTTGTTCTTTGCATTATTTATATGCATGGACATGCTTTGGGCCAAACAATCAAAGCAAGTCCTTGCAGCGCTGCATGACAGACAAGGCCAGGAGACATCATGCCATGCTTTGGACTGTTAATCAAATGCTATAGTTAAACTTTTTGGTACTTTAAGTTCCAAAAACTAATTTGTATTTTTGTTCCCGTCATATATGTTATGTTATTAAATGCCTGGAATGCGGGTTTAAGTTCCAAACATTTATTTGTATTTTTGTTCACGTCATATATGTTATGTTATAAAGTGCCTGGCATGCGGGTGGAATTTATTTATTTATTTACTTACTTACTTATTTGTTTGTTTATTTTTTATTTGTTTATTTTAATTTTATTTTTTTATTCATTTATTTATTTAGCTATTTATTTATTTAGCTATTTATTATTATTATTATTATTATTATTATTGTGGTTACTACTACTACACACAGCTTGTTTCCAATTAAATGCTGAGACACGATTGAAAAGTCGTTTTTCTGGATAGAAAACGCATTTGTAGACAGTCAAAATACAATAAATGAATAAAACAAAAAAAATCTAATAATTTACATCCACGAACTGTAATTAGAATATCTTAAATATTTGATCATATCAAGTAGGTGAGACTTAGTGCATCCTTGGTGGGCTGGAAATTAACTGCAGTTTCCACAGTGCTCATTTACATCCCGGCATCACTATTTATGTAATAAGCCCTCTTTTATCGTATTTAATCGAAAGCCGAGTTGCAAGTTAATTTTTAAAGCTGTTTTCCTCGTTTGCTCCCGACAACTCTCCCGTTTCGGAATTCTCCAGCATCTAGTGCGATAGCGTTCGGCTCTCATTTAAACCTCACGCACACGCCTGCCCACTAAGTGGCCTAAAGTGACCCCCCCCACTCCCCCCACCGCCTCGACTTTTGCAGCGCGTGTGCTTCAAAAACTTCTCATTTGCAAGGATGGTGCGTCATCTACTTAGAGAAAATCAGGGGGAACCATCGGAATATCAAAGAGGCTGACATTTACTGGTAATATAGTGTGTGTGTGTGTTTTTAGTATCTACTTCATCATAGAGCCGCTCCGGTTTAAAGCCCGCCTAGTCCCAAGCCGACAAAATTCCGAACCGGTTCACCTATTTGCGTCCCGCTTTTGATGGCGAGGAGAAAAAGGAAGCGTGGCGATCCCTCGCTCGCTCTGACTGAGTGGAGTGTCAAAGCGGCGCTGAAAAGTGACGGCGCCATGAAAGATTGAATGCTCGGCAAGACTCCGTGTTCCAAAACACTCTGACAGGAATAGTCGGGGAGACGGGGGAGGCGAAAAAAAGGGAAACGTTTAGAAGAGCAACTTTAAAACACAATGAATATTAAGGCGACCCACGGTAACGAACAGACCCCCGAAAAAGAAATTGAAGCCTCGGGAGTGGAGTTGACACATCCAGACTTCTACAGAAGACGTTTCTCGTTATGAATTGCTATCGCTATACCTTGAGACGCTAATTGGCACTTATGGGGAAACCCTCCCACCTACGCTATCCAGGAAATGGATTGACCTGATTCACAAGGCTTGGGGGTACCAAGGGGGGTCTGTTGTCAAAAGGCAGCTGGTCACACCTAAGTGAGAACCATGCCCTACTTTGGGAACCTCTATTGGGAACCGAGAAGGATTTTGACAAGGCTTTTAATGGATGGTCCATCTCCACCTTTGCACTCATGGAACGAACTTTGAACCTGGACATTGCCTGTCAGGCAGTGGAGGGATTCCTATTCCGAGATTGGATCATCTTCCTGGTGCTTCACCATGCAAAGAAAGTACCCACGGTGTATCGTGTCTAACCCACGCAAAAAGAGAAGGCGGTTATAAATGATTTAAAGCTAGCAAAGAGTTGTCTTTAAAAACAGCCCACCTGCACGGAGATCAATGGAGAGTGGGATTGCAGCGGAAAGAAAGGAAAGAGGGAGTACCCCGAGGCGTCGGGCCCTTTTCCGTGCAGCAGGCGAGAAAAGCTTTACACGGCACGGCCATGATTTGTCTATATAGGCTCGCATGGCTTTTAAGGCGGCGTGCGGCGGGCGATCTACTGGATGTATGCGGACGATGCATAATGCATCAGACATTCAAGTCGCCGCGCAATTAGCGAGCCGTGCACGCATGCCGCCGTAGGCCAGTGGCATGAGAATCCCCTCGCCCTCCCCCCAACGGAAGACCCTTCTTCATCTAGTCGTAAGGAGGTGGTGGCAAAATAGAGACGGCAGATAGAAAAGTTCAGTTTGCGTGTAGCATAACAGCAAAATGCTGACGCAGCATGTTTGCTTTGAATTCTGGGCTTTCCGAATTGACCCAAGTAGGCAGACCTCAAAATCCTGTTGGGTTTATATTCCATGAGTATTTCGTTTTCAGTCAATGATTTATAGACCGGTAAGTAGAATAATTTTAAAATCTATTCTAGAGCCGACTGGGAGCCAGTGTGAAGTTTTAAAGACTGGAGAATTATTGTTCTGATCTTTGTTGCGGTAAGAACTCGAGCTGCATCCTTCGGAATGAGCTGCAGCTGTTTGATGATCTTTTGAGGAATCACAAGACCAATCATCTGTCCATTATTACTAAAAATAATTACCTATTTTGGTGTAGTTTGAAGGAAATTTTGGTTGCTCTGGTTACTCATTTTGTTTTAGACAGTGGCACAGGATCTTTTTTGAATCATCTATGTCGCCATGATAGTCAAGTATGGGATTGTGGAAAATTTGATCTAAGGCAGGCTGAAAAACAGTGGTTCAGGGATTGACCCTTGAGGAACCCCACATCATTCAATTAGATTTAAACCTACCAATCATTAAAAAAAAAATCCTTTCCAACAACCATTTTAGAACCGTTCTGGGAAGAAAAAGTTGTTTTGAAGCTAAAGTGCAAAGTGAGTCATTCATATGAATTTCCCTGAGAAAAAACCCGCAGTGGTGAGGTACATAAAGTGCCATTCTCAAACTGATTATTTCCTGCGTTAGGTTTAAATGACCCCCCATCAATAGCATGAAAGCCTCAAAACATTTTTAAAGTCTTTCCAAATCCCCCAGCAAACATTTATGACCACTTTCAGCTGCTGAATCCGCGTCCTTCTTGACAGCCAGAATAGTATAAAGACGCAAGATGTGAAAATGAATTGCATGGAGGAACGCAAGAAATCTTACGACACAATTTGGTGGCATTATTAAAACAAGAAAAATGAAGGCGTCAAGGCAACCCTCTCATTTGCATTCGGTTTTAAATGCCAAAATAGCCGCACACGCGCTCCAATACCAAACTGTCATTTCTCTTTGTCACCCAGCGAGGGTTATAAATGATGAAAATAGACTTAATTGGGCTGCTTAACAGTAAAACGACTTTTGCGCGTACAGAGCTAAAGCGTCCCCAATCATTCATCGCTGCCACCTTGCCCGAGGGGTGCGGCCACGTTCGGCGATGGCTTCCTTTGGGGACGCGGACACTTGGGGTCACCTTTTTGTGAGACCGATTTCCCCTCCCTTTCCGCCAAATGTCCCCACCTCCTTCATTCCCCAAATAAACATCGGAAAAAGCCTAAAGTGCTCCATGTGGCGGTAAACAAGGACTTTATCCGTCAATCCGGCTGAAGCCCAATTGGCTTGAAAATCTCCTTAAGGCCACTTTGGGGTGCGGGGGGTGAGGACAGACATCAAGGTAGGCTCAAACGTGCATCGGCGAGCGATAAAGACTAAAAAGAGGATAGACGGAGAAGCAGATTGCGAGCTCTAAGGTGGCAAGGGGGGGGAGGCGAGGATGAGAAGGCGATACGATCGGTCAGTGAGAACTGGAGGAGGTCAGAGTTGGATTAACCTGCGTAAGGATTTAGATAGCGCTGCTGGGGGCGGGGGGGCTTTAAGCAGCTGTTTGACCCCCCACATAGCCCTCACTTGCTCCCAGGCTCCACCTACAGGCGTTATATACTTTTAAAGTCAATTGTGATGGTAAATAAATGTCTTAAGTAGCACACAACGTTAAAGAGTGACATTAGCAACAAAGCTAACGCTAACAGAGAGATATCCTCAAGGAGCGACATTAGCAACAAGGCTAACGCTAACAAAAGAGATGTCCAGGTTAGGCTAAATTGTTACTGCGGCTGTGAAATACAAAAATATTCAGAAAGCACACTAAACAATATTGAATTAAATTAATTTATATCCTCTTGCGTTTTCCCGCCACAGATTTTCAATGGGGTTGAGGTCTGGGGACTGAGCTTGATGGGAGGAGCTTGATTCTGTGTCTGGTGAATTATAGCCTACTTCTGGAATTAAAAAAAATATATTTTATGGTTTTTAACACATCTTTACCAGGGGTGCCAATAATTATCGCGGTCACAGTAGATTTGAGGTTTTCATCAGAGTGTGACGCAACACACCACTAATGAACTGTCACTATTTACATTTTCCTCACACTTTCCGTAGTCTTTTTTAACCATAACATATTTTTGGGGATAATTAAACGCTGTCCCCTGTCATCCACCCGCCCGAAAGAAAAGATTTACATCTTTACTCGGCAAATAATTGGCTTGGGGCTGCAGTCACGAGGAGTTCAAATAATGAGAGTCAGATTAGCACGTTATTGGTTTTGGTCCATTAACGGGATTTGGGAACAAAAGAATGAAAAAAAATATATACACATTAAAAAAAAAATAAAAAAGTCTTATCTTTTAAATTATTCAAATGACAGGTAGAATCACCTTGCTGTAAAGTCAGTTTTAAGTAACTGGGACTTTTTTGCATAAGACTTTTGAAAATTTGTGTATATTGGACACTTGGTGACCATCTGTGGAGCTGCCCATCGCTGCAGCTTTTCCCTCTCTTATCATTTGGACTCGACTGCAGAGGGGCTCTGGGCTATGTCATCTTGTCTCTAAACACACACACACACACACATCCTTCCTCCATCACAGTAGGAGTCAGTGGGCTCAGCTCCCTCTCTGATCTCGCCACGCAGCCATCCGAGCCTCCGAGATAGGGTCAGCGCAATGCTCGATGGCCTTCCAATCGCTTCTCGGATACAAGCGCACGACGCTCGTGCGACACGGCGTCGGCCGACTTGCACATCACACAGCGCCCTGGGTCAATAACCGGGCTATACCAACAGCAATCACAGCCTGTGTATTTGCGTGACATTCGATCGGACGGATTCGCCTTGTTCTCGACCGTCTCCGGGGGAAGCCATCGCTGACATTTTTTTGGGCGAGGCCGACTTTCCTCTCTGATCACGGTGGCCTGGACTCGACGGCGGGGGGTCCCCGCTCTGAAACAATCTCGCCACAGTGGGTATTATCCAAACGGGCCGGACATCGCAATAGACTGCAAATGGCGGAGGCAAAATGGCGTTTTGTGAATTGTCGAGGAAGAAACAATGTGATGTAACGTTAGGGTTGAAAGTCAAGCAGGGAACAATTTAATGCTACCATAAAGAGTATGTACTATACATGAAGCACAATTGTCTCACAACAAGCTTTTTTTTTTTCCTATGGTAACGTCGGCTGGAGTCCAAGTGGCAAGCACTTATCAAGTGAATATTTTCAAGCAAAATAAAGCAGCCATGAAGAACGGCAAGCGAGTTCCACTTGAAAGTCTGCGAGCGTCCACGTGCAACACTGACAGGATATCTATTCAGCGGCGAGCAGTCAACGGCTGGAAATGTGTTGCAATCGACTGGGGGATTAGAGTGGAGCTTTTTTTTTTTTTTTTTTTTTTTTTTCATGCAAATTCAAATCAGGCGCTTGATGGCACTCGCCTTATTGATCCTGACTGGGGTGGAACAGCCCGACGTGAAACCCGGGAGAGGGAAGAGCTGCGAGATCCCCAACAAACTATTCTTTTTTTTTTTTTTTTTTTACACAAACACCAACATACCCCACCGGCAGCAACAACACTACTCATCGTATGTCTCTATCGCTGTCCCGAGGGTTTCAATTACCGTCTCCCTTCACCTCTCATTAGCACGAGAAGGGCGCTCATTCTTAATCCTTCCAAATAATGGAAATGGAGCACGAGTGTGGCGGGCACACCAAACACTCATCTTCGCAGATACACACTCAGGCCCCCAAGCCACTTAGCAACAACAAATTTAGTAGACATGTCTAGCGTAAAAAATAAAATAATGCCTGAAATTCCCAGAAATTGTGCTTTGTTTTGAGGCAGCCATTTTTGGTTCAATTCGGCCATCTCTGAAAGTATAATTATATCGAATATAATTCTGTAATAAATGTTTTAAAAATATTGTTTTTGTGCTATTATTTTAATAAACCACAATCTGATTTTTTTATCTAGAATTCTTCTTTTTTCAAAATTATTTATTCGCCATGTGCTAAATGTGCTCGACATCATTGCGTGTGGCCCGGACGGCCAAATTTGATGACTCTACGACCGTGCCTACTTTAATATCCTTTCTGCATCCACTAATTTCCTATTTTCCTACTTTAGCGTACTTTAGCGTATTTCTCTGCTGAGGCAAAACATCAGCAGGCATGTAACCCGTGACCCTAATATCGAAGAGATTGAAGATAAACACACATTTGACTCACCAAACCTTTCAGTATGTGATAAACTTCAAGCCGAATATTTGCTGCCTCTTTATCTCGTCGGTCGCCGTTTCGCTTACCCCCGCCTCCCCCACCCTCACCCCGCTTGGTTGAGACATCCAAGTTAGCCAGCAGGCTAATTCTGCTAATACAGATTAGCTCCCTCGGGTAGTGCCGTATCGATCGGACAACAAAGGCTGGGAGAAAAACGCTCCAACATTCTATTATCCACACCGATAGACATAATGCCATTCTGCTCCTCCTTCGATCCCTCCCTGCCGATACTCGCCCTCTCCTCCCTCATTGCTTTTCCATCCCTCGCATGGCGCAATCCATGCGGTCACAAACACGCGTGTCTTCTATCCGATCTTGATTAACTGCAAACGTGCTAGAACATATAAAACATGTTTAAAATTTTACGCAGGGCTGTCAAAATTAATCGATTATCAAATTAATCGACGACCAGTTTCAATTATCGTATAATCGTTCGGAGCCATTTTTTTTTCACCTTAGAATAGTCTGAATTCTCAACAGTATTATTTTTTGTTGTTATTAACGGAAACAAAGTAGCTTGGAATGCGGCTGGAATCTGCACTACTCCTACGTAAAACCCGCGCAAGCACAAAAACATGCAAATTCAAACCCCGAACTGCGAGGCAGACTCGCTAACCACCCATACACCGCGCCGCCTCTTGGAGTTGTACTTTAAAAAAAAAAAAAAATGTGCACGCTGCAGTTTTGTTCCACGGATGAACCTTTCATTCCCTTTTTCAGATGTGACCAGAGATTCTTTAAATAATCAAAAAAGCTGACGTAAGAAGGCTGTAACATCTTTCCGCTCCTCACCGTCGTCATTTCCAATCAATCTAATCTCTCCTCGGCAATTGGGAAACTCTGTGAAACTTTGCGGCGCGCGGCCGCCGCCGCTACCGTCGACCCCTTTTTATTGCGTGGCATAATTGGGACCATAAACCTGGTCTGAGCCTCATTCAATAATGATTCCCTGCACCGAATACCTGCTGGCCTTTTGCAGAATATTACTTATTAAGCACTCAAAAATCGAGCGGAAGTATTATCTGTAAGGTCAAGCGTGGAGAATCTTTGGAGACTTTATGAGCTATGCCTCTCGGTGCGGTGCAGATGGCATGCTAATGGACGCCGAACGGCCCGGTAGAAGCATGCAAATATACGTTTGCTATTAAGAACGGGTAAACCGACTCCGGGAGTGTCTCGTGGAGGATGACGGACGCGCCAGTCAGCTCCCGCATATCCCCTACGCATCACATTTTGATGCGGCTATTCCGATCGGGTATGTTACATCAATCCGCAACTTTTAAGATCACTCCTGCATATTTCATCCACGCTTTAGACTGACATTTATTGGGCGGTGCACATGGGAAGAAAAAAAAAATAGTAGGAAACATGATGACAGATTTGACCCGTTTTTGATCATCAAGTAGCTTCAGTCTAGACGCAGCAGCAGGCAGGAAGACAGGGGGGGTTCGCTGTGGCAAAAAAGCTGCCTGGAAACGTCGGCAAACTAAAACAGTATATTTGAATTATTAAAGCTGAAAAGTTCCAACGGTAATGGGAAAAGGAATTTCAGACACGTCCCCCAAATATACTAACAATTCACATCAAAGTAAAGCGAAAAGCAAAACATTTTGAATGTTTTCATTGGACCGCCATCAATCTTAAATCAGCAACACAAGCTAATCCGACGGGCTAGTTTAGCTAGCTTGCGTGTCGATTGACCCTCGCCATAGAGGACACTGTGCCGTGTGCAGTAACATTGTCACCAACTAATAACTCAAAAGTGTTGCGCCTTTGCCAAAACACTTTGGGTAGGCGTGCACTCAAAACTATGTGGCGAGACAAGCTACATAGCTATCCGCTAACGACATCGATGTGGGGTTAGCCAACGACTGAATGTGATCAATGCAGGATTAAAAAAAAACAACAACACATCGTTAATCGAGTACATACAGTTCGGGAAAGTTGAGTTGCTATATCTGTGGTGACCTGTCATTGGAACCAACCTTTCTCGAACCTCTGACCTTAATGACAACATACCTAACCCCGACTTACTTAAAGAACAATCGTTAAAGATGGCAGTGACAAATTCATCTGTTATGTTTGTGCATATACAGCTCAACAAATGTATTGGAAACCATCCAGCAAGTACTTTCATTTAGTGCTTTGGATCTTAGTTTCAGACATTTGTCATGTTTTCAAGGCCCAGGCTAAAAGTATTGAAAACCACCAAATTGATTTCTCTAGTTACGCTTCAGGTAGTCTTCCAAAACTTTTCCGGAATACCTCGAGTTCTAAACGACTCCGAGAAAGAAATCCCAAAGACGCCATAAAGCATGAAAGTGCACGGGCAGGCTACCTTGGCTCGGCCCTGAGCTTGCCATCCCTATACTTCGAAAACAAGGCCTTAAAATACCAGAGTGTGAAGAGGGCGGGGGCAAAAGGGAGGGGGGATTTATGTGCGTTTGGAGAAGGTGAAAGAATATGGGACATATATAAAAAAAAAAGAAGCAGAAAGGTCTAGCCCATAAATTTAGGCCAAGGGATGCGGGGCAGCCGTGTAAGGACCCTCCTCATTGGGTGAAGGGTTATTTATGAGTGCTTTGTATGCACTGATAAGGCAGGTTGGGAGGGTTCAAAGGAAGCAAACAGTACCAGAATCAGAATTAGATGCAATTAAACGCCAACTTTGATGCTAATGCGTCATATTTACAATGGAGGAGAGCACAGCCCCCCCCTCCCACAAGACCTTTCTTACTCTTTTCCTCACAGGACTGATGAAGGACTTCATTTCAAGTGCTTGCTCATCATTCCAGTAATCTAATTAGCGCAGGGTGGGTTGGGGCGGGGGCCGGTGTCAGTGTGGATTCCACCATTGGGGGCTAAGATGCGCCCCCTTAACCTGCCATCGCTTTACTCGCCCCTCCCTTCTTGCTTCCGAAAGGCCCGGCTTACATATTTCATGGCACATTACAGATGTCTTGCCTCAGTTCGACTGGCAACTCATTAGGACCTTTACGGAGGGAGGAGAGGATAAGAGCTAGAGATAGCTTTTTTTTTTTTTTTTTTTTTGCTGAATTTCTGTCAAAATGCTCCATTTGTGTCGAGCCGCGACGGCGAGAAGCGTCACCTTGACGACACATCAGCCCATCCCCTGTACGCCAACGCCGAATGTATTCACGGAGAGCGGCGGGTGCGGCCTGACAGCGATTGATCGTATGTGTCGGTGGTAAACGGCGAGCATCATCGTTTACAGACACAGACAAAACTGACTTGAACTATTGAATTCACCTGTGGTACTGCTGAGACGCAACCGAGCCTTCTGGTGATGGGCTCGCCCAAACCCAAATAAATCATGTGTACCGTATTTTCCGGACTATAAGGCGCACCGGACTATAAGGCGCACCTTCAATGAATGGCCCATTTTAAAACCTTGTCCTTATATAAGGCGCACCGGACTATAAGGCGCACCATTAATGCATCATGTCAGATTTTTAATCCAAATCAAATCATTCTCTATGTTATCTTTGTTATTTCAACTTCAGACGCAAGAAATTACTTTATAATCACAAAATAATGATCCATAGTCTTTTTGATTCATGATTCATAGTCTTCAGCGGGCCACTTATGATTGATTTCATGACACAATGCTTCGGGCCAGTTTAAATTTAGGAATTTGGTCCATATATAAGGCGCACCGGACTATAAGGCTTTTGAAAAAATTTTAGGTTTTTAGGTCCGACTTATAGTCCGGAAAATACGGTAGTAATTCCGGTGGTATAACGCCAAACGACGAATATAAAAACATTGACGCAAAGGAGCATAACTCTTTCAGACTCTATTGTGATTAACTCATTCAGTGCCAGCCTAGTTCAAATAGACGTTTGACGTCTATAGTCGTCAATGGTAGTCAACGTCTTAAAGGCTATATAAATAAATTTTGCCGAAAACTGTATGTCTGTAAACTGTATGAAAACTGTAATGTGTGACCGTGCCCATGTAGAGAAAATGATCCCATCGTGATGTTTTATAGCAATTGCATTTTGGGTACAAATGGAACGACCTGTTTGTTTGCACGCTTACATGAAAACCTCCCATAGAAATTGCATGCGATTGCCATAATGTCGATGGTGTAATCCAGCTGCTCCGGTTCCCGGGAGGCAAGCGTGTCATGCAATGGGGAATGACGGGGGGAGCACTGAAGACGAGGCGAGGCGAGGCTCAGCTGACGACTCGCTGGTGGCCTGATTGCACCGACCCGGCGGCCCACTGAGCAGTGATTGCCACAGCTGGGGCCTGCGGGACGGATTCCTCCAGTGCGACCATAGCTCAAAGTTGACATTTCTCACTAAAGCACTGTCTGCCCACGCCAACCTCTTGTCCTGGAAGATAGAAGGACAGGTTTGGACCTACATGATCTTCCGCTGATTAGGCTTTTCCTTCCGCCTCCCTTGGCTCATCCATCCATCATTCCGAGCCTTGTGGACTAAGACCACTCCTACCTTGTAGGCCTTACCTCCAAAATATCAAAGTTTATGAGGAGGTTGGCGATTAAAACAAACAAATCAGTACATTTTGAAAATGTATCGATCCGTTCCATTGGCACATTTGCCCTAAGGTGTGAATCAGGAGACAAACTTCGTACTGACTCTTTACATCTCAGTGACGAGAAAACCCGTCATTGAAAATACAGTGATCCCTCGCTACTTCGCGTTTCGTTTATCGCGGCTTCACTACATCGCGGATTTTTTTTCCAAATTAAAAAAACATTTAAAAGTCAAAATAAAACTTCTAGATTGAGGAAACACGTGTCTAACCTTTAGGACAATGTAGTATTGCTCCAAATGTTCGTTTACATTCCTTTAGAAGTCCGTGCTAGCACGATCCCGAATTAGCATCTTTCCGCTAACTCGTTAGCCTGCCCTGTACTTCTTGTTGGTGACCGTACTTCACGGATTTCACTTATCGCGGGTGATTTGTGGAACCAATTATCCGCGATAAACGAGGGATTACTGTAATGACGTAATATCCCGTCGACGAATATTCTCGTCAATTTATTTTTATTGTATGAATGGACGGATGAGACTCTCGGTAGCTCTCCCCTTAATATTAAGCCTATAGAACATTTTAGCAGATAACATCTTAGTCTTGAAGATCTGCCCATACTATTTTCTTGATGTCTTCATCATACTGATCCCTGACACAATCCATATCACCTTTTTCCCTGATTTGAATTGTCCCTTGGACGGCTACCACCTCGCAGGGACTAATCCGCAAACTGCTTCATTCATACAGATGACATTATCAAATCCCGCTGTTGAAGTTGGCGGGATTAATACATCTGATTCTATTCTGCCCATTGAGTTCATTCTGGTAGCACAAATGGAAGTTGAAGAGCGCTACCAAAGAACCACAGGGAGGGAGAACGCAGTGGACTGCTGGATTCTCGTTTAAAATATTCAGTTGGATGAGTGGGGATTTCTTGGACTGGGCGAGGTATAAGTGACCAAACGGGAAGACCATGCTGTACCTAAGAAGCTAAGCATTAATATGCTTAAGGCTCCCGACATATACATATGATTGCACCATGACATGTGGAAACATGTGTGCAGCTTCACGTCTTGCATCTGCTGAGCCTCGTAAGAAAGCGGCCATGTTTTTTTTTTTGCCCACTGGGCTTTTAACTTCTTTATATGCAGAAAGTGACATTAACCACGGCAAGGTACATTGAGATGCTGCTTTAAGCAACATGTACATGGACTGGCGTGACATTTTTAGGACCACGCTCGATGCATCATTCAAGGACCGCATGTCACCGCAGCCTGTATTACGTTGGGCCGCTTGTCAACTTGATCAGTTTCTATTGTTATGGTAAGATATTCTACACTGCAAAAAAAAAAATCTAATCGAGGCTTGCATGTCTGCCAACACTAAAAACTGTAATACTGTAATTTTATAATTTTGTATTAAATAGCAAATGGGTGTACGTCATTTTTTTAAATTATTATTATTATTATTATATTGTTATTTACTTATTTTAATATTTTTTACCAAATCATAATTAATCCTGAAATGAAGTAATATATTTTTCATTTCATTACCCGAGAGAGAACCAGAAAATGTTCCTTTTGTCGTAAAAACCTTCTCAAGTCTTGAGTGGATATTTATTAGGGTGTCTTGCTAAAACTATTATTGATTGGTGAATTGGTTGATTGGTTTGCAGCATATAAAGAGACACACCCTCCCTCCCCCCTTCCCTCCCTTTAGCCAGATGACACACATTGTGGCTGATCTGTCAGTGTGCTGGCATCATCAGAGCAGGACATGCATGATGTGTCAGAGATAGAATGTCACGCTAGGGGCCCGTGAACGGGGAGAAGGTTGGATGGGGGTTGGGGGACGGATGACAGATGAAACGGGATGGACAAACGAGAGCAAAAATAAAAATGGGAGGGAGGCGGGGGGGCAGGTGGCTTAAAGGCAGGAAGAGAGGACAAAAAAGTAACGTTGGGGATTAAGCACAATGAATGACTTTGAATGTAGCAGTCTCTTGAAGCTGGCACGAGAGGCGAGGAGGTGGATGCTTATACAACACACACACACACAAGCACACACACACGCACACACAACTCCATGTTGCCAAAAAGACCTGCTGGGGCGCCTGCAGGGAAATGAGTCAGAGTATCCATATCGCTCCACCACAACACACACAAATAAACATATTGCCGGCCAGCCGTGTGGTGTTATACTCCTCTTGACATTTCCTTCGCATAAAATACATACAACAAACATGCACGTATGAATGGCTGTCCTTTTTTGTCTGCAGGAAGTTCCAATCGTCCTCGGCTCCGGCTCGTGTTCGAGCATTGGTAGGGTGTCGCTATCTGAAGTGGGTGTTGATGTTGGGTGTGGTGGTCATGTGGGGTTGAGTCTCAGATAAAGTTCTGGCCCACTTGAAGCACAGTGTCGTCATCATCATCCACATCTATTCTATCACGGCAGGTTCTAAAAAACGTAGTGACCCGCTCATGATATCCAATTACCTTGATCTCCGTGCTTGCACGTGCCTCCTTCTCCCTTGCTTGGCTAATTGAAACAGAAGTTTAATTTCCTTACTGATAAAAGCAAAGATTCTTTCTCTGACCATAGCGGGAATGCTAACAAGCTAACCGGGTGTTGCGTTTGCGGACGAGAAAGATGCAAAAGTTCATGCAAACTCATAATATCCACTTTGATTCAATTACCTTGACCTCCGTGCTTGCACGTGCCTCCTTCTCCCTTGCTTGGCTAATTGAAACAGAAGGATAATTTCCTTACTGATAAAAGCAAAGAGTTTTTCTCTGACCATAGCGGGAATGCTAACAAGCTAACCGGGTGTTGCATTTGCGGACGAGAAAGATGCAAATGTTCACGCAAACTCATAATATCCACTTTGATTCAATTACCTTGACCTTCTTCTTTGCTTGGCTAATTGAAACAGAAGGATAATTTCCTTACTGATAAAAGCAAAGAGTTTTTCTCTGACCATCGCGGGAATGCTAACAAGCTAACCGAGTGTCGCGTTTGCGGACGAGAAAGACGCAAAAGTTCACGCAAACTCATAATATCCACTTTGATTCAATTACCTTGACCTTCTTCTTTGCTTGGCTAATTGAAACAGAAGGATAATTTCCTTCCTGATAAAAGCAAAGAGTTTTTCTCTGACCATCGCGGGAATGCTAACAAGCTAACCGAGTGTCGCGTTTGCGGACGAGAAAGATGCAAAAGTTCCCGCAAACTTTTCCAAACAATACAAACTCGGTCGCCCACAATGCAACAAAACTCCCCCGTGTGTGCATCCGACTCCCTCTCGCCCTTCATCTGTCAAAACATGATAAGATATAAAAATGCGCCGGCGACGGGAAACAAGCAGCCTCCTCTTCAATCTCCTTAAACAAATACCAGGCAAATGGATGAATTTTGAGCAGCCACTGCCGTCTCTATCGCCAGACGGATCTGCTGCTTTATTTCACGCCGCCACCTTCCCGAGCGTTGCGGGGAAGACGCAAAGCAACTCGCTCTAATGCGATTTCTCGACTCTCTTTCCAGCCGCACTCCATTGTTTAACCGTCGAGTCGATTAAAAAGGCAATTAAACACCATGCAGGTAATATGTATAATCCTTTGAACAAATCCCGGATCAAATATGCAAATAGAAATAATGAAATGTTGATTAGTGTGCTATTTTGTCTGCACTATTGATTCAGTGAAGTGCGAGAGAGAATGCGAGAGAGGCCTTCTGTTTTCGTCGCAAAGAGTATGTGGTCAGTTGATGTAAAAATAACAATCCCTTTAGATTGGAACATTCCATGTCAATTCCTATGAGCTTCTCTGGGGGTGGAGTCAAAAGACTTCAGGGGACACAGCTTGATGAAAAAAAAATTTATGTATCATTTTGGAATGGCTGCATTTATGATGATGCTTTCCACGGATTTATTTTCCGTGACAAATTAACTTGACAAATTTCAAATTATCCTCCAGCATCAGTTTTACAGATCAACCTGAAGATGAGTGTGCCTACCACAAAAAGATGCAGGAAACAAGAAGTTGCCAATGTTGGGTTCAGGCATCAATTTGGGGGCGGAGCTTAAAGCTGGGATGATGCTGAATTGAGAAACCTTTGGTTGTAGGCAGAATGTGACTTCATTTTGATTTGTCATCATATCAAGGCCTATTCTGGATTTAAATTGAATTTTCATACAGCAAAATAATTTGTGACTGACGTAAATTTGTGTAGCCCATTTGGGCAAATTATAATACTGAATTTAAGATTTGTTCAATACCGACTTTAAGTCAATGAGACATTTCATTATGTGTCCAGACTGAAACTCGTGTTGGGGGTGATTTTATTTTATTTTTTTAGAAACTTTGCCAGGGCCTAATTTGTGTGTTTTGGATGGAATGGGTTCAGTCCCTCAAAAATAAATTAATTTTATAAAAATATGTCGGTTTATGGGCATGCTGACGGGCTGAAAAATTCATTTCATTCATTGCAGCACTAATAATAAGCACAACGATTCCAAGAGGGCCTTTAATTATGATGATTTTGTATTTTTCTTATTGTCGGGACAATGACATGAGGGAATAATTGCACAGAAGACCCAAGCCAGGAAATAATAAAAAAAAAAAAACAGAGCGCTTTTACACAGTCTCGTCTTGATGCAGCTTCTCTTTGGGGGCTTGTTTTGTTTTGAAAGATTAAAAGTACAAGCTGGAGGGAAGGCGGTGGAGGTGGAGGGGAGGGGAGGGGAGGGGGGGGTAAAGGGAGGAGCGCCGGGTTTGGTGACAAGGGAGGCGCAAGGAACGGTAGCGAACGTTTGTGTTATTGATGTGCGGCGGCAGCAGCGGTGGCTCAGATAAAGTACTGGTGCGAGCCAGCTTCTTCCTATCTGGTACCTCCAGCCAAAGGCCCGTTTGTGTCAAAGCCGCCTCCGAAACCAAAGTTTGCGTGTTTGCATGTGAGCCCCGATAGGCTCGGCGAAGGGAAACGCAGATAGGCGCTCGCGTGTATTTTGGAATTAGATTCTGCTTCCCTAACCGTACAATTAAGCGAGAGAGAGAGAGAAATTTTCCGGGTTAAGCAAAATGGACAGACAGCGGTGTCACAGATGGAATGTGATTACCATGGATCCATTTCTGTCATGCGAAAAAGCAAAGGGGGGAATAAATAGAAGCAAGCATATGGCCGAAAATAAGCAGAGAACAAATCAATACGGTTGGTAAACGGAGCGTCAAAAGACCTTGATGAAGAGGCGGCTTCATAAAAGAAGATGTACAGTAAACGCGGCTCCTGATTTATATCGACACGGATCCGCCGATGATGCAATGTCAATCATGGACCGATGCAGCCCGATGGGGGAGCTGGCCACATGTGGAATATTTGTTTAGACAACACAGACAGGCACAAGATTCTACCAAAAATTCTGTCAGTTTTTCGCGTCAAGATTCAAAGGCCATGTGGGCCAATGATTGCCACGAAATAATGATTGTCTGACAAAGTTTTCAAGTTGCGTATTAAAACTGAGAATATCTCCGTGCAAATTTCCTTTTGTGATAGTAAATTAAACAATTCAGGAAGTGACGGTAAAAGTTTGACTCAAATGAGTCATCCACTTGCACCTCTCCCTCCCTCGTTGCCTTCATTGTGAGTGATATCGGCGCCGTGCTAACTTCCATTTGTTTGACCCTCCAGGAGGGAAGTGATGTGCTGATCCATCAGAAGCACCAGGCTCTATTTGCGGGACCGACCCCCTGCGTCGGAAGTGGCGGCACCTGCAGGCACCGGCATCTGGCTGCCTGCCCGACCGCCCGCCCGCCTTCAAAACCAAGGGCAAGTCCAGATCTCAATCTCCGATCCTCTCAAGTTTGGACATCAGGGGACGCTAAACTGAACTTTCGGCGCCAAAGTGAACTTCCTGACAAGCTCATTAAAAGCAGTGCAGTACCAAATTATTCCTTGAGGGCCGGTTGCAAGAAGGTTGAGGCTCCACTGCCATCGCAGCCGCCGTTTTTCCAGCCCATTCATGGTCTCATTTGCAGATGCCGAGTAGCACGAGGAGGAGGAAGGATTGCCCTGTGTGGCATGCCTTCATGGAGCCAAGCAGGAACTGATATCCCCCACGCGCCCCCTGAAATGTGACGTGACTGTGGGGGAGGTGGGGGGGATACACGTCAGACATCTTTAAGGTTCCACGGGTAGGTTACATTCCTCAAAAGTCGTGGATCCCAGCATTTGGAGACACGTACCATTTTCTATACTGTGTATTCAATTACATTGGGATTGTGAAATGCGCACTGAGTTCACAAAAGTCGACCAGAGTAGATTTTTCTTCAACCCGCTGCCCTGCGTGCGAGGACACCAATGCATCTAATTATCTGAAAGCTTGAAACTGCAGCAGAAGTAAAGTTCTGTCCCAAATGGACAAGTGAAAAATTCCAAAAGTTTTTTTTTACCAGGCAGTGTAAAAGTGGCTCGTGTGAAAGCAAGCATTCTCACGGACATCTAAATCGGCGGTGCCAAACTCATTTTCGTCACGCATTTCGTAGTCTCTCAGAGGACTGTTGTGATTGTGAAAGTAATAAAAATGTCATTCGATTCCATGTACACAACCACAGCTGAATTTGAACGTTATATGTTTTAGCGGGACCCTTAAAATGATGTGCAAGGTCAGTTTCGGCCCGCAGACTTTGAGTTGAACACCGGTGCTCTAAATCTAATAATTTTGCTGTAGATGAGAAATGAAAGTGAGTTGGTGACATTATGAATGCCGTACGTAGGCGGCGACAGAATACCATCAGCTCCATTTTTTTTATTTATTTTTTTAAATCCTTGTTGAGTAATTGTTCCGAATGTGGAAAAACCCGTCGTCAATAAGTAAACGCCTCTAATGACGACGGCTCGAGTTGTAACAGATTTGAGTGTTGAACATTAACATTGTGCAGACCAGCTGACGGATTCATCCATGGAAACTTGCTCATGTAACGCCCCTCCCCTCCCCTGCCCCCTCTTCCACTCCCCCCCCCCCCCCCCCACCCAACCCTTACACATGATACGTCCACTTTCCCAAGCTCGCCCCCATCCCGTGGGTCATACAGTACCGCCATCCAGCTGGCTGTAACCTTAGCCTCATCCGACGGCGCATAATCTCTCTCATGTGCCCGCCTCTCTCAACTCTGCTCTAATCTCGCTTGTCACCCCCCCCCCCCCCACTCCCCCCCTCCCCCACCCACCGCTCCAGGCTTTATGTGGAATGCCGCAGGCCATGTCTGCCCGGGACCACCCTCCCTCGCCTCCCTGTCGGTGACATCACTTGGCCGCCCTCTCGGGCTGTGTCACGAGTAGTGTGCTCCAGTCACAGGATCGGGGACACGGGATAGGGGAAGAATCTTCCATTAAGTTTGGACCGCGGTATGCGTCACCCGATTGGAGTCGGAATAGAAAGGAACGACGGGAATGATGCAAGCTGTAACTGACGCAAGCGAGACATGGCGTTTCCGTCGCTTTTCTTCTTCTTCTTGTGCCATTTATTGCAAGCTTTTACATAATCTGAGCGGGGTGGTCAAGAGGTCCCGGCCGCAACGACAGCGAGGCCGCCACCGAGAGTGGCAGGCGGGAAGCGGCGGGTTGACGACAACAAGAGGCAGGGTCAGCTGAGAGTGACGTGCGGTTTGGCTGACCCCGATGCTCACGTCGGGCTCATGTTCGTCGACCAATGTGAATGTCACACAATCTTTTTATGGATCGGCATACTGCTTGCACCTTATTATGGACAATTTTGGCAGTCGCCGCTTTTACACTGGACACGTTTCAGGGTTTAAGATTCGGGGTAATAGCCACTTCATACTTTCCATATTGCGCGTGCACGGACTGCAGGAGAACGGGAGATTTCATTCATATTACATTTGCGGGTTGGGGCCGGTGCGTGTTGCATGAATGCACATCGGTCGGCGCATCCTCGCCGCACGCAAGCAAATCAAAATGGCACCGCAAAAGACAGGCGAATAAATGACGGTTTTGCGCCATGCTTTGGGGCTCGTCCCATTACAGTGCTTCGCACGCTCGAACGTATCTGCTCCACGCTTGCCATCCCCGCCTCAAACGTCAAGTGTGGCGGAGTGGTTCAAACATGTAACTTTCATACCCGGCGATGGAAACTGTGGCCTTCATGCGACTACCGACAATACACAAATAAAGCTTTGTGTGTGTGTGTGTTATCTGGCCCTGACTACAAAGCCACTCTCTTCTTAGCATGAGCTCCATCTCTGGGCCTTGTAAAACAAACGGCTCCTGGCGCCTCCTTCCGAGGCATGTGCCATAGCCACTGCCAGCCCCGCCGAGGCCCCTTTAGCTGGCATCTTTAATCCCCTCCGCCCCCCCACTGTCCGAATCCTCGCCCCAAAACTCATCCTTGTTTACATTGATTAAAACGGTGGCTGCGAAGCCCCCCCCACCCCGGGGTGTTGGGATGCTGCCTCCGATGATAAACCAAGACCACCACTCGCTGCCCATGGCTTCCTCGTGCCATCCACTGCTTGTGATGGTGCCCCCTAGCTTCCCCCTATGGGTATCACACTCAGCTCAGTTGGCAGGGCTGCCACCGTTTTCCTGGCTAACTTGAAGCAAGTTCTCCAAGTCATCAAATACCCACATTTGTTATTGTGCCTTTTCTCTACCTCCGTGTCTATCTTTATGTTTGATCGGTTGTTAGAGAGAGGAAGGAGAGCCTAGCCCAACCTTTGTCTGAGACACAATACGGTGCAGGGAGACAACACCGACAGCAAGGGGTGCGGTTTCCTGCATGACAGGTAGCACGGCAGTATCCTGAGAGTCTTCCATGCCAGAACAATTTCAAACAGGCAGATGAGGGGTCGCCCAGTCCCAGCCCCTACCCACGTAGTCGGGGGTCACGCTGTCGGGAGGGTGGGACGCTTGCATGATGGATGAGTGCAGTAAGGTGCGCTAAGAAAAATATGGTGACATGAGGAGGAAGCCATTTTGCAGTGTTACGGACTGCGGGCGAAACCGGCCGCAGGCTGAGGGGGTCAAATGCTACCAGGAGTGGCTAAGCTAACGAAGAGATGAGGGAGACAAGTGTTAATTACAAACAGTAAATCGGGATAAGGAGAGGGATTAGGTCAAACTGGGGATGAACAACAAAAAAGGCAGACTTTAATTAGCATCACTGGAGGGACGCTCACCCTAAAGAGCTAAGGCTAGCTGTCATTAGCATTCTTAAAAGAGCAAAGGGGGCATTTCAGAGCCAATTACTTGAGCCTACCTAGTGCCGCCACGCTGAGGCTCTCCACTTTGCGAAGAAAAAAAAAAGCCGCTGGATATTCACACATACCGATCTTAGCACGTCATTAACTTCTATTCCGCCACGCCGACCGGACGTTAGGAGCTTATCACGTGGAGCAAACGGGAATAATTACCCAAATACTATCCGCCGTGGCCATCTTTAATCAGGGAAGTGCGTAATTACTGCCACGCAAATGACTTCAGTTCATTATGAGAGGCTGGCGTGACATGTCCAACGACGGACGGTTCATCATGTGAGTGTATTAGTTATCGTAGCTAACTGGAAGACGGACACCGTACGTATACAACCAAGCATGAAAGACAACGGAGAGCCTACTTCATTTGTTAATCGAGCGTTTTATCGAATGTTTTTGTCATAACATACAGCAACTCACACTGACTCATGAAAATATTTGGCTTTCCCATGGAAACAAAGCTCCCTTTTTCTGAGCCGGGCTTGTTGTTTTGCTTTAAAGCGCACACGTGACACGGACTTTCAACTAATCTCGGCAAACCAGACGTGTCGAGCGGCAAAAAAAAAAAGCCTCCGACGCTAAACGTCTTCTGCATCGCTACCGGCCAGATATGACGCCGCGTCCCTCAGGGGATTCTTTGCCTTGCCGGACTCAACGACGTCGCGGAAATACTAACGGTCAGACTTCAAGTCCATCGTATGGGAAACCACTCGCCTATACGCGTGTTCCCGAACGATAACATTTGTTTATTCGGCAACAACTCTTGCCAAGCACGTGACGGCAAGTATCGGCGCACAGTGTGCACCTTATCAAGAAACTATGTTTGAAAGCCCCCATTAGTTCTTCATCAAAACTAACTAAGCATAAAATGGAAGCCTTTATCGCTGTATCAAGGAACAGGAAATGAAGGAAGCCACTCGGCAAACAGATAAGCGACGGGATCTCCGAGATACGTTTCTAATCCAAATCATTAGTGTGCCTCATTGAGCCGATCAATCATCGCAGCGTGAGTCGGATTCACAGAAAATAAGATGGTATTACACCTGGATCTATATCCCAATATCGGTAGGGCAGGTCTTTTGGATTTTTGTTTTCAAAAGAGCAACCACAAGAAGCTCAAGTCATCGTGAAATGTCAACCGGAACCCCAAAAAAGGGGGGGGCAAAAAGAACTCCACCGGTGGTCATTCCTCATACCTGCGACACTTAATCATTACGCCGTCATTGCGATTGATTAACAGTCCCTCGGTAATTGATCTCGGCAAAGGGAAAGGTTTGTTTTTACTGGGCTCCGAAAAACGCGTTGGGCTTTTCCTTTCATCGCCCCTTGTCTCCACGGTGAACAGCTCAATTTCTCAACTCAACAAAGCGACACAGCGCCGTTTCATCAACGCAAACATGCGCTGACACCTCGACAAAAATCACAAGTCTGCCCTGTCATTGGTCATTTAATCCTTTTTAAAAATAGAAAAGGATGTAAAGAAATGTCCATTTATGCTGATAGAATAACGTCAATTCACCCAACTTGGTTGATATTTATTGTTTTCGATCTTTACCAACTTCCCATTTGACGATTGGCAACTTTTACGTTCAAGGACAATTAGCGAACGATTATTCCTACGATTTCCTGCCGCATTTAAAAGCAAATATGTCCTAACTTTACTTCCCCAAGTTAACATTCGTCTGTGGCTCCTTGCTCACAACCAGAAGATGATACGCTGGAACACAAATGCTCATCTGCTTCCTCTCACATCCGTATAAATGACCGATTGCTGGAGTCTAGCGCCCATATTTTCCACAGCCTACCATCTCCTGAGGGAACGGAAAAGCAGCTTTTCTATTGGGAGGACTTGAATAGAGTCTGTTCAGCACGGAGGCTGAGCAAATAACTCCTACATGTGGCGTGGCACTCAGCACATTTACCAGGCCAGTGACACTGGAGCTTAAGTGAAAAGTGAAGACAGGTTATGTAAATGATGTTCAAGTATTTGGTGTTCTGAGACGCCTTGTGTTGAAAATGAATACTTCGCAAAAGCACAAGAAAGACGCTTCTAAATGCTAGCAACAATCAAGTATTTTTGGTTCTATTAGCATTAGCATGTTTTGCCTAATTCAGTCCTAGCCAAAACGTGATTCTGGCTGTGGTGGGCGATTTTGCAAGATTTCCCATTAATCGTATAGCAGAGTAAGAATAGATGAAGTCAATAATTAAACAACTCCCAAAGCGCAAACTTCTGGCAAGATCAGCTGGGTACACTTTGGATTGGTTGCAAGTCAGTCGCATGGAACATCCAAACAACCAGAAAGTTCATCCAGGCATTCATTTTCTACATAACGCACGAGTAATTGCAGTTTATCCCTGCAGGCGAGAGAAGTGGGAGAGATTTTTACCCCAAACACAATGGCATCCCTTCACGTAATAGTATTTCAAACACTTGCAAACGTCGCAAAGATTGCTGAACGGTTGCTGTGCGTAGACATCAACAATTCTGCTGCTGCTGCTGATGAAGAATAACTACAGAGCACAGGAGTTAGGTTGATGGTCCTGACATGCCCTGGGGCGGGATTGTGCTGATGGGAAATGCCGCTGCTCCGAGCGACGTAGCAGCTAGCTCTAAAATGGCTAACCTGAAACCGTTGGATCCGAGCAACATACCAGCTAGCTCTAGAATGGCAAACGTGAAACTGTTGAAACAGTCGTAGAAAGATTTTTGAGATGTTTCTAATCTTTCAATTGTTTCAAATCTGAAATATATCTGTGGATCTGCAGGAGAAAAGGAAGTCCCAGAATAAAAAATGAGTATTTTGGATTGGAGGGGGGTCGTCAGAGGGATAGAGCATCTAGGGGAACCGGAAGACAGCCGTCAAAGGAAGCGGAAAAGGTCAATGTTTGAGTGAGAGGAGCCCACTGCTGCTCAAACAAAGTTAGCGTTACCACCCTACCCCCCCCACACCCCCCACCCTGAGGTGCCCGGCGTACACCTCCACCTAAGATAGCAAAGAGGAAGTGATGGCCAGACAAAGGCAAACTTCGGTTGACTGTCAGGGACAGGTCACGCAAGCACAACAATCGCAATTGCACCCAACGTTGATTCGCACAATTGTCCCGCTTCTACTGATTTACAACGACTTTTGTTTTGAATCCCCAAAGGATTGCAGGAAGAGCTTTTACCAATTGTCCCCATTGTTACTAAAGATTGTATTCATTTGTCTTTTCTTTGTTTTAGGGTAAGGAGGTTTTTTTTTTTTATTGATGTTGCTGTCCTGTAAAAATCTTGACCTATATCTGCAAATGTTTTTTATACATTGTTTAAGATCCTAACGAATCTTTTTTAAAATTTTAATTTAATTTAATTTAAAAACTTTATTTGTATTATTTTTAATTTTTTTATTTAATTCAATTTAATTAAATTTGGTTTAATTCAATTTAAAAACTTTTTTTTTATTGGACTATATTTATTTTTTATGAATATTTTATACGTCACTTCATGCACTATCGTATCTACTCAGCTGTTTTTTTTATTTTTTTTTACTGCTGACCAATACAAATCGTGATCATGTGACATCTATAAAGGTACAGGACCAAATAGTGGCCGCTGAGCAGCCTGCTAAAGTCCTCTGTTAGCGCAACTAAATGAAATCTGTTTAATGTTGACCGATGGGTCATTTGGGTGTCCTGCTGCTCATCAGTGCCCCTCCCAGATAAACAAATCACCCCCGCCATCGGCCAAAACAAAATGGCCTCCATCAGTACGCTCACGGTGACAGCTCCATCTGCTGTCAGACAAACCATTAAAAGTGCACAGCAACATTTCAGCCCTGTCAGTGCATATAAAGTCGCTCATTTCTCTCCATCAGCGCCAGTCCAACAGTCCCGAGCAACACGCACAGACTCCATCCAAAGTCCAACTCCCGTACACAACGTTTTGATTTTATTACCACCTGTCACTGAATATTCATTTCCTTTTTTTTTTCCTTCTCTTAGTGAAGTCACACCTGGAAGCGGCGGGACATCATACGTTATTCATGAGCCCGAGCCAACGGGGGTGTGGCCTAATAGAGTTTCTGCGACTCCGCCGGCTGACACATTCATGAGGCATCTTCTGCCGGCGGCCACGGCCAACTAGGAAGCGGCTCCTTTATTAGACGATTGAAATGCCTTGTTGCCAACTCACGAGAGCAAATTATTAAAAAAATATATATATACGGGTTGTATACATACAATATAACCCTAACCCTAACCCTTCAAACTAAAATTCAGAGATCCAAAGCTGTCGAGATTGTCCGTTTCTCGGGGTGCAACCAGATCGGTAAGTTAATCAAAGTCAACGTAGGTGTCGCCAAAGACCAGCTCAATGGAAATAACCAACCACCATCATCTTCACCTCCGGTGACAGCCGAGAAAGACGAAGATCATCACTGAAGCTCAAATGGAAAATAGTGCGATGTCCGAGTGCCTCCCGTCCACTCGCCACGCTCGGCCACTCGCGACGGTGGCATTTACGGGTCCGTCCCGTGGCAGAAATACGGCGAGCGAGCTTGGAGACGGGCTGGTCATAGACAAATGACCAAGCCTCGGAAGGTTAATGTCTACCAAGTGCGGAACAGGGAGGGAGGCGCGGCGGGCCAATGCAGAAAAAAAAAAAAAAAAAGTACGTCCCAGACACCCCGGCAGGCGCGAGAGGCTGTAGTCTCTGATTAATGCCACACTTTGGCTAATTACCTCCTCGGCGGACGTTGGCTTTAATGACACGAGTCATCAGAATGGTGCGGATGGATGACTGGTCGCATGAGGAGAAAGGCAGAAGATGTATCAGCGCAGCCGAGCGTCCCGGGAAAGCCATCGACTTCGCCTTCCCACCCCATTAGGCCGATTCCGAGCCGGCCTGGGCGACGTCCGGACCCAAATGACCCACGCGACCTTTGCGGCGCTACGAGGCTCGTCGGGCGCTACGAGGCTAATGTCCAAAGATCGCGACAGACCTCACGTGAAGTTGCTGTGGTCATCCCAACCCCTGCGGGGAAGACGTGAACCCTGATGGCAAAGCTAATTTGGATCCTCTCTCAAGCGTGAAATATGGAAAAGAGTTGCTAAATGAGCAATTAATCCCGCCGAGATACCGGGTAGCGGCGAGGCGGCACATTTTGTACCTGAAAACACGCAGAGAAATCCTGCGTCTTTTGCACACACCTCCGCCACATTTGCGAGTTGCCGTATTGCCCGGGAAGGTTCCGCCTAATTGCCTCGTGGATGACTTCAGCCTTTGCATTCATTCCCTGAGGGGGCTAGCTTGAATGTATATTGCTTATTTTTTGCCAATTATCGGTCATATGCGGTGATTAATCATATGCTGTTTTTGGACATTTTCCGAGACAGTCACTGCTGAAGGGAGAATGGATGAGTGATTAGCACATCCGGCTTCTTCCTCCATTGATATCGGTGTGAATAGTCTGATTGGTTGGCGCCTGTAGTGAATCTCTAGTGTACTTCCTTGCCCAAATCATCAATGACCAGAGGTCATGCTGGGTTATAAATTGGACTAACCCAAGACGTTGGGACAATTTGCCCCAACTTTGGGTTGTTTTGCAAATAAATACAAAATTCAGGCAATTGGGTGCATTTGACCTAATTTGTCCAATTCTTATCCCAAATTGGGTTGTTTTCAACTCAACATTTTGAAAGGTGTGTTGAAGGTGCAGAGGTTCTTAACTTTTATTGGGGCAAGGCACATATTTTAAGTTGTCATGAAACCCATTATTTATATTCTAATAGAGGATTATTTGTTCTGTCTGTCACTATAAGTCACTGGAATAAATAGATAAATATTATTTATTCTAAAAAATCTTTTCTGGGATGAATACAATTAAATTTAATAATTATCCATGGCACATTGTAAGAGCTCTCACTATTCTGTTTTGTAGCGTGTGATACATTCTTGAGCAAGAGACTTATTTTACCGGAGTAGGCAAAGTTCTTCAAAATGGGCCTAAAATCTCGCTTCCCATTCCACCTCTTTGCTGATGTCACAGCCTTTTCTTACTTAGGGGACTTTTCTTACAATCCTGACCCGCAAAAAAGTCTGTGTGAGCATGTCTGCCCAGTGAAATATCGATTCCCCGGACCAAGTGAATGGCAGCGTAAACGTTTGCTGCATTTCCGGGAGTAATGATGTCTCCCGACGGAAAAAAATATATAAACTTCAACAGTGGCTGTTTTTGTCCTTGAAGTTATGTTGGAGGCGTTCAAACTATTCCAATAAGAATTTGTACAAGACTGCCTATGTTTTCTTTATTCAAACAGCTCGGGATAATCTCTCCCACTGCGGCATGTGCGAACACACACTAATAAGTAGCAATCATGATAATCTATAACTGCATTCTAGGAGAGTCCCCGGACGGGCATTACAGTCATGTTGCAGGGCCAATAAATAACAGCACAAATAAAGCGTCTGTCCATTTGTGTGCACCCAGCGTGTATGCTAAATAGGTCAATAACACTACCCTGGAGGTCATTGCCAGACCGTTTGCGGCATTATTGACTGTTACGGCGATTCCGCGGGAATTAAATGCTGTCACAACTCATACCGAGTCATTGACGAAATGCGGTTTGGTCTAATTGAAAATGTTTTGCTTTTAATATTGTTGGAAAGAAAATTAGTTAGTAGCTTAGCGGGAAACACGGAAACTGTTTGCTATATTTTGTAACTGGTTATTGGGACGTCTTTCCCATTTTGGATCTGGTGCTCATGATGCGGAAAGATGAGGAAGGCAACAAAGGTTATAACATGTGCTGTACGGATGAGGCATATCTCACGAGGCATCCGGAATTTGGTCAATGAGAGAGAGGCGAGAGGGGTATGACTCATGTAAACAAACTCCGGCACAGGACAGGAAATGCGAATCAAACATGAAAGCTACAAGCAGAAAACTCAAAAACCTCGGAATGATCATCGAACTTGACGTCCGTGGAACATTCCGGTCCACTATCCTGCGTGTTTTTCCATGTTTGGCTCCTTTAATATACGGATTGAAATGATTGGTTCATCGGTAAACTATCCTAAGTTGAATCAGGAACCTCGAGGAACAGAGTTGCCCTTCCCTGCATTAACTAATCTAGGTAAAAAAAAAATAAAAAATCGGGAATTTAGCTTCACATCGAGCCACGCAGCGTTTACAAAGAAAAATAAAAGCTCTCGCTAAATTCTGTTCCAAAATGCTGACGGACGCGGCAGCGTCAAGTCTGTTGGGTTTTGATACTGTCACAAGAAATCTCATCCCGCCTTTCGCCCGTCCCCCCCCTCCTTCCCACCCATCATGATGGCCTGAGCACGACGGAGTCATCTGTCACTCGGCACTCGGGTCCTGGGAGCCTGCCACTCGCCGCTCAGCCGCCTTGGCTGTCATGTCCACTGGCTGTCGGGAAAAAGTGACGAGCAGCGACAAACGTCCCCAGCTTGAGCGTGTCGTTAATACCCCCTTTCCTCCTTTTATCCGCTCCCTCTTTTCCTGCATCCAAATTCAAAGACGCCAAATCAAGTCCCTGCATCGGCCTTCGGAGAGCTCGATTGATTTTCTCCATTTTGCGCCAGTGTGTCTCCGTGACAAAGGGGTGGGTGATCGGTCGCGACCGGGCGGGAGTGTGGTAATTCCCCCGTCTGACCATTACGAGCGGCGTGTCAAACGAGGGCGGGAGACAGAGGCCTTGACATGGGCCAACCCGCACGGGGGAAAGGAAACAGCAGCGAGGAAGGGGCGGGGGAAATTGTAGAGGAAAAACATCGATCGGGTGGGTGTAAGAGGGGCAAAACAACAGATTGCATGAGAAGCCACAAGGCCAGTCCAGCCAATCAGAAACATGGAAAAAGTTATTGTTGGCAAAACAAAGTAAAACAACGAAAAAGGATTATCAAATAAACCAATCAATTTCCAATCATGACATCAATGAGAGTTGCCTTTGCTGTTTTATAGATTTCTCCTTACAAAGTGGTATTATATGAAAAAAAATGCAAAATATTTGATCACTTAAGCCAGGGGTGTCAAACTCTTTTTTTTCATGGGCCGCATTGTCGTCATAGCTTCTTTCGGAGGGCCATTATGACTGTCAACCCAAATAAATGTATGAGCACCTCATATTATATACAGTAAAAGCTACAAAACAAACTGACAAATAACTCGTTTTCAAATCAGACGAGTAAAAACTGGTCAAATATTAAAAAAAAAAGATATTAAAAGTGAAGACAATTTGCAATTCTAGTAATGACCCACGAATTTGATGCACAATTTGTCTTCGTGGGCCACATAAAATGATGTGGCGGGCCGTATCTGCCTTGCGTTTGACACCTGTGACTTAAGCCAAAAGTTGTGGAAAATGTGAAACAGAAAAGATGTACATCCTTGGTGTGCCACAGGGTATCATAGCGGGTACCCTCTGATTGTTTACGCCACAATGTGTATGTGACGAATAGTCCACAAAAAAAAAATGCACATTCAAGTTAATATCAAAGCGAGAGTCATGTTTTTCGTGGTAACAGCCTCAGGTTGCCCTGCCTCAACATGGCTGCCTTGGCGCTCTCCTCCTCCTCTTCCTCCAACCACTACAGTGAGACAGACAGTGAGAATGGAGTGATAGCGTGTGATTGTCAGCTGAAGTGGCAGTTATAAATTTAGCCATTTACTGTGACGGTTCGGGAGATTGAATGAGTGCAGCGCCGAGGGAGTGGGTGGAGAGTGAGAGAGAGAGACAGACAGACAGACAGACAGACAGAGAGAAGAGAGAGAGAGAGAGAGAGAGAGAGAGAGAGAGAGAGAGAGAGAGAGAGAGAGAGAGAGACGGGAAGGTAAGAGAGAGAGAGAGAGAGATGAGAAGGTAAGAGTGAGGGAGCGAGAGAGAGAGAGAGAGAGAGAGAGAGAGAGAGAGAGAGAGAGAGAGAGAGAGAGAGAGAGAGAGAGAGAGAGAGAGAGAGAGAGAGAGAGAGAGAGAGAGAGAGAGAGAGAGAGAGAGAGAGAGAGAGAGAGAGAGAGAGAGAGAGAGAGAGAGAGAGAGAGAGAGAGAGACGAGAAGGTAAGAGTGAGGGGGCAAGCAAGCGCTCTCATCTTTGGCTCCCATCATCCTTTGTGATAAAGGTGATTTCATGGTTACCGCCAATCGAGACACACACACACACACACACACACACACACACACACACACACACACACACACACACACACACACACACACGCACACGCACACACACGCACACACACACGCGCAAAGGAAAACCCTCCAAAAATTCGACCCTGCACAAAAAAAGTGACCTGTTTTTTTGTCTTTGTTGACAATATCTGCCCAATATTTGGCGGCAGGCACTCGCATCCCCCCCGCCCCACCCTCCTCTACAATTCCTGGTGGATGATTCCTTCAATTTCTTAAAAGCCAACGCCTCGGCGGGGATGGTCCAGTCGTGAGCGAGCGAACGAGCGAGAGAGTGAGAGTGGAAGGGCGAGCGGACGCGGGAAAGCACTTGGCATTTACAAATGCTGTGTGCACAGTGAAATATGGGGGCCATATTTCAACACGCGCAAGTGCAGGCGTGCCCCTTATCACCCCCCCCCCTCCCTCCCACACACACACATTGGGTATGTGATGCATCATTCTGCAGCAGTCGGGTGTGTGCGAGGCTTGTACACCTTTAACACCAGCCTGACAGGACATAATTGCCTCCAAAGCCCGTGACGGCGTTTTGTTTTGCACACATACAAGATGCTCATGTGCTTGGGATTCAACGGAACGCTCCACAGGAGGCTTGTTAATGAGGCACAAAATATATGTATATACTGCGTATATTCCCATAGCAGGGGTCAAAACGATTCCCATCCACATTAACATTTTCTCCCAGGCTGTCAATCATACTCCAAAGCAACAGGTGGCGCTACAATGCCTAATTTGAGTCAATCGGATGAGTGGGAAAAATTGTCACGAAAAATGGCCGCCTCGAGCTAAAATGGCCGCCTCGAGCCAACATGGCTGACTTCCTGTTCAATATCAGGCATCTGTTTTTGAGATTTTTTCATGCGTCCACTGAGTTTTGTGGTGATGGGTCAAATTGGTTGACAGGATTTTGAAGGTAGCGACATAAAATAGAGATGTTGTGAAAGTCACCAAAAATGGCCGCCTCGAGCCAAAATGGCTGACTTCTTAGTCAATATCAGGCATTTGTTTTTGAGTATTTTGTGCGTCCATCGAGTTTTGTGGTGATTGCTCAAATTGGTTGTTGTAATTTTGAGTGTTGCGCCTGAACCTGACTAAGCATTATGAGCGTAGCACTTTTATGATATTTATTAGATTGAACTTTTATTTCTCCAGGGAAGGCAATTGAGAACCGATTCTCTTTTGCCATGCTGTCTGACTTTAACGGCACATTAAAGCAAGGCAAAATAAAAAATACATTCTAACAATATTTTTTGGGCAGCAGTGCCACACTGTACATAAGCTTTGTACGAGTCTTCTTTACGAAGCGAGGTTCCTTTTGTACAATCTAAAGAGATGAAAGGGAATTTTTGTTTTCATTTGAGTGCATTTAAGGTTCGGCTTGGCTCTTTAGCTCTCCTGACAACAAACAAACAAACAAAATGAACGCGCACTTGTTTCCGCAATCCCGCTGGGTAATGAAAAACAAGGTTTTGTGCTCTTTTTATTTTTCACAACTAATTTGCATATCTTGAATGGGCACTTGAAATGATATAGCGAAGCCAGCGTGGCAAACATGATGATCACACGCAGGTATATATTATTATATATATTATACATTATTAGTATGTTGCCCAAATTGACTCATTTTCAGTGAAATCAATTTTAAAAAAACAGTTTGATATGGAGTGTAAATATGGGTTACATTTTAGCATAAGCCTGAATTAAAAAAAAATTAAAATTAAAAAAATAATTAAAAAATAAAGAATTTCAAAAAATTAAAAAATGTAAAAAATTAAAAACATTTAAAAATCATACTAGAAGCACCAGCGAGACCAAATTTTAGTGAGTTAGTATTTCTTCTTAATTCATATTTAATTTCCATCGTAATGTTCCAATATTCAATATTTCCAAAATTCCAGTGTTCAACCCTCCAATGGGAACTTGGCAGAAATCTTTGAACCCTTCACAACCCTAGCAACCCATTTTTCAGTTTTAGATACGCCCCGGGTCAAAATGACCCAGGAACATGACTACGGCTCTTCCTGAGAAACCGTCCGTCATAACCGGAACTTTATGGTGAATAAACTCATGTCGCACTCCACGTCGACGCTCGGCACGGGAAGAAGCTCAGTCCCCGCGGAGCGCTCGTCTTGTTTTCCATGTTTGTATGAGGACTGGGGCGGAGGCGTCACACGCCGAAGGGAAAGCGTCGGTTGAAAATGGATTCAGGCGGTGGCGGCTCACGGGCCCCGCCCACTATGGGCCTCCCAGGGCTCATTGTAATTTCATTAGGTGACAATGAACGCTGCGTGGCATCAACACATCAAACCCCCAAGCCTCCGCTACCCCAAAGAATTGCACTTGAGGAAACACGAAAACCCACTCACTCGCTTTTCGCACGTTCCCACACTCGTATCCTCGTGCATCCCACCCCTACCGAGCTGTTCTCCCAGCGGCGGTTCCCGACTCCTTCTGGGGTTTTCCCTGCCTTCCACTTTTAGAAGACACGGATGAGAAAGAGGAGACGATCGGATGGGCTTTGATATATGGAAACAGCTTTGATGGTCTCGGCCTTCTCTCCGCTATAAATAGCTAGGTGGAGCTTTAGGGGGGATTGGGGGGGGGGGGAGGCTGAGAGGTTGTCAAGGAGGAAAGGAGAGGAAGAAACAAACCCTGGAGAGAACTCTTACACGCATAACGTACACGCGTAAACAAGCTGACGGGGAAGTCATCAACGAACACGCGGGCAAATGCTATGTTGTCCTTATTTGCTTGTTTCCTCGTCGCGGTTCACTTTTTGCATTTTTATTTTTTTATTTGTCCTGGCGGTGATTATTTACTGCTGACTCATGCAGCAATAAACAAGAGTCAGGAGGAAAGACGAACAAGGAATATCTCAATATTAAAATGCATATATTCTTTATCCTCTGCAGCAAACAGCTAATAGAATCCCTGACAGTCGTGGTGACTGGGTACTATAGCATACTGCCACCCGGTGGCCAAGATGTGGACACCACAAGGAGCAGCACAATGAATTGAAACAAAAAAAATCAAATTCTTGACATTTTATGTCTTAAATGTATGTTGTTGTATTATTTATTTTATGGAAGGAGGGTCAGAACAGATTATTTTCATTCGTTTCAGAAGGCAAAGATGACAAGTTGATATGTCCACCATGTAACACAGTGTGTGGCTTTCCATGACAGTTGACTTCATGTAAAGCCGTGGAATGAAAGCGCACGGCCATGTTCCATCAAACGACTACCCAGCATGAATGCAACATCCAACCCAACTTTTAGCAGCGAGCTGTCAATGACGGCATCTGAAACAATGTCGGCTGAGAAAGCGATTCAATTTGGATCCCGCTTCCCCGACCGCCCTCACGTGTGCACAAATCTAATGTAAACACGCAGGCCGCACGCCTCCATCAGCCACGGGGGACGGCGGACGGCGAGCGCTCCGCTTCGACTCGCTCTCGTACCGAGCCCGAAAACAAATGGTCGGCGCGTTCGGTTCGGCCGGCGCGTGGGCGCGAGCGGAACGCCTAATCGCTTGTCGTCGGCTAACATGACAGAGCTTGGCCTGAAGTTATGACTCGGGCTTGACGACACACTTAGGAGGCTTGACAAGGCGCGTTAGAGAAGCGACAAATGTATCAAGGCGATGGCGGCGGCGGCGCTGAGGACTCGCCTCACCGCCGCCGCCATCGATAAGTGACAAATGAGTTGAAGTGGCGACGTTAAAGGCATTTAGAACATTGATCTGGTCCCACGCTCATAATAGTCCTTTGAGCTGCTCCGGCATGTGCATAAATACAGTTTGTGCTATGTTTACGGTTTAATCCTGTGGTGTCCAAATGTTTTCCCAAAGAAATAGAAAATCCTCGAAGGATGCAAAGGGATCATCGACATTCCTTATTTTAATTTCTTTTGAGATGTAACAAAACAGCAGTGGTGTTTTTCTCTAGTTTATTTACTACTTAGGCAATCAAAATTTACGAGCCAATCACCAATTAGCGAGTTTAAATAAAAAATAATCATGACTAATCTGATCAGAAATCGGACCGATTACAACCAATCACCGATTTTGCATCCAATCCAAGTTTCGTAATTACACAAGCGCGTGAGTGTTCAGACGCGAGTTGTGGTCTACAGCAGCTCCTTATGAGTGTCCTCATGTTGTACTTCACCGAGTACGGCTCTCCTTCCTCGCATTCCGAGCAAGCAAAGGCGAATCGGCGACAAAACGGCCAGCCGGCATAAGGCTACTTAGGCAAAAGACTGATCTGCCTAACTCATGAAAATAAACACATTAGGAATGGACGGCGTCAAGCGACCTCTGCGCTGCCCTCACTCCATCTTGACACAATTAATCCCTCGTTAAGGGGGTAATTGTTTGCCGCTGCTCATATTTATTGTTGATCGGCGTGGCGAAGGTGCCCGCTGTGTTTCAACAAACACACGCACACACCAACCCTTGTGATCTTGCGCGTGTGCGCGGGAGATAGCGGGCGCCCGCGGATCGATATGCAGAGGGAGAGCGGCGGCTACGGGGGCACTAATTGAAATGAATTCGGCGGCGGAGAGATGAACGATCGGACATGTAACGGGGGGGGGGGGGGCATTCGCCTTTCTTCCCCGTCTGGGGAGTCTTAAAAAGAGAAATACGACGAGCGATAGGAATTTTACAAGTGCCCCAATCAATCTCGTGAGATACGTGAAACAATGCGGTAAGATGGTGAAGCTGTTTTTACATCCTGGCCATTCAACTCAATTCATAGTCATTCATCGTCTTTTTTTGGGGGGGTTAGCATTAGCCACTTACCTTCATTAGCATGTGCATACACAAACAACATATTGTTTTGTAAACAGTATAATCTGCATATCAACAAATGATCATTGAACATGGAAAATAGAGTTAAAATAATGTAAAAATTACAACTTACCTCCTCGTCCCTTCATTTCCTTTTAGATCAGTTAGTCTTATTCATTTCTCAGTCAAATAAGTGATGAGAAAAATCAAAATCAAGGGTGTCCAAGCCAAAGTTATTACAGTTAAGGAAAACTAACAAAATGATTAAAATATAAAAATATATTTTCATGAACTTTTCAGTTATATATTTTCTGTTTACTTCAGTACACAATAATTAATATTTAATAATTTTACTTTTTTTAATCTTGCACTTTCAAACTATATATTATTAAAAAAATAACACGAAAACTAACAACTAAATTAAAATGAAGGATTTAGTTCGGGGGAAAAAAAATCTAATAAAAATTATCAAACTTGCTTAAAAAAACAAACAAATTAATTGAATTTTTAAAAACAAAATACCGTTGAAAAATCCAAAACTAGTCCATGACAACAGCACACTTGCTAGTCCTGATTTAATCACTCTGTTGTGCATGTGCAGGTTGATTGGAGAGCGATGATTGGAAAATTCTCAAAGGGTTCAAATTCCACCTAATTCCAACTAATTTCTTGATGCGTGATCCAAATATGTAAAAATAATATTTGGACCTACCTGAGAAGCAAAGTGTTTTTCCATGTCCACTCCCACCAGTGCCTGGAAGAAAAAAAAAGCAGAAATTAAATCTAAAATATTCACAGCCTGTTTACACGTGATAAATGGTTGAATTGTTCTGTTCGCGCTATCAGCATCGACTTGACATTTGTTTTTACTTTTAGCCCGCGTTAATCCAACACTCCTCTAATTGGAAGGCAAAAAAACAATCAATCAATCACCTCTCCCCGAGTTAAACGGCCGTGACCCGACCGCGTTTGTCTGACCGCTTGGGTAACGTCTCGACAAGGCGCCACGAGCCTAACGGAGCAAGTTTGGGGAACCGAGATGATGGATGACAGCTGTCCGCCATTCATGACACTTTTTACATTTGACTTTCTAATTAACGCGAGGCGCTAATGTGTTTGTTAATTCTGTCAATAGCAATTACGGCTCTTTGGGCCCGCTTTTTGCCCGGCTTTATGCTAATGTTCTGTTTTGTATGTGTTGGCACCGCAAACGCCAAACAAGCGGCGCTCGCGAAATGGGCTTCGGCTCCCGAGCGGCGCCGCTCGTCGGCGGAAGCGGAATATGAATTCAAGGCGGCGCTATGCTGTTGTGTGCTTAAGGAAATTGGCAAAATAATTTGAGAATGTTCAGGAAGCATCATGTTTACGAAGCAAGGCGAATGAAATGATGTTGATCGTGTCGGGAAGTTAAACGAGATCGTAAACGATGCGGGAACATTAGGATTTAATACGAGGAACCAAGTTATTGAGTTGAACTGTTTTAGGCCGAGTCATAACATGTTGCCGCCATTTTTCACCCAAATGCCACCAAAATTTGTTTTTTTTTGTGGAATATCTGGTTGAAATTTGGAGGTTAATTTAAAGCACAATACCAAATGTAGATACGGTAAAGAGCGGAGAAACTTTTCTGATAAATTTGCAAACTTTTTAGACACCACATCAGCACTGCAAGTCCACGGCCGGATTTAACTTATCCCATCATGATTTCTTGTGATAATATTTTGTCTTTTGTTAGTTTATTCCAGCCCAAAAGATGCAAATAATGTTGGGAATCCAGGGACGCTTATTCAAACATGTTTCCCTCAAACAATTTCCAAAATGAAAAAACATTTGGGACTTTTAGATCCATATTCATAATCATAGTTCTATTTATACTTGGGGGGGGGGGGAAAAACAAAAAAAAACGTGAGGCTGACTTTACAGGATGACGTGAAAACCGAAAGATCCGCATTTTTTACAGGATCTGTTTTTAGCTTCAATTTAAGAAAAAAAGCAAGAGATAGGGAAAAAAAAAAAAGGAAGGCAGCCCAGTGTGGAAGATGAGTTGTTGGAGTTCAGGAAGCACGAGGGAAAAGCCAGCAGTACCTTGCAGACACACTACATTACTTTTTCATCAGCACATGCACTCCCGTAAGCCTCGGTCCACGGGGGGTGCGTATTGAATCACGAGCGTGGCCTGGGTTGCTTCCCTTTGCACTCTCATATATTGCGTACCCAAGTAATGTAAGGGGGGGGGGGGGGGGTGCATGGTGAACTCATATAATGCACACGCACACACCCCAAAGCGGAAATATAGAAGTAAACATTGAAGGAGAGTTCTGCATGTGTCACCGAGAAAACAAACAACAGCCTGAGAGGCGTCCGGGCTAGTCCGCTAATATTCCGCACCGCTGAAATGGAGGATGTAACGCCACATTTTGCTTCTTAAATGCCGGTGGAGCATTCCGGGTAAACGTTGATTATAATTCTATATTGTTGGAGAGTGTCAATGCAAAGTAAAGACTGGACTGTCACAGGCGCTGGTGCCATATTGTCAATCTAGCCACTGGCGGTGTTAGAGGGGGGGCCGAAGGGGCGTGAGCCGCGACTGAAATATGCCAGGCCAGAAAAGAAACTTTTATTTTCAAAATTTTCCTGGGATTATTTTCCACATTTCTACATGTCTTCCGTAGGGAACACACACTGATTTTTTATCAACATTTTTGACGAAGTTTTGGGGCTTGTAAATGTTTTTTGTTGAGATCTCAGCGCCCCCCCCCAAGAGGAAAAATCCCAGCTACGCCAGTGCACAAAGTGGACTCAGATTATATTATTAAAACAAGATTCATAATTTCTTTACCAAGGCTGACAAAAGTGGGCGGGGCTTGTTTTAGCAAGTTTTCAAAATGTATCATTTTGACTATTTAAGTTCATTGCTAACGTCTTTAAAGAAACACTGCTAGACATTCTTGAATTTGAATGTGATTTTATGTTTTTTTTTGGAATGAATGAATGTTCAACCCTTTCACTTGAAGTAAAAAAATAAATAAAGCAAGCTATGTAATGCAAAGTGATGTTAATTCTCGGAGAGCAGCTGTGTTTATGTTTACGCAGCTGTCAAGTAATTTGTCGCTCTTGTTTTGCTGCATGCCGACTGGCCAGCCCGCATTTCTAGCGTACATCCAAGGTGGCGAGATGTCCGTTATTGCCAGTCAAGAGACTGGCAGAGCTGAAGGGGGGGGGGTCAATCCAGACAGGAAGGATGTTCACTCTCACTCTCTTCTTCTTTAGTATGCCATAAAAGCTAACGGGCGCAGAACAGCGCTCACCTCCGAATCGCCCAATTGCCTTTTTTTTTTTTTTTTTCAGAGGGGGCTTTTTTTTCCCTTCGCTCCATACAAATTGGTAGCCTGGATGGAGGTGAGGGTCATAAATAAGGAAAACGCTAGTCATGTCACATGCACATGCTTGCATGCACACACGCTCGTGCTGTCTTGCACTCATGCACAGCTCTAGGCAGTAACCATCCCAGACCCCCCCCCACCCCCTTGCCCCCCTTAGCTAACTGTCCTTCCTTCCTTAGTCACACACTTGGCGTACTTCAGGTGCGAGGGAGGGGTGCAAAACTTCTAAAAATACAGTCACTGCCATTGCAGAGGTTAAACAAGCCAAGAGCTGCAGGCAATCATTCAATTTAAAAAGCACCAGGAAACCTCGAGGGCCGCAGGCCGGAGCGGGACGCATAAAGAAATTTAACAGCTCAATGTTTTACGGCCCACGAAAATGACTTCTGAGTACAGGAGCGAGGCAGCGGCGGCGGCGGCGGTGAGTGCTTGCCGGCTGGCCAGATGAAAACAAACACAATTGGTGGAGATATGATCATCAAGTGATTGCAATTGGACGTTCAACTGAAAATAATCCTTCCACAAAACATTCTACGCATTGAAATTTAACATTTTTCGGTCATCAATTTGGAGATAATCAGTTGTTTTGTTTTGTTTTTGTTAGAGTCCATCAAAAGGCGATCAAACGATAAGAAAGCAAACCACTCTCCATCAGGCGCATTTTACAACTGGATGAACTTTTTGAAGACTTTTTCCAAAGTTACACCTCAAATGACTGAAAGTAATCGGCCCTCTTTTATCCGAGCAGAAACTCATCGAGAAAAATACAATAAAAGTACAAAAATCAGGGTGGCTGGTTGACGAGACGAGACAGCTCGTGACAGATGCTAAAACCAAACAGCCAGGTCGCCGCAAATCTTCGGGGACAGGCTGAGAATGGCGAAAAGAGAAACGCAAAGGCAATGATCCATACAGGAGAAGACAGGTAGGACGAGCGAGAGACAGACAGGCGGCAAGTTGGGGCGGGGAGGGAACGGAGTGAGGGGGGGTAGACAGCTTAGTCGAGCCGAGGACGACACAGTGCGGCTAACCGGCGCGAGCGAGCGACAAGGAGGGTGTCACAAGCGATGAAAGCAAACGCGCAAGACGGACTGTATTTTTAAAGCCACGAGACGACAGAAAGAGAGCGAGGGCGCGCCGGGGCTAGCATTTTTAGATATGTCTGCAACCCAAAGAAATAAAAAACAGTGGCTCCTAGCTTTTGATGGCGTCCCAACTTAAGTGGTCTGCAAACGTTTTAGGATCGGATGAATGATTTGTGGAATCAAGATGCTTCGGAGCGTCTTCGCAAATATCAGCGAGGATCAGTCTTCTCGGGCAAATATGGCGTCGAGCAAAGGATTTAAAAAGCTCAAAATGTCTTATGTTGTATACTTGTGATTATCTGTTGTCTGCCGTTTTGTTGGACCCCCTGGAAGACAAGATGGTCCTAAATCTCCTAAATGAAATAAATTAATTTTTTTTTATTATTTATTTTTATATCTTATTTTATTTTATTTTTATTATTTTTATTATTATCATTATTATTATTAAGCAATAGAACAATTGTCTTCGAGGTATTTCAATGACTTTCTGGGAGTATGCTGCCACCTGTTGTCTTGGAGGCTAAAAGCCACCCAATTGAATAGTTTCCTAAATGTATCTTTTTGCAAAACACTATCCAGATAAGGAAAAGAAAATTATCACCAAGCACTGGATTGAAAATGGCAACATGGCTTAACTGAAGTTTTACCTCAGCTTCCCCAAAAACATTTCCCCTCCCTTTTTTTTTTGTCCCCCACATTGCCTCTTTTCCCAATTGTCAGTCCTCTCGCCTGGCATCGTCCTCCACCCTGGCAGCGTGCCCGAGCGTGTGCCCGTCCCCCTTTTCTCGACCGCCGTGTGCCCACATTGTGCAGCGGGCAAATGTGCTCCATTGTGTCCGTGCCCCTCGATGCGGAAGTGGCTCTGAATGCGGGCTCGTTAACCAATCAATAGAGCAGACGTGTCGAAAATCTCGTCCTTGAAATCCCTTTTCGCTTTTGTCCCATGCATGACAAATGAGTTTGAAGGAGAAGAAAACACCCGTGCTCCCCCCCTCCCCCTCCCCACCTACCCTGTAATCACGCTAAAAAGCAATTTAACAAACTTGATGAGAGCATTAACAAAACACAAAAAGTGCAGATTGGACAGAACATGAAAAAGGAGGATTACGAGTTTTGGTTGCTCCGGAATAGACAATCAAGTCATCCCGTAGCCCGATAGCGCTAACGGTACTTCAAGCTAACACCCGCTGACATCTTTGAGAAGCTGGACGGGAGCCACGCTTGGCAGAGTTCCGCCGGCCACGTTCAAAGCGTCCATATTTGAACCATTAAGTCGGACACACCAAGGGCACTTTGTCAAGTCGCTGCTAGGACTCCTGTCAAATATGAATAATACACCCGGAGGAAAAATGTAGCACCGCTGTGTTGCAGGGAACAAACTGATCTACTCGGGAAGGGTCTTCGCACATTTACCCAGAAAGCTATCGGGTGAAGTTCAAAAACCCGACTGGGGCCAAAATTCCTTCCACCTGTGGAAATCTTTCCGACATCGTAAAGCGGCCTCTGCATGCTGAAGCGTTCGCTAACTGATTGCCATCGGCGGCTGACGACTCCCTCACCGACGCAACCCCCCCCCCTTTACTTCACTCTCAATAAAGTCGCTTGAATGTTTTCCACCTGTCATTCCTGATCAAGTAGCGCATGATGAAGGAGATTAGGGTGGATCGGGAAACGCGCCAGATCGCAGAGGCAGAATTAAAAGCGATGTCCGATTACCGCCTGGCAACGGATCGACCCAATCGAAGGGGTCCAGATGAGCGGTGATCACTTTACATGTGCCTGGCAATCAACTGGTCTCTTGTGAAGAGCAAACGCATTCCCAGAAAGACAGCGGAAGTCAACCATTTTGGTCTGAAGCAGCCATTTTAGGTTCGTTTGGACATTTCTAAGGGTCCTTAAAAGAAAAACACCATCAGGATTACATTGCATGACATTTGATAGGAAATGCTGATCTCAGCTCTTTTGCTTACTATGCACCACCTCAAATTTCTGTTTCAGTAGTTTTCTTAACTTTATTACTTTTGGTTGATCATCATGTCCATTTTCTGGTACAAACAAGTGGAACACTGGAAAAAACAAGACTTAGGAATCTTTCATTGACAATGATGTCATAGCTTGTCTATTTGCGAGTACGTAAATTTGTTGTTGAATCACATCGTAAGCACGTCAAGAAACGTCTCCACTCCAAATGACGGATAAACTTCAGAGAAAGGTCCCAACAAGAAAAACGAGGTTCAGATTTCAGCTGCGAGTAAAAAAAAAAAAAACGGTAAAGTCTCGTGAGGGAACTGGGTCAGATGGCCTCCGCAAAAAAAGAATAAATTTGAATAATCGCCAACTGGGATGAGAACAGCTGTGCCGACAACAATGAGACAAATTACGAGAAAATCAACCGCAGGAAGTCGAAGCGACTCGCCTCACGGGCTTGCCGTGTTTATGCTACAAAACGCCTTCTATTTTTGGTGTGTGGCTGAGGAGAAGTCAGCATGTTTTCCTTGGGGGAGGGCGTTCGTTCTGTCCAGGTGTGGCGTTAATGAGGGGCCGTTTGGTTCTTTGGAGAATAAACGAGAGTTTTGGTTCCAGAGTACGGTTTCAAACTCGGGTTTTAGTTCTAAATTAGACTTTCAAAGCAGGGTTAGGTCTTCAAAATAGGGTTGGAGGTTCAGATTAGGGTTTAAAAAACAATATAAAAAATTAAACAATTAATTGCATAGTTTAGAATATCACAAACGATAAAAGTAAAAAAAGGTACCAGTAAATCTCAACAATTCAAAACTGTTTTTTCTTCTGTCTTTGCACTTTCTCAACATTTATGTGAAAACATTTAATAGATACAATTCACAAAAATCAATTCATAGGGTATTTTATATAAAGAATTTTATCGCTGAATTTAATAAAATAACAAATGAGACTACACAAAACAATTAACCAGAAGACGGAAAATAAATCAAAATAATGTAATTGAAAAGCCAGATATGATATTAAATCCATCTGCATTATATTTCCATTTTTAAAGGTTTTTCTTTATTCGTGCGTGGATTAAGCAGTGGAGAAATTTACGGTAGCTTCTTTCCCGAATTCAATTTACATTCACGAAAACGATGTCGTGGCTATGTTGCCGTTTTCAGCCATTTTACAACCTTGTGTTATTTGGAGTGGGAGACTGACGGCGGCAAATGAAGTTTGGGCAGGCGCCCTTGGGGGCGGGCCAATTGTAAACAACAGCACGTACTGTACTGTATATCAAATTCCTGCTGGTAATTTTCCGTCCCTCGCCGCCATTCTGCATATGATTATTGATTCCATTAAATGAGAGCCTCCAATAGCGCCGTAGTATTTGCATTTATATTCTGCGGCGCTGCTGGAAAAGAGAATGGAGGAAGGAAAGAGGGAGCGACAGAGCTTTTGCTTCATTTTACCTCCCTTATCGGGCGCAACTCCATGAATTGGACGCAAATTAAGAGGCATCGCTTATGCTTGCGTGTGAAACAAGAAGATTTGGAGACTCAAATGGGGGAGCTTCAAACAGATTCATCTCTTGCCAGTCTTGCCACAGGCACCTTGAAAAAGCTACTTAGTTACTTACAGATTACTTTTTAGACTTACGACATTCAGCATCTGCCAACAACACTGCCTCAACATAAAAAAAATTACTTTTGCCAGTTTTATATATATATGTATATATATATATATACATATATATATGCTTATGTATACATATACACACACACACGCAGTCTATATAAACCCTCATGCATTTAAAATATGCATTTAAATAAGCTCCTTACTCTGCATGAGTGTGACTCGAGCAAACAATACACGTGTTTTGTTTGGTTAACATATGAATGGACACTTTATTTGTGGAAGTACACCAATCACTTGAGGTCCATTAAATTCCATTTAGCTCCGATGAAGCCTCAAGCAACACAAAGACAGCGTGAGCGAGCAAGCGAGCGAGAGCGACGCGATATTGTCAGGGAGGCGAAACAATGCAGCATAATGGCGAGCTGCTTTAACCCCTTCCATGCCATCGTTTCAGGAAAATTCTTTTTGTCTTTCTCATCAACATTTTGTCATCAGAGCCCAAAAAGTCGTCAAAAACGGTTGGACCAATGATTGTCATTGACCGCCAACTCTGAAAGTGATGACGGAAAATACAAACGAGCAATTTTAGCACTTGCATGCTGGGCCCTTCCTAAAATTGTCCCTCCGTACATCACATGATCGTTGGTCCTTGTTTGTGCCTCAGCCAATCACACGTTGAACCGCCGCGCCACATAAAGCTGCCTGCGACTGGGCGAAAGCATTTGCGGCGAATGACGGCCACTGATTAATGCGCCGATTATCTGCTCCATAAATAGACGCCGCCGCTCTCTGTTTAGTATTTTATGTCACCGCCTTTTACAACCGCAATAACCGTCGCCGGGGCCGTATTTCACGGCCGCTCGGGCCGCCAAACTCGTCCCCTCGCTCTCGTGCAAATTGCTGTCGCTCTTCCCTTTGGGCCGGGCTTCATTTTTTTGAAGACAGCTGAGAGCGCGGCCTGAAATAGCCTTTAAGGGAAATAGTGCGAATACGGCCAAAAGAAGGCACGGCAAAAAAAGGGCCAACCAATATCACAGGTCAGCGACTCTCAGGCCAAAGTGGATGGTGAGTGAGCCCCAAAACGTTTTTCCCCACCCGTCGCTTGGGAACCTTGGCGGTGTTTTGAGATTCAAATCTGCCTGCCGCCTCGGGGCGCTCACCCTCGCATGAACCGCCGCCCGCTTTAGCTTGTGGATAAACAACACCAGCCAAACACAACAACAAAAGGCAGCATATTTCAAATCATCGTCATATTAGTGCCACATTCAGCCTGTGTACATTTTCATTTAAAGCAACAGCGTGGCGTTGCGTGTTTCGAAAATCAAACCGTGTTCACTGGGTTGGAAATGAAGAGAACACAAGACTACGAACATTCTTTATCCTGTAAAAAAAAACACTGAGTCACAGAAGAAGTCTATTTGTCTTTGTAGCTGCACTGTACAGCAGAGGTTTTGTCCTAGGGACCATCATTATAACCAAGAAGCAACTCTGGGACCACTGCTTTGGCGGAATCTTATTTTATTTTCCACCGAAGGAGGATAGACCTATACAGGCTATTTAATTGCATCTCTATGGCTTTTTTGGAAATCTCAGCTCCATTCGACATCATTTGGATAGTGAAATGATTCACAAAATTAGTTGGAAAATAAATCGAGTCTAAATAATAAATCAATTTTATTTTTAAAAATGTTACAGAAGAATCCATTTCCAATTTCAAGGACCACCTGCAATACTGCCACGGACCACTAGATGGCCGCTGGTTGACAATCCGTGCTGTGCAGTATTATACTGCCGCCCCGGTGGCCAGGGCGGGCACACCACAAGGAGCAGCACGATGAAGAAAATTGAAGCATTAAATCACCATGTGTAAACTTTTTATTCTAATTTTAAGTTTAATCTAATTCTTATAATAATCGTAAGCACCAGTGTAATTGTTGAAATCGTGAATGTATCAGAAACTCATCACGATTCCAATTTAAAAAATGGCTCTGCTCTCTGCTCAACATACTTCCTCGAAACCAATTACTACTTTACCTTTTGGGCGGGACTTTGGCACCATCTAATGGCATCTCAATGTGTTACACAAAAAGGAAAAAAAAAAAATATTTCTCACCCCATACTTGACAGAAGCTTCACTGTTTGTTTTGTTTTATTTTTAAATTAAAATGTAATATTGTTTGTTTGAATTTGTATCTCCATTTCATCATTAACCTTTTCTGGCTTCATTTGTCCAAGTCTGCGGAGGCTACCAAAATAATGGACACTTACGGCTTTTGGGCGGCCTTTATGTCAGAAGGGTAGCAATGGCTACACACTGGTACAAATGTGCTACTTAAAATAATATAAAATGCAATAAATTAGCTGGAAGAGCGTAACAAAAGCCATTAGGGGTAATCCCTCACTCACCTTCCTGACACTTAGTGCAGGATGCAAGCGAGTATTGCTACTCTAACCCAGAAAAGGCGGGCGGGCGGGTGGGCGGCTAGATTGGCTCTGGCGGAAAGCAGGTCACACATACATCAGAGAGCAACAGAGCGCGTTGCCTGTTACAGCTTAATATCCACACGAGGCAAAACGCGGCCACGGCGGCGAGGGAGCGGGAGGAAAGCTTGACAGGGGAAAACAGAGGAGCGCACACGGCGGGCGTGAGAAAGAGAGAGAAAGAGAGAGAGAGGAGGGAAAATTAGACGGGAAATTGAGAGGGAGGAGAGAAGAAAGGAAATGAAATGATGCAGTTGGGGTGCAGGAGTTCATGAAAGAGTTCAGAACATTGGGCAACGGAGTTGAAGCCAAAGCCAAAAAAAAAAAAAAAAGAGGGGAAAAAGTCACATGACCTTTAACCCCGGCTTCCGAGATAAAAAAAAAAAAAAAGTGGCATACAGAGCGATTAATAATACGCTACCAGGAGTAGTTTGTAAATAACAGTTGGCATTTTTTTCAAGAATACAAAAGAGTAAACTTCGTCATTGGGGCAATGAAAAGTGACAAGAAGCGTGTATTGACTAGTTAATAATAACTGAGAGCAGTTTAATTATTACTGTCGTCAAGTTGGAAAACAGTGTTTGACAACTGAGGCACGCGTAGAAAGCCATTAAAGCACTTAAGGAGTCCTCACTTCTTTGTCCCGGAGGACCAAAATTGTCACACAAAAAAAAAAAATAACTGCGGGAAAAATATTATTAATTTGGACAACGGATGCATACAGACGGGCTGAGTTAATTATAAGTTAAGTTGAGCAGTTCAATATGGAAATGGCGGATGACAATTGAGACAAATGGGCACATAGGGGCAATTTTTACCGCATCTACCTGAGCACACTCGAGTTGATGTCGTGGAAAATCACTCGGGTTCTTCCCTGACCAATAATCGATGATCGCAAACTTGTTAGCGAGCTGCCCGCATGTAAAACAACAGAACAAGTGCGGCCCAATCAAAACAAGGAGACGCAAACACCGGTTGCCGTTCTTCGCCAAAAATAGCCTCCATTGTCCCGACTTCATCGAGTCAATCAAGGCTTGAAATCAAGCGCGGTTAAGATGCCAAAGACAATTTGGCCAAGGAGATCAGCACGTGCTCTCCAAAAGGCTTCCAAGTACTCAGTTGATTGCATTTTCATTCCGTTTTTTGGTCAGCGTCTGCATTTTCAAGTAACCGGCTCATATGCTGACGCTAACAACGTTGGGATTTGTGTTTTTATTGTGCTTTTTTTTGTTGGTTTGTTGTCCGTTGTTATCGACGGAAAGCTACGGGGCTAAGCTACGGGGGGTTAGTTGAATGGCGGCCGGACGTCAGGGCTTAGCTGCTTACTTGAATTCATCAAGGTTTGATTACTTCTATGAAGATTTGCTCCTAAGCCTGATAACCCGATGCTCCCCAATTAAGGCTTTTCCGCAATCCTGCCGACGCCGACACGATCAGAGCGCGTCGAGCCGCCTTCTGTTCTCCTCTAGCTCTTCAAACATTCTTAAAAAGTTACACTCTAGAGTTTGACCGATAAAATGCTAATCATTCAAGAAAACTGTATTTTCTTCAGAGATAATAAAAGGTGCGACTTTGATCCCTTCTTAAAGTTGGACGTGTATAAAAATCCGGATTTGTTCTTGTAAAAATTATTTTCTTACGTCAAACAAGACTATTCTCATAACCTCATCATATCTGGAAGAGGATTAGAAACTTGAGAATATACAATACATTAATTTGAACAGGCTATGGGTGAGTACCGATACCAGTTATCGGGCCGCGGAGAAAAAAATACGACATTGAGTTAGTCAATATCAATCAAAACAACGACGGGTATCTAAGTATCGTACTGGTCTGAAAAAAGCGGTATCAAACATCCATGTAAACCTTCTTTGAGCAGCATTAGGCAATTCACTATCATGCTAACATCCATGTGGCATTAGCATGCTGCTAGGTTAGCACGTTAGCCTTAGCCCGAAAGGATTGGGATTGTGGAAGGCAATTTGACTGTCTCTCAAAGAGCGTCACTTTCCCCAAACGGCCTCATATAGTTGAAAATATATGGGCAATATTGGCCTCGACTAAGGGACATCATAAATGTGACCACATAATGAACATCCGCCGGGAGGGCGACTGCGATCGGGGCCATAAACCCTCCGTCGAGTCGCTGGCGCTCTTCTGTTGCTGCTGTGAAGGACATCAAAATGGGACTGCAAGTCTCAAAGGGCTTCGAGGTAATTCTTGGCTATTATTGCTTCCAGTCACATTGCTTTTTTTTTTTTCCGAAGTTGAGACATTTGCAGTTATCTCCAATGCCCCCCCCTTTTCTCAGTTCCTTGTGATTTACAAGCAAGTCCGCAGCCTTCAATTCTACAACCTCTTTGGCTAATGCCCCATGTTCAGCCTTCATCTGCACCATTAACGGAAAAACGAAAAGACGGGATAATAATCTCCCGAACTCGTAAAAAGTCCGTTACAGCCACCGCGACTCGGACTTAACAGCTCCGATCGGCACTTCCTCTCACGGGTAGGCAGCGTCCAATTTGAAATGTAGACAAACGGCGGACCACCAGGATGGGCGAGCGGGTTCCCCCCCTGCCGCGGCCCGTACACTTGCACCGTGTTTAATTACAGATGATTTATCACCGTGCCGTGGCTTGCTAACTGGGCCTCCTTCCATTCTCTGGCTCCCACTGTGTGCTGCTGGGATCCTTCACATCATTATGAGGAAGCTCATTTGTATTAAAATGAGTATTAGCGCCTAATTCCTGACATACATTCTGGGGGTTCGGCGTGCAATCGCTCCGGTGCGTCGCCGGTGTCGGCATACATCAAGTGTTTTACGGGCGGGAGATTTAAAGGCGCATTTGATCCCTGCTGCGATCTCCCATAAAGATGAAAGAACAACACGGGATGTCACACGTACATCACGTCAGCGTGCGCGCAAACACTATAAGTTAACGCTAAAGGGACGTTTATGTTCTTTGACGCCGTTAACCTCACATCATCAGCAATATCGCATCAAGGGCATCCCATTTTTAATCCTTAAAGCCGCCGTAAGGGCGTTTTTTTTTTTTTTTGGTAGGGCTCCCCCCCTACAGTTCCACTGAGGTAAGTATTAATCATATATTTAGATGACAAAGCAAACTTAACTAGAGATGATTAATTAACAATTAATCGATTATCAGATTAATTAATCATTTAGAAGACCTTGGTGTGTATGTCCTCTGAATTTCAACCTCTCAGCAGGAAATATTCTACGGTTTCTGTCTTCCTCCAGGAAAGTGTTTTGAATTCAAATAAAACATTTTATGATGGATGTTAAAGCTACTGTACATATGTGTTTCGGTATAAGTTACAGAGCTAGCGATATTTCGGCATTTCTATTAGCAAAGATAGGAAACGTGTGTCCATGAAAAGGAAGTTCATCATTTTGCATGTGTACAATTGAGTTTATTCAAAATTTAAATTGCCTTAGTGCTAAGCTAGCATGCTATGCTAAGGGCTGTGCTTTGTTAGTTTAGCAAATGCTATGATACACGTAATTAGGGCTCATATTGTGTTAGGTGTCTGATGTATTTTAGTTAATATTACACTTTGATACTCAATAATCAGTGTTTTTCAAGTTACGTTATAAAAAAAGAATCAAAATGCTTTTTCAAAGTAAGTGTGGCAATGCTAACTGTAAGGCAGTATAATGAAGATGAAACGGGAGTTTTTGAGGTGAATGTCATCATATTTAGATTCATTTCTCAAGGAAAAAAAACTCAACATAAATGTTTATGATGAACTAAATTACAAACCATTTCCATCTATTTTCACGGGTCAATTTGACCCGCAGCAGAATGGGAGGGTTCAGTCAGTAAACAAGTACTTTTGAGTCAACATTCCATTAACCTCCAATTTCTCAAAATATATAAGCAATGAGGAAATATTCATCATGAAGAACTCGCAAGTAATCCTGGAGGACCTCAGACAAAACTGGTGAATAGCTTCCTGGCTGCTCACGGAGGGCAAATATTAATAGAGGGTATTAAATACAGTCAGCACATGAAAAATAATAACATATCGATCGCTTTGAGGGGAGCTTAATGGTCTGATTTCTGATATTGATCTACAAAAAAAGCCCTGCGAGTGAGGATCATATTTAATTTTTTTATGATTACGATGGTGGGCATCAGTTCAATATTTTTTTTAAAGATTTGCATATGATTTGTGATTAAAATATGCAGTGAATATGAAGTGCGAGCAAGCACTGATAGAGATCATCATTGAGTTGCCAGATAAGTGCACATCAATCTGTGTTGTTGCGATCAAGTCCCCATGGGGAGGGGGAGGGGGGGGGAGTGTGTACATTGCAGTGGGTGAGTGTGTTGAGGGAGGGGGGTGGGGGGGGGGCGCAAAAGCCATTCTCCAGCTAAACACATGTGATCCCTAACACCGCCTCTTCAAAGTGATCTTATTCCTCGCTCAAAGAGACAGAAAAATCTATATCTCAATTTGGTACACTTCAACAGCACTCCAAAAAGTGCCCGCAGAGAAAAAGCGAATTAAACTGCGACAAGCTGATTCAACACCCTGAAAGATGAATCTAAGTAGTTGTTTGTGAAATATGTATTTGCCGTGTGCAATATCGGGCATCTTGCATGGGGGGAGGGGGGGGGGGGGAAGAGGAGGGGTGGCGTGACGGAAAAATGTGCGCATTGGGAATGCATCCACCAGAAAAAAACAGGATAGCTGGCTTGACATGGAATATATAGGTCTGTCCTTTCTATTTCAGAACATCCACCAAAAGGAGAAAAAAAATAACTCTGTGGCTGTCACAGGTCATATTGACCCATTTAAAACAAGTATCTACTGGAGACTCAGATATAAAAAAAAAATATTTGGGATTTTTGTTTTACAATGATCCCTCGCTACTTTGCGTTTCGTTTATCGGTTTCACTACATCGCGATTTTTTTTCCAAATTGAAAAAACATTTAAAAGTCAAAATAAAACTTCTAAATTGAGGAAACGTGTCCTAACCTTTAGGACAATGTAGTATTGCTTCAAATGTTCGTTTACATTTTTTTAGAAGTCCGTTTTCGCGTGTTAGCACTATCGCGAATTAGCATCTTTCCGTTAACTCGTTAGCCTGCCCAGTGCTCCTTATTGGTGACCGTACTTCGCGGATTTCACTTATCGCGGGTAGTTTTTGGAACCAATTATCCGCGATAAACGAGGGGTTACTTCCTTTCTGATGATTAAACATAACCAGGGTCCAAATGACCCAGGGACATTTGACTGTTCTTTATATTCCATAATGTGTACCAAAGGGCAAAAATGAGGAACTTAACCGTAATTTTGACCCAGTCAAAATATTTCAGAAGCAAATGAACCGCCCCGGGTCAAACGGACCCAGGAACGTTAACAGAGGGACGACAGTCGTGTCAGCTGGACCACCGCCGTAAAATTGTCACACTCCACATCCGGCTCTTTCCGTTAACAATTGCTCCCGACTTTGCCCCGCTCGATGGAACGTGACACTGGAGGAATTGTGTATGCGGGGCCCCCTGGATTATATTGGCACACTGGAACAGGTGGCCTTTTTATTGGCTGTGTGATAGTGACTCTCGTGCTGCCTTTGAAACCGGATGCAGAGCTACGAAAAGACACGAGGGTGGTTGTCGGGGGGACCTTCTGCTTGGACTCAATTGAAACGTGAGAATGCAGCGCGAGGTGCTACGACGACTGCTAAGGCGGCAGAAAAATATGCACATTGTCCGGCTGTCTGCCTGGCGACAAGCCCGGAAAGTAACACAAGCAAGTCATGCGAGGAACATTGCAGTCAACAATAACACGTAAGCGGCCTAAAAAGAGTGCAAATAACAGGAAGAAGAAGTTGAGGCAGCATTGTGACTCACAATTTGTATTTCTTGCCCTTTGAAGTGTTCCAAATATCCTTTGGCAAAAATGAAATTAAGGATGACTGACTCATGTGCGTCTCTTATTATTTTATTTTTTTACTCGGGGCTAAATTGGCAAACTTAACAAATATTGACGTCTTTAATGCTACTTTAAGGAACATTTTATTTCAATACATTTGTGAGTGTGTGTTTGTTTTGTTTTTTTTTACTAAATTTGCCATTAACTTAGCTTTCAAGAGTCAATATAGTCATTAAAGGAATGATATGCTGTCAAAATAATACCAAACTACTTATTTTGGAGTGAAATGGGTGTGACTGTCTTTCTGAGTGACGTAAAAGTGAGCCAATGAGGACGAAGAGCTAGCTGGCTGTTAGCTAGCTAAACTTTTAGCCACCGTGTTTGTAATGTGAAGGTGTCAGTTGTTCGGAAGGTCACATGAGAATGTGCTTATTGTATTTTGTCACAATTTTTTTAATACCAATATCCAGTAACGAATAATTCAAAATATAATTATGATAATATCTGCTGTAGTGAACTCGTAACATGTGAAGTAGCGAGGGATGACTTGTATTCCCAAACAATGGCTGCTTTCTCTTGGCTATTTATTCCAAAAGTTGTCAGCGGATCTAAGATTCTATCTCAGGACCCGATATTGCTAAACGGTGCCACAATCCTCCTTTTCTCATTCCTTTAGTCACGGATGACCTTAAAAGTTCTCAGTGAAGGTTGTTGGACCCGTGACAGCCCTTCAAGTTAAATTAAGAGATGAAGAAAGTTTTTTAGTGGCGCGATGAAGGCTTGGGGAGTTTTTTTTTTGTTTTTTTTGTCATGCTCCAGTGCCACGCTTGTGCCCAGAAGCCCAAAGGAAAAGTCTATCTGTAAATATGTTGAGTTACTTTCACCGTGTCAGCTCAGAAAATGTCAAAGTGTGTCTATGTTGTCGAAACGAAATCAATTGAATTTTGATAATAGGGCAGCTAAGGGGCAATGGTGCCTAAATGTGCTTCAATAACTTTACAGTTTTCTGTCAAAGTGTTCTTGGACTGGACGGGAATGACGCCACGGGTCAACCTCCATCTACTCGATGAATATTTATTCGGCCCATTCAAGAAGAAAAGTCTGAAAAATCAATAGAGTCGGCGGGTGTGTAAAGAATAAATGTGTCACCACCTCTCCGTCTTTATTGCGGCGCCTCAATCCAAATAAAACATTTTTTTTTTTCCTTATTCCGTCTTCTGTCACTTTGCCGCTCTTCGGAGACCCGGCGAACGAATGTGACGCTCTTATAACTCGATTCCGCGGGTGTGCCGGGAATAAGCGGCGTTCTACTACAGCTAAATCAACATCAGACGCTGGTTTAGTCCTCGGGGTGGTGTGGGGTGGGGGGGTGCTGGAATAAGGGCTTGTGCCACCAGCCCCCTCAGCTGAATATCCTGTAATGTGTAACTCTTCATTTTTAGTTCCTGACTCTGGGTGGAAAAAAAAAAAGGATTGCCTTGTACTCTAAAAAAAGACCAAAAAAGTGCAAGACCAACAGAGGAAAGCAGTGTAAGCTGTTAATGCTACGCTAATCCCCGACTAAAAACGTCTGAAGGTAATGGAGGGAACTCAATAGCTATCAGAATAGGAAGAGTGAGAAAGAGAAAGTGAAACTAAAACAGCACGCTAAAAGCATCCCGCTTAAAACGACACAGTTCAGATTGAGATTCTCCCATCCCAGTGAAATTATTTTTAAAATGGTAAATAATAATCATGACAATAATAATAATAATAAAGAGCTCGCAAATTTACAAAGCGTTGCTTTTTTTTTTTTAATTTGAGTTGCAAGATGAAGTTTCAAGTTTTAGACAAACTGCTGATTGAGTGGAGTAAAAAATAAAGGAGCATTTAAGGTCGTGTGATGCTCTCACCAATGGGAAAGGAGAACCACAGTTGATATTTGCTTTTGGACAAATTGAATCAAGGGAATTAGCACTCAAGGGCTCCTCGGAGTCCCTGCGCGTCAAAGACAACGCAGCTCCAGTTTTCAGACTGGAATGAAATAGCAGAAACCCAAGCGAGGATGCATGAATATTCATGAGCGACACAACAAACTGTGAAAACGGCTTTGTTAGTGAAACCAATTCCCCGGCCCTCCAGAGGGGGCTTGGACAGCAGCCTGCGGAGATGTTTGCCACACCGGTGGCGGAGAAAGATGCTAAAAATGCTGGCAAACGAGGGCTAGCACATGGCTGAGATGTTGTTTACCTCCTTGCCTGACTTCAAAGCCACTGAAACTCACTTTTGCTCTTATTTGCTCAAGGGCTCCCCCTGCTGCTACTGTGAACTTTTATTTAAACATTCAGAGCAGGTGGAAGACGGGCTTGTGTGCATGCGTGCGTATTACATCATATTATATTATATTATATTATATTATATTATATTATATTATATACCTCATAGATCACATTCTATTATTATATTTCATATATATTATATTTAAAGATGAATATATGTATAAATATATATATGATGACATATTGTAGTTTATACGGGGAGCCTCGTAGCGCAACCAAGCTGTTAGGTCACTGGCAAAAGTGGATTAGGTGCCACAATAACGCTGATGCAGCATGCCAGAGATAAGGCTTTTGCCAGAACGGAGAGAAGAAGGGTCTGGTGGGATTCTAACAATTGCAATGCCAGTATCCAACCTTTCCCCCCAACCAACCTTTATTTTTAAAGTCTCCATGCTTGAGTTCCTTCCCACTTGCAAAGGATGGCTAGTTACTTGCAATTGCTCCTTTTCTACCAGCTTTTGTGCAAAAATTAAAGCAAGGGGTCAAAGGTCACCCATCTGGTGCCACTCTGCCTTCATCTTCTACAGTGTATCAACACCTAACACACCCAGAATGCTTAAAATCTAATGACTTCACAAAGGAGGCGGTGAAAAAAAAACAAATGCTGATTTTACGCTATTTGCATTTCCTCTTAACGTATCCGAGGTCAACGCCACAGTGACGCCTCTAATCCCGTATGTGAACGTGAGCTGCAGCCAGTGTATTAGTATTAGCTCTCGCATGCCGGCGAGCATGACAGCTAGCTAATGGCTTTGTCACAAAGGGGGTGCAGAGTTTAGACGCCGCCATAATCGGGATCTCAATAAGCGCGTCGCTCCGACGTCACAGGTGGCGTCGTCGTGACATACTTCGTCAAACACCAGAACGCTAATCCTGGTTGTGCATCGGCATGACCATTTCCGAAAAAAGTTTCACGCAGTAAAAGAACCCCGTAAATCAAGTTCCCACTATACGTCAAATAAACAATGATAGTTGAAGTCAGCTCTCAAGCTCCCCCTGGAGTTGGCGAGCGCCATTGAGATTCCCGCCGCCGCCACGGCGGCTTCACTCGCTTCGCGATGAGGCAAACAAGCATTCGAAGCCATGTCAACATGGCCGCCAGCACTGCTATCAAGGTCCCGAGTCATTCTGCGACCCTCCAAATGATCAAGCTCCCTTTTTACTTTCTTCTTTTCCCCCTCGCCGCTTTAATGTGAAGCAGCGGCCGGCTTAATGATCCGTCCCCTCACATCGGGTGGCGAGTGGAAAGAAAGGGAGAAAGCTCAAATCGTTGCACGAATCAAAATCAGCACAGCTACAAAAAATAAAAATAAGGAGGGGGGGGTAGTGGACAGAGAATTCTTGTTGTCACTGTCATGAACACCAACCTCTGAGAAACTAATTAGCATATTTCCCATTAATGGGAACAAAAGTTGTTTTGCCCAAGTTGTCCAACTGCAGTAAATTCTGTAATTATGCGCCTTTTCTTGTTATTCTTGTTTGCGAAAATTGGAAAGTCACAATGAACAATATTCGCTGGATTTATGAGCAAGAGGCGGGAACTCTGCTTGTAAGCTGATAAAGGAACAAGCTGAGCTGGTTTGGGTCATTCCAGACTTTTAATGGTAATAGGGGAGCATTTATATGAACTTGAAGACGGGCTTTGTGCCTTCTACTGGAAAAGTGAAGGAAAACAATCATAAAAAATTCTTGTTAGACGCACTCCAGTACCTCGCAGCTGGAGCGTTAGATTTTTATGAAGCTCAACATCATGTCAATTGTTTATATTTGAACTAGAAGGCTTTGTTTTTTTGCGAGTGTGTGTGTGTTAAAGTAAAGACGCACGTCAAAACGAGGGCGCTATTGAACTTAGCGTGACTCCGCTTCTTCCGAACGGCGGGGGGAAACGAGAGGGGATTTTTCGACGCTAACCCACCCGCATCGATCCAGATCAAGCTCGGGCAGAAAAGCGGCGGGCGTTGGGAGCCGAGTCGTCTTTGATCAAACAGTGGTCATGACTTCTTGGAGAAGCGGCGAGCTCCTTACTAGAGTCTGGGAACAGCGCGGAGGTCCCATAAGGGATTACAGCTGAGTATGCCTATTATGGGCTGGACGCTGAGGGACTCCGGGGTACAATCGGAGAGTCTCTGGGGCTCAAAGTTGCCTTTTGTCTCTTTATTTTGGTTTTGTAAAACTCTTTGTGACATTAAAGCAACCTGCAAACAGTGTCATAGAATTTAGGGCAAAATCTGATTGGTCGACAGAATTGGCATTCCTTATTTTTTTTAATGTACGTATTTTAGGCAATGGTTAAGTGATTGTCATTTGCGATTCCAACCGAGAAGTAGAAGTCAAGAAGGAAGAGGTTGATAAAACTCCTGTGATGGAAGCGCATTAGGAATCCATATTTGAATTTAATGTTTACAAATGTTAATTTCATTCTATGGGATTAAACGCTGAATATCAATCACCCATCAAAACACATGCTCAGAATTCTTTTTAAAAATTTTTTATTCCTAGTTACGTAGTAATCCAGTAAAAACTAAAAAAAAAAAGTAAAATTGTCCCCTTCCCACCCAATAAACACTTTTTTCCGGATAAACCAAAGAAATATGTTTTGATAGTCAACGGACAGCAAATGACAAAACAAAAAAGAAAAACAGATTTTCATTTCTCATCCTGCACTTTGGCAAGTAAACACGTTTCCCTCCTCACACTCTGCTGCCTCGTTACTCGGGCTCTTAATTAAAACCCAGACGCTTCTCCTTCAGGCGGTTACCAATACTTGATGCGCAGGATTAGCCGCATTGAAGTCGGACATAATTTGTTTTTAATAAAACATTGGGAGGATTAAGGCGATGGAGTTTACCGAGATCGGGGCTCCGAGGAGCTACTCGCGAGGCACAAACAAACCCGCCGACGCTTTGGCGGCTTCAATCGGCGTTTAATTGCTCTTAATATGCACGCAAATGAAGGTAATTCTTGGGATTTCTCACATAAACGGAGAAAAGACTCTGCAGCCTAATGAAGGACTTACCTGTGTGTTTCTATCCGTTCCCCTCTAATTTAGGATGCTACGGCTGTGCACGATGTCATTTATTAATTTGTGGCCTTAATTAGGAGTTTTATGGCTTGCCACGGCAGCAAGTGCATAAAACAACAGCAACATCACTAACTCAACATGGCAGGCCTGTGGATCACCATCTGCTGCCCAGGATAGCCGCTAATACAGTCACGCTTACTTTTTCACGACAATTTTTATCGGGAATACCATTGGTAAACTGAGAAGAAGAAGAAAAAAAAAAGTATTTAATTCAAGTACATGCTAATGATAATTCCGGGTTTCATTGCTGATGATTGGAAACAAACGCTGAGTTTCATTTGTTAATTGCGCTTCGCGTCGGCTAATGAGGCGACGCCACCAACAACAAAACAACAGCAAAATAAAAAAATAAATAAAAATGGCCTCTAATTGCACAGCTGGCTATCAAAACCCAGCAGGGAGAGACAATTCGTCCCGCAAGGTTGCCGCGCGGAGCCCGTTCCCCCGATCGATGCCGGGCTGCCGTGTTTACGTGTTGTTTCTCATCAAGACCCTTCGCCGCCTTGCCGGGCTTTTGTCGCTGAGAATAAACGGTCAGAAGAGCAGCCTGATAATTTTGTTAATCCCCTTTTGCCTAAGACCTTGACGAGTTTAATTTGCGGCGATTGTTTGGACGATCAATACGGTGCATTTCAGCTCGGAGAGTGCTTGTCCCTCATGGCGAGCTGTTTATGGAAGAGCGGATTCAATATTGAATAGAGTCGTCATATATTTATGAGCCTGACTTCATAAATGCTACGTATGCTAACATTAGCATTTTCTAGCTGCTTCCCCACCTTCACTGACCCACAAATTTACACTTAAAAATATATCACAAAACAGAAATGTCACAGAAAATATATATTTTATGGTTAGATTGTTGAATATAGTTGTTTTAAAAGTGCTCATGGAGGAAGCCATATTGTTTTTGAGAATCTTCTGTAAAAAAATCAGAGTACAACATCCTCATTTCAAAGAAATGCTACATATGCTAACGTTAGCATTTTCCCACCGTTTCCCCACCTTCACTGAGCCGGGCCACAAATTTACATATTTAAATATATCACAAAACTGAAACGTCACCAAAAAAAAAAAAAGACTATTTTATGGTTAGCTCATCAAATATAGAGCTCATGGAGGAAGCCATATTGTTTTTTGGGAATTTTCGGTAAATAAATCACTTAGCAAGTACAACGTCCTCATTTCAAATTGTTTCCGATGCTTGATTGTGAATTCTTGTCCGCATTGATGTTTTGAAAGCTCAAGTCTCCTGTTTTGTGTTTTTAATGAAATGTAACCCGGCTGCCGATGCATAACCACATTTGTAGCGAGCAAGTGCGCAAATTAAGCACGCCCGTCGCTCAGACGGCGCTAGCTCCTAAACGGTATTTGGGGAAATTACTTCACTCGTTTCATTTATGGCCACGCTTTTGTTCACCCGGTGGTAATTGACAGTGATGTAATGAAATTGCAAGTCCAAATACTGGATGTGTTATTAAAGTCAATAACACAAAATGGAATGCCCCGCTGTGTAGGAGTGTGGGAATACGATTTATAATCTAGTGGAATCCTTAGGGTAGGGCTTTCCGGATATCTATTGGACTGTCCAAAAAAAGTCTCTGTCTGCGTCCCACTTCAGATTCAAGAAATATTCCAAACAGCACAAGAACATACGTAAAAAGTCGCTAGCGTTTTTTTGCCATCCCAACGTTGAGCCACAAGCATAATTTTCCATTTATCAGGCTTTTAATCATTTCTCAAACACGGCCCCAATCAAACGACTCTTTGTAAAATCTCCGGCAGTTAATTAATCGACCCACGGACAGATGAGCTCGCATCAAAAGCCAGAAGACTCGGCTTGTCTTTCAAATGGAATCCGAGATGGACTTTGAGCTCTACCTGCAGGATTCCCAAAAAACAGAGATGGTCTCTCTCTAGAGCTCCCTGAAAAACATTTATTAGCTTAACAGAAGACTCCAGAGTGGCCGTTGGACGGACGCTAGCGACAACACATTCAACCTTTTCTCCAAATAAAACTTTTAACACCGGACGTCAGCGTAGGTGAAAGTGAGCCTCGGCGGCAGGTTAAGCGCGATAAGCGAGAATGAGCATATGCCAAGGGGAGCAAGATAATGACCAAAAAATGACTTTCCATCCCTCTGACACAAAAGCGAGACAGGTAGAAGGGGCACAGCTGCTGCGGAAGATTAATGGCGCTGCCAGATGTGGGGACTCTGGAGAGGGTGACCAGCCCTTGGTGTCGGGAAAGGACAAAGCCGGCATGCAGATTACTCGACGGCCTGAGCGCGAATCGGTAAAGATGACAAGCACCGAGTGTCGCAAAAAAAAAAAAACGCTAATAATGATGTCGTTTGGCGGCGGTGAGACTTAAATCTCCCGCATACACCTCCTAATCCGGAAATAATGAAGCAGCTAGCATTGATGCAAAGAAGATTGACTTTGACTCGGTACTTCAATTTGCTAAAGCGTTGCAACACACAAAACGCAAATCTCAGAGGAAGGAAAAGAAAAACTCAAGAACGGAAAAGGTTGCCCGCCGCTCCTGACAGCAAAGAGCGGCGCCACCTACAGTCGGGTCACCGCCGACTCACCTTTAGGTCAACGAGCATCACCGCAAAGCATCAATACGGCAATTTGCTTTGCCATTCCGCCTCTTATCAAGGTTAAACGGAACAAATCAATCATCCGGTGGGACAAAGAGAGGCTTCTCGTCCCAAAATAAAAAGGTTAGAAGCACTTTTTATTTTTTTTTCATTTGGCAAAGTGAGAGCGAGCGAAACCCGAAACAAACACTGTCTGAAAGCCTTCCTGCCAAATGTGCACATTTGAGCGGTCGTTCTCGGGAACAGATAGGGTTTCAATTACATGCAGTTTGCCCTTGCTTGGGCTATTTCAATATTTTATGTTGATGCATTACCACCGCAGCTCGCCGTCATTCATTTCCATTCAAGGGACGACGCTTTGAGGAGAAAATAGGCTCTTTATCGGGGGCCCTGCTCGGTGTTCTATTATTCCGTTTGGATCGTGGAGAACGGAAAATACATAAATTACAAACGCGCAATTATTTTTTACGTGGAAATCGCTCATCGCGCGGCTCGCCGCGTATCAACGACACAGCTTGCCAATGTTGCCGTGTAATTGGGGCAAAGCGGCCGGACGCGGTCATATATTCGTCGGCCATTTTGAAAAAGATGCAGAGCCGCTGACAAGAAGCCTCGGTGACTGTAAAGGTAATGGATGGACCCAATTGAGCCAAATTGGCAACTCTAAGGGCTTCCTGTAGGACACGGGTGTCAAACACTAGGCCCGAGGGCCAAACACGGCCCGCCACATCATTTTATGAGGCCCGCGAGGACAAATCAAATTCATGTCAGTACTAAAATTGTACATTGAGATATTATATAATCTATACCATTCATCTTTTTAAATTATTTGAATATTTTTTACTTGCCTCAGATTTGAAAACTAGTTATTCATCAATTTGTTGTGTAAGTCTATACTGTATATAATATGAGGCGTTCATACATTTATTTGGGTTGATAGTTATGATGGCCCTCGGAAGAAAACATGCGGCCCGTGACAAAATGCGGCTAAAATTTGCAGCTTACAAGTAAAAACAGAGTTTAAAACAACACGTGTCATCACATTTCATCGATCATGACCGTTTTTGTTCTTAGCTTGTTGTTTAGAAGAAAACCTTCGACTAAATACGGTTGCTAATATCCTTAAAAGACCAGATGTGTGTGACAATACGTCACAAGCGTTTCCATCCAGCCTGCGGAATCCAAGTTTGCCGCCGAAGCTCCTTTACGGCAACATAACGCAGATTGATCAGCTGCTCCGCCACTGCAGGCCCAGGTGTACAAGTAAGGAGTTGTTTTTTTTATATCTGACTTTATGGCGCAGATGCTTGTGCTGAGCTCCACACAAAACCACACTGAAACGAAGGCGCCCGTCGTCAAACACTCCAGAAATGCAAATAAAAAAAAAAAGAAACGAGAGAGGAGAAAGTCATGAAAAGAACGTTAAAGACCAAGAAGTTTACCCTGGAGGAAGTTTTAGGCGGTCTAAACTTGACATGAACTCGCCAAACTCTAAGAAGTTTGTGTCTCATTAAAGCTATTAGTACCTCCTCCGAGTAGCAGCTACGCTAGCGCCTTAGCTAGCGAGTGTACACCCCCCCCCCCTTCTGGAACGGCTCTACTGGAGTGGCGCTCTAATCATTGTAATGCATCTCTGTTCTTTTAATTAAGGGATAATGTCCAATTTCATGACGTTTATGAGGTTGTAACATCCATTAGCCCGCAACAGATGCTGCGGCAGAATAGCTAAGTAGCCTCGAGCTGGGCCGGGCCGGCGAAGCTGCGTTTCCCGCCGGTTAATTGGTGAAAGACTCTACCGACTTTTTGGATACTCATTTCCCGTCCTCCCGTCTCCGCCCACAGTCTATGTATTTATTTATTTTTTATCTACCTCGCTGCCTCAAAGCAGAATTTAAAGCGCGACGGAACTTTCAACAGCTTACGGCCGAGGAACATATAAGTGGCATTTAAAATTTGTGATTGCAATTAAACGCGACTTATTCGCAAAAATTAATGTCAAGAGCAGTTCTCATCATTTTTATTGGGGCGCTTCATTATCGCTCGGCATCGGCCGGCCGCGCCGTTTCAACCCTTCGCTCAACGTCTTGCCAAAAGCCAGATGAGCAATGAGCACCTTGATTTAAAGGCAAATGAACTTTCCCCAACACTCTCCATCCAGCCCTCCACTGAAGGATGAGCGAGCAAAGTCGGGGAGGTATCACCACCATTTTGTGACGACGGAAATCCGCAGCCTCGCATCCCTCACGGGCCAGATGGCATCCGGTCTCGTAACAAATGAGCTTCGCGATGACTGTTGGAGGTGAACCGCCAGAACTCCCTAGAGGCGTCGCTGCCAAGCTCCGGTGATGGAGATGGACCGGAGCTGGCGTCCCGCCCCGCCGGGTCTCAGGTCTCGGGGTTTCGAGCGGGAAGTGAGATAGGCGCCATCTCTGAGGGCAGGGTGAGGGTCTGCTGGGCAGCTGTCCTCTAATTAGTCCCTCCCGCCGGCATCTGTCGGAGCAGCCAGCGGTGAAGGGAGCGTGTGGAACTCATCCAGCTCTCCGTCGGACACCATTTGACTTTATTTAAGCACGCCCACCTGCGGTTAAAGCGGCACCTGATCGACTGGTGTGACAGATGTGACGGCGACACAAACACAATGTTTTACTTCTTATTTGAAATTACAGAGACATCGCGAGACGATATCTGTGAGTGGCAGGGACTGAACTTGGGCACTTACAGCAAACAAAAAATAACTACAAATATTCAGGATTGTCCATTTTACAGTATTTTCCGGACTATAAGGTGCTATTTTTTTCCCGTCGCTTTAGACCCTGTGACTTTTATTGTGACGCGGTTTATTTAGTCGTTTTTAACCATTTTTAATCAAGCCGCCAATCTCATCACATCTGACTATCGATTACTCGACGATTAATCGACAACAAATCAAATGAATCGCTTCGTAGTTCAAAAATTGACTAATTGTTTAAAGCCATTTTCGAACTTAAGATTGTCCAAATTGTAGGCTCTAAAAAGTAATCATCTCGTCCTCCATGAAAGGTTCCTTCGCTAATGTCACACGTCTTATCATCTGAAGACACTTCTGGATGCAACTCTGATCCTTGACATGGTCCATCGCAATTGTCTCCTTCACTTGCATTTTGTGGCGCACTTGACAGGAGAACCTAAGTGTCCTTGGGCAAGGGGGGCTCCGGAGAAGCTAATGGTTCCCGCGCTATGACTAATGGGGGGAAAGTGTGACAAAACAAGATGAATGGTTTGAAGCGACTTCATTACCTAAGTGACAGCTTGACGGCACAGCTGTATCGTAACTTATTTTTCATGTGCGAGGCATTGGACAAAGGAAAATGACATTTGTGTCAAAGCAGCGCCTGAGTATCAAGCGGCGGCGATGATTTTTAAAGAAGCTCTTTTGAAAGAGAAGCACACAATACACACAATTTTCAGATGCATTATTTGGAATTACTGGAGATGTGCGGGCTTGTCAACATCAAACTACCGACTGTCACAATGTTTACACTCAAATCGTCTTGTTCTTGTATTATACATCTATCGGGAAGCACAATGGCGCCTTTTTCGAATGCATCAACAAAGCACAAGGTGAAAGCTGGAGTCAAAGCCACAATATTTAGTAAAGGTGCCTTTTTCACGACAAATCATCGACTCAAACTTTAACGCCAAGCTCCCGACACAATAAATGCAAAAAAATTAGCCAATGAATGTCTGTTCAAAATGGCCGACTCCAATTGGGGACAGATTTTCTTGTGGGTCAAAGTATGTGATTTGGCCTTTGCCTAATTTTCTGTTAATTTTTTTTTTAATGCATATCATTATGATAGACATGGCCACCAAACTCTTTTCACCTGTAGGGGGAGCCCTGGAGCAATAGCCCGCCCCGAATTGCTCCGCTTCCCGCTTTATCTGAGCTCCCCAAACAAAATCCCGCGCCGAATCAATAACAACTCTATTGTCCCATCCATTGTGGTGATAAAACAGTGCAAGCGGACAGCAAATATTCCTCAGTCGTAGTTGAAGCTTTGTGCTAAATAAAGGCTCATCTGCTCAATATCAGGCTGCTTAATTTTTCATGAAAGGAAAGGTCATGTGGTCCACTGTAATCTCAAGTCTCCGTCCGCGTGTATCAGTGGCAGCTTCGCTCACGCTGTAGCATCCATTATTCAACAAATACGCCAGACTTCATCAGCGCGGAGGGCAACGCTTGGCCTCGGCCGTCTCACCGCCACATATTGCAAAGGTGTCCGAAATTATTTGAGCTTTTCGACAGCAATCAATTCCGCATCTTGTTAGTTCTCTTTCCATGTAATCTAAACAAATTCTACTTGTTTTTTAACACACCTGCGGGATGGGATGCTTCATTTAAATTAGTTCGGTATTTCAGCCCCAATTGTTACAAACTTGGCAGCTCAATTTCGCAAGTGGATTTCTGTATTTTACCTTCAACTGGGCAAGCGCCTCGGGTTTAGCTTTATTTATCTTTGCATTGTGGTCAAGCTAAAAAGTAAATGGCTAAAATGCTTTTTTGTTGTGCTGCACTGCAATTTTTACACTTTATTTTTCTCCCATTCCCTATTTGATTAACTTATATTTAACAGTATTTTATCTTGGTATAGTTTATTATGTTTTATATAATACATATATATGATATATATTAATATATTTTAATTATATTTTATTTTTTCTATATTTATTTTTACATTTTTTATATATTTTATATTAAGATATTTTCATTTTATTTTATTATTTAGAAATGGTACAATAAAAAAGTTTGATTGTCTTAAAATTAGCAGTATTTTTATTTTATTTAAAATGCAAAAATATTAAAAAATTTAAATTTGTTAGAAAAAAAAAAGTGTCGAGCCATTCCATAAAATTCTGATTTTTTTTTTTTACAGGGTGCAGACTAGATTCAGATTAAAAGTAAGAATATAACCAGAGAAAAATGTGGAACCATTTTTTTTTAGGTTTTACAAGACTGCAAACTTACAAGAACAATAAAAAATTACCGTATTACTCTGACAAAAAATCAAAAGTGACAATCTCGCAACAAAAAGTCTTCAAACATTATTATAATATTTGTATACTATTTTTTATGAATATTTAGAATTCCAAAGTCTAAAAATATCACACGAGAAAACTTGTAACGCTGGTCTGCATAAAGCTATCACGAGGAAAAATAAAGTGACTGAAGAAAAAAAAGTCATTTGACTTTACTCTTACAAGAAAAAAGTTGGCAAATTACGAGACAAACCTCCCCGTATTAATCCCAACAATCCACTGTAATGTTTGCTCAAACTTGAGCGTCTTCGCTGCCTAAGTGCGGCAACTTGAGTAAATGTACTTGTTAATTTCCTCCACTGCATATCAGGATTACCCCCGAGTAAATTGCATTTCATGATTAAGGGCAAGTGTTTAATGGCGGGAAGTGAGACGAATCAGCATCAATAATTAAAACGCCAAAGACAAAAGAGACGAGCCGAGCGGTAAGATGGAGTGATCAAGAAGCAGCTTGATGTATAAATAGACTGCTGTTGTCTTGTTGTTGCTACAGAAAGGAAAATCTAATCTGGCTTGTCGTCGTCACTGCGCTGAAGTGCTTTTTAATCGCTATCCCCTCGGCGGCGGAGTGGCCGGATGTGCTTGCGGCAGCCTTTCCCGAAGTCCACCTGGGGAGGGAGGGAGGGAATCGTCGTCGTCCGTATTCATCGTTACTGTACATCGATTAAATGTAGCTTGACACGCAAAACAACACGTTTGAAAGCGTGGGAATTCAAATTAACCTGCGATGCCATCGGCAATTAAGTCTCATTTCAATAACGTTTCATATTCATGCGCGCTTCTCCCCATTAGCGTAATCAAGCCACGACAAATGTTTCCCAGCGTGATAATGGCAAGCTGCCTACTCCGTGTTGGGAGAAATTAAGGAAAACACACTCCGGCGACGATTCAATTTGGCCTCGACAGGAGGACGGATCGGGGGCGCCCTCGAGACGACGACTCCCCCGACGAAAAAGCTCGTGTGTACACATTCCGCTCAACTCCACCGAGATGGGTAAAGAGACAAAGCGAGAGATGCCAGAATGAGATGGATCGATCGGGAGAAGCGGTGCCGGTAAAGAGGAACGTCAACGGAATATAAGGAGGTCTTGAAGGAAGGAAGACCTGGAGATGATTTAAGCCCAAAAAGGAAAGAAAAATATCAGAGAAGAAACTCTTTCCCAAACCTCTAACAGCCCATGTGAGGTTCTTTGGCGCTCCTAGTTTGGTTGTACTGACACAGACAGAAATGACCCGAAAGGAATGTTGGTGATGAAATGAGGGAGATGGAGGAAGTGAGGTGAAGAAAAGAGCGGGAACGATGAAGAACTTTGTAGGAAGTTCTGTTCCGACTGATTGAATCCGAGCTCACTTCCCGAGTCCATGGACCAAACATTGCTTTTAGAAGAACAGGGCCGCTCTTCCAAATTTAATGCCACAACCCAAAAAAAAAAAAAAAAAATCAGCCCCGATGGATTTCAAGTAACCCAACGAGTTCTTCTAAAGAAAATATTTTGCACTTCTGAGACTCCGCTGTAAGCCCAACAATAAAGCTTAGACCAACAATACGGCAGAAAATGGCGCCGCCTTAACCGAGATGCATAATAATCCTCCCCATTTTTTTTTTTTAATGGCTCTCCTGTGACCCGCTTCCAAACAAACACAGCCCCCCTCCGCTTGCTCACACGGCGAATTCCCAAATGCGTGTCACGGCCGTGAGGCGGTTAAGCGTCCTGCATGCATGGCGCTCGCTTTTCCGTGCCTGCCCGCATGCACCTCAACCGAGGGAAAAGACCTACTGTACGCAGTCTCATGAATATCACATTATTTCCCCGCCAGGTGAACCGCGATAAGGCGGCAGCCTCGGAAAGGAGGCGGCTGCGGACACGGCGGGGCTCGGCGACACACAATAATCACGCACTTTACATGCGCACATTTAGGCGACCTATGCAACAGCGTGATACAACGTACCCGCCCGTTAATAATGTACAATGATTAAACATCGCAACACTGTGTAGTCATTTGACCCTGTCACAACGAGTGTGAGCTTAGCTTCTTATTAGGCAACGAGATCACAGACATTGGTGAACGAGCCCAGGTACCAACAATACCAAATAGTAGGGCCGTCCGTCATTATCAATTATATTTTTTAGAATCGATTATTCTACCGATTAATCGGATAATTGGATACTATTTTAGTGTATAAGAACATCCTTCCCTGATTACTGCTTATCAACCACTTATGTAAGTTTATTTGGTCTTATCTAGTGATTAAAAACAACTAAACTAAGATAAGATAAGCTAAAATAGGCTAAAATAAACTAAGCTAAATTAAGCCTTTCTTGGCAGCAGCCCCCACTGGTAGAATCTTAATTTCGTTGTACATTTCGTTTCGTTTCGGTTATTTCAAACGTGGAAAAAAATAAGATTACTGTACATCAGTTGCACAATGACTATAAAGTCCGTCTATTCTATTCTATTCTAAAGTAAGCTAAGCTAAGCTAAAATAAGATAAGCTAAAATAAGCTAAACTAAACTAAATCAAACACGAAGGATTGATGGTCATTGTTTAACATCGCTGCATTGTTGACGGCATTTCTTGACCAGATTTTCTCTGGCCACACAAAAAAATTAATTTCCCCAGAACCCATCATACTCAAGTTTGAGGATTTGACAGTCACTCCAAATATGTGAGCATTATATAAGAACATACCGAAATCTATGATCACACACACTTTGAATGTTTGGCAAACAGTTTCTTGAACATACAACCATGCTAAATGTAGACACAAAAATATTCTTTCAAACTAGCCATCAATGATTTGAGGCTTTCTGTAGCTCCGTGCTGATGAAATAAAGTCCGACACTGACACAAATCAGGTTTGCAGAGTGCATCGTGTTTAAAGTACAATTAGGCCACGAGCGTTACAACGTTTCCGCCGAGGGAACGTCGTAAGTAATACTTGATTATCGTGAAAGCAGAGCGAGGCCTCGAGAGACTTCAGAAGGAAGTTTCCATTTCAAAGGCTGGAGCGGCACGAGCTACCTGTTGTGAGAGCGAGGAAGAGGTGCAAGGCTGAGGGAAGAAAAAGCGGGTGTCATGCGTGTATACATGCTCGCTTTCGCTCTTATCAGCGCCAAACACATCTGTTCGAAAACGCCGGCATATGAAAAACAGACCATTCGGAGAATTCAATCAGAGATGCTTGGCTTCCCGCGATAGCTACAAACGCAATCCTTTCTTCCGTGCGGCGGGCGCCAGCTGCGATTTTTCGACGGCGGGCCCGATGCTTTGTGGCGCTGACAATTATCGGCGGCCATGTGTGACGGTATGATGTTTGTTGAGCGCGCCGACAAGTGTGTTTGGTAATAAGCTGGCATGAAGGGGGCAGAAAACAACAGCAGAATATCAAACTCATAACATCACGTCGCTAACCGTAGAGCGGTGGTGCCGCATCGCGCTTCATCGTTCCCGCCCCTGTTTTTCAAGCAATGGCTTTTTAATAATAGTCTGAATTTAGCGTTGTGCGTCTAACATGTTGTGCCGCAACATTCTGGGCATGCTGGCTGTCGGAACATTTATGCTAATTTACGTTAGCCCATTTATGTCTGTTCACATTATATGTTAGCTTCAAGCTAGCTGACCTTTATTAGCTTGTATTGTTTGGGTGGACATTTTGGTGTTGAGTTCCTCTTTTGTTTCATCTCATGTGTCGGTTTTACAGTCAAATTTAACCGAGAGAACTTTGTGAGACAGTTCTTCTAGTAATAGGCGCTAAGGAGTACTTGAAAATGTAAAATCAAGAAGTTCAACTGTGGGAGGTTTTCATTTGGTCTCTCTGTGCTGGATTTTCGCGAGTGTGTCTACGGTTTCACATATGGAGATTCTCATGAGTATTTTGTGTTAAACTTCACACTCTCTTCCACCTGTGGCTCTGATGCTACGTCGGAAGCCGACACATTAGCGGCTACTTCCGACACATTAGCGGCTAATGAGAGAATGGTGTCAAAGGATGTGGATGAAGTCGCAATCAAAGTGAAATTGTTGTACCCAGTGGTGGAATTGGGGAATTACAGTTCTGTCCTTTAATCCTTAATAAAAAAAAACAAATTCTTAAATCTGTCAGAAATGAATAGAGACACACAAGCAAACGTAAATGTTGACTCTATTAGCGGCGGTGATATTTGGAGATTTTGTGGCAACGGGGGTCGCCAAAGACAAATTTCACGCTATGTTAATGTCCACCAATTAAGTGCCACTTTCAATTAAGATCATTTTCCGAATCTCACAATTGAGATATTGCGACGGGGGTCCCGAGACTAACCGTGCAGCCGCTTTCATCTTCCAACGGGGCCCCCCGCCGCTGACAGGAGAGGTTAGCGCGCAGCCAACACCTCAACGCCACCGCCATTTAAATGAAATTGGCTTGACGTGCTGACACCCGCAGTTGTTTAGCATTCAATCAATATTTGGCGGCGTGGCACAATAACGCTTTGAAAATGCAATTAGCCGGCCGGTAGCGGCTATGTAAATAGACACGATTCAGGTTGTCCAGTACAATTACGCCCCGGTGGGGAAAGCCGCCATGCGGAGTGGCAATTTGGCCGCGCCTTTGGACCAGCGTAGCATTATGATTACCTTTTGAGGTCCCCATTGATTTCTTGATGACATTACGACTTGTAATTTCACAAACAATCTCCGCGCGACGACGGTAGTTTACGGTCTTGCTTGCGTTTTTTTTTCATGTCGCGCTCTCCTTCGCCAAACAGATGGGCATTTCGAAGAAATTAAAATCCCATTTTCTTTGGCTCAAGTTCAATCTCGCACACACACACGCAAAACATCCCTTACTCAAGCTTCTGGCACTGAAATGGGCCATTCATGACAGCAAAGATGAGTGAGTACACGAGTGCAAACGTTTACCCGTGGCAATTTCCTCTAACAAGATGAGGGTTTTTTTTTTTCCCCGTCTCATGTTTGATATGTTACAGGTAATGATGTTGCCGCTCAAAGCCCAGACAAGTGCACTGTAACATCCCTCCTGACTAAATACTTGTAGTATTTGCATCTCCAGGAAATGAAAAAAAAAATAACGGTGCTACTTCATGTTCATGATGGAATTGCGGGTTCTCCGCGATCAGAGGAAGGGGTTGGGCGAGCACCTTCCATCTTCTAAGCGCTTGGCGTCTAATCAGACTCTGTCACCGTTGCGGTGTGATTTTCCTCTCGATGGCTCACCGTCCCTCTGGCAATTACGCTTTTGACAGCTCCAGTAAGACACGGCTCGTCGCTATAATTACCCGTGGCGTATTTACAGAGGATGGGTATGAAAAAGGCACGTTGGACACTCCCGGACTTGTAGTCGTGATCAATGCATGAAGTGTTTGCACCAAGTGGAAAGCAAATTCCCCTTGATGTTCCCTTGACTTGCGACTTGTTCTTTTGATGAATAAAATGTGCATGAAAGAGAAAGCTGATTGTTGAGGCTTTTCCGCCACGGCGCTGATGAGGGTCAAGCATCCGGCGCGGCAGCCGGAAAATAAAATCCCGGCAAAAGTCGCCCGCAGTGATTGAAATAGATGACGAGGTAAAGAAGACTTCATCTCGTTTGCGACCTCATCTGATGAGATTCCGATTCTCATCAGGAGGACGCGTGATTGGTGAGGAGTCATTGAGGGTTTTTTTTTTTTGGGGGTTATACAACGTTTACTCAAAACCTTGCGTGAATTGCAACAGGTTAAGAATACCTTCTGCCATCTAGTGGAAGAACATTGAATTGCATTGCTACGGTCATTTTTTTCACTGTTCGTTTTCATCGTTTCATGTACAATCAAGCTGTCGCCATTTCCTTTGGATCAGCATTTTCCCCTCGCAAAATTGTTGGTCGGTTTCCCCCTCAGCACGTTTCCGAGTGGAAATGCTAGCTCGCTAGCTACGCATTTAAGCTATATGAATCACTGTTGACACATTTTAGCCACTGAATAGCCACGCGACAATGCTAATTAGCGCTAAAAGTCTTCTGGCTGGTTTCAATTTCTTGCTCAGTAATTCCGGTGATGAAATACTCGTATTATATACTTCTGTTCTGACGATATGTACATTTAATGCTTGTCTGACGCCATTTCATTGTAAGATTCCGCATCAATCTGTAGCGCCGACACTCCAAAGCCATCCAGTCTGTACGGCTTTAATTATGACAGCTGTTGCCTCGACATTAAATAAAAGCGCCGCGGCCATTTCCCGAGGGAGGTTCATCAAAAATTCCTCCCCAGGTCGGCTATGATGTCTCCGCATTGCCGGGGAATGCGGAGGCTGCCCATTTGCGATGTCGATTACTCCGGAGATTCACAATATGATTCATCCTCAAAACGCATCGGTTTGTCACTTTACGGCAGGATAGCTCCGACGAAACGCCTCGTTTCCTTCCCCCTCCCTCCTCGGCTGCGCTAATTTTGCCACATTTCTCAACATGGCGCCGCTCGGCTCGCTACCGTCACTGGCGACCATAAGCGCGGCATTGACAGAAAGCTGACAACTTGCATTATGCGAGGCGAGAAATAGAAGGGATTTTAACTAAGCGGTTCGCCGGAAAGTTGTCGGCGTCGTGATGAATAATGGCAGCCGAGTATTCGGGAGTTCGCTTGCTGTCACGGAGGTTCTGAACCCGGCCTGGTTTCATTAAAACGATACCGAAAAGCATTCAAACGCGGCTAGCGGTGACCTCTAATCAAATCAGTACTGTGATGTTTTCGAAGCGGAGCCGAGGAAAAAAAAAAAAATACATGTCTCTAATCCCTGCAATTTTCGTCTCGGAGCTCAAAGCAAGTGAATGTTTCACCCACAATTACATTTAATAGATAGATTAGACGGCTTTTTGGTGTGTGTGTGTGTGTGTGTGTTGAGCTGGGATGGCGGCGGAGTCCACACAGGTGTGTTAAGCGGCGTCAACAATCCTTCCTCACCTTGGAGCGACGGCTGGGAATTAAAATGTTTGGCATCCTTATGACCTTCCTTCCGAGAAATATGCGGTCAGCCCGTTCGCACCTGAAATAAACAAGTTCAACGACAAGCCCGCAACAAAGTTCTGTTTTCGTTTAACCTTCATTTTCCCATGTGAGGCAATTAAAAACAATTAAAAGTTCCGAACTAACTAAAAATAGCTTCAGTGGTGATGCAGAGCTCAAGTTTCAGACTCCAATCCTCGAGGGCTACCTTGTGTGATTTTTATGTTTTCCTCCTCCAACACACCTGATTAAAATGATCAGGATCATTCGAGTTATCATCAGAACTCACTGATCGTTTCAATCAGGTGTTCTGACATGGACCAAAGGTTTATCGATTGAGACAAGAGGGGGGCAGATAGTCATCACGCCGTCGTTTTATCCAGAACATGCAGATGATATGATTTGCGGTGGATCACTAAAAGTCACCGAGACGACCGATGGAAGACTTTACACCGCAAATCCGCTGTGATCAAAGCCATGGACGGACAGCATCGCCATCCCCGAAGCCGCTGATGGAAGGGAAAGGGTGTGTGTGTGTGTGTTGAAGGTTTCACCAGCGTGTGATCAAAGCGCACACAACATTTTCAACATCAAATACAAAATCTTCGAAGGCCCGGGTAATGAATTTTACGGTGGACGTTTTCATTAGGTAGCGTAGCGAGAGACGTGCGGGGCGAGCAAGTCGGCGACGGCAACGTCACAGATGAACAGAACTCACATCTTTGCCGCTTGGCCGAGCGACACACACAACGAGGTAAGTTAAAACATTGAAAATGAACACGGTGGGGTTGAGGGGGGGGGGGGCGCTGTTTAATCTGTTTCACTCTTTATCCTTTTTCCAGTTCCAGTAATTAAAACATCACGGCAGTTTTTTTTTCCCCCTCCTTGCCTGCATGCGCACAAAGTCTCCAAAGCATCAGCACATTACAAACCAATTTCCCTATATCAGCTTATATTCACATTTGATTCTGTCGCGGCGCTGATGGGAGTTGGAACGCGGGAATGTAAAATAACATTACCGAGCCCGGCGCCGACTTCATTTAAAATCCAATGCCTGGGCTGAATCCCATTATGAGTTTTGCCTTTTCCTTTATTTAAGGGAAATAAGGAAAAGTGAAGAATATATTTTTTTTTAAATGTCATCAATATAGAGACGTTGATTTTAGTTGCAACATCTCAATTGTTTACATTTTTTTGACAGGTGCCACCGAGCGATTCCGACAGCTGGCGGGTCGACTGACGGGGAAAAAAAAAAAGGCGTGGCATTGTTGATAAAGCGTCATCAAGCCTCAACAAAACTTATCAAAGCGGCCTTCCACATCAACATGCTTAATCCGTTTCATACATGTGTGAGAAACAATTTGGGGATTTTATCCCCCGAGGGGAGGAAAAATCAATTGCAATCCAAAAGTCCTCCAGCTCTTCCATATATATTTGCTAGTTCGGGCAAACTGTACATTAAAGCAGGCGGCGTGACAATTGGATCAAATTTGACTATTATATAATTTGACTTAATTCACATATAGGAGAATCCGTCCGATTGTTATAATCCCGACAACGGTAAATCCAGTTAAACATACACAGAGCGTGTGGACGTGTTTATTTCTGTGGAAATGCCACGGGGGTCTGACTCCTTTCATCACCGTTCTGGAGCTCGGCGGGCCAAATCCCGACAAATTAGCCAGAATTGCGACCGGGAGAAGAGGGGGGGAGGGGGGCCTTAAGCATCGGCGGAAGACACCGTGGCCAGGCTAATCTGTTTATCGCGCTCGGCATTAAGATGAGGGCCGACGCATTTGAACATTTGTCGATATTGAATCACAAAAGTATTTTTTTTTTTTTTCCCAAGCCTCCGCCGCCGCCCTCTTCCCTTGATGCTAAAAAGTCAGCCATGTTTATACATGAAATGCCCACAGAATATTTGCTCTGAAGGGCTTCCTCTGTGAATCACAATAGCCTTCTTAAGGAGTCGAGGAGGAGGGAGGGAGCCAAGGATGGACAAATCTGCTTACTTTGGAGCTTATTGAGCAGAATGAGTCATGCACAGAGATGAAACGTGACTGCAAAGTAAAAGGTAAAGGATGCCTGCTGAGAGATGGGAGGCTACCGTGAGGTGAGACAGGCACCTGAATATGGATGGAAGAAAGGGAGGGAGGGGACGGGACGTTTAAAGGCCACCGGCCACTAGGGGCGCTACAGGCCACGTTCAAACAAATCACATGTCTGAGCGTGCCGAGATTTTTGTGGATTGATTTGATTTAGCTGCTCAAATTTGTATTTGTGTCGCTTTAATATTCCAGCTAGACATCTGTGAAAAATGGACTCGATCACCCAAGCAACTTAAATGAGCTAGCCGTGTCAATCTTAGGTTAGCTTAGCATTTACGATGCGATATTGGCCAGAAATGTAGCTTATTGACCGTCAAGGAGGCGATGATTACGGATTTCAGAGCGACTCTGTAGCATGTACATGAGCTAGCCGAAGCTGGTCGTTAGCTATAGCGTATAGCGTAGGTAGCGCCGACACTACCCATGGTGGGTTTTTTGGAATATCTTGGCGGTTGATTCTCAGTTTTACCATTCAACATCTTTTAAAGAGGTACTAAATTAAAATTTTGTCTGAAAAACTGCGACACAAAGTAATCATTTATTCAAAGATAAACAGTTTTGCTCATCCTCCATTCCAAAATCTTCCCTGTAATTACCTTTTGTGTATTTCAACGGGAAGCTGAACGAAAAAACGCAGTTACACTAAAATTAACAAAAGAGATAGATGGTTATACCTTTTTGTTTGGAGTTGTCGCAGCACCTGTTTTTTAATCTACAGTTGGCGAGGATGGAGAATTAGGTGTTGTGGGCCGGGGGGGGATTTACCTCAAATCTCGTGAGTTTGCTCACTCTCTTTGTCTTTCCATCGCTTATCCGTCACTAAACCTTTGCATTTTATCCTAGCCTTCAGCACAGTTCCCACAGTAGCCTTCTAAGCGTGTCCAAGAGTGTTAGCCCCCATGACTGAAGAAAAAGTAAAAGAGGGAGCACGCGGGAACGGCCGCCACTCACGTCCCGGAAGAGATCAATCGAGGCCGACATTAAGGTACATGTCACAAATATCGTGTAAAGGGAGGGGTGTGATCACATAAGCGTTAATGGAAATTGAAGGGGAGGCAAGTTTCAAAGGCTCCGGTTAAGCTTGTTGACACATTTTAATCTAAGAAAGCCAGACGTGCGCCTCCCAACCCATTGCTTTGTGGGGAGATGTAAAGGCTGGAAAGTGCTTGGAACAGACTCCGCCCCCCTTACGTCCCTTTGAGTGCAATAGGAAGTGCCGTCGACATCACGGAGCGCCGTTCAAATCGGCGTTATTGTGGCCGGCGTCGCCGAAGCTCTATCTTAAAACGCGCACCTGGTTTCGTGAAGAGAACAAGTTCCAGAGTCCTTGCAAGTGGACTCGGAATCCTGCTGGGGCTTTGCAAATTTACCTTGATGCCTAAAAGGATTTTAGGAAACAAAGGCTTTTGTGGAAAATGAGGAGAATGCAATTGATCCTTTATTTGCATAATCCGTGGCACGTCAAAGCAGCTCATTTTCACCTTGGTTTTGAAATGAGTACTCGAGAAATTTTTGACATGGCCTATGAGGCCTATTAATTGAGCCAAACGTGATGGAAAAACTATTTTGTATCAGCTGGAGGAGTTTCCACCGGGAGAAAGGTCTTAAGACGAGACGGAATAGCAAAACTCGGGAAAGAGGAGGAGTGACCATCAAAGCCTGGCATCTTTGTTGTCTTTGAATTATTTGTAGTGACAAAGCCCTGAAGTGAAGCGACCACAAATCGACAGCAGCACAAGCATCCTGCCAATTAACAGGAAAGTGATCAAAGTTGATTTGAATGAAAAAAGAAGCAGGCGGACAGTTTGCGTCTAATTGCTCGCTGCGGTGGCATTGACTGATCCTCCAAGTGAAAACAAACAAGATTGGGAAAAGCACTTCAGCGCACAATGTTGTGTTTGTGTTCAGAAAAAAGAAAAAAAAAAAAAAAGTGAAGATCACCTTTGTGTAAAGACCAGTTCAGGGTCAGCCAACACCATAATCGCTTCATAAATTGAACTGTCACATCGGAGCCTCTGCAAGCGCTTAAGTTCTACATAAACATTTGCCGCAATGGAGCCAGATAAGCTGTACAGGCGTGCCAGTGGGAGATAGCGAATGTGAACACCCCCCCCCCCTCTCATGTCCGTTTGCATTCTCCTCTACTTCTCTAACCCCTGCCGGCCTTTACTACTAATTATAAGATTTAGCCGTAATCCTGTAAAAATCCAAAAGACCAACGCGTCGGCAAACGAGGCAACCCTCGCGAACGTGGTTCCCCTCCGCCCTCCTGGGACACTCGGGGTGTGGAATCGCAGGCGTAGCGGGAGGGAGGGAGGGTCTGGAATGACACGTTTAACTCCCAGCGGGATGGGTTAATGGGATAATACAGCCTGAAGGTCGATGACCTGATTTGGCGCTGTGGCCTTTTGGCAACCCCGCGCAAAGTAGCTTAGCCTCCCATTGATCCAGCCTGATGTTGATTACTTCAAAAATGGTTCCTCACAAGAAGTTGAAGACAATTCATCACCTTCTATTGTCTTTGCAGCAAAGGCGGTAGATAAGAGCACGCTTGGAGGCAGCCAAGGTCCTCTGGCTAATGACATCCACTTGAAGGTGACAAGAGACGAAGGTCCCGACCCCCATAAACCTTGTCGGCGGAGAGCTGTCAATCAAAGTGGAAGCGCCGTCGCCGGGCAGTTTATTGGCAAGACGGGCCAAACGAGGGCCGGGCCCCCGCCATGAGATAGACATTGACCCGCGTGATTCTCTGAGCAAGCATCTGCTGTGGGCGCAGGTACGGCAAAGCGAGGGAATGAGGGGGCGGAGCCAAATCAAACGGGTGTCGTTAATAGCTACCGATACGGCGGCAGATGGATGCTCGTATGTTCAATCGCAGGCCATTTGGATATTTTACTTGGGCTCGATGAACCGATTTCAGTCCTCTCAAATATTTATTTAATCATTCTTGTAGCCAACACCATGTCCACTAAATGTGCGAAAAATTAATCGATTAATCGGCAACAACTCGATTATCTCATATTTTTTTGATCGGGTAATCATTCTCGCAGCCAACACCATTAGACATGTCCACTAGAGGTGTGGTAAATTAATCAATTAATCGGCAACAACTCGATTATCTCATATTTTAATAATCGGGTAATCATTCTTGTAGCCATTTTATCTGTTTGTAGTAAAAATAATTCAGGAAAATAAATAATTCAGGAAAATAAATACTCAAGCTAAGTATTTAAATGCAGTAAGAAAGAATTTGTATTTCCTGTGACGGTCAACTCATCAAATCATCAACAAACAAGATTTTTTTTTTCCCACAGAATAGTGCAGAGAAAAGCTTTGAAGGAACGAAAACTTGAAGGGAAAAACATTTCATTTCCGTGTTGCTATTTCCAAGCCGGCCGGCCCCGCAAGAAGTAACATTTCATGTGGTGCCAGCTTGAGGCTACCCTGGAGAAAGCAGACTGCGGTAAACTGTCACACAAGCCAGCGCGGCGCCAGTAAAGCAAAGCTCGCTCGCCCGCCCACTGACCTCCATTTCCTGCCTCCCTGTGCACCTGCAACTTGGCAAAAAACTGCTCCTCAAGTTTGTTTGCTTGCTTTTGGACACCTGCATGTACAAACTCATTTCAAGCAGAGAGCTTTTCCTGATATTTGTCTTCCAATCCCCCCTAATGGGGGTGAAGTTGATCCATCTTCAATCTGCGTCAACAATTGTGTTTAAACTATAACCTCCGATGATGTCATCAAATAAACTTATCAGCAAAACGTAGCTTCAGTCAATGTGTGAAGATTGTACAATAGAGAGTCAAAATAAAGACTGATGCCCTTCTATGGTTTCCTTTTTTTTTTTCTTTTTTGGCACGGGCAATTTCCTTCCCAACACGCAGCGTCCCGGGGAGAAGCCCAACGAGGTGTTGTCACGACAGCACAAACTACGTCGCCTCCTCGGCCGTCGAGATGCTTCGGCGGTGCTGTGACAACCTTTTAGTCATTACGTAGTGTGAGGAAAGACTGACTGAGACAAAGCTGCTCCAGCTGCTGTCATTTTAGAGAGGCGACGACATTTTTTTTCATTGGGGGGGAGGGGGGGGGTCCTTAACTCCTAATCGCCCTTCCACTCCTTCCTGCTCACCTCGTCTTGTCCCAAAGCCCAGCACAATACATCAACGGCTGTCCACGCCGCCGCCCTGTAATAACTCGATCGTCTCTGGAGACGGATGTCGTCTGGATTCATGAGACAACATTTTTTTGGTTTACCTCTAATCAATTGAGCCACGTCCAAACAAAATGAAGACACAAAAAAAGCTAAACTGCATTAGCGTCACTTTTGAAAAGGAAAAACGGAAACAGGTTTGGACAAGTCCGAAACAAAATCGTTTGAAGCAGCCATTTTTCGGTGACTCATTTTGACAATAGGAATTTATCCAAAGATTGGAAATAATGAAATTGTTTATTCAAATAAGCAGGTATGTATAATAAAATGCTAACTTTTGTCTTTATTTCTTTAATGCGGACCAAACACGGCGTCAAAGTTTTCCCCCCCCGGAAAAGCTGCTCGCAGCTTTAACTCTAATTGTGTTCATTTCCATCACTTTTAATGATTTTAAATAGTAGTCTTTAAAGCTGCATCTTAGCGAACAACTTTCATTTAGCTTTACAGTTGGCTGGCCTTTATGTTCCTCTGAAAACTACCTTCGGAGCCACAGAATAAGGAGAAAGGGGGGCAAGGGGGTGGGCTGGGTTAAGATGGATGTGATGAGGGAGCACATCAGTCCACACACACAATGGCTATAATTAATCATCAAGTGTGCTATTTCTTATCAGGAGATTATTTCGGAGAGAACATGGAAGAGGGGGATGGTTGGTTGAGGTCTGTTGCATTGCAGACTTTAGCCACAGCCCATTCGGCTGGTCTAAAGAAAGTTTTTTTTTCTCAGCAGACACGCACCAAAAAAAAAAAATCAATTCAAAGCATATCTACGAGAAGCAGAGGTGCCGCCGATGAGTGCCTGTCACCTTTAGCTGACCTTTTAGCTAGCCTTAATTTGTTTGCGTCCATCACGAAAAGGATTTGCAACAGGATGACATGCATCAAAACAGCTAAGAGGAAGTCAAGATCGTGGCAGTATAATCCTGCGGCCGAGGAATATTTCTCTAAGGAAAAGGTACGCTCTACAGTCAGATCTCAGAAACTTCTTTTCATTTCTTAACATGGGGAAACTCCGAAACGTCAGGCTAGGTGTTTGGGATGGCGCATCCTCGCTAATGACTCTGAATATCACTCTACATTTGGAAGATTCCAAAAATGTCAACTTGAAAAAAAGCTAATATGTCAGAACATACAGAAGCGGTTCGCAGGTGGCCTTTGTGACTCAACCTCGACAGATTGCCATTGCGGGACAAAAAAAAAAAAGGGAGGACATCCAGTACCAAAAGGAGGCCACTCCCAGTTCGCCCAGAAATAGGAAAACTCAAATGATATAATAGCTTTGCAATAACAACAGTGTGCTGGCATGAATTTTGAGGAGACATGTGTGACGTGTTGAATGCGGCAAAATAAAAAGGAAATAGAAAAAAAATAATCGTGAATATTTTGACTGCTATTGAAATGACGATTAATAAGAACCGCAGAGTCCTTTCAAAACAATGTTTTTATTCAGCTACCGAAAGTCAAGCGACCTAAACACTTCATCTTTTCTCACGGCCACTCCCTTATCTCTTTTTTGCATTTATTAAATCCTTTTTGAAATTGTTGTTTCTCAATAGCATCTCAATGGGATTTTACATTGACGTTAGCATTAGCATTGACAATATTTTGAAAAAAGTCTGGTATTTAAATCGACAACGTGTGAACTTTGTTGCTGTATGTTTAGTTTTACAGTAAACTCCAACTAGAGTGTCATTAAAAGTACGCTCACAGATGGCCGAATCGCATAAAATCATCGCATGCTAGTAGCGCAAGTAACATGGCGCAGTCAGGGTAATTTGGCAATGTCGGGAAATGGCGCTTTCACACACACAATCATTATTTAAGATCGAGAGGAAGCGAAATCTAAATGACTATTTTTGATCTAACCAAGCTTTACCAAGGTATTAAATATCATAGTTAGCTGCAGAGGCGAGCAGCCACCAAAGGCTTTCCTCCTTGACAGCCCACTTTGTTCCTCATCACACTCCATAACCCAACCGACGGCCATTTGTCACTCATCTCGCCAGCACAAAGGCTGTCCTTGCCTCGTTGCCCCCCTCGACTGACTTGCTCTAAATCTTTCAGCAACGACGGCAACGGCGTCGGGGTTTTCCTTCTACAGACAGATTCGGAATGAGCTCGATAACCCCCGCGGCGATTTCCGACCCAGCGGGTGTGCCTCTGCAACCCTCCGCCACCCTTTGGTGCTTTTGTGCAAATGGCAGCACATTAAAAAACATAAATAAATAGAGACGGGGGAGAAAAAAAAAAAAAATGCTGAGGCGGAGAGAACGCCGCTGTTTATCCACTGCCAGATCTGCAGATGAGCTGACCGACCTAAAGCAAGCAAAGCTCGGGGGCAAAATGAGATTCCTAATCCCAAACAACATCCGAACATGCGAGCGTAAGAACACAAGCGCGGCGGCCTTTATTTAGACAGGCCGCCATGGCAAACACAAGGAGACAGCCAGGACAAATGTCAGCCTTGTTTGGCTTGCTCACAATGCAGATTAATACGGGCCGGGCCCGACATGATCTTCTTTTAGAAGAACAGATGTCAATTATTGGTCATGGGTTGCTAAAATACCCAGAATAATTTTCCACGTCTGAATCTGAACGCTATGTCGGAGAAAGCTAGGGCAGGCTAGAAAAGCAACGGATCCAAAAGCGATCTGGTATGATGAACTGATTTACATCGGATCCAGAATAAATGGCCAAATACTTCAAGTGTCCACCTGGTGCTGAAGGAAAGCAATTTCCAAGTTACCGTTCAGCTGACTCAACCTCAGTCGCCGGCTTATTATTATTTACATGGCAGGACGTCAGCTGGCACACTTTCTCCGCAACAAGATCTTGGCACCGGGGCAATTGCACACTCAACCAGAGCTGGCGTCGGTCTCGGCCCGCCCGCCCGCCCGCCACCATCCCCCGCACGTAAACCTATAAAAACAGCAAGCCGTGACGCAAGGCCGCAAGGTATTTTGGGAAGTAGTGTGTGGGTTTCCAGAGTGCGATCAGGGGAAATTTTTAAGCGGCTGATTCCACTGTATTCCAGCATTCCAGCAGAGAAGCTATTTATGGCTTTACGAGACACAGCAGACCAAAATACCGCCTGGTTGGAGGAAGAGGGAGCGTGACACATCTGACACAGTAAGCGCTAGGTGCTAAAATGCTGCTGCGTTACAAAAAAAAAAGTGAGTCAAGCTTATTTTGAGTTAATTCCAAGAGGGCCATTTGGGGCGTGGCTAAATGGGCTGTGTTTACCAATTTATACGGCAAGCACAAAATGAATATTTGAATATTTTTGGCCTCGGGGCTTTGGAGGGATAAGAAAATGCAAAAAGCGTTTTAACTAAGTTGAAATGCTGAGTCTCCGTCACTCATCTTGGAGCATTCCTGCTCTCGAAACACCAGTCCCACCCGATCCAACCGGGTCCTCACATTGTGATGTCACAAAGTGAGGAGCCGCCCCCTGCGGACTCAACTCACACCGTGTCTTTGCATTTTGAGTTGCGGTTGTTCAAGTAATTGCTGATTAAATGAGGGTTTTTTTTCTGTGATTTTGGAAGAGGACATTGAACGCACCTCGAGTCTACCAACGAACGTATGCGAGTACAGCAAAAAAAAAAGCCACCAAAATAATTCATAATTCATTATAAGGTGATTTATAATCATATATATGCTTCGAATTAACTGCGGAAAGCTTAAAATAACCCGATAGCGCCTTTAAAGACACCTACAGGACAGACGACAAACAAAAAAGGATAAAAATGGAAACGAATAAAGTATAACATTAAATCTAGTCTGTCTGATGAGGGATATTTTGGCGGGAAGTAAAAACGGTTGGTTAAGCGTGCTTTTTTTTGGTGTTAAGTGTGAAAGCGGCGCATGTTTGCAAGATCCGTCGCGCGGCAACTCGTTGCCCTAATCGTGCGGAAACTGTGACTACTTACAGGAGCAATGAGGGAAGTAATGAGAAAGTCATTTTTACTCATTTCAGCCAGCCCCGCTTCCTGTCTGCGGCCGTCGTCCGCATCATTACCAGCAGCATCTCCAACGAGGAGGGGGCGGGGCTTGATGTGGCCATCAAGCTCATACTGCCTTCCTGTTGTCGGGATCCAAAGTGGTTTTTGGATTTGACAAGCAGCAGCCGCTAGTCGGTTAGCCGAGCCATGCTAAGCGGCCTGCTTTAATCTGCTTCCAACAACCAAAGGGTGGCGCCAAAGAGTAAACAAACTTGATTTGTGTCCTTTCATCTGTCAATGTGATGTTTGTGTCACTGTATTTTTAGGAAATCGAATTTGCTCAATCAACAACAAAAAAACTAGCGTCGATCGGCAGGGTCATCATCAAGACCCGTTAGCTTTGTCGACAAACTGAACGAGGCGCCTCCTCCGAGCGGCGGAATGCTCACGCCGAGAAAGAATTGCGAATGGCAAGAGGCCGCGTGAAAATTTGACGCTTCCGCCCAGGGGCACATGAAGGAACAGGTGCCCGTGAAATTAAAGTCAGGGGAGGTTTGAAGGGGGGGAAAAATGCAAGGAGGCCAGGATGCTGCAGACAGCAGATTACCTCTATATGGCACCGGGGCCACTGGGGAGCCGCTGAAGCACCCACGGGGAATACGCCAGCACAAAATTGCCAATGACATCTGGACATTTTGTTCTGGACTGTTGGGTGATCCCAAGCCTTTGTGATATGTTTTTCTTTTCTATCCAAAGATGCGAGCGGTTGCCATTACTGTGCCCCCCTGCGCTTATTATAGATTCCATTAAGATGGCAGTTAAATTGGACGTCGCGCCATAGCGCCCCCCCCCCCTCTCGCCCCCCTCCCCTCCCCATCTCCATCAGCTCAGGAGTATGCTGTTTGTTTTAAGACGCCGCGATGCTGAGTCACACAAGTGCTCAAGTCTTCCAGGAGATAACAGATAAATTAAAATGTCAAAGCCACCAAGAGGCGGCTGTTCTGTCCCAGAGAAATACAAACAGGAGAAATCAAAGATAAATCTGTCTCATTGGAAAGGTTCACTGCTTAGTTTGGGGAATAACAAGGCAGGAGGGATTGATTTAACAACGGGCTGCTCGAGAGTTTGGGTTGTTTCGGGAGACCGTCCCGTCCAATGTCTGTCCAAGCTCAAGAAGAAGAATAGATTTTAATTAGAATGCAATAATAATAATAATAATAATAAATATAAAATTTGAATATATAACATAAAAATTATATAGAAAATATAACAAATTAAAATATAAAATAAAATATATAATGTAAAATGTAAACTAATGAAATTTAAAATATAAAATAGTAAAATATTATATAATGACGAATCTGAGACATGCCTTGTCACCATAGAAGTGTTGACAAGAGCCAGGCTGGTTTTAGTAGTACGCAAGCAATGTTCCAAGCTATTCTTGACCCAAAACTACACTTAAAGACCAAGTCCAAGAAGTACCTTAAAGGGCCCTTATACTGGTCTTGACATGATTACTGTGATAACCGAGCTGATACAAATGTAGCAAACTACCAAATTCCATCTCCAAACTTTCAACCTCGCATCTTGCCAGAATATCTCAAGGTGGCAAATCCTTTAATTCTTTCCAACGACAACTCCGAGCAAATTTTGTCAAGCATCCCACCCTACAGCGAATGCGATCTTCCCACGGCAGGCTTTTTTTTTTTTTTTTCTTTGCACGAGTGAAGAAAGAGCCCATTTGAAATGAAAGATGAGGGCGATTGCGTTACATTACTGTGAGGTTCCCCTCTCCGCTTAGGCTGATTTGTGAGCGCGTTCCGCAATGTTTCCGGCGCACGCCCTTCATAATGGATGCACTGGGCCTTGAATTGTTGTGCGGTAGAAGCAGTTCAATTAATAGAGCAGTGCTATAAAATAACCATCCGAGTGACAAATGGGCGAATGAATAAGCATTTGTTGGAGGGAGGCAAATTTATTCCGGCAAATTGTGCGCTTTTAGGGACGCCGAGTGGTGTCACGCCAACGCCGTTCTATCTCACATATCATCGACTGGCACATTTGAATATTTATAGCTACATTTAGGCCGGGCGAGGATTATCGCTGATCGTTACGGGCTATAGCGCTAACGCTAGGTGTTAGCAGGGCCGATAGGAATGAGAGCGAAGGCCTGGAGCTCCACGTGGAGGGATAGAGAACACCCTCTCGTCGTCAATATGCATCTTGAGAAGACGCGGATGCAAGCTGCGGGGATGAATATACACGAAGGATGAAGAGGCTGGTGAGTAAGAGTAAGCGTTGCCGCTTTCGGAGCCCACGGTGTTCACTGCATGCTGATTAAACACTCGAGTGCACGATGACTAAGTCGGGGAGTTTTTTAATTTACACTCGGCCGCGTCCGGCGGGTCTCCTCGTCTTAGGCGAGGCTGCACTTTTTAAACTCGAACGCAGGTACGAGACGTCGATTGAAATCCACTCACAAGAAGCCTTGGAGGTGGAATATCTTTTTTTTTTTTACCCCATGACCAAATAAAGTCACGCAACACTTCAGAATTGGAACCGTCAAAGACACACAAGACAATGAGCTGTGTCCAGAGTGCGGTTCAACTCCAGTTTCAATTATAAGCCACAAAATGAATTAAGAGCTTTAAAGACATTGCCGTTCCAGTGGCGGTATTAACCCGGTGCTTCTCATTAGTCACCTCTGGCTGATAAAGAGTTGGGGGGTGGGGGGGGAGCAGCCTTGCACACAGACCCCCCCCCCCCCCCCCTCTCTCCGACAACGGGTGACAGAGTAGATGACACCGCTTCATGAATAGTAATGGCCGCCAACACGTCCCGTGTGAGGAGTGACGGATTCCTGTGTCAACAGGGCCCATGGCTAGGGAAAAGGGACTGTGACAAGTGACGGAGACGTTCTGCAGGCTGGAAGAACGGGGAGGAGACAGAGGAAAGGGCGACGGGGGGGAGAGGGGAGGGGGATCCAGCCCTGACATGAAGGCTGCATCATAAGATTGTTTGTCAGCGCTGCCGTCTTTGCCTCCCAGAGAGTGAATAAATAAAACTTGTTTGCGGGGAAAGAGGGTGAGTTTGTTTTGTTGGGTTGTTTTAAAGCGCTAGGCCGAAACTATCAGATGAGTGATGTCACCCACGGCCTTCTTGGCGGGTGCGCATGTGGACAGTCGGATCGAGAATGGGGAAAGGCTAGCGGGGCCCATTTCTTCTCTGTTATTCGAGTCCATTGGGCAAGAAAAGTAATTTAAACTCATTTTACTATTAAAAAAATCGATGGCTTGCAAATTTTATGATTTATAAGGAGAAGAAAATGTGTGCGTACAAGTGTGTGTGTGTGTATGCGTGCAGACTCTGGCGCCATCTTGTGGTCTTCTAGAGCATTCTCGAAAGAGGCCCTGATTGGTGCGAGGAGCAAAATTGATGCATGATGCAAATTATGGTTCAGATTTTCCTTTTGGAAATTTTACGACTTCGGTGAGTTCACGACCTTTAAAAAAAAAAAAACATCAACAACGTATGAAGTGATTTCCCTGACTTGGCTATGCCAAGGACGTCTCAAGCAAAGAGAACTCTTTTGTACAAAGTGAGCGCTCGTGTTGCTAATATTGGATCTCCCTCCCTCTAGATTTGTCTTATCACACACAAAAAACGTGCAGCGAGGCTGACACGTCGCGTCGCCGTTTGTCAGACAGTCCTCCGAATGTTTGGTGTCGCCCGCACAACCTCCCCCCCTACCGAGGACTAACACTTGCGCTGATCAAACTGAAGGAACTCTATTTTTTTTTTCCCGCCTGTGTTGTCACAAACATTGCGATACGCGCCTTGTGCAAGCCGTCAAAGGTTTATTGGCGAGCGACTGCTTTTCCAACTTTAATTAACTCGTTCACCGCCATTGACGAGATTAGATGTCAAAAGTCATTTTGTACTGGGTTGCCAATGAATACGCTAAGAAATCCTTCCTGAGCTTCATGTGTTGCTATTTCTTATCTGGAGGTTGAGATTTTCTTTTCATGTGAATCTGCTTGTACACAAATTAAATGTATTTTCTTAGATTGGCCTCTTAATAAGGAAGAATAGCAGCTCGTCGGTTGCCACGGAAACCACGGACGACCACAATTCACAACAGCGTGTTTTGGTGGCGCGAAGAATGGAGGACAATACCCGAAGCATTGATAACAGTGTTCCATTAAATCCCATTGAATCAATCATTCCTCCGATCACTGTTCATCTTGTTGTTTGTCACCCCCACTTTTTTTTCTTTCTTTTTCATAGTGGGGGTGCGCTGACAGGCGGCGGCGCTATCATTTATTGTCTTGTTTACGGCAAACACGGGAGGTTAATGTTCTTTTTTTTTTGGCGGACGGCTCGCGCTTAAGGAATCAATTTGACTGGACAGACTTACAAATTGCATAAAGAGACAAAGTTGTCCTTGGAGTGCGTCTCCATTGATTGATGGCTGGACCAAGTCGTGTCGTAAATCCTGCCAGGTGCCAGGGAGACAAATCAGTGGCACTATTTGCTTATACCGCTCTTATCGGCGCCGCTTGCACACTAAACGGCGTGCCGATTCAATCCGTTCAAAACAAAAGCAAACTCTCGCGCACGAGCGGGATGATTGAACACTTTATATGTAAATTTGACAGGAGATTTGAATGGCATGACTTTATTGGATTAAAATGCTGTATGGCTAAACATTTTTTTTTCTGATGTCAGGAGCTAGGGCGCTAGTGCTAAGAAAAGGCCCAGGCTTCCCTGAGGGAGGCCACATGACTGTTTGTTCCAGGAGAGAAAAAAAAAAAAAAGTATTTTTAACAACAGTGGCCACCAGCAAGGCTTCACCACCATCATCATCATCATCACCACCAGACGGGAAAGATTACGACAGCTCTTTGCAAAAATTCGGACATTAGCTACACCGTCGTCCGTAGGTGTCAAACTCAAGGCCCGGGGGCCAGATACGGACCGCCACATCATTTTATGTGGCCCGCAAAGACAAATTGTGCATCAACTTGTGTTGATACTAAAATTGCAAATTGTCTTCACTTTTAAAAAATAGAGCTATTGCTCAATTTTTATTACCATGCATCTTTTTAAAATATCCGTTTTTACTTGTCTCTGATTTCAAAACTTGTTATTCATCAGTTTGGCGTGTCGTCTATACTGTATATCATATATTAACCGTCATAATGGACTACGATTACGATGCGGCCCACGATAAAAATGAGTTTGACACCCCTGCAGTCAGTAATTAGCTGTAGCTGTACACATCTGACGTTCCAACCAAAGCAGATGCTAAGCTAGCACACGCTAGCATCCAAATCCTAACAACACACGCGAGGAAGCGAATGAAAGTCAGGCCGTCCTGGCTGACGATGCAACACCGCCCGCCGCTAACAAGGGAGCTCTTCTATTTCCTTCTCTCTAACAATTAAAGAGCAGGCAGGGAGGGGGGGAGCGCTTATTGATTTCCAATGGCGTTCTCTCAAGTGAGTCCTGGGGTAAGGTGACCATGTCTACGCTCCACGTGATAAAAAAAACTCGCCAGTCATCAGGTAGGGAGGACGGCGTGACCCCTCCGTTCCAAGTGGCCGGGGAAGGAAAAGACCTCATTGATTCAAAATGGCTCCCTTCCAATCTCCATGTCAAAGCAACAGGTGGGTGCATCTTCTATTTTAGCCATTTTTTGTCATTTCACGGACGTATTCCAAGTCTCAATGGTTTTTGTAATGTCAACAATTACATAAGATGGGAGAAAAAAAATCCCAAATTGGGCATCACGCCCAGCCAGTGAACGTCGCCAAAAAACATGCGGAAAAGAGCAAACATGGGCGTGTGGAACACTTTCTGCGTGTTTCCAACAAATCCAAACGAATGGAGGTGTCCGTGTTTTGGCGGCGTTTCAGCGTCCGCCAAACAGAAACAGCAACAACCCGCCATGGAGAGCAAATGCCAAATTGCACGCGTGTTAAGCAGCCCCCTTTCGGGACGGGAGGGGGGGTTTGTGCATTTTGTAATTATTCTCAGGCCAAGAGCGCGAGCCTTTGGCTTGTTTACCACAAACAGCCTATGATTGCTTTGTAATTATCTCGCACAAAATGTAGAATTTGCCGGCAAGCCCCAAGACCGCTCTGTGCTCATTCCCTTTTTCTGTCCTTTCAAAAGGCGGCGTGCGTTTATCCCCGGGCCCCCGCTTCTATTTCGGGGGAGGTGGGACGTTAACGCGACGAGATGACGGGTTAATGAAGCTCGACCGCAAATCGGCCTTGTTGTGGCGCGGCGATCATCAGTCGAGCTTTTGGGAGTGTAACCTTCACCCAAAGAGCGCAACGTTTCCCCTCTGTGAGGCTTAATGAGACATTAGCCGCACTAACAAATGGCGGACGAGGACGTGAAAGTGACTTTCCAGGTAAAGGCCCTTAGCCGCCGTGTAATCAGTCCCCGAGTGCAGCTAAAAGACGGAAAACGACGCACGGTCTGCGTCTCAGCAGCTTGCCGGCGGCTTTTACGGCGGGCCGCGGCGGGCCCATCGGGCGGCATGTTACATCTTAATATGCCTCAAATAGAACACATAATCTGCTTTTGTTGTCAGCTAGTGGGCCGTGATGCACACAATGAAGCCCGTTTTAGCCGTTGCGTGGCACGCCGCGATACAGACGCGTCCCGCTTTCAATTTACACCAGGCGAGCTGGAGTCATTGGGAGTTTAGGGCTCCCCCTGCAGTCATCAAGTGGAACTGAACGCTAAGCCAGGCGACTTTATTGACGAGCGCGTTTTATATACAACACCTAAAAGCATTTACAAACAGAACTGAAGACAAAAGTAGCTAACAGAACACTGGCAACCTTTAAACACGCAAAGTAAATAAATCGATTGAAATCGATTTTAAAAATGCTTAAAATAACTTGTGTAGGAAAAGAATCGAATTTTTAATCTGGATTTAAATGTATTTGTACTTGAGTCCGTCCTCATCAGTTTGCAATTTGTTCCATTTCAATGCAGCATCACAACAAAATGCTGCTTCACCATGTTTGCTTTAAAACCCAGTAGGGCACTACTCACCATCGAATATTTTTATTATTTTGATTTATTTTCGATTATTCCATCGATTAATCGAATAATTGGATACACACGTTTGGTATCAAACTACTACTGATCTATATCACATGTCCTGAATAACTGAGGATAAGTTCTAAAACAAATCCACAAGCTTATTTACAGATTTTGGACGACCCACGAATAGGCTGGGGATCGCTGTATTATCGAGTCCTAAAGAAAAAAAAAACGATGCCGTGTTCTATTGAGAGCAATAAAGACATCCACAGACAGTAGTGGATAGATAGATGGACGTGACCAGCTCTCGCCGGGCCTCCCAGCTCAATTAGCTCAACTCTTCTGCCATTGTTATTTTGTTGTCTTTTTTTCGCTGAGGGCGAGAATCTTCCAACATCACATTGGCCGCTCTGTCGGCGAGCTGGCGGATGAGTCAGTGCGCTCCTCACATGCTGATTTGCACTTGACGTGGGTGGGCCGTCTGTACCAGAGGAGCCCCGTGGCGCTCTTTGCGCCACCTGAACCAATTAAGCCGCCTAAACTTCACTTGGAAAAGAAACTCCACGAACGAGAGGAACATTTCATTTTTTAAAGGGTTGATTTTGGAAACGATCGTAAAAGCTCCGCCCAGATTTGATAGTGTCGGTGTTGCTCAAGGACGGCCGCTTCCGATCGGATTTTGGTCGGCTTCCATTTCCTGGAAGTCGACTCCACGATCTAAAATGGCTGACTTCCTGTTCAATTTCAATCCAGCTCCTTGAGACTTTTTATGATAGACACGTTCAGCCAATTTCATGTCCATCACTTAAACTGATATTTTTTTTCCAAATCAAATCTTTTCATTATTATCCATGTCTTTCCTCGCTGATGGTTGAACTGAAATTGAAATGAAATTGAAGCACGTGGCCTTCATTTTAACTAAGTGACCAAATATGGCTCCTTGAGCTTTATTTGACGCATCGTCTGTTCTTGAAAGAAAGACTGGGAACGCCGAGTACTTTAACAGCCTTTATCCCAAATGTATATGCACTTTTCAAATCTTTCAAATGTTACTTCGGGCCACTTGGAAGAATTTCCCGCACCTGTGGGAACGTCGAGCTTCAGTCGAGAGCATTTGAGTCCAAACGGCGGCTCAAGGTGGGCTACTCGCGAAATGGAGAGCATAAATCATTGACGCCCCCCCCAAACACAGGACATGCTTTCAGGATGTCCTGAAGGAGGAAAGGGGGAAGAGATGGGATGCACACGTGTGTCTCAAAGGCGAGTGGGGGGGGGTGAAAAAAAAGAGCACTCAATGAAGGTGGGGGCAAAATGAAGTGAAAATGCTTCACCAGCAACAACTCAAGGCCAAAACGGATTTCAGCAAGCAATGAGGATAAGTTGACGGGAAAAAAGTATGCCGCGTCCTAACTCGGTGACCTACAGACGCCCACCTCCAGCAACCACAAACTACTCAACCACTAATGCTTAGTGGTTTCCATAGCGATACTCTGCCTTCTTAATTGAATCTTTCAAAAAGAAAATTCTAGCCAAAATCCTTTTTTCCTGGAATAATTTTGTTTTCTCAGATTTGTGTGTTTTCTACAGTCTCCACAGAAAATTGTTTTTTCAATCACCAAGCTTTTAGCCTCCAATATTAGTTGAGCACGATGCCGTTTCCATGGCAACCAACTCAAACGTTTTGCCACTTGACGCACAGTACTGCAGTATTTCCTTGAGAACTTGGTACAGTCCAAAACAGGACTAAAAGGACAAGAAGATTGAAGGGCTACTGCATAATTATTACAAAATGGGAATTGAAAAGACAAACTTTGATGAGAACGTCACTGATAGCGGCAAAATGAAGCAATCGAGGCCAGTTATTGGGATTTGTTGTGAGTTTTTTTTCATTCTGGCAGGCGTCCATTTGGTGCAGCCAGCGGGCATCAGCTGGGTAGGAGTTCAGAAAAGCAATTAATCTGCCGCAGAGGTAATCAAAAGGAACACCTTGGTAGGGGGTGGGGGTGGGATGGAGGGGGAGTCGCCGGCTGGGGCGTGTCGGATGGGGATGCGATAGTTTCCGCGCCGCCATCAAAAAGGCCCGCCGCTGATAACGCTTCATTGTGTCATTCGAAGTTTTGCCAGAGTGTTTTTTTGCCTCCCGGTGAGAAGGCGAGGATGCTTCACGCCGCCACCGTCGCCTTTCATCTCGGGATTCCGCCAGGGATCAACAGATTGTCGAGTGGAAGGTGCTTTTTTTTTTTTTTTTGCCTCTCAACACAATCACAGGCAAACAGAAAGCAGAAACAAGAAAGCTTCACATCGCAATCCCGCTTAGCTTAATGCTAACAAATAATGTAAAACACCATTGACATGTTAACAGTTAGCATCAACAATCATGGTTTTCAGAGCAACTTATATTTGAATACAAACGGTGGGGCAACACACTGAGACATAATGTAACAATACTCAGAGGCACATATTCTTTATCCTCTCGAACTTCTTTGGTTGTGTCTCAATGATTATACTGCCAAGATTGGCACACCAGAAATTCAATATAATAATAAGTTTAATATCATAAAGTGTTAGTTTTCCTTATTATAAGAAAAACAATTCCTCTGTGGGCGGCTAGATTGAACTGATGGCATTTCCATTCATTTCAGTGGAGGGGAATTGAGATAAGAGTATGGATTAAACTTGTATCTCAAGACACCGCCGTTATTCTTACTAGTGGGTGAGTCTTCTGTTTCTTAAGCTATTCATGTTCCATTGTTTGTTTTTGTTTTCAGCAATTCCCAGCTTTTGACGACAACATGTTGCAGCCAGACGGCGAGCAGGTCAACAGCGACGACACTTCCAGCAAGTCTCAATTAGATCATTATCCATCCGTATCTCGGCAATATGTCGCTGCTCATTAAAGCGTTGCGTGGCGTTCGCCGAGCGTACGCTTGTTGATGAGCAAGGGCAAAAGTCAGACGGAAGGAAAAAAAACAACATTCTCCTGAAGCCATGAAGCAAAGTTTGCCGATGGCGCGGGAGATAACGCGGCCTCCCAAATGTCGTTCTTCTTATCTGTTCTGCCAGCCATCTTGAAGGCAGTCGACGCTCACACACACTCGCGCGCACACCCGTGCACGTAAATCAATGGCCGCTCCACCATGTGCTATCACGGGCCGACCAGACGAATAGAAAGGATGCAGAAAGTGGGCCAAGCAATACTCGGATCAATTTTGTGCTACGCGTTGCATTTGACTACTTAGTCACCTCCCAAATGTCATTAGCGACAATCACATGGTTGCAACTTACAGTTTTCCAATACTTCCAAAACACTACTTTTACACTTTGTTGATCGCAATTACACATTTTTATACAGTTGAATTTGTCGTGCCACCACTTATTGAGAGGAATCTTATTGCTACCCCAATTTCTGACAGGGTAGCGATCTAAGAGCCGAAATTGTTTCAGGGCTGTTGAGGACTGAAACTTTCAGCACCATGGACAGCAGCCCCAGAGAAAGAACGAAAGAAGCTGATGTTAATTAGGCATCGTGCTCCCGCCATGCCCACAAAGTGAAGGCGTGTGCCCCGAAAAGTGCTCACGGGTCCACACACGCACACACACACACACACAGTCCAAAGTCATTCATGTCTGTATGTGCGAGTGAATAATGCAGCGCCTTTTTAGCCAGCGCTCAAGCATGAGTGGCTAATGTGGCCACAAGGACGGCCTCTGTCAACATTTGCCTTTACTTGCTTCCTATTTATTTATTTACCCACCCAGTTGGATTTAGGGTTGGGGGGTGTGGGGGGTTTTCGGAGGCGGGTAAGGGTGAACAACATGGATGAGATGACCTGCTTACTTCAATTCATCGACTGTAATGTCGATTTATTGGGCCAAACACAAAAAGTTCAAATCAAAACTCGGGACCACAAACAACATCACTGATATCATATTTTTTACACTATTGAGTCTGTGATTAGAAATATTCTCTCTCAGTATTTTTATTCGTCAATACAGCTAATTTTCAAACTTAGCTTAGTGTGTGACGTCATGCATGCTGTGATCATGACGTCTCCGATCCGCTTCAAACAACAAAGCATATGAGGAATAGTTTTTCAGCTTGTATTTTATGTTATGTTACTTTGTACATATTGTATTGTATACATACACGGACTGTATATATATTGGTTCTTATGTATTTTTTTTTTCAAGTTATGATATTAGTAGCCTTGATGGGATGCATTCTTAGCATTCGTGTTGCATTCACACTAATGCTAAGGTTCAGTGTGCTTTATAGTCTACCGAACACAAAAAGACAGTTCTTTTATTGAGCGGCAGCTTGGCAACATTTTAAAGTCATTTCAAGAGTGGAATTAAAGAATAAAAGGACATTACAGTGTTAAATTAAAAATATATACAAAGGACTTTGAGACATAAGCATGCTTTGAAGTTGCTTTTTGTAGACATTAGCAGTTTTTCAATTCAAGAAAAAATGGATTTGTTGTGTGAGCGTAGCCCAAAAACACAATGAGTGCAACAAGTAGTTGACAATCGTCCCACCTTTGCATATGTACTTGCTTTGTTTGCTATATAGTTGCCGGAATAAGACACCCATTAAAGTATCTTTTTGCTTCTCTTTAATGTTGAGGTTAAAAAATGGAGTTTCCTGGACTAACTTTACGCACTGAGATGTTAAATGGACATTTTGGCTGACAATGCTAAATAGCTGCATTTGAATATTGTAAGTTAGCGCAAATGAGAACTTCAAAAGGGGGCTGAAAGTGAAACCTGGCAACCAACAAGTTGCACTCACACGAGCCATGAACATGGCAACCTGACCAATATTCACGTCGCCCGGATTGGGATTGCTCTTTTTTTTTCTTCCTCTTCACTGCATCTTAAATATTGACTCGGTTCTTCAAAGCACGCATTTAATTATTTTTTTTAAGAAGAAGAAGAGCAGTCGTTGGCAAAGTTTAATAGATTTTAAAAAAAGGAACATAGCTGGAGTTAATTAAAATGATTAATTCAGGTGTGCCTCACAAGAACAAGTGCCTATTTTTATGAATTTGTTTCACTTCACGAGATTTTAGCTTCCATTCCACTACAAAATCTATTCAAGCGTGTGTCAGACTCAGCGGCATCATGCCGGAGTGTCCTACCTGCTCGCAGCGGCTCTCCCACGTGAGGCTGACCGGTTCGTCGTCGCTCCGGCGGACCCGGGTGTCCATTTTACTCGCCAGGAGCGTCAGGGTGGGCGATCCTCGAGATCGGATTCCGGTCGACACAGCTGCGACGAGTTCTTCCAGCCGGCCTGTCTGGCTGCGGACGGAACCGTGCGGATGCAGGAGAGGCGACGAGCTCCGCCGGAATCCTCAGTCAGTCACATGGTGTGCTTCCCCACCCTCACTTCCCACTTCCCAAATAAAATGAAATAAAAATGATTAATAGCGCAAGGTGGATACAACGATTCTAAAAACTTTTTGGACATTTTAATTGTTTTAAAATTTCCCTCTTCCTATTCTGTGATGTTTTAGTTGAGTGACATGTGTAAAACTGCAAATAATTAAATAACTAAAACTTACGCAGTCGTCAACTTATTGTATACTATTCAATACGTAATTTGTTGTGATTAGCTAAAGTTGCCTCGTATCTCGGGGTTGCAGCGCCACCTGTCGTTCTGGCATGCGTCTCATACATTAATGGCAATGTAATGGCGTTTCTTGCAACAATATATTTGCGTATTTTAGCACCAGTGACGTATGAGTGCGCTGACTTGTGCGTTTTTGAGCTACGAGCCATTGCTTTGTGATGCGAGCCAACAGTTACAAGCAGGATCCAAATTGGAGAGCCGAGCTGACACACTTTCAGCTGTTTTGAGAAAAGGACAGCTCCAAGAAGATGGGCGAGATAATTTTACATTTAAAAGCAAATAAATTAATCCTAAAATGCACGAGTGAAGTGGGTGCAAAAGTGGACTCTGTCCCATGAGCTCCAACAACGGCACCAATTTGCCGGTCATATTAAAAAAATCATTGTCCTATTTAAATTCCAGGTTGGAGACTGTTTGCTTTAGATAAGACACCAGGGAGAACAATTTATGTGTTCTTCCATTGAAGTTCAAGTTCAGTGCCACCAGGCTTTAATTTCCTGGCCAAAAGTGACTTGAAGAAGAAAATGTTTGCATACCGGGACATCTGACTGTCATACGCATAGCTGTGAAAAGAAAGACTTTTTTTTTTTTTTTTAAGGGGAAACCAGGGGCAGCAAATACAAAAAACAGAAGGAGCCCTAACATTGAACCCTGTGGAACACCGTGAAGAGTGGGACTAAGGCCAACACAAAATGTCCTGCAAAATCTGACTGGAGAACCTCCATGACATTATAGTCATTCCCCAAATATTTCAACAATATGTGCCGCACTTGTTCCTGATTTTTTTCTTTTTTAATAAAAGGCAGCTTTGAAGACTAAATAAGAGAATGTTACTATTATTCAGTGTTTTCAGTCACTTTCTGTTCTTCCTGTTGAATGCATTACAAGCAAGATAATATTAGCACAGGTGCTATAATTCACAATCATTTGCCATGTTTATTGTAATTCCAGGTTTCAAAAGTATTCGTGGTATCGGTATGGCTGAGTACTCAAGACCGAATACTATTTGCTGTAGTATATACGGTCCGCCGCGATGGTCCTGTTATGGCAGCGGAAGAAAAGTAAGCGTCACCTTATCCGCCGTAGAGAAATGTTATCTTCCCGGCGCCGTAGAGATTAATTTAAAGATAGCCGAGCGGTGTCATACGCTTTCGCAGCGCGTCAGGGGAGGGCCAAGGTGGCGAGCGTACGACACGGCTCAGCTCATTTGATACATGCATCTTGTGTTTCCTCTCTCCGAGCTGTCTCGTTTTCTGCCCGGCCACGCGTGAAAGCTTCTCACTGAATCAAATCAACAGCCGCAGACACTTTGGTGACAATACGTCCGTCCGTGAGGCTATGATGCTCCTGCGATGAGGCAAACGGGGTCAAAGTTCACCGGGAATAAATGAGGTCGAATCGCTAGGGCCTCGTGCCTCGGCGCCATTCCTACGGGCCGCCTCGCCATCCATCAAGGCTAACCCGGCCTTCGTGTGCACCCGCGTCGCTTGCCCGGGCGGAGACGTCGCTGTCGTAGGCGGCGTGATGGAATTGTTCCCTCGTACCCTGACCGGAGGGGCTATTACTTCAAATTAGCATACAAATTCAAACCGGGACAGATGGATTTGTCACATTCCCGTCGCCATTTTCCCCAAAAAGATTGGCTGTGCTGTGTGCGGAAAGATGGGAGATAAGACACCTGGCTCGGACGAGGAGAAAAAAAAAGAAAGCAAGGAAAGAAAAACCTGAGGAGGAACAGCGGGTGGGTGGTTGGATGGACTTCCCAGAACGCTGAGGTGTGCTGCAATAAAAGTTTCCTGCCTGCAGTCATCAAATGATGATGAGGCGCCGGACGGCCAGGATGGACTCCGGGGGTGGCGGCGGATTGGAGCCGCTCATTCACACACTGCCCGCCCGCTGTGGCTTTGGGTAAAGTTAGTGAAACGGCGCTCGGGCAGGTTAGCTCCCATTTTGGCTCACGACACAAAATTAAAATAGTTGTGTTGTTATATTGAACAATATCAGCTGTGTAATTTACACTGCAATTCGTCACTTGCCACTAGATGGCGCAAATTATCCTTTCACTTGATGCACATGCAAAATGACGTCGAAGGAGCCTTTCTTATTTATTGAATGTCATTCGATAGGGGCAGGTGTACCTAATAAAGTGGCTTCTGAAGAGGTTTAAGCCAATGCTTTCTATTACAAGGAGAGGAAATCACTTTTGTGTGCACGAGTGTGTGCGACTCAGTTCAAAACACAAGTTGGCTCCGTAACGATTTTCATTTATAATTATAGCAGCCGGAATCGATGGGAAGTATCGAGCCTGAAAAAGTGTTCTTACCTCAGGATCAATTCCATATAATTTCCAGATCAGTGCCGACTAATGGCCTTTCTATTGGCTTCACTTTGGGAGGGATGACTCTCACTCTTTTTCGCTTTCTTGCTGGCAAAGCGCCACCCGCTTTTTGGAACAATGCAACAAAAAAAAATAAAACACATGCTAACCTCTTCAATTAGCACCTTGAAAGGCTTTTTCACACAAGTTGACGCAGATTGAGTCATACTCTCGTTCTCGCTCGTTGGCATATTTTTGACAGGGTACCATTATAGCCGACTTTAAAAAAACAGAAGCATAGTAGGCTTAATTGCTCATCATTACCAGAAATTTTTTTTTTTCCAAAAAGCGTATTTAAGCTTTTCGTAAGCCATAGCGAATTGATCTTAAAAGTTAAATACAACTGAAATGCGCTTAGGAAGTGATTCTGTCACATACCACTAGAGGGAGCCGAGTGACATCTTACATTTTAAAGGTCTGTGACTAAATTACAGACACTCTGGGTTGTTTTATACCAAAATTCATGTTTATTACGTGGAAGAGGCGTACATGTGACAGCAATCCAATTCTCAAAATAGATGAGCGGCGGATGCGAGACCTGACGAGATGGGAACTGTACCGGATGAAAGCCAATCTCGAGTTTCTTTTCTTCACAATTGCTTGGATGAGAGCTGGCTGTTGATGCGCTGCAACTGTCTCTTGGCTTCGCTCGGCGGGAAGTTGCTCATCTCGTAGTAGCGCGGGGCGATTTCCAGAAGCCTTGAAAAAAAAAAAACATCAATCATTAGTCTTCAAACTTTTTGATACGGGAGGAAGCTACTTGGTCATTTTCCAACATGTATTGAGCCAAAGCATATACTTGGCGTACGTAATATGCATCGCGTTTTCAGCGAATCGACGTCTCACGTGTTCTCACAACACTGATGGAGGAAGGAGAGAGATTTGGAAATGCAGGCACTATTTTGAGTTTGTAGCGCACACTGTGCCGTCGACAGTTTTCGAGCTTCAATGAGACTGCTTGAAAAAAAAGTGCGATCGCAGCGCAGTATGCATTCAAGCTTTAAGAGTTCAAGAGTTTAAGTTCCCAGCAGATTGTGTGTGTGACTGCAGGAGGTCTTTGGATTTAATCGTTAGATTTAAAAACGTTGGACATTATAAACGATGGGTTTTGCCATTGTAACATTGATAGTTAAATATAGAAGTAAAAAAGACTCTTAACGTTAAGTGAAATCTAGAAAGAAAATTGAAATAAAAATTTTTAAATCAAATTTTTAAATACCGTAATTTTCGGACTATAAGTCGCACCGGAGTATAAGTCGCACCAGCCATAAAATGCCCAAAAAAGTGAAAAAAAACCATATATATGTATATAAGTCGCTCCTGAGTATAAGTCGCCCCCCCACCCAAACTATGAAAAAAAAACGCGACTTATAGTCCGAAAATTACGGTACATTTTTTATAAAAAGTCTGTCTTTAATTTATTTCTAATGAAAAAAAAAATTTTATTCTGAAATGTCACTTTTAAAATTGTACTTCCAATTAAGTGGTAAATATGGTTGGATCATTTTTTTTTGTTTAGCAGGGACGTCGGTATCTGCTGAATACAATGCAACTTATTATAAATTAACTGACCAGTAAAGTAAGTCATCTGTAAATTAACTAAATTACTTTTTCAACATACTATCTGTGGCAACATTCCTCACGAGCATCGATAGCTGTAAAGAAGCAGATTTTCTTTGCAGTCAGGAAATAATCGTACCAACTGAGTTCAATTGCATCATTTCCGCATCGGTTGCGAATGATGAGCGTGTGGGTGGGACTCACCACTGCGGGTGGATGCGGCTGCACATGCGGATGTAGTTCTTGGCGGTGAGCACATACTCGCCGTAGAGGAGCCACTCGGGCTTTTGGCCCAGCGCGCTGGACGGGTGAAGTTGGACCACCTGCTTGTCCTTCACCGTCAAATAGTGACCGCTGCGCTCCAAGTGAGCAACCTGGGCAAATCGAGAAAAGTTTGTCATTAAACAATTCCATAAAATGCAAAATAACTCAGACCTGCATGAAGAAGCCGGTAAGTAGCGCGCGGCGGACGTGGACGTCGTCCCCTTCGCAGCTCCGCCGGGGCAAGCCCAAGCGCTCGGTGATCCGGCCTAGCTGGAGGCGCGCGCTGTCCGCCGCCATCAGTGAGCGATAGCTGACAAAGTTGTCGTAGCACCACTGCGACGATCGGTGGCCTGCCGAGGAAGGCGATCGGGTAGGAATCGGGATGAGGGGAGGGCGAGCACGGACTTACTTTGCTGGAAGGCGAGGTAGACGTTGAGAAGAGTCAGGTGGTCTCCGTCCGGGTGAGCCAGACGCATCTTGGCGTCGTCGGCCGCCTTTTTGGCCGCGGGGGGTCGCAAGAAGCACTGTGGGACTAAACAAGGTCGGGATGGGCCCACAGGGAGAAGTTAAGATGGGCAAAGTACAGACCGCACTTGAAAAAGCGAGAGAAAATTGGACCAACCTGACAGCATGGCGGTGATGAAAAGCGCCTCGTCCGAGCAACCCGACTCGCAGCTGGCGACCACCATCTTGGCCAGCTGCGGATCCAGCGGGAATTCGGCCATCATGGCGCCGAGATCCGTCAGGTCGCCGTCGTCGTCCAGCGCCTCCAAGTGGTTGAGCAGCTCAAGGGCTCGCATCAGGGTCTCGGGAGCTGCCGGGGAGGGACGGGACCGATTGTGCAACGACAAACATTGATGACGAAGGCCAGTGAATCTCAAATATTTGCATTCATTTTTATGGGTGATTTTTATTTCAGTGCAGTTTTTATTATTATTATTTGTTTGAATAGTTATCTGAGTATAGTATAACAAAATAAATATTTATATAATACGGACGACAACATTTAAGTTGTAATATCACCATTCACCACTAGATGGCAGACATGGCTTAGTTGCACTTGTTCTGTGCTCCTACATAGTAGCACTGATTAAAAAAAAAAAAAACTGTGGTTCCATGGTCGAAATGGTTAAAGAAAATATTGGGTATCACAAAGGCTTTTCCTGAATGTTTGACTCCCAGCACATGAACTGAACTGTACTACACTCACTGCAGGCCAAACCCACATTAAACCTGGTTGCGGCTCAAAGGAACTTCTTTTGTAGATGTCACGAGGCAAATGAAACCATCGTCCGATAAGTCAATGGCGTTTGGGGCTGATTAGCTCGACAGCACCCCCCCCCCAACACACACACGCACACACACAGTGGCGGGAACGGGCAAACAAAACACGCTGTTAAGTCTTTATATCACAGCGCGTCGCCTCTGGAGACACATCCCTGGCTGGCCCATTTACTCGGAGGCGGGCGCATAAAAATCGATCGGAAGCCACGAGATATTATAAAGAGTCTGTCCAGGACTCAAAGCTAGCGGCGGCTTCCAGGAGCTTGTTAGGTTGCGGCGTCAATGCCACCGGTGCATCAAAGGAATAAAAAGTCATCTTTCCTCGCCACTTGAGCTCGTTCTCGCTTGGCCGGTCGACGAGGCCGATCCGATATGTTGACGCTTCCATTTTGTGAGGAATGCGGGGGTGATGGTGGAGGTCAGTCACTGGAGGAATATAAAGGAGGAGGCAATCGTCGAGGCGATAGCGCCGCTATTGATGTAACCAATTTCGTTCGCAAAATGGCGCTTGCCATGCTGGACGGAGGTGGGGGGGGGGCCAGTAGATGGGTTTAATCTCGGAGGTGAGATGAAAACTATATTATGGCGAGGAGGAAAAGGGGGGAGGCGGTCTCCTCGCGAAGATGTAGTAACGCACGCTCTCACAGGGGAATCTGCTTGGCCTAATTCTGCCGTGATTCACAGCAACCGCCGCGCAAACTGCTCATCAAAACCGCAAGCGCTCCGAAAATCTCCAAATATGCCGCATTTGATATCTGCCGGGATCATTTGATCTCGTCATCTTTCGCCGGCTCCCGAGTGACGCGGCGGATCCTCATTTCAAACGGCCGCGGGGTTTCAGAGCGTCTTCTAACTGCGTTTGTATCGATTAAAACGACACTGATCCCAATCACGACGACGCCGTTGTCTGATATCAAATCAAACACGAGACGACGAGAGTTCCCTCGCTGTACGGCGGCTCATCTGTTGCAGCGTCGCTTGATTGCAGATGGGTTTTTTTAAATCTGATTTTTATTTCATCTTCTTTTATTGAATATGAAGCCGCGCCATGTGCGTTAAAGTAAAAGTCAGTGCTAATTCCTGCTAGCCCCTCTATGACATTTCACAGTATTTGTTAGCAATAAGCTAACTGACAGTTACGTGATTTGGTGCTCAAATGTACAGAGTTGAATTCTATTTTGGTTAAAGTAAAAGTAAATTAGCAAGTTTTTTTTTTTTTTTTAGTAAATTAGCAAGTGCTAATACCTGCTAGCTCGTCTCTGACATTTCACAGTACTAGTTAGCAATAAGCTAACCGACGGTTACGCGATTTGGTGTTCAAAAGTAGTGTTGAATTCTATTTCGGTTAAAGTACAAGTAAATTATCAAGGTTTTTTTGTAAATTATCACGTTAATAAGTGCTAATTCCTGCTAGCCCGTCTCTGACATTTCACAGTATTTGTTAGCAATAAGCTAACCGACGATTACGCGATTTGGTGTTCAAATGTACAGCGTTGAATTCTATTTTGGTTCATGTGTCACTCTTAAAACGCACTTTTTCAGCTATTGTAAGTGGATCTGGAATCCTTTCACGCTAACCTGGTGGATCCATGAAGTCAAAACGCACCAGGTCGTCAATTCCCAACTTCTTCAGCTGCAGCACCGTGGAGCCCAGATTGGACCTGAGGATCTCTGGGTAGGCGTTGTCCTGTGCCAATTGAAGGTACAGTAAGCAAAGCATGAGATTACTTTTTCTGAGATTTACCGCGTCCTACCTGCATTTCTGTCCTGTAGGTTTTTTCCGTGTATAGGCGGAAGCACTTCCCGGGACGCGTGCGTCCGGCTCGGCCCATCCTCTGTTGCGCCGACGATTTGCTAATGGCCGTCACCAGAAGGGACTCCACTCGGATGCGAGGGTTGTACACCTATCCGTGCAGGAATTCAGCACTTTATACGATGAAATAAATCCAAATAGTAATAAATCAAGCTTTGCCGACCTTTTGCTTGGCAAATCCAGGATCGATCACAAACACGACACCGTCGATGGTGACGGACGTCTCGGCGATGTTTGTTGACACGATGACCTGTGTGGCAAAATGAGTCTTCATGACACTCGTAAAACAGAGTCTGTGAAACCAAACTGAGGCAAGGAAAAGTTATATTTGCAAACAGAGGAGGAGACAGAATGTCCAGCGCGTCGCGGGATCAGTTTTGATGACAATTATCCCCACGGTAAGGCCGGCGATGAGAAATGACAGTCAAATGAGTCATCGCAGCCGACGGGTCTCTGGCTGTCAGCATCCACGCAAACGGCACATCACGCGAAGGCAAAAAAAAGCGCCCGCCGCCGCCGCCGGGGTGAGTTCTACTTATATAACGAAAGCCCTTTTAGATTCATCACAGCACTCGGGACTGTGACGGCTGACTAATGGCCCACTCCAACTGGCAACTGCCTCTCTCGAGTGTCATAACTTAATGTGTGGGTGGGCGTCGGGCGAAAGAAAAAGAATGCTTCTTTCGGGAGCGTCGGCAACTCGTGGTTACCTACCGCCGCTGAGATGAGGCCACCGTGAATCTAAATAAGTGGGAAAAACCTTGGAGGATTATTAGGCTGTATTCAGCAGATACTGTCAGCAAACCTGAAAGGAGCACAAAATGGCCGCTTGAAAATAAAATTGCAGACTTGTGTCGTTTTGGGCAAGGCTTTATCAGGCTTGTTTTTTATCTACTTGTGATCAATTTTGTGTTGCTAAGTGATATTTTCAAACACAATTTAATGGCCAGTCAACAAACCAGGAATTAGCATAAAATGGCTGCTTCAAAACAAAATCAAAGACTTATGTCATTTTGGGCAAAGATTTATCAGACTATTTTTTGTATCTACTTGTGATAGACCAAATTTTGTGTTGCTTTATGACATTTTCAAACCCAATTCTGTCCATTTTTAATGTTTATGGCCAGACCGCAAAACTGAAATTAGCATAAAATGGCCGCCTCAAAACAAAATAGCAGACTTGTGTTGTTTTGGGCATGTCTTCTTGAGACTTTTTTTTTTTTTTTTTAAATAGAGATGTCCACCCAATTTTACATTTCTAAGTGACATTTTTAAACCCAATTCTGTCCATTTTTAATATTTGATGGCCAGTTGGCAAACCTGAAACGAGCATAAAACAGCTGCTTCAAAACAAAATGGCAAACTTTTTGTGTCTTGTTGGGTATCATTTTGTGAGACTTTTTCCTACGTCTACCCATGAGACACAATGCGAAGTTGGCTTTGGGGGCTAAATTTCTAAACTCAAGAATTTTTAAGAACTGAACTCTACGTTATTTCGGAAACGAGGCGGCTGAGCACTGAGGGGAATTAAAAAACGCCGATACTCGAGGTTGTCTTCGGGCCAGAAGCAGCTGCCGCGCATGACACCCTCTCCCATTTCGCCGTCATATAGTTGGCTTCATTGACTGCATTGATTGTGAAGGATTATCTCGGCCGGGGCCATTACGCCCGACGCCTGCTGGCTCCTTCCAGTGTGTTGGTGCGCCGGATAATCCGGGCCTTGCTTCATCAGTAATATCATTAAAGCGTCGTTTCTGCGTGTTATTTCTGGGTTATTACCTGCGGAGGGAGCAAGCGCAGCGGCTAACGCGGGCCATCGCTCACTGTTTAACGCTCGGGACGCGAGCTTTGTTGACAAATAAAGCCTCGATTTAAAGTGACGGGAGCGTCAAATGACGCCTTCGCATTCAAAAGCGTCGAGAGATTTTGACGGAACACTCCAGATAAACTCATTTTGGCACATTTGTCCAAGTGAGATTACAGTCTTGGAAGGGGGGGGGGGGGGGGGGGGGGGGGGGAAACGCGGCAAGACAATCAGCGGCTCTCCCGGACAAATGGCGAATAAATGACGAGCGAGTGCTTTATGTTAATTGAGGGCTGCCTAATGCAGTCGTTAGCATGCGCAGCGGCGGGCGTGACAAGCCTTAATTCTTTTTCACGACTTCCTCTCGGGGAGGCTCCGATGACATCTCTGCATTTTTCACTCGACGTGAGGCCGAACAGGAGGAGTACGTGTTACCTCCTCCTTCCATTTGGAGCAAAGGTTGGCTCAGGGAGTCGCTTCTTACTTTATTTCCCCGTTCGTATCAATGACTCAAAAACAGCGGGGCCGAACTGCGGGAACCATGTTCGATTTCATACCAGGTTTAGTTTTGCTAGGTTGTTGATTTTGGCACCGGGTTGCCAAGAGTTTTGTATTTACAAATCCAAAGCATTCTTCAGAAAATGCTAATAAATATTCATGGTTCCCTGCGTGGGGGAGATGGGAGCTGTGAAAAAAATACCAGAAAATATCCAAAAGTCAAAGCATATTTGGGGGAGGCAGTGCCCCCACGCTCCCCCCCTAGCTCTGCCAATGGACAGAGAGCTATGGTTGCACTTTCAGCCATTTCACTTTCACCCGACAAACACACTAATGCAAAAACACTCAGAAGTGACATCACGCACTAGGCCACACCCCTTAAAGGCACACATCCAACATGTTCATCAGTCTGAGCTTTGCGTCCGATTGCCAACTTTTTGTTTACCTTCCTTCCGAAGGCGCCGTTGGGTTTATTGGCAGGAGGTGGCTCGAATATCCGCTGCTGCTGCAGCGACGGCAACGTGGAGTACAGGGGGATGATTTTTACCTCGCCGGCGTCAGGCCCCAGGTCGTTGACCTCCGCCTCGATGCGCTTGCAAGCTTCCTCGATTTCCTGTAAAAGACACGGCGAGCGACGATCAAACAGAGCGTCCAGGAAAGAGTTGACGCCGCAACTTCAACATGAACTGCAGCGAGCCATCACGGAAAATGTGACGTGCGAGGCAGCCAGACACAAGCACGCTTCGTGATTCCGCAGCGCTGTAAAGCGGATTGTGCCTCACCGCCGGCAAGTCACTGAGTCAGGCGCAAGCTTCTGGAGCCAGACTGAAGGAAGGCCTGAGTGGCAGCAGGAGTTAGAGAACATGACAGTGCCAGCGCAAGGCGACACGTGCACGCCGAGGCGACAGGCTGCACACTTTTATTGTATTGCGCTCACATCCACATAGAAACACCTCAAAACTGCACGTGCTTTTTTTTTTTTTTTTTTTTTATCTTTTAACTGTCAACATTGAGACCTGGATAGGACAAGGGACGACAAGCCTGGGCTGTAGCATCACCTGCAGGCCAACAAGGGCATTGCATTGAGCGCAAGCCAGCAAAAAAAAAATGCAAAGAAAAATCAACGCATGGCAAGCAAAATGACATTAAAAAAAGAAAGAAAAATGAAACACTGAGAGAAGGATAGAGAGAGACAGAGAGAGAGAGACAGACACTACAGTCAAACACGTGTCCAAAATGTGGCCCGGGGGACCATTTGTGGCCCTCGGTCTATTTTTTTCAGCGGCCCCCAGCATATGCAAAAAAACAACTATTGACCCAGTCAGCAACTTTATTGGCTGTGGCCGTTGAAAAGGTGGAAGGGTGTGATGCACCTGATAACTGACTGCAATGACTACTACTAATATAGTTTTTTGTTTTCTTTTTTTATCCGTTGAATATGAATGAGCAAACCCGCCCCGGTGGTCCCCGCGTACACGAAATGAAGTCAAAGCCCGCCAATGGCTGTCTGCCTCTTATTACTCAACGCGGTGACAAGTGGGGAAACGGGAAATCGTAATAGATCGGTCAAATTAGCCGGGGTATTAATAGCCAATCAAGCCTCGGGACGCGGCAGCTGCTGTGGAGACAAAAAAACAGCGCTCTTTGCCAAAGCGCTGGAAGTAAGCTGGGCTGGCGTTCCCGGAGGAATACGGCCCACGTGTTGGGTCGGGCCCACCAGCCAATGCTTTCCTCCGTGAGGCCAATCTCTCTGGATTTTCCCTGCTCACCACACCGCTGTGCGGGGGAAACTTAAATATTAGGACTTCGTTTTACGCGACAGCTGGGATGGGTCTGGTGTTGAGAGCAGGTGCAGCCTTCCTCATGCTCCAAACTCAAAAGAGGAGAAAAAAAAATAAAAGACAGACACAGATTGCCTCCCCATCATTAGTCCATTTGAAAGTTGTTACCAAGTCTTGGAGGTGAAGAAGAGCTGGAAGGAGGCTGCAACGGCACCCTTTGAACGTTGCGCTCCTTCAACCCAATTAGGATGCGAGATAGTAAACATACCACCACCAAAAAAAAATACAGAGCATGACCCAAAACATCACAGATGGTTGAAGCATGTGCGAGACAAGGCCCGAATTTGAAAAGCAAAAAATCCTTCACCATTTATTTTTTTTTTTTTATAATCTCAGACCACAAATCACCATTTGACCATTTTTTTTGTCTTATGACACAAGCAAACTGTGACACAAACAAATGTCCATCAAACCCCATTTTCCATGTTTGCAGGAGAGCAAATGAAAACTGGGTTTGAGGTCATATCTAATTATTTCCTGCAATGACAATAAGAATAAAAAAAATCATTTAGATTTCCAAAGCAGCACCTTGTGCATGTCTATCAGGCTCCAGGTTCCAATCTAGAGACGTTTTTTGAGCTTTTCAGTGCGCATGTGTGTGTGTTCACCCAGTTGTAACCAAATTCATCATTCCAAGAATGAACCCTGCCCTCCATTACACATCAATGGGCAAAGCGTGTGCACGAAGGAAAAAAATGATTTCAGGAGATGGTGCGGAGGAAGGCTCGATTGGTCGGTCACTCGTCTCCTCATTGCTTAGGTATGCTATTTGCATTAGTATTCTTAAGAAATTGTATAGATTGTGTCCAGTGGACGCTCGGAGCTGGAGTGGCGGACAAACAACTCAAAATTTCAAGTAATGGGGTCCCAAACACAAACAGGAAGTGAGAATTATCGGCTTTGTTTGAACGATAATAGAGGCTATATTTGTCGACGATTAGCAAATGTTAGCTCAAGTCTGACACATCTGACATGCTGCTAATAGCATATTTGTGACGTTTGCTAGCCAGAGATTGAGCTGCTCATACATCAATCACGCTTTAGCGAATGAGATGAGGTTAAAAATGTACCCTTACACACCCGTTCACATTATATGATCGGAAAAGTTTTGACCCTGAAAGTTGAAAACATTTAAGAATTTTAGTTAGCTAGCTATTAACTAGCTAGCTAAGAGGAAAAACTGACTCACTGTTCTGCTCTTTCTAAAATGCCCCAAAATGCCACAAGATTAATTTAAAGCCTTGTTTACTGGTTTAAGGTTATAATTTGTGGTATATTCAGTTTAAACTATAAATGAAGAAATTATAAGGAATTATTGTTATGGTATGGATTACAAAACTGCAGTCGTACCTCTTGCCCAGTAAGGAACAGTAAAATATCCCCTGGGTCCTGTTCGCACATGTGGATCTGGACCACCGTGCGGACGGCCGCCTCCAGGTAGTCTCGCTCGGGTTCGGGCGTGTAGAAAACCTCAACGGGGTGCGTGCGTCCAGGGATGGACAGCAACGGGCAGCCGTCAAAGAACTTCTGAAACTTGCCGGCATCCAACGTGGCGCTCATGATGACAATCTGGAGCACGAAGAGACATCAGAGGAGAACGGGTGATTACGGCGCGGGCACACGAGCGGAAAATGAGTTTATATTTTGTCATGAAGATGATGATGATGACACGGGGCGATAAAAAGCCACACGGGAAGAATGAGGCTGTTTATTAGGCTTCCGGATGCCATCGCAAGATGTTGCCGACCTACACGGAACACGGCAGTCCTCGTCCGCCCGTGTTTGGCACACGGCATTCCCACACAAGGTGGAGGGCATTAAGGTTCTGATGGGAAGCGCTTCACCCGCTTTTCAATCTCCGCTATTTTCCGGGGCCAGCGTCTCGGCATTTTTCGCTTTACGCTCGGCGGGGCATCGTAATTGCTCTTAATCAAGGCAAATTAAATGTCCCGGATTCGGCGGCCGAGATGGGGAGGGCGTGCGGTAGAGCGGAGGAGCGTTGGCAATAACCTCGGATTCTACAATGACAAACAACGAAGGCGTTATCCATCTGCTTCGTGAGTACTACGGTTAACGGCCGAGTCGGATGTTCTTTGTTCGGAACAACAAGGATATCTCCGTCGATTTTAGGTAGGAACCAAATACCAGACATATGTGTATATTTCCGGAAATGTGCAGTGTGAGAAGGCGACAGGTTCTGATTGGGGGACTTAATTGCATTTACCTTGAGGTCGGCTCTTTGTCGGAGCACCCGCTTGAGGACGCCCATGAGGATGTCTGTAGCGAGCGTGCGTTCGTGGGCTTCATCCAGCACGATGATGGCGTAGTGCTCCAGCCGTGGGTCGCTCATGGCCTCCCGTAGCAACATCCCATCCGTCAAGTATCTTTGGAGTTAAAATGTGATTTGGAGATATTTCTGTTGGAACCCTCAGAGTGCTTAGTAACTGTGATGTACTTACTTGAGCACGGTCTTGGAAGAGCTACAGTCCTCAAAGCGGATGGAGTAGCCCACTTCTTGGCCCAACGTGACGTCCATTTCATCGGCTACCCTCCGGGCGACGCTCATGGCCGCCACCCGCCTGGGCTGGGTGCAGGCAACCGCCCGCTTGGCTCCTGCCGTGGATTGAATCGTTTCCACGCACCACTGGGGGATCTGACGGACAAATAAAGCGGAAGTGAGAAGAAAGGTTCCAGAACTGGATGATGATTAGCACCAACTTTTATTGAAAACAGGAGATTAGCGTGACTCGTGGTAATTCGCTTGATGATAGCTTACGTTATTCCCTCTGTATATGACCCACGTTTGTCCTACCTGTGTGGTCTTTCCAGAACCGGTCTCTCCTACAATGGCAAAACACTGGTGATTCATCAGGATGTGTGTGAACTTCTCTCGGTAGTCCCACACAGGGAGCTGCTGCCGCTTTTTGAGGATCTGGTAGTAGCGAGCCGTGCGGGGCAGCTCGGTGAACGGATTGATGTGCTCTCGCTCGGTGGGTTGCCCTAGGTCGGTCTCCATGTTTCCACGCTGAACACGAGGGCCAGCCCTTGACCACTCATCAACACCTCGGACCCTCTCCCGGTCACGCCTGGAGGAGATAGCGACAGATACACAAAACAGTATTAAGTGAGGATTAGATATTGCAAACACAAGTAAGTGGAAACCATAAGACAAGAATTTCACAACACAATTTGAATCATTTATTGTGAAAATAATACTGCAACTGAAAACAAATGGTTGGTTTCGTGCTTATCTTTATTAAAAAATAATTGCAGTAAATATTTATAATCAGCATGTTGGTTTGGGCAGGTCTGGGCATAGCTGCCACATTCAATATGGCGGGCACATACCCGTATTGTGACGATGCGCTCAAAGAGGCGTCTATGTATTCCTTCATACGGCTCACCAGGATTCCGTAATTATATTGAGGGGGAAAACTCCTCGCAATATACGAAGGACTGACTTGTAGCATTTTATAACAATAAATAAAACCAGGGCGAAATTGTTGTTTGTGGACAGAACTTCCTTAATGCGAGTCACATGACCTCTGTCAGCCAATTGTATTAATGCTAAACCAAAGCGAGTCGCCAGCTGTCAAACTAACACAAGTCTGTCTTTTAATAACACACTTGTGAAAAAACGCAACACGTTTTATATCCAATTACTCGCTAAAAGATGATGACTTTGTGCAAACGATTATGTTTATTTAAATACCCCTAATTATCAACATAACCGATGCTGGACTAGCTTCACGGGCTGCCGTATGCTACAATCACGCTCCATACATTCTGATCTGAATCGAAAGTGAGAAATGACGGGCAGATTTGTCCTCACCTCATCATGTTTATCCTTGTACACCTGTCATGGGATCGACACTTGGCATGTTTGCAAGAATGCGAGTCGTTCAAGCTTGATCGGGATGACGAGAGAGATGTTGATGCACTGAGCGGACGCCCCCTTCGGCTCCAAACGCTGCTGCATCTTCATCTGCAACACTGACAGGATCATTACATGGCTACTTGGAAAAATACATCACGTACAAAATCAAAATGAATTAAAAAAAAAAATCAAATACATTTGCTAATCGGTTGAACAACCTGCAGATCATTTCAGAATTGATAAACATCTGATTATCTGGTTATCAAATTAATCGATTGAAAGTACCCTGGTGTCTTTTGTGTTTAATCAAAATAGCTCATTTACTCTGCTTTTACTTTGGAAAACAATAGTCAACATTTTATTTCATGGCGGATGCTAATTAACCAAACCAATATCGAATCATCATCATATGTGTATTTTTGCAGTTTCTGCAATGTAAATATGAAATAATGTGGCTATTTTAATTGTTTTTCCCAATTCATTGATTAATTGAAATAAATCACATGTGGTTAAATCAGTTAAAATAATGGTTAGTTGTCCCATCAATATTTGTAAATACCAAATCGCTCTTATCATTCTAAAGAGAGCATATAAAATCATTTTAAAATATTTTTTCTCTTCCTTGTAACTGTCAAACCATTTTGATTAATCATAGACATATTTTAAATGGTTAAAATTATGCTCTGCAGTTGTGTGACTCATCATAAATGACAACCTAGTCCCAAAACATTTTAGCCATCAACATGACTCAGCAAAACAAATAAATAAATTGGTGGCACTCAAACCCTCTTTTCTATTTTTTCACATTTTTAAAAATATTAATTGAATCAATTCAATCCTGATTAAATTACAATAAAAAAGCCGTCCTGCAATGCGGCTTTTGCGCTGTTTTCCTTTTCAGCTATCATACTACTGATTTAGCAGTATGCTTTGCAAGCTTTTGTTCACCTTCTATTGTGATTCTATATAAAAAGATGAGTGACAAGCTCTGCCTGTTTCCCTCTTCTGGCGCACTGCTGCTCGATTCTGGCAGCTAATAACAAGGCCTGTCAGCAGCAGAGCAGAAAGTTACACTTGTCAAGTCATGTGCCCTAAAAGCTGCGGGCGTCCAGGCGTCTCCCGAGACACGAGAACAGTCGGGCCATCGCAAAGACGAAAAAAGAAAAAAAATCAGCCGCCTGCGAGAGTCATTAACCTCAACTTGGAAAGTGCGGCCTTCGAAAAGTCCATCTTCGCCCTTCAACCTTGGATGAGATGATGATGATGGTCACACTTATTGGAGTTCACGTGCATGGTGGAGACTGTAGGTGTCATGAAAAAGCAGAAAAAGTCTTCCAGTAAAAATACAATGAAGGACAACTATGTTTACTGAACCACGAAAGAAATCAAATAAGTAGCATGAGCGATTGATTGCTTGTTGTTTATACAGGTTTATTCATATAATTCTTTTTTTTAAAGACAACTAGTTAGAGCCCAGGTTTCAAACTTAAGGTCCAGATTTGGCTCACCACAATATTTTATATGACCCACGAAAGTAAATCAAGCATTTCATGATGCTAGGTAAAATCTGAACCAAAATGTCAAATTTGTATTTGTAATAAATAATAATAAAATAAAAGTAATAAAATAATAATAATGAGATATTGCAAGGATTTTTTTTGTTACCAACACATGAATAAAAGATCGTGGCCAGTCATTCAGAGCTTCTTGTACTGCTTAAATAATACAAAATATACAGTGAATGAATGAATTGACTAGGACCAGGACAAGCCAGGTCATTTTGCAAATGGGAGTTGATAATTAAAAAAAAGAAAAGTGCTGGCTGCAAAGGACTGCCCCCTATGTGTCAAAATAGGAACAACATTCATCAGATGAATTCCATTTATTGCAATCTTTTTTGAAAACCGTCCTCGACCACAATATTTCCATGAAAATCCCACACGAAGCTCCGATGTTGGAATTTAGGTTGAAGGAATGTACGTCACGCAAGCAAACGGCTCCAGGATCTTCTTGGCAAAACACAGTTTTCTACCCAAACAACTTTGCAAATCTCCTCGCTGTCTTGAAGGCGTGCAGAGATTCCTGATGAGGAATCCAAAAGCAAGCTGCTATCGTCTTACATGTTGATTAGTTTGCACTCCATCTGCTTGAGAAAGTTGTGCTCCTCGCTCGGGGAGGAAAGCGGCGTGCCAAATCAGCTGGCTGGTGCCGAGTTCACGCCGCCGCCCGCCGCTCCAATTTATTTAGTGGCGTGGGGATTAAAAATAGCAAGTTGCGCCGAGTAAGCGCTTCATGGTTTTGCGTGGAGAGGCCAGCTGTCACCTGCGGAAAGGCTGGGATTCATATCCGCCGTGTGTCGTCTTGGTGGAAATCATAATTAGCAGTCAACTGGAAGAGTTCACAACAAATCCATGAATCGACAATGAATCGATTATCAAAGATCAACCTTGTTTACCTTCATATTGTGCAAATCCTCTCTCAACAGTCAATATTCTCCGAGTTGCCAATGAAAGCTGTCTGATAATCTGAATCCATATTTGCAAACTTTTATTTTGAAAATCACATTGCGCAACATTTTTGCCGATTTTCAGACGTATTAATATTCCATTTATGCTCTGCCAAAAGTTTTTCAACCCATCGAAATCTTCGTACGTCTTCACACCGAGCGATGACATATGTCACCGTGCTCAGCGTGACGTCGGATGTCCTCCTGGCGGCGTTCCAGCAAATCGGAGTTGCAGCCATGCGAGGCGTCCAGCGCCACCGCTGCCTCCTCGCCCTCCTCCACCGCCGCCTCGGCGTCTTCCTCTCGGGCTTCCCTCCCCGCCTCCTCCACGGGACTCCGTCCGTCTTCTTCTGTCGGGGTCGCCGAGTCGCCTCCTCTGTCGTCGATCCCGTTCGTTGCCGCCGCCGGCTGTGTCGCGCCATCTGTGCCAAGGTCGCCGGCAGCCGTGTGGCACTCCCGCAATGATTCATCGGTGCCGTGCGCGGTGCTGCCGCAGTTACCTTGACAAAGTAACCTGGTTATAGTACAGACTACTTGCTTTAAAAAATACTTGACTGATTACTCGACGTAACTAAGGGCGCAAGATCCAATTTATTGCAACTTCACTGAGAAGCAGCGCCACCTATTGATTCTGACGGGGCCCCTAATCCAAAGTGAATGCTTTTGTTTGATAAAGACAGATGAAGTTATTTCAATTGTGACTGGAGCGCTTCCATAGCAACAGTCTAAATATAGCTGCAGCAACAGTGACAAGGGGGACGTGTGACAGCTACAGCTTAGTTCTGCCTCTTCGCCAAAATGTGGCCGCACTTTGGGGGATTACTGACCCATATTTGTTGACACGCATGAAAAAAAAAAGGTTAAAGACTCTCAAAGGCCCCGCAGATGAACGCGGGAGGAGAACGCCGTTACTCCAGTCCGGCATCCATATTTATGGGCCCCCTTGCGCACACATTTCACACTTGGTCGTCTTTCAAGAGAAGTTTGTGAATGTCAGCAGGCGAGAATTTGCCTCCCATTTTCCAAATGCCACGGCATTTGGGCAAGTTGCGCCAATGAGGAGGCGAGGCGGCGCAGGCGACGTACGCTCGGGCTAATGGCGCTCTTCGTGGCATCTCGTCCCGCTTTACGCACGATTACTCGTCTTACCTGGGGGCGGATGGCGATGCGGGGACGCCGCCTGCGTCGGATGAAGCCCCGGCGGGAGGTTCTCGTTGGGCGGCGCCTCGTTCCTCGTTCCTGCCAAGACAACGAGTTATTAAGAGGTGAGCACTGACCTACATTTGAAACATGAATTTGGCCCTTGGAATTGTAACAATAGTTAAAAATATCAGGTAAAAAAAAAAAACGACCCAACAGAACCGGCAAACTGGCCTTCGATGACATCAGCATTTTCCTATCCTCTGATTGGTCGGTTAGAAGAAAACTTGCTCCAGCCAAATTTGACAAGCAAAACACATCTGGAGCGACCTGCACTCATTAATATATTTGATAATCACCAATGAAGTTAAATTAGATCATTTCCCGCGGCAAATGGGACGATCTGTCATGACGAGGCGTTTGGGAATCGCACGGGTGATATTTCATCCTGTGTGTAGGGCTCGCACACATGTGAAAAATCGTTATTTTTTTTTAAGATCGGTAAGCATCGCCGTCACTCACGTCCATAAAAGTGTGACTCCGTCAAAAGTGGCCTCGACTTTGCCGTCATCTGTCTTCATTAGTGATGGCTGCGCGCCTCTTGGCCCGACACCATATGCTACTTATGGCGTCACAAACACACACAAACCTGCCAAATGCGCTCATCAACCTTTACGACGAACCATTCAAGTGTGAGGCTCCGCCGCAAAACAACACCCCAAAATGGATGTGCGCAAACGCTTTTGTTTTGGGGCGATGGGGCGCCGAGGGGGATGTCCATCACGCGCTTTTCGCTCAAAACAAATAGTTTGCCTGTTTCATTCCGTCCTGTTTAATACACATCAAGCCCACACCTCTCTTTCGGGCGCCTACAAATCCCCTAATAACGCCACATTCCCCCCTAAATGTGTTTGTAATGTGGGCAATCATTTTCCATAATGGACGCTTGTCAGTTTTATGGCGGAGAATGATGGTCTGGTGACAAGCCGGCAGTTCCCCCTCCCTCTCCCCGCTGCCTTATATGTGGCGCAACACCGCTCCCTGGTGGGGAGAGGTGGAACTGCACGGTGAATGGTAGATGGAGTTGACGCCGGGTAAAAGACAAAGAATACATACTCCCAATTCCCACGGATACGCGGTAGGTCAGGCCTGAGACGCAGCCGCCGCAAAAGGAGACAAAGACACACCAAAAAAGCGTGAGAGAGGAAATTTGTGCGCTTATTGATTTAATAAAGACCCACCTGGAAGACTCCAAAAGCCAGCAACCTCCAACGTCTTTAACTTCCTTTCCAAGTCGGCAACTCTGTTCCCGAGGATTCTACCATGTGTGGAAAAAAGCGTTTCTTGAGTTTTCCAGATCCCGAGCTAGTAAACAACAGCCGACTAGTCGCTCACCTGTTGGTGTGCCGTTGGTGCTGGATGACGAGATTCTTCTCGTGGACGGTCTCCAGCAGGGCCGTGGCCAGGGACTTGAGCTCGCAAATGGATTGAGGCGTGGCCGGGAGGCTGCAGCCGTGCTCCTCTAGAAGCATCTCCTCCACTGCAGAAGAAGCAAGGAATGTCGTTTTTATGTCATGCGTCATAAAGTAGGAAGGAAAGATTAGTTTTGCACACAAAAAAAATTGGTGCCATCAGTTTTTGGTTACCTTGTTCGGCGGAGAGGACGCCAGTGATCGGACTGTTGTGTGACTTCACGTAACCGCTGGAGTTCCTCCTCCTCGCCAGCGCGGCCTGCAAAGATTGCAGTAGAGCTGCCAAAATTAATCGATTAATCGACAACTGATCGATAATCATCGTTTCGAGCCCCTGTTTAACTTCAGATTGTCCAAACCTCTGATTTCAGCCTTTCAACAACAAATATGTGATCTAATTTCTATCAAGCTCTTACCTTGTACTTCATGATGTTGGATTTGAGCAGGGTCACCTCCTCTTGCAGTTGTTTGAAGCGCTCGTGCAAATACCTGCCAGGCAGATGTTGCCTTCAAAAGATCCCCCCCAGGAAAAAAAATAAATAAATGTATGCGTGTATGCGTTACCGGTTTTCCATGCAGAGCGCGTCCACGTCAAGGATGCGCGAGTCCCGGTTGCCCATCACGTGGTTGAGCTCCACGTTGAGTCGCTCGGCCTTGTCGCGGTACACGGCGTGCTCCGCCTTCACGTCTTGGAGCTCGTCCGTCAGCGCCTTCGCATTAAGCGCCATCTCTTCCATCTGGCAAACCATCATCTTAAATATAGGGCCACCTCATTGGACACCTCACGGGGCTTTCCCAACCTGATGGCCGGCTCTTTCCAGCCGCCGCACCAGATCTTCACGCTCGTGCGCGGGGAAGTGGCGCACGCCCACCTCATCGTCCCCCAACCGCTGTCGCGTGATAGTCATTCGCAGGAGCTGACCCCCGCCGAGAAGGACGACATTGACAGTTTCAGCAACCTCCGGCGGACGAAGCAAGTTTCCACTCACCTTGTTATCCCCTTGAGCCTCCAGTAGCCGCTGAGTCAGCTCCTTGGCCTCCTCGGTGAGCTGCTTCACACGTTCCTTGGACTCTCGCAGTAATTGGGCGAGGTTCACCTACAGGAAGAAACAGGGCAGGGAACTCTGGTGATTGCCGAGGGCACCAAAATGAAAAACATGGCTGACTCGGCCCACAGTGTCATTGAACTTCTTACACCAACTCTCCAAGTAGTAGCATTGTCACACACTAACATGAACTTCTCACCCAGGGCATGCAAAAAAAAGAAGAAGAGGATGAAAAGAAAAATAGAAACTTCCATGACAACATTATCACACAAAAGACTTACCTGATTGCGTTTGTCTGGCGCTAAAGACGGGTCTCTTTCCTAAACCGTGAATAAATGTCAGCGTTGAAAACATAAAAACCTGCTGACACACACAAAAACACACGCATATACTCACAATGAGCTCCTTGTACTTGTTCTTGAGACCTTGGTGGCGCTCTCGAAGCTGGTTGGCCATCAGCTTGTACTGGTCTCGCTCCTGCTGACACGTATCCAGCTCCTTGGACAGAATGAGCAGGGCCTCTTTTTTGCTCTCAAGCTTGCGCTTGCAAACCAGGAACTAGAGCAAACACACACACATATATCTTTACCTGTGCTGAGAAAGAACCATGTGCAAATACAGTAATCCCTCGTTTATCACGGATAATTGGTTCCAAAAACCACCCGCGATAAGTGAAATGCGCGAAGTACGGTCACCAACAAGAAGTACTGGGCAGGCTAGCGAGTTAGCGGAAAGATGCTAATTCGCGATCGGCCTAACACGCGAAAACGGACTTCTAAAGGAATGTAAACGAACATTTGGAGCAATACTACATTATCCTAAAGGTTAGACACATGTTTCCTCAATTTAGAAGTTCTATTTTGACTTTTAAATGTTTTTTTTTTTATTTGGAAAAAAACTCCGCGATGTAGTGAAGCCGCGATAAACGAAACGCGAAGTACCGAGGGATCACTGTACTTAGTAGGTTTTTGATTTTTCGGAGGAGTTTTTACAATTCATGGCTACTTTTACGACGTCAGATTCTTACGTATAAATGTACTGCTGACATTTGATCAAGTGACTGTGCAAATGTCAACAATAGTTACCTGGCCAGGAGGTAGAAAGGCAAACATTGTAAGCCAGGGGTGCAAATGAATTAAAGGGCACTCAACCCAACCCGCCACATATAATCTACTTTGGATCAGTTGTTCGATGGTGGACCAGAACCACGTTTGTTTTGGTATTACAGCTGTGTACAAAAAGTTGAGCATCACTTCCACCTGCTGGCTCCATATGCTAAGGGGGAGATTCGCTAACAAAAGGGATGCCCGTGTGTACATTCGTGAACGGCGCACTCACCTCGCTCACCAGGCCATGCCAGTCATTTTCACTTCGGGAAGACTGCATTTTTCTTCCGAATGTCTTCAAGAAAACGACTATATGGTGAAGGACTTGACACGACTCTCCTGTTTACCGGCTACGTCACACAAACCAGCCCCCGCGTGGTCAAGTAGGGGTTTGTAAGGAGGATAACCATATCCTGTTAATCTTCCAAAGATAAATCATTTTTCTAGTACTTGTTTTCCAACAATTCAATCCTAATGACTTTAAAATGTCTGTTAAATTTATTTATTGAATTATTTTTGGTGTTATGCCTTTACATAAGGCCTACTTTTATTGTAAACGAAAGATACGAACGTTTTGCTATAGGCGGAAATGGATACTACTGTAAGTTACAAAATGCTTTACTTCCGGGTTTGGTATAAGTTAAAACGAATTTAAATAAACTATATTGGACAATTCATGTATCTCATTTTTTTTTATTTGTGGTGTATGACATTAATTACTAAATAAAATCATCTTTAACAAATCAAATATTATTGGAGTTGAAAAAGCACTTCCGTCAAATGTCTTATTTTGAAATACGGACAGGGACGCTGTTAGCCAACTCGGCTCCGAGCGGGCAACAGCGAAGACTTCACAATGGACAAGAACTCGCCTGGAATTCTTTACTACGTGCGAAGGGAACTAAAGAGAAGCTACAGTTCATGAGGAGCTTCCCCTCCTAAATAGGTTCCCCTTGCTTTCGACGTTTTGGGCTGTCGTAACTTTTGGGCTGCTCTTGTTCTCGGCGCTCGTGTTTTTCTGGCCGATTTCCCGTTGGGGGAAAAAAAAAAGGGAGAAAGGGGACTTCTGTTGGCTCGGATTTGGGTCCGACCACTACCCGAGACCTTTTTTTTGTTTGTGTGGATAATTTGGGGATGACCGCAGCCGCCTTCGGTGAAAAAGGAAACTCTCACGCGATTGGCACCAAACGCAACGCTATTTGGAAAGACGATTTGAAATGAAGGAACAAACAAAGAACCCTTCCGTTGTATTGAAGGCAAAGAAGAATTGGACGATGGAACAGTACGACAACCAAAGAAGCTATAAGCTAAAGTAATATGTCTGTGCTTAATGTAAAAAGAAAAGCAACTTTTGCCAGATTCATGAGATTTATCAATTTTCACTGCGGTTACTTTACGGTCCCGTGGGGAAAATGAGTGCTCATTGGCTCAAGTTTGTGACTTTGCTGCTCTGCATCGGCCGCGTTGTGTCGGCGGCGGACGCGTCCGGTTGTAAATACGACGAGCACTCGAAAAGCACCGGGAAGAGCCTTGGGTCCGACAGGAAAGTGGTCTGCAGCAACATGGAGCTCCGTCAAATGCTGCCGCCCGACTCCTTCCCAAATCGGACTGTCACACTGTGAGTATAAGCGATGGGCGTTTCCGTATACGACGCCACTTGAACGCACCACGTCCTTTTACGAAGTCTCAACAGGTCCATGATAGACTGTGCACTTGAATAACAAAATAATAAATCTATTCATGTCTATATTGACAAACATAAGCCGGCTCACACCACTAACACAATTGTCTCTTTAGCTTTCCCATACAAACGTATTCAATCTTTTTGTGCACTTGTGGAAATTCCACAGTGCAGCTGTGCTTTTTTTTCCCTGTCTGTGCTTTTGTGGTGTTGTTGAGTGATTGCAGTAACATGAGAACACCCGGAGCAGGGAAAGGAAATAATAGACGCCGGGGCCTAGAAATGTAAAAAGGGGAGGATTTGCTGCTACCCCAGAAGTAAATTGTTGTCCCAGCGTGTGGATTTGTTGAAAGGATTGTTGTTGACAAAAGGCTGGGATGGGTTCTTTTATTTCATGACGTGACGAGTCTGGATGGACAGGTAATAGTTGGGATTACCTCTCTGTGGTCTTTCTTGGATTTCAGGTCATGATCTTATGACACTGAGGTCATACCACTGTCACGTATGTCCTCGTTGATGGGTTGGCTGGATGATGATCAGCTTGATGCCGCCTGGACAAAAGACAATAAATGGCATTTGGCTTACTCCCGCTGAGGAATCTTCCCATGTGGATAATTTTTGAAAAAGGACTCCTGTTTTTCCCCCTTTACCATTTTTATTACGATGATCTCACTCTTGTCATGTTTTGGTCATCTCAGTAATTGAATGGGCAAAGCAGCAGTGGTTGTGTCGAGGTCTGACTTTGGCTTTGAGGCCTGTCTAACAAGTATTTTAAATTCAAGCAATGCTTGGGGCCATTCCAAAGATGTCTCAGAAGCCAGTATCAGATCTTGCTTATCTTAACCCATGTAGTTTGCCTCGGATAGATCTCCGCTGCTGCAATCGTGAGGCAGGATGTGGGAATCGGTTGGAGTCCCCCTTGCAGTTTGTTCCTGGCTTGAGCTCAAGCTGGATTTATCTATGCGTCAAGATAAGGGAGACGGCCCTCTCCCGGTACCTCCAGACTCTTTCGTGTGGAGCCCCCCCAGGCAGATATCCAGAGACAGGCTGCAAGGGAGCAGACGCCCGGAGGGCAGAGGATGTTGAGTAGCTTTGACCTCCGGCCAAATTCCCGTCAGATTGTCGTCAGAATTACAAAATATAAAAGAAAAACTTTTGGGAGGGATTGACTGGAGTTTGTTGGAACGTATTAACAGCTTTTCCATTCATTTCAATGGAAAAAGATAACTTGATTTGTGAATTTTTAGCTTGAGCATTAACTTTCTTTGTATTAATGTCCTTTTTTTCCCCTTCACAGAATTCTTAACAACAACAAAATTCAAGAACTGAAGAACGGCTCATTTCTCGGCTTGTCAACGTTGGAAAAATTGTAAGTAGCCTTTCCAGTGCGCTGCAAATGATGTCAAAGATTCAAAGGAAGTACTTTTCTTGGCGCACCGATTCTCTCCTGGTTTGAAAATGTCATCGCCCGTGTTTCCGTGCGACGGATTCTTTTGAGAAACAAGACACCGACCGGGCCTGCACATAAGGGCCACGCATGATTTATCACTCGGGAATGGCTTCCTCGCAGATTGAATAACCAGGCCGCTAATGGTCGTGCTTTTACCCGAGGCAACCATAACACATGACTGCATCGGAAGGGAATTAGAGGTATGTTTCTGAGCCACTTTGAGAAACTCGTGTAGCCACCCTTAATCCTATCCGGTCTTTGAAAACTGAACCTTTGAGAGGCCATGTTGTGTGATACTGACTTTTTAATTGCTCTAATATTAATAGCCCCCCCATGTCAATCTTCCTTGAGCTGTTCTGATCCTCGGGGCAATTTCAAGCATGTTATTAAGACACCTAAATTGTGGAAGGGAAAAAAAAAAAAAGCACTAATTTAAGAGTTTCCTCCAAAACGTGGTGGGCCGGCTCATTTTTTACCGCCCGGGGACAATTTGCTTAATTTGTGTCCCAGAAAACTTTGATCTTCACCCTGAAAAAAACCCAAAAGCCCCTGGAAGGCTTTTATGTGCTTTTTGTCTGCCGGCGGCTAGACAATTGGGTCGTAAAAGCGCGCTCGGACCGTCGTCATTGGAATCCACGGGGCAAGTTTAGCTCCAAAAGTAGCTCTCCTTTGTGCCCCGGAAGGCTTGCCTGCTTTGTCATTGTAATGAAGCCAAGCAAAGGTGTCGCTTTCTACAATTCCCGACGACTCCCCTCCGAATGTTCATCTTTGGTGAAAATAAAATAAAGACTCCCATCCTTCCAGCCCCCCCCCTTTTTTTTTTTTCCCCTAGAAGCCTCCAGTGTCTTTCTATTTTCTTTGTCCGCCAAGAAACTCTCCTTTCAGCCAGTCAAGAACATAAAGACGGCAAGTTAGAGAATCAGTTTGAGTGAATTTCTGTGGAGACGTTTTGGGCAACACACAATTCCCATTATTACGTCACCCATAAGAAGCTGAGCTAGCCAAGCGTCACATGCTAATTCCTGAGTCAATTTGCCGCTTTGGAGGAATGCTTATTGTGGGACACGGGTCAAAATGATCCGGGTCATTTGCTCAGCTTGGCAACCATATTTATTGTTGATGTTTCGTCTTTAATCCAAAGGGTTCAAGTTTGTTTGTTTTTTGGTGCTATGTCTCGCATGGATTCTCATTTCCAAAGAGTCTGACCAGAACCAAGTCACACAAAAACGGAAGAAATGTTTCCAAAATGGAAAAAAAAATGTTACACCAAATAATATTAATAAAAAATCAATTTTATCGCGAATAACTGGTTTTACATCTAGACAAAAATATGTGATTGATATAATGTGGATGTTTTTGTTTGGCAGGGACCTGCGGAATAACCTGATCAGCCGAATCGAACCGGGTACCTTCCTTGGATTGCCAGCTCTCAAAAGACTGTGAGTAATCACCTTTCCCGTACATTTTTTTTTTTTTTTCTTTTCTTTCCACTATGGCCGCCTTTGCAGACTTTGGACCGCGCCGAGAGCAGCTGCCACACATATCTATGTTTGCAGTGCGCTGCCTGTTTGCATTCAGCAGCTCTGCTGTGCGTCCAAAAGGGAGGACAGGACGCTCGCTCAAGTGCTATTTTATTTCCATTGCCGTGTTTAGTCTGGCGGCTTGCCAGATACAGCTTGGGCCCTTGGATGCTTTCACACGCTCCCACCAGTGTCAGGGATGGGCGTAGAGCGCTTGGAAATGTTTTTGTTATCTGTGCATTTAGGAGACCGGGAATCCGGCATGTCCCCGAAATGCGGCGTGATTTGGTATCAAGAGTGTTGGGATGCTGCCAAGCCAAAGTTGAGTTTGGCTGCGTCTGCAGAGCAATAAAAGGCAGACAGGAAGGCCGTTGAGCCTGTGCGTGCTGTGCTGCCCTATATGCATGGCTCAGTGCTGCCCCCTAGGAAAGTAAAGGGGGGGGGAAATGAGTCCCTGACACCTGTTTGACCAGTCGACACCAGATTGGGTGGACATGTAAATCCGAGGAATTCACTTTCAATTACGATTGCAAGTTTGGTATATTTGAAGAAAAAAAAAAACATGCAAACATTAACATGCATATTTATATCCACTGCACCATAAGGAAACCATATTTAAATAAATTCATTAAATACATTTGCACTCAGAATAACAATTTTTTTAAGAATAACACATTTTGTAAAATTTGCTTGGTCCAAAAGAAAACCCCTTAATAACCATTTTTACGTTTAAACATCTTGTTGTACTCCATCTCCCGAAAAAAAAAAAAAAATAGCCAAAGGGTCCCAGCTCAGGCATTTTCACATCAGACTATTTCTGCCTCTCCTTCCGGCCCCCTCTGTGCTGTTCGTCACACCCGCGGGGTCTTGCGAGGACCCCCAAGCTCGCGCCGAACCGTGCCACAATGCAGAAGGAATGAAAAGCAAAATGATCTTCATTGCTCACAATTCCGCCACTTTTTTAACTTTAAAATGGGCTGATTTGAACCGCAACATAGAAGGAGGGTTCAATTCATGCGTAATTCTTCCAGGCTGGAGCGCTTACATGGCACCGGCAGCTCCTGACACTCGATAATCACGTGTGATGAATCACCTCAGTCTGCCTTTTTTGAAGTGCAGACACCCACATGCAGGCACACAAACATGTTTGGGAAAAGGAGAGAAAAAAAATCACTTTGAACTTAAAGTAGTTCTGTCTCAACCCGCCTCTTTTACGCTTATTTTTATTTGAGGAAATGTAGAACTGAAGGGGTAAAAAATACAACAAAAAAACGCCAAAAGCTTTTCGAAAATCCTTGTACATTAACAATTACAATCTATAATTTTAGAGTTCAATTTAAGCCACAGTATAACAAGATGGAGAAAAAGGTAAAAAAAAAAGAAATAAAAGATCTGATAAAATAAATAAATGGATTAATTGATTAATAAATAAATAAAAGTTAAAATGCTTCAAAATAAATTGGAACACTATTTGTTTTTAAATTTTTTTACAGGTCTGTCTCCCATCCAGTATAAAAAATAAAACCAACAGAAGAAGTTTCATTCTCATTGTTATACATTTAAAACATACCACAGTATAACAGGGAATGATAAAAGAACACAAAAATTAATTTTTTTTTTTTTTTTTTTTGCGGCAGGGATTTGTCCAACAATAGCATCGGCTGCCTCAACGTGGACATCTTCAGGGGCCTCACGAGTCTCATCCGCCTGTAAGTCCTTTCATGAGTTGAGTGATGAAATTTAAGTTGAACGACGCCCCCATGACCGAGTCACATGCTCAATCATATTTACAGGAATCTTTCTGGGAATCTCTTCTCTTCGTTGGCGCTGGGGACCTTTGACAGCCTCGTGTCCTTGAAGTCGCTGTGAGTATGAAGCCAAAACGGGGACGGTCCATCGGCGCACCATGGTCACCTGGCCGATTTGTTTGCAACCCCGCAGGGATTTCCAGACGCCGTACCTGCTGTGCGACTGCAACCTGCTGTGGCTGCTGCGCTGGCTCCGCGACAGGAACGTAGCGGCCAAGAGCACCAAGTGCTCGTACCCGCAGTCGCTGCAGGGCCAGCTCGTCTCAGCCGTCAAGCCGGAGCTCCTCACGTGCGGTAGGTCGACGCCGGTCCAGCCGGGTATTTAAACTTCCTTCGTTTCGCTTTCAGCAGGCGAGGTTGAAATGTGACGATCGCCGCCTGTGTCTGTTGATATTTATCAGTTTGGTGGCCATCCCAACCTTGGAGGTTATAAATAGACTCAAAGAAAGCTTGCAGCGATACATGTCGGTTTGCGATTTTCGCAAGAGAAGTGACATGAATTAGCAGTACCGCTTTCTTTTTGGTAGGTGACTAGACACTATAATTAAGGGACTGCCCGTCCCTGGCGGACTTCAAGCACAGAGTGGCCCCTTAATTAATCCCCTCAGGAGGAAAAAAAAATGACAGAAGCTTTATTTTTACATTATAAAAACCCAGAATTCCTTAAAAAAAAAAAGAAAAAAATCCCCCAAATAATGGAAAAAATACAAGATATGAAGAAGCTGTAGAAAAAAATAAATGAGAATGTGTGTTGACTGTAGTATTAAGTTGTAATATCGCCAAGCACCACTAGATGGCAGTTGTGTCTTAGTTGTAGTTTCACTGGATCTCAAAACTGGCCCTATATTACAATAGGAGTAGGCCTGATCATTTTTGGCAAATAATATAAGAAAAGTCATAAAATAAATAATATACAAACATTAATTTTAAAAATTTGAGTGAGTTTATTTTTGTGAAAAGAAAATATAGAAAAGGAGTTATTGCACTTAATATTCGTTTCTTTTTTGTGCCGTCCTTTTTTTGTATGCAAACCTTTGCGTTTGCCATGGTAGACAAAAAAAGTTATTTTGTCTGCTCCCAACTTTTTCAGTCTTTTATACGTGCATTGAAAAATGCCTTATCAAAAATTAGATTAATTAACATGTATTGTATTTTGTCCATATTGGCATTTTGGTGTGGCCCACCAGTAGCCAAGATGGAAAAATTGTGCCTTTAACTTGTTTATTATTTATCCAGTGTCGGTTTGTGACATCTGAAAGTGTTCATAAGGGTTCCCATGACAACATTATTTCTCAACTGCGCTCACTTGCTGTCGCAGACGCCCCGCTCGAGCTGCCCTCCTTCCAGCTGACACCGTCCCAGCGACAGGTGGTCTTCCAGGGGGACAGCCTGCCTTTCCAGTGCCAAGCGTCCTTCGTGGCCGAGGACATGCAGGTGCTGTGGTACCAGAACGGGCGCATGGTGACGCCTGACGCCGCCCAGGGCATTTACATCGAGAAACACATGGTGCAGAACTGCTCCCTGATTGCCAGGTGATGAGCTCATCAAGCATAAAAAAATAAATAAAAATAATGCAACGCCGCCGCAACTCTATAAATTGAAACATGTCTCCTGGCAGCGCGTTGACCATCTCCAACATCCAACCCGGCTTTACCGGGAACTGGGAGTGCCGGGTCAGGACGAGCCGAGGGAACACCACCAGGACGGTCCATATTGTTGTGCTGGAGAGTTCCGCCAAATACTGCGCCCCTGAACGCATCTCCAACAACAAAGGAGACTTCAGGTTGGTTCAAATCATTTTGTAACGAGTCGTCAATAAATGTTTCCAACTTTGAAAATCCCCTGACTTTCATAACTGTGGTTGCAAGCGATGATTATTTGGCAGCAAGGAAATGCAGTAAGAACCGTTCCGACAACATTCCAGGTGGCCGCGCACCTTGGCGGGAATCCGAGCCTTCCTCCCCTGCAACAGATTACAATCGACTGCCGGAAGCTACTCGGGCGCCTCCGGCGAGGAGCAGCGTGCTTGGCGAGACTGTAATCGCAACGGGCTGTGGGCGGAGGACGACTACTCACGCTGCCAGTTCCAAAAAGACGTCACGCGATTCCTCTATGTTATCAACCAGGCGAGACTTCCTCTTCCCTACGTTGGAGTTCTCCTCATGTCGTACCCCGTCATGACGTTCCCCTTTGTCCCGCTCGTCAGATGCCGCTAAACGAAAGCAACGTCGTGCACAGGGCTCGCCGCCTACTGGTCTACACCATCGACGCCGCCAACTTCTCGGACAAGATGGACATCATCTTCGTCGCGGAGATGATCGAGAAGTTCACCAAGTTTGTGGATAAGTTTAAAGACGTGAGTGGCGGGCTCGAATGTTTGTCGAATACAGTCTATTAAAAAAAAATACACAACTCAGTTTGAGTTACGACATAACAAGCCTGTCATGTATTCCAGCTCGGTGAGGTGATGGTGAGCATGGCCAGCAATCTGATGCTGGCCGACGAGCGGGTGCTGTGGATGGCGCAGCGCGAGGCCACGGCGTGCTCCCGCATCATCGCCTGCCTCCAGAAGATCGCCATCCACCGCTTGGCCTCGGCGCAAGCCTTCTCTTTGGTCGGTATCTTGGCCTTTTTTATTGAATGTGTTTAAAAACAATGCAACGGTGTCATATCAAATAATGTTGCAACGATGTTGTTTGTTGGCAGACGTCCCCCAATATCGCGCTGGAGGCCCACTCGGTCAAGGCTAACGAGTGGAACGGAATGACCTGCATGTTGTTCCAGAGGCCCAGTCCGGAACGGACTGCCGGGCAGGACCGCCAGCTCACCTTTAAATGCAACACCACTGGCTCCTTTTCCAGCGTTCTGCTGAAGGTCAGTCAGGAATACTGCCACCTAGTGGTAGTCACCGCACACAACACTTATTTTACTTGTCCTTTTTTTTTTTTGTAATGGGTTTTACAGCATTCATGGCATGAGAACATATTGATGGTTCTGGAACGTATCCACTTCAATAAGCGGGCGTTCACTGGATAATAATATTTTTGGTTCTATTTTCTCGTGCTCCTTTAGAGCACCACGGTGGAGGCGTCCCTGCAGCTTCCTCAGTCGCTCTTTACCCAGGCGGCACTGCTGCCTGGCCAGGCGGAGGATACGGTTTACAAGCTCCACCTCCTGGGCTTCCGCAACGGCAAGTTCTTCCCGTCTACCGGCAACTCCTCCCAGCTGGCTGATAGCGGGAAGAGGAGGAACGTGGCCACGCCGGTTATCATGGCAAAGATAGGCAAGTGGGATTCGATTTGCGGTGGTCTTACATTTGTAGCTTTCCGATTGACTGACTTGTCTCCTCTCTCGGATGTAGATGGCATTTCCGCGCGTATGCTGCGGACGCCCGTCAACATCACCCTGCGGCGCTTCGCCCGCGGCTCCGACGCCGTGTCCGCCTGCTGGAATTTCAGCCTAGCGGGCGGTCAGGGCGGCTGGCAGAGCGACGGCTGCCGCATTTTGGGCCATCACGACAACTTCACCACCATTTCCTGCAACTCGCTCGGCAACTACGGGTTGCTCATGGTAAGCGGCCCGCTTTGACTTTTTCCTAAACCTATTCATGGAGAACTCTCAAACTGCACACACGAGATTGTCACGTGACCCGATGCTGGCTGGTCCAAATTTGGCACGTGATCCAAAGCTGCTGTCTTTTCCGCTGCAGGACCTCAGCACCGTGGACTATTTCACTCCCAGCATTGAGCCGCTGCATCCCGTCATCTACGCCACCAGCATCGTGCTCCTCTTCTGCCTGCTGAGCATCATGGCCAGTTACATCTACCACCACAAGTAAGCGCTTCGCCTTCCGACCTTCCCTACTTGCCCATTCCGCTAACTCCCCGGTGCCGCCGCCCGCTTCCAGGTCGGTGCGCGTCAGCCGCAAGTCTTGGCACATGCTGGTCAACCTCTGCTTCCACATCTCGCTCACGTGCGCCGTCTTTGTAGGCGGCATCAATCAGACGCGCTACGCCAGCGTCTGCCAAGCGGTAAGACCCCACTTTGCATTTTCAAAATGTTCTTGGTCACCTTGCTGACGGCCAGGCCCCCCACCCCTCCCTCCAGGTGGGAATTTTACTTCACTACTCCACGTTGGCGACCGCCCTCTGGGTCGGCGTGACAGGACGAAATATTTACAAGCAAGTGACGCGCAAAGCCAAGCGCTGCGAGGAGCCGGACGAGCCGCCCCCGCCGCCTCGCCCCATGCTGAGGTATGTGCGTGCAACAAAACGCGTCTTTCTGATTTCTGTGTGGAGCGCTAAGCTTTCTGTTACTGCTTCCCAAAGGTTCTACTTAATTGGCGGAGGAATACCCACTATTGTTTGCGGCATCACGGCGGCGGCTAACATCAAGAATTACGGCAGCCAAATCAATGCGCCATAGTAAGTACAACCAGTCGATTCGTGTCAGACATCATGTCATATTTATTCTATTCTATTAACATTGAAGGTAAATTTGGAAATGAATTGAGATGATAAAAAGAGTCAAGATCAAATCCCAACATGAAAGCAGAACGAAAGAAAATAACATGATTGAAGTCTGCCGCAGGCCAATGAGATGACGTTTTGAACTTTTTGTTTTTTCAGCTGCTGGATGGCGTGGGAGCCGAGCATCGGCGCTTTTTACGGCCCGACGGGTTTCATCGTCTTCGTGGACTGCATGTACTTCCTCAGCATCCTGCTTCAGCTGCGGCGCCACCCCGAGCGGCGCTACGAGTTCAAGGAGCTGGCCGACGAGCGGCAGCACCTGGCCGGCGAGGCCGCAACGGACAGCCCGCGCCGGCCCATCACGCCCGGCGCCCTTCCGCGAGCCGCCTCCCCGGGGGCGCTGGAGAACGAGCACACCTTTGGCGCTCAGCTCACGGGGGCGGCGGTGGCGTTGGGCTTGTACGCCAGCCTGTGGGTGTTTGGCGCCACGGCCGTGTCGCAGGACCACCCTTTTGATTTGGCCTTCACGTGCCTGTTCGGTGTGGCGTCGCTGGCCCTCGCCGCGTTCATGGTGGCGCACCACTGCGTCAACAGGCAGGACGTGCGGCGCTTTTGGTCGCAGTCCTGCTGCTCCGCCGGACGTGACTATTCCGCACAGGAGGACGCTCTTCTGCCGCAACCCGGCGTCGCCGCGGCATCCGCGGCCGGCTCGGCCAAGACGGACGCAGATTCCAACAAGGGCGCCCGCAGCAGCAGCGCCGACTCCTCCTACACCAATAAGAGCGCGCCCAGCGTGCGCAACTCCGCCCACGGCAGCAAGCTGACCAATCTGCACGCAGAGGCTGCCCAGTGCAAGCCCCCCGTCGTCGCCCCCGTCGTCGCCCCCGTCGTCGCCCCCACCGCCCTGACGATGACCATTTTGGACAACAGCCTGACGGAGCATTCGGTGGACAATGAAATCAAAATGCACGTGGCGCCGGTGGACGTGCAGTTCCGCCCCGTGGAAAACAATCCGGCCTCCAACAGGCCCCACAAGAACCGATCACGCGCTCACCGGGCCAGCCGCCTGACTGTGTTGCGGGAGTACGCCTATGACGTTCCCACCAGCGTGGACGGCAGCGTCCAAAGCGCCTCCAGCCGGCGGCACCACTATTACGACATGGCGGCCCGCAACAGCCGGCGTGCCGCCTACATGGCTTACAGAGAACGCCACCGGAGCCAGCTGCAGAACGACAGCAGCGACAGCGCCAGCCTGCCGCGACGCTCTCGTAAGGCCGGCGGGGTGTCCGAGGCGGGGGCGGCGCTCACCGGCTCCAAAGACTCCGTCGAGCCGTTCGGGAGCGGCGAACTGGAAACCAAATCGTACGGACTCAACCTCATCACACAAAATGGAAGTGCGCTCAAAGAAAATGACCAAGTGGTTCCACTAATAAGCACGGGCGAAAGCGCCCCCTCTATCAAAACTGGCCTGTGGAAGCATGAAACTACCGTGTAGCGCCTCGTGCCATCCTGAAGACACTGTGAAAGGCCATTTTTTTTTTTTTTTTTTTTCTTCAATCTGTTTTGTATTTTTCCACAATTCATCCACAAGCTCATCTGCTTTCTCTAAATGTTCTATTTTTATAAGACGTGACTTTGCCACTGTGTTCATAACAACAACATCAGCTGTAATAAAAAGCTACAAAACCATGCACCTGCACTTTATTAGTGTTCAATGTGTTGTTGTTTTTTTTTTTTAATGAGAGATACATAGAATGTCTGTATGTTCATCACAACAACAACAATAGCAGCAGCAGCAGCAATAAGAAGTAATTGGAAGTTTGTGATTCAGGCAAAGCCGTCTCTGCTCTGGGGCTCCCAAGCCAGTTCAAAGGTGAGCATGAAACAAGAATTTCTCTTGCTGACACGATGTGAGAAGCTGTTAATTGGCTTTTCGGGCTGACCTTCAGAGCTGCTTCCCCTCCGCCAGGTGAGCTGAGGCTTTTTTTCTTAATTTTTTTTTTTTTATATATAATTGCATTCCTGAGGGGCTCCCTGTCAGGGAGGCTTTTTGGTGGCACGTGGGCACAAATGGACGCCGCCGGGGTTGTGGTTGACAGCTGACTTGACAAGTTGGGACACACTCAGCACATGTCCTTGACTGCCATCATCCAAAACCTCCTCTCAAGTTTGTCATCATCAGTAGCCTCACGTTGTAATTCATGTGAACAAAAACAAAAAATCTTTTAGTTCCAGTCAGTAGAATCAAACTAGAATGACGCTCAAAGTACAAACTGTGATTTTCTTCTATATCCAAGAGTTCAAACTGCTTAATGTCACAGTGTCATCCCATAAATTTGCAGTTTGAAAATGTCCTTTTAATGAAGCTCATATATCACTGAGATTCATTGCCTTGCCAGTTTAGCTTTGACACTCTCTAATAAGAGCCTTAAATTATGCAAGTGGTATTAAATTTATAGCTTGAAATCCAGAGGGACGTTGGGCACGAACTTGGTGGGACAGAAAAAGCAACCATTGGAGGTATTTTTAGGAACAACTGAGCTTTGTAGTTAAAAATGTTCTCTCTTCAAAATAGCGTACTTGTCACTTTTTTTTGGTGCTCTAAATGTGGACTCAACGAGTAATAATATGCAGGAATGAGTCGTTCGACTTCAGAAAATTCCATGTCGTCCCTTCAGCTACTTATTAGTCCTAATTGATGTCGTGCGCATGCGCTGTCGTTATGCTCGTCCCCGCCAAGGTGTGCGCGCCGTCAAACGACTCAGCAGCAGCAAGTGGTTGGCAGTCTGGCTCCACGTTTGCGTCTGTGCCGAGTTTTTATTAATTTCAGCCCAAAATGGACACAAGAGAAAGAGTGATGACCATTTCTGGCCGCGTGGATGCTGCCGTCTCGTCTGCTGGTAGGACGGTCTTGTCTTGTCCTATCCTGCGTGTGCGTGCATGAGAGTTGCATGTTGTCATCGAGTTCTTCGTTCTCTCCTTGTCATGTCGAAAAAGAGAACAATTATTTCTTGCCCAACAAATGTAAATGCACTTTAAGTAAAAATCATTTTAAATTGCTCTTAATTTGGTTTGGGTGTTTCTTTTATGTGCTTTGTCGAGCTGCTGCAACTCTTGCCTTCTTTTCAATTTCGCAACTTTGTCCAGGGCCTCTTTTAGTTGTACGTGTTTCGTCATTTTAGTATCAAACAAGCAATTTGTGAATCCCAAGTACTGTTCAATAGTTTTGTGGCACGTTAATGGCTTGCAATTGTTCATTAAAAAAAAAATACACGAAGATTGTTGAATTACTGAAAAGGTCCCGGCGTGTGAACAAGCGCTTCATGTTCTGCTCATTACAATTTATATTCCGTTTGATTATGATCAGACTGTAATCTTAAATAAATAAATAACTTGTTAAATAGGCCTAATATTAAATGATCCCAAAAAATCAAATAATTATTTTAAATACGAAGAGATTTTGGGATATTTTATCCCATTAACTTGGCTATGTCGATAAGATTTTTACTGTTTGGAATTTCTCTAGCATGTCTGCAGGTGGGACGTGAATATTTCATATTACTATTTTTCCGTCAAGTTGTGAGTGAACTGATGGAACTTCTTTTGTCGTTGTGTTGTCGTCGAGACTTCAGCTTGTTTTGAATTCGGGCTCAAGCAGGATCAGGCTGACTTGCTGGACGTGTGAGCTTAATATCTCTTGGGCAGCTTTTTGTTTGTTTGTTCCCTTTGTTGGGCATGGCACGGCGGGTTGGCAGCATGGACCATCTGCTGTGGGACTTGGGCCAATAGAATGTGGATGGCCGATGGGGCGGTCAAGGAGGAAGGATGAGGTTGCTGATGCATACAATGAGAGGAAAGATTCCACAAGATGGTGGAAGCTGGCTGTTGCCATGGCAATAGCAGAACTTAATTCATTTTAGAAGAGCAAACATAGTTTCATTCAAACATCTAAGGAGCAAAAATAATCTGGTGTATCGATTTTAGTCTTCAAAAACCACAAATTAGTGCACAAACATAATTTGTAGTAACCTAAAGTGTGGTCCGTTAGCACCCTCTAGTGGTAGGCGCAAGAATCACTGCTACAGTTCAGTTGTATTTCTCTTTTAAGTATCTTTGAGGTGGGACTTGTAAATAATCTGTTTGAGAACCACTGTACTGCAGATGTGACTTACATAATGTGAGTAATTATTTTTTATTAATAACTTGAGTGCATGCGCGGCACCCGGCTCATCTCCTTCACTGCTGCATTGCGGCGGCTTTACTCTACGGGGCCGCTTTGCCGACGCCTTGGCTAATTTTGGCCAGCGAGTCAGAGGACAAGGTCAGCGTGCGTGTGCGTGTACATGAGCTCTTCTACCCTCATGGCAACTTTGCAAGTGACCTGCCAACACTGATTTGTGAGAAGCGAACATCTTGAAGGCCCCTTTAGCTTGCCTTGGTGTTCATCCCAGGTTCGCCCAAATCTAGCGTTCATCTCGCCGGGAGCAATTACACCATTTCCCTTACCAGCTTGCCATCTATCGCTGCACTCTAATTAAATAAAAAGGTGATGATGCGTTCATGGTCATAAAGTGTGTGCGCGGTCCTCATTACGCTAAAAGCAAGCGCTTCTTTGAAAGGTAATAGACGCCAAGTTGTACGGGGATGCTAATCCCCCCCGAGCAGTGTTTTATTAAACACTGCTTTCGTTTGGAGCGCTCTCTCTCTCGAAGCCCTCACTCTTATCTTCCCCCATCATCTCCTCGCACATGTTTTCTTGGCTCAGGAAAGGCAAAGTGCCGGTGAGGATCACTTTTGTGGCGGACAAAGTACGCAGGGGGATTTATCGGGTCACCACGGTGACGATAGCCTAAGATTTTTGTTTCACTGACGTATCATCAGTGGACCTCGGCTATTATTTCTCACGCTTCTCGTCATGCGTACGCCGTCCGAAGAACGTCACAAGGCCGCGCCGGTTTTCCGCAAAGGCTTCTCCAAGAAAGTGGTGCTCAACTGCTGCCTGGTGCGTCGTATCCTCACCTGGACCTCCCCGAAAGCTAAAGGTAGCTCGCGTTTGTGGAAACGGCGTGACCTCATGTTTACTTAACTGTAGATGTAAAGTTGTCAGCCAATGATCCCAAACTTTGGATATTTTCTGACGATATCGAAAAGTATCATTAATTATGATTTGCATTCAGGCAACAGGGGACTTTTCAAATATTTGCGTATCCGTTAGTTGAATTTTTCACTTGTATGGCTTGGCCTGAGTGAAGTGGGGAGGGAAGGAGGAACAAGCGGGGTTGGGTATGTGATTTAGTGCTGGGAGGGAATGTCAAGTCCCACCGCTGGATTATCGATCACACGTCTCGCTCAGTGAGCCTCATGGTGATTTTTTTTTATTTTTTAAATATACCTATATACTGCATATTACATTACATTTTTTCACTTCTTGCTTCACTTCTTGTTATTATTATTACAAAAGAGTGTCATAATGAAATGAGAGTGCATTCTTGCTTATTTAGCATCATGTGAGCCCCACTGCTTTTTTTTCTTTTCATGTTTTTAGCTCGATTGCTTGTGCTTTTGTGGGACGCTGTTAAGTTGCCACGAACGGAGCTTTTAGGTGTACCTCCAGGCTAACAACAACAACGACAGCTGTTCTTGTCACGCATTATTAAAGCGCTAATATGCAAATTTGCCCTTGTTTAGATGTTAAAAATAGAACTCGTGTAGTATTGATTTGTCAAGGTCCCACATATGGGGCAACATATCAATTTGCAAAAATTTGTTAAAATACGGAGCAAGGTTGACTTGGCCGCTTCAACCTGTGAAACTAGATGATTCCGAAAACTTTCTTCCTCTCTTGCTGCATGCGTGTGTTGACTGAATTACATCACAACTGTTGCCCATTGATGAGGGGGGGGAAAAGAAAAAAAATTCATTTGGCACGTGAAGTTTCTGGCCGCACTTCTTGCTTTTAACCCGCAGAGGGCAGCATAGTACAGGAAAGTGAATTTCCAGCGTTGATGTGAGGTAACTACTCTAAGTAGGCTCATATAGTTGGTCATTTTTCGCCCTTGTGTTTTACACTTTGAGTCAATTAAACACACAAATTGACCCAAAAACATCGTCATCATTCCTGAACACCTCGAAAGTCCAAAGTTTGACATCCCATGTGATGAGTCACCGCTGAAAAGACAAATGTCTCCGGGCCTTTTTTTTTTTTATTCTATTTTGAGGAAAGACTCCTGTCGTGTTTGTCCTTGGTGATATAGAGAAGGTCGCTCTTTCCGGGGGGGAAATATATTTTGTGGCTCCGGACTGGTCAACAGTGTAGGTGAGCTGGAAATGATAATTGATGAGCGGCCTCCTTGGAGAAGACCCCCCCCGGAAGGGGTGCGAGCGAGAGAAGGAGGGTGGGGGTGTTGCGCTGTTGTCATTAAAATGATTCATGTGTTGTGGAAACAGTTGGTGAGGAATGATGGGAAAATGATGATCCCGCTCCTTCGCATTAATCTTGTTTCGGAGACATGAGAAAGAGGAAATGCTGCACCAAAGTGATGATGTTGATTATGATCACAGCTAGGGATGTTCCATGCCACTTTTCCAGACTGGTACCAGTCCAAATGTTTGTTTCCTGACTTGTCACCGATACCAACACCGATGTCCAATAGAATGAGTACTTTTGAAAAATGAAATTTTTCCTAAAAAACTGACAGGTTTTTTTTTTGTTTTTTTTTTAGACCTTCATATCCCAATATAGCAAATTTCTTAAAATTGCATTTGATTGATTGGCAATTTTGGTACCGGTACTCGCTACTCAGTACAATTTGGTACTCGCCCACTCCTACGTATTTTAATCCAAAAATTATATCCATAATTTTTTTTATATTTCAATATTCAAGAACAGTGTCAGAGCTGTGAATGATGTTAGTAGCCATTAGCTAGCTTCATCCTTTTACGTTAGCAAGCTAATAAAGCGTGATTACTTCTTTGTTCATTTCATTTGGGGTTAAAAACCGTTCAGAAATTGCAATTAGTCTTATCTTTTTCCTCCCAGTAATGAATTCAAGAGGAGCACTTTCCAATTGCAATCCTTTGTAAACAAGGAATTAGCCGCTAACAGCCGGGGATTAGTCCCGCGTCATTTTCAAAGTAACCTCTTGAAAGACAATAGTCGGTTGGCCCAGCCTTTGGCCCGTAACCGAGCCGGCGCCGTTTGTGTTTACGAGAGTGCATTATTCACGATGCATTTGTGCGTTCCTTGAGCGAGACATGCTTTGACTCATTTAACCAACTATTAGTCATGGCTGGACACAACATGCAAAAGTGCACAGCAGCAGAAATGAGGCAGGCTGTTTCAGACTTGTGATTTTTTTTTAATGCTTCATTGGTTGGATCAGACAGATGTCCGCAATTGTGAACGCCGGCGTCATCAGCACATTTACCTCGTACACCAGATGGACTGGATTGTGCTACATTACTTTTGATCAAGAGTAAGACCGCCTGATGTGCAGCAGGCCTTGAAGCATTTTTAGACAAAAAAAAAGAAACACCAACAAATGTTTGGCGCAATTCTGAGAACTGATTTTGAGCAAAAAAAACAAAAATACCTGCAAATATCCAGTCACTAGTATCCACTGGCACCAGTTTTATTTTATTTTTTTAAATTTTATTTATTTATTTTAAATATTTTATTTTATTTATTTAGGACAACGGTCATCAATCCTGCAATATCCATTGACTAGTATCCACTGGCACCAGTTTATTTAATTTTTTTTTTTTTTTTTAATTTAAATTTTTTTTTTAATTTTATTTAGGACAATGCTCATCAATCCACAGAGCAAAAACGGATCGATGTTTGCAATACTTTCATATCCTGACATTCATCTTGCTCCCTCCCACCCACTGCTCACCCCTCCCCTCTCTGCTCGCTGGCCCATTTTTTTCATGAACCTCTCCAGTTAACTGCGAGCTGATAGTTACACACACAAGAGTTTTTCTCTCTGGTGGTCCCAGAGCAGCATACACGACCTGCAAGGTCCTTGACGCATCTCAGACAGCGGGGTCATCTTCTCACCTGTGCAGCCAGCCGCACATGTCCTGCTTTGCTGATGGCGCCGCTCCCAATTGTCTCCCTCGGGGTATCATCGCGTCATCTTTGAGTTGACTCTGTGTCCGCAGACGCTTTTCTGGAATTGGGTCAACAAGGCACGTCGGGAGGAAGTAAACCAGGTCAGCGCGGCAGGCGTGTATATGTTGTCTTAACAGGGACGCGTGTCTGGTCCAGAATTGTAAATAAAGCCCCTCTCGCACTTTCAAGGAAACCACTCGACTGGATCTGGAGGTTCACGGGAAATGACACCCGCGTGTACTTTCTCATCCTTAGTGGAGAGATTACTGGCACTCCACTTGTGATGAACCGATTTGATTGGTTTACGGGCCTCCGCTTGATGATGTCATAATTACATGAGTACAGTTCAAAACAATCTGCCGTGGAAGTAAAACAGACTTAAATCTGGCAGACTTGTTCATTTGTTCGGTGGTAAGGGATTTAAGAAAAAATCCAACAAAATTTAAAAATAAGCAAAATCTGCTTTTTATTTACATTTCTTTCCAGTATGTAGACTCAAGCTCGACTGAGCGTGTTGGCTCCGACACAAACAAACCTACAGAGCGGCGATATTTACCATCGCCGAGTGAAATATTGACGTCTCTGAGGACGCCGTTTTTGGCCGGAGCTTCCGTAAGCGCTCATTAGTATGCACGTGTGAGCACATGGCCCATGTGTCAAGATCAATGTCCTAGAAAAGCACTTTTTCATCAATTCCCAGGCGTTATCATAACCCTCAGGGGGGCGCGGTTATCACCATGGGAACGCATACATTTATAATCACGGTACAGTAGGTTTAAATTACAGTGGGCACAAAAAGGGGAAAAAAAAATTGGGAACATTTTTGGGAGTTTTGGAAAATGGTGTCAAAATTTCCCTTGATGTGAATGGTTGTGACGTTTTCAAAAAGTCCAACATTTCATATCGAGTGTAATTGTGTAAACTCACTTTATTGTCATCATTTAATTCAATATACTCTCTGCCAAGACATTACGTGAACCCCCTTTATGCGGAAGACGGCGATTCATCAAAGTTTTACTGTGCCATTACGTTTAAAAAGCCAGCTGGCCCCCGCTTAAAGTAAATACGGCGACGCTGACGCTCTCCAGGCCGGTTTGGCACGCGGACAGCGTGAACGATGAGTCGGCGGGATAATGTTCACGGCTGCCCCAACGTGTTGGTTAGCGCCACCTTTTGTTTCAACCGCGCATTGCTTCAAGGAGGTCATAACCCACAAGTGAGCTTTGCGCGTAAGCATGAAGATAATTCGACTGAGTCAGCAGGTTTGCGTTTATATTAATAGACTCTTCAACATCAGCACATTTTGTAAAGAAAAGGATGATATCCCTATTTTAGTCGTGACCTTTTTCCCCAAAGGTCATTCGGCAAGAAAAGTGCCCAGGCAGGTTAGCGCATACAAAGGAGCACATAAAAGATTCACGCCAAGAAGCGTCTCGTATGCGTTTCAGACGAGCGCCCCCGGGGAGCGTTTGCGTTAACGTCCGTACGCTCTGTCATCAGCGATTCATTACTCTCGTCGGGTATCGAGCCGCAGGCGCTTATCTGCGGCGGCGCCCCGCCTTGGTTCGGCCGTCTCTTAGCCTTCTACATGAAAGCACCAAATTGGCTTTTATCGCTTTTGCACAGGACCCAACTGGCTGCCTCGCCGATGTAGACTTTAGGGCAAGTAGGAATTGTGAATCTTTGCATCCGACTGGCTGTTTGCTCGACCGATATCGATGTTGTCGCCCTTTGAAGAGGCTTTGACTTTTGAGACTATTTGTCCAGACGTCTTTAGGTACATGTGCCACACAAGAACGAGACTGTACTTTTTTTTTTTTTTTGCTAGAATTTTTTTTTTTGGTCTTCTTCAAATGCAGTGTGTGTATGTGTGTGTGTGTGTGTGTATATATATATATATATATATATATATATATATATATTAGGGATGCACAATATTGGAAAAGAAATTCAATATAGTTGTTGAATAAAGCGCTATTATTATATTTAACATGTACCTCAAGAAATACCATTTGTATTATCTATAATTAAGGAATTATTATTTTTTCCATGCAGCAAAATAAGCAAGCTCAAAGTATTATTAGTGAATTAATTGTAATTGCTATATACATATCATGTTAACTATATAATATAACCTATATAATATTAAACCATTGGAGGCCGATGCATATATGTTTGCGTTTGCCAAATTGAGACAAAATCAAACAATTCCGTAACTTATTGAATATCTTTGCGATATGCATGTTGCATGGGCCAATATCGATATATCGTGCCTCCCTAATATACATATATACTGTTTAAAATGTATATATTTCTCCTGTCACTGCTTCCACAAGACTTCATAAATAGGCGTAAATGTGCTAATAGCTCTCTGGTGGCTGAGAAAAGCCCCCCAGTGTGCTGACTTTGCCTTCGTCAGCAAGTATGGAAGGACCATCCGTCGCTGGGCATCGACCGGCTATTGTTGTTTGAAAGGACGCTAACTTCAAGCTACTTTTTGCTTTGCTAGCGCTATCTCTTTTTGAGAGGTTGTTGAAATTGTCCTTTCACTCCATGTGATCCAAAGTCCTAATTGTGCTTTTTGGTAGCTACCTTAGCCAAATGTGTTGTTTTCTTAGTGTACACTCCACCAGTAAATCGGCACGCAATGAAAGTGCTAATATTTTCAGCGTGCATCACAGCTTTTTAATCAGTGCTTGATTGACACTCTGAGACTTCAGCCCGAGTGCTGCGACGACGCCTGATATGAGCGCACCACCTTGAATCGGCTCAATTAACGCTCCTTGTTTCATTTTAATGACTTATTACGCCCGTGGTACAAAGTCGAAAAAGCTATGCAGGCAATCTGCTATAAAAAACCTTCTGGAAATTCACGAGAGTTAATAAATTTCAAAAGCCATTCCCAGCTACGCCGCCCCTGCAGTAGCAGTATTTTTTGTCCTCATTGCGCGATTCGCTTTAAATCGTCAACATGTGTGTTTGTATCGTCACCCCCCGAACACACACGCTGTCATATCACTTTAAGTAAACATACGTCGCTCCCCTACTCTATAAGGACTTGGAATGTGGTGATTTTGCGCCGTACGTCACACTGACATCCCAATGTTGACGTTTCTGGTACAGATGAAAAAGTCTGAAAATTGAATACCAGGATTATCGTGAGCAAGCAAATTGAAATTTCCTGACCTCGAAATGCATCATAACAAACCATGTCAACATGGAAGACTGTTTGGCAACACATTTGAAAATAATTTATATTGACCTTGATAAACCACCAATTTAAAAGTACGAATCCAGCGGAGAGACGCCAGCGTGCGAAAATGAAGTTGTCGCCTTGAATTCAGCTGTCTGACACATCAATAGCAACCATTTTTGTTGTTAGCTGCCAATGCTATTGCTAATAGCATAACGGAGGAGTCTCAGAGACTTGAATACTGTCTCCATCACCAAGCTCTGCCGTATAAAAATCAAAAACGCTAAGAAAAGGTGAATTTGTGAATAGTCAGCTGGTTTTGTACGGAATTGCTGGTCCGACATTATATGAGGCGAGTTGATGGGCGCCGCGCGCATGTCGAGCTAAATGAAGCGCAGCCACATTAGCGGGCGAAGCTTGTCAATGATTCACCTGACCACAAGTCAGCCGCCTCCGTATACAAATACTGATTCAACGACTACTTTTACAACTCTAATAAAGCCGAAAATTTTGATTTTCTCTTTTCAAAAGTCCTCCGAAATAAATACTCATGGGAATCTGTAGAATCCACTTGCATCACTCGCATAAAGTGCCTTGGCTACCTCTCTACCATGTGTGCCTTCCATCTCTCCTCCTCCTCCTGGCGGACCAATCAGGCTCCACCTCCATAGCAACCGTCAGCGACGGTAAAACATCCACAGATGGTGCCGAGCGGCTCAAGTGCGGCAGCGTGCGCTTGTGTCCGGGAGAAGACTTTTTTTCCCCTCCCCGCACCTCCGGAAAGTCTCTGGGCGAGACTCATCGAGCCTTTACGCTGGAGCCGCTCACGAATGACCGCCGCGCCGCCAAACGTGCGCCTCTGACGCAGCCCGAGCCGCAAACGGGACCTCGTTTGAAGGAGAAACCGCTTTCGGCGGCCAAGATGAGCTGCAGGAGAAGGTGCAAGCGGCAGGTTTTTAAGTTCGCCCGCTACTTGTTCCGACTCGTCACCGGCTCGCTGAATACCGGTAAGACTCTTAGCGTTTGTCACTTGTGGCTCGTTGGCCGGATTACTACACGGGAATCAACCATGTTTTTTTTTTTAATTGAGTGTTGATGTCAAGACTCTTGGCTGCGGAAGCGAGATAACGTTGATCCTCCAGAGACGTGACGCTAATGAACTTGAGGGAGCTTCCGTACGGTTTTTGCACCCGTGCCCGGGTAGCAAGTCGACATTGCGGCCCACTTTTGTGTGCTTTTCTCCACTGTGGCGGAGTGAAGACAGCTGAAGCTTTCAAATCCAAACCAATAAAAGCAGATTAGCGGAATGGGAGGAATCCATCAGTCGGCCCAATAGAGTTAGCCATTAGTTTCCATAGTTACCGGCGGACCATTTATTAGCGTTTATTAACCCGACGCTCGTATTGATGGCGATTCGCTTCATGCTTTCGGTGTTTATCTGGCTGTGATTAAAAATTGAGTCACGCCAACAAATAAATTGAAAATAAATGGACTCAAGGAAGAAACGGTTCTGATGTTCTCGTCCCAGTGAATCGCAAAGTCTTCTACCTGATAACTGCAGTGTCAGCAGTTATTCAACTTTTGACATCTTTATCTCCTTTTCTCCTTTTATTAACTTGTCGATTGATGTGATAAAGCTTATGGGAATTGCTTCTCAGACACGCACGTGTCTGCGCCATCAGGCGTGCCGGCGTCTGCTCACCCGTGACCCGATCCGACGCCTCGTCCGTCATCGCGGTCCTAGACTGTTCTAGCACAGTAGCGGGTTTACCTCTGACATAAAAGGGGGGGCCCTCCTCATTCTTTGTTTGGATCTCTTTGGTTTCCTGACAGGTCAGGTCATGTTCCACTTGCCCTGTGCCGACTGTACAGTAAACACTGAATATTTGATACCGCCGTGCCGTCATGTCGCGCCAAGGACGAAGACGCTAGGGAGGGACAGGTGTGGAAAAGTTCCTCTTTCATTAATCACCACGATGTGAGAGGAATAATTAGAAAATGATGAGCTTGTCAAAGAGATGTCACCCTCACAGTTGAAGTGATTAAAGCTCCAAACGACGACGGTGTGCGGTACTCACTTAGGACCTCCTTCTGGTTTTTTGTCGCGTACTCTAAAATCTTTTCGAGAAGCTTTTCTCCAACCGGATTGAAAATTAGACGGTACCGCAACATGAGAGACCATGTTCTTTCCGCGCATGGTTAGCCGGCAATTACGGAGCAGGCTTCCTTCCAGCGAATAGGAAATCAATACACCCTTCAGGGGTCGGAATGAATCCTCTCAGGAGCTCCGACACCTGTCATCAAGAAATCCCAGAGGTTTAAATTCTTGTGTAAAATTTGTCATTTTCTGCTGAGTGACAGCTCGCAAATGGTTTTTAGATACCGTTTGATTGGGCGCTCGTGGGGGCGGGAAGGGGTGGGGGGAGATCTCGACGGATTAATCTTGGGGCGCTCTTGTCACAAAACGGTTTGCATGCGAGGGCGGGGCAACAACAGGAACAACCTGTTCTCATTTATTCCCACTTGGCCAGTGACTGGCATGTTATATCTCCGCGTGAGGGTCAGATTGTGAGCTGCGGTCAACAGTATGTTTTGAAGATCTGTTTTCCCACACACTAAAGAAGACTGTACGCCATTTCCGACCTAGCTCGCTGATTTATATTAATGAGGGTGCCAAAGACTCGTGAGGTAGTGTCCGAGCTAGAATGATGGCCGATGTCGTCACGCGTGACCTCATTGCGTATGAAAAAGAGCTTTTTATATTGTTACAAAGGCGTGGTCTTTCCAGTAACATCCTCCAGGGGTCACATGCAGAAAATAGACTCCCCCTGGTTTGCTTTGCGCCAAAAAGTCACCTTCCCAAGGACACGATGACCCTTAGATACGTCCCACCCCCTCCTCTCTGCTTGTCTACTGTAAACTGCTCCACACCTCCGTTGTAAACGGGCACAATTGCTTACTCTCCCCCGGGCCCGTCTGTCATGGCCGACCGTGCAGAAAATGACTCCGGTCACGTTACATATTGGCTAAATCTGTGCCAGTGGCAGATTGCTACAAATGACAGCGGGGAAAGTCACTCAATGCTCATTCCGGTTGAAATCCAGGTTGTAAACGTGCCGACAAACAGATGTTTGGGCCAATTTCCCAGAAAACAATTTATTAATTTTGTCGGAGTGAGTTTGTCACGACCGTCGGTGTTGCTTTTACTCTCTTCTCTAGTATGATAACCGTGAGCACAAATGTCGCGGATTCACATTATTAAAATAAGAGCTCTAAAATGACTCTTTTATAATTATTTGGGGAAATAAAGAGTCAGGTTTAAATGAATAAATTAATAAATATTCTGTTTTAATTCCGTTTTTACAACACTGGTCCATTCCTTGGGCTAACAAATATTTTAGGGCAATGCACATGAACCAGAGCGAAGATTTGATTTTATTGTCGCGTTTGATTTGCTCACTCCTCCTGCGTAACTGCTCGCCCCTCCCCTCTCTGCTCACGAGAAGGAGGCAGGGGGAAAAAAGTTAATTAAGGCGATTAAAGAGGCTGCCTGTTGACTCAACTCTTCAAACATCCATATTTTGCCCCGCTTAGACGTCCCCTCAAAAAAACAAAAGAAGAGAAAAGTTCATTACTGCTGACAGCCAGTAATAGCCAATATTGATATAACCTTGTCTTTTTAAAACGACAGTAAAACACATTGTTTAATTTTTCTTCAAGCAAGCCAGCAATTTTTACCCATTGTAAACTTGAATCTGAAATTCGGCTGAGTTGTTTCCCATGCAGATTAGCCGCTAGTGCGATGAGTTGATGTATGATTTTGAATCATCCCTCTTTTTCCCCCCAGCATTATCTGCGCATTGCTGAGCACACCGAGAATTCAATTTAAATGCAAAGCGACATAGGAAGTGCCAGTAATTTGCCGTACGCGCTGCCGTGCTTGTACCCCGACTTGCTGGCCGAGGTTGGGGGGGGCGGAGTCACTGTTGTCTCCGATACGTTGGGCTCGCACCTAATGAGGATTGATCGCCATTTCTTGGTTGGCCTCTTTTCGGGTTATGCGCCCTATTTGTTTTTCAGCCCCCCCCCCCATTAATTAACCCTTAAAGTGACCAATCTGTAGAGCACATTATAAACCGAAATGACTTTTGAGGAGTTGATCAAATGTTTTGTTCTTGTGCTGTTGCAAAGCAGAGATTTATAATAGAAATATGTTTGTTGTATTGATTGAAAAGAAAATTGTGAGAAAAATATTAATCCCATCACTCCCAATGCTGGAGCTGTTTTTCTTAAAAAAAAAGAAAGTCTTCCTTTTTTTTTTTCACCATTGTTGTGCTCGTCCTCACTGACCACTCAAAGTGACAGGAAGTCACCTGAGCAGACAGGAAGTTGCCGTTGGAAACCTTTTGCCTGTCCAAAGGTGTTTTCATAATGTCTGCCTGCATCTCCCACAGCCGCAACATGGCCGCCTTCCTAATGCAATTTCATGTGGCCTACAGGATGCGAAAAAAGAAAGCAAATAACTGTAATTGCAGATTTGTTGGCGTAAATAGAGCAGAGCGGGCTGAGAAGACGCAGCAGTAAATAGAGACCAAGTCAAAACAATGTTTGTTTTGCACATTAGGGTTCTCAGTGGGACGTGTTGAAAGTGCCCACAAAACTATTCCCGGAGGTGATCCGTGTGCTGGACAAGCCAATGATTTGTCCAAGCCAAAAAAAAAAAATTAAGCTCTAAAAATAAAACATCCGGCAAGCTACCTCCTGCAGCATTATTGAATAATTTTTTTTCTGTATTAAAGCCGCTAATTAAGTTTCAGCAAAAGCCTTTTTTTTTCCGCAGAGGATTAATATATTGAAAATCATGGCTGGCGCTCAGCAGGCAACTGTTGGAGCATGAACGGAGATGAAGTGTACTGTGAAGATGCTCCCAATCCGGTTTTCTGCCGACGTACGTGCCCCGCCCCCGCACCCCGCCCCTCCCCTCTGTGAAGTGCGTGTTTAATGGGCGACCCCGAGATGTCACAGCCTGGAGCCGGCGAGGCGGCCGTGCTCAGACGTTCCTCAGCTAAATGTGACGACATGTCAAGGCTGTAGTAAAAAAATACTCATCGATGGGCCAAGTAGGATTTTATCTGCTTTAAATTGACTTCCAGATGACCCAACGTGAATAATTTCTGCTTAAATCTGAAGGTGCAGCCCTTTGGAAGGCGTCACCACGCAGGAGTCTTGTCATGAGATAGAGGCAACCAGTTGAGAGAACTCAGATGTGAGCAATAACCAGCCAGGCCCGCCAATTTTGGCCATTTCTGTCATAGAGCGAAATGAAATTCATTGATTTTGCTCCATGACGCCGCAGTTTGACCGTGAAATGGCTTTTAACAGTGAGGCGGATGTGAACCCTTTCTGGAGTAAAACACAAACGCCGTCCCCCCTCCACGAAAGCCACGTTGTGTATTATTGCATATAAAGGTCGTGAGGTAATTTAAAGGGCCAGTGTGTAGAGTATTTGGATTTTTAAATGCTTACACATTTTTATATATAATAGGTCTAGTAATTAAAATAATTATAATGTATTTATAAATAATGTATATAATAAGAAATAATAATAATAATATAGCTCAGATATAATAGTACTCTAACAGTAATTTTCTTGTAATTTTAAATATTAAAATATACCAAAGTAATTCTAATATAAATTATCATTAGAATAATTAATTATAATCTAGGATAATATGACGCTGACATGCTTCCTTGCATTCCACTAGTCCACCACTAGATGGCAGACAATTCTACACACTGTCCCTTTAACACAACATTGCTAATTAGAACAAATAGTAATCCCTGAAATCCTTGATTAGGTAGAGGGCTAATTTAGAACAAAGCCTGCAAATGGGAGATTTTTAATACCAACATGAAAACAAAATCAATCATTGTGATCTTATTGTTGCTGTTAATATATTTTCCACGGTAGTCGTATGTTTATTTTCTTTTATCGATGACTTGGGCTCTGCTTAATTGGTTTTTAATCCTCTTTATGCACAGTTTTACATTTTTATGGCCCAAGGTTTCAAGCTGTGTGACAGTATGATTAAGGTCCCCTATTAAAACCCTCCGGCGCTTAATTCATGCCGCAGACGACGACGTCGGCACTCAGAAACATGAAATTATTTTATTCCGTTTTCAAGAGCTGAAGTCGCCTTCGGCCCTCGAATAACGACGCTGCTCAACTTTGTTCATTTGTTTATGCATTCGGTGTCTTTTTTTTTTTTTTTTTTTTTTTTTTTTTTTTTTTAAAGCAAATTGACACGCGTATTCCCACTCAATCTGCTGGGATTAATGACCGAAAACGTTTGGCTGCGCTTCAGTTTGTAAATGAGATGCTAAAAATACGAGCTACGGCTTCTTGATTTGGATCACGTTGCATTAGCTGTTTGCTTCGCTTGGAAAGTCGCTTGATGACTGAATTGATGGGCAGCGGGAGTTTGCAGTGCAATATACTATACATGCGGGTTGAATGAAGCCTTTATTGAATAAATCATGAATTTGATGCACAATTTGTCTTCGCGGGCCGCATAAAATGATGTGGCGGGCCGTATCTGGCCCCCGGGCCATGAGTTTGACACCTGTGCTTTATTGAAGGGGGGGGGGGGGGGGGGGGCATAAATTCCAGATCCACAAAAAAAAGATTTATTATACACCTCCTTCAGTGGGTGTCTGAAAGCGATTTATTTGATTTACATTATTTCCTATTTGAGATTATTTTGGTTTTGGTACGATTTGTTTGATGTGATGAAAAAATAGTAATGGTTAATCTGTTTTGCGTAAGCAACAACAACAGCAAAAATTGGGCTGCCACAAGACACCCCCATCTATTTGTGAAGCCTTCTTAGAGAAATCCTCTTTATTTTCAAACTTGGCACGGGACTCCAGCTGTGAATTTTCAATAGTACTCAGCAATAACCCACGCATGATGAGCACGCCACGGCGATCTCAAGTGGGACAAAATGGAGAATGCTAATACACCGCCGCCAAATAAAGTGTGAGGAGTTACACTTATTGCCTCAGCAGTTTGATTCCAAGAAAGTTGTTTTTTTTTTGTTTTTTTTATGGAGCGTCGAAATTGCTTGTTCTGTGACCGTGTAAGATGGACTCATAATGACGAGGCTTAAAAAAAAAGAATTGTTTAGAAAAGAAACTGTGACACCTCTCACACCACTTTTGGTGCTGTGTTACGTCATGGAAAAAAAAAAAAAAAGATTTATTTACACTGGGCCCCTTCTATGTCTCATCTTTTCCCGAGCTCTTCTTCCAGCAACGGAATGCTCTTTCGCTTGACAGTGTTTGGAGCGTGTGAGCAAAATTCTCAAGAAGCTTTCGGATTTATCAGCCGCTACAAAATGGAGCAATTGCGACCTCTAGCGTCCAAAAACGTGAGATACAGAGAATAGTATAAATGCGCCGGTATATATTTTTTTAAACAGGCATTTTACATTTTACTACTCTGTGGCCATCTAGTGGCGGTTTTGAAGTGAGTCTTTTTTTTTTATTACATATTTTGTGTCCATAATCTTCTCTGACTTTCCCTTTTTTTTGTGACCTTCACCTTAATCCACGCAATCTTCCTGTGAGGATCAGAGTCGAGGAAGAAATAGATGTCAAAGTAATGACACCACAAAAAAAAAAAAAAATACAACAAAACATCCTTTACACCTGTCCCACTGAAGCCGAGCCCACACTTTGGTCTCCGCTCCTCTTGAGCGCGGCAATTCATCTTGGTGACTTTCTCCGGAGCTGCTCCCGATCTTGGAGGAAGAAAGTGGGGAGGGTTTTTAACCGTGGTTTACGTCAAAACTCCAAACTCCGAGTGCTTGTCGTGCAGCCGACGCAAGCCAGAGTGGCTGGAAAGGATTCCCCCCCCCTGCCTGTCTCTCTCTTTCGCTCACTCACTCCAATGTGAGACTTCATTACCAAGTGTGGGAGGCAAAAGTGTGAGCGTGTGTGTGTGTGTGTGGAATTCAAGCAGGACTTTCAGATCACTCGCGACGAGCGAGCCAAGCAAAGGTATCATGGGAGCTTTAATGGTCATCTTCTCTCTTCAGCCCAAACAAAGACGCAAGCCCACAGGTAGGAAGCCAGAAAGAATTTTTTTCCTCCCCTCTTTTGTGTGTAATTGGGATCGTGTACCAACAATCCTCCAGATGCCAAGCCCGTATACGACCGTCAGGGAAAAGCGCTCAGCCAGCTTGATGATTTCAAGCTGGTGTTAACCTTCCACCAGCAATGCAACAAATCTCAGCTGTTGCTCCATGCAAATTTAGACGCGAGCGTGCGGAAAGTTCTTCCGTTTCCTTCGGCGAGCCGTTTTCTTGCCAGACCAGCAGATCATGAAATTGCTTGGAAGTCGTCATTTCTTTTTTTGTAGAGGGCGGGTGTAAAAAGTGGAAATATTATTTGCTTTGCCTCCAGTGTACTGACACTATTTGCAAGCCATCCAGTTGGTTTAATTGGCTCGGGAGAAGGGAAGCACAGTGATATTAATGAAAGTCGTTTTTTTTTTTGTTTTTTTTTTAAGGGGCCCGCGGTGAGCATGCAAGGCGCAGCAGCCTGGTTTTGCTGCATGTGCACTGTAAGCATATCTTAGATAGAGTCACATGGGAGGCTAACCTATATACAGTTACGGCAAGACGAGTGTTCTATACGGTCGGGATGGTTCATGTTATCTGTGGAAGCTTCTTCTTGGGTTGTGGGCTTAGTTGACTTTGTTTTAGGGGTATGAAACTTTGGAAACAAGTTTCTTGAAGCACAAACTTTGAAATAATTGTGAGTCAAAAGGTTAGTCATGACCAAAAATAATAGAATAATTGGGATTTATGGAAAAGGAAAAATGCCCCGGGTCATATTGACCCGGGTGTGAAGGTGACGCAGGTCAACAGAGTTCAGAGATGGCTTTACCTGTCCCTAACTGTGTTTCTGATGCTAATTTCAAAAATCCTTTGACTTTTTTTTTTTGTAGTTTGTTGAGGTTTTCATTCTTTCAATTAATTACACGCTAAATTTTGCTATTTGTGGGTGGGGCTTGTCCCAATTCTCAACAAATAGCCCGCTTCCGCTGTACACTGAATTAAGATGATTAATTGGATCGGGTCTTGATCGAATCTATTATCGTTTGCTAACCGATGACGGGCTCCAAATTAGCGATGGCGTCGAGCCTTTTGTGTCTTTCCGAACAAAAATGCTTTGCTTTCCCCCGCTACATTCAGCAAATAATGGCGAGAGGCACTTAACAAGCCACTCTGCAGCCTGCCATTTATCTCCGGCGTTTGCATGACAAGAGGCGCCCGCAGCGTCCCACGAGTCCACCAAGCCCCCTCAGGTGCTCGCGCAGCGTGTGCGTGGTCGGGATCTGAATGTTTGTGTTTTTTGCCGTGTGGGAGGAAGCTGCTTACTCAGGCTACCAACTGGTCAAATGAGTTGTTAGCGACAAGAGACCACTCGCTGAAAGGCATGTGGAGGAACTATTGTTTTCATCCTCCTCATCCGAGTGCATTGTTGTGGGTCGAGCACCAGCGGAGATAGGATTTTTTTCCGTGGGGGGGCTGGGGAGGTTAAGGTCACGGGGTCTGCAAAACATTTTTTTACAAACCCCAAATATTCTACAAAAAATGCTGATGAAGATTCATTATGTGTACTTTATGAGGGAAGGGTGGAAATGTTGGGAACAATCCTTGAAAAATCGGAAAATACCCAAGAGTCAATTACTGTATTACTGAGTATATTTCAGGGAGGGGCGAGTACCACCCCGCCCCCCTCTATCTTGTTTCTGTCCATTTTTTAGATTATTTTTTCATATCCATAGTCCCATGACAACCTCACATGCTTTTTTGTGCTGCATCTTTGTCGAGCGGTTCGCATTCTCCACCACAACCAAAGCTGGTAGGCCTTGATATTCCAACTGGCCATGTTTGTGACACGCGGGCTTCTTGTTCAGCGGTACCAGATGGGATGTTACAATGACAGCCCGCCGGCCGGCCGGCCCGCCACTTCCTGACCAGGCCCGATTGATGACGTGGGCTGCAACAGTTCCCAGATGGTCAATGTCGGTCTGTGCTGTTGGCTATTAGGAGCCCGGGCTAACAAGAAACCTGAGCAGCGGGGAACTTTGGCGGCCATACTCACTATTTGTCTCACAGCACGTGCTGATGTTTGGAAAGGAGATGCTTGCTAGTTAGCACCCCTGTTACGCAACACTTCAACTTGACCCATTTCAAAATTTGAAGGAAACAAAATTGGATCAGGAAAGCAATGTGCAAAATATTGATTAAAATGCTTAGTGGGGAAGTTAATGATATTCTTTGTGGGGTAATTAAACAATCCCTGGAGCGTTATTGCTGATCTTGAGAAACGGACATGGTTAAAATGTCCTTTTACAGTGTTTTTTAATTTGTCAGCAGTTTTTTTTCCAGCTGTGGTTTGCACTTCCTCTTGTTGTCCACTTGGGGGAAGCAACGTCACATAATACAGCACCTCACTGCTTGCATTTTCATTGTTCTAATTATGTGATTAACTGGCATGACTTACAAGATTGCACTATAATAATTTGTGCCTTTTTTTAAATCAAAGATGCAAGTAAATCTTTCAAGATAAAATAAAAATAAAAACAAAATATATGAATAAAATAAAAATAATATATAAATAAAATAAAAATCTGTATTGTCAAGCCTTTCTAGGTCAAACTTTAAAACAAAAAATGAAATCAACGCATAAATATCAAATAAAATAGAAACAAAAATAATATATAATTAAAATCTGTATTATGCAAGCCTTTCTAGGTCTAACTTTAAACGAAAAGTAGGCAAATTGTTTTGTTTTTTTCCAAAGGTATGCTATGTTTAAAATAATGGTGACCATTAATTAAAAACTAGCAATGTGTGAATGGATTATGAGACCATTTGCTACTTAGCTGAATCTTATTCGATTGTAGTGTTGCAATGTATCGAATGGCATTGTGTCCATGTTGGAGTTTTTGTGCTATGCAGGTGTCAACATGCACGCACACACACGCACGCACGACTAATTAGCTTCACCACCAATCACACTGATTGATACGACACACTGTGCTGATTATTTGCCAGGCCTTGATTGCGCCCTTGCAAACACCTGAATTGATGAGAACGCATCATGTTTCACTTGTCGTACTCCTTTGCCTCTTTTCGGTCTTAATGGAGGCATCAGGGCAAATAAAGGGTCATATTGTACTTTATAAAGTAAGTAGGTTGGAGATATTCACTTTTTTTAAATTGTGTCCTATCGTTGGTAATGACGAATCTGTAGAAATATTTGTGACTTTGTGTAGAGGATAAAGAATATATGCCTGTGTGTATTGTTGTATGCTGCCTGCATGTGTTGCTACCATTTGTGTTCAAATGGATCTTGTTTATCTGATTATAATTATTGCAATATTGACGTTAGTTTGGTTCGTCAGTCTGTGGCGTTTCCCATGTTGTGTTAGCATTCAGTTAGCAGTAAGGCGCTAATTATTTTAGTTTGGTAAAAACAAAGTTTTGTTCACTCGGTTTCATTTTGAGTTGGGATGTAAACATCGACTGTGAAAACTCAAAATATCTTTTTTTCAAATGTTAGTTGCCAATTTACTTTCCACCATAACATTCCGCTTCTAAAAAAAAAATTTGCTCACAAGTCGAAATAATTACTATTATTCCCAAAACAAGGCTCTGTTTTCCTCTAAAAATATTTTCTTTTATATCCTCTTATTTCTAAAATATTTAACTACAATACTCGTTTTAAAATTCTATTATCTACATTTAAATGCTTAGTAAATAAAACAGTGAGCAAACAAGAGTGGCCAATCACATTCTTTCTCCCCCTCCTCCTCCTTGTTGTCGTCCACATGTTCCTCCCGGCCAAAGAGCGCCGCACAGGCGAGTCCGTCGAGTGGCGTTTTTGATGGCCCGTCGACATGAACTCGGAGGGTCTGTAGATGTTGGTCGTAGTGGTCCTCGTCGTCAAAGTTCTGGAACAGTTTGGCTTGTTGGACGTCAGATACGCCGGTAAGACGAGCGGGAAAAAGCAGAGAAAGTTAGTTTCGGTGTACACTTGTTAATAAATACGGCAAATCCGTCAAATTGTCTGGACACACTGAGGAACATCATTTTCCCTTTCCATTTGTAATTTTGAGAAGAGATGTATTGATTTTTCCCGATGGTGCCGATTAGCTCTGCCGATTGTATTTCACTTGCCGGCCGGCGGCATCGGACAGCGGCTCCGACCCTTCTGGGTCGCGGCTGCCTTTTTATGTCTCCCCGCCGTCCCAGCCGACGTTTCCTGTCCCTCGCCGGCCATTGACCTTTTCACCAATCTGTCGGACCGGTCGCCGGCAAGCTAACAAACGGCGCGGCGTAAATCAAATGTCTTCAATGTTATCGGCTTCTGCACGTGGGCCCGCTCGTCTTTTGTAACCCTGTCACTCCCTCTTTGTCCATATTAATTAAAGGATAGGTGGCGCTGTTGAGCATGTGTCAGTAAAATGTTTGAGGGTGGAGCCAACTTAACTGGGGAAAAAATATATTTTTTAATAATTTTATTTATTCATCAGGATTTTTCTATGCCATGGCATTTTTTTTCTTTCCAATAACAGCAAAAAAGAACAGTTAGCCACCAAATGAAATATTTTGTATACCCGTGTTTGATCGTCCCAGTTTCCTCCTTTTACCGCCACGCCGTCGCCTTTCCACCTCGCCACCAAAGATGGCGGCTTGCTTTCACTTTCTGTTGCCGCAGGTGTCCCTAATTGTGTCCCCTAATTGTGTCTCCCTTCGTAAATGACATGCCAAGCGGCTTTGATTGATGAGCGAGCGAGATAAACCGTTCATGGTTCACTTAAAGCAATTAATGAAAATCCCCAGATGAATCGTGGACGAGGGATGCTGATGAGTGGCGCTCATTCAGCATGGCTGTCGGAACTTAGCATGTTGTCTTTTTGCCGTCACAACAATTTCTGGACTGAGAACTTTTATGTAGAGATTTTTTTTTTTACCAACAACTACGATCAGTATAAATCTTTCCTGACTCTGTAAACAAAAGAATAGTTGCTAGTTTTAGAAAAGGCCAGTAGAGGGCGGTATGCTTTTTTTTTTTTTTTTTTTTGCTGCTGACCCCCCCAGCATGTTAACATGCAGTTGGACAGAGCGAACATGTAGTGAGAAGGTCCCACAAAAGAGGTGGATCGTGTTGTGTCGGGGTGACCCCTCCCTCCCTTCTTCACACGCCCCGTCCTCCTCCTCCCTCCCCCTCCTCCCCTCGCTCAGCGCTTCTCAAGTGCAAGAGCGGAGTTTGCTCCCACCGCTTTCCCGTCATCGTCGTCTAGATCGAGTTCACGTCCCCACCGGGGCCATGCGATCGCTTTGGTGACCTGACGGACTCGAGGTCTCGACCTGGATTTAGGGAGCGGGCAGGCGGGAAACGGGTGCCGAGGGGCGCCTGGCTTGTGCGCCCGGCCCGGCTTAGCTCTGGAGTGGGCACGGGGGAACTGGAGCGCGGGACCGGGTGCCAGCCCCGGTAGCTTGGAAGGCGAGGAGGGGGGCGGCTCCGGCTTCGGCTCGGGGCAAGGGGGCGACGAGTGGTCCGAGGGCGGCCCGGTGCTGAGCGCCATCTGGGAGACGGAGGGGCTGCAGACGGTGGGCATCGTGGTGCTGGTGTTTGCTTCCATCAAGCTGCTGCACATCTTGGGGATCATCAACTTCTCCGAGGGTAAGAAGTGTCAGACAGGGTGGTCCCAAATCAATATCCTCACACTTTTATTTTGAATGACGTCTTTATTTATTTATTTGCATACAAGATACAGTCGAATTAGCCTTTTTCCAATCATGGCTAATAACGTTCGACAACAAAAGAAAAGGAAAAAGTGCGGTTTTTGTTTTAAAGAGCTGTTTAAGATTCATCGGGGGAAAAACGACTAGTTTGTCGCATAGAACTCTTTTATGCTGTTTGAAATAAACTGTCGTCAAGAACATTTGACAGTTTATTTCCTGGCTAGTCCTCTCTTGTCTTGTAGTCGTCATTTGTGTTCATGTTTTGATTTCATGTTTTTGTTTACTTTAGTTTGGATTTGACTCTTGTCATTATCTATCCACTGCGGATCATTTTAAAAAGTGAGACATGGTCTTCAAAGTTCTTCATTCAAATCAGTCACTTTTCGACTGTTTTTGTGGTGTAAATTTTTGTCTTTGAGACCTCATTAAAATAAAATCCACTGCCGTGAGGTCACTGGGAAGATCTTCATTGATTTAACTCCGCCTACTGTCTTGCAAATTGCCTTTGAGAAATTTTCAAGCTTCCACTTGTTCTAAGAAAGGTCACCTTTGCAACCTTAAACAAAAACCTTGTTTCATATTTATTTACTTATTTATTTGGGACACACTGTAAAGGAAAACGATTCAAATGTGTTGAGGAGTCTCGAACGGCGTCTCATATGCATCTCAAGGAAAAGCCGTCTAATTAGCGAGGCAGCGATAAAAACTCGCTTTAATCCCGACCGACCGCGTCGGTCTCATTAAATCAACCTGCTCTGATGACACTTCAGTTAGACTTCCAATTAGCGTGGCCATTCACACACGTATGTGTTTGCTTCCTTCTAATTGGGGATGCGACGTGCTTGGCGTAGATTGAGTTCAAGTTTTTGCTTCCCCGAATGGAAATCGATGAGGCCAGACGACATCCACGTGTGGTTATCAACACGATACGCTTGGGTGTCTGGAGGGATAATCGCTGCGGTAAAATCAAGCATCTGATGAGCTTGTCAGTCACTGAGCGGGAAGTTCGGGACACGTGGGGAAAAAAATCATTTTGCAATTATGAAACTGGCGAGATGGTCAATAATGGTAGACAAATAGTTATTTTGGCTCTAAAATGACCTCGGAGGAAAGTCGTTTTCAAGTTTAAGGATTAAATATTGAGTTTGTGGCTGCAACTTTATCGCTTTGTTTTTCATACCTATCAATGACTTATTTATTAATTTATTTCTTCGTTTAAACTACTAATTTCAAAACCGCCATATACAAATAATGCGGAAGTTTTTTTTTTATTTTTTTTATTCTTCTTGGGTGAATTTGGGAAATGTCAAGTCGTAGCTCCAAGAGATTGCACACTTGGTTGAACATGCGTCCATGTGGACATCTCTCCCCCCCTCCCCCCCAAAAAACAAAAATGCCACCTGAGCAAACTCCATCTGGAGGCCAATGTTTATCAACCCACCGTAAGCAAAATTTCCCATGCTTGTTGTTTTTTTGTATGGAGTGCAAAAGTGCTTCGCATTGCGCTGACTCAGCCACTTTAGCTCAATCCATCATTTTGGTTGCTTCGCTTAATTGCATTTTTTTTGGGTATGCTTTTTTATTTATTTTTTTAAACAATGCTGTATCTGGTCTAGAAATCAATTCAAAAGGACTACAAGCGTGTGGCGCAATTAGCCTTTTGGTTTTTTTTCCTCAACCCCTTTTTAGCATTGAGGAAGTGATTGACGTGGCCTTTTGCCGGTGTCCCTTGGGGGTGTTTACACTCAAGTGAAGTCTGCGGCGGATCCAAAGTAAGAGCCAATCACTTTGGATGAAAACATCACCGCTAATAGATTGCGATGGAGACGATCGGGCCGCTGATGTGGAACAAAAGAAGACAGATAGGGCATGATTGGCACTGCTCTAGCTAACGCGGTGTAGTCAAAAGTATTGGGACACCTGGTTTATGCGGGGAGCCATTTTTGCTGTTGGGGAATAAAATCTCAATATTGAAGTTTGGTGTATTTGTTAAATTAAATTAAAAAATATTTTTTCTTTTAAATGTTTGAATATATTTTTAATTTAAAAATACGGAGAGCCATTTTAACTGTTGGGCAATAAAATCTCAATATGTAAGTTTGGTGTATTTGTTAAATTAAAAATTATTTTTTCTTTTACATTTTTTTATATATTTTTAATTTAAAAATTGGCATTTCTCACGGGTCTAACAATGGAAGCGCTGCATGTTGGCCTGTTCATAATCTTGGAGATGATGGATTTTGAATGTTAATGAGTTTTTATCACTCTGATTGTTATCATTTTTTAAGTTATTGTACTAATATTTGAGAAAATGAAATTAATCAATGAAATAAAAATATCGTTCAGACAAATTTGAACTAAAATTAGCGAGAAAGTAAAACAGTACATGTAAGCAACAAACAATACAGTCGTCTTTCTAATGAAGCGTTCGTTGGGCCCTGCTATGTCGTCAATCTGTCAAGGTGGCAGGTCTGTCTACGTGAAGCCATATACAGTATTAACCGCCTGGCTCACGTCTTTCCGAAACGCTGCGTGCATTTTCCCGTCAGTCGTAAAACGTCGCAGGCACTTTTTATTAAATAACGACAATGACATATGGCTCATGCCGACTCGCTCCCGCGTTGGGGCTTGTTTGTGCATCCACCTCTGGAATCCGCTGTGTGGGTTATCTGATTGGATGAGGGCTGATGCTGGTAGTGGGGGCCCTTTTTCATTACACGGCGGGGACTTTGTTTGGATCTCTTTTGCTTTATTGACTGAGCTTGTGTGGATGCTAATCAGCGTGTGTCCTCCTTATTCTGCAGCAGCACTCCTACATTATTCACATTTGATAGATACACTACCTCTTCCTGTCTGTCGTGGAACTTTATAATATCTTGTTGTATTATGTAGTACCTGCCAAAGAACTGATTCACACCTCTTACGACTGTAGTCATGGAAAAATGAAGCTTCAAAGTTGAATCATGAACCAGTTGTTTTTTTTCCATTCCTCGAGAGCACAGGTGTCAAATTCAAGGCCCGGGGGCCAGATACGGCCCACCACATCATTTTATGTGGCCCGTGAAGACAAATTGTGCATCAAATTCATGTCATCACTAGAATTGCAAATTGTCTTCACTTTTAATATCTTTTTTTTCCGTCTGATTTGAAAACCACTTATTTGTCGGTTTGTTTTGTAGCTTTTAATGTATATAATATGAGGTGCTCATACATTTATTTGGGTTGACTCATAATGGCCCTCCCCGTGAAAAAAAATGAGTTTGACACCCCTGCTCTAGAGGACACTGTTTCAATTTTGGGCTACAGCGCCATCTAGAGTAGTCAATAAATACAACAACTGGTTCGTGAAGCAAATTTGAAGCTTCATTTTCCCATCAGGGTAAGTGTACCATGTTTTAGAAGAGTCTAGTACCCTGTCATTCAAATATCTCGAAGACATCATAGCATAGTCAATTACCCGTCATTGACATGTCTACTACCCGTTGTGGCATAATTTGGTTCTGCCGTAGAACAGTCGAGTAACATCAGTCCTTTTCCGACAATGACATTTCAGCAACGTTTCTCATTGTACACCTGTTGACGGCCGGCGGCGGCTGGTGTTGATAGATGCGCTCCTTCCATGGAGATGAGCTGGCTGATAAATGTGCTCCTATATTAGGAGCGCCGCGCGGCTGCCATCGAGATACAATCGGGTGTCGGATTGCTTTCAGGTGCTGACGCTTTGTTGTTGGATTTGCTTGGTGCACTTTAACAGTGATTTAAGGGGTGTGGAATTTTTTATCTCATTCTTTCAACTTATTCCAAAGTCTGTTATCACTGGAATCATGACTTTCTTCCAAATTATAATTAATAAGTGTGTGTGTCCACATTTAACTCTATCATCTACCTTTGTGAACTAAATAGATTCATCTATTTTGATTAATCTTTATTCATTTAAATTCTTGCATTTTCAGAGTCCGACTCGATATCAGATTTACGGATGTCACTTGTACTCATGTTTCGGTAGTGACCACTAAAGTTCCAAACGCTCCGTGCTGGTCATCGTATGCATTTCTAGGTCAAGCAGACTCATTAAATATAAATCAGCAGCTCCTTTTCAGGTTCAGGGAGCTTGTTAGTTTAGGGTCAGCGAGGTTTGATCTTTACTTTCAGATAAATGACAAACCTGCAGGCTGTCGGTGGCCTGCCGTTTGATTCTTTTCAGCTTCCCCCTTATTCACTTGTTTAGTAATTGACAAAGCAGGTGCAACAGAAAACATCGCGCTGTTGTGTGCAAAATTGGCCGTGCTGTGTCCTATGGTAATTCCATTTTGCTGAGCTTTTTGTCTCGCGCTTATAAGCCTTGGCGCGGCGTTCAATCTTAATAATCCCTTTCTGTGTGGCTGCGGGGCGGTGAGGGGAAAATGGCGATGACAATATGTACAACCACGAGGTTTCTTTGGAGGGAAAAGAAGGCAAAAGTGCAGCAGGGATGGCCATTTGATGACTATTTCCACCCTTTATTTTTAATGTGAAGCCCTCTCTGAACGTTCTGAATGTTGCATCATTGCATGTAGCTCAACTTACTGTTCGACCCACCATTTTTGTGTGTATGCATCTGTAGAAGTCCACTAAAGCTGCGTACTTGATTCTTCAGGTCAACAACACCAGAATCCATTGCAAAGCTCACAGGAAAAATCGAAAAAGTACAACAGTCCCTCGCATTATTATTATTATTATTATTATTAATAATTGAGTAGGCAGTTTGAATTGTATTTTGACCCGTAAATGTTACCGAATTAATTATATTAATAATAATAATTATTATTAATAATAATAATAATAATAAAAAAGGTCACCCAAAGACACTATACATACAGGAATGAAAAAAATTAAAAAAAATAAACCGAGAAAAACTCTGTTATTAGCTAAACTGGCCTATTCACTCTTTTTGTGCTCATTCAAACACTCTAAAATGAAAATATCAAATTTGTGATATTTTGGGTTTAGTGCTCATAGTTTTTGTGGTTCAAACAGTGAACGTGTACATTCCAGACCAGATTTTAAAAATAATGTAAACACATTTTGTAGAATATTACTTTGTAATCTGTTAATCATCAAATGTTCACTGACCTAAATTGCAAAACGCACTCGCGACGGCAGTCAACGTTTGGATTCCGGTAGACGAATTTAAACGTCCATGACAGTCAATGCGGTGCTGCTACTGAAGTCGCGCAACTCCGTAGGCTATTTGGACTCGGGTGTGAGCGCGTGAAGCCTTGAGCAGTGAAACGACATTGTTGTATTTGTCTGGCACCCGCAAATAATTCGTCTTCCGGGCCAGCTCTTTGTCCTTGAGCTTCTCGCCAAAACGTCTGGCTACCCGTGGTGTGAATTAAAATCAAGCTTCCTAAATTCACAACTGCACGTTATCAAAGCCAGCGAAGCTTCGCAAGATGGTAATTGCGAGCGTGGTGTCAGCCAGGTAACGTCGATGAATCAAAGTGGCTTAAAGACATCAACAAAATGTCTCCCTCATCGCTGAGAAATGCGTCAGGCGCCGTAATGGTTGCCATCTGCACCCGGCAACGATGCTCCACAGTACAAATGACGACTTTTTCCGCCCTCCCCCATTAGCGAGCGTCGCCAAGTTGGGGTAAATGCGTTTGGCAGTGCACTTTTTAGATGCTCGCTGTTGTCAGTCTGTCCAAGGAATAACAATAAAAATTGATTGGGAAGTGTTTTTTTACAACCGGATTGGTGTTTTTGTCCTTTTTATGAGGCCATTTTATCTGGCCGTTTCTAGATGTACTTGCAACGACCACATTTTTATTGGCCAGATTATACAAGCTTCCTATACCTTACACAGTTAAGTACAGTGGATATAAAAAGTGTACACACCCCTGTTTAAACGGCAGGTTTCTTTGACATTAAATGAGGCCAAGAAAACTCATTTCAAACTTTTTCCCTACCATTTACATTTTTTTCACACCACCTTTTTGAATAAACAATTAAAATAATGAGGTTGCATAAGTGTGCACACCCTCTTATAAGTGAAGATGGTGTCGCCACGCCGACAGGAAGAAAGTCGTCCATCGGAGTGCGGCTTAATGAGATATCTGTCTCTCCTCCGCACAAGAGGAGGTCAGCAGTCTCGAGTTCTGCTGACCCAGTGGCAGACTTTTAAATAAGTCATGCCGAGTGGTGATGTCACGCTCATGGCACCCCTCAACTTGTTTACAGGTGTCGTTTTCCACCACCATGACGCTTGCAATCACCGGCCTTCCTTCATGTTGTTGCCCTGAAGAAATCCAGCCCACCCCCCATCTCCCTCCCAATGTCTCGGTTGCCGCGGTAACCGCACTCCCTCCCCATGTACTTGTGCTCTCCAGGTTACCCGTCGCTTGTCCGCGAGGGCGGGGTCAGGGCTCGCCTCATGAGGTTGCTCCCGTGGGCCGCCGCCAAGTCGTCGTCGGGCGCCGAACAAAGCAAGTGGCACTTCTCGGGCTCTTCTTGTCAAAGACGATTAACGCAACATACAAGATGTTCACCTCGTGACCTCACATGTGACCAAAGGGGGCGCTCTTGAGAAAACTGGTCAAATAGCTTGAAAGAGTGTTGTGTTGTTAGCAGTGAAGGTAAATCGCATCTCCACCGGTTTGCTGACGGGAAAGAAAAAGGCATCCATTTAGTGGGCGGAGCTTTATTTATTGGAGCAGATGACTCTGCTGGCAAACATTGCAACTACAGAAGTGAATGTTAGCTCAGGACTGTAGCCTTCCAAATTTGATGTACGACCTTCATTTTCCTCCCCCAGACAGCATCGAAGACGAGCTGGAACTGTCGACCGTGCGTCACCGCCCCGAAGGTCTCGGACAGCTGGAAGCGCAGACGCGCTTCTCCCGCAAGGAACTGCAGATCCTCTACCGCGGCTTTAAGAATGTGAGTGATGCTCAGCAAGCTTAACTTTCCGGCGACCGAACATAAGAGGAGAAACTGAGCTGTGGGCGAAGACAAATAAAGCGCCTCCAACTCAAGTGGCAGCCGAATGAGGCTATTTGTCCGGAGCGCACGCTCTGGTGGTCAAGCAGGCTCTGAATAAAACTCCCTAAGGTCTTGACGTGAAAAGTCACAAATGATGACCTCGGGAAGGATTTCACGCCTGGCTGGGCTTTGCGTCGTGTTTTCGATGTTCACGGATGAGCGATTTGTTATATCTAAATCAAAGAAGTATTTGTTTTGCTTTTTTACTTGGATGGCTCTGATAATCAGAGTCAGATTCGGCATATATGCTGTCCCCTCGCTCATTGAGGAAAAAAAAAAAAATGTGGTGGTCTCTCGCAGGAATGTCCAAGCGGCGTCGTCAACGAGGAAACGTTCAAAGACATTTACGCCCAGTTCTTCCCTCAAGGAGGTTTGTGCTCACTCGTTTTGTTCATCCAAATCCCCTTTCGAGCAAGAAAAGACAAGTCGGACACGGGCTGCTGCTGATTCTTCCTTTTTTTTTTCCGTCTCCTGCAGATGCGTCGATGTACGCTCACTTCCTGTTCAACGCCTTTGACACGGATCACAACGGCTCGGTGAGCTTTGAAGATTTTGTCATGGGTCTTTCCATTTTATTGCGGGGCACCATTCAAGAGAAACTCAATTGGGCTTTCAACCTCTATGACATCAACAAAGATGGTTACATCACCAAAGAGGTACAGCTCAGTGGACCTCCTACAAATAAAATGTCAAATTTTCTGGGTTGACGGTATTGTCCCGCAGGAGATGCTCGACATCATGAAGGCCATCTACGACATGATGGGCAAATGCACGTACCCCGTGCTCAAAGAGGAGACGCCACGCCAGCATGTAGATGTGTTCTTTCAGGCAAGTTGTAGATTGTTTCCTGGAAAGGTATGAAGGAGTCTTGGGAATTGGTTGCTTTCAAACAAAAAATGGCCTCTGTCCTGAGTACGTCGCTATTTAAATAGCATGAAATCAAGGCTGGACTGACTAATTGGTTTGAGTGTCCCAATACATTTGGAGCGGACTGTTGGTCTTGTGAATCTGTTTAATTACGTGAGGGGAAAATGTTTTATTTTGGGAATGTGGAGCCACAGTAACGATGAAGTAATGTTGCCCCTCCCCTAACAGAAAATGGATAAGAACAAAGACGGCGTGGTGACCATCGACGAGTTCATCGACTGCTGCCAAAATGTAAGCGGTGGCGGCGGCCGTTGTGACGTCACGTCATTTTGGCACGCTCGCCTTGCCTAACCGTGTTTTTTTTTTTTTTTTGTCACCAGGACGAAAACATCATGCGCTCCATGCACCTCTTTGAAAACGTCCTTTAACTCGACGTCTCGAGGGAGTGTTTGTGCGTGTGCATGTGTGTGCGTGTGTGTGCGTGCATGTGTGCGTGGAAAATGCAGACCTCCACCCATCACGTGTTGTTCCTGGCTTGGAACATTCTGGAAAAGTTGACTTTTATCGTTTATCCATTCTTTTCCCGCCAGGTGATATCACTGTGACCTTTATGTTCCTGTCGTTATATTTCCAGTCTTCTTTATGACCGGTGTATTGTTTTTAACTCTGTATAGCAGTGGTTCTTAAAGGGGAAGTCTACCCCAAAAATGTCTGTATAATAATATGTTCTATGTGCCGCCACTTGTCTAAACTCTGAGGAATATGACTTCTATCCATCTTGGAGGGCGGCCATTTTGCCGTTTGCTGTCAAATGACATCAACGTTGCCTTTTCAGGTCACAACCAATCACGACTCAGATTCAGAAAACTGGTGAGTTGTGATTGGTTGTGACCTGGAAACTGTGATGTCATTTTCAGTCAATAACAAATGGCAAAATGGCCGACCCTTGAGATGGCTAAACACAGGTGAGTTTTGGCTGTTTCATTCATATTCCACAAACAAAAATTTAATCAGAACACCGTTTCAATTAGTTGGAATGCACAAAACAGACTCAAAAGAAAATTTGGGGGTTGATTTCCCTTTTAAACTTTTTACACCAAGTAGCACTTCAAAAACTACTTGGCTCTCAAAGTACCAACATCATAACCGACATTCACATACAGTAACTTAAATTTATGGAGGAAATGATGATTGTTTTGATTAAAATATATTTAAAAGTTAGTACAACTGAACTGTACTTGACAAATGCATTCGTGTGCCACTTTTGAGAATCACCAATATATGTATACAGCAAAGATAAAGATTGATGGAAGAAGACCAGGATTGGACTGAATGGATTAGTCCACATAGCACACCAATAGTTTATATTAAATCTATGTACAGAACATTAGACGGCAATAACACTCCAAGTGGACCTCTTTGTTTTCATTTTCTAGCGTTTTTTTTTATTCACATTACGCTCATTGTACAGTGCGGTTTTAAGAGACAAATGTGAATTGTAGTTTTAAAAGCGATGTATGTTTGTTTCATTTGACTTCCTTAAAATGACTCAATGTTGTACAGTTTATCTTTGACAAAGGCGTGGTTGTATTTATTTTGTTAGTTAGGTAAGGAAATCCTGACATGACACTTCAAAAGTTATCATGATGCATTTCTACATTTGTGTAAATATACCACAAGGTGAAAATAAACTGATGAACCTCTACTTCTTCAATTTGCCTTCATACACAAAATACTGACGGGCGAGAATTCGGCAAGTTCGTAATGTTTTTTGTGCTCTGCTGCCCCCTAGCGGCATCAATGTGAAGACACTGAAGCGCGTTCTCAAGTATGTCTTTTTTAATCCATACTTTGTATTAATGTTTTATATTTTTCAAAACAAACACTCCAATGACCTGAGAATATGTTTTAATACAAACCAAATAGGCTGTCAAATTTTAACTAAAAAGCTGATGGTCAAAGTTGCATTTATCTTGCACAAAAAAAAAGACAATTGAAGGCAGCACAAAGGACAATATTGAATTAGGAATGTTGACGTGGACAATTTTACAGACAATGAAATAAAAAGGTATTCTCAAAACATCCCTTTAAAAACCAAAAAAAATAGTTTGCTGTTTCTTGTCTCAGCATCATTGACATAAAGGTAACGGAAATTGGCTTCAGGTAAGTAAAATAACACGAATGTTTCATGTGAAATTTGGCAGGATGGTGTTGCGTTTGTCTAGCAGGAATGTGGGGGAGGGGACGATGAGGTGGAAGGCAACTTTGGCACTTGCAGGGTCAAAGGTCACATTCTCCGCTTTCCGTGTTTGGTCCCAAAATGTAAAATGTCCATTTGAGTTTCTGGTGAGGAGATTTGTTTTTTTTAGGTTAGCAGTTGTCTGATTTCGCGGTGAACGTGGCAAAGGAAGTCCATGTAGGAGGTACCCCCGTGCAGGCCTTTGTCCTCCACCAGGAATTGGCGGAACATCATTTCAGGCCTGTCCTTCTGCCTTACAATCTGAAGCTGGGATGGAATAAACAAACAATTATTTAGAGCGTTTTGCAAATAAATGCGAGTAGTTTCACGTGAGTCTCCTACCTTCATGGATCTGGGCCTCTTTTCCAGAAGGTCATTAACGATGGCTCGGACCTTCTTGGACAGCGGGTTATCCAATTCTGGCAACGCACACTGAGAAGAAAAAGGACGGGAAAAAAAATGGTGAGTGTATATTTTGAATCGACCCAATTAAAATTGAATTTATGATCCAGATGTTTTGTCCCTTTTGCCTTTTAAAGATAAATTTTGCTGATGAAACAGGTCACATTGACCCATGAACATGCTTGGTGCTCCTGAGAAGAACATTGAACGAACCACGTGGGCCTGCAAGTGGGCGAGCGAAGGCACGTTGAAGAGACCCTGGATCACATCTGGGGGGCTGGCCTGGCCCAGCCACAGAAATAAGACGTGACCGTTCTCCAGCAGGAACACGCCGTCATCCGTCAGCCGCTCTTCGGAGCAGCGGGTCGGGGCGGGCGGGACCTCGCTACTGACATCCATGTTGTGCTAGACGGCAAGAAAAACTCCATTTGTCATTATTTTGGACTTGATTGGGCTCGTTGCCGGAAAAATAAAATTGGTACCAGCGGGGTGAGGCGGGGGTAGAGCAGCAGCTGGCTGTCCTCCACCGCCATGGCCATGAGGGCGAGGCGCTGATGGGCGCGCTCGTCCGTGGACAGCTCCGTGCTGCCCGTCAGGGGGGGCGTTTTCATCAGGCTGTTCATGTAGACCGGGAACACCTTCATGGCGTCCGGCAGAATCAGCTAAGCATAAAGAAGGACGCACATGTCACGTGATCGTCTTACATTGCTTCATCGGCGCTATTAATGCTGCGTTCTAGAAAATGCTAATGAAACTATGTCATGGACCCAGTGAGCCTTTACAGGATATTATCAAGAGACCACTGGCGGAGCTAGAGGGGGGGTCGCAGGGGCACTGGACCCCCAAGGGGCAGGACAATTAATTGTGTATGTTCAGATTTTTCTGAGAATTATTTTCTACATTTCCACCCATCCCCTGTATGGAACATGGAGTGAATATTTATCAGCATTTTTTTGAGAATTTCTGGGATTTGTCAAATATTTTTCTTTTGTCTTGCAGGTGGTCCGCACTGCTAGTCATTCTACTACTACTACAATGGGTTGTCTTACAAATGAAGGCCACATCAATTTCGAAGTGATGACGTAAAGCGTCCGGAAGCTCACCTGGCTGGCGACCGAGGCACTGGCGCAGTTCTTCCTGTAGCAGGCCAGCATGTGGGCCGTCTGGTTGACCAGAATGTCCCTCACGTTCTTCAGGGGCTGGTTGAGGATGGCGCGGTAGGCTAGAACATTGCAGGATGTGACATATTTGCTCAAACGGCGAAGCTGGCGTTACGCAAGCCGTCCAACTCACCGGATTTGGCAAAGAAGTTAACGAGCGTGTCGGTCTCGCAGCTCTTGTAAAGCTCGGACAAATGCGAGCTGCAGTTGAGACCGAGGTTGAGGATGCGCAGACGCCGCTGACCTCCAACCGTGGTGTACAACAAGGCGCACTGCAAAGACCCCTTTGGTTTGTTATGTGTCATCTAAAAGCGGCGGACCGCGCGGAAACGGTGGAGGCACCTGGATGAAAGCGCCCGTCTCCTCGCTGAGCGCATCGTCATGCTTGAACTCCACCGTCACTGCCTTGTCGCAGTCCACCGCTGCCATCTCCACGTCAGTGGTGTTGTTCATGTGGATGGCGCCGAAGAAGTCGGTGGCTCTGAAACCTGAAGAAACATTGTTTAAAAAAGAGAAACAGCACTGCTGTGTAAGATATCTTCATATATCTCACCTGTACTGGTACGAACACGCATGATGCCGTCAAATCCGATGCTCTTCTGCACTTCCTTCCTCAGGTCCTGCAAGAAGTGCTCGCCGTCCGTGTCCATCTGCGAAGACGGCTTATTAGAAAAGTAACCGAGTGGCAGACCGGTGTCTTGGAAAACAAGTCGGAGCCTCACCTGGAAGTTGTTGTACTTGAAGACGGAGCCGCCCGTGTGCGACGGGACGTCCGCCATGGTGGCCACGTCTATGAACTGGTTTGGGAAGAGGAAGAGATCCACGCAGCATCCCTGAGCCACGCAGTCCTTGGACAGATCCTCGTACGTGGCCTTGAGCGGCTGGAACAGCGTTTTCTCTTTGTCCGTGTTCACCAGCTTTTTGTCGTCCCGGTTCTTCAGCTTGCCGGGAGCCTCGGCGGTGGGCATGGACGAGTGGAAGATGAAGAGCTTGCCGCTGCAGTCCGCTTCCTGGAGGAGAAAAGACCGAACACCCCCACCAGCTTCAGAAAGATGGACCACAGCTGCTACGGGAATTTCCAACCCTTCCACACTGACCTTGAAGGCCTCCACACCAGCTTGGATGACAGGAGCAAAAACCGTTTCGCTCTCGTTGGTCTCGGTAAACATTTCAGGGATCTGGCTCAGGAGGCTGCAAGGGCCACAAAGCAAGTTCATACCAAAGTTTTGCTTTTTATGAGTTTTACAAGACAGGGTCTTCCTTACTTGCAGACCAGCGCCCTGGATTCCTGGAAGTCGACCAAGAAGCCATCGGGAAGCGGCACGTACATCTCGGCCATGTCGGACACCACCATCATCTGCGGCTGCGACAGGGAGCTCTTGACGTTGTAGAAGTGGAGCGTCTTGTTGTAGGTGACAAAGCCCACTTTGATGGCCGAGCTCTCGGCGCCCTCCTCCCTAGTGGATCAAGTGAGTAGTATCTACGTACATAGAAAAAATACATTTCTGTGTGGTGTCTTGTTTTTTACCTGGGCAGCTTGTCAAGTAGCGTCTTGAGCTCGTCGCATATGAGCCTGACCAGTCCGCTCTTGATGTTGTTGTAGGACACGTCGATCATGAAGATGTAGGCAGGTGGCTTGGGCGGCTTGTTGTTCTACGGAAGACCCGGGACGTGAGTACGCGACCGCTCGGCTCCTCATCGTCCTGCACGCTTGCGATACCTTGCAGTAGTCCAGCGTGGCCACCATCTCGTAGGATCCCAGCGACAGCTCGGCTCGCTCGTAGAAGTCCACCCGCCGGCCCATGTGATCCAGATGTTGGAAGTAGAAGACGGGCACTGGAGAGAGGCACATAATTTTCTTGGAATGTAGCCAAATATCAGCTAGCGTTTATTTGGCTTTTTTTTTTTTTTTTTTTTTTTAGTGTGGCACCTTCGTTGACGCAGCTGCAGAAAGCACACTGGTAGCGGCGGCCGCCGTCGAGGAACTGCATGTAGGGGCACATGTAGGCCTTGCACCGATTGCAGCGGATGGGGCCATTTTCGCCGTGATTCACCAGATACAACGGCGCCTGGCCAAAAAAGACGGTGACACATTTGCATGTCAGCCTCCTCGCTTCCACTAACATTGCCTAAAATGGAGGCCAGCTCGAGTGTGGTCTTACTTCAGAATAGTTTGATCCAAATGATTCAAAACAAGATGTACTGGTAGTCATTTTATAATTGGCCAAGTAGATACGAAGCCCTGTCGCGAATAACGACGCTGGTCAAACAGCACATTTTAATCCGAGATGGCTTTTAGATGTTTGTGGTTTTATATATTTCAATTTGACTGGAAAAAGCTTACGAAATACGAATTTCACCATGCATTCAAAATATTATTAAATATATTAAACAACATTTTTATATATTATATATTATATATATATTGTTATATATTATATATTTCTTTATATATTATCATTATTTTAAAAACTTGATGTGCTACATCTAAAAGCAAGGGCAGATTTGTAATTGACCCCAAAAAATCTAGAAAGGTTTACTTTCATCCCAGATTTTAACAAAAGTCCAAATTTGTTTATCAGTGTAATTTACGTGCCCCAAATTTGTTTTTATAATTGCTCATATTAACTGTTTAAAAATGTAAATACATTACTGTGATCCTAAAACAGTTCGCAAACATATCAAACGCCCTTCAGCTTGTTTACAGAAGATCCCGTTTTTAAATCAAATGCACAAGCAGATTGCATTTACATGCTGGGGTGGCAAAAACTCTTCTTAAACTACTTGGCTCCTATCTGGCAAACTAATCTCCTCCCCCAGCCAAGATAAAGCATACAATCTTGACACTAAACTATACTACCGCTTATGACATTTGAAAAGGGACAAGATCAGAAACTACAAAAAGGTCATTTTGTTAATGGCGAACCACAAATAATCATCTGTACTTTACAAGTAATCACAGTAAGAGATGTGACTCTGGTTTTAAATGTCACATGTTTGCATGTGAAACCTACCTCATTCTTAGGCACTCGAGCAAAAGGTTTGACGACACACGCCAGGGGCACCTGACACTGTTTGGCCAGCTCGGCGGTACGCGGGAAGGAGTAGGTGGTGCAGCGGATGAACCTGGGACTGGCGTGACCTAAAGTGGATCAAATCCAGAGTGAAGGTGAGAGAAGGATAACGTTTCTTCCAAAGGGTGGCGGGGTGTGTGTTAAAAACCTTGGTCTTGCACGGTGAAGTTGGTAGTGACCAGAGGTGGGACTTGTCCTCGGATGTTGGTGCTGAAGACTTGTCCTCCGTGTCTGGCTTGGTCGTCCTCGATCACTTGGGTCTGAAATCAAACCAGGAATCAATCGATTGACTCACACCACGACCGTGCCGCAAGCGATACAAGAAGGGGCCGCTCACTGTGCTGGGAATTGAGTCCAGATCCAGTTTCTTCTGGGGAGGACCGGGTTGTGGGCCCAGTCCTCCAGGGAAGCCCCCTGGCTGAGGTCCTGCCATGTGGCCTCCCATAAACGGACCTGTTCACAAATCGGGACATCTTACACCTAAATTCTCCATACTATATATAATGTTTTAGGATTCAGCTTGTGACCGTCACATGATCAAACCCAGAAAACAAATGAAGCTTCAAATTTGCTTCATGAACCAGTTGTATTTTTTCGCTCCTCTAAAAGCACTATGTTCAACATTGATCTAAAAATATACTGACTTTCTTAAATTCCTTTATTTAAACCAACAGTGCCATCTTGAGAAGTCCAAAAAATACAACAACTGGTTCATGAAGCAAATTTGAAGCTTCATTTTCACATCACTAGAAAACAGGAAAGCCATGATGGTTGTTATCTGAGCCCTTAGACACTGCGATGTCATTTTCAGCCAATGGTAAGTGGCAAAATGGCACATATTTATTTTCTCCCCAAATGGAAATGGTCACCCCATTCATGTACCTCCTTGTTGTGGGTATCCAGGTGGACCGGCCGGTCCTGGTGGGCCGGCCAGTCCAGGCTGATGGAAGCCTCCGGGAGCTGTAGGAGGAGGCGCGCCAGGGTAGGGTTGACCCATGGACATGCTTGCCGGTGGAGCCATCTGGGGCGGCATGGGGGGCTGCGCCGCGGTTGGAGGAGGAGGTCCCCGGAAAGGCTGCTGGGCCATGGGGCTCGTCGCGGAGGGGGGGTTCTGAACGGGCCCTGCGGGAACAAAGCAGCGTCCTGGATTCACCTCCGAGTCCGACCAATGACATTTTGAGGATCGCTTACCGTAGTTGCCCAAATTCATGCCGCTCATCTGGTTAGTGAGCTGCATGGGTGGAGGCGGGGCTGGAGAGGCCATGCTGTTGTATGACGGCTGTGGTGGTTGCCCATAAGTGGCAGGGGGGTACCTTCATAACAAAATACCATGAGAAAATGCTTGACTCAAATGTGAAGGAAGTCAATTTACAATTTCTTTACAGGGAAACATGCAGACCTTTGCATATGAGCTCCATTCTGTTGGCTGTTTGGATTGTAATGACCAGGCCCGGGAGGTGGAGGTTGACCTGGACCAGAGGACGTCGGCAATTTCTGCACAGCTACGCACATACAGGAAGTCAATAGGTAGTATTTCTGGATTAATTTTTGCCATACACGCCTCAATCTGCTGAGGTTCGCTCACCTGTAGGAGGCGCCGTGAATGCCTGCGGCGCTCCTCCGTAGTGTCCGTAGTGGGGTTGCGCAGGAGCGGCCCCGAATCCCCCTTGGTAGCCTCCCAAGCCCGGCTGGGCCTGGGAGTACGAGGTTGCAGCAACGTAACCGTGCTCACTCATTTGGACCCTCTTTTCATGCCAACAATTGGCCTCTTACAGTCTGCAAGGACGCAAAAGCACAATTAGAAAACAAAATGATTTTAATTTTCATTAACTGCAAAATACAAATGAAGTTTAGTAGTTGAGATGGCAACTATGATGCCTCAACCTGATTGTTAGCTTACTTTATGTGCTCCACTAATTACAGAGCAGGTAGTTAAAAGGTTAAAGTCCATATTGAATGAGTTCACATCCATTTTTATAAATAACATCATCTGCTTGTTAACACGTGCGTCCATGTGCAACATGGACCTTTGATATTTCTCGTCGGGCGTATCGGCACAAATTATCTTTTGTTATCTATGAGAGGAGCGAAAGAATTGAAACACGCCCGCGTTGTAGAAATGCACAGTCGCAAGAAGCACATTGGTGCATAATTCATGTTTTTATAAACTCTGCTCAAGGCAGAAGTCGACTGAGCACCGTGCAACCACTAGGGGCCCACAAGAGGAACAGTGCCAAGAGTAGGAATAGTACTGTAATATGATAGTAACAAAAATATTTCAATTGAAGTAGTTTATATCGATTTTTTAGCTTTGTACATCTTTTTGTTTGTCCTTATTTGTGCTTCAGGTTCATTCTACAATTCTTTGCTTGTTCTTGTTGATTGATTGGTCTTAACTCCTTGCCTGTATCCTATTTAACCCCAATTTGCTCTTTTATGGATGGATGAAATGCAAATTTCGACAAAAAACTATAAATGGGCCATGAGATAAGCGTCGCACTGCTTGTCCTTGTAATGAACATTTGCCAAAATTGACAGTGGATCGCAGCCTATATTAGTGTGCCTAATATAGTGCATTATGCACGTGTTGATTGACAACCCCCTGTTGACCCCAAAACCGAAAGTAAAATGCATGACAGTCGCATAAAAGGAACATCAGTTCAATATTTGTAACGCGTTTTCTGCTCATTTCCACACTGACACTTGCCACGTCAAACACTCTTTGGATCGTTCTGAATTATTCCTGACCCGCACAAATAAGGCGAAATACGCTTTCTAGTCTATTGACATTTACAGATGTATTTATTCCATTTCAATGACATTATTGTTTTGTTTCGTTTCGTAGAGCGCATCTCGCTAGCTGGTTTGCGCCCATTTGAGCGTAAAGTTTGCTATTATAAAACAAACAATCGTGACACGAATAAACTCGCTCCCTCGCTCGTGCGATGTCTGGCGTAAGCGGTGGCTATGCTTGTTAAAGGTTGCGTTGTTTTTATTTACCTGTATGATGGGCTTCTGCTGGCCTCGTCTGCTTGCTTTGCGGAATGCTGAGTGCCACGTCAAACTCCAAAAGCGCCGGGCGGTCCATGTGACGTCAGGGAAGACGAGTCGTGGGAGGGGGAATAGAAATATCTGCTTCCGGTTTCAAAATAAGATCTAAGGTTGACGTTGACCAGACAGTAGCAAAATAATACAATATATATTCGGGGACTAAATTGAAAATTCATATCCAGCAGCATGTGATGTGATTTCACGTGTCTTTATATAATTTTATTGGCAAAAGTGATTTAAACTGCCTTATTGTGAGGGACACGTGGAAGCGTTCCTTGGTGGTTGTTTGCTAACTTGACTGTGGCGATGGCAACGAGTGCGCTTGCGCAGATGTTCAGAGATCCTATTCACGTGACGTCAACACCGTAAACATGATAACATGCACAAATAAAACATAGAGTAAAAGCTATCTTTTATACATTCTTTTATTTTATGTTTCTCTTTAGGATATTTAGTTTTAAAAAATATTTATTCTTTAGTTTTAATTTTTTATTTTTTATTTTGCATTCTCACATACTATGCACAGCTGTGTGTGTTTTTATATACATATATATATATTTATTTACATATATAAACGTATGTATATATAATATATATATATATATATTGTGTACATCTATACGTATACTCAAATTTATGAATGTATGTGTGTACCATTAACAGAAGTGTCTTCAATCCCTCTAACATATGACGTCACGAAGCGGGCCGGACTCGGCTCAGATGATGCAGAAGAGAGGATGGAGGGAGTGGGTCTAGTGGGGGTGTTGTTCTAAAAATCCTGCTTCCCTGCCCAATTGTTCTGTGATCTGCTCTGCAGTGGTGCGGATGAGGAGCTGTATGCGCATACAGCATGAGAACTGGTGATTACATCTGCGTGACTTTGCAAGGTGGTGAGCCCTGGGGGTTCACCCTGGAAGAGGTCCTGGTGGGCACTGACACGGCGATACTGGTTTCACAGGTAAGGCTTCTTTTTACAAACATTTGGAGAACTTCTTCATAGTTTGCAAAGTGGAATGCAATTTTGCAGGAGGGTGGCTTTTTGGGCCAAGTTTTGGGTGCATGAGATTCCTCAGCACCCCCTTATATGGTCAAGACCGAGGACAGGAGCGTGTGTTATGATCTGTTGTCACTCCCAAAGACTTCAGCGGTCAGCTCCAAGGTGAAAGGTATGCCGGTTATGCAGGGATGTCTGTGTAAAAAAAAAAAAAGTGACATACAAGTGTGCATCGTTAAGTTTGAACTTGTACTTCGTGCATAAACAATGGCGTGCAATTGTATTGAAACATGGGGGCGAAAAAGTCAACAACACACGTTTCTCATCAACATCCACTCTACATTCCTGACTATTACCTCCTTTGTAACACTCTCAACTCAAATTGTGAACTTACAACACATAACATACGAACACAAAAACACACACGCACTTGGCATTTCGGCTTAGGAGCTTGATGGATCTACTGTGAAATGTTCTGTCCATATAAGGGAACTTGTGTTTTCTCCTCTTCTGACCTGTGTACAAAATTGATGAGGTCACTGTAGTTTTAAAGCAACAGAGACAGAGTTTTAAAACCGCCGACGTAAATGGGAAATGAGCCGGCCCAATGTTGTTTATCACACAAATGAGATGACTATTGTCTAATAGTGAACCATGGAAACCTTATGAAGCACCAGGGCAATCATCAAAAGGGCATTTATGACCGCTAGCAAGTTTTTTGTAGGCAGACTGACGGGCCTGAGCTTTGAACACCAATCCTGTGCAGGAAAACATTTTACCGCAACACAAAAGTTTAATCGTTTAAAGCTGCTATGGCCAGGAACTGCCGGGAGCTAGAAAGTAATTGAAAGTGGATTTCTGGGTATACTTTGGACTCTACTGTTTGGAGAGAGGGGTAAAATAAATGTTTCCCCTCCTTTTTTGGAGGTAAGTCTCAATGGAAGACACACAGGATGCCTTGTAGGGCCTGGATACACACAGGGGATTTTATCAGCTCTATAAAGTTACCCATAAAATCAAATTTCTTGCAAACAAGGTAGGGTTGTGTCATTTTACGAGTTTCCCTCGTAGGATCTGTTATGGTTGATGCAGCAGACTGAACAGTTGATTACAGTACTGTACTAAACCGTATTGGATTTATTTGACCTGTTGAACGCCTCTTTATGTCACTGTGTTAAAATGCCGCCATCTAGCGGAAATATGTTGATACTGCAAGTACAGCTCAGCACCTGAAGTGCACAGAGGGAAATTTAGAAAAATAAACGAAAAATAAATTCAAAACACACAACAGATGTATGCATATTATTTTATTGTATGTATCACTCTGAAATTGTTGTAAATTATTAGTTACCAGCAGCCAGAATAGAAAGTGGATATTATTGTTCACTGCGATAACTGCCCTTTGCATCACAGAGACTTTTTTTTTTTAATTGCCGAACAAACTTTCCTTTCCGAGAAAGTAGGAAAAGAAGCTGTTAGATGTTGGTATCAGGTTGTGAGTTATGTGACTTGATTTTTGTTTACAGGTGGAGGAAGGCGGCCGTGCTTCCCGGGCTGGCGTACGGGAAGGTGACGAGATTGTGTCCCTGAACGGAGAGCCGTGTGCCGGCGTGACGCTCTGGCAGGCCCGCGCCCTAGTCAACGCGTCGGAAGGCTGTTTGCGGCTGCTCATCAAGAGGTAAGGGGGATATTTTCATAGTTTGTGCTATCTTATTAAACCTGCCCTTATATATATAAAAAAAAAAGTAATGTATGAGGAATACAATATCAAATTAAAGCATAATTAGCTGCTAATAAAATGGGATTTTCTTTTTAATTTGTAAGATTTCTTTTAATAAGTAAACCCCATCGGTTGTTTGCTTTGTTTGATTTTAACTTTTGCTTTTTATTACGAACTATGATACAAATAATCATGATCTTGTTTCTATTTACCCGCAAGTGTACTTCAACAGAGCAAAATGTGGGCCTGTTTAGTTGAACACAACGCTGTTTTTGTTAAGCGCCATGGCAACCGTTTAACAGATTCTGCCCTCTAGTGGACAAGCATTGAATTGTTCTGTCTGTTATATACATCCCTGGCATAGACAGATACATAAATTACAATAATTCTCACCTATGCAGCTAAATGGCAGATTCTTCCGTTGAACCTTTTTGAAATATTTTGACATTGTATTTTTTGCATATATGATCCAAGTTAGGTTCACGGAAGATCTAAATTGTCCATGTGAGTGTGAAGGTTTGGTTAGATGCAATGACCAGCTTCCTTGCAACCCTAATGAGAACAAGTGCTATTGAAAATGGATGTAGGCAATAAAATTTGTTCAGCTCCATTTAATAGCGGCATCTCATCTCCTCCAGATCGAGAGACGAGAAGGAACCTTTAAAGCTGAGGGAGCTCTACATATCCGAATCCCAGGACGAGATTTCTGATGGAGAGCCGCACGGGGATCCTGGTGATACGTCCTCGCTGTCCCTTTCCTTGCAGACCTCGGACAACATGAGCCGTACCTCTTTGGGAAGCGCACACGGTGTCGAGGGGGAGCGTTGCACCGGCGGCGCCACATGGGAGGCCCCTCCGTCCCCCGTCCGAAAGCCGCTCAGCCAGCACGGTGTGGTGCGAGGCAAGGAGCCGGCAGCATCAGCATCACCGGGGAGGGGCATCCCGAGCCATGGGGTGGGAGGCCCCGGACTGAGCGCCGGATCCCGAGGCGCGGGAGGAGGGCCCTGTGAGCTTCCCGGCTCTTTTAGCGTCGCTTTCCAGATCCCCTCAGATGAGGGAACGCCCACCGAGGAGCAGGATTCCGATTCCGATCAGGAGAAACCCAACAAGCACCGAGCGAGACACTCCAGTGAGTACATATTGGAATGTGTTGATTCTTGGAAGATGTGTGTACGTGCATGTATGTGTGTGTATTAAAGCCGATTTGTCAACATGTGCATTCCAAAGCATGATGCCCAACCTGTGTTTCCAAAAATTGCATGTCGTCCACTTCAGCTGGCAAATAGCACCCGCCCTTTTGAATGAATGTCCAAATTTGTCCAAATTTTAGTCTTCTAATCAGAAATAATAGACTTGAAAAGACCCCATGATAGTGACCTAGGCGTGCTTTTTCTGGAGCTGTCGCGGAAGCCATAAATACACCCGCAACACGTTACCGAAGCGTGGGCCTTTGACAGACACCAACATGTGCGCCCCGAAACTGTTACCTGATCCTCCGCTCCGACAGGGTGCTTTAACTGAGCTAAAAAAGTGAGTCGGACGCTCACTCCGGCTGTCCTCGCCACCTTCAGGTTAGTCTTGTCGGAAATTCAAACAAGCGATTGTCCTCTTGATTCTTAAACAATTTAAATATCAAAGTCGGTGCTCAATCGATCATTTGCAGACTTGTGAAGTGAATTTGCGACCACTTTATGGGAATGCTGATTTAATGCAGCGCGTTGTCCGCGGCTTAGACACGGGTCAAAAATTTCTAATTGCTTTGCGGCTTTATGACTTACAAATGAGGGCGAGACAATGAGTTAAATAATTGATCGGTATTTGTTTGTGCGACTGTATGTTGTAGTCTCGTTGTGTAACACAATCTAGCATACGATGGCTTGATCTTGTAGTTATTTCTTGTTGACTTTCCTTGACCAGAAAAGCTGTCAATCAAAGCGTCTCCCCGCAGGGCTCAGGCGCAGCGAGAGTCTGTCCGAGAAGCAGGTGAAGGAGGCCAAATCCAAATGTAAGCGGATCGCCCTTTTGCTTAGCGCCGCGCAGCCCAATCCCAACAACAAGGGCTTGTTGATGTTCAAGAAACATCGCCAGAGAGCAAAGAAGTACACCTTGGTGAGCTACGGCACCGGCGAGGACAACCAGCGAGACGACAGTACCGAAGAGGACGAAGAGGACGCTCAAGGGGGAGTCCATGTTGTTGAGTTCACTCTCACTGATCGAGACCGGTCGGATTTAGAGACTCGTTTCCTCACGAATGCCCGCAGTGGCAAAGGCGTCCTGACGATCCGCTTGGATAAAAGCCTCCTTGACATTGAGCAGAAGCGAACTCAGATGGAGTGTTTGCCCGAAACCAAGGGCAAAGGCGCCCTCATGTTCGCCCAAAGGCGCCAGCGAATGGACGAAATTGCCGCCGAGCAAGAAGACCGGCGCCAAGCGGTGCCCGTGGAAGTGGCGCAGAAAGTGGAAACGGCTTACGTGCGGTCCGCCGGGGAGGACCACGCGTACATGGACGTGAACCTGCACCAGCAGCAGCAGTACCAGCAATACCAGCAGCAGCAGTACCAACAACAGCAGCAGCAGTACCAACAGTATCAGCAACAGCAGTACGAGCAGCACCAAACGTATCCCCAAGGTCAGCACGGCCCGCTGCAACAGCAAAGTTCTTCTGGCAATCGCACCGCAAAACCCTTTCTGGCCCAGAACATGGCAGCGACACCTTACTCTCCTGCAATGAGCGGGACTAATCAATATCCGACACTCCAAGGAGAGGAGATCGCCTCCCGAGATGAGCGCATTTCCACACCCGCAATCAGGTCGGGCCTTCTGGATAACAAAAGAAAAAACCTTGCCAAGCCCATGTTCACATTTAAAGAGACGCCCAAGATGTCACCTAATCCCGAGCTGCTGAACCTCCTCAACATGAGTAAGAAGAAGATGGGTTTCGATCCAGAGGAAGACTACCTTAGCCTCGGTGCCGAGGCTTGTAATTTCCTCCAGTCTTCGCTGTCGAAACATAAGACTCCTCCGCCGGTGGCACCAAAGCCGCTGATTGATCACAGCTCTGCCCCCTGGTCTCCGCAGATGGAAGTCACCAACCAGGAAATGCCTCAGCATGCTGAAAATTGTTTCTCCACACCTGCTATAGCCCCCACTGCAGAGACCACCCCTTCAAGTGACCAAGAGCCAACCTCTACTGTGATGCCCGCCGGGTCATCGCCCCCAAGAGCCCAACTGGAAGCGCCGGCCTCCGCAGAGCAACAACAAACTTGGCCTCCTTCAGTGGCAGAAATCCAACAAGTCGTCGCACAAGAGGGAAACAGTTATGTCCGCTCTTCTCCACAGCCCGAGACCAGCGTTGGAAGGATTTGGGATCCTGCGCAAGCACAGGTGCAGCCCCAGGAGCCGCCCCCGAGTCAGTCCTCTCTACAGCCACAGTGGTCGACGCCTCAACCCACTCACAGTCAAGCGCAGTCTCAGCCCCCTGCCAGTACCTGGTCGCCTCAAATTCAAGCCTCCTGGAACCAAGCAGATCAAGCACAGCCAGACGACGCTCAACCGGTCTGGTGTCAATCCCAAGAACCAACGCAGTCTCAAACACAGCCAAACTGGACTCACAGTCCGAAGCCGCAAATGCAGCCGACCTGGGGGCAGCAGCAGCAGCCACAGGCTTCCTGGGCCCAGCCTACACAAGCAGAGCCTCAACCGACCTGGACACTGGCCAAATCCCAATCAGAAGGTCCTTGGGTTCAGCCAGAATCCCAGCCACAACCAGCGTGGGGTCAACCAGCACAGCAACAAGCCTGGCCAGAGACCCAAGCACCAGATCAACATTGGGCTCCAGTTCAGGCTCAAGCACAAGTTAGTACCTGGCCTGCATCAGAACCCTCTTGGACCCAAACGGCCCAAGCACAACCACAGACGCAGCCTCCAGCTAGTTTGAATCAATGGGCGGCGGTTCCCGCCCAGCCTCAGCCATCTTGGGCCCAGCAACCTCCAGAACAGGTCCAGCGTCCTGCTAATTTCTGGAGCCCCGAGCAACGGCAGCAATCCTGGGACCAGTCCGTCCGCCCGCAGCCACAGCCAACCTGGCAACAAGCGCCTTTGAAAACAACGCCGCAGCCGCCGATAAATGCGTGGCCAGCGGCCCAACCTCAAACCCCGGCCTGGGGATCGCAGTCCCAGCAAGCACATGCGGCCAACACTCCGCCTTTGCCCAAGCCTTGGAGTACTCAACAAAACCGGGGCCCGCAGCGAATCAACGCCTACACCCCTGGCCAGAAAGTTACACCCCCCGTCATCAACCCCTTGGCCACCGTCTTGAACCCATCACCAGCCGGTTCCGCTTACGAGATGCCGGCCGTCCGAGGCAAAGGAGCCGACATGTTCGCCAAGAGGCAGTCTCGCATGGAGAAGTACGTGGTGGACTCGGAGACCGTGCAGGCCAACATAGCCAGTCGATGCACATCGCCAACCGCCTCCTTACCAAACGAGTGGAAGTACACCCCCAACGTACGTGCTCCGCCCTCACGGGGTTTCAATCCCATCCAATCCCCCTCTTATCCGCCGGCCGCGTCAAAGCAACCACCTTCTAGCGGCCCTGCATCCAAAGCCAAGAAAAAAGGCAAACAGGGTCCTCCCCCGAAACCGCTCGATGTAGTCGACGTTATGAAGCATCAACCCTACCAACTTAGTGCCTCGCTCTTTACGTACGGGCCCGCAGCAGAAGCTGCCAAGGAGCCTGCTCCTGCCTCGACACCCCAAAACCAGCAACCGGCCCCAGTTCAGTCAGCTGGAACATTTAGCGCGTCGTACCCCCAGCAGGCCTACAATGGCCAATATCAGCCAACCGCTAACACTGATCCTCACCAGCAATCTTCTGCTGGTCCATATTGGCAAGCAGATAACCAACAAAGCCCTCAATTGGCCAGCCCCCAGTACCCGCCCCCACAGGCGGCCTACCAATCAGCAGGTAGTCCGCCTTACCTTTCCTCGGCAACAATAGCCTTCGCGCAGCCGCCACCTGCTAACGTAGCGCCAAGTTTCCCTGTAGCGTCACCGCCTGGCTCCACAGCCAGCGGTAACACTGGCGCGGCGCCGAAACCAAAGTTTACGGCTAAAAAAAGCAGCGCTCAGGTCTGGAAACCCACGGTCGCTGAAAAAGAGTGATTCTTGCCCCCTTTTAGTTTGCGTGTCATTTTTATGTTTATTGGAAGAATTCATATTTGAGAAGTTAAAACTCCAAAGTAAGCAGGTGAGTTGAACAGATAACAATCGAGGGAAGAAAAATGGACTGGGGCGTATATTAAATAAATATAAATCTCAGGTTGCAAATCAGTAGGTCACCGTCAAAGCTCAAAGGTAAAAAAAAAATTAATCGTTTGAGTCGATTCGCCCTGCAGCACTTGGCTCATGTCAATTTATTTTAAGCTTTTTTGGGGTCAGCTGTTGCATCATGCTGGCTGTTATATTTAAACCGATGTGCGTGGATAGGCGGCTTGAATTTCAACTTGAGCCACTGTCACCCAGTGTAATGTACAACATACAAAAAAATGATGTTCTTACATTCATTTTATTTTCTGTTTGCTCCTCAGCGGCTATGTTTTTCTTGTTTTGTTCCCCCCTTCCCTTTTTTTCTCCCTTTTGTGTGTTTCTTTCTTGACACTGTGCACTTTCTGTACGATTCACTGCAGTGCCATTAAAACAAACTCGTTACCCTCCTTTGACTTTTTCTTTTTTTCTGTTCTGCATGCCTTTTGGGTTTCTTCTATCTTTTGATCAAATAAAACACAAATTCACCACATCGACTATTGAATCTGAGGTGGAACCAAATAAATTAGCTTCTCGAGCAGATTTCCGAGGTCATGATGTGGCATTTGTCTTTCTACCTCATTCACTGGGCACACTGGGATTTCCTTTTTTTCTGTTTCTTCCTGCGTATCCCTTGCACCTCCATCTTTTACCACATGAGGGCAGCATTGCACAATCTACATTCAAAGTGCAATAAACCTGTTTGGATTTTCCCCCCCTCCCCAGGTAACTGGCAGGAGCTACTCTCTGTCCCCTCCAGGTAGAGCGCCCTCTACTGGCCATCGGTCACCCTCTTCCTCCGCTCGGGTGTCCAGGCAGTCTTCCTGGCTGGAGAAGACCCCCAAAGCGCTCACACCCTGGGAGGCGGCATCCCGCCATCCCCTGGGGCTGGTGGATGAAGCTTTTGCCTTCCAGAACCTCCAGCAGAACCTGGCCTCCAGTGTTTGTCTGGCGGCCCAGAGGAAGCTCGTTCCGCAGCCACCTGCCCAGTGGACGGCCAGGGCGTCGCCGCAGAAGGCTGGCGGCCAATGGGGCTGGGGTCCTCCTGGTCGGGGGGGTGTCTCCAGCACTGGTGAGCGTGTTGGTTACGGGTCCCTGCCAAGAAAGTGGCAGCCTCATAGGTTTGTGAGCCACTCGGGGCCTCAGGGGAGATGGCCCCCAGTGGGACTGCCTAAGTCTTCACACAGCACCAACTGCAATTGGCAGCAGTAAGACGCAAAGACTTGGAAACTTTGCATGCCGTAATTGTATTCAAAACTTTTGTGACTGTGGCAAGCGTTAGTTTCTGTTTTCTATTTGTGTGCGTGCCCCTTTTTGTCACTTTGGCGTTCAATTTTGCAGTGGTAGTTTTTTTTTTATATAGCATGCTTTTTACCAGCCTCTCCTTCCATAGTTCCAAAACCAGAGCACCCATGCGTTTTTGTTTACTTGCTCTTTAAAGCAGAGTTTTCCAACCACTATGCCCTGCTACAAAAAATTATCAAATTTTCCTTCATTAAATCAATTAAATCAAATTAAACGGTTTAAAATTTAAATAGAAAAACTTTATAAAATTCAAATTATATAATATATATATATATTTATATATATATAGATATATATATAGATATATAGATATATATTGAATTTGATTTAATATATATATATATATATATATATATATATATATATATTTTTTTTTTTAATTCAAAACATTGGGCTTTATTTTCAAAAAAACATTGAATATTTGTTTCACTAGGCAATGAGTACCATGTTAAATTAAATGGATTAAACATTAAAAAACAAAACACTCGTACCTCAAAAACTCTTTGATGAAAATGAATTTTTCAAATTGCTTTGCAGCCATCACTGTGTTCAACGAAAAAGTCACGTTCCTTTATTTATTTGTCGAAAGGTGATGGTTGAGAACCTCTGCTTTAAAGGACCCCAAAATGCATTTCTGCAGTTGCCTAAAGAATCCGACTGATTCTGAAAGAGCAGTGTGTAGCCCGCCCTGCTGACCAAGACACTGTACTGCTCTAAATTTAGTTAGGCCTCCTTCACTTGTAGCAATGACACCCAACTGACACCCAGCGACCCACCCGCCCACTCATTCAGTCGCTTTGTGAGGTCGAGGGGTAGACCTCCGACCCTTCCCCTGATCCCCGTGGAATTGCCCACTCGGCTCACACCGTCCACCCTTTTCCTGCACTTCTAGAGAACCAGCAGGCTCCTTCAGTGCAGGTAAGCGACCCACCTGCTCAAGTGATACTTTTATTGTGCATTTTTCATCCTGCCATTCACACCGCTTGCCTTCCAAAAATGGGAATGGACTTAAGTATGAGGACACCTGCCGTCCTTTGTGAAATGAACCAATTGTTCTCGTTTGGCCATTCTCGACACGCATCGATTGGCGGGACCTGACGCGGCCGTTTCGCACTGTCCGACGAGCATGTGTTTGCAGTTTAACGGCCTGAGGTTATTTAAAGAGATGTGCTAACTTTGCCCTTTTCTTTGCCCTGGTAAGTCAGCTTGATGTCGAGGTCATCCTAATGTGTCTTCCCTAATTCCCAGGGGCAGCCATGTCGCGTTTCTCTACCATGACGACCGCAGAGAGGAAAGCTCAGGCCGCGGCGATATGCAGGGAGATTCAAGCTTTGGAAGGTAAAGAAACTTTTTAGCAGTGTCGCAGCATCTCACTGGCCCAAGATTTTTAACCCCCTCAATCTACAATTGGGCTTTCTCCAGAACCTTGTAGTATCCATTTTTTATTCAGTAAAAACCGACAATTTGCTGAGCTCATTTAGTCTATCTCAGGCGCTAATTTGCATTTGCTAGCTAACAGCCAGTCACGTTTTGCATACCGTGATTGCTGACCCAGTTATTCAAATCATATGTAAAAAGCACAATACCACAAAAATCTCTTAGCTCACAATTCTAAATGCCGCTTTTCACTCGGAAGTCGCTCCAGCTTGTATTACGAATGTGTTGTGTATTTGATTTCATGAAACCATGACAATGGATGGAATGATAAACGATGACTTATCAGTTATATTTCTCAGAAGTGAGTCGTTTCTATATTCACTCATTCGCACGCAACTTAGTTGACCAACCCGAGGCTGTCTATAAATAAACAAATGAAGACTTTTACTGCCCCGGAGTAACCAATCCCTTTGTCGTGGTGGTCTCGGACATGTTATTTGAGGCGAGGACAACTGTCGTCTGGCAGGAGGAGGCTCCCGATGATACCGACAGCTGAGAGACATGCTCGCGGCCTTTCAAAGCGCTCTCGTTTTTTGTGCGCAGACATGGAGGTGGACCTCGGCAAGAAGGTGAGCGTGCCTCAGGACATCATGCTGGAGGAGCTGTCCCTGGAGTCCAATCGGGGCTCGCGGCTCTTCAAGATGCGCCAACAACGCGCGGACAAGTACACCTTTGAAAACGCCCGCAATGACGTCAACTCGCAGCGCAACGTAGGCATGGATTGCATTTTGCTCTGTACCTATTTAACCTTTCAATACCACCCTGACTTTTTTTGTGATATGAGCCATCATTAACTCTATCCCTAACCTTCCCCCCCTCCAAAAAGCTTTTTAATATCACTCCCAGTTGAAGTATACCCAAAAACTAAACCTAAAACAAACTTTTAAATGCACAATTTTGCTTTAATTACAAATGCACTCGCAATAGACAGGCTAACAAATAGCATCTGTTTTACAGCATTGTAATTTGTAACCCTTTAAGCCAGGGGTGTCAAACTCCTTTTTTTCGCGGGCGGCATTGTAGTCATAGCTTCTTTCGGAGGGGCATTATGACTGTCAACCTAAATAAATGTATGAGCACCTCATATCATATACAGTAAAAGCTACAAAACAAGCTGAAAAATAACTCGTTTTCAAATCAGACGAGTAAAAACTGGTCAAATATTAAAAAAAAAAATATTATTGAAAGTGAAGACAATTTGCAATTCTAGTAATGACACGAATTTGATGCACAATTTGTCTTCGCGGGCCACATCAAATGATGTGCCGGGTCGTATCTGGCCCCCGGGCCTTGAGTTTGACACTTATGCTTTAAGCAAAGAGATATTTTGTGTGTGCTTGTTAATTTTGGCTTGATTTTAGTGGAAGGAAGCTGAATACCACTCCCATTTGAAGTTTACTCAAAAACTAAATATACAACACAATCTTTTAAATACTTTGTCTTCCGTATGGGCTTGCCAGCTTAATGCTAACAAAACAGGCTAACAAGTAGCATCTGCTTTACAAATTTGTCTAATTGTGTGTGTGCGTGTGTGTGTGTTAATTTTGGCTTGGATTTTAATGGTAGGAAGTCCGCCCCCCCCACCTCCCCTTCACTGCACTCACTCTTATCTTTGAAGTCAGATGGACTCGCATATTTTTGTTTTGTTAATTGCTCGAGGGTGAATTGCGGGATTTAGTTTCAAGTTGTCAACATTTCCTCAGAATGTTCTGGAGTGAATCATCATAAACATCCTTGACGGCAATGACTGGGCCGCAGCACGTGAGGAAAACAATTTGTTTTTGATGTTCTTCTAGAACACGACGGAGGCGCGAGCTGATAACGTGAATTCCACAGAAGAGCATAATTCTGCTGAGAAGAACTCGGGCGTGGACCGGGCCTGCCCACAGAAGGTTTCTTCAGAAACTGCAACAGTGCCAGATCCGCACAGCATTGCCCCTGGTAGGTGACGCAGACGTAGGAGAATTGAGAGCCATTTTTAGAATGTTACATTTTTAGACAAATCTCAAGAAGTCATACCCAAAAGATTTTTCACTATGACATTTTTTCAGGAGAAACGCAAACAAATAATATATAGTTTACCAAGAGGGGAAACTTAAAAAAAATAAGAATCCGTGAGTTCTGTGATGGACTTGACTCACCAAATTATCATTTAAATTATTTTGCCCCCAAATCCGCTCCCATTTAGGGTATCGTCTCTTTTCCGCCGCAATCAGCGGACTGTCTTCCGAGTACGCGTTTTGCCCGTGCTGAGCATTTCCTGTTTGATAACGCTCCCCCACCCCTTTCCACCGCCCCATGAAGCGTATTCCATGTGCTCCGATCATCTGCTGTAGACTTCCCACAGGTCTGTTTGGTCTGTGCTGCTTCCGCCCTGGGGGCAAAACATCAACTCAGGAAAGAGGATTGTTCATTGTGAGCGCTTCGGATGTGACATGAAGTCTCCCCTGGTTATGTAACCTCTTCCCCAACCCCCCCCCCCCCCACGAGGCACTGGCTTTGAAGGATAGTGCTCGGGATAGGCCTGCCTCTGTCTCTCTTGTACACATGGCAAGGCAGCTTTGTTTGGGGCTGACTTCGCTTCAATTGAAAGTTTCTTTTATTTGCTCGCAGCATAACAGCAAAATGCTGCATCACCATGTTTGCTTTGAACGACGGGTCCCACAAATGCAGACCTCAGAAGTCATTGAATGAATTTGTAATTGTGAAGATTCAATATATGTGTAGTCATTTTTAAAAATGACATATACACAATTTGTTTTGAATTCATTATTCATTTTTAAAATGGAAATCATATATTTGCTCTGTGAGGCAAAATGGCCGCCCTTTGAGATGGCTCAAAACAGTTGAATTTTTCTGCTTAATTCATAAACCACAAATGCAATATTATCCAGAATGCCATGTTAAGACTATGGGCGGGTGGATACAACATTTTGGATAGGTTTTTTTTGGACTTCACGTTCCCTTTAAAATAAAAAAAAATAAAAATATCACAGGAAAAAAAAGACTTGGTAGCTCAACCAGCATCTACTCTGTGCTTTGTAAACCCCCAGGCTATGGTGGTCCTTTGAAAGATGTCCCTCCGGAAAAATTCAACAGCACAGCCATCCCCAAGTCTTACCACTCGCCGTGGGATCGAGCTCTTGTCATGAAATCGGCACCTATCGATACTCTCGTCCCTTTACCTGAACCACCAGCGAACTTGCCGGGCTACAAAAGCTTCAACAGGTGAGAATAGCAAAAGCTCGGCCAAGCGTCCCCTTTTGCTGACTTACTGTCACCTCCAGATGCGCCATCCCGTTTGGCGGCTTTGCCGAGGCGCACGGGCACGCCGGCGTCCAGAACACGATGGCGGAAACCGTCTTGCCCGACTTCCCCGAGCTCAGAAGTCGCCCTTCCTTCAACAGGGCTGCTCAGGGGTGGGGATCCACAGGCCCTTCGCTTGCCCTCCACCCCGCGCCCGAGTCAGATGACATTTGAACCTGTTCAGAACACTTCTAACTCTCTCATCATATGAATCCACTTTGCAAAAATCCCCTCTTTGAATAGTTTTGCCTGACAAAAATATTGATGGCGCTTTTTTTTTTTCAATGCCAGTTTTGGATTGTAATTAATTCAATACGATGTTTTGGACTTAAAGTGCTATTCTAACGGGAAATGAGCTAGCGCCCGTTTTGATTACAGAATGACACATTACAAGAAATATTTAGCAACTGACTTTGGTCACCAGTCAGATCCAGTGCGGTCATCTTTCCTTCAGCATGGATGTCAAATGTATGATAAAGTGCTGAGATATTTTTGCTCAATAAAATCGTGTCCAATTCACAAATTCACATTCATCTTCTCCGTTGTTGCTTGTTTGGGCGAAGAATTACGCAACAAATATGTCACAGTAAATAACACCTGTAATTAACTCATTGACTACCGGCCCAGTTAAAATGGATCTTTGACGTCTATAGCCGTCCATGGGAGGGAATGAGTTAAGCACAAAAAGATCACGGTACTTTCTTGTAATTCCTGTACCTGTTGACAGTACCCTCACCTAGCAGGGTCTTCTTTTGGCCCAGAAACAACAGTCTTAAGGCCAAAACTGTTTTTCCAAAATGAGGTTCTTTTGGCCTTAGTCTGCCAAGTGCGAACCATTTCTTGCTAGCGCGCCTAAAATTAGCCCCAACTCCCACGAGGCTTTGCCGTGCCGGACATGCAACTGCGCAGCCTCGCATCAGGGAATCGTTTCACTCATCGATTGAAAAATCTACGATCCACTGAAACCGCAACAAGTGAGCCACGATAGGGCGAGGGACGACTGTAAATAAAAACGATATATTACCTCTCTTGATTTAAATGTACTTTATTGTGCCAGAATCGGGCATCTCACATTCCAAACGTCATTCAGAGACAGCTTGGAATGCTGCCACTCCCTTTACCACCCACCCACCCCTCACTCTCCAATCTGACTCACTGCTCTCTTTCAGGAAGTCGAGCCTTGGAAATATATTTAGTGCCCCTCTGCATTCAAACAGATGCGTCAACTCCACGTGAACTGCGATTTGAGCGTTTATCAGAAGGCCCAAACAGGAAATTATATTGGCACGGGCGGCGTAGTTCCACCGGTCAAGGAGGGTGGAGGGAAGCCAGACAATTCGATTATTAGTGTCTGACTGCTTTCCCCTCAGGCGTGTTTCTCTTGGCATGAGGCAGCGCAGTCACAATCGGACGCTGGATTATCAACTATGTACTGAGTTGATTTTGGTTTTAAGCCAGAAAAAGGAAGGCGGATTTATTTATTAACTTGTATACAAGTCAAAATATGAAAAGTTGATGCGTCAAATTTTCAAAGTTTCATTTTAATCGTAGTCATTTGCTGGAAAGTGTTGTTTCGCATCAGGTTCCATCAGGTGGCCGCCCGCCCGCCCTTCCCTGGAGCGCCATCAGCAGTTTCCCTGTTGTTGTCTTCGCTCCCTCGGGTTACAGTCAGGAGCTCAATGTCAAGCGAGCGTGCTGACGGCGGCTAAATGACGCCATCCTTAGCGTACGCGGGTCAAGCGGAGGAAAAGACGCGAGGGCACACAGCCCTCGAACAACTGATGGACGCTCGCAGCAGGTGTCCGTTCTCCTGGGAAAGTGCAAAGCCTTTTGGGATATCTAAAAATACAAAACTGCGGGTCAGCCGGGGTGGTGTTTGGTAACTTTGTGAGCTCCTGAGATGAGGTGAACTGGCCGCAGCGTGTTGCCCATGAATTATTGTCGTGGAAATGTTTGTTTGGACCCCCAGGGGACCAATTAGAATCGCGGTACAAACACAAGCTGTCGTCGAGGGAGTCCTTGACACAATTCATCTCCCATTAGAACCAATTGTGTTTTCCTCTGTCAAAGATTTTCCCAGTGTGGTACTAACAGTGGTACATGAGCTCCCTCTAGTGGTACGTGAAAGTATCACTGAATTAATTATCCAAATTGTATGTTAAGCTTTTTTTTTTTTTTATTCCGGTACAGCGCATTTTCTCAGTACAGTTCAGTTGTATTTCACTTTCAAGTATGATATATTATTATTTAACCTTTACAATTGTTTGTTTTTATACATTTATTAGGTTTTTTACTTCACCTTGCTAACTTCAGACTCGTTTTTGAACACCACATTCTGCTATGGCGTTTTGTTGGTCGTTCTGGACTGGTGCTTCTTAAAATGTGAAAGTAAATATTTTTTTGAAGTGTTACATGAGTTTATAAACGTGCTGGCCCGTTGGAATAGGTTTATATGCATTGATGCAAATTTTGCAGACATGGCTGCATGCCAGTACCAGACGGTCAAGTGCCAACAAGGGAGTGATGCTTATATCATCCACTTTTCTGCAGTGGGTGACCTCAAAGAAAGAAAAAGCACATCATCACATCATCAGCATGCTCTTAGTGAGTCAGGAAATAATGAGCCACAAAGTCATCATGGCAGCAGACACATGAAAGCTTTCTTTCCCACAGATGGAAGCAGGGAAAATGTTGTTGAAAAACATCTGAAGACTTAATTTAATAATTTAAAATGTTTACAAACGTAGCAGAACAGTTCTTGTCAGTTAAATGCATTTACACTTTGTCTGTTATATGAACATTCTTGCGCTCTGACGTGCCCCCTAGTGGTGAGGAGGAAATATAACAACTATTAACCAACGTGAGTCTATTGTAATAAAATCTGTTACAAAATTAATGAATGTCGATCGTGAGGGAGAATAACAAACGAACACTACGTGGGCTTGTTAGAAAATAAATTATCTACATTAAAAGGGAGGCAATATTTATTAGAAAAAAAAAATCCCATGTCACAAGAGGGCTACAGTCATTTAAAGCGTTATCGCCACGCTCCGAAACTTTTAAATTATTTCAAAAGGAAGTGTTATATGTCCCCCGGGGAAATGCATGGAAGGAAATAGCTCGGTCTTTCAATGGACTCCTTTCAAGTACTTCCTGGGGAAAGCCTGGACTCTCCTGATACATTGTGACCCCTCTTCACACAAACACTACATCAACACAAGCGCTTTTCCTTTTTGCCTTGATTTACTTGAAAGTGGATTTACATGACTTGCAAATGCAACGGGATCCAATACAAGTGGCGAGCAGTACATTCTTTTATTGAAACGCTCACTTTTGATGGACACTATGTCAGAAAGCTGAATGGTGTTTTTAAAATTGTGGAATATTGATTTATTTTTATTTATCTCAAACACAACATGAAAACTGCACATAATAATAATAATAATAATAAACTTTATGTAGCATATTTCAAACAAGGATTGCAGGTCAAAGCATGAGTGCAGTGGAGGAACGTTCGGGGGTGGAAAAGTTAGTCATTAAAGTACAGTGATCCCTCGCTACTTCGCGTTTCGTTTATCGCGGCTTCACTACATCGCGGATTTTTTTTCCAAATTAAAAAAACATTTAAAAGTCAAAATAAAACTTCTAAATTGAGGAAACATGTGTCTAACCTTTGGGACAATGTAGTATTGCTCCAAATATTCGTTTACATTTCTTTAGAAGTCCGTTTTCGCGTGTTAGCACGACGGCGAATTAGCATCTTTCCGCTAACTCGTTAGCCTGCCCAGTACTTCTTGTTGGTGACCGTACTTCGCGGATTTCACTTATCGCGGGTGGTTTTTGGAACCAATTATCCGCGATAAACGAGGGATTACTGTATACCAAAACAAGGAAGTATTTAACACATACAGTGGACAACAAAGATTTTTTAAAAATTTTTTTTAAAGTGTGTTGGGCTTTAACTGTACGTCGCTTTTATATAACACGAGTTCATAACGCAGATGGCGTCTGGCTAACGAGAGCCTGCAGATGTCACTTTTGCCTCCGCTGTGCTCCGTTGGAAAAAAATAATAATACAACAAATATGCAATCCGTACAACTGCGCCATGGCCAGTCAATATTTAACAGCCAGCCCCCCCCGTCCCGTTTAATCATTCGCTGACACACAGTAGTGCAGAAATAGCAAATGTGCATGCAATGTGCAACTTGTGCAAGTGTGTATGTACACGCGTGAGTGCGTAGCACGCCGCAGGAAGGAGAGTCGAGGAGGAAGGGGCGTGACTTGACTTGGACATCTCGTCCATCTCTCCTCGAAAAACATCTCGAATCCAGTTCAGGTGCCGAAAGCAACAAAGTGGACCGGTCCGTTTATGGTGCCTCGTCCGGGACTACCGCCGCTGAACCAGCCTCCCTTCCTCTTCCTCATCGCAGCCTTCAAAGCAAATCCGCTTCAAACCGTAAAAGGAATTATTTGTCACAAGAAAGGCGACATTTGGAGTTGAAAACAAGGACGGAAGTTTGCGGTTTTTCCCTACGTCTCCTCCCACTTTTCAATTTCGCAACTCTTGCTTTTGAAGATATTGCAAGCACATCTATTTCGGACTATCGCCAAGGTAAATTCATTTTTTACATTTATTTTGATTATTATTATTGTTTATATTGGAGTACTGCGTGTTGGAAACGTACCTGAACGCAGGTAAGCGCAAGAATCAGGAAGTCAGGTCGACCAGTATATGAAACAAAGTTAAGCATTATAAGCATAACTAACGAATTAAGCCAAATATAAAGCGACGTCAAGGTTCATGTCGTGCGGGAAAAAAAGTTTGTTGTTTACACACCTCTGTCGTATGTTGACTGCCAGCCAAGTCAAGTGTTCACTCGTGTGGTAGTAAAACAACAAGTCGGAGGGCAAAGTTACAAAAAAGAATCGTCAAAAACCTACTTGACAATTCGCGTTTTTAAAGAATTAAGTATGAATAAAGCGCAGTTCCAACAAAACACCAGATATACACTTTCACTGCGGCTTTATTTACGATGTGGACAAAAGGATAGACAACCAATTAAACGATAAACTTGAATAATTATTAAACAATATCCCACACTAACAGTATGAGTAGCAGACAAAATGGAATGTCGACTTTGAAGTATTAAATGAAAGAACGAATGCTAAAAGTGGTCAAAATGTTCTCATATTGGCAGTTTTAAAGAAACACTCGAGGTTCTGAGTTCGAATCCCAGCTCTGGCCTTCTTGTGTGGAGTTAATAATTTGTGACGTGATCCAGGTTGTACCCTGGTACATAAAATAGATGGACGACCACCTGCAACAACCTGCACGATGCAATGTTTGCTTTCTCTGGTGAAAAACCAAAAGTGTCGTGATCCAATGCCGTTATCTGAGCTGTACGGCTCATCCTGAATGACACCATTATGGTCGATTTCTGTCCTTCAAAAGGGAGTTGGAAGCATGTCGACAAACCTGTTTTTGTCTTTTCTGTTTGAATTGAGCTCTGCGGGAAAAGTCTGCTGGCATGATTCTGGAAGGACAAAAATTAGGTTACTGGGGGTCAAGATGGTAGCTGCTGAAGTGACACACTTTAGGACTAAAAGGAAACTGACATGTTGGAATTCTTGACATGAAAAGTAGTGGTAGTATGCGAATCATTCCCTGGCATTGCCCCGCCCCCCCCCAAATAAATAATATCTTCCACTCCAATTGCTCAAATGTTGCTATATAAATTCACTGCCGCTTCAAGGCCTTTGTTTATGAATACTTAGGTTACTGAATCTCGATTATTTCGGAAATAATTGAAATCATGATTATGTAAACAATCGTTTATTTTTGTTATAACATTTCTTTGAAACACAATAATTATGAAAGTTCCTTTAATGGACCGAACATGTAACTTTTTTTTAGAACAATGCAAATAAATGTACTGCATAAATTCAAGTATAGCGTCCTTGTATAAACAAAAATTTGTGTCTATTAATCGTTTTTCTTACGATTATGCCAATTTTGTAATCATGCAATAATTGTAATTGAATTTCGATGAGCCCTAGAAGAAATGCATACTCTATTATTTTTTTCAGGGGGATTGATTAACAAAGTCTTGACTTTGGTTACTGTTTGATTTCAATTTTTGACTAATTGTTTTTAAGTGAAAAGGAAAGCAAGAGTTTGCTCTTGTTCACACGAGTGGGAAGTCTTGGATCCCGGAACATGTGCTTCTGTGTTGTTGTAGCCTTTCCTCTGCTGGACAACAGCGAGGAGGAATAGCGAGTGAGTCAGCGCCCTGTGGGTGATCCGATCTGTTCCGCAGGCCCGAACGTGGCATTGTTGTCCGAAAGGCTCCACAGCCACCTTCTGTCTGTCGGGAAATAAACTGTATTTTTTTTTTGAAAGCACATTCCGCCATCTGAACAGGAGTTCAGGAAATTCCCACGGGGAAAAAAATGGATCAGATTTTGTATGGAGTCATCGGGAATTCCTGCCTCGCGCGCAAAAGCGGGCCTTTCCTAACGAGCTCGTCCATCAGTCGATCAAATGCCGATGACTTGGCGCCAAAGCTTCAACTCCCTCGGTCCCCCAGTCCAGACTTGCTGATGCGCCTCTTCGCGCGATTGCTCCGAGGCGCTAGCTTGTACATTTTCTTAATGACCGGAGAGAAAGAAGCTCTGGACATTTTTTCGCTTGACACTTCCTGGGCGAACCTTTTTATTGGCGGGCTTCCGGACTTCCCCTTAAAAGAAACAGAACAAATCATATTTGCTTATAAAACTGGGCAGCTCAGAGTATTTATTCCGTTTTCATTTCAAGCCTGCATGAATCTCTTCCGTTAGTCGTCACAAAATGTCCCTTAAAAAGTTTAAACCCATTTTGGATTGGTCGTGTTTGCCTGATTGTTCTGTTCTCTGCTATTCATGTTATTTTTTTTTTTTGTGTTCTGATCCAGCTGACGCAGTGACCCAATTTCCATACTGGGATCAATGGTTTCCTTTTTATCGCGTATTAAGTAGACTGCTCTCCATCCGTCGGCATTCCATGAGTCAATGCTGGGGGAAAATGTGATTTCGATGGAGGGAAAAACGATCATTTCTGTCTGTTGAGCTGTCGGTCGTTGCCCAATGGATAAACGCAAGGCGGCGACCGAGCCGCTGAAATTGATTTCAAGGGGATCCGATTTTCTCATGGAGATTGGGTTTTTATTAGACAATCGTAAAATGGCAGATGACGGCAGGCTGTAAGAATGCCGATGCTGGCTCGTCACTCTTTCGCCATGCGCCTCTTTAACCTCTGTGGCTTGTAACCTGGTCCGGCTCAGTCTAAAAATGTGTCGGGGGGTCAATTTCGAAATGCTTTGTCGGACAAAAAATATGTCATGGCTAGCTAGCTGTGAAATTTAAATGATCTCTGTGAAATATCTTCATTGCTACTAGCTAGCATCTTAGCTAACACGTATTTCAAAATTATTTTCATACAAGTGTTATACATGGATTGACTCTTTGTATTTAGGGCGTCAAAATGATTGGCAGGTGTTTTTTTACAGCCCCTTTGACCTCGTCACACCTGATAATAGCTGCCGCTTTCGAGTGCGGCGCTCGGCGTACAGCAGTGGCAGGACGGCGCCGCGTTCCACTCTTCCCGCCAGACCTGAAACTAATCTGCAAAACTCTTAAGCAACTCCGAGCTTAAGTGATTGCTTCGGAATCCCGTTGCCATGGAGGCCGGGCTGCAAAGTACGTGCCCACTCCCCCGCTACTCTTTAATTGAATCGCACGAGGATGATGACTGTCAAAGCAGCGTTGAAACTCGAATGGCTTCTTCCATGCTTGCCGTGTTGTCATCTGTCCGTGATTCTTGAAATACCACAATGGTAAATGTTGTCGGACCGGTTTTGGCTAAAAGCCTCGCGGTAAGGTTCGGGTTTTCTTTTGGTCTTTGTACATAAACATGTTCGGCCATCTTGGTTAATGTGTCGCATAGACCAGAAGATTAATGAATGACAATAATGAGATTCAATTGGTGACATGTCCCGGCTACCGCGAGTCAGTTTGTTTTGTTTTGGCTTGACAAACGTTTTGTTTGTCAACGCTCAGTGAAAGCAAGCGGACGTGAAAGCGCCGCCGTTGCCGGGTACGCGCTCCAACTCGACCTTGTCATCTTTTTTAAGAGCTGTTTGTAAAAGTTAATGTGCAAGCTTTGTTGACATTCCTTAAAAGCTTCAGTTGGGCCAAGGGTGGGGAACATTTTATTTCCAAAGGCCACCATCGAAAATGTATGAATGTTAATGATATACAAGATTCCTGGCCAGGTTGTGAAATCCAAATGATCTCATTGTGGTTGTTTTGGACAGAAGCTGAACGTGGATCTTCAGACCGCTGAATGTCCTGAGAAGAAGCATCACAAATATGTGGCAAGAAGAGTCCTCAGTGGTTAGAGGACATCGCACCTGTGGACCAGTAAACCTCACAGACGTGTTTCTTGGATTATAAAACCACGCCCCCCATCCTCGGACCCACCTTTTGATTTTTAGACCTTCCTCATGCACGCAAGACATGGACTAGTGGCCCATGTGTAGCAGGACATCTACAGCTCGTGGGATTACATAGCCCCAGACCTTTTCAGGGGTCACTTTACTCCTTCAAGTAAACCCGATGGCATTACTCAGGTTGTTCAGGAAGCCCGGAAGCAATCTGGGGAAGGGCTACCAGCCGGGGAGCATGATGTCTCTGGCCCCCACCAAAGGACTTCTGAACGAACCGGGCCAGAACAGCTGCTTTCTCAACAGCGCCGTGCAGGTACGACTTGGCTTGTTCCGCTAACATCTAGCCGGCGTGCTGGTTCATTAGATTGAGTCCCAAATGCTGTGTGACGGTTTATTAGAGTGCGATGAGAGATCAATAAATTAAATATCTGAGGTAAATTAGAAAATTTAACACTCAGGCTCTGTTCACAAAAAGAAAAAAGTAAAATCAGCAAATTTGAAATGTTTGGTACTGTAGAGTTGCTGAGTCACGACTATCACAACAAATTTTAAGTGACATTAAAAATGTAAAATCAGTATTATTGGATTTGGAAAAAAAAAATGCAATTGTACTGTTTACACTACTTGAAAAAAATCAAAATGAGCTGCAGTGGATAAACAATGGATGACATACGTTTTGTGACATTTTGTTGGGTAGTGTGTCATCACGTTTGACTCATTCTAAAATATGCGCTTTGTGACAGAAACAGTTGGGAAACTCGGAATTAGGTGATGTCAGTGACGTGATACTCGAGCGTTAAAGCTCACACACCTGTTCCAGAATTGCGTCATCCCCTTAAAATATAATAACACTGCCTCTACCCTGGAAATGCTTAAAATGACATTTCTCTCAATTATTATTATTTTTTTGTTATTCACAATCCAGTCTCTACATTTATTTTTGTCTTTGCCAAAGCTGAACGTCAAGTCGTTTTAGTCACCCCCCCACCCCCCCCCAGTGTTGTACGACGAAACAATACACTTGACGGTTGTGTTGTGTGACTGGTGGGGTGTTGGCTGCTGGGTTGCCTCATGGTTTTCCAGTCAGCCGCCTGGAGTGAGGTCACCCTCCAGCCCTGCGTGACTCACGGGGTGAGGCGGCAGATGAGCTGGTTGGGGATGAGCAGTCTCCCCCCCGCTGGCGTGGTTTCTCTTCCGGAAGACCTTGGAAATGCAAAACAATGTTTGTTTTGTGTCCAATTGTGTAGGTTCTTTGGCAGCTTGACATCTTCAGACGAAGCTTGAGGCAGCTACCAGGCCACTTCTGTTTAGGCGAGTCGTGCATTTTTTGCGCATTAAAGGTAAAGAGTGTTTCGGGGAAGAGCAATTTTCTGTTGTTGTTTTTTTTGCACCAACACCCCCCCCCCCCCCCTTCTCTCCTCAGGGCATTTTCTCCCAGTTCCAGCACAGTCGGGAGCGAGCGCTGCCTTCAGACAACCTGCGTCACGCCTTGGCCGAGACCTTTAAGGACGAGCAGCGCTTCCAGCTGGGCTTCATGGACGATGCCGCAGAGTGCTTTGTAAGTTCCTCTGGAAACCCCTCGGGAGGGAAACGAGCGTAACCGGGAGAGTGTGTGTACCCGTGTGTACCGCAACAAACAGTGGCGAGGTCACAGAAAAGAGCTTCTGTCTCTCCTTTCCTCTCCCATCGAGCCCCCTAGCAGGTTGCCGCTAAATATCGAGATGACAGATTATATAAGTGCTGAGGATTGCATCACTTCTGCGTTACGCCGAATGTGTTGATTTTAAAGCAAATAAAAAAAATAACTAAATAGAAAGGGGTAGTATGGACAACCGAAGCAAATAGGCCGAATCTTTGCTAGGTGCTGCCACTTTGGTTCGAGGGGCTTAACTCATGAGCCAAATGGCACCTGTGAGAATCGCGGGAACTGCGGGTTTTTATTTTTTATTTTTCTATTGATTTATTTTTTACATTTTTCACCTCATCTCGTGTCTCTGAGTTTGACATTTATTTTTTGGGATATGGGGGAGTATCGATACCACTAATGAAGAATTCATTAGTCAAGGATAATAATAATAACAATTTAAAATTAATATGAATATTAAAATAATAATGAATGAAGAATTCATTAGTCAAGGATAATAATAGTAATATTGTTATTATTAATAATAATTTAAAATTAATATGAATATTAGTAATATTAATAATAATAATATAAGTATTATTTAAAATTAATATAAATGATACAAATAATAACAATTATTATTATTATTATTATTTAAAATGAATATAAATATTAATAATAATAATAATAATGATAATAACCATCCTAAAACATCTTGATGAGTACTAATTGAGGAAATAAGGAAATAAATAAATCTAGCTTTATTTACAATGGCTCTGCGGCAAAGTTGTTTTTGCAACAACGTTAATTGCTCACAGATCTTTACGCTTGAACTCTTGGCACGCCACTGGAGAATTGAGCATCCGTTGTAAGATGAACTGGCTGTGAAGCTGCAACCGTGCAGTCTTGAATATTTTATCACGTGGAGACCTGACAACACCTGAGTCACCGGGCGCTTGCCTTTGAAACCTTATGCCTAAATTTCACCTCGCTCTGTCCCATCCCAAAGCTGACTGGGCGCTCTTAGCCAGGCTGTTTTTTGGGGTTGTTGTTGATTGATGTAATATTGTGTGACAGGAAAATATACTGGAGAGAATCCACTTGCACATCGTGCCCGAGGAGACGGACGCGTGCACCTCAAAGTCTTGCATCACCCATCAGAAGTTTGCCATGTCGCTTTACGAGCAGGTCAGTAGGACGTCATTTCGCTCGCAATTCGCTTGCGCCAATGCCGGAAACCCCAACTCGCAAGGCGCGCGCATGAATCAACGTCTGAGACTGTGCGAGTCCAATCCGTCACGTTCTGATAGCGGGCGGCCTCAGTGGAGTAAGGCCGATTTGATTGGACTCAGGTTCTTCAATGCAGCATCAGCAGAAGCCACTAAATCACAGATGGTGTGTGTGTGCGTGTGTGTGTGTGTGTGTGTGTGTGTGTGTGTGTGAGAGAGAGGGAGTGTGTGTGAGACACACACAGACACGCAAACACCACTGGGTTTTGCGTGATGCTGACTCGCTTTAACAAACCAGTTTGACCTCACTCTAAAATACATGAAAAAATTTGCATTCAAAAATGATATACATTGCATTTTTATTATGTTTATATGAAAACACAAGATTGTAATGAAAAGGAGCACAGGGAAAATGTCCTGCCCCTTTCTACAGAAAAACATTTCATTTTCCAATTTCCCCTTTTGCCATTTCATTTAAAAAAAAAAATCTGCAGTTTTATAATTAATATACCCTATTCTGCAGACCACTGTCTAAATTAAAATTTGCATTTTTTAACACTTTTCTTTAATGATCTTATTAAAGCAAAAAAAAAAAAACAACTAACAATTTTTTAGGATTATTTAAAAAAAAAAAAACGGTGCTTGCTGAATGAGCATGTTTGCAACTGCTGGCCCGGCATGCACACTACAACCTTGGATCTTTTTTTTTGTTGCTACAGCAGTGAATGTAATTGGCCAGGCAACAATGATAGACATTTTTGCTCACTTTGTCTCCCCGTCTGCAGTCTGTGTGCCGTAGCTGCGGGGCCTCATCTGACCCGCTGCCGTTTATAGAGCTGGTTCATTACGTCTCCACCACCGCGCTCTGGTAAAGCAACAAAAACATGCTCATTACCGTCCTCGTCCGCCTCACTTGTCCGTTTGGCTCTCCTCTTCCTCAGCCAACAGATGTTACAGCGCAAGGACGAAACTTTTGGAGAACTGTTACAAGCGGCGTGTACAGTCGGAGACCTCCGTAACTGTCCCGTAAGTGTCTTGGAAACGGTTTCAAAATAAACTCATTCATTGCCAATGACGGTTATAGACGTCCATTTTAATTGGGCTGGTGGTGAATGAGTTCAGGGTTTTTATTTTCACTCTTTTCCCACTGTAGAGCAAATGTGGCCAGAGGATTCGGATCCGACGTGTCCTCATGAACTCCCCAGAGATCGTCACCATCGGCTTCGTGTGGGATTCGGACCAGTCGGACCTCACCGAGGACGTGATACGCTCGCTGGGGCCTCACCTCAGCTTGTCAGCGGTGAGCGCCGTACACACCGCTCACACCGTCGTCAGCTGCGACCGTTGCGTAATCAGTCGGTGCCCCGCCGGGGTCTCCCTGCCCCGCTGGTCAAAAAGCCCCCCCCCCCCTACTTTTAGTTCGTGTCAACCGGTTCAAATCCCCTCCCTACCAGAGGAGGTTGAGCGCCGTTGGCGAGTTGTACAGCGCTGCTGGAAATCAAATGGGGGTGGGCTCCTCACACGTTACATAACTTCCGCACTCAAGTGTTGAGTTTGTTTATTTGACAGCCCTCTCTCCCGCATGTTTCTCGAGCGCTCGCCGCAAAAAGCCCCGATTCATTCGGGAGTGTTTAATGTGACATTATTGGGTGTTAAATGCAGACCCACCACCACCGCCCCGATTGTTTGCGAGCTATTGTTTGCGAGGGTGAGAACCGGCTGAGCAGGAAACGCGCGAGGATGAAACCGAACCTATTTTTTGACATTCGAGTGCCGTTTCCCTCTGGAATTTATATTTTGTGTGTGTTTTGGGCAAGGGGTCACCCAACATTTTTTGGTCCACAAACTGGTTTCATGCAAAATGATATTTTGATGGACCAGTATATAAAATAAAATAATAAAATAAAATATATAATCAAAAATCTTGGGATAATTATTTGTCCCCCAAAAGTTTTTGACTTTTTTTTTAGATTTTGCTACTGTATTACGTGACCGAGATGAGACCTTTTATGACAACAACAAATTCTTCAATGCAGCTTTATGCTAAATAACCTTTAGACTTCACCGGTTTACTTTTGGATCTTTTATCCAGTTGTGATTTAAAGCCGCTGTTTTTGTGTGCGCAGCTTTTCTACAGAGTGACCGACGAGCACGCCAAAAAGGGTGAGCTGCAGCTGGTGGGGATGATCTGCTACTCCAGCCGCCACTACTGTGCCTTCGCTTACCACACCAAGACCTCCAAGTGGGTCTTCTTCGATGACGCCACCGTCAAAGAGGTGCCTCAATCGTACACTAACCATTATTTTGCGTTCCAAAACAAAGTCGAATATTACAAATGGTTGCTCACCATTTTATGCCCAACTCAAGTCGCATTGCGCAGAGCTCAGGCAAGCTAGCTGCCAAGTCTGCGCAATCCTAATTTGGATCAGCGCCAAATTGTCCATAGATACAGCAGAACCTCCATCGATGAACGCATTCTGTGTGGCTGCATGACTTCAAGCACAAACTCGTCATTTTATAATGTGCAAAGGTAATTAATTAACTATGTAATTAATTATGTAAAGAAGCACTTTGGAAAAATTTCCCAAATGAAACTAAATGCAGTTCGACGTTTGAAGCTGCCTGACTTTTTTTTTTTTTCTATGAATTGTGAGCCAACATAATTTTTAAAAAATGTTTTAGTCTACTTTGTAAAATACATTATTTATTGACTTAATAGTTTGCTTATTGTACTCCACTTTCCCATGCTTGCATTTTCAATAGCTATCACACTTTCCGTTGTTCCTGCTCGCCCTCATCTCGCCGCTGTAATCTTCATTTGCTTAATTAAGAAGCACACGGGGCATCTGCTAGCCCACAGCTCGCCTTGGCGGCGTCTCCGCGCCGGCACCTGACGAAGCCCCGCTAATGTGATTGTTCCACGCGCTCGCCAATTGGACTGCGAGGATGCGTTTTATCCTCGTTTTCTTTGCAGTCATGCTTTGGCTTCCGTTCCGACATCTGCCGCTGCTCACGGCTTTTATTTGAATGTGGGAGTGGTTGTGATTTTTTTTTTTTTCTCACATGCTGTCCTTTCTCCTGATGTTCTCACTTTAGGTCGGGTCCAGGTGGAAAGATGTGGTCAGCAAATGTATTAAAGGTCACTTCCAGCCTCTCCTGCTGTTTTACGCCAACCCGAATGGCAGCGCTATAACGCCAGAGGATGCGTCACAACAGAACCTGAGGCAAACCCAGTACAAGAAACTTGAAAATAAAGAAGGCAAGTCATGCAAATGGAATGGTGGATGTGTTGAAGTCAATCTCGTGCAGGCAGAGAGCGAGAGAGAGAGCAACATCTCGCTCTTGGATTATACACCCCAGGATTTGTGAGCTCGGGGAGGTTTTATCCCCGTTTAAAGATCCTCCTCAAAACCTTCCATGCTGGCCGTAGACCAGGTCCAAGTCGGGTGGCGGCCCGCCTGAAACCATGGCGTGGTGGGCTCACGTGTGCAACAATGTGTTTTCATCTTCCCGGTTTAGGTGTGACCTCTCCACTTGCGTCTCCGAAGAAGCTGGAACTGACCAAGGAGAATCTGAACGCGCTGCTGAGTTTTCCACGCTCGTTACATCAGAAAACGTCAAACACCTTTAGCCGCAGCGGTGCGCATACTAGCGGAGGACGTGGGCAAGGTAGACTTTGAGATATTTGAATTAGATTTCCACAGTTGGAACTAGAGACGGACGAGTACAGATACCAAGTGTCGGTATCGGTACAGATACCAGCCTTATTTTGAGGTGGCGGTACTTTTGAGGCCATTTTACAATCAGGAAGTAGAAAATTAATTTCATGCAATTTGAAGGAAAAATGGTATATTGAATACATAGGTCTATTTTTGAGATAATCTGTCATTGCTTTAATTACTAGTGGTATCGGCACTTGGTATCGGTGACTACTCAAGATTTGAGTACTGGTATCTGTCAGGAAAAAAAAAAGTGGCAATGATCACCCATAGTTGGAACCTACAGATACATAAAAGAAGAAAAGTTAAATAAAAATAAATAGCAAAATAAATATTAATAAATAAATAAATAAATTGGCAAAAAAAAAAAAAAGTAAAAATTTTCTAAACTAAATTAAATTAAAAAAAAAAGTTTAAACCACCTTTCTGTACCCTCATGACTTGCTATTGTATACATTTTGTTTGATAGTGAAAATCGGCGCCGACGAGCCTAAGCGTCAATTCCGAGAGATCGTAAGAGAAGTTACGCAGCTAGCCAGCAGAGAGGCGCATCCAGTCGGAAGAGACTCTGATCGAAGCGGTCATCGCCGGCCGGAATCACGCTCCAGAGGTTGGTCAAACATCCTCATGTCCACCCTGTACATGTGACGCCGCGCATGAAACACGCACGGGGAGAATTCCCAAGCTTTTATGACACACACGAGAACGGCCCACGTCTCGGGATTCAGCGGACCTTATGTAAGCGCGGGTTCAGGAGCGACGTGTCAGAACGGGGATTAACTGCTGACGTCCGTCTGAGCTCTCTTTCATCCTGCTCTCGCTCAGTTGGAATTCTCTGATTTCCCTCTTCAGTCGAAAAAAACAAAATGCACAACACATGCATTTTTTTTACCAATATTTTATTAATATATTTAGATTTTATTTGTTATTTATTATATTGTATTTGTTATATTTAGATTTTCTTATATTTTAGTGTTCTGGTTATCATCAAACATCATATTGCTTGAAAAGTGACTCCGGTGATATTTGTGTCTTGGGTAGTGTGCCCGACTTTTTTTAATTCTTCTTATTATTTATTTTTTATATTATGGACACCCTCATAACTCGATATCCTATCGCCTCTGTATCACCTGCTTCAAAGTGTGCCGCTTTGAATCTGACAATATGCGTTTTACTCCCACACAGAGCCGGGTCAAGACCGGGCCAACTCTCGCTCTATCTCCCCCCCGGAAATTAAGTTCAGGCAACACGTAGAGCCTCGTCTGTACAGCAGTCAGGGGAAAGGTCCCACGCGGAGTGAGCGCCCACCCCAACTTAGCAGCAGGCCTTCTCACGAGTCCTTTCACTCCAGCTCGAGGGTTCAAGTGTTACCCAGTTTGGCGGGCGTTAGAAGCGCTCAGTACAGCAGGAGAGCGGACACCAACGGTTACGACACAGATAGCAGCCAGGACTCCCGCGGGCGTCCCGGGAGTGCGGGGAACGGTCGCAGCAGATCCAATCGTCCCTGGAAGCCTATGAGGGAGGCGCTCAATGTGGACAGTATCTTAAGAGGCGACGACGGCGAGGTGGCCGGTCCAGAGCGGAGATGGCCTCGCAGCAAGTCGCCTACACGAGAGTGGGAGGTGATGTCGGGAGGCCGGGAGGAGCGCAAGCCCAATAACCTTATGACCATCTACGAGGACGACCAGAGGCACGAAAACGGCAGCAGTCGCAGCTCGCTGGATTCGCTCGGCCGGGGCGGCTACGGTGACAAGGACAGGACGAAGGGCACGGCGACTCTTAAAGTCTACGACAACTGGAAAATCCAGCGAACGGAATCCGGCTACGAGAGCAGCGACAGAATTAGCAATAGCTCGGCCAATCTGGACTCGCCCGTTGTGGAGAACTTTCCCCCTAAAGAATTACGGCCCATACCCGAGCTGCATCTGTCACGGTAATTAAATACATTCATTCCACTTTTATATCAAAAAGCAAAGCCATCCAAAGTAGGGAGTACACATCTCAGGTATTGGTGACCATACCGGGCTTACTTCACGGTATCGGTACTCGCCACATTGTCCGATACCAGTATCGTGCGATTTTAAGGGCAATTGATATTGATTGGCGTATAAAGATATTTTTTTTAAAATGATCTCTCATTGTTGTTTGGGTAAATATTGTGTATCAAAAGTAGCATGGTGGTATCGGTGCTTGGTATCGGTGACTACTCAAGATCGAGTCCTCATACCGGTATCGGTTTGGAAAAAAACGGTATCGAACATCCCTAATCGTAACATCACACTCACCTGGAAATTGTTATGGAAAATTGTATGACGTCTTTCATGTAAGAACAAATAATTGTATTTATTTTTTTAGGGATATATTCCCTCCGAGGGGAAGTGATGATGACAAATCGGAAACTTCCTCTCCTCCTGGTAAGTCACTATTTCCAATGTATCCGAAGATTCAAAATCATTTTTTGCCCTTCTAGTTTTGTGCTATAATGAGAGCAGTTGATTGGATTATTGTCATAACTTAGTGATTGAAGGAGGAATAAGTTGTCAACATAATTTGAAAAAAAAGAAAAAATAATTCAGGAAGTAATATGATTTTAAAGCTCACCGATGTTAAAAACAGAAATTCCCTCAACAGGAACTCAGAGTTAATCTTGATGATGATGTTGGTGAGCGAGCGAGCTTGTAAGGGCCACCCAGCTGTGCTCAGCCGGGCCGAAAATGTCTGTCAGAAGGTGTATTCAGACGGGAACCCAAATCGCAGGCGTGTTTATTGCCAGGTCATGTTGCGTTTCAGAATGAAACACAAAAACAACAGCCTTACCTCTGCCAAGAATGTTTTCATCAGACTAGGGTTAAAAGTCATTCCTGCTCCCCCCCCAAGTTGTTTTGTTTCTTTTTCTTTCTTTCTTCTAGCGGATGTAGGCGTTGTGGTTTTGTTTTGAATTCAGGGCGGAGTGAGTACAAGTAGTACGTCGAGCAGCTTGAAACTACCGTCTTGAAACTTGCTCAACTTGTTTGGCAAAGTACTCCATGTGCGTGTCCATCGCCTCAACATGGCCACCTGTGCCAGAACGAAATATTCAAGTCGACTGCTCCCTTTTCCCATGAGGGGAAAGTTTAATTACCGAGCAATCCGGGTTAGGCTGGAGTTCACTTGTGACCTTATGGAAGATAAGTGGTATAGAAAATAGATTTATGGATTTTTCCATTTGGTGGCCTCGTCGTCCCCTTTTACACTCGTGTAAACAAACATCCGCTTTCCGTTTGTAGAACATTTCAGGTGTGGGGTGTTTATGTTGTATGCTAGCATTTTATCTGTCTGGAGTCAGTCTGGCCGGCATTCAGACGTGGCGGGACGGAGATCCCGTTTAAAAGGACCACGGAGGGGTCTCGTGTGGACTACTTGATGCCGCCGCTAAATCGTCCACGGTTGCTCATTGTAGAACCGCACAGGAGAGGCTATTAGCGTTCCCGCTTGCACTTGACCCTTGGGACCCCGCCAGCCCCCCTCGTGCCTGGCACAAATATTGCCGGAATGAGTTTGAACCCACGGGCTGATCTAATGGATTCCATCGCATCGCTGTTTGCGTAAATTGTCTGTCCTTGAGTTGCCGAGGCCAAGCTTGAGTTATGGGTGTCGCTCAAGCAGGCGGACATTTTAGCATTACAACGGTAGATGTAGGATTGAGCCCCGCCCCCTTTTTTTATATTGCCATTTAATGACGTCTCTTTATTTTGAAGAAAGATCACAGATCAACATTCTCAAATTGTGAATTGCCTCGTGGATTTAGCGGCTTAAAAACGCAATAGCGCCGTGGATGGAGTGGGCGGGGCATGTTCTGACCCCGCCGTAATTGCATGCCAGCACAAAGGATTTAGCCTCTAATGCTTTGAGAGAGCGAGAGTGCTGACGCATGGCAGATGGCCGCTCACTCCCTTCGCGTCGTCCGTTTGCGTGGATCACCTTTTTCCAACTTAGCTTGGTGATCTGATGACTAGACAAAAACTATAAGGTCAGGACTCTTTGGCGGTCAGACTTGTTCTTCCAAACTAAAAAAAAAAAAAAAAAAAACATTAGCTGTGCATATAGTACAGTGTTCCCCAGCGTTTTTTTTTTTTTTATCAAGGCACTTACTGTGTTTTACATTCCACAAATGTCACAAAAGTGTTTATTCTGAAAGAATGATGAGACAAAATTGGACCCCAAAATGTCCGGTTCAGATTAAACTGCAGAATTCCAACAACTTGCGAATATTTGTTTCCTTGAACGAACCCTGACGAACTCTGATGTGCATACATTCGCTGCCAACACTCAAAGGGGCTTTACAAGGTACAAGTCTGAGCCTCCCAAATCTCATTTCATTATTTGCTCTTGTAAAGCTGCTGGAGTTCTTTATTAGCTCCATGTTAGTAGGCGCCAGATCCTCTTGGAGGGTCTGTGCTCGTTGGCTAGACCGGATGTACTAAGTGCCCTCTTCGCCCCCCCAGGCGACACAAGCTGCTCTGATACTTCCGTTCCCGACGCAGAGCCTCGTTGTGACCCCTGTTAGATAACACGCCTAAAACATCATCACATCGTTCCCTTTGTAAAGTCAAAGCTGCGACAGATGTCGGCTAGGTTTATTTCGGACCATTTGGTGCTGGAAATAAAATTTGTTTTTCTTTTCCAGGTGAACAAGGGAAAAAGTCTCTGAACCTGCATGACTCAAACAATCCTTTACAGAGGTAAATTGCTTTCAATGCGTTCATGTTAATCTTCAGTCAATCGAATGCTTATGTATTCATTCATTTTTTGTTTGTTTATTCATTATATTTATTCAATAATTTTATTTATTATCTTTAATTGATTTATGTATTAATTTTTATTTATTTATTTAACCAATGTTTTTTTTCTTCAATTTATTATTTAACGAATATTCATTTGTTTATTTATTTATTTATTTGAAATAGAAAAAGAGCCTTCCGATACACTCCTGGAGTCTTGGAAAACGGCCTGGACAGCGAGAAAGAAGAAAACATTGATAGTCCAGTGAGCCCGGTTCCGCCTTACTTGCCAAGGACTATCAGTTCTGATTGGATCAGTTCAGACGACCTCGGACGCTTCTCTGAACACGAGGAGCTCCGCAATGATGACTTTGCACGCAACTCCCCCCCTCCGCTACCCCCTAAACACTTTGGCGGAGATCGCACGAGCCCGTCAGAACCGCCAGAACTACCGGCCCGCCGGCCCAAAAGCACCACCCCTGCACTCTCAAACAACACCCTCATCCGCTGGATCGAGATGCCCGCCGAGCGCAGGCTCTCGTCCGACGCCAGCTCCAGCAGGTCTTCGGACCAGGACCGCAACGACTTGTCGGAGAGCGAAGAGCGGCTCCCGGGCCGAGAAGGCGCCGACTCCCCCGATGTGGTTCTGCCCACAACTTACTTCTCGGTGGATAACTGCATGACGGACACTTACCGGGCCAAATACCATAAAAGGCCCGCCTTATACATGAGAGCAGAGGAGCACACGTCTTCAGGGGAGAGCGATGTGGACGCCAGAGGACTTCCTGTGTCAAATGCTGAGTCATCACAACTCCCTGCAGACCGACCACAACCAGGTACCTCAAAAATTCTAGTGGGTTCGCCTGAACGTTAGCGTATACGTCTTACTATTTCTGCTTTTGCAGGCTATTCCACTTCCAACAAGCCCGTTGCAAAGTGGAACCCGGTGACCCCGAAAGGACTCGATGAGCATGGTTTCCTGTAGGGGGCGCTAAATGAGCCTCTCACATGATGACCACACCTACTGCCTCCCTCCCCGAAAAAATCACTATGCATTACGACTGACTGTTGTACTGAATGTCTTGAACGAGAATGTGGTGTGGCAGTCAAACAGATTGCTCCTCTGAACAAGATTGAATGAAAACTGAATTTGCACAACCAGAAAGGTACAGAAAAGAGGAACTGTCCTGCTTTCAGGTCAAAAGTGTACCAACTCCTGAGCAACTTTGGTACATTAATGGATCCTAGGGATTCGTATAAATGGGTACACCCACAAAGGGATGTGCGTACTGGAGCACTCCAGAGCAGGCTTTCCCTAATTTAGGGGCAGGAGCCAAAATAGGCCAAGGTGAAATCCGGTGCCAATGTCTTCCTCCTGTCTCTTTTGTGTTAATAATAAAGGCCGGGCAGATTGACCCTCCTAAGGTGACAAATAATTAATGCTTTTTTGCAGCAAGTATGTGGCACAAACAGAGTTTTAGCACTGGATGACACTCCTAACTGTACAATTTTTTTTTTTTGTAGGAAAATACAAGCATTTTGTTCCGGGTAATTGTAGTCATAATAAAATGTTCTAAATATATGTACTATTTGGTCATGGTTCACTGTTTAATAAGTGACACAGTGCCTTTTTGTATTTTTTTAGTGCCAAAGCAAGGTTTGAATCAACTGTAATTTGTAATTTTACTTTTGGATTCCAGAGATTTTATTTTATTTGTATTGATCACCACTTGTTGAGTAAAATAAACCGTTTTAATTAAACTTGGATACAGATGTTTTGTTTGTTGGCTTAAAAAGCATTGAAAAAATATTCACAATGTTATGCTGCCATCTGCTGTTAGGTGCACCCAATTACACCCAAACGTTTGTAAGTCTGGTGTTCCTTACACGCATTAGACGTTTACATTTGGTATGTTGAATTGATTCTTTTACAGTATTTATGAAGGGTTTCCCAAAGTCACACGCACAAATCTCTTAGGACCGAAAGATAAAAATAAGCCACGCTGGAGGAGTGCTTTTAAGTGGAACATGGCGGCAGTAGGCCGCCATTTTGCATCGGACGAGGTGAGTGTAAAATCTTAAAACTGCCTCCTATTTGGGTCATTTCTTTTTTCTAACTGTTTTATCACCAAGTGTAATTCCACTCCATTTTGTACATTTGTGACATCCCTTGATTATGTTGCCCATTTAAAAAGAAATTGCTACCTAGTTTTAATCAACGGTTTATTTTAATAGTTCGTCTCTTTGCCAGGTCAGTGTAAATTAGAATTAAAAACAAAAGGCTCCAGTTGAACCATCACACAACAGGTTTACAAGCTTTATTTCACAACAGGAGGTAGAGAAACCTCATGCTGAATTTTGTTGGGGCTGAGTAAATCTATTAACTATCAGTAAAGTAACAGACATATTTTATTTGAACTCGGTATGACAAGCATTTAAGTGTATTTTCACACGGTGTGCATCTGGTCTCTTTTGTTTGATCATTAATCACTTGCCTCTCGGTGAAATAAAGCATAAAAAAGGAGGCTTAATAAAAATGAAATTATTTATGATGCGCTTGATTACCAAGGTGGCTTTCCTTGCTGAAGATGAGCGATGGGAGCCTTCGGGATCGCCGCCAACCGTTCAAGCAAAGTGTGCACAAGTACTCAATCATGTGAAAACATGTTATTGACTTGAAATAATTTGCACTTGCATGAGTGCTGTATTTACTGTGTACTTCAATTTTAAGTGATGCTAGTTTCTTTGCTGCAACACAAATGTTCATGGATCAATATAGAGACAATTAATTGTAAAGAAAGCAATTTTGGGGGGGACGATAATATCAGAAAATTTGATAACCACCCGAACATTTTCTTTGCACTCATATATTTGGTGCAGCCCAACTAGTCAAAACACAGTATTGTGATTAATGTATTGTTTGTGGAATATGAATTAAACAGATAAAATCTGCCTGTTTTTATCCATCTCAGGGGGCGGCCATTTTACCACTTGCTGTCGACTGAAAATGACGTCACAGTAGCCGGTCACAGGCCACAACCAATCACGGCTCAGCTTCAGAAAACTGGTGAGAATAACATATTATTGTTATGATATATTATTTAATGACCCCCCCCAAATGATTTAGATTATAACGCAAGAACGCAAATTCCACATCTTAGATGTCAAAGAAAAAAAAAACATTTTAAATGAGAAATAGAAATGAGTCAAGATTTGTGTTTTAACAAGTTTATTGACTCTGACTTTTAGTTTTAGAACTCAACTATGTAAATAAATGCACTTTTGTTCCATATGTCAATTAAATTCAAAGTGGCTTCATTTATTAACCTGTAGAATAACCGCAGGCATAGAAATGTTACTACAGTTTGTTGTCAAATGAGATATTTGTCTCCTTGTTCACGTCTGGTGTGTTTATATTGCTGGCGACAAAGTAAAAGTGAATCTTCTTTGACCCTCTCAGAGCGATGGAGCAACCTAGCGAGTGCGTTTGTCACATTAATTCATTTTGGATCCCGCTGATATGGGCTGTGATTGCCGGTTGTCAGAGATGGCGGCGGTGGTGGCGGCGTTGCGGGGGGGGCGCCAAACGCTAAGCAATTGGACCAGCGCGGCGCCTTCCCATTATCTTGTCCCTCGCATTGTAATTATCACTTGTGCTCTTTCTGCGCCGCCGCTCCTGTCTCTCCCCCGCCATTGTAATCGTGATTGACTGGCGGGGCGGGCAAAACAGCGACGTCTTGAAAAGGCATCTCATAACCGTCCTGCCATTTTGATCCCCTCCGCCGCCATCATCCCTCTCACTTCTTCAGCTCAAAGGGTTTCGACGCCACCCTCGGCGTTGTCCTCATTGCGCGTAATGACGCTTCACGCTCGAATTGACGCAGCGTTTGTGATTTCGCATGAAGCTATCAGGATGATGTCAAACAATTAAGTTGTTTAATTGAGTGTGCTGCGTGACACACTTTTTAGACTATTCAACTTTTTTTTCTTTTCGTATGGCGTCGCTAGAAGCCATCTTGGATGGGCTATTATACATTTTTGTTGCTGTTCAGTTTAATACAGTGGTACCTGATTTTTGGAGTGTGCCACTGTTATACTAATAAATATAATAATAAATAACAGTATGAAAAGCGATTTTCCTTCAAAATAATAGCCAGATGGGTTGTAATGAGGCAAAGAGCAGCTCTGTTGTTGCCATGGCAACACAAGATCGCCCATTTGAATGGCGGTTGTTACATTTCTCTTCAAATGCGCTTCTTAGCACATTTTGCTTTGAAAGCGGTGGCTTAAAAATGACACGGGACAATACACAGCAAACGCAATGGGATTTTTTTCCCCTTTGCTTCAATCCTGTTTGTATTTATTGTGTGTGGATGCGATAACTAGTTACCGCAACAGGTCACTATAAGCGCCGTCGGGCTCGTTTGGATCCGCTGCAGGGCTGGCCACTTTTATCAGCGTTTGGGCCTTGGCTGTTATTTTTCTTTTTTCTTTTCGGTGCTGCCCTGTGACAGCATTGAGTGATACACCTTGTCACATAGGGAAGTTCATCAGCAGCCACTGAGAAGCGCCATCGATTGGGCTGCCCTGAGCCTTGCCAGATAATGGATTGGATTAATCCCTCGCCGCGGAGGACTTGTGCTTTATACACACACGCGGATGGTGTGTGCATACAAAAAAATATATATATATATACAGTCGATGGTGGTGTTTTTTGCTTGGGGCCCAAAGGGCATTTAAGTATCAGTCAGCAGAGGTGGTGATGCGTTGCTGACGTGCTGTTGATTTATTTTCTTCAGGCATTTACCTCTGCTTACTTGCCATGAGAGTTCACATTTTGAGACCTGAACACGCAACAGTCACAGGCACCCGCTTGTTCTTCCTTTTAAAAGAAACCAAGGAAAAAAAAAAACACACAAACTGATCCGAAGCCAATCATCCTCTGCGAATTCTTCCGAGCTCCGATTTCCAGTCTCATTACGATGACGAGGGTAAACAGATTCAAAGATGCAGCGTAGTCTATTAAGGCGACGCGTCGCTCGCTTCGCCCCCGTTCTTTCTTAAAGAGGCAATGCATCAGCGACGTGTCCAAGCAAAGATGAGCGCAGCCGAAGAGCCAACTCATCAGACTCATTTTGTTGCCAGCGGGGTTTACCTCAAACACTTGTAATCTATGGACTGTAATGTGATTCGCCGAGCACTTAGTGGCAATTCATCTTGCCTCGTGCCTCCCGGGCAGTGTCGTGTGTGTGTGCGTGTGTGTGTGTGTACACATACATGCTTGTTCATCCGTAGTCACGAAAAATGAAAAGCAAACTTTGTTATTGATGAGCATCGCGCATTTTTAGATGTTTCTCTCCTGTTTAAATAATATCATGGTAAAGTTGCATTGTTTGATTAAAACCCAAATTAAAGCCCTCCACTCAAAAACTACATCCAAAATTGATGTCCGTAAAAATCAGACATACCAAATCCAAGGCAGTTAATAACTTGAAAACAGTAAATACAAGAAAACTCCAAAACAAGGCCAAGTCTCAAGCTGAGTCAAAAACCAAAGAATAAAAATTTGTTTTTAGATGAGTTTTAAGACACCGCTCTTAAGGCGGCCCAATCAAACAAGATACTTTTTGTTCCTCAAGATCTGACCTTGCGTGGACCTGTGCTTTTATTTTCTAGGAGTCGTCAACCGCCACACTTGAAATTTCTTTTTGATATTGTCCGTCAAGCTTACAGGAAGCAATTGGACAAAATCTCGACGACAACTTAATCGTTGAAGGAAATGTCTCTAAAATGATCACGCGGAAGCAAAATAGCAGACCTGCCCTTCAGACTTTTCGCCAATCCATTTATGATAACCACGCCTGCTGTATTTCATAAGTGCAGGTGGTTTCAATTTGGACCTCGCCATCCCCTACGGAGCATGTATGATACTTTTTTAGCTGGCAGATGGCAGCATAGTCACAGTCGTCATTGCCGGTCGCAACCTCGGCGGCCTTCGCTAATGAGTCGCCGCGGCCGAGCATCTGTCTTGCTCATGGAATGTCACTCGTCGTGCGGAGGACGCCACGTACCGTCTGGCCTCTCTGAATTGTTAGAATGAATCCTCAATCGCGCCTTTGTAGGGATAAATGTGTATGTTTAAACTTTTTTATGGATTCATGTTCTACCCTTTTGTGGTTTTAGTGAGAACACAAAATGAGCGATCCTTTCAGGCGGCGCACCAGCACGCTAATGCTAGCTATCAAGGGCTCTTCAGGGCCCATTTTCACTCTGTGGAAATCAGCAAGTCTTAGAGCAAAGAAGAGGCGGCGTGCATAAAAGCTAATGAAGCACCCGCGTCCTCTCGGTCGTGAGTGCACTTGGCTCCGAGGCAAAGGACATCGCCAAAAAAGGGACGCTCGCCACGCGCCCGCTCCCCCCCCCGAGTGCGTAATCACAGTGCTTGATTACGAGCGGCCATTAGAAGCCGGCGATGGCGCCGCAAGTACGCTGTGAGGAATTAGGGCCTGCCTGATTGAGTTCAGTATGTTTGGAGATGAAAAAGAAAACATGCATGATGGAAAGTCTCATGGTCATCGGACCCCTTGTGCTGGTACAATCACAGCAAATTGGAGCAAACCACCAGGTGATGACATCAGCACTGTGAAGAAATGAATACAATTTACAGTCGTATCTAATGTTTGTTTTACGTATAAAGAGCTGATTCCCCCCCCCCCCCCCTTTTCTCCATCCCACCATTCTCCCTCGCTGACCATACATTGCCGCCGCATCTCCCGGTGCACCTGCTTCATCCAGCTGTCAATTACCGTGCCCAATTACAAACTGGCACGCAATTAGGGTCCGCCTCCCGCGCCGGCCCACGTCGGTAATGAGTTTCCTCAGCCATTGATGAAAGTCACAATCACACAATGTTGCCTAGAGTTTTCCCAATTATCCCCCCAGTATTGACCCCTCTTGAGTCCGTTTTTACATTTATATGCTAAAGCGGACGTGTTTTCTACCCAAGGGGAGGGTGTGCGTGAAGATAATCCTATTTCACTATCATAGCTTGTCAATGTTTCGACAAAGAGGGGCAAACATGCTCGCTCGGTCACTTATTCACTGCTCGTAATTCTCAGCCAAGCTTTTCCTGATTTCCTACATCAGAACACTTTTAATTGTTGTCGAGGATATCTGAGGTCATCTGCACTCTCACTGTATCTGAAAGTGCATAATAGAATCAAAAAGCATTGATAAAAGATGGCTTCGTTTTTTTTTCCTCATCATGCAAATGTCAACATGGCTTCCTTTCAAGTGAGCAGTTCAGAGACGCTGTTGTGTTGTTTCCCCCCTCAGATATGAAAGTTGCTGAAGCAGGGGAAGGCCGACACGCGGTTGCTCGTGTGCATAGGTATTTGTGATTGACAGCCCGGTTGAAGATCCGGTTTGCACATTCTCGCTTCAGTGTAATTGCTTTAGTCACAAGGCGACACTTTATAGGAATGCTCTTCTTTTGCCAGATTGAATTGCATCTCACTGCTTCCAATTTCCATATCCTCTCACATATCGTTTGGTGAAAATGTATTTAAAAAAAATAAATAATAACGATAAAAAGACACTCAAATGGAGCTCCGTGTCGTTGATCGGCAGGCACAGGGTTAAAATGGGGCTCGCGGCTCTGCAGTCAAGGGAACAAGGTTGAGTAATGAGACGAGGAAGCGGCGATAATGGAAATCTAAATGATTAAAGTGTGTGTTTGTGTGGGGGTGGAGCAAAGTTTTGCTGGGGAAATAATTACATTAATTTGGCTCCAAATGCTTGAATCTCGGATGGTTTTTCTTCAGTTTCATCAAATTCCAGTTAGCTATTGTTGAGAATAATACGGAATATTCTTTGCATTATTTCTCTTCCAAACCGCTCAAAGCCTTGATTGGCTTTCTGCATCCATCAACGTCCACAAGGTGGCGAGCGACCTTTGTGATTTAGGACACGAGCTCGTTAAAAACAAGGACTCCTGACACTTGATTTTTTTTTTTTTTTAAAGTGCAAAGAGTGTAATGAGTTACGGCTAATCAAATGAAACGGCGCCGAAGCACTTCTCCAAAAGGCAGGGAATGACCTCAGCCATCCACTTCCTGCCAATGTGGCAATGATGTATAGTATGCATATTATACACAGCTATAAACTTCAACTACATTCACACAAGCAATCTATCGGAAAACTCATTGTGAGTGGGAGAAGGTTGGGGGGGGGATAGTAAAAGTTGGGCGCTCTCCGTCAAACTATTTGGCTGCATCAGCTCAAATGTGCTGTTCGTCTTTTCACTGGGAAATTTATCGCCATTGATGACTGATTGAACCCCCCGCCCTCGTAGAGCCTTTTGAAAGTAACCTGGCAGCACATTCATTTCTCCAAAGTCAAAAATTTCAGTGCTCATGATGACCGAACGCTCTCAAAAATGCTTTTTTTTTCTCCTCCCGATCTAGACGTGTTGCATGAAACAGACGAAATGCAAGCGGTCCGTGTTTGCGCTTACTTAAATCGGCATTTTCGTCCGCAGTCTTGCACCATGGCCACACTGCATTCCTTTTTCTTTTTACCAACTACCCTCTTTCACCTTCCCCACCCCCGGGTGTGTCCTTAAATCACGGCAAGAAGCACCGTGCGGTTATTTGATGTAGGATTTGATAGATTTGTTTGCCGCCACATTCATTTGCTCTGTATCACGGAGCTGACGGGCCGTAAAATGAAAATTTGGCGTAGATTTTCAACATGACTGTTTGGGGGCAAGTGCAAAAAAACTCTCCCCGTACATATTTCTCTATATCTTTAGAGTGCCCGATTGTTTGCCTCGCATGCATTGTCAGATGGCTCCCCTACTTTATTTAAAATCATGCTTTTAATAATCCCTAAAACAGTTCCGCAATGTCGTTTATGGCTCTTGTAAAAGCAATTTGTGATTGAGTCTAATGTTACCCTGACTTTAAACATAGTTACTAAAGGTTTCAATTAGAAATGAATTCACTTTACATGATTTCCCGAGGGTGGGGAAAAAAAATCGCTCCTGTGTTCGATCTTTCACTGTTGTGGAGTCATTTCTGTCGTGTTGCCCCACCTATTACTTAACTTGTCCCACTGTGTTGTTTTTGGCCAGCAAGGTGAGTCTTTACGCCGTTGCACGCGTGAGGTGCAGTCCGAAAAAAAGGCAGTGGTGATGCCGTGAGGGAGCGAGGCTCGCAAAGATGGCGACACCCCATTGCTCTTTCCACCCCGTTGCTCCGGCCGGTGTCAGCCAGGGCGTCGCATGATGGAGCGCTCTCATTCCGACGAGAGACAGAGTGCTGAAGGTGAGAGCCTACCACGGCAGCCAGTCTTTTAATCCCGCCTCGGCTTCTGCCATCTTTTTCTGCCGGATAAATGGTCTTTTTGACACGGACAAATTGCGCGCCCCGCTTGGCTTTACAAAACAAACACTTTCTTACATTAATCCATTTGTTAGTCGCTAATTCGGTAGTCCAACGAATAGCAATGCAGTGTGTTTGTAGAAACTCGGACAGAAAGCTGTCAAATGTAGGAATTGTGATGATTAGAGGTTGTTGTACTGAGAATGTGTCAACATCTTGTCCCAAACTTCGACAGCCATTTGTGCGATTGTCCATTTCCTGCTGTGAGGCGCACACAACAGCCGCGGGCGTGCAATTAAATGTCCCACACCTGGCCCTGCGCTTGATGGACATTTTCTCGCACTTTTTCACCCCATGTGTTTTCTGCTCCCCAGTCTTATCGGTATTCTTGCAAGCTTTAAAAAAAAAAAAAGAAAAATTCCGGAGGAGTACTGCTGCTGCCTGTGGCATTGCTGCTTATCCATGCTGCTTTGTTTTCTTCCGCATTTACGTGGGCAAGCGAACGTACTTTGACCAATCAGATGGGCGGATTCTGCATCGTCATACCTTTTCTACAGAACATCTAATCGTTGTATTCCTACATCATTACTCACATTACCCTTAAATTTGAACATAATCGATTTCTTATAAAGGTAGAATATAGGCCTGATTGGGGCGCCCCAAAACGGAATCAACTTTGTGACGTCATATCCGGGGCGCCATATTTCTTCCCCAGCAGCAAAAGTGCCGGTCAAATGGCAATGTTTCAGGCTATATATCTCTTGTACATTTATTTTATACTTAATCAGTGCCTGCGTTATACAGGTTGACCAAAGGTACCCTTTAAGGGCATTTCTACAGACTATTTTTGACTTTCACGCACAAAGTTTACAATACGGGATCAGTTTTTCAAGGGACAGTTAGCAATTCTACTTGTAAAACTAATATCTGTCTCAGTTATGCCTTGCCTTTGTTTATTTTGTGATTCATTTTAGGCCTCTCCTTTGCTTGTTCTCCTCTAAACCGTATCCGTTTTGCTTTCCTAAAACTTAAACGGAAGGAAAAGACACATTGGTTCACAATATTGAAATGACTGAACACAATAAGTATTGTTGCCTTCCATGGTTTGTCCTTGAGCACATTTGTGATTTTAATTAATTTCCACTTTGGCGTTTAGAGACCTTTGAGATGAATGTTGTTTAATCTGTAGAAGCACCCACCCGCCCAAACCTTGTGCCATCTTAAAGAATGAAAACCGATATTGTTCCTTTTACTGCACTTTGGCTCCCCATTTGATTGCTTATCTCTTTTATTAGCTTGATGCTATTACTGGCACGGCTTCTCGACTTTCATTATCCAATTTTTATGCCGCAATATTCCCCTGGAATTGTTATTGTAGGCGAGTTCATCTTGTCGCATTGTTTATGCATGATTGATTTGTGCAGCTGACGATCATGCCTTGCCGCCGTCCGTGCCGGTGCAGACTTGGAGCCCCGACAAGGTTACTTGTTTGCCCATGATGATAGACATCTTTATTAGGCGATGGGAGTGCTTTAAAATCTGGAGCGCACGCGATTATCCCCTGGCGAAGAGCGTCTCAGAGGTCCAACCCAGACGTGCCCTGAAGCAGTCTATCACTACTTAGCCGACGGCTCGAGTTCCACCATTTTGCCCTCTTTGTCAGAAGGACGGAGCCCCATATGACTCCGCTTGTGTGCCTTTGAAATTAAGAGCAATTAACAGACTAATTAGGCAAGCTAGATATTTAATGAATTGTTTGACTCCACCAACTGTATACTGTTCACGTCAATGGCCAAAGCCACATCATTGTAATTTAAACCCACCAAACGTGCGACCGTTTAAGGCCCACTCCAAATCTCACTACGTAACACAGCATCTCCCTTTTTTATCTTTACGACTTAAACGGGCTTCCCCTTCACCCCCGCAAGAACTTTAATTATTCATAGACATTAAAGTTTAACCGTACTGGCTCTTCTAAGGTGTGCAGTCTTTCAAATAAAGGTTGTTGCCCCTTCATGGATATTAGTTTAAGTGTGAAAATGAATTTTATAGTGGTCAGAGTGAATAACAGATACACAGTATGGATACTAAATTATAATACAAACAGGTGCACAGTATAAAAAGACTACAGTGCTTAGTTAATTTTATGTTGACTTTGGTTGTGATCAAGTCGGACCTCTCGTTGCCTCGATGGGCCCAAACCAAGTGACATCGGTATCGATAGGCGCTTGTGAGGGTGGGCTCCCCAAGTCGCGGATTCCGTGAGGTGTTCTGGATTGTCAGCTAATGGAAATGTCACTCTTGGCCACCGATAAAAAACCGCTCGCTCCCCCATCCGCTGTCCTTGCTGTCATATCAAAGGGCTTATAAATTCAACGAGGTGGCAAGTCGATAACTTCAATGCCATTTTGTGTTTCTTATGACTTCACTAGACTAGGAATTCATGCAACGGTGTATGATTTGTGAAAATGCAGCTTAAATGAACATAGCGGCAAAAAGAAAACTGCCTCGTGAGTGGAGTTTTATCCCGTCGTAAATAAATAAATACGTCGAGGGTCAAGCGGACATATTGTCGCCGTTTTCATAGTCAGGTGAGGCTCTGCTGCGACAGCTTTCATCAATCAGCCGCTTATGTTTTTTGGCACCGGGTTGGGTCAATTGATGCAGCGTGCCGCCGACATCCCTAACGAATAAAGCTGTACGAGGCTCCCCATCTGGCTCCTGCATATGTCTTCTTATGCAAGCTGGGACCAAAGCCACAATGCTGATTGGAGCGTGTGCGTGTTCACATTGATCAGTTTAAAAAATAAAAATAAAAGGTCAAGTGCAAAATGTGGTTGTGAAGGTAAATAAGAATTTGCGCTGTTTTTCAATCACACAACTCGCCCCCTCCCTCGGGCAAACTCCATTATGCGTCACCAGCACACAAAGAAACTTCAATTTGCTTCCCCGCTTTTAACGCGACCATTCTAAATATTATTTCGCTTCTGTGTGGAAAATGGCTGTGCTGAAGAAATCCCTTCCCTGACTTTTTCCCATTATTTTTTGACAATATGTGCTCATTACTTATCATAAGCACTACTGGCAGTGACTCTTAGATAAAAGTATATTATTATTTTTTTGCAGTAAACAAGAGATAACTGAAATCCCCAATCTTCTTCTTTTTTTTCTTTTTTTTTTCCCCCCTCCCTCATAACCTTGGCCAAGACCTGGAGCTTTAGATAATGAATGCAATTAAGTGTGCGCTACGTTAAAGCGGCTGGTAAACAGTGGCCGTAAAGCTGCATAATATGTACCCTTTATTTTGTGGGCAGAGGTCAGAGCAATGGACATTTTTTGAAAGCACTTTAATGACAATATGGAAAAAAAAAAATACTTGAACACGACCAAATTAATTGGATTGGGCGGAATTAATAATCCTTTCTGAATTTTAATGAGTCCGTTCAGCGAACCCATTTTGAACAATTTCGAGTTTGTGTTTTATGAATAGATTGACGAACGCTCTTCAAACCACATTAGCGTCGCTGCATAGCGTTGATGAAGGTGTCTTTTGTCTTCGCAGGTGCTTCGTGACATGCCTCCTACCTCCTCGACTGGCACCGGAAGATTCTCACACCCACACCGGTGAAGTGAAGCAGCAGTAAAAGCAAAGTTTTTGTTGTGAAGCGCGTCGGCGGAGCATTGAGGATCACTCGGAATGGTAATATGATTTGCATTCAGGTACCCATTACCCGGAGGAGCAGGCAAGGTAGGATCTGCAGGTGGTCTGAATAAAAGCCATATTATTGGTCACCTCAAAACAATCAAATTATAGCAGATGACACCTTTCAGAAAAGCCAGCGAGGGGTCCGTCAGCTTGATGAAACTCTAATTTATCTGCACCATTTGGTAAGTGCGTCGCACTCCTTCTGCTCTGCTCTGATGACCGCGCCGACAACAGTGACATGTTATTGGATAAATGCGCCGAGCTGCCGTTCACAACCTCCATTTATGTGATCAAAAGATGGGCCTCTTTCAAGTCTTGTCAATCCGGCCCATTATCGCCTTTTCTATGTATTTTCCGGAATAGAATTTTGCTTTGATTGAGAATCTCTCGCCACACTCTGCAAGAATGCAAAGCAAGACGGGTCATTACGACCCAGGGCATGTTAAAGAGCCCGTGACACCTTTCTGAATATTCTTCTGCGTTGGCTTCTAGGTTTCGCTTTTCACCGTGAATCAAATTGTTAGATGTCGTCTCATCATCTGTTTTCCGTCACTGGGAGCCTTGTAACAATCTGGTGCCATGCCATTTTGGCCTTTTTTGCTCCACTGACAGAATTGCCTTTGTAAATCAAATGGTCGTCTTTTTAACACTCATGAATGACATCATGCCCCTCACTTCACCCCACTGCCTCTGCATGTAATCATATTCTTCACACATAGGGGGCAGTGTTGTCTTTCTATGCATTAGCATCACTCTTACTTTGAAGAATAGCTGAATTCTACTTTTTGCGAGTGTTCTGTGCTGGGAACTTTTTTTTTTTTTCCAGGCGGTGTCTGGGGATGAAAAAAAAATGTAGTATTTGCCCCATTTCATATTTTCAGTGTTTGTGTTGTCAGTCCAATATAGACTTTGCACTTTGTTAAAGCTGAAGTTGGAAGCTAGCAAGGCAGGCTCACTGGCAATTTCCAAATATGTAAACTCCCCCCAGAGAAGCCCATCTCTTTAATGATGGCTATTCAACTTTCGACTTCTTTTCCTTCTGCCCGGTGCCGCTCACAGCAGGCTCGGGCCTCAGCGCGGGCAAAATGTCAACCATGTTTTTTCTTACCTGCTGGGCAAACAGCCCCCGGCGACAGCGATGCCTGCGCCTCTCAACATGTACCCACTGTGAAATTAACTATGCATCCAATTTCCATCATGCTGGAAAAGTGCTCCCCGCAGTTGTATAGTGTTTTGATTGCGAGGATCTTGCAAAGGTTTGCAAAGAAGCAAACATTTAAGCTCCTTTGACACGGCAGCACTTTTTTTAGTCTAATGAATACAGCGCAGATAATGGTGGGGTCAAATGAGTTCACGTCAATGCTCATCATATTGGTGATTTATTGGATCGGAAAATTGGGGTATGCAAACACCTCTGACGACATCTTCTCTAACCAGTACCCAGTTTTTCAAAAATCCTGGCTCTATTCTTATCCATGATGTGATCTCTCTACAGCATAGGTGTCAAACCCAAGGCCCGGGGGCCAGAAACGGCCGGCCACATCATTTTATGTGACCCGCGAAGACAAAATGTGTATTGACTTCGTGTCAATACTAAAATTGCAAATTGTCTTCACTTTTAAAAACTACAGATATTGCTAGCAATTTTTATTACCATGCATCTTTTTAAAATATTAGATTTTTTTTTTTTACTAGTGTCTGATTTCAAAGCTCATTATTCATCAGTTTGTTGTGTAGCCCATACTGTATATACGTAATATATGCGTTGACAGTCATAATGGCCATCCGACGGAAACTGAGTACAATGCGGCCCGCGACAAAAATGAGTTTGACACCACTGCTCTACCGATATTTTTCAAATTGTGCTTTTCCTGAGAAAAATCTTGGGAAATGATACGGGGAAAAATATATATATTTACTTGCTGCACTCGTCATGTGGCTAATTACGGAAAACTAAAACCACAGCAATAAACGCACATATATAAACGTACATAAAAAGTATCTTTGCAATGAAATATTAACATGCACAAGTTGTCAGTCTCCAAAGTCTAAATTGCGGTGTGTGTTCCGAAGTTGTCTGACTGCACCGCAACCTCCCGCCCTTTCGCAGGCTCCGGTGAACACAAACAGCTTTCGCCAAGGGATTTGCGGATGTGTATGAATCGAGAGCGAGACGTTGGGAGCACTGGGCGTGCCGTTTTGTTAATAGAATACGCATGGTTGGCTTTCCCTGGGGCTATTAGCGATGAGAGGAGAATGAAAATGTTAATGTTTGTGTAGACGTCGCAGGATTACCACAGCCCACTTTTATTATTATTATTTTTTTTTTAGCCATGTCAATAGGAGGAAGAATGCATTGCTAGAGAAAGTGGAAAAAGTTGTTAGTGTTTGTTATTCTTAAGTCAAACCAGACACCCAAATAGCTTCATTTTCTAGCAGCAAACGTTCTAATCAATATGTTTTGATGAATTAAATTGCTCTTCGATTGAAAATAAAACGCTACATGCCAATTCAAGTTAGCAAATTACCTTCCGTCGTCGAATCGTTGAAGATGGCGGAATTTGAGCAAACAAAAGGAGAACGAGGCTCATTAACGGAAGTCAGCGTCTGTTGTGTTATGAAAAGAAAATGCTAACAGATACAAAAACAGAGCAGTGAAAATAGGCCCTGTTATTCTGCTCAAAGAATACTGGAATAGTTCTTCGTGCCAAATCACCCCAAAAATATGTATCCCATGAGGTTCTTGAAACGATAAAACGGTAATAGCTAGCTGATGCTGTGATTTTTAGCTTTCCTTTAGCACAGGAACAAGCGTTTGACAGTAATCTTTTTTTTTCTAAGCAGCCATTTGTCATTCCGCCACGGTTGTCTCCGGAAAATTGCGGCCTATCGGGAAGAGGATGAGTCGTATAAAAACACATAGCGACCTTGCAAATGGCCTCTCGGTGGAGGTTTGACGCGTTCGTGTCACCGCACGTATTTTCAAAAGTTTGTCGGTTCAAACGATGGTGGTCCAGGAACATTTAATACATTTAATTTGAATCTTATTCTACCTGTAGTCAACCAATTGCTTGACTATGTTCCGTTTATTCTGTATATGTCTCAATTAAATGTGATAATGAAGACCGAGCGTTAAAACTTGAACTTCCTTGTTCACAAATTCACTTTAACGTCGCTTCACGACTTATTTGCTGGTGTTTGAAAATGATGCGCTAACCAACTCGCTCTCGGTTAATTGTCATTAATGAGGTGGAGGTTCGCTCGAGTGGCACCGAAAATGTTTTTAATCCACTTGCCTGCCGGGCGTCGTTCCATCGGCGCAACACAATTAAGCTCATTACCGTGTCTGTCTGCCAACTTGCCGCACTTTTCCTTCTGTCTTTGCCCCAAAGCTAAGAGAGAAGCCGGAATCGGTCGAAAATTCCCCGTCCGAAGCCTACAAGCGGCAAGTTCCACTTTTGGTTGGAGAATTATTGTGTTTTTTTTGGTTTTGGGTCTGAGTGCTGTCCACCAACTGAAGATGTCTTGGGTGGCAGCATCATCACCTCGGCAGACTCCTCCACTCGGTCCAGTATCTCTAAAAAGCTAAGCTCGCAAAGTCATTTCAACCGCATCCATATCTGCCTTTGCCATCTTTTTCCCGTCGCTATCCGAAGCTCGTTATCGTAGCCGAGGGAATCCGCTGGTAAATTGAGAGCCGCCCCTTCAGATTCACTTGCACGCTCTTCCGTCTCGCAGCCACACCTGATGATGGTCTGGATGGACGACAATCTCAATTCCAGCAGCTGTCAACAGTCGTGGAATCTGAACCCACTAAGCAAGAAGAGCTGGCTGGCCAGTCGGGGAGACATTAGCCAAATCCAGACGGGATCACAAGCTTCTGGATGTGATCCGGGAAGCTGATTATGCTTCACCTGTCAATTCGCCCATAAATCCACTCGTTGACGAGAGCTGCTTTATTCCCGGCTTTACTTTCTCTGTTCCACCTCACACCTGCTCACTTGCGAGTTTGTCCTGGAGAGATTTGAAAAATTGGGGAATGCAGTTGACTGGATGAAATTTAGAAAATTCCCTCGTCTGTAACGAGGGGTGTGAAAAGTAATGGATTAATCGATTGCTAATCGATTAGCAAATTCATGGTCAGCTATTTTAATAAGACATTGTTGAAAGCAACATTTTCCAAATCTTCAATTTTAACCCCCAACAGTAAATATTCTCAGATTTCTGTGACCCTTCGTGAACCTTGAGTTCAATCACAATGGGATATTTTGGAAATTAATTTACTTTGAAAAACTGTCCCAAAAAACTCATGACTGACATGTTGCAAACCGAACTAGTCACTGAATCATAATATAAATGTATGAGAAATAAAAAAAGGAGTCAGTTTAATGTTAAGAAAAATTTTTTTTTTTCAGCCAAGGAATCAATAAGATATAAGTAAACTAGTGAACTTTGATATTAATTAGCACGCAAGAATTAGCTCTTCTTTAACAAGGTTAAGGTCCTCCTTGCTAAGTTGTTTATTTAGTTTTATTCAATTATTAAAAATATAGATACCAAAGAACAGTCAGTTATTAAATAGAAATTGGAAAAAAATATGTAATATATACATAAAATATATAGATATAAATAATAATAATAATATATCAATATGTAAAGAATATTTTGCAATGAATTTTAATGCATTTTTTCAAAAGCCAATTAATCGATGGCGTAATTGATTTTAAAACTATTTTCTCGCTGTTTCTATCGTCAACATTCACTTTAGTATTTTTAAGTGATTTATGTACACGGACTTGAATGTGTCTTTTGTCATTCTCTTCCTGTAACGGGCCAGCATGTTTGTCTTCCACAGGCAAGAAAAGTTCACCTCAAAGTGGCATCTGAAAATCACGGCCACTTAAACACTTTTAGCACTTATTAATTACATTAGGCGGCCAAATTGGGCAGCCGGGCTTTGATTTATTACCCAGCTAACTAGTTGTGTCACTCTGGGAATATGCAGATGGAGGGTGGACGTCGCTGGGAGATTTGACCACGACGCTCATCGCCAACGTCAATCCTGCTTGCGAGGGACGAGGTCGCCTTGATCCCCTCGAGGTGAGTGCGTCCATGCTGAGGTAGAATGTCAGGGCTAATGATTACCGCCTAATCAGCTGTGATCACTTCTCATTTATGGTTTTTACAGATATTAGCCCTCAGATTTAATAGTCGCACTCAAATCACTTTTGGGTTTTTCCATTCAAAAGAATTGGTGTGTCTTCTCCGTAAAGCTAATTGCAAAATCTTTCTCCTGCCTTTGAGCTGTTCTGCCCTTTGCGACACGGAGAATCCTTTGTATCTCACCTGCCCTCTAGAATGAACTTTAAATAGCTTAATCTCATAAAATATTCATGCTGCTACAGTTTCTTCCACTCTTTCCTTGCAGAAAAAAATTCAAGTACGGTATGTAGCGATTATCTGAAATTCCTTCCTACTCGGCATCGCTCGTGTTTGTGTTAGCCTTTGTTCATTAAAACTCATTGAATTGTTTAGAGATTTTGATGATCAGGTTGTTTTTGATGGCTGTCGTGATTGCGAAATAGGCTCCTCCTCCTCGTTTCGCATGGGTCGGCCATTTTGGCGGAACACCGCTATGCGTTAGCATAGCAACGCAATTGTTTTCAATAGCAACAGAAACATGTTGCATGGCGTCGGATTAATTTTGTAAAATCCTCCAGGTTGAACTAAGAGCTAATGTTGACTTTGAATTATATAAAAAAGAAAAAGTCTGGCACACTTAGCCAATTGGAGCCTCTCTGCTCTTTGTGTTTTGACTGCGTTAATTCCGTCACTTATCTCTTTTGCTTTCACGCCTGGTCGTCAAATTCGCGCTCAGCCTCTAGTCATTGCTGCTCGGTTTAATCAGTGTTAAGCGGCGCCGAGTGATCTCAATTCACACGTCGGCGGATGCCACTGTGAATTTTCCCTGACCAACCCGTCGGCACCGGCCGGGGCCATCTTTTAACCAAAGAGGGGTCAAACCCTCCAAGTAAAAGCATGAACGACGTTTGAATTCAGCTAAATAGTCTTCTGTTAATGTCGCCATTGGCCGCATTTTTTTTTTTTTTTAAAAGCTCTTGGATAACTACCGTCCAGCGTCGCTTTATGGGCGCAAATGGGTGGGCTGCGGGTTCGCCTGAAAGCACGCGGCTCCATCACCTGCCAGGGGACAAGGTTGAAGGGCACGGGGAAGGATGGAGGGCCGCAATGCTGCTGGGTCAGCACTTGGCATGCCAGGAGGGAAGTAATGAGCCTTAGAGATCTCCTCTATCCAGCCCCCCCAACCCACCCACCACCCTTGCCTCATTTTATCTGGGGTACTTCATCCCTTTTGTCTCCTGATTTTCCTCGCCTGCTCAGTCCTTACTGTCAGTCTAAATTTCCATCAGGCTCTTTCTTGTAGGCTTAACCAGAATGAGTGTATGCAGAAAGTCTGATGACGGCTGTTAAATGGCTATTCATTAGCTGCCAGGTAAATTTCCCTGTTAATAGTGTGCCGGTTTTATGGTCATATTTAAACGTAGCATAGTATGACTCCAACTATGGCAAGACCAAGACAAAATACAGTCGTTTGTTTTGTGAAGAGAATTTCACAAGATGCGGCCACCCTTAGTAGCTCTCGACACTATGTGAGCCGCTTCGAGAGGCCGAGCGACACTCGGAATGATGCATTCGAGTCGCCCTCGGCGACGACGCCTCAGGCTTCTCCGAGGTACTTTTGCGGAGATTCGACAAGATCCATGCCGACTTGAGAGCGATCAAAATGCTTTTTTTCCTCTACTTCACGCAATTAGGAAAAAAAATTATGGCTACGGAGGTGTTTGTGAATCAATAAGTCCACCGGGGAAATCAATCATTAACGGTGGCCGAACAGAGTGGAGGCGATAGATTTATCGATCGCTTTGCAACAGCACAGCTCTTTGCGGCTCACAGAAAAATAAGCTGCGATTTGTCAATGACACAAGGCACCGCGCTGTCGTATTTATTTATTTATTTAGTCATTTTTTTATTTATTTGCATCTGTTTACAACCAGATCTGGCATCCTTCCCACAAAAGGCCTAATTATTGTTATTATTATTATTTTGCTTTATAGCCTCCGGTTACTCGGGTAAAACTGAATTTATCTTTGTCAAACAGCCATGTCTCTCCTAATCAAATATCACCTGTGACTTTGCCATTTGGATTCAGTAGCTGTCCTTCGCTGCATGTTTCAAAATCTGGAAGAAATTTGTTGATGTTGCTTACGCTACCTCTCGGGCGACATTTTGACTTTCTTAAAATGGTCAAAGAACTCAACCAAACCAGTCTGCTTCTTGTTCTGTTGTTTTGGTCTTTCATCGTGGTGAAGCAGCATGTGGCTGTCTGCCCGGAGTTGTTTTGGTACCATGACAGCAGTGGCTCACGTTCGGTATGCATCACAGCAGCTTTCCTTGTAAATCAGAAAAGACTTTGTGTGTCTTTGCTTTCAAGAATTGTTTCCCCACACGCTTAGTGCAGTCTTGAAAATCTCGCCGCAACACAACCTGCGGTTACGGTTATTTCTCGAGGGACACAAATGAATTCTGACTTGAAGTCATGATTAAAGGCATGTAACTGCAGTACCAGATGATAAATTGTGGTGAAGTCAGTTGACTAATTTCCTGTTTGCAGAAAGCCACAGGGGAAAATGTAAGTACTTTCTGACAGCATGATTGTTAGCAAATCACAATATTTTCCTACCCTGCGCTGTTATGTGACTATATCAGTTTGTATAAGCGTAATCAAAGTGGTTTTCTACTTCTCATACTTCCAGATGCACATTTTATGAATGCCGTCATAGAAAAAAAACGGCAAAACTATTTGCTTGATAGTGCCAACCCAAGCTACCGTGTATGACTCACCCGATTGTCTTCCCACACAGTTCAAGTTGGGTGAAATAGAGAGTCAGGCACGAAATTGAGATCATTTTCCTCATTTCCTAAAACAAGAACTGGAAAGTGCTCAAGTAAGCGTGCGTATGTTTGATTCTGATTCACTCTGAATGAACGCTAGCTTCAGATCTACTTTGGCTAATGCTATGGATAGAATAGAGTTAGCTTAATTATGGAGCAAATACCTCTAATCACATCTCAGGAGAAAGTCTATAAGTCCTTGATCTGGTATCTGGATTGTCCTGTATGCAAATAACAAAGTGGGAGGTGTAGCGCGAAGATGTGTTTGTGACTTTACTTAAGAGTCATAGAGACCATGGCAGCTAACAAAACTGGACCACAAAGACCTGAAAGGTCTGCTGGAGTGAGCAAGCAGAGGAATGATTATTGTCCTCCTCTGGCTCTCCAACAAACACTTAGGACATAATTCCAAAGCGTTATTAGCTAGCTACCGCATGCTTTGTATGCAGTACAACAAAATAAGACCATTTGTGTATCTAAAAAAATGGATCATTGTGTGTTATGGATTGCGACACTATCTGTGCTGTTTAGTGTACTTCCGAAATCCTGACTATGCATTTATGCTTGTCTGACTGAGCACTGTAAATTAAATTACGTACAAATAATTAAGTGCGCAATGCACAAACTTTGTCATTCCAAATTTATGCGCAAAAAGCTTTCAATTGTGGAAGTGTCTCAGCCGTATGAAGAACGTGCCAAATCCTTTGTGGATTATTATCCCCGAGAAGCTCTGGTGAAGGGCAGCCACCTACGGAAATGTGGAAGGGAGGGGGGGGCGGGGTGAGGCCTATCTTTGGATGCCACCTTGGAGGCCTACATTGTTTCCGTGTCCCTGCCAGTTAATGACATGCTTACGCCGTGCTAATTCTTTTCGCTAGTTTTAATTGTTAGCTTTACGAAAGCTCGCCCCGGTGTTGCTCGCCCACTTGGGGAAAATGTCTATTTCAAATTATTATCTGTTTTTGAAAAATGTGTGCATTTGATATATTGAAAGTTAGAATGTTTGAGTTTTCCTTCTTTTAGCTTCTCCATGTTTTTTTTGTATTGGGGCGTAGTCACTGGAACGTCCCTGACCTTATTCCACAAAGTTGGAGGAAGAGAGTCATCGCGAATATTTTGGTCGACGGAAAAGTTTAGCGCCTACCCCAAACCCTGAATCCTGATTGGCTTATTTAGATGTGTCATCAATTGTCGGCATCGTCAAAACTTTTGCCAAAAAGAACTCTTTAAATTGTCACACATACCAACAAATGCAAATGTTTCCACATTTGCTTCATTTCCTTTTCACGACCGCATGTGCTCACTCGTAGTCGCTGCCATTTGAAATTGAATACTTTGTTTATCCACTTGATGTACTTGGCTTCTGTTCCAGCACTTCGGTCTGACCACGTTACCGCGATTCCAGTGAATTTCAGCCAAATGTCGTCCGGATCCGAAAAATATTCTCGTCATCCTGAGTGAGTCATAGCAGCGAGACAAACAAGCTCGCTGGAACTCTTGAGTTAGCGTCGAGTCGAGCCGGACACTGACGTCAGGCTACTTTGAAACGACCTTCTCCTCGCACCTCTGGACTGATGTTTTAATGATGCATGAAAATGTGCAGATTAGCTGTGTTAGTTTCATCGCCGCCACCCCCGTCACTCTCGGAATCGGTCATAGGTTGCTCCAATGACATATTTATGAGACCGGAGCTGTCTTTTCAAAGCGAACTTTTAAACTCGGCACATGGGAACAGGTCAGCGAGTGTGTCAATTTCCAGGGATTCATATTTCATGTTGGAATTCAAGTATCTCACCCGTCCATCAGAATTCTTCTAATTTAATGTCAATCTACTTCTTCGCTGTGACAAGGAAATCAGCATCTTCATACCTGACTTCCAAAGGGGCGTCAAATCATTTTAATTTGTAAATTGGAAATTAAACAGCCAAATGCCCTCCAGCAACAGCAACAAGGCATAATTAGCTTTGCAATATTGTACTGAAATGAAATCTTTTCTGTTGGTTTGGTTCGAGTTTTGACCCCCAGAAACAGGGGGGGAACTATTTAGTATGCACAGGCCAAACCTTTTAACTTGATCTGATTACCGCCGATGCCGAGCGACCCTGTCAGTGAGCGATGCCGCCGCCGATTATTGGTGCGGGCTTGAATGGCTGTGAAGTTAAATGATGTTCACTCTGTAGTGTTTGTCAGCATTAACGCCACAGAGACAAATGCTGCACAACGGGACCATATTGACAGCCTACGGGGATTTGTCACTTTACAAGTACGTGGCGTCGTGACACTCCCCGACAATGGACTCGCGTGTTCCAGCCGGAAAATGGCAGGATAGTGGCCAGGGGGACAAGAAAGCCTTATTGAGGGTGCTTGGCCAGGACTACATGGAACAGATCGTACTCAAGAGACACATGGGATCTCTGTGGCGCGAGTCCTTCTGCGGCTCCGCTCTCGGTCGACCTCCGCCGTTAGGCCTCAAAGGCGGTTATTTAATTAAATAATCTTGGTAACGATTAACCGTCTGTGAAATGAACAAGTAGGAGGGTGCAGGAGGAAGGTGCCTTTCGCATGTGTCTGCTCTGTTTGACGACTTAAGGTTTGACGTGGGGATACTGTTGCCCTCTTAAGCTGCATCTTGCGTTTTAGCAGTCTTTTGTCAGTAAGTCATAGCTGGCAGGCAGTGAATACACAACAAGTCAAACAGGCGGTCCTCGGTATACTTTACGTTCCGGCTGCACGGCGATGAACGCGTTGGCCGCTTCGCATGGCGCGGGGCTTGGAAGCCAGCTCCAGAACGTCGTTTCTACTTGGCCTCTGTGGAAGCAAGATAGCACCGGTGAAAAGCAAAAAGAGCAGCACCGGAGGGCAGGGTAAGACACGAGAGAGGGAATGAAACGAGGTTATGCAGCAACGTGTTAACCGGAGCCAACAGAGAGAACAAAGGCAGAGTTGAAGTGGGCGTAGAGGAATGATAATGAAAATCATTTGCACATGGAATCTTTACCAAAAATGATAATGAAGTTAAATTATGGCAGTTTTTTTTTTTTTTTAAATATGAGACCAGAAATTGACACGGTTGGGGAAGACTACCATGTGTCAGATGAGTGAAGCTATTTAATGCGGTTTGACTTTGAAATTCCACGACTGAGCCATATGAAGAATAATAAATGCAGTGTTACATCATACTCAGAAGAATGTAACAGATGGGTGAAGGAGGCCCGTCCCCGTGACTTAGCACCTTTTAACAGTCCACAACACGAATGGTAACAGCTAAAAAGCTAACTAGCTAGCTAGCATGTTAATTGCTAATAGCTCAGCCGTCATCATTCTTCATTAGGCCCCTCCCATAGTCTCCCTTTCTTCTCTAATAGCCATTCAAATGATTAATTGAATCTATTTTAGTTTTACATCGGCGATGACACGGTACACCCGCTTATCAGTTTCCCGTCATTAGGTGGCCGAGCTTAACAATGGCACGGACGCCACTTTATCGGGCTGATGTATGACACTCCGTATTTTTAACTTTAGCGGTTCTCGTCGGGTGATATTTCTTCATTTTTCATTGCCGTGATGGTCAAGCCTCGCCACAGTCCAGTTGATCTGAAATTCTGCCAACATTCTTGATAAATGGAATACTGCCGGAGTGTCAAAAAGTTCTCGACTGGTGTCACAAAAGACTCAGTATACCTAATAATTACCATGCAGTTAACTCAATGATAATATAGAAAATACAGAAAGAAAATACAAAAATACAGCACTGCGGAGAAAAGTGTACTCAGCGATTGGCAACGTAAAATGGCCGCCAGTGGCGTCACATCTCCCTATGGCTAGTTAGCGGTCCATTCATCCATCCGTCATTTGTGCTTATTGCGGCAGTCATTTTTACTGTCCCGTTGGGTGCCTTTTCTTTCTCCTCCCATCCGACCCTAAAGTGAACGTTCCCTGAGCCCGTCCGGCACGGGCAACGCTTGGGAAAATGGAATGAACTCTCACTAACCTCCTCGCGTGCCGCTCAAACTCACACACCTCTGCACACACGCAATCGTCCACAGCTCCCGTAGATCGGCAGGAATTGGTAATGACACGATCCATCTCCAGGCCATTTTCAATTCAGCTGTGGGGAAATGAGATAGGACGGTAATAGAATCTCATTGATCTGCGTTTGCTCTCATGTTTATGGTCCATGAGTGTGAAAGTCATTCCTAATGCTCCTTTTTTTCTCTTGAAAACTGGATCGTTTCCTCATGCAGAACTGCATACGTAGTAAATGTAGTCAATGCTTTGAGACTCAGGAGGCGGCTGACTGCCTTCAGCGTCCATCACGGCTAAAACCGTCTATGTAAGCTAGCGGCAATGACACCCCCCTCAAAAACATTTGTTAAAATTCAGAAATCTCAAATATATTTCGATATTGTTCACCTAATATAATACAAGGCGACGTGAGCGCGATCGGACGAGACGCGGCAATATGGCCACGGCGTTACATCGCAAAGTCTCAAGCCAAGTGTGAAATTAAGCGATGTGATGACACGTCGAGATTGGTAACCGCCACGACGACTCCACTCCGCTTCTTGCATTAATCTTCTAGGAAATAATGTGACGCAAACAAACGAAAAAAACACCAGAAACTGATACTTCTCAGAGACTTTGCATTGTAGGTGGATGCCTACATGTAGATTGGCGGACACTTTTATTATTGATGGGATAATGAAGCTTCAAATTTGCTTCGTGAACCAGTAGGTGTATTTTTTTCTCCCATAGATGGCACTCTCTGTTCAACATTGCCATGACTTAAACCCCTTTACCCAAAACAACAGTGCCATCTAGAGGAGTCAAAAATACTATAACTGGTTCATGAAGCAAATTTGAAGCTTCATTATCCCATCACGACCGCAGGATCCGGCGTCTCTTGTGTCTATTGACGGACTTAAAGGTTGATGTGGTGTCGGCACTCAGGCGGAACATTATTACATGAAATACATAAGAAGTGTGGAATTAGCTTAAGATCTGTTTACTTTGTATTTTTTACAAAACATAGACATGGTAAATTTAACACGTTTCTTCTTTAGTTTATTTTTTTGTTCTCCTCCCTAGTGTTGCTATGAGGAAAACAAGAGGCAAAAACTGTTGGCGGAATCAGTGAGCCTTGCGATTTAATTTGATGAGCCCGCAAACAGCAAACAATGGCTCATTATGAAGCGGGAGCCCTGATGGAAGCCAGTGGGCTGTGAAGCTTCGCACATTCTGCTGCCATCGGTTTGACACCAGGGGAGAATCCGGCTTCCATCTATCCTTTTTTCCCCCCCTTCCTTATTGCTTGGCATTGGATTCCATGTTTGACTCTTATGGACCAGCTAATGTCACATTCCGCCATCTTGGCAATACAGAGACACCACCGGGATCCTTGTCCCTCTGGAACTGCGTGGAACTAAACTGGTCTGACCAAAGATTTTAAATTTACAATTATAATCAATTTGTTCACTGATATCCCTCTGGAACTGCGTAAACTGGACTGTGACTAAATAACGGTTGAGTACAGGATTTTTAAAAGCAGACTAAACTAAGAACAGGTTTTTTTTGGTTCGACTAGTTCCTTTCGCCTTTGTTCCAGAGGGTCTAATCTTTCAAATCAGTGGAGCGTCAGCAGTCAGCTGACACTGTACTTCTTATTTGATACTATTCCCAGGCGAGCCTGATAAGGAATTGCATTTCAAAGATTCCTTCATGATCAGAAGGAACGACGGCGGGAGAGAGGGACATGGGGAAGAGATAACAGAAAAAAAAAACATATTTGCCAGCATTTTGCAGATAGATATACATACAGTATATCTACGTATAATGTAAAACAAAATGAACATGGTTGAGTTATTCTGAAAAAGGTCAAAGCTGACCTGACTAAACACAACAACATGAACAATACCATGATGTCATCATACAAGAAATATAAAGAAGTCAAAATATGACGACTTTTCAGATCTCATGCACATGACGTGGTTTTAAGCGCGGTTAAATAGAAGCGCGTCTCCGTAACAGCTGCCGGTGAAACGGCGCTAATTACCGATTGATTGGACGCCGACACGTCTTCATCTGCAATGCGGAGGCGCATCTGCCCGCGTTCGCCTTCCTGCTTTTCTGATTAGTCACATTGTCGGCGGCTGTTTACTTAAACGGCGGCTTAAGGAAGCTCCAAATTGGGCCCCTCTCTGAAAAGAGTGTCAAATTAGATGTTGTTAGCGCAGCCCCTCGAGGCACACGTGTAGCAAAAGAGGCGGGTCGGCCATGGGAAGGAGAAGAAGAGGAAGCCGCTTGTGCAAACGGGCTCATCTCCTGTACAATGAGGCCTTCTCAGTAGAATCGACATCTGACCAAAGAACCATTGCTTTTTATTCCATTTAAATCCATCCATCCATCCATCCATCCATCCATCCATCCATCCATCCATCCATCCATCCATCCATCCATCCATCCATCCATCCATCCATCCATCCATCCATCCATCCATCCATCCATCCATCCAAAACTCCAGGGGTCTCAAAGTCCAGTCCTCGGGGGCCGCATTCCTACATGTTTTCCAAGTTTCCCTCGTTAAACACACCTGATTCAATGATCAGGCTCCTGCAGAACGTGAGGATGAACCGATCATTTGAATCAGGTATGTTTAACGAGGGAAACTTGGAAAACGTGTAGGAATGCGGCCCCCGAGGACTGGAGTTTGAGACCCCTGCTCTAATCCCAACCTCGTCCTTCTTGAGACTTATCACGATTCCCTCCGGTCAGATCCAAACGTGGGAATGCGCCGTACGTTGCGTGGATACAGTCGATGACCTCGTGTGGGATGAAAGCGAGCACATGGGATCCATTTCCTCTCGATGTTATTACCGCTGCTTTAAGGCATGTACGGTCTAAAAAAAAAAACCCACTTGGATTCCTCAGCGCTGATTGTACTTTTAGGCCTGTTTCCCTTAGCAGGCCTTGAGCCATAACCTGATTATTCCATTTTAATATATTTTTTTAATGTCTCGCCCCCATCTGTCAGAGGGTCAAACTGTGGCCATCCAAACGGTAAAGGCGACATGAGAAGGTTACAGGCCGCCAACACAGCTTTCTTTAAAGCGTAGTCCATGTTCTTACAACTCTAAATTTAGCGGCAGGCCTTCAGTGAACTGAGTGAAGGCTGCTTTAGTTCTTAAAGTGACATGCTGACTTTTCAACTGCGCCGCTCTGCCATAATCTAGCATGAATGTGTGGGCGTTATAATCTCAAATATAAAAGAATATTTGAGTGGAACAACTTCAAATTAAACCCAAGCAAAGCACAGGACGCTCGAGCATAGGACAGGGGCGCTCAAGTCCTGGCGTTGAAGTCACCGCTGGCGCCGTACCATTCAATGCTGACCTCATCTGCAAAAAACGATGACTCGGCAATATGGAAGTACACGGCGGTCCTCTTGAAAGGATGACACCATATTGGACATACGCTACCAATCCCATCTTGCACACATTAAGTTAATTGGAAAAAGACGTCATCCATAGAATGAGATCATATTTGTGCTCAAGCACTTTGAATTGAATATGTATTCGTCTTTTTTTTTTTTTTTTTCCCCTCCCCAGTCACCGCCACAGCATGATGAGACAATAAAGTACGCAATAACACATTTTAATGAGCACAACCCGAGGCTGTGCATCAATTCAATTAGGCCGCTGTTGTTCTTAAGTGTTAATATACTATAGAGGTTCACGTAACGATGTGGCCGAAGGCTTCCCACCTTGCCGCCTCAGCATCTGAGGCTGTTGCTTTCCAAGAGCATCGTAAGAAGGTAACTTGAGGACAGTTAGTCATAGATGCTCAATGCTAAACTAACCTCTGTCTAATTCTATTGTGCAGCTCCCTCAGCGTCCCAAACGTCCCTGGCTGTTATCTTTCATCCCCGAGGCGCTACACTAGGACACGTCGACCACCAGTGGGACTACAGTAGTTAATCTGTGCTAGTTAAATGCTCTTGTATGGCCCTAAGCTATAGCAGTCAGCCGTTGCATTTTTTTTCTGCTTTGCTAGCTCCCTGTGGACCGTGCTCAGCTCCATTTTATTGAATTACATGATGGCGTGGAGTCAGTTATTTCCAGGTAGTGGGCTGTTTAGTATTTCGCTACTGCTTTGCTTTGGCGGTCCTGTTTTCTGCCATGTTTTCTGTCCAGTTTCATTTTTTTGCTTTTAGAACTTGCAACTTATAATATACAAAGACCACTTTCTATCTTAGGTTGATCATGGTGATACTGCTCGGCTACATATCTGCCTACACATTGACAGCAAACAGCTTACCTATTTTCCTGTCTGCCCTAGAAACCAGCCTACCCCGCAACCTATCCAATCACAAACTAACCTAGCTATCTCCATTGACAACTAGCCTACCCACAACCTACACGTCAATCCTCGAAACCTATCTACTTATCCGTCCGCCAGTCTTACTCATGTCTACGCCAGAAACCAGTCTAAAACCAAGTTTTTTTTAATTACAAGTGTTTAAATTTTTGACTACCCACTTATACAAGTAGCCAGCCTACACTGATTTAACTACCCATCTAACCTAGAATCCAGCCTACCTTTTTTCTAAACTACCTCAATCCTCCAATACCTACATACCCATTGACCCAAGAATTCCAGCCTTACCAACGACGGTAGTAACCAGCCTAACTAACCTTAACTAGCCTCCAAACACGGCGACCAACATGATGTCCTAACCTCGGAGCCAGAACACAAACTCTAACAGTTAATGTTAGGGTTAAAACAAAACGGTGCAAAAACAGAACAGGATTTCTACTAACCTACTATCCGACCATCTACCGACATAACCTCAAAGCCCAATCAATACCTAGCATCCTTTACCCCCTTGCTCACCTATTAGTTATCCATTCAGATAGCATCACTTGCCATTTTTTTTTTAAAGGTCTTTCTGACCGTGCAAAGTTTTATACGGTTTGTTGTCTTTGGACATAAGAGCTGACGAGTTAAACAAGGGCCTGGGCACAAGACAGACAACATAAAAGCACTGTTGTGCTCGAGAATGGTTGCCTAAAAGCACTCTTGCTGTGCGTCACTGAAATGACACACATGATCTGACAGTCAAATGACTAACAGCTGGAGTGGAGGGAGGGTGTCAAATTAATTTCAGAACAATTCAATATAGCTGACATCTTCCAATGCATTGCTTGAGACTGCCTTTAATATTAGGAGGATCAGAATGGTAACGTTTACAACTTGCCTTTCTGTGACTCTTCCAGTGTCGAGATTGGATGTTGCAGCTCGTCGATGACACAACGCTTAGTAGCCGCTTCATTATGAGAGCATCCTGTTTAAAGTCTTGCAGTGATGAGGTACTGCTGAAAACGTGGGCCAATGGATTCGACAACATGAAACTTTTCTTTTTTGTAGTTTTGGTAACCCTATTAGACTTCTGAGAAGCTCTCACTGCACACAAGTTCGCAGCAACACACTGGTTGGAAATCACCGCTAGAGAAAATTCACAAAATCCTGTCAGGGTTCGACTGGAACCAATCAAATGGGCCAAGAGCACTGATGCGTCCCATTTACCTTGTCCTAATGGATGTGTTTGTGCCCTTTTTTGTTGCGAATATTGGTCGGTTTAGTGCCTTTCACTTTCTGCTGCCCTGGCCATTTATTTTGATTAGGGAATGAAGCCCAGCACAGAGCCTTGGCACATAATAATTGACACCGTGTCCTGTGAGGTCACCAAATATACAGCGTTTATCCCCTTGGTGAGGTGGCAGCCAATGAAAAGACTGCAACTTCAAGTGTAGCTGTATTATTGCTTTGGCTTGCAACACCACCACCGACAACAAAAAACTGTCGGGGAGCTTGTAAATTATTTTCCTGTAACTCTGCCCAACCCCACCCTGGCTTGACAGGATAATTGATGTGCAATTCCCCTCAAGTAGCCTATTGTATATATTGTATATTTTGTTTTGCCAGGTCTTAAGTTCACCAAGGGTTCTTACCTGTCAAAGTGGGAAAACAAAGTTTATTTAGAGATGGAAAATACATTTTAAATTTTGTATGTACAATTGACCTTTTCTTTAATTTCAGTATTTATAAAATTAGTTGTTTGCAACTCATGACTTAGACTTAGACACTTAGACTTAGACAAACTTTATTGTCATTTTGTCAACACTGGGTGTACACAAAACGAAATTATGTTGCATACGGCTTTCAACAATGTAGTGGTATTGCGGCTGGTTAAAAAGTGACAGTCTATATAAAAATATGAAATAAGATAAGTATAAACTAAACTTTGTGTTGTTTGTAGTGTCCTAGGCGACATATTTTGTGAAAATGCTCGTCGGTTGTCGAGAGTCGTTGCAGCCGCAGCCAACTGGGGCGCCGCCATCTGAATATATCATTTCAGGTTGACCTTGGTCAACCATCTTACTTACCTACCTGCCTACACACATAGCTAACCTTACAATGACCCGACATACATTGGTAGCTAGTGACCTACCATTGCAACCAATCGGCTAACAAAAACCTACCTACCGACTGACCATCATATGGAATTATTTTCATCATTGCAATACCTCTTCCTACAGACCTAGCTACGCTCCTAATAACGTACCCAGCCTTAGTACGTAACCAGCTAGCTAAAGCGACAAGCCTGCTCACCTACATACGGTATCTACCGGTTGACCTTCTACCATCACTCAGCTGTCATATTCACATGTGTCTCATGATATAGCAAAGCGACAAGCCTACGTTATCGTCTCCATGACAAACAACCCAGTGGGCAACCTAGCTAGCCTAAAAACCAGGGGGATTAACCTACCTAGCCTAGCATCCAGGTTTTTCCGCTGGTTGTCCCCGAGTGGTTCTACTAAAGGCAGCTTCCTCAGCACTTTTGCAGAAATTTAGAGACATTCCTCACTCCTGCCCCTTTGTCTTTCCAAGTAAACTGATGTGCGACGATGATGTCTGCTCGCATCTGCCTCCGTCAGTCTTTCAGCGTACGACCGCTCGCTCCATTGAGGTTCCCTGCACGGATCATCATCACCCTCATCATCACTTGGCCACAGGGCACGCCGCCCGTCTCTCCGCGGCACAGCTGCCTTCACTGACACGACGGCACAAGGCCCTCGGGTTGGCGCTGCTCGCAGAGCCGTAGCCGTCTATTTCAGACGCTCCACTTGTTCGCCGCGTCGCCTCCAGCTCAAGTCGAGCCCGGAAGACTTGGCAACGGGCGGAATGTCTGTTTGCTCAGCTGCTTCACCGCTCAACTTTAAGATTCGTGTGTCAGCCAATGGGTAAAAATGGCGCGAGGGTAGGCAATCACAACATTACCATCTTTGGTGTCGACTCATTCCAGTCCAATAGTGTTGGCTCGTGAGTGAACGATTCGTTCAAAAGAACAAATTTCTTCAGTGAACGAGAGTTTTTCAGTTCATATGACTTCAACCAGTAGGTGTCGGTAATGCGCATTGAGCTGGTGCCACCTCGCCGTAAAACAAAACGAAGAAGAAAATGACGTAACTTCCCGTTCACGAACGAGTCGTGAATTGCATTTCCCGTTCACTAACTGAACGGATCTGTGAGTGAACGAGTCGGCGAGTGAGTGATTTGCATTTCCAGGTCATCGCGAGGACAGATCAGTGCGGGAACGAATCCTGACTTTCCCGTTCGCGAACGAGTTAATGGGTGAACTGCCTTTCCGTGCATCAACGGATCAGTCATTGAACGTGTTGCGTCTCCTGGCGTGAACTATGTAAGCCTGAATGTCGATTTACGATTTGCCAAGGAAAGAAAGAACCACTCACTGAAACAACACTTATAGTGTTTAACATTTATGTTAAAACTTGTCTGGTATTTTATTCCTTGTTTTTATATTCACCAATTAAAACATAAAATTCAGACATTTGGTTAACTGCTTTATATGACAATATGTGGTTTACGTTATATGAGTTGGTGTCCCCCAAAATAACAAATGTCGGCGTAACGGATTTTTTTCTCAACCTTTTTTATTCAAACACAAACACATTCGGTATAATAACACCACCGTGAGGGCGGGTGTGGCACTTTTCACTTTCACTTTTTTTCCCTAATGAAGTGGCCTATGATTAGGTACACCTCATGGACAGGTACACTACACGAGGTAAGAATGAATAAATGAATAAATAAATAAAGTGTAGCGCACGATTCGGTGAACGATTCTTTTGAACAAATCTTTTGAGTGAACCGATTCTAAAGATTCAGTTCACTTAGGAACTGGAATGCACATCACTAGTACAAAAGAGTGCAGACGGCCCAGGACTGCCAGGTCGACATAGCCGACTGATTAGTGACACGGGCTCTCGCTCCGAAGGAACCTGGTTCGATCCCAGTTGTGAGCATGTGGCCAAATGTATTTTTATACCCAAATGTGATTTTAGAATTGGAACCTCGCTTTGTATGCGTACGCATATGCAAACAAATGCAAGTATTTATGTGTAAATACATAAGGTGGCCCCACCCCAAAGTTGGCGGAGCAAACCAATGGATCACGCCCACTACCTAGGGGGCGCGGTGAAATCCAATAGTGTAGGGGGCAGGGCAAAGAGAGTTATGGTTTAAAGCTAGGGTTAGGGTTTCAAAGTTTCAAATTCTAACCCTAACCCTAATAACAGGCCACTTTATTAGGGAAATATCATGGTCAAAGGTCACAGGTGTCACGCTCTAGTCCTTGGGGCCGCATTCCAACATGTTTTCCAAGATTCCCTCGTTAAGTGCACCTGCGTGAAAAGTTTTAGCTCCTGCAGAACGTGAAAATGACCAAAATATTTCACGCAGGTGCGTTTAACGAGGGTAACTTGGAAAACATATTGGAACGCGGCCCCTCGAGGACTGGAGGTCGACACCCCTGGTTTAAGTGAAAAGTGCCACACCCGCCCTCACCCCCACTTTCTGATTGGATGTTTGATCTGTGACGTCACTTGGACACTCCATTAGGTACACCGCCATTTCTCTCTGAAATGGCGGTGTACCTAATGGAGTGTCCGTGTGATTCCCTCGTTAAGTGCACCTGCGTGAAAAGTTTTAGCTCCTGCAGAACGTGAAAATGACCAAAAACTTTTCACGCAGGTGCACTTAACGAGAGAATCACACGGACACTCCATTAGGTACACCGCCATTTTCAAGTGTATCTAATAACAGGCCACTTTATTAGGGAAATATCATGGTCAAAGGTCACAGGTGTCAAGCTCGCGTCCTCGGGGCCGCATTCCAACATGTTTTCCAAGATTCCCTTGTTAACTGCACCCTAATGAAGGGGCCTGTTATTGGGTACACTTGAAAATGGCGGTGTACCTAATGGAGTGTCCGTGTGATTCCCTCGTTAAGTGCACCTGCGTGAAAAGTTTTAGCTACTTTCACGTTCTGCAGGAGCTAAAACTTTTCACGCAGGTGCACTTAACGAGGGAATCACACGGACACTCCATTAGGTACACCGCCATTTTCAAGTGTACCTAATAACAGGCCACTTTATTAGGGAAATATCATGGTCAAAGGTCACAGGTGTCAAGCTCGCGTCCTCGGGGCCGAATTCCAACATGTTTTCCAAGATTCCCTTGTTAACTGCACCCTAATGAAGTGGCCTGTTATTGGGTACACTTGAAAATGGCGGTGTACCTAATGGAGTGTCCGTGTGATTCCCTCGTTAAGCGCACCTGCGTGAAAAGTTTTAGCTACTTTCACGTTCTGCAGGAGCTAAAACTTTTCACGCAGGTGCACTTAACGAGGGAATCACACGGACACTCCATTAGGTACACCGCCATTTTCAAGTGTACCTAATAACAGGCCACTTTATTAGGGAAATATCATGGTCAAAGGTCACAGGTGTCAAGCTCGCGTCCTCGGGGCCGAATTCCAACATGTTTTCCAAGATTCCCTTGTTAACTGCACCCTAATGAAGTGGCCTGTTATTGGGTACACTTGAAAATGGCGGTGTACCTAATGGAGTGTCCGTGTGATTCCCTCGTTAAGCGCACCTGCGTGAAAAGTTTTAGCTACTTTCACGTTCTGCAGGAGCTAAAACTTTTCACGCAGGTGCACTTAACGAGGGAATCACACGGACACTCCATTAGGTACACCGCCATTTTCAAGTGTACCTAATAACAGGCCACTTTATTAGGGAAATATCATGGTCAAAGGTCACGGGTGTCAAGCTTTATAGTCCTCGGGGCCGAATTCCAACATGTTTTCCAAGAGTCCCTCGTTAAGTGCACCTGCGTGAAAAGTTTTTGGTCATTTTCACGTTCTACAGGAGCTAAAACTTTTCACGCAGGTGCACTTAACGAGGGAATCACACGGACACTCCATTAGGTACACCGCCATTTTCAAGTGTACCTAATAACAGGCCACTTTATTAGGGAAATATCATGGTCAAAGGTCACGGGTGTCAAGCTTTATAGTCCTCGGGGCCGAATTCCAACATGTTTTCCAAGAGTCCCTCGTTAAGTGCACCTGCGTGAAAAGTTTTTGGTCATTTTCACGTTCTACAGGAGCTAAAACTTTTCACGCAGGTGCACTTAACGAGGGAATCACACGGACTCTCTATCCTATGGAACCCTCGCTTACGTTACATGGAATATGTATGGTTTTATGGAGTCGCTCACAAGCAAATAGTTATAATGGTTATATGGGGCAGCACACAAGCAACTGTGTTGCAAATTTATGCATGATAAAAATTTTAAGTCTCACTGGGGTTTGAACTCATGTCTCTGGGGTGAGAGTCCAGAGCACTAACCACTACACTATGGAACCCTCACTCACATTGCATGGAATATATATGGTTTTATGGAGCAGCTCACAAGCAAATAGGATAGTGGAGCACACGAGCAACTGTGTTGCAATTTTTTCTATGATAAAATATTTTAGGTCTCACTGGGATTCGAAACCAGGTCACTGGGGTGAGAGCCCAGAGCACTAACCATTACACTATGGAACCCTTGCTCACATTGCATGGAATATATATGGTTTTATGGAGCAGCTCACAAGCAAATAAAATGGTTATATGGGGCAGCACACGAGCAACTGTGTTGCAAATATTTCTATGATAAAATATTTTAGGTCTGACTGTGATTTGAACCCGGGTCACTGGGGTGAGAGTCCAGAGCACTAACCACTACAGTATGGAACCCTCGCTCACATTACATGGAATACATAAAGATTTTATGGATCCTAGCTCTAACTCTAACCCAAACCCTAACCCTAACCCTAGCTCCAACCCTAACCCTAGCTCTAACCCTAATCCTAGCTCTAACCCTAACCCTAACCCTAGCTCTAACCCTAACCCTAATCCTAACCCTAACCCTAATCCTAACCCTAGCTCTAACCCTAATCCTAACCCTAGCTCTAACCCTAACCCTAGTTTTAACCCTAGCTCTAACCCTAGCTCTAACCCTAACCCTAGCTCTAACCCTAACCCTAATCCTAGCTCTAACCCTAGCTCAAACCCTAACCCTAGCTCTAACCCTAACCCTAGCTCTAACCCTAACCCTCGCTCTAACCCTAACCTTAACTCTAGCCCTAACCAGTTCTAACCGTAGCCCTAACCCTAACCGTAGCTGTAGCCCTAACCCTAGATCTTACCCTAACCCTAGCTCTAACCCTAAGCTTTAGAGTGGTGTATGGGTACATGGGGCAGCACACGAGCAACTGTGTTGGAAATTTTCTATGATAAAATAATTTAGGTCCCAATGGGATTTGAACCCGGATCGCTGCGGTGAGAGTCCACTAACCACTACACTATGGACTATATTCTACATTACATGGAATAAATATGGTTTTATGGATCAGCTCACAAGCAAATGGTAAAAGATCAGTTGTCCCCAACCTTTTTTGCACCACGGACCGGTTACGTGTCAGAAATATTTTCGCGGACCGGCCTTCGATTCGTTGAACGATTCGTTTGAACGAATCTTATGAGTGAACTGATTCTAAAGATTCTGTTCACTTAAAATAACTGGAATGCACATCACTACAGTCCAAACCTTGCGGGGTCATTGAAAGAACTGAAGGAGACATGAGGTAAATAAAAAGGAATGAGCAGTTGGGCTGGAAAATGACACGAGTGTTCATGTTTGGACTGGCTGGTCCCGCTGGAAAAATGACTTATTGGAGTGTCTTTATTAGAACTCGAGATGCGATGGAGGCGTGGGGTGGGGTTGCGGGTGGTCTGCTGCTTTGCTTTGAAGCATTACAGGGACATTTTGGCCATTTCTTCAAAAACCCAAATTGTGCTACAAATTTTGTTGGATTGCTGCCAAACCTTGAATGCAATCAATGTTGACGTGAATTCATCTGTCATGCGGAAACTAACTTCAACTTAATTGGCCTGAAAAGGATTTTTTTTTTTTCCTTTGCCAGTGATGTGTCGTGACAGGCAGAACATTTTGCTTTTCTTCTACTACATGGCAGGAGATCCAGTTCGCCACGTCGCCAGAAAAAAAAAACATGAGAAATTTGGAATTAATTAGTTTCTGTGAAAATTTTGATTGGTCTGTGCGCTAACATTTTTCTAAAGCACACGTGTCTGGGCTAAATTAAGAAACACGTTAACGTTGCAAAACATTTGACCATGGTGGCCATGTTTGATGCCCGACGTTGGGAATAGAATGAAACGCCAATGCATAACACAGACATTTTTTAATAGAATTCATTTATAACAAATGTGAATTTTTGATTTCTTATACAGACTTCTTTCCCCACCAATGTGACCTAAGTAAGAAAATAAAAAGCACTCCTTTCATTCAGAAAAAAGAAACAATTTACGCTTACAATTAATCAGAGGTAATTGTATGAACAAGCCGTTTTTTTTGTTTTTTTCTTTACAATTCATTTCTTCATCTTCAGTCTATGCATCCAGATGAGAGATAGATAGAGAGCGCAGAGGAACACAACGTTTATTTCTGTTAATGACACTCCAAGCTGAACATGTGATCTTGGGGCGAGGCGGCAGAATTTTCCAGAGACATTGCTGGAGTAACCGCAGCAACAGAATGGACGCTCTTTTTTTGTTTGTTTGTTTGTTTTCCACAACTTTTTTTTTTTTTTTAAATAGTTGATACCTTTTTGTGTTATTTACATACACACAAAGTGAACGTTGAAGGAGAATTTTTTTTTTTTCCTTTCCATAATGGGTTCAAGTAATATATTATTGGGTTTAGAATCAATAGGGCGGTGCATAGTACAAAGACAGAGAAAGTGCAAATCTTCCTTAGTAGGCCGACCGGGCCCATCTTGCGACGTGTGACCATGCGTCTTAGATAAACAAAAATGAACAAAAAAAAAACACTTCACCCACTAACAGTACTTTTATGTCTGGAAATGAACAACATAACATGTTTATAAGGGAAAGAAAGACCTGGAATGCACATCCATTAAGCCATCACAAAAAGCGAATGAATGGTCTTTAAAGATGCCAATCAACGTGAATTCTTTGTCGTGATTGAAAAATAATAATAGTAATGCATTGTTGAACTTTTTTTTAATTTTCATTTTCCACCCGGTGTGGGTAAATTCTGCAATTTGAACAAGCTTTGTTTCTTGCCCAAAAATAAAATAAAACTCTGCTTCCCTATTGCACTATTAACAATACATGTAGAAATTTGAACAAAATAATGATTTGACTGTTATTTTTTTTCCAAGGTCATTTAGGAGCTATTTGGTAGCCATTTTACCTCCCTCACTTAAGATCTATAAATAACGTCTAGCTTCTCAGTTGAAATGCGTACAAAACGTTAAGATCAGACTTGAGTGGCATTTTCCTTCACCCCCGAAAACATGAACTATGATTTTTCTTTCTCTCTTTTAGCTTTGACTACTTTGGCTTGCTACCCAATACTGAACACACATCGACACGCCTGAGAGACCTCCATCTTGGAGTCTCACTCATTTGACTGAATAACAGCACCAAACATGTCCTCATCTTGCTCACTTTGAATATTTTACATTTTGAAAATCTGAATTTCTATTCCCCCCCCCCCCCCCGACAAGGTCCGTCGCACCCACCCAGCCACGGTAAGGCCACTGAAAATGACAAAATGATCTTAAAAATGTTTGCATATATAATCTCATGTGACATAGTGAATACTACTGTAAATAAACGCAAATATATATTTATACATAGATACTCAAAAGATACACTGAGATGGTATAAAAACAGGCATAAATATAAGGCACTCTAAATGCAAAATGGGAATACGAGAGAAAGGGTTTAAATAACATACAAGACGTTTCTTTGTAATTTGCCCAATTGTGTGGCGCGGCGAGTGACAGACAGCTGATGAAAAATTCCACGTGTTGCCTGCAGGGGGCGGGACGTCATGACTTCATAACACGTCTATTATTGCACAAGAAAAAATGCACTGAATCAGAATTGTGTCCTACCGATGTGCATTCCAGTGAAACATCACTTTCCCACGCCGTTCGCAAGCGTTCGACCAACCAGAACATTTTCTTTTGGACTTTATATTTAGAATATATTTTTTATTTATTTCATATCTCATTATATATTTATATATATATAACTAATCTGATTAATTCCTCTGATCATCCTGACATGGAAGAACTAAGATAATTGATAGCAGCAACTTCATACTTTGCTCATCCCTGTTGATTCCACAAAGCCCCAGTTTATCGGATGGGAGGTGATGGGGAAACAATCGAGGCCAAAAGGTAAGGCTGCCGCTGAGCCTTTTCTTTTTTTTTTTTTTTTTTTTTCGTCAATCCATGTGCTACAAACCAGAAAATGTAAATCCTGCACAAACAGCTTGAGAAAAAGGAAAATGTGGATGTCAATGTTTCTTTCAGTGTGTAAAAAAAAATGAAATGTACACATTTTCAAAAGAAAAAAAAATCACATCAGCTGTATAATAAAGTACTAAAAAACTAAATTAATGATTTGCTTTATTCCATAGATTCTTTTTTTGTATATCCCCTTGCAAACTTTAGATGATGAACATTGAGACAGGAGGGGAGGGGGGGAGTACTTCAACGTCAGGGTCCGTTCAAGCGATGTCTGGGTTGTCCCGATGGATGTGATTGTGATTTATTTTTCTTTACAATGTGCGTCAAGTTTCCCACGCTCCTCGTAACTCATTCACCCAGCTCGAGTCACATTCTGTGCTGGGTTCGTTTACTCCCAAATAAATCCTTGAAGCAAAAAAAAAAAAAAAAAATCCAACGAGATGCTTCAATGGTCTAGATTCCATCACTTGATGACAAGGCCGGTTCAAACTTGGATTGGGAAAATACTGTACTTGGTCCTCCAGGGAATCTTTTTTGTGTGTGTGTTCATGTCGCACATCCAACACTTAATGAGTTGTTTGCAAGGAGTTTGTACGTTCTCAAGCAGTCATGTATGGCTCAGAAGAGAGGCGCAACTGGGTTTTTTCTTTTCTTTCCTTTGACGCTTTTCCCTCCGATGCTGAGTCCTTTTACGTTGCATAGTGATCAAAGCTTCCCAGATACTCTAATCCGGCCCTGTAGCAGAACTGGTATTGATCCTGGAATAACACAAACAAGTGCAAAAGTCAATATTTTGTGTCTCTGATGACGATACAAATTTCAATTTTGTGTGGTCATTTTAGGGCAGTGATGTTCAAACTTTTTTCTTTGATATCAGCATATAGAAAATTAACAATTCATATTTCCTTATTAGACATGCTAAAATCAATCATGGTTTCTTATCAGTGAGTTCGTCTCCACATTAAGTGTTTGAATGCATGTGGTGGGTCAAGGTTCAATGGCTTAAGTACCTCTGTCTGCACCATGGCTGGTCTCTGCGTCCGCAACATCTTCACGGTCTGAAAGATGTCTACGACGCCCTCATATCTCATTCGCTCCAAGGCAATGCTAAGGGTGATGAAGACTCCGGTCCGACCGACGCCAGCGCTGTGCAACGGGAAAGAGATGGGTAGGTAATGAGAAGCTAAGAAACAAGTAGCACAGCTCGGAGACAAGATCGGAAGTCGTTGAACTCCCCTGAGAAGCGTCAGGGTCAAAGTTTTACCGAGTGTGTTACTTTCACTTACCTACAGTGGACTGAGATAGGCCCATCCTGGCCAAACTGTTCTTTCGTTTTATGTACTTGGCCAATGAAATCAATGAAGCCCTCCCCGGATTTTGGCACTCCTTGCTCGGGCCAGTCTGTGAACTGGAACTGTCGCACCGTTCGCGACTGCCCGTCCTGAAAAGGCGAAAGCGGGCCATGAAGGGGACCACTGATGTCTCATTAATGGTGCCTTTCAGTGTCAAATGTCAAAAATGGCAATTCATGTTAAGCTGACTTTGCCTGTGTCTGACTTAGCAATATTGTATCCCTTTGGTAAGGATAGCAATGCCATTGAGGGAACCAGTCGAACATGGAGCACAAAGAAGGGGAGCCTCTGCCATTATCTGCGTAAGCCTTTGATGGAATTAGAAAGTCTGGCTGCATTGAGCTGCTCCCGCATTTACGCTTAAAAGACTCTTAGTTTGGGATAAACACGCTCGACACTATGACAACGTCTGCTTACCCTGGCATCCGTCACTTTGAACTCCCGGAGGATGTACTGCGGCATGTTGTACTCGGCCATGGGGTCCACCACAAAGTACTGGTATCTGGCTGACCTCTCCGCGGGCCAGTACTGGTGGCATTTTTCCTGGGAGAGACAAGCACCATGATATACAACTATCCCACGGTGTCCAATTTCTCGTAAGCATACCCTGCCCATTTCTCTGAGCTTGGTTAGCATCACGACGATAGTAGAGTTGTGCTCCCAGAGCATTCTCCAGAAGTCCTCTGTGGTTTCCGCCAATGGTCCCTGTGTGGCAATGTAGGCCTTTTGTTGTCTGAGAAGAAACCAGGGGGGGTTAGCATCTCTTCAGTTAGCCGCGATAGTCAAATGTTGCGTTTACCTGTAGCCGTCAATGAAACTTGCGTTGATGTAATCGGATCCCTCCACGCCCCGAATGGGCTGCAGACACACGCGTGTGGACTCGTATGGCATGATGTTTACAAGGCGGTTCTTGAACTTGTTGCAGGGGAGATTGGCACTGATGAATCGTGATGTGTGGGCTTTCGTGTTGGCTAAACGCTGCACAGGAACAAAAAGAGCAGATGGTCGAATGCTGCGATCCAACAGAAAATATTGCTCAAGACTTTTGGTTTGGCAGATATAGTCTGGGAAAACGCTTGCACCAACGTGGGCAATCTATGGTAAACCAAAGAAGGGGAAAATTCCCGAGCTGTGTTACAACATGGTCTCCTGGGGTTTAAAGTGTCTGGAGTTGTGTGAAATTTCCCGTACGAAAATTTGGAATGCAGTAGGAGTCACTGACGGAACAGTCTGCACAAACATACCACAAAAAAATAATACTCAGACTCGAAGGTAACTTTTCTAGTATCGTATGTTCAAAGAATTAGCTTGCGTCGTTATTCTTCCAAACAACCAACCTTGAACTCAAGTTCCATGCCGGTGACATTCTCTCCGGCCTCTATCTGCGTCAGTTTCTGGATGTAAGCGTAGAGGTTCCGGGCGGGCACTTCGGTGGTGCCGCAGTTAACGGCCTCCTGCAGCGCGTCGTGGATGAAGACGTACTGGTCTTCCGTCTGCACCATGTAGTTGCGTTGGGCGCGCATCAGCGTCACATGCCCGTAGATGTCCACCGTCTTCTCGTGCTTGATTCGCTCCAGCATGGCGTCGATCACAATGAAACAACCCGTGCGACCCACGCCGGCGCTGTCGAGGGGACAAGGAAGACAAAGTTATCTTCATGTCGTCTTTGCCAGAAGGTGGGAGAGAACTTCCTCGCCAAAGGACTGGATCATTTAGCTTGGGGTGTAATTAAACTTGAAGCGCCACAGAGCGGAGACCGAGATTTGGCAGCAACTCTGATCCAGTGGGACAGTTTCTGACTTTGCTGCCGTTCTGTTTACACCACCTGTGCTTTCCGACCTATCAGGACTTAAGAAGGACCACTGCGGTTCTCAGGACTTTCATTTCAAAGAAGTTGCTAAAATCCTGTTTGTCAACTTTGGAGACCTGGCACTCCAAAGTCAATAGATCATTGGATCCATTATGCCTGTGAGGTGGAAGCCTTGATCTTGTGTCTCCGTCTCATGATGGCACATTTGTTTTTCATTTGCTCAGGAGAGAAAAGAGAAGCAAGGAGAGCGCCAACCCGGGTGGGAGCATAAAGTCGGACGCCCGAGGCCAAGTCTGCCTAATGTGCCATGCAGCAAATGGAATAAAGACACGTACGGGAGTCATTGGCTTTAACAAATGATCTGATGATCACTTTGAAAAAAAGGGCTGACTGAGGCTTAACTTTTTTACATGACTACATTTTTTTTTTCCCCGGTGACAATTCGTCACCCCTTTAGGGTACGAAAAAATCAGGCGGCAATGAAATGCGCAAGTATTCCAAAGAGCAAATCGGCCGACTCTTTGTGATTGAAAACACGTTGGGACTCGGTAGAGTGATGACCAGAGATCCAATGCGTGACAGAGTGTCAGAGATGCGGGAAGAAGATGAGACATGTGGGCGGGAGGTGAGACGGGGGACACGCTGTCAGTTAGCTTCAAGACGGAAGCGTAGACTATTTTCAGCAAACGTGCTGTTAAACATAAGAGCGGGGAACAATATTCTTTTTATTGACAAGTGCAGATAAGGCGTCCGTGTATTTGGCAGTCGGCGGGGGAGCTGGCAGACTGACTGCACTAATGACCTGACATTGGCTTCTCAGCCAGTCAGGCCAGCCTGCTTTGGACGTTGACACACATTAAGTGTCAGACTAATGTGCTTTCCAGAAGTTGAGGGAATAGGGGGGTGAGGGGGGATTGTAAAATACAGCTGCACTGAGCTGCAAGAAGATAAAGGATGCAGAGCAGCCAAAGCAATTACATATGTATTGTTACCAAATCTCTGGCTGTCAGCTAACGTGCCAAGCGGACCGACATGCACGCACGAGCATACCGGGCTGAGCTGATTTAGTGCGGTTACGGAAAAAACTTGAACGCAATCCGTTCCGAGGGTCTGTTTGTCCGTCGTCGTCCCCCTCCTAAAAGAAATATTAGTGTCTCGTAAAATGTAACCTTACAGCAAGGATACATTTCAACCAGTTGGGGGCGGGGTCTTTGAATTCCTTCTCTTTGGTCTGGCTCTCCCCACACCATTTTTGCGTTTTAGGGCGAGGTATGAAATTCCGTCGGAACAACCGAAAAAATGCAGTTTTTCACAACTGGGCTTTTTTTAATTATGAAGAGTTCATTTTAAAAACAATAATGTGGTAACAGTTCATTTTTTGTGTCAATTACTGCCGAATAAATGTTACATCCTGGTGCTAATTAACTCCGGAATATGTTACTTTGAGATCCGCGCGAAGCCGCCTTCCCGTTTTTTTTGTCAGGCTGACACTAGTTTTTATCTCTGGCACGTACTTTCTCTTTTGATGGCGTTGCGGCGCCCTGCCGGGAGTCCGGACACCGATAGAGTCGGCTCGTTTGTTTCGAATGCGAGAACCCGAGGGGATAAGGCCGGCACTCGTGGGCCCGATGATGTCCAACATGTTTGCAGCGTAGCGGCAAATCTGCGCTCACTTTGTGGCAGTGCGTGGGGGGAGATGTTAGCTCGAGGGAATGACACCAGAACTCGTTGTACCGTAATGTTAAAAGGTTTGCTGAGAAACTTAGTGAGTTGACTTGTGTGGGATGGAGGATTTTCTTTAAGACCAAATTAGCTTAAACATGCGAGTCATGCCCCCATAAACTGTGATCCTCCATCTAATTACTGTTCACAAATTTACTTATTCAACTCCCTCTTGTGGCTGAAAGAATCATTGCCTTACTACAGTTGCATTCAATTTAATCTGGATTGAAATTTTTTTTTCTTTCATTATTATAATCTTGAACACATTATATGTAACTGTTTCAATTGCATCATTATTTTATATGCCGTTATCATACACTTTATATTTACAATAAGAAAAAAAAATTGTCTTGTGTTTGGAACACTGGAAAACTTATTTAAGACGTTAAAAAAAATGGCTGCTACTGGCTGGTGGCGAGTGGCAGTGCAAGCTAATAAGGACAAGAGCTATAGAAAAATGAGTTAGTGTGTGTGCGTGTGTGTGTGCTTAACACACAATGAGACTTCTGGTTTCACCCACCTACCATTAAAGTGAATTTGAGAGCTTTTATTTGCTAATGAGTTCATCCATTAAAATGATTAAAACCCCTCGTACGCTGTCATACGTATTCATAGATTCATTCCAGCAAACTAAGAGGTGGAAAAAAAAATCAATTTCATGCTTGAGGTTATTTTTATCATTTGAACAAGAATTTGCTACCTGCAGTGCACCACCATGGGCCCGGCATCCGGAGGGTTGCACCCCTTTACCCGTCTCAAGAAGGCCAGGAACGGCGTCGGGTGTTCCGGCACCCCGTGGTCCGGCCAGGCCGTGAACTGGAACTGCCGGACCTCCCGTTTCTCGCTGGAGCCGTTCTACAAAAAGCCAGCGGGTCCATGAAAGCCCAATACCGAATAATGGCAGACCTCTTACTTACTTTAAAAAGTGCAAATGTCCTGACGCAGTATGTGGCCAATTCCACCGTGTCCAACAAAGTCACTTGAATGAGGCCATATGTCTCCGTTGCTCTGCTGGGCCAGTACTGGTCACATTTGACCTGCCATCAAAGCCCTCACATTAGAAGATACTCTATGGAAGTAGAACCAGATCACCCCTTATGGATTTTGATGGTGTCTTACCCTGGATCGCTCCTCCAACTTGGTCATCATGACAACAATGGCGCTCCTTTGTTCCCAGACCATTCGCCAGAATTCCCCAAATGTTTCGGGCAGAGCGCCTTGCGTGGCGATGTATGCGTTCTGCTTTCGGTAGCCGTCCACGTAGTTGGCGTTGATGTAGTCGCTTCCCGGGATGCCTTGATGATCAATGAAAATAGTTCAATGTGGAAAATTCAATATTTAAAAATAAATACTGTTTATAATACACAATGAAAAAATTAATAAAATAAATAAAAAAACAAAATATATATTTTAAAAAAATCCACATTTTCTTCATTATTATTATAATGTAAAATAATCTTATTTATTTATAATAAAAATAAAATAGAGTAAAAAAATTGCAAAATGAAAAGGACACAACTCATCCCATTTTCAGTGTGATTTTAACAATTATCCATCAAATATCTCAAATTAATAATATAATGTATATTTTTCCACCAAATAAATACATTGCAGTCATTGCCCATCTAAAGTAAGATTGACAAATAGCACCTCCAGTAGAAAAGACGCTATTTGGAGGTGCAGCTAATGTGGCCATAGATTTTTTTTTTTTTTTTTATTCTCCCAACTGTAGAAGTGGCAAAATTGCTGTGCAGGAAAACAAGCCTCCCTCTCTTCCTCCCTCCTCTTGCTTATTTTAAATGAAAGGCACAGTTTTTTTCCCCTCCTAATCCAGCGCAAAGAGACAGAGCTGACAGCCAGTCAATGCTTCAGGACTGGCAGTTTCGGGGCTCGGCGCACACATGCTCCACCAAGATAAGTCTCATCTGCATGGACGCCACGTCTCAGAGAACCCCCTCAACCGCCGCCCCCACCCACCCCTCGCTCTCCAGCCCCTCCTTCATTCTCCATTCCGGGCTTTCTTTCCTCCCAGGTAACTTGTCGTGGATAGACAAAAAGTATAACGTGAAAACCACATGTCTGCGTGATGTTGACGTCCCCCCCCCTCCCTCCCTCTCTCCCCCCTTGCTCTCACTGTGTTTGCTGTCCACACATATTCAGTGACGGACAAAAGATAAGACACAATTAAGCCCGCTGTAATTTCCAATTGAAAAGAAAAAGACATGATTTTTTTTCTTTTTCGCTTAATAGCACTGAATAGATGTTTATTTATGCGAGCGGACGCATTTATGCCGTCTGCCAGTCAGGATTTGCATTCATTATGTCATTCGTTCTGTCTGCTTATGAGCTGGAGGAGAAAAACAACGCAACTGATTGAAACGCCATTACACAGTATTAAAGCAGAAGTCAACCCGAAGGAATTTGTTTTTGGAATACACTGTAAGCAACAGTAAAACAAAATATATATATAAGAGAGTAAAACAATAATTTATCAACCTCAGGGGGGGCGCCATGTTGGGCATTTTTATCACATCGATGGAAAAATCCGTCTTTAATGTCTTTCACGTTCTTTCTAGCACATGTGGAATGTCATGTGACCAAACCAATGGTGCATTCAAAAATACGCTCAGAGCACGCACCGGTTCACGCCGGACGATCGGAAAGTTGCTCAAATTTGCCATTCGGAAATTCAGAGTGAAACAAGACCGGCGTGCCGCTAACATAGGCTAATATACGTCATATTACTGCAGCTCAAGAGCATGAATGACGCCTCCCTTAGGCGAGTAAATATATTTTTGGAGAATAAATAATTTGTAGACTAAAAAAACTGTTAAGTAAATATGTCAATTTCAGATTGTTTTGACTTTCCTTTAACGACGAGGGATTGCTTTGAAGCAACTCTGACCCGAGTTTATGTTCTAGTTTGTCTAAACAACATAATAAAAATGTATTGAATTTGTCTGCGTTGAGGCAAATGGCTGTCATGCATGTGCGAGGGACATTTTTCTTGTTACGCATTAGCCTATAATGATTTTTGCGATTAGCATTCTGTTCAAGACATTTTTTCATGTTCTACATTTGTTATGGAAACGTCCTCGTTGAGCATGTGATGCATGTTCCAACTGCTTTACGCTTGAGTTGCACACGGCATCTACATATGCATATTTCGCCTCCTTAGTTCTCGTTCGATGCGCCTGCAGAGACTTAATGTGAAACCCGGGCGCGGATCAAAAATAATCATGGCGCGGCGCCACGGAGACATACAACTTACTGGCATCTCTCAGGTTTTTGCAGGTGATTGTTCAATCGGACTGGAGTGGCGCGCTCAGAGAGGTGGGGGGGGGGGGGTAATTGGCTATTTCAAAAAGCCATCTATTTCCCCGCGAGCACCCACAGCATGAAAGCAAATGACATGTTGGTGTGAGGACGGAGAAGGTGGGGTGGGAGGGGGAGTACAGTGTGGTGATGGTGTGATGAAGCAAGACGGAGGAAAGGTGTATTATACCGTCAATGGCGCAGAGCAAGACTCGCGAGTGGTCGTAGGCGATCACGTTGGCGTAGCGGTTCTTTGGTTTGTTCACCTCTAAGTTGGAGTGTTCCCAAGTGAACTGCTGCCCGGGGTCGATGGACTGTGGCGGGAGAACAACAGTGGCCGTCAGTGAGACAGTATAATAATTAAAAATAAATAAATACAATTTTTAACGACATCTTCAATTTCTTTGTACCTCTAAAAATGACATTATTATTCTTATTCTGCTTGCATTTTTCGACTCTTTTAGAAGCACCCAAAGCTCTGTCTGAATAGGAATTGGTGTCAAAGAAGTAAGGGACAGCTTGACAAGCTTTGAATGAGTTAGGTTTAGCCTGGGTTGTTAGTGGAGAATTCAGTCTTTTCCCTATGTATGTGCATACACACCGAGTGTTTTTTTTCAGCATCAAATGTGTAAAATATTTGCTTTTATAGATAATGTTGAAATTATAGCGTTTGGGATTTGGACTATATTTTCAGTTTAAACTATGAGGCAATAACGCTGGCCGTGTTTTCATTGGCTCTTATCAGCGCTCACCTCGTACTCTTGTGAAAACTTGAGGTTGTCGTTGGCTTTCAAGTGCTCCAGATGCTCCGCCAGGTCCATGACGGGGATTGGGGGGTGGCTCGCCATACCTGTCAGTCGGAGAGAATCGCAGGTTAGTCGTCTGCCATGCTTCCGTTTTGGGATCTCAACAACAAAACAACCCCCGCACCAAAAAAAAAAGAAATCAGAACCCAAGCGCAAGCAAACTGATTAGATAAGCATGAGCAGTGTGGAGGTGGAAGATTTGATCGAGTTAGGTTAGCTTGTGTGCCATGCTTGAATGGAGACGACATGGAGGCCAATGTGTCTCCCTACGGAGAGACAAGGGTTGTTATTCCCATAGAAAACTAGCTTGGGAAGTTAGCATGAGAAGGAAAAGATGTTAAGAGAGAGAGAGTTCTACTTCGGAGTGATGATTGATGTTCCCCGCCTGTCATTTTCTCGCCTCCTGCCATGACACGGCGTTAACACCAAAGCGGATTAGATGGGGATAGGAGACTAGGCGGGAAAGAAGGGGGAAGGGGGATATAATTCATGGCAAATGCGTAATTGAGGCCAACTAACTTGACAAATGGAGGCTACTTGAGTGACCGGACGAGCGCGTACCTGTGGAGGAAATGGTCGTTAAATATCGCCATCATGGCGGCCATGTGAAGTGTGTACAGCCCTGTTTACATCAAGCGGTGCTAAACACATGATCAAGATTTTTGGCATACCAACACTCTGTAGTTCTCGGAGCAAACCGTACCGCTTGGTGCAAACATGGTGTCAAGACAGTGAAATGATTTACGTGTGTGCTCAATGGGTTAATTATTAGTGACGTCATGCTAGACGCTAAGCTAGGCCAGCGGCATAAGCAGTAACTATCGTAGCAGCGCAAATCAAACACGGGCGTTTTAGGTACAGTGCACTCTACGTATTCACAAAGGACTGGGACCGAGCATGAGTAATATAAATATTTATAATTATTTATATTTATAGTTTAAACCTTAGGTGTCAAACTGACTAGACCGCTACATCATTTTATGAAGCCACATTTCTTGCTAAATGGAATTTGTCTTCACTTGAAACATTTCATTTTGCTAAATCCTGTCTTAACAAACAATTGCACATTAAAATATTTAAATATTTAATAATAGTATATTTTGATTTAACATAATATTACGATTTGAATGACGTCTGATTTTAAATTAATTTGTTGCTCAATTATAATAATCCAATGCTGCAAATGTGCTTCTGTAAAAATACCGTACACTGAGGTGATTTGTGTTTTTCAGTCAAAACGACAGTGGCCTGCGATAAAATTGAGTTTGGCACCCATGTTTTAAACCATAAATAGACCACGAACAATGTTTACAAAACACAAAACAATCCTTAAATTCTCTTCTACTTATCCAGAGTTCAGGAGTTCATTCAAACGCACAAAAGACAAAAGTTTCCACTCAAAGTTGCCCAACCTTGACACGCTTACACTTGAATACAGGCACAAGGCGATGAGGCTCATCCACACTTGCCACAATGGGAAGTAGAAAACTGCACTCCAGCCTCTGGCCAATGTTGCGTGACACGAGTGGCGATGCTCGTTCCCTCCTCGAGTCGCCGGCACAAGTGGGCATTAGCTAATGGAAGCAGGGCCTCATTTTCCCATCCACTCTCACATCTCCCTGAAAGGGTGTTTCTATCGCAGCTTGCTACTTAAAATCCATTTCCACCAGCGGGTGACAATGAAAGCACCATTCCCGTCGGTCGCTCAAGCATCCTCAAAAGATGAGAACGCCCAATGAGGGTTGGCAGCACGGTAAGGGGAGGGAAAAAGGTTGTCTTGTATTGTCAGACAGTGGGTGTAAAAGTATGTCCTGTACTTTTCAGAAGAGCCAGAAAGATTGTCTGGCCCAGAAGGAGACTTGAAAAGTGGATGGACGGGATCACTCGAAGCCAGAAGAAGAAAAAAGGTAATGGCCTGAAAAGAGCTTTCATAAATATGCAACATCTTTTTTGTCTCCAAATGAGCCTGCGGGGATAATTCATCATCCTTTCATATGAGTTGATGTGGAAGATGGCGCTTTGATAAAGCAACATTATTGGTTGTGGCTCACGTGTTCCAAAGCAGCCGGCGCCAGAAAAAGTCGTCCCGGTTGATAAATGGGCGTCGGATGATTCCATGCAGCAGCCAAAACACCATCGCAACAAATGAGTAAATGCGTCTCATTTGCATTCACCGTATTAACCGTAGTCCGCCCAAGTCGAAACGCCGCAAAACGCTATTCCGATACAGAGATGCTACCAAACGCCTCATACTCGAATCAGTATCAGTGCTAATCCCTGCACCACCTCCAACACCCTTCCAATATCGGGTGCCGGTCTTAAAACTGGAATTCCCTTAGGAAATTGAATGGAAATGTTGAGATAGTCGTTTAGGGCCTTGTATCACATGATCCGCCCATGCAAAAATTCCTGACTTGTTTAAAATCCTTAATCACGCATCCCAGAATTGCCCTATGCTTGTCCCAGTTTTGGTGAGTCAGTCCCCCCCAAAAAATGGACAGCCATATTTTCCAGAACCATTCCCCAAGTCTAACTTGAGGCTTCCACTTGGATGAGACATGCCCGGAATACCGTTCGGCCCTTCATCGAACGATGAGACCTGAGTCTCTGCGTAGGAAACAACATGCTCGCATCCGAGACCTTGCACTTGACCTCACTAGCCAGATTAGAGGTTAGTGTCCGTAGTATTCAAGAGGAACTCTTAGTCTGAGTCACAGAGACTAATCCCTTCAAGAATTTCAGTCTGAGACACCTTGTACTGATCTTCACATCTAGTGATGGTATGTGCAGCTAAGATAAGAGATGACCTAGTAAATTCACAGCGTCAGTGTGACACTTCCAAACTCCTTGAGGCAGAACACTCGGTATTAGCCAAAAGGTCAGGTAGACACAGCAACCGGTAGTATTTTTTCTCGATTTCACTTATTCGGACGAGCACTCACCGGGTGTCTGAAAGTTGAGGCGGCGAAGCTCAACGGGGTCAGTGGGGTGATGCAAGGGCATCTCCTTGCTGTTGGGGAGACTACCTTTCCTGGCTTCTGATTCAGCCCTTTTCCTGCAGCGGGGAACAGTTTATTTTTATTCAGGCAAAGAATATTTGGTAAAAAAAGCCGAGGGTTGACCATTTTTGCAATGCAACTGTGGAGCAGGACTTTGATTCAGCTCTGTGCTTGTGTCATTGGTTTATTTCTTTTGAAAGGGCAAGCGAGTTTTTGCTTCTCTGGCTCTCTTACCTGTCGGGTTTGCTGTTCCATTGGTCAGCAAGAAAAGAAATATCGAAACAAACATGAGCTGGTAAGAGTTTTGGCTCCATAAAGTGAGATACACAGGAATAAATAGTGAGAGCAATCATATCGAAGTCTTGTTTTTTTTTTTGTGTGTGTGAGGACTCGCTTGAGAGCTGTTGCTTGGTTCTGCAGCCGCGGGCTCCATTTCAAACAACACGGAGAGCGCCAGGTGCAAGCAAGATTTAAACATTCGAGCGTTTTCAGCTGATTGCTTCTTGTTGGAGCATAAAAGTCATCTCCTGCCTTCTAATTACTCTTTGTCTTTTCCTGCAACCTTATTGATTCATCAGGATGGGCAACATGTATTCAGATTTGCCAGTTTTTTTGGTACGGGACTTACTAGAAATAGAGACTTGGTCACATGATGTGAGTCAAACTTGTTAATTTTCAGACATTCTTAGCTAAAACCTATGAAAGACCCGAGTTAATTTTAACTTGCTGGTTTATATTTGAAAATGGGAATTTCACCTGGCAACCCACCTTTTCAATCATGTGTGGATGAATCACCATAGATGATTGACACTGGATTTAAGGATTATGCTTTTCAGAAAATTGCAGAAAATCTGAATAACCCTCAAAGGCAGGCAAGCAACTTTATAGTTTAGCTTCCTGATTGCTGGTTGAACTTATTGAAAGGACATAGTAAGACCGAGCAAGATCGTACGATGAGACATGACAACCCAATTAACGACTTGACGTTTAGTTATGACTCGACATACTTTCTTTGAAAACATTGACGCTGCTATCGCTAGTTCGTGTCATATTGAGTGTTGTGTGGTTGTAGCGCTCACCTCTTGTACAGCAGAATGGCGATGACGATGCATATGATGAAGACAACGGCGAGCACCGGGCCCACCACCCAGATGAGACCCTCCTCCTCGTCGATGATCGGCTGGGGGTCGATGTCGGCCGAAACCACCGGGTCGGAGTATGGGCTTGTGGCGTACATGATCTAAAACGATGGACATTGTACAACTTATTTAGAAGAAACTGAATATGTTTTTAGGTTTGGGCCACATGAAATCTACTAAGCTACAAGTGACCGAGCAAAATTAGCAAAAATGACGTTCATGGAACATTGCTAACCAAAACAGTAGTCACTCTGAAACCTTCAGTGGTGCTAATGAGCAATTTAATTGATGATCTCGGGCTAAGAAGTTTTCTTTAACGCTATTAACTTTTCTGGTTGACTTGAACGGTAGTCGCTTCGCAATGTTGTGCGGCGGGACTTTTCATCAATCCCGAACATTTATAATCTGCAATAACAGAAGCGGCACAATTATTCCCATGCAAATTTTCCAAAGATGACCCTCCGCTATTTGATTGAGCTATTTCATACTCCAGCAGAAGATAAAGAAAAAAAATTGTCCTTTCGGAAGAAACTACACGCATAAGAGAGTAAATTGGAGATCTTTCTGGGTGAGTCATTATCATTTTACCTGCATTCAAGGTGAGCGAAAAAGTGTAAGAGGCAGGAAGTATACACACCCCTCAAGCTCATCCCATCCATCATCTTGCCTACTTAATCATGCCGCTTTTCTTGTGCTTTCATTTATACACACGCGGGGGCATACACACACACACTTAGGCTGCAGCTGAAGAGATAAGGCAGACGGGACGTAATTAAAGAGACGCCCCGTTATCGAGGTGGTCTTGTAATCAGCTCTGGTCTTACGGGGGCTTCTCGCCCTCGGGCTTCTCAAGTTTTGCAAATCTTAGAAGGGCTCAAATTAACACGTTTAACCGGGAGCAAATGGCTGCCCACTTTATACGTCTATTGACAGCGCGGGGAAAATTAAGACCACCTGGTCGGTCCATCACGTTGAAATAGTAATGCTCGTAGATATCGAGAACAGTGGCTTCGGGTCACCTGTGACCCTAACGAGGATAAGCGTTAAAAAAACCAAACCAGCTTCACGGCAAAGTATAAGAATTGTTCTAATTGGTCACTTGTTGCTAGGCAGATTTCACCATTCACTGCGGTCTTTGTGGATTGTCGCACCGGCTCTGTATTCAAACATAAACAGATAACGCCTCACGTTGTCGGATATCTCCAAAGCGGCGAGCACAAAGAAGATGTACTCCTGTCCGTTTTGCAGTTGCTTGTTTTCAAAGTCGCCGTAAAACTTTCCATCGCCCAGCGTGAAGTCTTTGGGTAGGTCTCGGAAGTAGGCGGCGATGTACGCCTTGGGCTCCGCCTGCCTGCGGAGTCGGAGGCCTCTGCTCGTGCGGTTTATCTCCTTCAGCAGCTACAGTGTGTGCGGGAGCAAGAGAGGCACATGATAAGATGGGGGGGGGGGGGGGGGGGGGCGTACAGCAGCAAACACATGAAAACCACAACAAACCGTATCTGCCTGTCAAGATTTCATTTTATTTTTCTTTCTTGTGCACAAGCTGAAAACGCCGATAGCGGAAGGCAGAGCATTGACAGATCTGACTTATCTCCTCTTTTGCTAGCAAAGACAAGCAGTTGAAACAGTGTTACGGCATCACCAGTGACGACGTCAATTCAAACTGCAATTATGCCTCGCCATTATTAAACCCTCCGTTATGTAAAATGGAGATGAAATGCTTGACTTATCTGCGCTATTTGAGTTTAATTGAGGTGAAATAAATGACATGAAAATCAAAAGTAAATACATTTTGCAAGAAAAGAGTGTAGAAATTATACATTCATTCCTTGCGGTGTCAATAGATTTAATATTTTAGGTACTATGTGTAAGTGAAGTTAGTAACCCTAAAGCAAGTATTTGCAAATTTAAAAATATATAGCAAAGAAAAGAAAAAGGAGCCATTTAAAAAAATATATTTTATACAAAACATTATTTTACATAAAAAAGTTTTATCTACAGTAGATTCAATTTGACCAGCATGCAATGCATTCAATTGAAAATAATTTTGTCACAAAAAGTTCATTATTGATTATTATTGATTATTTCCAATCCCAATCTACATTGTCACAAGGGAATTAATAAAAGTAATTTACAAAATATTTGAATAAACATGGCATCTACTCTGTTTGGCTTTTCCCAAATATTTGGCCGTATATATTTTTTCAACAAATTAATTTTATGCATCAAAATCGCACTGAACTAAAATCCATTATTTGGCATGAGAATGCTAATTATGCTAATCACTCCCGTCAAGTCATCCTAGATGTAGATTCACATCTGTGACTCGGGTGCACGGATCATCAGCGTGCACGTGCGCCAACAATGGATGCGCCTGTCATTCACATTAAACTGTTTGTGTGTGCGTCTTTTGCTCTGTTTTGGCTGCGGGGCTGTTGGTGCCGCCCGATAATGTCTTCAATCATCTCCGCTGTCAACAGCGACGGAATCTAGTTGCCCTTGGGAAAAGTTGTGAAAAGGTGAGTGCCAGTATTGACAAACAAATAAATTCTGACAGCGCGGCGACTTTTTTTGGGCAATCGGTCAAGGCTCCAGACACGGGGCCCCGAGGCTCGAGCTGTAAAAGCCAATGCCAGATGGAATGGGGTGCGCGCTCGCTTTCAGCCATCCCTCCGTATGATATATCCTCGTGCCGCAGTGAAAATATGAGGCACGGCTTCGGAATCTTGTAGCAAAGCTCTTGAAATGGGCTAAATATAAAAGTCAGTGAGTGTGTTGCAAGTCCATAGCCTTGCCTCGGGATTGGAAACTCGCCGGCGACTCTTCATGTAATTGCAACGGCCGCATAGAGGACGAGGACTTGAACGTGCACTTGAACGGCTACTTCACGTCCTCATTTGCATGTGAAGGCTTTTGAAGAGAAATGTGTGCGTCAGTGGCCTGCCTACCTCCTCCAAATTCATCTCGTCTGGATTGTCCCAGGGTTTGAGGAACTTGCCGCTACGTTGCTTCTTCAGGGGCACCACCACGATGTAATACGCCCTGGAAAGGGCAAGATGTCTGGTTCAGATCAGGAAAAGTAATAAAATATAAAAAATAAATAAAAAAATATTTACTAAAATGCCCTGGAAAGAGCAAGACGTCTGGTTCAGATCAGGAAAAGTAATAAAATATAACAATTAAATTAAATAAAAAAGTATTTACTAATACGCCCTGGAAAGAGCAAGATATCTGATTTAGATCAGGAAAAGTTAAATAAAAAAAATAAATAAAAAAAACGAATTAAATCTAACTGCACTGGGGGGAAAAGTAAAATAATTTTTTTAAAACTATTATATCCTCGGTGCTTCAAGCCCCCCACCACTAAATGTCAGCAGCAAACCTCACAACATTTAATCACAATCAATTCCTTTTGGTTTTCCTTGAGGTGAAAAGTGAATGGCGCACATGTGGCACACCTGTCATTAGGCAGCCCATTCGTCTTTGCAGCACTAAAAAAACATACAGGAAATTCGTACTTCCTAGTGGCAACGACTTACCGGACTTTTTCAGATGTCTGCACCGAAGGGAGCTCCACTGTCACCATGCCGTCCGAGTTGGTCTTGCCGATCAGGTAGGGTTTGGTGCGGAGGATGTCTGGTGCAGTCATGGTGGCCACGCGGTGCTGAAGACCGCCGGCACTGTTGCCGCGGTTGGTCAACAAGAAGGAGTACTGCGTCTCCGGCTGAAGCCCCGTGATCAGCTTCTGGGTCAGCTTGCCGTCCACCTCTACGCTTTGTCCGTCGTCATACAGGATCTGGATGCAAAACCAGGTGATCTTACTCTTTGAAAACGCACTCTGAATTCTTTACCAGGAACCCTTGCGGGATGTATTTTACGATAGTATTTATCTTTCAAGTTCTTCCAGTCTTTAGGTTGGAACAGTAGGCTTGTTCATTACTACCGCAGAACTGTCCCCTTGGGTCGCACTATAAGGCGCACCGGATTATAAGGCTCACCTTCAATGAATGGCCCATTTTAAAACTTTGTCCATATATAAGGCGCACCGGATTATAAGGCGCACCTTCAATGAATGGCCCATTTTAAAACTTTGTCCATATTTAAGTCCATATATTTGGACACGCCTGCCGTAGTGGCTCAATATTGGTCCATATATAAGGCGCACCTGATTATAAGGCGCACTGTCAGCTTTTGAGAAAATTTGAGCTTTTTAGGTGCGCCTTATAGTGCGGAAAATACGGTACATCCATGGGCTTTACTGAAACACATAACTCACCGTGAAAGGCTGAGCGGCGTTGTAGGTGTCAGGGATCTCCCACGTCAGCAGCACGGATGTTTTCATGGCAGCTCTCACATGGAAATTTTTTGCAAACACTGCTAAAAGAAAGGGGGGGAGCTGATTTAGACACGAGACACCCTCTTGTTGCTTACCGCCATGCTAAGACTTACCTTCCGAACACCCCCAAAAGCGGACTACTGTACCCTGAACACTGTCCTCTTACCTTAACACCGACTTTTACATGTAATGACTGACTTTTAAGACACAAACACATGGGAGGTAATAAATAGCTCGAAGGGTATGACGACTACTTCTTAATACCTTCTTGTGGTTACGCTCTGCCTTGTGGAGCTTGTTGTTAGCTGCATAGGGGAAATAGCAAGCAAGAGCAAAGATGGCTGAGGGACTGGTCATACCTTGATCCAAAGGCTGTGTCCTGATTTGGACACTTGGGCTATAGGGACCAGAACCCTTGCTGGTGAAGGCACACATTTTAATATCGTAAGTGGTATCTGCCTTAAGGCCGTCCAAGACCACTGTGGATTCAGGGGCGGTGATGAAGAGTTCTGAGGGACTGCGCGGGCTGTTGATGTCCTTGTACTGCAGCGCGTACTTGATGATTTGGCCGTTTCGCTCGGCCAGCAGCACCTCTTGCCAGCTGACCTGAATAGTGGATGTGGTAGCGGCGTCGGCCGTGATCCACTGGGGGTAGCCGCTCGGCACGTCCTCGTTAGTGGTCACTTCCTTGACCGTTTCTTCGCCAAAGCCCACCTTATTGCGTGCCGAAAGCCGGAACGTGTACGAGGCGCCTTTATGGATTTCTCTGGTGGTGTAGTGGTTATCCCGCTCGGGGAACTCGATGACTGTCAACGGTTCCTGGTCTTTGCGGCCGAAGCGGAGGCGGTAACCTTGCAGAGGTCCGTGGGTGACCGCTGGGGGATGCCACTGGAGGAGAGCCGTGCCCATGTTGGTGGGACTGACCATTAGCCGAGGTTTATCAGGAACTATGGTGATCAGTAGAGAGAAGAGCAATATTACATGCTTACAGCTCATTCGGAATGGCAATAACTTACAAACGTACCCTAGCACAACAAAGAAATCAGGTTGATCGATCATGATACCAAACACTATGGGCGGAACGGTCGATTATTGTAAAGTGACTTTCTGGCATACCTTCACAAGAATGACCAAACGTACCTGCGCCAGTGGTCGTAACCAGTTTGGGCTTGCTGCGTGCACCGTCGCCCTTTGTGGTATAGGCCCCCACGGTAACAGAATACGTGGTCTCGGCCAGCAGCTCTGAGATGATCATTTCCTGTTGAGACGAGAGACTTCAATGAGGTGCAGGCAATCCGTGGGTATTTATGTACGCAGAACAGGCACATTCTCGCAAGCTGGGGGCATGCTTCATTGGACAAGGATAGGGATGGTTGGGTCTTAACATTACAGCTGGGTATTGATAAACTGTACAAAAGTCACATGCCATTCATGCTGAGGACGACAGTGAGGGGTGGGGGGGACAAAACCCAAATCTGGTTGCACTACTCACATGATCGGTTGAATCATCATATTCCCACTGATTAGGTTTAGGGAAAGAGACAACACATAAAGCCAATAATCATTACTGTTGTCAGCTACGTCATATGATTTGTAATTGGTGTTTTTCCCATTTGGTGACTGTAACAAAGGTCTAGCAAAGAATATTTGGTTTGATGTAGGAGGATGTGGGTACCTGGGCATCATCAATCAGGATATCCTTGATGGCGGGCTGTCCTGTGGGCTCCCCATTAAGCATCCTGACATAGTGCACCTGGTAACCTCGGATCTGCCCATGTTGCTTGGTGGGCATCGGCGAGCGCCAGATGACTTTAATTGACGACGAGTTGACAGCTTCCACCTCGACTTTACGAGGTGGCCCGCTAGGAACTGGGGGGACATCATGGGATAGAATGAGGGGAAAAAAAAGGTCAACATAACAGTCAACCCCTTCGCTCGCGGTTTAGAATCTTCTTCCGTTGTGCAAAATAGTGACCCACGCAAAAAAAAAAAATATTGAAAATCACAAAATTGCAGCGATAATATTTCAACAATGGTAAAAGGGGTAGCAAAAATAGGTCTGGCGACTGACCTAATTGTAAAACATTAAAAATGGGTAGAGTGGGAAAAACATGTGGAGCCAAAAGAGTGGCTTCAAGCGGATCAAAGCTTGAAGCGCAACAAGAATTTTTGGCTATGAAGCAAGCAAAAACTGTATGATAATAAAAAATGATTCTAACACATCACAGCTGAAAAACAGTAAAAAAAGGTTTTCTGTAAAAAAAATTAAAAAGAACAAAAAAAAAATCCCACTTTCCAATCTTCCAAAAAAAAAGGAAGTCAATGTACCATGTGTTGAAATTGAGCCAAAAATGTTGGCCAAAAAGTCGATCAATAGTCCAAAGAGTCTTGTTAGAAGCAGGCGGAAGGGATTATTAGTAACTGTTGTCATGGCGAGGCTTTGGAACTGAGGAACACATACCGTCCTCCTCTGTGCGGACCAGTTGCGGCGTACTTTGCGGCCCGGCTCCGACGTCCGTGTGAGCAGTGACTGTCACGTGGTATTCTGTCCATTTTTCCAAGTGTTCCAAAAGGTACTGCGAGCTCTCCGGGGGGATGTCCAGAATCCGTTTCGTGGAGGTGTCCTCCACTTCGATGGCGGCGTATTCGATGCTGTATCGGGTTATGATCCCGTTCTGCGATTCCATCGGGGGTTCCCGCCAACTTACCAGGATGCTCGTGGAAGTGGGACTAGAGCACCTGACCTCCGTGGGCGGGCCAGAGGGTTCTGCTTGGTGTGGTTTAAACCCAGTTGTTGTTTGGCGAGGCCATTGTTTGTTTTCATTTTGGGTTTTTGATTGTGGTGGTGATTGTAGAAATATCCAATGGAGGGAAAATAAAAAGGAAAATAAAGGAAAATGAGGACAAAGCACAATGAAAGATGGAAGTGAACCAAAAAAATGTAACACAAAACTGATGATGAATGGAAGGGTGTCGGTTGGAAAGAGGACAGCTGTGCCTTGTGTAAGTTACCTACGTACGTTAACATCACCTAACCCATAACTGTTTGACAATCGACTATGATCTTCTTGGTCAATGCAAATTTGGCAAGCAGTTACCATCAATCCAAAAACATAAAGGTTGATGCGTTCAATGGGTTTGTAAAGGAGAAAACTGCATTCGTCACCAACCTTTCCGAAGCCTGTTGGTTTGTGGTAAAAGCCTGATTGTACGACAAAGAAGCTTCCCAAGGAGACATGACTGTTTAGTAGATTCTCAAACATTAGCATGCATCCGTCCGCACAATTTAGCCACGAGTGTTTAATACCTACCTGCTAGCTGCTAGCTTGTCTTTTACAGACCTCACATTTACGCCAGATAACTCCAGAAAATAAAACGTCACGTAACTATTGACACAACTTTCTGTGATGCCGTTATTTTTAGCCTTTGATTTATTTGCTGGCCTTTTTAAAGGAGGCATGTTAAGCATTTTCTTAGAATTTCAAACGTCTGTCTTAATATGTTTGGAACACACTTCTGGGGTGGGCGTGTCTCATGCAAATGAGCCACTGCTTACACCACTCCTTCTAGACCGGAAAGGGTATTGCTACCATGACGTTATGTGAAGGTCATCAACAAGGCAATAATAGTGTGCGGACACAAGGCCCAACCACATTGCTAATTTTACCAAACAGTTTTTCGGATGCTAGTCTACGTCTGCGTCTGCTATAAGGCGCACCGGACTATAAGGCGCAGCTTCAATGAATTGCCCATTTTAAAACTTTGTCCCTATATAAGGCGCACCGGACTATAAGGTGCACCATTAATGAATCATGTCCGATTTTTAATCCAAATCAAATCATTCTCCATTTTATCTTTTTTATTTTAACTTCAGACGCAACAAATTACTTTATAATCACAAAATAATGATTCATATACTTTTTGATTTATGATTCATAGTCTTCAGCGGGCCACTTATGATTGATTTCATGACAATGCTTCGGGCAGGTTTAAATTTAGTAATTTGGTCCATATATAAGGCGCACCGGACTATAAGGCGCACTGTCAGTTTTTGAGAACATTTTTGGTTTTTAGGTGCGCCTTATAGTCCGGAAAATACGGTAATCAAAATAATAATAATTATAATTGGCATGCGGGTGGTACGATCTAAAATGACCATAAGTTACGTACATCACGAAGTAGCTAAATTCATTGTCAGACATTTTGTTTTGTAAAGGAGCTCAGAAAAGATATTTAAAGAAAAAATCTATTTGAAATAACATGTCCCCCTTTAATATCCGCAGACTTGCTTCTGGGCTTCACAGAAAGCTCATCCCATTTAGTTTGTTGGCATGCAAGGTCGAGAGAAGGCTTACTAAAGGCCAAGAAGAGGCCTTTGGCTTTAAAGACGCTTGAGTGAAGCCCTCTTCAACCTCGTCTGCTCACTCCACATTATTTACAGCAAGAAAAGCCCTTCCTATGACACCGAGTTTTTAAATGCAGACTTTTTCCGACCAGCTGGTGCATTAACGCTCCTGTTTATTTTCCCTGATACGGTAATCCACTGATCACCGATTAGCGTTTTGAACAATATTAAAAACTGTCAATATTTGACCCACAACATAAAAAGGGTGTTAAGGCCAGCTGTGTTGGTATCCACTGGCCATTTTAGAGACGTCACCCGGCGGATGTGGAAGAAAACCTACGTGTTTGCGGAGTCTCTGCGGAGATCTCGCTGGTGTACGCGCCGACGCCGTGCTTGCTACGGGCCGCCAGGCGGAAGGCGTATGTGGTGAAGGGCTTCAAGTCCTTCATGAGGTAAGTGGAGGTGGGCTCGAAGCTAATTCGCCTCTGAAAAAGAGAAGGGATTGTCAAGTTGGTGAGGATTCAAGGGTCAAAGTTGAAGTGTGTTACCTCGTCTTTATCGTCCCTCTTCTTGTACAAGAGGTCGTATCCCGTGATTTGGTTCTCCTGTCCTGTCTGGACCGGCGCGACCCACGACAACAAAATGCTGGTTTCCGACTTGGCCTCGCCCTTGAAGTCCGTTGGTTGGGAAGGAACTAGGCATCAGAATGAAAAGATGTTGACATGTTGAGCCGCGGTGGATTTTAAGAGACGGCTTATGTTGTCATCCAAAATAGTCGTAGCTAGAAATTGCAGCTAATTAAGTCGGAAGATGTGTTTTCCCACAACAAGTTATTTGCATTTCTTCTTCTTGGAGTTCTCCGGATTAAATTTTGTTGACAGCCCCGACACGCAACTGGAACCGACTTTCGGAAACGTCTGTTTGCCAATGAGGAGATGAAAGCCAGCTCACCTCCCGTTTTCGCGATGATCTGAAGATCAGGAGAGAGAGGCCCGTCGCCAACCGAGGTGAAGGCCAGCACCTTGATGTAGTATGTTTTATTGGGGATGAGGCCTTGGATGGTGACAAAGTTAACCCCCCGGACGATTTGTTTCTCCCACAGGTTGACGTGCTGGTTGGAGTCCAGGGTGTAGTACACTCGGTAGCCCATAATCTGCCCGTTGGGTTCCTCCGGTTCTTCCCAGTTAATGGCGGCCGTTGTGGAACTCAGCATTTGTCCCCGAACGCGGCGCGGCGCCGTACTGGGCGCCTGCTCGGCCGTTTTGGCCTCCACACTTTCGCTGGGCGGGCCCCTGCCGATGTTGTTGACGGCCACCACACGGAACTCGTAGTCCGAGTAGGGGCTGAGGCCGCCCACGCTGTAGCGCGTTGTCGCCACACTGTCAATCTCCTTGTACGAGTCCTCAGAGTACTTGGATTTGTGCTGGACTATGTAGTGCGACACCGGTTCAGGATTTCCCGAATCCCAAGTCAGGGTGATGCTGGTGGCGGTACGCTCGGTGACCACCGGGACGCCAGGAGTCCTTGGCAATGCTGCAAAATTACAATATTGATCATTTCTGGAATATGTAAAAATCTGCGACACCGATTTGTCAAATGGTCGCAACTTCTGGCAAGGAAGAATTAATTATTCGGTCAGGCTTTTTTTTTTTTCTTCATTAAGTATCGGTGGCTGGTATTGGAATACTTCACGACTCGGCCTCATACACTAACCCTAACCCACGTTATTGAGTTTTAGTGAGTTGTTTTGTTGTGAGAAGACAAAAAGTTAAGCCTGTCCTTCCCGAAACATATCGAGAAATCTTATCTTCTTCCGGATGGTCAAGATTTTCCTCTGTCAAGAAACATAAATGCTACTTCTTAAATGTTCATGACTTCATTTACTGTACATGAACTCATTTTTACTGCATTTTTTTTTCCAAATTAACCACAAAGCTAGTAAACTAAAAAAACATTTGCTATAAACTGCAAATATTGGTGATATAGTGCAGATTTTCTTGACAGACAAGCAGATACTTGCTACAAAACACCGTGATATACAGCCGGGCGGGCCGCGGTAGACGAACCGCTACATAACGAGGAAATATTGTTTACACGGCCAGCCCAGCGCGGCCGCTTGTGCATACGAAGCTTCACGTTGTTCATCTCCGACACCAAGCTGCTTATCACTTGAATAATTTAGCGGCGGAATTTATGGCTTTAATTCCTCACGCGGCGGAATATACCAGCAATAGATTGTCTTTATACGCCGTCTGAACTATGCTACAGGGGGCCCTCGCTGTCAGGCTGTTATATTGTGACTAATATCTCTGTTATGTCTCGAGAACAAGGAAAGCGTGTCCCTCGTGTGCATGAGGCGGCGCACGCTCGCCATATTGTCCTCGTGTTCATGCCGCACCGATATGATTACGATCAGATAACAAGTGGCGGGCCTCCAGAGGACGCCAAACACTCAGGCCTTCTTCTTGTGTTGGCTTCCAGCTGTGAGATAAGTCCCAAACTCTTATTTCATCACTTTGACTGACTAGTGGTATATTTCTATTCATTGCTATCTTTAACACTGACACCACTTTGTGATAAGAAAATAATATAAATATTAATGATGGTAATAATAATAGTTTGTGGTGTAAGTCCCAAGTATGAGTGATGTTATCGTTATAAGTGGTCGCAGCAGGTGGCGGTAGTATGCAGTAGTATTTATTATTTATAGTTTTCGTTGATCTTTTTTTTAATAGCTAGAATTAGATCTAATTTGAGTTTTTATGAAAAGCTGTTGCTGTGGCAACGCTCTGTTCTTCAAGAAAGCAAAAAAAAAAGTCGAAATATGCGCAAAAGGTTTTTGGCAAACACATCAGGCGTGACATCAGCATTTGATTGGTGTTTTTTAAAAATGGGCTCAGCAGCGCACCCTACATAAAACATTTTAACAAAGCAGCCCCAGTTGTTTGTTCCACTTTCAAAATTTGTTGGTATATCTTACAGCTCAAGACCTACCAAAAAAGCTAAAAAGTATCCATATGCTAAATTTTTCCATCATTTTTAATTTTCTTGAACATTTGGCAGGTATGGGTAGTAGTGTTATTATTACTAGTTGCAGGTGGTGGTGACAATAACAAGGACGGGTACCTTTGACGGTGATCTGCGCCACAGCCTCAATGACACCCAATGTGGACATGGCCACGCATGTGTAGTTGGCCGACTGACGCACGTCGGTTAGTTCCAGCACGTTGCGCCCGATGGGCATGTCGTCCTCGGGCGTCAGGTCCTCGGCGCCCAGCATCCACTTGACGTACGGCATGGGCGAACCCACCGCCACGCACGTGATGTTCACGCTGCCGCCCGGCATGATCTCGTTGTCCGTGGGCGGGATGGAGAAGCGCGGCGGCACCCGGCGCACTGCCACGGGACAAAAAGACAAAGAGCCCGTTGAAATGATGCCCGCGGGAGAGCAGCGGTAGGATTTACCCACGTTGGACGCGTTGTGATTGATGAGCGATCGACACGAGGCCATGGTGCAGCGCGGCATGCAAGGCGCACTGTACACGGCTACACGCACAACAACTTTGATGGGATTATCATCATCAGGATCATGACAACAATAATAATGATAATAGTAACAACAACAACACAAGGGCATTTCTTTTTATAAATAAACACTGGTCAACAAATATTTACAAAATTTTTAAATCAGAGATGGCTGTAAACTTAAGTAGATGATTTTTTGTGCTGATTCAAATTTTTTCTGTAGCACATCAGCTCTTCAAAATATTGATATTAATAATTATAATAATATAAAAATAAAGTATATTTTGGTAATATTTATGAATGGAATGTTTGGGGTGATTTTTTTTGTTTTTTTCCCCCGAAACGTCATTGCTGTCAACTACAACACAGTAAGATTTGTACTGCACAAGCTTTTATAAATAATATTTTAAAACGAAGAAAACATGAAAGTATCTAAAAAATTTGATGTGCTGGAAAAAAGTAGACATTTTAGAAATCAGCATCAAAAAGACACAAAATCATCCCTGATTAAAACGTTGCTGTTGACTAGTGTAATTGATTTATATTTAACGACGAAATACATTATTTATAATGTACAATATACTTGCATAATGTACAATATAATATAGCAATATAAATATATAATAAGTGTGTTGAGTCCTGCTACTAATAACTCTTGAGCAACATAATGATGAAATATATAATTATATCAATAAACACACAAAGTTGCATCAAGTAGTTGGTACTTATGAAGTAAATGAATAAAAATAAAAATTAAACTATACATTATAAAAAAAATTTCAATGTATACTTTAGTCAACTATTCAGTCTAAATTTATTGACATTAAATAAATGATACGTTTACACTTTCATTCTATTACTCACGACAAAACAACACCAAAAAAAGGCCGAACTCGAGAAACAAAAACTTGGTCACGCAAAAATAAATACCGACTGCACAAAGAAAAAACAGTGTTGCTGCTCCTCCTGTGCAAATAGCCGCTTTTCATCTTCGGCCATCACTTCCTGCGCTGAACGGCAAACCGAGCAGCTCGGTCTGCTCGTTCATTATTAAATACTCTGGATTTAATTAATATCCAATTGGATGGCGTGCACGCGCTTCCCCACAGACATAATATTATCCCGCTCATTTGAATATCATTACATTTGTGAGGGCTCATCGTAATAAGCCGCTATTCTTTCAAGGAGCCTCCCTTCAATCTCTTGGGGGCGAGGTTGCTTTCACAGCTTACCACTCGCACTTAGTGCCAATTACAATCAAGTACACATTCGTCATTAACGTCATTCAGGAAGCTTCCGTCGGTTCCGCTCAAGACGCCGCATTTCTCGGGATTTCCGGAGGCCAAGCAGGAACACTGACAACATGCAAATGAGATGCAAATGATGCTCCTGCGTGAACCAATAATGACGACTGGGTGACAAGTGAAACAATAACAACAATCGCACTTGAACATTTTTCTGAATGAAGAATGCGTTGCTGTATTTGGAGAGAAAGAAAACACACTAACCTTCTCGCAGCTCTGAAGGGGAGATGGAGGATTTTTTTTGGAGGTACAAAAAAAAATGAACACAAAGAATAAAGGAGAAAAACAAGGGGAGAGTAAACAGGCGTCCAGATTAATCAACTCAAAAGGACTTTGCCGTCTACACCCTGCTTGAAAAGCTTAAATCACTGACATTAAAGATTACTTGAATACGACACAGTCAAGTCTGAGTCAGAACAACACACATTAGACAAAAGTATTGAGACAATCCTTTTGAAAATCAATATGCGCTTCAATTATATATATATTATTTTTTTAAATTTATTTAAAAGACAATCGGATTGTTTTTTTTTTTTTTATCGGCGAGCTTCATCTTATAAATTAAGGCACATATGCAGCCAGGCTAATTCAAATGTATGTAAAATGACAAGAAAAATGTTATTGCATCATACCCTCTCAAACTAAACCGTACCATATGGAATCGAATCGTACTCCCACAGCGTCAAACCCAATCAAATGGTTCCACACGAAACGTCTTGGATCATTTCGCACCCACGAATCGAAAACCGTACTGAATTGTCTTGCTTACACACGTATATATTTATACTGCTTAAATATTAAAAGTATTTTTTTGAATATGCCTCTGACATACAGTGTAGATTAGTTGGAAATGTGAGATAATGGTAAATTCCTTGATGTTCTCTCAATGCTGCTCAACGGGGAGGATTAGAGAGGGGAAAAAAGTCAGATAAAAACACCAAGCAATCCTCGCCAACTGGGCCGGGAAACGGGAAGGGCCGGAAAAAGGTGCATACTCTATAGGTTCACACATCAGTGCGGGTAAAAGTGCCAGAAAATAAATTGAAGAACTACTTACAACATAGAATGCGGCCTTCGGAGGATTTATCTAGCAAAAACTTTCAGCGCTCTTTTCGTACCTCGGACATAAAGGTTGGCCGGCGCCGAGTAGCGCGTCCCATCGTTGTTGGTGGCCACACACTCATATTTTCCCTGGTCCGACTCCTCACTCTGCTCAATCTGCAGGGCTCCTATTAGGGAATCACAGACAGGGCAGGAAAAGAGAATTAAAATGTGGCAAAAAAAACACAAAGAGGTATTCTTTATATATATTTTTTTTTTACTTTTTTAGCAGCTCTCTATAATAACTAAATATGAAGGAATTGTTTCCAGAATCATTTGTTTGATCCACTAAGTTGGCCTACAGCCGAGTAGCTGCGCGTGGTCATCATGCAAGACTTGAGAAGATGTACACAGTGGAACCTCCAAAGTCCAACGCCATCTCGTTATGCCTTCTCCATCGTTCAATAATAATAATGATTTTTATTCCTAATTTTATTCCGACCCGAATTTTCCACTCTTAAGGGCAGTCGTTTTGTAAACTTTGGCCCCAGGGCCATTTGTGGCCCGCTGTCTATATTTAAGTGGTCTACAGCAAGTACAAAAAAAATGTGTATCTAATAAATGTCTTTTATATAATGCAGAGCTTTTCCAAATATTTAAAATAATTTAGTTATTCAAGTAACATTTGTCCTCATAACTGTGTGTAGCATGAAGTTAATTCATTTTTACAATATAAATCCACTTTCTGCTCTCTGTCAACGTTGGAGACATTGATTCTCAAGCTTTAAAAATGGTCATCTAAAAACAGATTGCTTCTGTTTTGGTTCTGAATGGAGGGATAGGATTCAATGCAGGGGCGGATCATTTCTGGTGGGTTACAGGGTCTCGGACCACCCCAAAATTGAGTAAAACTTTGTCTTGTAGACAGTTAGGTGGCAGTTAAAAATAAAAAACAAACACTAATATATAAACAACATACTGTTGATTTTGGTCTGCTTGATAAAATAAAGTAAAACAATTTTAAAGTGGTCCTTGCATCCTTCGATTTTTGGCCCTCCGAGGAAAAACGTTTGCCTGCTTTAAGGCATTTGACTTTGGAGGTAGACTACAACTAACCTTTGAAAAATTTACAAAATTATACAGAATTCAAAAATAATGAGTTTGAAAAGACACTCATCCTAATGCCAATGTAGATAAGTAAGTAAGTTTTATATACAACATGTAAGTTGACTGGTCAATATGGGGGATGAGTGGTACTGCTTTAGGGAGACATGGATCAAACAAAAGAGGTTTACAGTAGAAGAAAGCAGCAGAACAAGAAAGGACAATTGAAAGAAAGGAATTTTCGGAATGAATTTTTTTTCCCAGCATATTCAATCACAAATCGCGTACCATCTATTTTTTTTTTCCATTTTGGAAAAAAGGCAGCATTTTGCAAAAACAAAAAATAAAATTGCTGCTCATAAATGAGGAAAAAGAGCAATTGCAGGAGAATGCGAGGCAAATCCAACACATAACCCTCTGGAACAAATTTTTTTTTTTTTTTTTGACATGCAAATCTTGGCAAGAAATGTATGTCAGCGCAACTTACAACCTTGCGACAACCCCTAGCTGAAAAATAAAATACAAGTGTATTAGAGGACAAAATTCAAAATGCGGGCCCCTGAGTCAACAAGAACCAACCACTGCTTTTTTTTTTTTTTTTTTTTGGAGTTTTAAAAGACACCAATAAAAATCCACAATGGGATCAGCAGTGTGGTGTCACATTGACCAGACAAAAACAAACTGCTGCGGCTCCCCGGGTCAACATGGGCAAAAATTGAGCCAATGCATCCGCTTCCCTCCGTCCGACTCTACTGTTTTTCCCAAAGCCTGAAGACAAAAAAATAAAAAAAAGTCAAAAGCTCCAAAGAGGCAAGAAAAGTCAGAAAAATAGGTGTGAAAGAGGTAAAAAAGCACCGTAGAAACTTTATCAAAAAAGTGGTTGTTTGGGCTTTTTTGTAGAGGTACAGGAGAGGAGAGCAAGTAGAAGAAATGGGAAAAAATAGAATTTGGGGGGCGGGGAGGGGCGTTGACTCCACAGCAAGAACAGCTAAGGGGGGGAAAAATGCTTGGTTGTTTTAGTTGGACAAAAAGAGGGACGCATGATTTGCTATATGGCAAACAAAAATGGAAAGAGTTTGACAAAAATTAATTGTCATTGGATATGCTTTTTGTTGTTGTTGGAGCCGAGGCAAGCATATCACAACTGGGCTGGTGAAAGCGGAACTTAACGTGTGTGTAGGGGGGGGGGGACATAGATGGAGTCGAGTCAACAAAACAGGACAACTCAGAAAAAGTGGAAATGCCATGGCGACCGAGAAACAGGACAAACATGGAGAGTGATTGTGTCGCGTGGACGGCAGTGACAGCAAGAATGAACTTTGGATTGTTTTTCATTCTGCGAGCGTCAGTTCAGCACGCTTACCTCTTATTGGCGTACCACCTGGGTGGATAATATGAATGCAAATAAGATTAGAAAGAAGAAGCATTAGTACGTGTGTAGATAGAGGTGGGAGGGGGGTGGGGGGAAGGGAAGGGGGGTTTGGAAGAAGAAAATTTTCAACAGCAAATAGAAGATACTGGAGGAGAGAGACAGGAGAGAGAAAGCCAGAGAATAAGAACGTTCTGTGCAGGAGTCAGCATTGCGAAATCACAGGAACTTTTTCACATGGAGGAGTTTCTGAAGACCGTCTAGTGAAGGGAAAAACTCTGGAGGCCTTGTGTGCTTGCTGTCCCATTGTGCCTTTTGGATTTTTTACCATTAAAATAAAAGTGTCAGCTCAGTGAAAGCGTGTGTGAGATGTGAGCATGTGAGTGTCGCTCTCTACCGGTGATTGTTGTAAGCCTAAAGTCATCTGTTAGTAAAATACATGCCATGCATTTTTAATCATTGTTGGAAACATGAGAATTAGTGGGAGAGGTGATGTGCGCTTTAGAGCTAAGCACTTACCAAAGGATTCTGTAGATTAAAAAAAAAAAAACATATAGAGAGAAGAAAGACATAAGCGTAAGAATATGATTATATTCTTAAGTCGTTGCTTGACAAAAGGCGTCGTTAAATGAAAATCATCATCATCATGGCGCAAAGTTAGTTTTCTTGGAAACAAAAAAAAAAAAAAAAAGACAAGGTGGTCAAAGACACGTCGTAAAGCTGCGGAACATAAGTTGCTTTGGGGGTTTGGATACACTGTCAGAAATAGGGGTACTTTAGCTAGTTGGTGGGTTTGTGGAAGTACGGGTACCATCGGAATGGAATGATGTCATAAGAGCTTAATGGCTATAAAGCTACCATGGGGAGTTAACGGATCTGCAAACTACGATAGAGAAGTTGATAGGAATGGCTAACAGGATGTTAATCGTTTTCTAGGAAAAGGCATGAAGTCAATAAAAGCCAAACAATTCTATTCAATGCAGCCTAAAAAGCGTTATCCCACTGAGTAACGAGCAATTGCGAATGTTTTCCGAAGGCAGTGAACGTTGTTTGTTCAATGTCGCAAACGTTCGCCAAAAAGTTCAACATATGTACGTTCGGCAACTTCGGTATTTTAGTGATTTTCTTGTCGCAAGGAAGTCTGGAACAAGTTTAAAATTTCCTTACCAAAATTCTGTTGAACGTTAGCGACCTTGAACGAACCCCGGCAACTATTCTCGCAACTATTCACCGCTCAGCTGGATCGGAACTTAAACAATTGTAGCCCCAAAAGGTAGAACAGGGATCGATGCTTACTCATACACCTCCAAAGAGTTACTCATCTGACTTGTGATGTAAATTTCCCAAGGCAAAAAAGGGTACAGGTACGTTCCCAAGGTGAGGATGGCATCCCAGTGACAAGTTGTTGTACCCCTAAAGATGATTTTTTCTGAGAGTGTAGATTATGTCAAACTACAACAAAAAACACATAGCTGCTATATAGACCGTTATTCTTCAAATCAGATTCCAATAAAGGTCCATATACCACAGACAAACAAACAAAAACCATCCTAGAACTTCCTCAACACGATTTTGTGTTTATTATCAACTTAAAACCAAAAGAATGGACTCACAGAAACAAAAGACCGACACAGCCGAAAAGAAAACCCAAAATTGGTTATAGCCAACACATGAGGGTCGACAAATCCCAACAGTCTAATGACAAGACCGGAAGAAAAAGTGGGACACACTGGGATACACTCAAACAGGAAATAACGGAAAATACCATCACCTACAAAAAAAATCAAATGGGAAGTTAAATTAAGAAGGACAGAGAAGACAGCAAGAACATCTTTGATGACAGAGAAGAAACCTACCTGATCGGAGCTGTTTAATGCGCCCGTTGTTGTTGGTGGTATTGACGGGGAGGAAGTCTTTAAACCAGGAGATATCCGGATCCGGGTTACCGCTGGCGGCACAGAGCATGGTGGCGGTTCGAGTTCGCTCCACCACTTTTAGTTGTGGGCCCATGTCTATGGTGGGGAAACCAGGGGGCAGCTGGTCCTCTGGGGAGAAACAATTCTCAAGTGAGACACGAATCTTGGGACTTAAACGAGGGTGCTTAACGGCATTGGACCTGTAGTGTTTTCTGTTATGGTCTATGACTGAACCCAAAATTGTGACTTTAAAGCAAACGTACGTATTGTCACACCCTGAGCCGAACCCCAGAGTTACCCAATGAACCAAAACCCTGAGAACCCCAAAGACAAGAGAGCAAAGTTGGGTATTATATCTATAGACCAAGTCTTTTAATGCAGTGGTTCCCAACCTTTTTTGCGGACCGGTTACATGTCAGACAATATTTTCACGGACCGGGCTTTATATAAATATATAAATAAATAATAAATTTAGGATAAAAACTGCATCAAAATCAAAACTGCTCCGTAGCTTTGCGGGCTAGACTGGGGAAACATGTTACGTGACCGGGACGAGCGTCTTGACCTGAATTAATTGATCGTCGATAATTTAAAAAAAAAAAAATTCTGCGCGGCCCGGTACCAAATGACCCACGGACCGGTACCAGTCCGCGGCCCGGTGGTTGGGGACCTCTGGGCACCGATTCCAACTCCAGTTGGAAGGTTCCAGTCAGTGAAATGTATTTTCATATAACAGAAATAATTTGTAAGAAGCATCCATGTTTGCTTTCTGTTATTAGACATACAAACATCACACAAAGAGCAGCTTCTCTAAAGTGCATTTTACTGGAGTGAAGGCAGAGACAAGAAAGCAAACAGCCAATTCCCCCTTAAAAAGAAGGGGGGAAAAAACGCCAAATTAGTTTCTTAATGGCGGGCACCACGGTCTCCTAATAAAGCACTTTTTGATGTTCACTTAGAACGGCAGGTGGCCATTTGCTGCCGGGCAAACCAAGGACACACTGATTCCTCAGGATTTTAGATGTTTGGTCTTTCAAGTCCATAATCCCCACACGCCAAATTATACAAGGTAAATCCAAACCCAGCTATTGTTACGTGTTTATTTTCCGAGCGAACGGCCATTATGTTGACGTTACATTCCCACCAGACGTCTAATTGCCATCTTTTTCCGAAGCATTTTTCGCCACTCTGGGAAAACGTTTCGCATCTACGTCCGCACGCCGCCAAATGACAATCATGGCCGACTTCCAACAATGCTTTTGGGTACTTGGCATCGCGAGCCAGCGTCATGGATAAATCTCAGAGAAGTAAAAACGTGTTTACGAGCAAGTGACTTCAGAGTGAACCGCAAACTTTTCCCCTAAGGAATTCTGATGTCCCTACTTAAACTATCTCAGATAATGTTTGTTGTGTATGAAAACCACACCGGATAAAATCAGACCTGTCTGCTTCAACACACATTTACTCGATTCCACAGTTAGACTAAGATGAAACCGATTTCCTGAAGCGAGCCACAAGCGGCATCGCTGTATGTCCAACGTAGTAAGAGTTGTAACAAGCCGTGAAAACTACACAGTAAAAGTCTGTTGTATCCCCGAGCAATGTGTTCACAATGTAACCTCATATGATGATTAGAAAAAAAAATATGCCCAACAACACGTCGACCGATTGATACGGAAATGAACGGACAGGTTAATCAAAACGGACGAAAAGTGATCTGGAATTCGCACTGATGAGGGACCTTTTCCAGGATTTCCCCATAAAAAGAAAATGTGCGAGGGGCCGTTCGGTGGTCCGTGTAGCTTTCATTTGTTTCCAAGCAGGAAGTTGATCGGCCTCCAAGCGAGCCAATGATGTGCTACAAATGATGATGGCCCTGGCTTTGAAAATGTCATTTAGACCACAAAATGGTGACGTCAAGCTAGGGAATGTGATGGCAAATGCAATGCGGCCAGTCTCTCTCACTTTACAAAGTTACCATGGTGATAATAAATACAGGACGGGAAATTAAACACATTCGTTGGGTGCGATTAGCCGTGTGCGCGTCACGAAAACTCCGTCAGATTTTCCTCCCCCTACAAGGCCAAGATACTGAAATGAAATCAGACTGCACTGTTCCTTTTAGCTTTGGCAAAAACTTGTGAGCCGGTAGTTAGCATTTCAAATGTAGCGCTTGAAAAGCTTCGCATTAAAGTAGCTGTTAGTCAAAGATGTAATTAACAGGGAAGCAAATCTCCCCCCCTCCCTCTTGGTGGTTCTTGCTCGCTGAGCACTGCAATCTCAAGGACAGTAAGAGAAGGGCAGCTGCTGCTTTACACATCCATACTGTATATTCAACAATAGCTCGGCACGCTAAATGAGATGGAAGCGAGAGAAATGCTGAAGTCACCTTCTATAAAAGTGCTGAGCGCTGGTGCTTGCTATGAAAAGACCCCCAATGACAATTTGCACACATTAGCCACCGCCGTCGCTATCGGGCCGCATGAGTGCCAAGTGTGAAAGGGACGTTGGCTCCAAAAGTACCTCAGCGAGCAGATTCCCGCTGATGACAGAAGGCCACTGGACATAAACTCCGAGCCATTAGAAGATTATATCGATTGATCACTCATACGCAAAGTATGGAGGTGAACTCTCGGTTTTCGTGTACGACAACGGCGGTTGTTTGGAGTACCTCCATTGCTAACGCGTGCGGGGGAGAATTACACGTTGTTAGCGGGTAGCTGGTTGAGAAACGGAATAAATCACTGTGCTTATATCGCTCCTGTTAGCTTGTTGTTGATCAGGATTCAACATTTCAGACCGTGATGTGGTTACGCTTAAGCTTGAATTCATTAGAGCTCGGCAGAGTGTAATTTATAAAATCGACACTGATGTCAGCGGGTAACAACGCAGCTTAGCTCAGGGTTGCTAGTTTTTGGAAGTAGAGGACTGGCGTCACATGACTTGGACTTGAGTCGACCAGTTGCTAATTTTCTGATTTCGGCGGGGAACATCGCAGCTTAGCCAGGTTTGCTAATTTTCAAGGCGGAGGAATCGGGTCACATGACTTAGACTTGAGTTGACGTCATTTGCTAATTTTCTGATTTTGGTGGGGAACATCGCAGCATAGCCAGGTGGCTAGTTTTCAAGGTGAAGGACTTGAGTGACATGACTTGGAGTTGACTTCAGATGCAAATTTTCTAATTTCGGCAGGTAAGGCGTTGACTTCAGTTGCTAATTTTCTAATTTCAGCGGGTAACAACGCAGCTTTGCCAGCGTTGCTAATTTTCAGAGGTGGAGGACTCGGGTCACATGACTTGGACTACAGTTGCTAATTTTCTGACTAGTGTCTCGCTTGGTAGTATAAAATGCATTCCTATGCTGCACTAGGCCAACTCCCTGGGCGCTTTTGTCGTAGGTACGTGTCTTATCGCTGACAGGTGTGTGTAAATAGCCAATCTGCAACGAAAACTAGAGTTCAGAAAGTTGAATTGTGTTTTCGTATGCTGGAAGCGCTGCATTTGAAGCTTTCGCAACTCTTTCCCGAGAAACCCCCGTCAGTCAAATTGTGACTTGAGTTCCGTGGCTGCCGCACAAGAATTGGATTGTGTTTGACCCTCTTTCTTCGCTATAGTGGAACAAGACGATTCACCCCGTGCTGGAGAGGTTACTCTTCATCGAGAATCCCCGCAGGCTTTTGAAAAGCTATATTTGTTGGAAGTATTTAAGTAGCTACAATCCCCTCAACTTGCCTCCGTCGAGGCTGTCGCAGGTCACTTGCTGGAGAAAAGCGTGTGACGAGACGCATTGTTTGCAAACTCTTTGCAGCCAAGAATGCGGGATTATGAATTCTTCCATTCTTAGACCGCTTTCTACACTGATCTGCCCTGAAGGTTATTCTTGCCCAGTTTAGGAATCAATCTGATTCTCCCTGGCCCTCCCCTGATATGATTTAAGCCTGCGCAGAAAGCAGGCCAGAAAACATTACCCGCCGAATGTGTCAGCAGCAAGCTATTTTTCGCCCCTTTCCACGCCGAAGCGTATCACTTCAAGTTGAGGGACACTGATCAAAGCGTTTTCCACGCTCAAAAATCCAAAAGGAGATAGGGAAATGTAGGCGGGTGGGAGGGAGGGGGGAGTTGCTAATCAAGTGAATCGTAGCACAGTGCTAACAAGGACGTCGTCTGGAATTGGCTCGTTTCATGGCTTGCAAATGCATTAGCTGACCTAGAATGAAATAGGAAGGCCACTTTCCGACGCTGCGGAGATAGGGGAGCTTCTCATTGTCAGTCTTTCCTCGGTTTGATAGCTGGCAAAACTGCTTTTTTTGTAAAGCCGGTCTTTAATTTTATAACGGTCTCTTCTCCCACCCAAATGCTACAGCTAGCTGTTTTACGAACAGATTAGTTTTTAGCTCGCAAAACAACTTTTTTTGTAAAGTCAGTCTTTAATTTGTGTCTTTAATGTTTTACGAACACATTAGCTGTTATAGAGTCACCATTTGTAGCCAAGTGGGGCAGTGGGAAACCAATAAAATAAAAAAAGAGATTCCCAAAATAGAAGTCTCGCTGGATCTGAAGATGAGAGGCCTCGTGTTAGCCCGTTTTCCATTAGGACTCTTTCGTGTGGGATGTTAGCAGGCATGAATGACGAGTCCCCAAGAAAGCTTTTTAACATGATCAAATATTAAAATGTCCACAGCCGGGAGATTTTTCTTCCACTCAACTCGGGTGGAGACGTTTGCCTTTTGATGTATGCAGTAGGTGCTTGTCTCCGACTGATGATCCGGAGTTGTGACCCCAAAAGATGGCAACAACATTTTTCAAATGCAAAATGGTTGCCTTGGCTCAAAAAAAGGTCAGGAAGAACCGCTGTCGATGTTTTGTTTGGGCGATTTCTATCAATCATTTGTTTCATCGTTTCAACATTATCACAAACGTTAAGATAACTAAGTGGGTGGTAGAAAGTCCCATAGTTATCCCCCCACATCCAAAATAAAAAATCATACCCGTTAAGTAAATTATCCAAGAAGCTTCTGGAACGCCCCAAGCTTGCGAGGCGTAACAGCACTTAAGCTAAGAGCGGACCTGTTCCTCCTCACACTCGATTACAGCAAATTACAATTAGCTGGCTGAGCCAAATCTGGCACATTTGCAGCAATCTTTAATCTCAACTGTTCCACCAGTTGACTCAAAGCGTTCGGAGAACTCAAGTCTTCGTCCGACCTTTCGGAACATATCGAACGGCTTATTTTTTCCCGTCCGCGGCGCAAGGTTGAATTGTCGACACACTGGCGTGCGCTTTATTAGAGCGTAGCGCTGAGCATTTTGTTCCCTCTTATTGGATTACTTAAGCGGCATCTTCCCAGAGCTGCTCCCCCGGGGGTCCTATTTGGGCTGCAGAAGCTCTTTAATCTGATTCCCGGCTGGACAACATGTGTAAGCGAGCAGCGCTGGCTTATAGCCGTACCTCGCGGCATTATTTAGTCACCGCTTCTGCTTCTTAACTTGGCAGCAGCAACGTGACAACCGTGCTGAATTTTTGCAGAGCTACCAGTGAAAAGCGCACTTGGCCGAGCTAAAAATCAACTTTGGCTCGAGAGCAAACAAATCAATCAAAAATATTGCGATGGATTTGTGAGAGATGGGGGATCCTAAGCGAAGGGCTAAAATAGGTTTGGAGTTTTTAGTATGGTTGGTTTTTATTTCATTTTGACTTTTTTTTTTATTGAGTTTGAATTCATTTTTGGAGTATTCGTATTCATTGTTTATTTCATATATGGAATATTTGTTAAGTGCAAGGTATTTAAAAAAAAATCCATAAGTATAGTTAATGAAGTTTGACTTTCCTTTTTCTGTGTGGACATGGAACAATAAGGAAATAAATAAATAAATACATTTAAAATGAAACCCGAATAATCATGTTTTGATATGAACTGACAATAACCAAAACAAAGGAGTTTTATTTTCTACAGTTTTAGTTTTTTTAACATGTGATGTAGTTTCAGTTAGTTTTTGTTTGTTTTCAGCCCATTTTTGTATTTTCTCATAAATTTAGTTTTTCAGTTTTAGTTTCATTAGTTTCCGTGAGCATGGAAGCAAGTCTCGACCAGCTTGTCTATTAAATTCATATTCCAACTAAGAGAAACTGGATAATTTGTCTTTTCGATAACAAGTGCTTTCCGTGATAAATCGACGTCCCTCCATAGGCCTTTGCGACTCCAGCAGATGATTTTCCCAGCGACTGAGAGGTCTGACATCAATCTCGCCGGCGGCCGCTCGGTCTTAAATAACTCACCATAGCTTGCAGATACTGATTGGACCGCCTTGATTTACCATGCAATATTGAAAGGGGTGTTTTGTTTTTCTTCTCCCCTTTTTGCCCAGTGAGGAGATCAATTTCCGCAGGGACAGCAGGTCCACATCTTTTTAATAAGACTAATGATTAGCTTGTTCATTTTGGATGTACGACAAGCCGAGTTTGGATCAAGATCGTTGTGGTAATTGATGAGGAATTCTTTTTAGTAACATGTAACCTAAATTAATATAGCTTTATTATCTTTTATTTATTTTTACTTACCTTTTTAGATTTGTGTCATGTATTCTTTTGCATGGGTTTAATTAATTCCTTAAAAATCCATATTTCCCGTAGTTCTTTTATTGATGATATTTTAGTTATATTTATATTTTAGTTAATTTAAAATATCGCAGTGGCTTCTGATTTTTTTATTTTTTTGGGTACTATTCATATTTTGAATGGATTTTTTTACACTGCTCTTTTTAGTTATTTTTTGTCACTTCCTTTTTAAGTAATTTTTAAAAATCACTTTTTTTTTGTAATTTTCCAATCCTATATTTATTTACAGTCTTTTCTACTTCATTTTATTTTGACTTGTTGGGTTGCTGATTCGATAGATCTTTGTTTTCGTGGCCCCACGTGGCAATGATGCAATTACACATTTGCGAGTGAAGCAAGCATGTTGTTGCATGTTATCTGACGTGAGAATGCACGGTTCTTGTTAAGTCTTTCCAGAATACAAACGAGGTTGCCTTTGCCATTCCCACTTGGTAAATAATGACAAAAGAGCGCTCATTTTCTCGGAATAATGGCCGCTCATGTAGCTGCTGCGTCCATTGTATGCAGAATGATCCACCTCCCAGTTTGTGTTTTTTTCGGTCGTCGTTACAACCCCCACACACACACATACAGGCAGCCCTCCACCTCACCCTTCACTGGCAAAATGAAATTGATGCTTTCTGTTTTCCCGTCACAGGAGAGCGCCTTCTCATTTTCCGCTCTCTCTGTCGACTTGTACACAGCAACGTAAGTTTGTTGCTATTTGTGTGTGTGTGCGTGTGTGTGTGTGCAGGCAGGAAATGGCTGTTGACAGCATAATGGGGGTATGAGGATGCAATATAAATCCTTAATCATGCCTGAATCATGAACTCCAACAACCCAATGCACACATCATCCAGAAGCGAAGCTAGCTAGCCTCAGGGGATGTTTCCTTTTGGCTGTTTCCTTTAGTTTGCATGAAGATACACACAGTTCTTTTTATTTATTTTTCAGATTCTTGTCATTTTTATTCCTCTTGAGGCATTGCTAGTCGTTCTTAAAAGTGATTTCTGATTGAATTGTAGCATCATTTGCCAATGCCGGTACATCGACTGCATTACCAGAAAATATGTCGGTAACCTTTTCTGTGTAATCTGTATTTTATTCAAATATTTGCGTTCATGTGCACGGAGACGACAAAGGATTTCTCCAGTGTTCGCTCTCGTACGTGCTACAATGATGGGAAAATGAAAATGGCAATAAAGATGCTAATGCTAGTAGAGTAGCTTCGGTGTGTTATTTGTGCGCGTGCAAAATGTGCAAAATATTGTGCGGTGCAGACGCGCCACCTTTTTCTACCAATCGGCCTTTTGTTAGCTCGCCGGGGAGATAAGGCGGCCGGTGATGGCGGGGGGATTGACACAGCCTCATTTGATGCTTTGTGTAATTGTGGCATAAAATGGCGCGCACTTCACTCAGGCGGCCGCTCTCCAAAGCTCCCCGCGCCATTCCAATCACATTTTATATACAAACAAAACAGATAAAATGTTTTTTTTTACTGGGCAGGGCAAGGAATATTATTTCGTAACCCCCATTGCCATCCATCGGTCTACCTTGGCAGAGGTCTGTGCCGCCTTTTTAGTTTTTTTGGGGGACCTACTAACACGACATGGGGAAACGTCGATGAGACAGACTAATCATTCAATTGGGGGTTTTGTTACACACCTTAACCTTATTCCACAATCCCCCTTCAGACTTGGCAGGGGGCATTTTTATCATTTTCGTACATAAAAGCAGCAGTTTTGGCTCGCTTCACACGGTCAAGGCACAGCACAGCTAATTTGAAATCATTAAAAACAGCCGCCGGTGAAGGAACAGACGTCAATTTGCATAATTTAACTGGCATCTTAATTATTGTGTCAAGATGTATGCAAATGAGTTCAAATCCAGAAGAAACTTAGTCGGTTGACGGAGAATGGACTTATCACGTTGTGCAAAAAAACCCAAAAAAAATTGTGAAACCTTGTTCATTTTGAGCAAAAGTGACCTTAATGAGAAAGCTGGAGATAGTTCTGCAGTAAAAAGAAACATTATTCTTTCTTAAGATGAAACCCAGTGGCAGAAAACACAATGAAAGCAACAGTGGCCCCAAAATTGAACCCTGTGGAACTCCAGACGGGTTGGGCTGAATGGGACTAACAGTTCGCTCCACTAAATAAAATCCAAACCACTTGAAAACGGCAATGAATGAGTTAACCCGTTGACTCAAAGTGTGTACTGTAAAACCTCCAAGCGGAATATCCTTGACGTACCACGTAAAACGGTGAGCCGGGTGGTCGCGCTGGTCTCGCCAACGCTGTTTGAAGCCACGCATTCGTATATGGCCTCGTCACGCGGGGTGCGCAACGGTTGGATTCGCAGCACCGAGCCGGAGCCGTCGTCGAACTCGATCACCTGCAGGTGCGAGAGACACGGTGTGTTAAAGGAGAATGGCGGTAGGGGGCCGAGGGGGGGGGGGGGGGGGTACAACGAATGCGGGACCACCATTCACACACAGAACACACAGTCGGGACATTTGATGGCTACACAGTGTCACACTCTAGTGTTTTCCTAGATTTTATACAGCAGTATTCTTTAGTACAGTATGGCACAGAAATATTCTGTAAAATAGTTAACTATCTTTGTGCTTGTCTAACTTTAAGAATGGGCACATAGAGTTTAGAGGGCGAGTCATGTCAATTGCAAGGCGTCCCACACTCTTAAAGCTAACACTGGACATCCTGGAACAATGCGTGGACAAAAGACGATGAGGGCCACGCTGAAAAGGAATAAACAAACGAAAACATCGTAATGCTACGACAAAATTTAAGGAATTACCAGGCAGAAGTCATCCTACAAAATTCAAGTTGTATTTAAAAACCTGCGGGAATGAGGACAATCCCGGAATCACATGGGGATGACGCGACTAGAGATACAGTAAGAATAATATTAAAAAGAAATCTATTAAAATTCAGTCGTTTTTCAATTTCTGTTTTTATTTTATTTTATTTTATGAGACTGCTTCATTTATCAATCAATATAAATCCTACAAGAACAAGATTTTTTTTAGACACTTTTTTTTTTAGACATTCCTACACGTATGTTCTGTTTACACTCGTTGAAACAATAAAGTTATACATTTTCAATTAAGAAACAATGTCCAAGTACAATGAGTATATATATATTGTTTATATATATATATATATATATATATATATATATATATATATATATATATATATATATATACTGTCTTCATCCTATATATAAAATTAATCTACTGTCTTTATCCTCCTCATAATTTCCTTCTTTGTGTCATTTTCAGCGTGGCCCTAAAACCGGTTGTCAGACAGAAACAAAGCACAAACAGTGATTTGGTTGTACCAAAAATCGACATAGCGCCACAGAAAGAGACAATTTTATCAGGACGGACAACACACGAAATGCCCACAAAAAACAAACAAACAAACAAACAAAAACAGGACGGTATTTGTTATATTGTGGTCATGCTCCGCATTGGGTACTCACTGATGTCTAGAAAGCCCTGTCATAACTCAAAACTTGGGTTGGAACAAATAAAAACTTCTGCATTCACCCACCCACTCACGCATGCACTACTCCAAAATTGTTCAAGAGATTGGCTTCTGGGATTAAACTTTAGGATGAACCCGAAAATGCAATATAAACCTGACAGACGAGCGGAATTTGACCTCATGTAAACTGTTGTGGCCACTGAGTTCGAACAAAACTACGACTCGGGGGCCATTTGCGGCCCATTGTCCATTTTAGACGGTCCGCGGCAAATACTAAAAATAAAAAAAAATAAAAAAAGGAATGCGAGTCGACATCTTGGGAAACTTTTTTTGCCATTCAGTTACTGCAAGAGAAAATGCAAGTTGCGGGATAAAGCACTGAAATAATGGACAGGTTTCCATTCAAAAGATTAGAGAAAATGAAATTAATAATCTCTTTTTGGGAGTAGTGTTCTCACACACACAAGCACGCTCAATAAGGATAGCCTCATTTAATACAATTTCAAACATTTTCTTAGCCATGCTCGTAAGATGGTGGAAAGCGAGGGAAATGTTTGTGTCACGGGATGAACGTCGTCGACGTGCCAAGCCATGCGATTCACTCTGATAAGATGTTAAAAAGCCATTGCAGAAATCCTGAGGGTTGACACAGGAAATGAATACAAGTCTTATCAGAGCTCTTCTGTCACACCTTTCACATGGAGGTGGAGGGCGGATCCGTGTTTCAGCCGGAATGAAAATGCAGTACACTATACGGACAACCGTATCGTCGGCGTAATTGCCAAACCGGTGGAAGGAAATTTTAGATGACATTTGGTTGAATATGGTTGTCCATGTGGAGTACATGTGGAGCAAGCTGCCATGAAGCAAAAGGAAATGATTCATCTGTTACGAAATTGAAATCATTTTTTACATGTAATAAGAGATTGGCTGTATTTATTTTGATTTGTTGAAACTCATGTAAGCCCCAATTTCGTGCTAGGTCAGGTTTGAATGCTTCGAGTAAATTATTAGCGTGTTGCCACCAAAATGATTGATTTTTTTTTTGTAAACAAAATTTCTGCACGGCTGGCTGAGCATTTTTCCTCCTTTCATATGCCCAATAAGATCTAATTTCTATCGAGTGGATTATATTATTATATATTATTTATCATATTATTAGTGCGCTGTTACCAATATGTATAATGCAATTTGGGTGGTATGATGACTTTCTCCATTATGGTATTTGATGGATATACTTATTTTACACATTCACTTGCTTTTATTGAGCAAGAAAAATATGAAAGTAATTACATTTTATTTTTCAGTCAGTGCATTAATAAGGTCCATTTTTCTTGTTGATAGCGGCGGAGGCAGCAGAGCTTTTATTTTACTTGTGTGTATTACACGGTTGCTAACTTCATTGCGTCATGCTTAACAGTTGTGTTATTTTGCACTTCAATTTGTTTTGATCAAAGCGCAAAACCGATGGGAATTGTAAGTTTTATTTGGTTTCTTACAAACCAATCCAAAATTCAGATTAAGTTGTTAGTGTTTCATTGAGGACAATTTTGTTGTTTTGCTGTCGTGCTGCCCGCCAAAATAAAAGCAAATCAATGTTTTTAACTGCCTTTCAACCATATTTATGGCTATTTTCATTTTGTTTTCTTTCTTTAATCCATCAATAAGCTTCTTTTGCTATGAACTAAACATATTGCTTGAACGGACCTCACGATTAGCGTTTCTCGGGCTCCGATGGACAATCTAGCTGCCGCGAACACGACATGAAATCCAAACCCGAGCGACACGCGTGTGAACAACAGCCGGCCTCTCTCTTGCTTTCGTGGCAGCTTTGAGGGATGGATTTGCGTTTGTGCTTGCAGCCCTCAAGCAGTGCAAAGTGTTTCTCAGCGAGCATTTTACATCAGAACAATAGACCTAATACCTCGAATCGCTGGTTGCTCACTTTCTTCCCCTTCTTGTTCCATACGATCTTGGGACGTGGGTCGCCAGTGGCCTGGCAGATGAAGGAGGCCACGCCGCCCTGTACGCCCGTTTGGTCGTTGGGCGTTCGTAAAAACTTTGGCGGCGCTGCGGGAGACGGAAGATTTGATTAGACAAACACAATATGTATTGTGAATCATTGTAGTACTCGGATCTTGAATATAACGTCAGATTTATTGGAAGGTGATCTCCATCTGTCCTCCTGCAGGGGTCACGGGCCTCCTTTTATCAATCACTTTGCGGCAGGCCATTAGGTAATGCCCACCATCTGAAGTGGCTCATTTGTTTGTGAGCGTCGTGAGCGAAGACCAAATTAACCCGCAGGACTCGCCGATAAACAGACGGGCAGCTGGGCCTCCGCTGCTAGCGCAAATGAGTGCGGGATATCACCGTGACGTCTCTTCCAAATCGTCCACGCGCTAAAGATTCCACGTCATTTGGGGCCTGGCGGGAGCTGACGGGCAATTGATACGGTGAGTGTGGGGTCCAGGAGGGATGGTGGTGGGGGTGGAGCCCGGTGGCACAATGGAGTAGCGACCGAGGCGTGACGTGGAGATAATGGCGTTTTCACAGACACGGCTGGCCAAATCGCCATCGCTCGCCCCGTTGTCACCGTGCTAGCACTGCAACAATACAGCGGACCCCGCCTATGGGCGCGTTGCCACTCACAAATTCATTTTTTTTTTTCCTGTGCAACCTGAATTCACCATTTTAAAGAATATCGGAATTTCTGTGCTCTTGCTGTCATGCCTTGAGATGCTACATGATGATGTCAAAGCTTTGAGTAATAGGAAAGTAGTTTTTGGCCAGTCGTGGGCAAATACATGTTTTTTAAAATAGATTGGATTGATTGGACCATCTTCGTTTTTATTTTTTTTTCCAGTGATGGGTGATCGTTTCTAAAATCTGATCATGTAAAGCCAAAGGATTATCATAATTGCCATTGCACAAAGCAAATGCGAGGGATGCACTACACAAAACATTCAATTGGCAACAGTCACCAGGGAGAAAGTGCTCAAAACAATTTGAAACTAACTGAAAAGATTCCTACTAAAACCTGTGACGGTGTTTCCCAAGAGATTAAGAGAGAGAAAAAAAAGATTCAAGCTCCATCTGTTCACCAAAGTATATGTTCAGAAACATGGACATGCATTTTAATTACCCCCATGAGTTCTTGTTGAACAGCCTTGGGTCTGTTAAACTGCGTGTTAAGTTATTATTCTTTAAAAAAAAAAAAAAAAAACCTTGGATGAGGACCCACATGCTGCTTCACCCTGACTCAGATATTATTTCATGCACAAAGGAGGAATGATTGTTCAGCGCAAACGAGCTGCGTTGTGGCCACGGCAATCTTTTCCAGTCACCTTGGATAATGAACCACATGCTGCTTCACCTCCATCATCCAATAAAATATAGCAGCCCGGTGGATTTTTTATTCCTCTACGAATCCGATCGGACTTTTGTATAAAATATCTGTCAACCCGCAGCGTGTCTGGCGTTGCGCAACCGATGCTGTTTTTGGCACGTGCGCCTCCATTAAAAAGTTTCTTTGATGCGAGCTCGACCTACAGCCAAAGTCGGCGTCATTCATCAGCGTTTCCAAGTGGCCCGACGGGGCCATGAAAGCACATGAATCAAAGAGCGCCAATAAAGCCACTTTCAGTTCCATTCCGAGTTGGAGGGGGAGCCGGATTCATACAATCCCGCTGACTGACATGTTTAATTTCATTTGCATGAAAGGGGGCCATTTCCTCGCTGAATATTTAACATGCGGGGTGAGGCCGGGTTGCGCGGTCTGATAATTAATCCCGATGCACGCTGCACAATAACCGCGCTGCATTTTCAAGTGGAAGAAAAGAGCATTTAGGCGACGCCATTAACCTCCTCCGCCATCCTTTAGGCACGCCGATATTGATGAAGTTTCACCAAACGGCTAAAAACATCCACTCTGACCTCCCATTGCAAATATGAGGAAACAAACAGCGGCGAGATAAACGGGCGGAACAAACGGTGGCGTTTTCTCGAGGGTTTGCCGCCGCCGCTTGCTATCTGCGGCATTGTGATAAAAAATGGGTCTTTTGTGACGCCGAGGGAAACAAACTCCGCATTGTGTGCGCTCACAAAGGGAGTTTTAGGCGCACAAGAAAAGGAGAGGAGCCGCGGCTTAATTAGAAGCGTTGGCTGACTGGAGTCGCATGTTGGGCTGCGATCCTCGCCGGAAACCCGAATCATAATTCCAATTAGCAAAGACTTGAAAGGGGATTGGGCCCTGCCAATGTTTGTTCATTAGCACAACGGGAATAGGACGCTGATTCACGGGTGCCACCAAAGAGACTTTGTCAATGAGAGATGCGTGAAAATCAGCATGCAAATACGGAATTGGGAAGAAATAGGATTTCAACATTTTTGGGGATCTTCAAAAACAAACCGATTGCTACAAACACATCAACTTGACTCCAACACACAAGGAATTTAGAAATTTGGATGATTGGATTTTTTTTTGTGTCTCAGGAAAAGCCTCTTTATGTGATTAAAATCTTGTCAACAATCACCTTAAACTGATTACTTTCTAAGATATCTTGCCTTTCTCCAATCATCTGACAGGTTTTGGGTAAAAAATATCCACCACTAAGATTGTACGGGAAATCTCGTCCGGTTCTCGAAGTCGGCCATTTTAGGCTCAATTTGGCCATTTCAAAAACAGACTACATGTAATTTGTGTGATTGCTAGCTGATTGGAAGCGGCGATACGAGGCAGACGGAAGACGCTAAATTGCAAGAAAATTGTTACTTATGCAAAGCAATTGCTTCAAAATTCAGATGGTGACACACTTTGGAGCATTTAAGCTAGCACGCTTCAAATGCTCCCGTCCAACATTCAAGACTTTGCGAGACCCTCCGACAGCCGTCTCCGCTTTGTCTACACTTTGCAAAGGAAAACGAAAGAAAGGAAAAACTCGTTCTGCCCTCTCACGTCTTCATCGCCCTCCCCCCGTGGGACACATTAGTGCGCTAGTGGGATCCAGTTTGTCACTTAATAAAATGGCCCACTCAAACAGATGGCTCTAAAAGCTGCGAGGAGACGGGTAACACAAGCAGACATGAAAAGACTCCACTTCCTGCTATCACGGCGGAAAACAAACGCTAACATAAATATTGAAACACGTCACTGTTGTCACAATGCCCAAAAAATTGGGAGACTTTCATTTGCCTTCTGGTTTTTGTAAACCAAGAGAGAGCGGAAAGAAGGAAATTTGGATTTGTTTGTTTTGCCTCTTTAATAAAAAAAATAAAAATAAAAAAAGAGCGGAGATAAGTAATTCTAATTGTGCAGGCTGCTTGGTAGTCGGCACAGTCTCTTGGCAAAAAAGAAAAAAAAAAAGGGAAGAAAAAAGTTAATTATCTGATAGGATAGGCAGCGGCAGCCTGGAACGCAGCAAAGGCATTTGTGTTCATTTTGTTATCCACTAGGCAATGGAACGATTCATTAAATGGTGCGAGCGCTTCAGCAAAACCTCTGCCAGTTATCATGCCAGGGCTGCACATTTGTGGTGAAGAAAAAAATAAATAAAAATTGAGATATATAATACCTCAAGCTGACATTTTCTGAACATAGTAAAAAAAAAACAAAAAAACGGGTGCACCACCATGCGCCCTGAGTTTATTATTCCTCATAAACTAGCAAAATAACTTCTAAAAAAGTAAACATTTTACAAAACATAGTCAAAATCATTTTGATATGCAGCATCGTCCATTTGAGCCTTGAAATTCACATAAAATGGCCAACCTGTTCATTCCCCTGCATGTTTTTTGTTTTGACTTTTTTATGTGCACTCTCATTACACGTCCACCCAGTTTTTATAACCATCAGTAAAACTGGTTTTACCCCAGAATTTTTTCGAGTTTTTGGTCGGTCATGTTTGATGAGAAGTCATTTTCACACAAATATACAAAAATAAAGTGCACATGTTAGTTTTGACAATTTTTTGCCATTATATGCTGCTAAGCTAGTTGTAAAACTCCTGGATTGATATTTATAATTGCCTTAATGCATAGACGTACCACTAACTATAATTCTAAAACTTCATCATTTCAACATTTGATGAATGAAGATACTTGATATTCCTAATATTCACAAAGCCCAACAAAAACTCAAACGTGAGAAACACTCTCGTAACTCTTGCGTACAACCCTAACTAAAATTTACTCCTACCTGACATAAGGGACACAAAATCCACAGTAATAAAAATGACAGTTTAATTCACCTGCCGTTGTCTTGATGTATGTAGAAGTGACACGGTGAGTAACAGCTTGCTGTCTAAATTTTGTACATTTTGTATGAGCGGCACTTCAAACCTGAGCGAGGGAGAATAAAACGACAAAAATAAGTGCCGAGGTTGTTGCAAAATGCCGCGAGGTACGTCGGCGTTCCGGTGAGTTAACGGCTTGATCCGTTTTCTCACATAGATTAAAGGTTAAACGGCGAGCTGGCACGGGGGCGAGGCTGTTCATTAATGTTTGCACCTTGAAGGCGCTCACATTAACGGAAAGCGCCGAGCCCAAAGCGAAAACCGTGATTAATGCCACACGCCAAATTAAAATACTAAAAATACTTTCATTACCATTCCAAATGACGACTTTGATCCAGGACCAGTCAATGTAGCAGACAAAAATGTTAAAGATTTGTGTTTTTGGCATCAGCGAAAATTAAATCCAAGTTTGAAACATAAAATGTGGTTGGTGGCCATCTCTAAAGAAAAGACGGCCATTTTGTTTTTAAACAAACCAGAGTAGCTTTCAGTGTCTATGTATTTAGGGTCTGACGAGTCGTCGCCATTTTGTATGGACAACACTAAATTGCAAAAACATTTGTGTTTTTATCTTGGTGACCATGTTTACGGACAATAAACAAAACACAAACCTCTAAAAGTCGAGTTTGAATATCTCGTCGGCAAAACCAGTTTGCCTTGGCTGCATTAAATTTGGCTATGTTTACCCACAAAAAAAATTCCCGTACCAAAACAGATAATTTTGGAATTCTGCTATTTTGTTTTACCGCAGCCAATTTCCGTCATTTCTGGTGGCCCTTCAAAAACAAATGTATGCTAAATTTGAACATATAGTACAGATGTAAAACACTGATTCATCAATATTTTAGCTTTTATCATTTCATGTAGGTGGGTGAAGAAGCATTTATGGCTCACCACAAAACCCCAAATTCTTATCAATTCTAGCTTTTACTGAACTCGATCATCGTTTTGAGAGTTTCAACGAGCGTCGTACACACGCCACGCGACTTGACGCTTCTTGTGATGCTGGTCTACGTCTAAACACGCCTTTTGAAGCCCCGCGTCAACAACATGCCGCGCAATTATCTCTAAATGCCGCATGTAGCCTGTTATTAACTCGCTGAATGGCGACCTCTATGGCAAGGGTATTATTTATGGCCATTTGGCTCGTCGTATGGATCGCTCAAATTCTCCGCAAACAATGGCACAAAAGCCGAGCAATTTGGCCCCCACCTCGTGCGATCCTCCCACCTTTGAGGAAAGCAAATGGTGGCCAATAAGCAAATGGTGGCCAATGATACCGACACACTGTGCAAATGCAATGCAATTAAAGGCCACCTCACACGACACATATCCTTTTTATCCAAATGCACTTACAAGTGAAGCGATTCCACCATGAAGTGACATTCATGTGCGTCATTTTGACAAATAAGGTATCCAAAAAAGGGGACATGATTTCAAAGTTGCACTGCGTACAGGCAGTTTAGCCATTGAGCAATCGATACGAACTTCTGAAATTAGAAATATGTTAAAATTACCTTAAATATTGGTATTATAAGGGCCTGATCTATTTAATTTGGTGGTATTAGCTTTTAAATATGGTGGGAATATTTGTATACACGTTAAAGACAATGATGTTTTTTTTTCATGGACTATTAATATATATATATATATATATATATATATATATATAAATACAATAAATAATAAAAACCTAAAATAATAAATAAATAAACCTAAAATAGCAATCTGTTTTTTGCAATTTCCCTCTATGTGGTAAATTTAATACTAAAAATCAAAGTAATGTAAAATAGTCGTATGTCTGCACTTCATATTTTTTCATTTTGTCACGGGAGGAAAAAAAGTTACTTCTTTTGTTTGATTTTTTTTTAAAATAATATGCCAATTAATCGGTTATCCAAATTTTACTCTGACAAATATCAAAACAAGCATCAGGCTAAAAAAATACATTATTAGTCCAACTAATAAGAAAAACATATATATATATATATATATATTTCTTTAATCATCAGCCAGTGTTCACATTTTCAAATGATCCTGGGAAATCACTATTTTCTGAACAAGCCATCCGGGGACACCATGGTGGTGACCTCTGATCTAAACCTTGTAAAAAAAGCCATACTTACATTCCTAAGTGATATTTCAGTTAATGATCCAAATTTATGTTTTGTTGAATGGTATCTGAATTTGTGAACAGCGAACTGCAAATAGTAACATCTTTTTGTCTAGAAGACTAAAATGGCACCTTGTGTGGGAAGGTTGCCACCCTCGTTTGCTCTCCTCACAAAGCGTGTAAGAGCACTTGGCCCGAGGCCGTCGCTTTGCTTTCACTCCAGGTGTCCTCCGATTTCAACTCATTGCACTGATCTCGCCGCATTTGTGCAGCCCGTGCCATTCCGCAGGCGGCATTGGGAGCAGGGGAGGGAGGGGGAGGGGGGGTTTAATGGTGTAAGCCATTCGTCTCCGTGGATACCGCCTCGGGATTTTCGCCTTCCCGGAGGGCCGCGAAAGAAAGAAAGCTCCGCCTCCACCGAGCTACCTAAAAGCAGCCGCCGCCGCTTGACGCACATCGTGAATCTTAACGCCGCCGGCTCCTCTTGTCACAGTCCATTTACATCGGGGCGACGTGATGGAGTGAAGTACGTCTTTGGAGAGCTGTCTTTCTCACCTTCCGCTCATTCACGCACTTTATCTTACTTTATCACTTTACCCCGTCAGCCCGCCCCCTTCTCTCTCTTGTTAGTGCTTTCTCCCCCGCTCAGTGTTGACATTTTGGGAGGCCGAGATGTATTTATTAGGCTTTATTCGTTAGTTGAAAGCCTTCACTGAGAGGTGAAAATCATTTCCATTTCCACCATTTCTATTTGAATCCAGGCCAAATTTCTAAGTGCCCCGTCACGCTATAAAAGACGGAATATACATTAACGCACAGAGCCCTTTGACAGTTATAGTGCTTGGTTGAGCATCCATCAAAACGGGTTTCCCCCATGTCACTTTTAATCTCTTTACTTAGCTGGTATAACAAACAATCGTCATTATTTGACTCATCCTAACATGCTAACCGGAATAGCTTAGCAGGTCTGCCACACAGGTCAAATATTCGGGAATTCGATTCTCAGCCTTCCTGTGAGGAGTTTGCGTCTTTGCTGGAGAAAACCCAAAGAACCTAAAAAGCAAGTCCAACAGACGGGTTGAGAATCCCAAAATGTTGCCATAAATACATGAAAGTGACGCATGTCCACATTCTGAAGCGCTGGCCCCCGCCGTGGATTTGGGAATCCTTTGAACCGTTAAGCTCCCGTGATAGCAAACAAGCCGGCTGACATATTTAATCACAAACTTTTACCTCGATGTTTGACAATCCCTCCACGAAGATCCCTTTAATCCGTCCCCATCTCCCTCCCAGCCTCATCGTTAGCGCAGGGTGGTGCCGGGCGACTTTCAAGCTGTCTGGATTTGTGCCCACGCGGTATTTCTTTACCTTACAAATAAGATCCGTCTCACCTCGGAAAAATGTCCCACGCCCGGCTGTAGTAGGGAAACATTTTTGGCTTCTGTTTTCAGGCTTGTCTCTTTGTTAAGCTCCACCATGCTACAAAACTTTGTCGCTATTTATTGATAGCTTGTAGTAGCATGAAATTTGTGTTTCAGGGCAACTGTGTAGATTTGAGTGTAGTAAATGTCATCAACCCATCAGGCTACTGCTCTGCATCTATAAGATGGGGAAGTATTGATTAGCCTATAATTAAATTGTCTACCCAGCAAGATATGGATTAATAATCACCCCACTAATACCCTGCCCTGACATTTTGCCGCATCCACTCGATACTGCTTACAGCGACGTGCCGATAAGGCTCGCAATCATTTGTCGTCATGGTCAAGTGAGACCAATCATGGTGGTCTTGACTTTTGGATTTGGAAGCCAGTCAGTTGAATCCAGTGCATCTCCGATACTGTGTCGTTTGGAGTTTAGAAGATGCTAGGAAGTCTGATTAGACTTGATATTACAAAGAAAATTTCAGAATCTCGAGCCTGAACCCAACAGAGGAATCTCAGACTTTGAACAATGAGATCGAAAACCTAGAATTCCAACGGGCACAAACCGTTGTCTTGGTGGCCAGCAACATCTGAAAATGTCTTTGCATGTGCTTTGTCATGATCTGTTGATTGGTTGTCAAAGTCACACTAAAAAGGACATCCTGGTACAAACAACAGTCCTAAAAATACAGAAACAAGAAGGCAGCAAGGGCGTTTTGCCACATCACCGCTTCAGCTTCCTCGCTACCATCTGTGAGCTCTCCTTCTTTGGCATTTTCACAAAGCCCCCCCCCCCCCACGGTCCTCTTCCATTTCCTTTTGTTTGCTTGCTTTAATTAGCTTATTTTGTGGCGACTAACCTCCCAGCGCTTCATTACGGCGGTCAGTCGCGGTTAAAGCTCCCAACGGGGCCACTGGGCGAGATAAAAAGTTGGGACAAAATATGATAAATGTCACGCACAGGCGTGCGCAATGCAACACAGAGATAGTCTAATGGCTCCGCAGCTCCGGAAGGACGGGGAGAGGCTGTCAAGATGGCGACGTGATAAATCGCACTGGGGTCCCTGTGAGGACTGTGAGCAAGATGAAGAAAAAGCAAAGGATGACCACAAAATGGAGTCTAATTCATTTGGACTCGGTTTCTCCGCTTGACAAATTCAGTGCCGGGGAAGGAAGGGGAAAAAGCAAAGGGGAATTGGTTTTCTTGGAACCATTGCGCTTTTGTCGCGTCGGTCTTGAACGCGCGTTGGTTTTGACGAGGCTTTTGCACCTGTTGGATGATTCATTTGGAAAAATTAATTAATTGTAATGGGCTCGCCGATTAGCTACTCGGTGAAATAAGTAGAGCTGTGCCGTTTCCGGAAAATCTTGATGCGGAATGTGGCTATTGTTGTCATACATGTGACAACCGAATTTTGAAATGGTTTTAACATTTTGGAATTACAGGTTCCATTTTATGGCATAATAGTCAACCCGGCTATCATGCTCCGCCCACATGCAATGATGAAATGTCAAATGCCGACTTAAATTTGATAATGTATAGCAGGGGTGTCAAACTCATTTTTTTCGCGGGCGATTCGGAGGGCGATTATGACTGTCAACCCAAATAAATGTATGAGCACCTCATATTATATACAGTAAAAGCTACAAAACAAACTGACAAAAAACTTGTTTTCAAATCAGTCGAGTAAAAACTGGTCAAATATTTTAAAAAAAAGATATTAAAAGTGAAGACAATTTGCAATTCTAGTAATGACCCACGAATTTGATGCACAATTTGTCTGCGCGGGCCACATAAAAAGATGTGACAGGCCGTATCTTGCCCCCGGGCCTTGAGTTTGACACCTATGGTGTATAGTATTGTAATCACTAGTCAAAAATTGTAATTATTATACCAATATTTACTAATAATTATCCATAATTAGTAATATAATTACTCGTAATTAGTTGTATATAGTAATGAAGTTCAATTTACTTAGAAAAAAAAGATGAATCATTTCTTGTTGCAAAGTTTTGTTCTAGAAAAGTCTTGCAATAGCTCAACGTAGTTAAAATTAAGATAATTACAACACTCATGTACCAAGAAATATGACGCATGCAGGCACACTATATTTGCTTAAATGGGCCAAATTTCCCCATTGTGTGACTAATAAAGGTTATCATATAAAATGACACAATGGGCCAGATTTTGTCCCCGGGCCTTGAGTCTCCCAACTGTGGTTTGGCAAATCATCAAGTTTCACTAGCAAGCTTTGTCCAAAAATGTTGAGGACTCAAATTCTTTGTGGCTCATATTTGGCAACATTCATGTCCGTGATGACTTTTGTTTTTGACACACCTCTAAAAATAGCCAAAATTGTCAATTGGCTCATTACAAAACTGCAAAGCTGTCAGCATTTTCATCATGTGGTGATGTCATTTTAAACAGGGCGGCCATTTCTAAAGCGGTGCAGCGCTTGGCTCGTAACCAACCGCCTTGAAATTAGCGAGCGGGGAGGGCGACAATGGGATTTCCACTGGAGCAAACGTCCGGCGAGATGACGAACGATCTCGGTGGAGTGGCGAGAATTACACCGACGTCGATTTGACCCCGTCGCCCTGCTCTTCTCTGGCTTTAATGTCATTAAGAAAAGAGGCAAACACGTACTGCATATGTGTGTGTTCATGTGGGCTGTTCTTAAAAGAACATACCGAGCGTTCTTAATGTGTGTGTGTGTGTGTGGAAGGCAATACACTCGAATCAAATTAGCATGCGGGCAAATTAAGCAGAGGGATTTAATTTGAGCTGTTGTAAAAATGCTAATTTCGGTATAGCCCCGAAGCTCGTATGCAAATACAACACTACTTTACAATAATTCAGATTAGGCCATGCATGCATAAAACACACACATTACAGCTCGCCGTCATCTGGGGAATAGTGGATCATTAGCCTTCGGACTAGCTGCGAGCTTATCCTGCTGCGCTAACATGTCGTCATCGCGTGCGTTTTGGGAGCTGTGTAGCGTCCTTTGTAAAAACGGAACGGCGCTGAATGATATTTTTGTTGTGTTGTTTTTCCAAAAGCAAAAATGTATTTTTAAAAAATGAGCATGGGTCAATGAGACCTGCTGAAAATTTTTCATAAAAATACAGTTGTTTCCATGTAAATGGTTTTTGTATATTAACCATAACTATGAATTAAAAAAAAAAATTGCTTTCGTTGAAAACTGTTTAAAAAATAATTAATTCCAATTAAATTAAACAACTAAAATTATGTTGATGTATTTAAATGTGTGTCGTGTCATATACATACGATTATATTTAACTAAAATGTCGATGAGAAATTCCTTCAGAGCACCAAATTTTCTTGGTGCGAGGATTTACTTTTAAGCTTACTGCATTTGCAGAAAAGAACTCAAATACGACGACTTTTACGCCCCCGTGCTAATGGACAACTTTTTACTGCAGGCTAGGAAAAAGAGAGGCCCGACACATTACATAGATGTGCCACTTAAACGTGCTAACGCCCGCGCAGGCTAAAGGGAAGCATCGATAGCAATTGACGACTGAGAGAGAGACAAGTGGCGGGCCAATCAATTAAAACACTTTTCTGCTCGCGGTCTGACAGAGTCCACTGTGGCATGTGGTAACTGCCGTTCAAAAAAGGGTTATCCGAGGAAGCAGTAGCCCAGAAAAGAAAAAAAGGTCAAACTAGAATTACAGATTCAAATTTAATCCAAAATTAATTCACGATAACAGAAATGCACTTTGCCTGTAATGTTTTTTTTTTTAATTTTCCTGATTACAATAAGAATTTTTCAATGCCAGAAACTTTTTTTGTTCGGCAGGGACGAGACACCATATTTCTCGTAAATCGTGAAAACGTCAAACAATTCTTTTCAATAAAACGAAATGTCGTTTCTCCCAAATAAAATCCCGATTGTCGCAGTTAATAAAACGAAATGCTATTTCTCCCAAATAAATTTTTGCCCGTTCGCTGACTGCCCATTTCTGTCACGATTTGGCCCACATTTTTAAAATTATGAATAATTGTGCATGCTAAAAAAAGTTCCTCACTGAACAGATTTCTCACTTTAAAGAATTTTGGTAGCGCGCCAAACAACCAAGCCTAAGCATACAGATTTTTTTTCATTTTTTTTTCACAGCAGCCAAGACTGAGCGAGATTCATCCTTATCCGATTTCCTTGTGATGGTTCAGCAGAAGACACAAAGCGTAAATTTCCCTGCTACGCCGTCCCCTCCTTTCACAGCGGCCAATTACGCACCTCTTTCAAGACGTCGCCAAGCCCAATTTGCCGCACAAATTAAAAATGGGCCGCATTTGATGAAGGAGAAAATGAAAAGAATGACACAAAATAAACAATTCCACAATCCTCAAACACAATTTTTCACTCCATTTTGCGTCATGCTTCACATTTCTTTTTACAAGGAACACATTTCCCATTATCTTTAATAGCGATTGTTGATTGGGTGCCGCGACATTCGGCGAGCGGGGCTGGCTCCGAGCATCGGGCCATCTGTTGAGCGGGCCGACTCAGCCGTTTTGGGCTCCCGCGTGCCTCATAGACTACGTCCGGAGCGCCGACAGAGGGCAACGCCGCCCCCACCTCCCCACCCGCCCTCCATCAAGGCGGGCACATTTAAGTACGCGTGACACAAAAGGTAGATAATTATACCTTGAGAGCAACAATGGCTTGTCACTCGTGGGAGACGCTCTAAGATTCTGCTTTCAGAGTCCAATAATTAACCCTGTATGAAAACGCCTCCCACTCGAAAGGGTTTCAGCGCTCTATCATCATTTTTTCTTAAATTGAACCAAAGAACATTTGTTTTGAATACCGATGTTTTGCTGTAAGTACGGCACACCGACTGTATATTGCCAGATAAAATGACTTGAAGAGCCATTTTTTTTATCTTTATAATGCCTCTACTGAATGTCTATTTTGAATTCCAATATTTGGCGCTCTACGGTAAGACGAATACATCGGTGTGTGTTGAAAAAGGATATGTTCGATTAGGACAGCTGCATGTTTTATGTCAGGGCGATGGGAAAAGTTGGGAAAATTGAGCCCATCAATTTCACTTTGCCTGGCTCGCTGCTCTATGACCTTGAGTGATTTGGACCCCTCCCCTCCCACCATCATCATCATCATCATTTCCCCCCTCCGTTGCACTCCTCTCCTATTCAGTGATATTCACACTGAGGGGGATTTCAGCGGGTGCAAAGAGAGTGATAAAACTTTTATTCATCCCACTGTGCCTCCTGAAGCTAATGATTCATGGATGCGGGCGAGGGGTTGAGGGGGTGGGTGTCACAGGGCCAGAGCTCAATGAGGTTTGAAAGCTGTTGTCACACATCAACAGGCAGGTGCCTGATGTCGAGAAGCTCCATTCCCGACACTTCTCATCATGACATTCCCCGGCTGGGCTCAGCACTTGTGCTTCACCTGATCGTTTCGCTTTGGCCAGGAGACTTGAGCACATTTTGATGAGACGCTTCACTGGACGGAGATAACTTCCTGCCAGTGAATGATGAATCGATATATATGTGCACCGATTCCATTTGTGCAAATACTATCGCATTCAATTATTATTTGGTCCCGAGCAGTAAGTTTGATTTGCACTAAAGTTTGGACAAAAAGAGCTTCGGTTACTGATGTACTTTCAGCCGCTTACTGAACGTGTCAAACGGTCACAAATGCAAAAGGACTTGTGAGACGCTGCTGTAGGCCACAGCTCACGCCCAGATTCTCACACGGAAATTTGCGGCGGCCAACCTGACTTCAGATGTCACTTATTGGGGCCACAGCCTTTTAGGGTGACGTGTAGTCATTGCACTTCATCAGACCTATTTATTTATTACTGTATGCTTTTCATATAGTGCAATACTCTTTTGGTGGTGTCAAATAGATTGTGGTGTTTTGGGGTTAAGGGATTTCAACAGTGGACACTGACTGCTGTAAATTGAGTTGTGAGCACAGTCGTGCAATGAATGGAACTCGTAAGTCGAGGCGCCACTGCATACTCAACTTCGGCGCTTAGCGGGCAATTTCGTTATGATCCACACAGATGTGCGACGGGCTACGTTGTGGAGGAACCGCGTGTGACGCGGGAGAGGGAGCGGCTCCACTTACTTTGAGCGTCGGCGAGGTGGACCAGCAGAGCCAGGGCGATGAGCATCAGCGCGGGCCTGGCGCGGCGCATGTTGGGACAGCTTGGCACCAGCATGCTTTGGCAGCCTCGGTGGCGCTGGCTCACAGAGCCCTGTGAGTCAGTCCGCTCTGATTTCTCAGATGCAGGGGATGTAGTCACAGCCTATGCAAGACAGGGGAGGGAGGGGGGGAGAGAGAGAGGAAGTGAATGAAACAAAGCTGTTTGCTCGCCGGGTTTTATCTCTCCCAGCACATTTGTGACATACCCCCGCACGGCCTCGGCTGGAGGTGCCACGGGATAGGAGGAGGCTGACGTGCTCGCGGGCTATGTTCTGACACTTCTCTAAATGGAATAGTCACTCCGGGACGCATGTGTGCGCGGGAGAATGCAAAAGAAGGAGCCGCACGCACATAGATACAAATTCGCTCGCATGTCACTGTTGATTTGGGCTTCCGGGAGACCGAGACAAGCTCGGAAATATATTTTCTCCGTACCGACGGGTGCAAAAGCAGAAGTCACAATTAGAATAAAATATAAATTACCATTATGTACAATCTTGGACTGGCCTTGAACATATACATATTAGCTTTTAAGCTAAGGCAGGGTTTGTTTTTGTCAGTTTCATGCTTCTCTAATATATATATACACAATATAATAAATGAAAAAAAATATATTGGTAGTTAAGGTATTAAATTGCTACTCGTCTACTTCTGCATCTCGCTTTATGTGAAACTAGTGTAGTAGAGTTTCAACGTCCTACAGAGGCAGGCTCCCTTTAGTGGTACAAGAAGTAATCACTGGCCAGGTACAGTTCAGTTGTATTTAACTGTAGTTTAATAAATTTGTGTTTAATCTTTAGGAACCGTTCGTTTCTGAAACATTTATTTAGGTACGATTTTCATTTATTTGTTCTGTGGAAATTATTTTTGAGTACAGATTTTTATTTTTCCCACACTATTTAAGACTATGGTGATACTTGGAGAGTAAAGTATTGCTTGCAGTAAAAACTTTGAGAAGCACTGCCCAGGTTGCAATGGGTAAACATCTCAAGGACAAGTTTGTCTTTGAAGGATGGAAATTGACTGTCCATTTATCAGTCCTTGACACTTTTTGGTGTTCTATTCATAATAATCACACCCACCAGAAATCACGTAGCAACGTGAAACTGCCAAAATTGTGCTGCTACCGAACCAATTATTAGATAACGCCGTCAGAATAACACAGATGAAACGATTTCAATGGACCTTTGCAAACCACGCTGGAGTCTCGATTCAAACTTAAATTCATACATGAAGTCAAACAAACTAACTTTGAAAACTCCCCACAGATGCAAAACAAATGTTTTGCGTGTTTGTGTGTGACTGACTCATTCAAGCTGGACCGACCTCAATGGAGGTTTGGGCTGACAGACCACAAAGCGTGAGGTACAAGTGCATGTTACGTCCAGGCCACGGCGGTTCACCACTGGCATGTCAGCATTCGACACGCCAGCTCATCAGCAGTCGCTCCGTTTACTGGTTGAACAAAAATGTGACGAGAGAGCCTCCGTTATGGAAAACATCAACAACCCTCCCTTCTTCTTGTCTTTGGTTGATAGGGATCACAATCACATCGGAGAGGAGCCACGCACACACAGACACACACACACTCCACCCTTTTCTAATTAACACTGTGCATGTTGTCTGGCTTTGTTTAATAATGCACGATCGCTATCATCCTTTTGAATAGAGGCAGCAGTGAATGGGAACACAATAACACCACCGGGAGAAGAAAGACAACATTGTGCGTGTTGTTTTTTTTTTTTTCTCCCGCTTTCTCTCCGTATTGTCATCGATGTTTGATGAAAAGCATCAGTGGCGGCACGGAGTGTAAAGCTGATTATTTTTAAAGAGCGCTGCACACTTTGTCTAGCTTTTATTTTAGTTCTTTTTTGGGGGTGCTTTGGTAACTCAAGTGAAGCTATTTGTTATTATATAAATTAAATTCCATAAATGCAAAATATGCAACATGGTAATATTTATATACTGAATTGTATTTAAAAGCTAATCTTCCACTATTAATGAGTTTTAATTTTTTCAAAAACGAGTAATTTAATTGGGTTTAAAAATTCCTCCATTTTGATTTTGTGTTTTGAGTTCTTAATCAGTCAAACACATGTAAATAATTTTAATTAAAGGTGTAAACATTAATAGTGTTAATTAACTAATCAATGATCAAATCAATTGGCAACTATTTCAATATTTGGCATACAAGCACCTCTGTAGCCAAGCTACGATAAGCTATGCTAACCTAAACGATGCCACACCAGCCAGCTCAAGTCAAGAATAGATGCCAAGAAATAATTTACTTGTCTTTCCTTCCAACACTCACAAAGAAGGCTTCTTTTATGATGCACTTAGCGTGCCCCCCCCAAACCCCCCAGCGAGACGCACCGTAGGAAGCTAATTAGGGCTAATGACCTTTGCCAGAGTGATAATTGCTGGAGAGGCACCTGCTGATACTGCGAGACCAGCAGTGTACCATGCTATAGGTCAAAGGTCGGGCTCACGCTTTTGCTTTAGATGCCTCGAACATCATCGGAGTGTTGCTAGCTTGCTTGATTCCATTCTTTGTACATTTTGGAATTTCCCTGTTGTGACAATAACAGCGAGGGTGCCCAAAATTTGTTTTCTTTGAATCAAAGCATCAAATGGAACATAAACCACATAAAAACATTAGAAAATGTGTTGTGAGGATCGTAAAAATAGTTGAAATAGGGGCAGAGATATTTTACATTTTTTTTACGCCACTTATCCACCAGAAATGGGCAATAAAAACGAAGTATAATTCCTGCAATTTAAACATAGCAGTATTTACTAATACACAACTTAAATGTTGTCTTTTTAATAAGGTTGCAGCTTTGTGTCTTCTTTTTAGAACAAAATGAAATGAAATGAATGGAATGAAATAATAAATAAATAAATAATAAACAAATCAATAATAAATAATGAAATAATAAAATACCATTATACAAGAAAATAATATAAAAAATAATTGAACTAAAATTAAAATTAAACAAAACCGGTAACAGTACATTCTAAAGCTCAAATATTTTCTTTACAGCAACATCAACTAGTAGTAGTCTTTTTTCAGGAAATGAATGAAGAGGACAGTCCGACAGGAACACTTTGAAAATTTTGACATCGACTGCAAAATCGCCAGCCGCGACGTCGACTCGTCAGAGGCTGAGCAGCACTGCATTTGTTTACCAAGCATGTTCCACCTCTGTTGCCAACGTTTGTTTTCATTTTTCTCCAGCCTCTCCTTGACTTTTTCGCCACTCTCTCTTTCTCTTCCCTGGCAGCTGTTGGCTTCAGATGGATAGTCCTGAAAAGAGCAGGACCCTGACCTGCCGTGGATTGACTGATGATGCGATGGTGCACTATAGCACACAAGGTTACAGCACTATTAGGTAAGCTTTTGGGACACTGAAGGATTTTGTAAAAAGTATTTCGTCTTTGTCTACATGCTGAAATCACCCGCGCTGACCTTGACGGCCGCAGCTCACGCCTGACGATGTCGAATGATTTGCTGCTACGTTATGTTATAGCTCGTCGCCGCGTTGTATAGGGTCACGCTTGACCTTGCGTGTCAGCATTAGTACAAGCGAGTTTGTGGAGGAGGGCGGTTACCAAAAACGTTATCATGCAAACAGGCTGCTGCTGGAGGAGTCCATTGTGCCGGGAGCAGAGAGTGTGTCAGGATTGGGATGTGGGGGGAAATGAGAAAAACGTTAGGAATGGCAGCCAACCTGCAACGACTGGGATTAAATTTACGCTGCATGAACATGGGGGGGGGGATAAATCGTGTTACGTAATATGAAGCAAGGAGGAGTGGGGAACAGAGGGGTGCAAATTAAATGAATAAGGGGAGCAACAAGGCGAGGGGGTGCTAACGAGGCAACGTGCAAATGCTGCCTGAATTTTTTTTTTTGCGCAATTAAAATACAGTACTTAAAATATTCACTAATCGATCATATTTTAAAAAAATATGTTCAAATTGACTTTGCGCGATGAGTACCACTAGCAGTTATGTGGGCTCCCTCTAGTGGTGGACCAAAGAATCACTGAATTAAATGATCGGCTTTTAATCCAGAACAAAATATTTGTTAACTATAGTTGAGTTGTATCAATTTAACATTTAATTGTTTTTGTTTATACTCAAGTTAATATTGTATTCAACTGTTACGTGCACCCCTAAAATAACCGTTAAATTGTAATTCCAATTTAAAGTAAGACATCAAATAAAAAGTGATGCCACTGAGAGTTTGCCAGATTGATTCCAGTTGATATTTACTTGAAAACATCTTGGCCGAGGTAACAAGGCTCAATTCTGACTGACGCTTTCAGGTGTGGTCCGGTGGGTTCACCCCCCCCTCGGTTTCTCCCACATAACAGTACTTGCAGGGTGCATGCACCGCACGCTTCTGGCACTTGCACATCCACGTCCACTCCCCCACACTCAAACACAGTAGCGCTCTGTGTCGGGATGAATGATCTCGCATCCGTGAGGCGGCGCGAGGACGGCGGGGGAGGGAGGGAGGGATGCGGAGCCGAGAGGCCTCCGACCGACAAAAACAGCGGGATGACGCAGCGGCGTTTAAAACAACTCAACGATGAGGATTAAAAACACTTGTTTTTCTCTTTTTGTAAACAATTGAACGCGACTGGTGACATTTTAGTGCTTTTTGAAGTGCGGCCAAGCTGTTTGCTGTGCAAATAGGCTATTGAGGAGTACGCGAAGGAAGCGGCGAGGTGACTCGGGGGCCGAAGCGCTATATTCAGAGGGCAGCAAAATAATTAAAATGCCAAGTGTCTCCCATTATCTAAATGCTAATTTGCCTCGGTGTAGCCTGAGCTCGAATGTTACGCCACATTACGAGTACCGAGGCAACGGCGACGGTTCAAGTTTTTCGTCAATTACACACGCTGCACAATGCTATCGCTTCGCTGAAGGTGATGCGGTGGATGTTTTGGGATTTGGCGTCGGGCTATATTAGGTCAAATTCATATTGGCATGTTTCACCCTTTAAGACCTTCGTTGTCAAATTTGACCACAAAAATTTTTTCCTACCTGTGGAAAAGATCTTTTTTTCTATTGTGCGTAAATTCATGAAGATTGTCTAAATAATGATTTCAATGTAATTCTATATTTGTCACAAAAAACCTATTCCAGATGCTTTACGTCAAATGTGTGTTGCTCTCCTCTGCCCCCCCCCACAAAAAAGCAACAATGGACCTATCCAATTGTATCCTATATGGAAATGAAAGGTCCTTATTCCAAATAATTTGTGAACCATTTGACGAATGAGTGAGTGAGGAATGAGTCTCCCTTTGTTACCTCCCCCAAAAAAATAATCAAGCAAAAATCCATGTAATGGAACTATTAAATTTTATACTCCAAGAAAATTTAAAACCCTTTCCTAAATAGAATCAGAATAGCTTTGTTGTCATTGTACCACAGAGTGCACCTGTAAAAAAAAAAAGAAAAATCTTAGCAAACAAGGAGGGGTTGGCGAGCAATAAAAAAGTTGATACTTTTGTTTTTTTGTTGCCGAGTTTGCTTTGGACAATCTCAGCCAATTCTGCTGTCCTAAAAATCTGCAGTAAGCCAGAAAAGGTGACGACGTCATAAGAATCCCCCCCCTCCATTTCTATGTTTTGCACGACGATAAGAATCCCGAGTCAACATCCCGAAAGAGCACACGGAGAGCGACGTGAGCGCGAGCTTATCAAAGCCTTTCGCATGGAAATAAATCAGTGGCGGCAACGGAGGCATGAAAATATGATAACAGATATGAGATGCTTATTTGCTGACTACACAGATGCGGGCGCATTTTTTGTTGTTGTGGTCGTCCTTCCATTTTGCCATCGCGATAAGACTGCCAGAGGACATCCTCGCTGGGTGGCACGCCGGCGTTTCACGTCCTTTAAATATTAAGTGCGAAAATATTCTTCACAGTGGCTGTTCTGCTGATTAAGAGATATTTGGGGCTGCCCTTGAAAGATTGTTAGCGCTTCAAGGTACCACCCAAGGCAAAATCAACTCGGGGAGTAGATATATTAGCGCAGTCACTTGAAAGCGGCAAACCTATGGGCGACGTATTTTTGAACGTTTTCCAGAATAGACTGAATCCGTTCAGGGTGGAGATTGAAATTCAAATGCCACCGCCATACAAATGTCAGTACGGGGAAATCAAAAACGTTTTGTGTACCACCCCGTTTGACATTTTCAAGAGATTTCATTTCCCTGCATATGTGTAAATGTCAAATTACAACAAGAAAACAGAAAAGAATTAACATGTTCATTGGGTCCATAATGCTGGAGTTCAAATTGCGCTGAATTATATTTCCACCAAAAATAACAACCAAAGAACAACAAAATTCAGACGTTGAAGCCCACTGAATCAATTTCACAGAGACATCCTCCAAAGTCTTGTCAGTCCCCCTCCGGAACCCTTACAATCCATGATTAAGGACTATGTTGTCAAGTTTGACGTGGCCTCGCCGGGGGAGTCAGCAGCGGCCTTATCATTAAAGGGGGAGGGGAGGGGGAGGAGGCTGCCCGGACCACCGCTGAGGGGCCTGCCCAAGTGTCATCAAAATGAGATAGGGCCCAGGAGCTTGGGGATTAGGCACTGCATAATTACCTATTTAAAGCTCCTAATTGAGCATTCGCAGGCATATTTTAGGAATCCGTTCACACCCGTCGGTGTGCGAATGTTTGCTGGTGGTCGAAACCTCGAGATTCGACCAATCGGAGAGAAAGAGAGTGTTTGGATGTTTTTGTTTGCATTTTAGGACTAGCAGCAGAGTGTAACCTTGAATATAAGGGTTAGCTTATTAGCATGCGAATCCCTCGCTTGTGCATTTATTTAGTTATTAGTTTACAAAGCACTTAGGGTGTTTGTCAGAAATGTGCTGATGGCGCTTGGCTTCATGAATTATTTAATGCAGGTAAAAGGTCGCTATTGTGATGAGTCGTCTATTTTTTTGTCAAACACAATGATTCAGTTGTATGACATTTAGTTATTTTGTCTGTGACTGACTGAATCCAAAGGTTTGTATTTTTCGTCATTTTAAAACTTTGGTTAAAGAGATAAACGAACGGGATGTTAGCCAGGATGACCAAAGTGAAACAGAAGTTATATAAAATATAGTGCGAAAATGATTGCGATGGTCGTCGTGAGAGCCGCGACATGAGGGGCCCCTGTGGTCTTTTGTCACTGAAAACATTTTGAATGGCAACAACAATTAGAGCAGAATGATAACTCCAGATAGTTTCCCAATGACCCAACGTGTCCCACTTTCTGCACACCAGCGTACGAGGGATCACCGGGGACGTTGGCTTGTCTTGATTGCATTGCTAACTAAAAGACCGGTGGCGGCGCTTTCTCCAGGGGGCTGGCGGCTGGGTAGACACCAGCTGCTATCTGAGAGAGATAAACTGTCCGACCCTTGGGGGGGGGGACATACAGCCACCTCGGTCCGGAATGCTGAAGATGCTTATGGCTGGAATGCCATAAAAATACCCCCCAGAGATACGGCAGAGGGCATTCTAGGGTTTCGGCTCAATCGTCGGTGCGAAGCTAGCATCTTTGAAGGGACCAATTCATTGTACTCTGACAAGGAGCGATCTAAGTCTCTGAATAAGTTTCACTAGTATAGCATGTTGGTCACACTTCCTATGCAGAAATCAATCCCCTAGCATCGATGCCAAGAGTTGCCCATGAAAACTCCCTTTGACTGATTATTCCATAATTTATGAGGCCTTAGCTTTGCAAATAATACATCCTCTTGACTGTGCTTATGCAATCTGTCACACCAACATGACCACGTTTTAACCCCCCCTTCCAAACTGGAATAGACAGGAACACGCTGATTGTTCCGCTGCCTTTTTATTGTTCCTTCTTCCGCAGTGATGGTACGACAGCAGCTCTGACACGCTGAATAAAAAGGCTAATTCGGTAGCTTCTGTGGTTCTGGCAGCCTCTATGGATGCAAAGCCAACAAACGGGATGCCTAATGGTAAAGTCCTCTCCGGCCCCATTCGGCCCCGTTGACATCACCAAAAGGACAACGGAAAGGGGGGTGGGGGGGTCTCGGGAGGAGTGGCCTCAGCACGCTGCAGAATGGAAGTTCATCTTTATGTAATTATCTCGGGGGCCGTTACGCCGAGCCGGATAGCCGAGTGTTTATTGCGGCCCGGTCGCCATTCACTTTACGAGCATCCTCTCGCGCACACCCATGCGGATGATTAACATTCACACGGCGACGCACACAAAACCCATATGAGGCCCAAGTGCCATAACAGCCCAATGAAATATATTCAGATTAGAAAGGTGTCGCATTACTCTCCAGTCAGATGATAAATACCCGGTTAGCGCCGTCATTAATCTTGTACGCCCCCTTACTCATTTTCGGCCTGCTTGGGGGAGCAGTGCGGTGAACGAATGTTGCGTCGCAGCTTTCTTTGTGGCACCAGGTCAAGCGAGTTTGACCCGGCGCTTCTCGTTCTTGTCCGGTCTTTGTTAGCGCAACATTCGATCGCTAAAAGCGTTATTGATGTTTATGCTAGCTCTCCAGCTTCTCGAGGAATCTGGAAAGCTTTCTTTGTGGCACGAGGTCAAGCTCGTTCTTGTCCGGTCTTTGTTAGCGCAACATTCGATCGCTAAAAGCGTTATTGATGTTTATGCTAGCTCTCCAGCTTCCTGAGGAATCTGAAAAATGTCCCTGGGAAAAAAATATTCACGAGGTGTTTTGCTGATTGATTGAATGCCCACTGTTGACGACTCGGCTATTTTTGTCCGATGAGATTACGGCGATAAAGTCGGTCTCCCGTCGATGCGCGGCGGGACGACAACTGGGTAGGTTTCATCCTTCCCAAGGACCTCTGAGCTTTACCTTGTGTAAGCAGAGCTGATATAAACTATCGTTTTTCATTGCAAGGTGTCTGATTAGCTCTAAAGGGGGTCATAAAAAGTGGATGCCATTGTTTGGGACAACGCTTGTTAAACCGGGGCGATGAAAAACGACCCCGTGCATGCCTTGGAATATAAAATGATAGAAGGTATAATCAAGCAGACATTCCAGGGCCAAATTGTCACGCTCACACAGTTATCTTGTGTTGAGCCAATTGTGATACCACAGTTTTATGGAATCTCTCAGTCGCCCCCGATTGCTCCGCGCTCCATAAAATGCCGGCGAGTGGATCGGGGCTTCTATAATGATGGCCCGGGACAGGAATAAACTTGTTTTACTGCCGCAAACAGAATGATGTGACCTGGAAAGGTTGTATTTTTTGCCGGGATAATGACTATATTTTAGAGTCGGGCCTCGGTGTGAACTTTAATTACTTGTCTGGGGCCACTGAGCTACACTGGTCTCGAGTACTTAGTAATAAAGTCCATATTGGTACCCTGTTTATTAAACCCAATGTGAATGTCTGGTAAGATCATCTTTGCAAACAACACCTCACCTCTGTTTGGACTTATTCAGTGCATGTGCCAATGTAATACTCTCGGAAAACTTATAATCGCTGTAGCAATCACGACTCATGAATATGCAAATATCAGACAGAACGCGGTACATCATGAATCCTGAGCGTAAAAGCAATTCATCGGTAAAGCCGCGGCGTATCTTGAGTCGTGCAAGTATTGCCGCCCCCTCCCACCCTCCGTATTTGTGAGATCCCAACTTGTCACAGTAAATGTCATCACAGCCAATATTGGCACGGACTCAAAGTGGTAATGAAAGATAAATCTAATATAATACAGTTTGAGATCTCTGGACGCCACCGGCTCTCTTGTAAAGCATTTCTCGGCAGGCCGAGAAGCTTTTGTGTGATGTTGGGGGAAATAAAAAGGAAGTAGAAGAGGAGGATTTGTAGAAAGGCGTGCCCGCTGACTCTCGTATTATCCCGCCGTACTTCCCTGATCATTTTCAGTCGACGTGTCTTGCTGTGCCTGTTGCCGGTCATTTTGACATGAGGCCACAGGCATGCAGACTAACAGCTGGGAAAATCTGTGCCCTGCTGTACTGCCCTTGCACTCCTCCTCACGCCACCCACTCTTTCTTCCCCTCGTCGGCCTAGCGGGGTCGATGCGCCGGCGGCTAATAAAAGCGGCGGCTCTTGACTGCGAACAGCTGGGGCCCTGTGATCCTTCTCCGCCGAGCTTTTTTCTGACACTGGGCGCCGAGAGAATTGGGATAAATTTGCGGGAGCAAAACGACACGCGTCGAGCGGTGAAACAGATGAATCAGTGGCTCTTCACAGTGGCTTAACCAGCAAATCGATACAAAGTGTTTGAGATCTAAACACGGGAGGATTCCAACTCTGTAGGTCATTTGTTCCGATCACGTGACGTGAGCGCTGAGATCGCGAGGGACTGGTGTGCGTTTCTACAAAACATTCAAGAAATAAATTTAAGCCTTGAGAGGTTGTTGTTTTTCAAGGTTTGGCCTCGGTACTAGCAAATTCTTTTGGTCGATTCCATTGCCTTCGACTTTGTGGGAAAAGCTTGGGGAAGGCCCTTGACTGTTCCAAAGTGTGGTCCGCAAAAGTATGGGTGGAGTCTGCTGTGGACAAAGTGGACTGGCACTCACTGAACATTGACGTAAAACACCAGATTCCCACAGACACCCGCAGATATCTTGTGGAGAGTCTTCCCCGAAGCGTGGAAACAAGCAATCCCTAAAAATAAAGTCCCGAAGAACCTTCATTACCTCCGACACTTAATTCTTTGGTTGAGACATGCTAAAAAACAAAACTCTTTCAATTCCTTGACATGGGTAAATAAAAATTAAAACGTGTTCCCGCTTCCACAAAACTAGTTTTATAACCCGTACAATGATTGTAAAACCAAGTTTCGTACCCAACCGTGATTTCTGGTGTACCGTTACACCGTCACAAAATTCTATTGGTCTTATGGGGACGCTTTAGAAGATCCACAAGAGCAAAGGCTGTTGGGAATGGATATCCCAGGCTTGGTGCTGATTCCAAACGCAGAGCAGGGGGGGGGGTTGCTGAGAATATGCCAGACCAAAATAGCTGCGCAAATGACCCCGTCATGCCTGACCTACACTCTCTTATCATACTGTTGGAAATCGTTTATTATTGTGCGTGTGTGTGTTGTACAAAGAACCCAGATGCTCCCAGCTGGCTATTGCCCAGTGAGGCTAAAACACCTAATTAGCCTGCACATTCACGTGCAACATCCCAACCGCTGCCAACCGCTGCCAACCCCCCCCCCCCCCCCCCGAAGCAGTCTTGTTTTTTCATAGATGCAACATATGTCCCCAAATTCATGTATTATACAGACCGCACATGCTACAAGAACAACTCCACGAGGGAGCCTGCGGGTGGGCATGGTATAAAACAAAGCAATGCGGCAAATGGAACCAAATTGTTGATTTGGATCTGAGTGGTGACTCAGTAGTTAAAAGACAACGTGGGAGTGGATCTTCGACAAATTGCTGGAAACCGTTTACTGAGGCTTTTCTAATAAGCATAGCAGAAAAGCCAAAGAAAAAAACTGAACAAATGACATCTGAGGAAGGACGCCGTAATGCGTGGCGATACGCGGGCCAAGGCTGAAACTGAGTAAAAGATAAAGGTCACACTTGTCCGTATAAGGGGAGGGGGGGGGAATGGCGTAGACAGATGTCAACAGCGATAAGCATCTGGCGTGACGAGCTCCAACTCAGCTATCGCTTACTACTCGGAGCCTGGGGGCCGTGCGCTGCCAAGACGGCGCTCACGCCTCTCTGTGACGATCAGTGCCTCCGGAGGTTGTGCAAAATGGCCGCCGCCTTGCCAGCACATTATAACGCGTCACTGACTTGGCTTTTTTTTTTTTTTTTCTTCCCTCAAAGGAAGTGCCATCTGTGAGTGACAGCGGGACCTCTGCCATTTATTTCGAAGGCAGTAAACAAACGGGCTTCTTTGAGGAGGGGTTGCTATTATGTTAGCCGTCACGAGCGATATGAAATGGCGTGATGTATATCATTTAGCCATCTCCATTTATCTCAAGGAATCTCTCATCTAAGCATCACTCGAGGGAGAATAATAAATCCTTATTCTCGCATTTGATAGCCGGTCGGACACAAATCCAATACCCAGGAGAGTGCTCGGTCCTGCTTTAAGCATAACTGCTCACCAGATCAAAAAAATAGAAGATCGATAGCAAGCCATTTACTATCATACTCGGTGCTCATTGATGATCTGTCAAGCCATTTGTTTCGCAGTCTGAACGACAGAGCGAAAAATCTTTTTCCAAAGAACTTTCCCTGCATCCAAAACAAATAATGGCTAACTTAGTAAATAGCAAATCAATAGAGTGTGCTTTATTGAGCTCACATGCTTGACTCGATTCTGGCACCTGGCCCATTTTCCGCTCTGTTCGCTCTGCTTTGTGTCAAAATGGCAAAGACACACAGACTTGATGTGATGTTGGATGTTTGACACCAAGGCGGTTTTTCTTTCTTTGGGACACCGAGAGGCTCAGCTCGACGGGATCATATGTTTCCAGACAAGCCAAACACTAGACCGATTCAACCGATGTCTATTCAGAAGCTCGGATTGGAATAGAAGCATCCGGCACCCTCCGACAGTGCGTCAATGGGCCAGCGGTTTCCCCAGAAGGTTGGCAGTCCCACGTCCGCCCCGGTTCCACCCCGCTGTTTGACTCAAAGAGTCTGAGTCAAATCACCGCAAAGATAGCTTTGGAACCAAAATCCTCTCATGACTGAATCCTGCTGAGACACAGCTTGTCTTTGGTAAACAACGTCCTACCTTTGTACTCTTGACTTAAAAAAAAAGAGGACCAGACGTGTAGTATTTGGAGTCGTGATTTGATTCAGGGGGTAGAAATATACTCTCAATTTGTCCGCCATGGCTGCAACGGCTGTTCCGACTTGGCCTTGATATTGCAGGTCACATAAAAATGCAGGGGAGCGTAACAAGAAATGGAGTACTTGCAAGTCCCCAGTCCGGGGTATGATCTGCCTCTAGCGCCAAATCAGCTGGTCAACATTGGTTTTGTATTTGTTCGAACAGCAGACTTTAATCCACCTGGATCAAACTGGTATCTCGAACAGTGCCCTGTGGCTCACCGTTTATTTGAGTGTGCAGACTTCCGTGAAGTTCCTGCCAGCTCCAGTCTCATATCCCGAGATTTAAGACCCTGTACCCTTAACAGGACCCGATCAAGAATCGGTTGCAGCGTTTAAGAACCGCGCTAGTAGGCCACAACCCCCGTGTGTCGCTTGCAACCTGTCGTGGAAAGGGTATTGATTCCCTATAAACTCATTAAGATCTAAGAGGAGTTCCTTCTTTGCTGTCAAAGCAAGAGGGGGGCAGTCGGAGTGCTTTGACCTTTTGAACTCACTTTTGCAGGCCACTTGAACCATTGAATGGAGTACAATTGCTGGAGAGAACATCTTGACTGAGAGATCTTTGCATATCGGGAAGAAGCTAAGTTTTGTTGTATTGTAATATAAGCAAACAGTACTTGAGTTTATCGCTCGTTCGGTAAACACTATTTTGAGTTGCATTTCTTTCGTCGTAATTTCCTCCAAGTTGGCGGACATGTCTATGATTACCTGTCAAGGCAATGACCCGTCTTAGCACCCGCCACTTTTGAGCCTATACAGACGGACAAGACTTGTGTTATCGCAGCATTAATAAGATGGCCCAACGGCAGGCGTTATCGTTCTCCAAACGTCGCGGTGGCCGGCGGGTAAAAATGGGCTGAAACGTGTCAGCGTGCGGTTAATCGAAAATAATGGCCGGCAATTTATAGATGCCGTCCTGGCTGGTACTGGATGTACTGATGCGGGAGATGGAATTTTAATGTGTGCGTTCCATCACTTGGGGAGTAGATAATTCGGGCAGTAGCCAAACAGCACATGAATCCAAGAAGGTTATCATATGGCACTAATACTGAACAACATGGGACAAATTTAAAAAAACATGTTGCATTGTTTGGCAGCCATCCGATTTTCACCAGTGGCTACGGAAATAATGAAATACAGAGGTAGGATCTCATGAGGGATGGAAATGAAGGCCACCTTCTGTGTTGGTAAGGCCCAAGGGGTCTAGGGTATGGGAGGGGCAGAGTGAGGGGAAGGGGGGAGATGTATGTCTTTTAATCTCTATCCCCTCGAACCGATCTCCCTGGGTGTTAAACAGTTGAAATAGTTCCACATGCTCCAGATGCTTAACAGTCCCTCGGTGCTTTGTGGGGCTGATTAAAGACCGACGGCACATTCAAACACACACACACACACACACAAATATCAATGCCTCTCCTATGCCAATTCAACTGAAAGTTATGTGGACATGTCTACTTCTTGGATTCATGTGAAGGGCTACTAGATTCATATTTAATATGCAGTTAATGGTGATTTTATTTTCTAAATAATTTCCAGGAATTAATTATGACTCAGCTACTGGTTTGGTACGTAACGTGTAAGAAAACATGAACATTGTTTTCCAAAGTAAAAGCAGATGGAAACATTTTAGGTTAAACAGCAGCTTTAAATGATGACTCAGTTTTAGTTGTTGATTAATTGTTGCACAAAATCCCAGCGCTGGGTTAAAAGTGACGGATTCACCACCAAAAAGTAGCGAGCACGTTCATCACTGCTTGTATTTTATTGTAATTTAAAAAATTCTATTTAAAATCCAATCTCGAAGCACTGAGTGAAACATTTTATCCAGTTTTTTTTTTGGAACCGCATACTGCACGAACGGACAAAGTCTGTTTGCAGGAATTGGACCCTTACTAGTCTTAATTGCATTCTATCAGCCAAAGAGGGTAAAAAAAAATATCCTTCCATATTGCACGGCAAGCAGCATAAATCCATTTGTGCACCGATATGTTGAGGAAATATGATTGAATGATTGATTGTCTGACCTGAATTAGCAACCGATGCTCCAAAACATCCACGGTAGCCACGAGCTAGCTTGCTGGATGGAGCAGGTAAAGTCAAGGTCGAGATCTCAGAGAACGAGCTAAGCGGGCAGATTTGACTCATCAGCTGTGCTAAGAGCTTCTGATCTTCTGTAAGTTAAAATATAGAAATTACAGAGCGGCTCTGACTCATGTTCGTCGTCTCTGTTAAGCATTTTAATAGACTCCATCATTAAGCTCAGACTGTATTGTTGGCGTCCTCGGCTCGGAGCGCAAACACCCAATAACCTCCTTAAGGGTTTTAAGAGGGCCAAATCAGCTGCCATGCAATTTTCTTTTCAGGCGCTCGCTTGCCTTTCACTTCCTGACGTCAGCGGCGTTAATGAAGACGGCGTTGCTTGGCGTCGTTACCGGGTTCCGCACAGCCGCTCTAAAGATTTTATTTCGGCGCTTCCCCCAGCTTGCTTTATTTCACGACGCCTTAATGAGAGTCGTTTGGAATAATAGGCTCCCATTGAACGGTGGCATCTGCATCCAGCTTTAAACGAGTGAACTCATTTCCAAAGATAATCGCCTCTCCCGCCGAGTTACTTTTTGGCGGAGATGCAGTCGATTTTTTTTACTCAACAAATTTAACGATGTCAGAAATTACCTTGACGGAAGCTGGAACATTTGTTTTAGATTGTGGGATAAGCTATCAGACTCATAGCTGTAAAATAATAATTACCACATTGCTGTTAAAATAATTTCAGGGGTTTCGACCAAAAATTGGATTCATTGCGCAATAACAATGCGACTAGTTTCATGGTGATCAGAGTTGACCCACAATTTTTTTTTTTTGTTCGACTGCTACCAAATTTGAACCACACATGCTATACTGATGGACAATGACAAATAGCAAAGATTTTTTTTTTTGTATTTCGCACAGCTTGTATGGTGTCAAATGGCAGCAAATCGTCATCAAACAGGAATCCAACAAGTTGAAATTTCAGCTCCTAAAACCAATTCCTGTAGGAACATGAATTTTTGCTGAGCACGTCTCTCATGAAGACCCACAAAAAAAGCCTAAATAAGCCATGTCTGAAAGCCATTTTGTTTTGAAGCCACCATTTTAGGCTTATTTTGGCCAAATAGATTTTGCTTCAAAATATAAAACTCGTAAACCAGATATTGTCATTTGAATATGATGACTTTCCCAATAACCGTAAATTAACACAATTTTAATCATAGAAAGCCTTTTGATACTTTCAATTCAGTTTTCACATAAATACTTGATTCTTCTGATTCGAGATCAAAACTCCACCAACATTAAAACACTCAACCCTCCTTCATCTGTGCCTACAAGAGGCTTGCCATCAGCTCCATTAGCATCGCAAATAATCAGCCAAACTTTCATCCACACTTTGACTAATTGCTTGAAATATTCACACACAAAAAAAACTACAAACAGAAAAAAAAAAAAAAAAGAGAGAGATGCCTGGGTAATGATGCCCGCTGGGATTTCGACCATCTTTTGGCTCTGATGTGTGTGTGTGTGTTATGAATGACGACAGAGTAGCTGTGGTGTCATGCGGCCGCTACAGATGGCAGATATAAGAAGAATAAAGGACAGGACAGGAAGAAATGCACAAACAAGGTAAACGCAAACATTAGCTTGAGCGTAATGCGGGATTTTGGAGGTTAATTCCCCGCGCCGGCATTACGGATGTTGGCAGCGAGGCAACAACATGGCCGACAGCTTAGCTCGTCACAATGGACGGTCAGGAGGGTTTTCCAAATGACTGCGGAGGCTTTTTAAGATGGGATGAGATGACGGGAGGGAAAAGTCAAACTCAACATTGAGTGTGTGTCGTACACAACTTTGGAGAATTGCTCACGCGGAAAACCAGGCCGCAATGACAAAGCTTGAGGCACGTTTACGGCATAATCCATCATACTTTGCATATAATTTAAAATAAACCGAGGCAATTGACTCATTTCGGTGTTGACATGTTTCAAACTGTAAATGCCATTGGCGTCAATTTTTTAAAAAAAGATCGTATCCCTTCCCAACTTGCACGTGACGCCTGTCCGCCCACATTCTTGATGTCAGTCGGCAAATTTATCCCCAAGTCAGTTGTTGCCTCAGGCCTCGGCACAACTTTAGCGACCTCGCGTTCCAAATCCCACGTACAGACTCTCCCTTTAGTCGGACGTGCCGGTGTCCGGTTACCATGGCACTCGCGGAATGTGTCTTCGGGATCGGCGCTTAAGGGGAAGACTTGCAAAGACAAGACAGCGTGGTAGGAAAGTCCGTACGGAATACCATTGAACCGAGGCCAACTATACGTTTACGTTCCATGACCTCACAAGATATCATTTTTCGGCATGAGTTTTAACGAGGCGCAACCCAAGTGCGCGTCTAAAAAAAACGAGGCGCTATCTTTAACCATCAGCTATAGGAATACGAGGCTCCCAATATAGTTCAGCGCAAAAAGCTAAATAATTGAAAGAGAGTGTCCTTTGGAAACCAAAGATGACACACTGGCACACTATAAATTCGGTGGGCGTTGGGTCGGGCACTAAATGGAAACCGCTGTTGTCCCGGCGTGATGCAACCCGATGAAACGTCTCCTAAAATATAAGCGAAGCAGGAGAAGGCAAACCGGCCCGATATCGCAGGCGTTCCCGCTTAAAAGGCATTTTAGACTCAATACAGAGGAGTGATTCGTTTCCCGATTCCAGGTCTTGGGAAGTTTCAACAGTGCCAGTCACATTAACGTCTATTAGCTGCTCATTTCTTTCCCACGCAGAAAGGGCTTCTGGAGTACCTCCCGGGAGGGGGGGGGGGGGGGCAACCACGGGCTTGCCAAATACATGCATGAAATTCCAGGGAGCAGACTTCGGCCCCCCAACCAAGCCAGAGTCGAAATAACTAATGAGCAACAAAGCCTTCGAGACCTGTTTGGATGAATTCAGGCCCTCGGCTGCATTATACAGAAAATGAAATAAGCCGGGTTCCGGTTTCAAGGTAGACAGGACCGCTGGACCAGAACGATATTGTTCCGAGTATGTTGTGATTTCCGATTAATTTTAGATTCTTTGGGTTGTTTTGATTCAACGTTGATTTGAATGTTTTCATAGTCATTCTACCCTGTTGACATTTTTTAGTTTGATAGCTTGAAATGTTAAATTTCCATGACAAAAATATGTGGTATGTAACCTCGCAGGTATGTCTGTATCAATTTTTCAGCACTTTGAGGAGAATTTTTTAGGTTTAACTATTATTATTGTTTTTTTTGTGGGTACTCGTCTGTTCCAATTCCTTTTGAATAGCAAATTTGCACATGTTCCTGTCCAAAATCCAAATTTCCTTTTTATCTCCCAAAAGTATAACACCCAAGTGTCCTGATACTTTTGCCCACATAGTGTTCTGTTGGGTGAGTCGCGGCTTTAGGTCAGAAAGAGAGGTGACCGCAGCCATTTTCCAGCTCCTTTCTCCTCAACCCTTCCCAGCACAGCCACCGCCACATGCCCGCTTCCAAATGGCAGTTATTATACCGGACACAAAAAGTCATTTTAGTTCCGCCTGGCTTCTTCAAAGCAGCGCTCTATAATTGCAGATTGAGTGGAGGGGGGAACATGCTTGGCTTACATCGACTCCTGACAGTGCGCCAATGCAGGAATGCAAAATTAGAGCAGCAAATGAAGAAGAATGGGGAACAATTTACAATACGTCGTTCTGAATTCCGCCGAGTTTATTTTGCAACCGTTTCGCAAGCGTCCGCGGGCATACAATGCGCCGAAAATCGAGCGGAGGACTCAACTTGGATGTTCTGGATGTGCAGTTTTTGTAGAACTATATGGAGCTCATTTGAGTAGCATTAGCTTGTAGCATTAGCTTGTAGCATTGCATCATCAAAGCTGGAGATCTTCAATATGTGCACCTTCTGTCAGATTTCCAAAGTACTGAAGGTGCTCTGGGGTTTCATTTGCCATTCCTTAGATTATTATATAAGAGACACAAGCACAGTGACAAAGTGGGAGGAGATTTGGTAAGATGCGGGGAAGCAAGATGATGATTTAACGTGGTCCAACAAGCTTGACAAACTGACAGACAGCTGAGGTGATTTTGTTTGGGCGCAAAGATGATTCCTCCAACCCCAGGGCGACTTGATAGGATTTATAAATAAATGTGAAAAAGCTAGCATGCTAGCGTTCCCTGATAACTAATGTGTCATTCCTTGGTTTCTCTCAAGCTAGCCAGAATTGAAGATCGTTCTGCGGCGCTCAGTGATATCGGGCCATACAAGTTTGGGTGAATGAGTTTGATGCGGACGAATTTTGCTGACCCCAAACCAACATGAGGCGATTTAAAAAAAAAAAAAAAATGGCACTTCGGAATTGTAAATGTATTCAAGAACATTGAAGAAGAAATTATATCAAATAAGCGGACAAAATAAAAAACTGTCACAATTTCATTTTTTTTTTTTTTTTTTGGTGATTCCAGTCTTATGAACAGCATGTATACAAAGGTTTAACACATTGTCTGAAATAATAAAATTAATTATTATATAAATTATTAAAAAAACAGACCTGATGTTACAAAAGCCTACAAAAAAATATACAATTAAAATTATGCCTAATAAAATAAAATAAAATAAAACAAAATATAATGAAGAAAAATTATGTTTAAAATAACGACGCCCATTGTCACAAAATATCTCAATTTTTCCTCAAAAGAAAGATAAAAAAAATCATTGCAGTCTTGTCAAAATCATGCATCGCCAATGTTATCGTTATACACTAAAAACGCAAGTGCATACATAAAATAAAATCGACCGCAATTCAATACAAATTAAGCAAGCCTGATATCAGCAATTGTCTTTTTAAAGAAAAATAGACATACACGTTTCCCATTGGGCAGTTTATGAGGTCAGCCCAAGGTTGAGGGCAAGTTCTTCCCCACCAAACTCATCCAAGCGCTCCTTCTTTAAGGACTTCACTTTCTGCACTGGGCTGCACAAAAGTGCTCCTCATCCAAGTCTTGAATGATTCATGAATTTGTTTTTCCGTGACTAACGACAACAAATCACGTGCCTTACCGACGTGACAAAAATGTTGGCGGTTAGCAGGATCACGTCCCCTCCCGAAACCGCTGCATCGTCTGCGGGCTTAACATATAAACCACGTGTGGCGGCAGATTTAAAAAACAGAACATCTGAAAGACATAAAACCTCGCTCCAACATTCCTGCTTCATTTTCTCCAGACACCATATGAGCTCACCAGCTCTTCAAAACACTTTTCTTTCCTTTTTTTGGGGTGGGGGGGGGGGGTTCACGTCATACAATTTTTTGGGCTTAAACACAAACGTCTAAGAAGTGCCCCCTAGTGGCCCCGAAAGTGCACAGCTCACTTTTGGCTCGGGACCGCTGCCACTAAAGTCAATTTGAAATGATGACAAACCTAAAATAGCACGCTAAGAATAACGCATACATCTCAGGAGAATTGCAAAGTTGTCAAAAATAGTCGTTATGAGTTGGCATTTGACCTCCAGCTACGAGTTGCGCTCGATAACAATAAATAATTGGGGACTTCAACGCACGGCTTTTTATAAGACATTTTTAAAAGCAGTTTGAAAGGATCGTTTTGGCACATATCTTCGATTTCTAAGAGCGCACTTGCAACTTGCACTCAAAGTTCACCTTTAAATGCGTGACCATGAACTTGTAAATGATTCATTTCGGAATATCGAAAGGTCAATAAACACAAATGTGATTGCGTAGATAGCGTCAACAAGAAAAACAATCTCACAAATTTCCAAGTGGAATGAATGACATTGTTTCCTTTTGGATACTTTTGGAGAAATAAATCAAATAAAAAAAAAAAAAGCAGCAATGAAAATTGCAAGCGGGGGACTATTAGGAAAAAAAACGGGGTGCCCCTAAATGCATCAGCGGGCCAGTCAGTCAAAGCATGTTTTGCGGGTGACAGCTGAGCGCACCTGAAATCACTGCGGCAGCGCAGCTGTCTCGCACACACGCACGCACAGACACACACGCGCAAGCACTCTTCTTACCTTATCAGCATTTTTGCAATCACTTTCAAACTCGTCTTGTACGTCTTCAGCAAACTGTTTTTTGTTGTTATTGTTTTTTTGTTATGCTTTTTAAAATCCAGCAACGACAGTCCAGTAGGAGACACAACAACAACGTGCGGGAAGCGTGGAAAGAAAACCCAAATCCGCTATTCTTCCTCCTCCTCCTCCTTCTCTTCGTCTCGTGTTATTTAGAGTGGGAATAATCTCGGGGTTTGTGGGTTCCGTCTACGTCCCGCTCTCCATTGGCGTGAACGTGGCGAGACTGTGGCTTGCGAAAGTACTGCTTGCACGTCACGCTGCCTCCCTCTCCAGCTCTCCCTCCCTCCCTCTCTCTCTCTTGCTCTCACTGTGGAGTGATATGGAGGTGTGTGTGCATGCGTGAAAATAGACTCATGATGCCCCCCCCCCTCTCCCATAGGAATGCACTCTTCTAAAGCCCCATTTTGTTCCTTGGTAAAAGAATGCGACGGGATATGAGGAGCACACAGAGTAAATGGAAAAAAGAAGAAGATGAAGAGAATCCTGTTCAATGGTGCAAAGTTTGTCACTTTTCAAAGTGCATTTCATCCTAACTTCCCCCCTGCAGCCAATAGGGGGCGACAGCTATGAAAGCTACAAAGATGGCGGGAGTGGGAGCACCTGCATCGTGTAATGAGATTGTTAATAGAGGATACAGTAAAACCTATACCACTGAGTCCAAAATAGCTGGTAATCGAATCTCCGCCGCTTAAATTCTTTTTATAATTGCCTATATTAGCACTTTAAACTTAAAAGGAGCCCAAAATGAGATCCAAAAATCATATAATCATTTTAAATTTCTTACAATGTCATCATTAAAATTAAGATCATTTGATTTTGTGGGGGGGAAAAAAAAATCCAAAGACTCCATAACTTCCTCTAACAATCAACATATTAAGTCTCTTAGTTGAAACATGATACTTCCTTGGCACCAATTCATACTTTTATAGGATTGGCGCCATCTTGTGGCATCAGAACACAAAATAAAAAAATTCCCAGTGAAAACCTGAGGATAGGTTTCACATAAAAGCAATTACGTGAATTCTGAACAGGTGATTTTGCTCTCGTAATGTAAAAAAAAAAAAAAAAGTCCTACCCTTGCACTCAAGTGAAACTGGCTTCAGGGGGTGAATGTGGCTTGAACTTAGTTGAAATAAAGTTCTCCGAGTTGTGCAAACACCACTTCCTGGAGCTATTGTGAGTTTTGAGAACTTGCTGGACTGCAGATATGCCTCATAATGCAAACATATTAAGCTTGGTCATGAGTCATGTGTACTTTTGAGACCCACTAGGGATAATACACTACTTTGTAGTCTGTGTGAGTGCAGGGCTGGAGCATGGGTCAAAGAAAACAAACAAAAACGTGTTGGAATGAATTTTGACAAAGCTGGAAAGTTGTTGAAAAAGCATGCAACCAAGTCACAATGACGACTTTGAAGGGTCAAGACAAAGCAAAAGTCAAGAATTAATAAAGCAGAAACGAAAAAAATGGCGACGTCAGGGATAAATTGTCAGAACTGTTGTCACCCGACCCCACCCCTCCCCCGCCATACGCGCAATCGTGATCAAGTAAACCAGCCATCGTAAAATTAATTTCTCCATCGAGCCAAACTCGCTCTGCCTCGCGATAACAATCGTTCCTAAATGGATAAATCTAATCCCGCAATGTCGAGACCGCGGCTGGAGATTGACTTGTTTATGGTTGCGAGCCAAGCAAGTCAAGAGCAGGCGGAAAACAGTGCAGGGTCCTGAACAGCGAGAGGATGTCTCAGCTGGCGCCAAAATAATAATGATAAAAATAAAATAAAAAAACAGCACAACTCTGCGGTCCTTGGCTGAGACAAATTCTCATCTCGGAATCTGTCAAAGGTGATGGACGGCTGAGCATGCGGGCTCACTTTCTGCCGCAATTAAAGCTTCGCCATAATTTGAGGTCTCGGGAGTCGTGGCACTGAAGAGAATGTGCCATTTTATGATGGAAGTGATTGTAAAGATGGATTAGTGTTATTATGTACGTGATAGCCAAGAGGTGGTTTACGGTTTGGCCCCGTGCCAGTTGGCTTTACTATCTGATCATAACTCACTAAAATTCCCTCTCTTGGGGTGAAGGATCATTTGAGATTGCTGGATATAAAAAGCGACAATGAGAAAAGCGTACTTGTAGAAAACGGCTACGAATTAAAACAACATTTTTCGGGAGCTGCGACTGTAAAGGTGGGGTCGATTAGCATGCGTAGCTAATTAGCATTAAGTATACACCACCAAATGACAACCAGTGTGTTTTCCCAAAAGTTTTCCCAAAACAGACTTCATATCATTCGATCTTCATCATTTGCCGGGCATTTACGAGACCCGTCCACGCTGCCCGACCAAGCCCCCCCCCCCTCCCTGCGGGCGATTTATCACGGGCTGTTGTTTGCGGCGGCGCCTCCATTTTACAGTTCAGTGTTCATGAAAAGGAGCTTGCGCCACTGCCGCTATCTGTCAAGCGTTGCCCGCCAATGCACACACACCGCTTTCTCTCGTTCGGGCCAGTGGTCTTCCACCGCCCACCCTACTCCCATACCACCTCCGCCCCTCCCAACTGACATTTTCACAAGTGCACCTTCATCAATTTTGCCCTTCGACGCCATCGGTGAAGGTAGGGAGATGTTGACTCGATGGCCGAGTGCTGACAAGGCTATCTTAAATTCAAATTTATGGTGTGAAAAAGTTCTCCCGCTTCTCCTCCTACGCAATTTCTATTTGGGGTTTTGAGCTGCAACCTGAAGTTGGGGTCAAGCGTGCTGAGATGGACTTGGTGGTTCGCAGTTACTCCATTCCAGTTGCTTAAAAATAGGGGGGGAGTGGTATATGGGTTGGAATTATGTTTGGGGTTACTGCTAGAGGTGTAAATATTAATCGATTAATCGACAACAAATCGATGATCAAATTAATTGCAATCAAGTAATCGTTTAGAACCGTTGTTTAACTTAAGACTGCACCAAAATAATTTATTAGCAAACATCAGCTCTGACTTTGGTAAACAATGGCTGCCAATTTCCTCTTGTGTGATATTGCTTAACTGTTGTTTGGTCGTTTTTATTTTTTAAATCTCACTAACTAATAACAAATAAAAATAATTGCTTAATAAACAAATAGATCTTCATTCAAATAAAATTGTATTTTATTAATTGATTAATCGATGGAATAATTAAATAATAATAATATTAAATAATAATAATATTTAGAAAATAATAATATATGTATATGTGTAATAAAATATAATATATAATAATACTTTCTATCATAATAATAATTAAAATAACTATTTGATAGCGGCAGCTAGTTAGGTCCCAATATTTAATTATTTATTTATTTATTATAATACTTGGGTCGAAAGTTGTGTTATTGTTTGTAGTTAGGAGTAGTTCCCACTCAATTTGAAGTTCAGTGCCAGAATCTTAGCGATCATTGTTCAGATTTAAGGACAGAGCGCTGGATTTAATTTCTAATTTATTAATATCTAGATTAAGAGCTTTTGTTTGTTGCTTCCCACTTTCTAATTAAAATGGAGATATCAACTGAATCCATCTGGAAGCGAACGGGTAACTGACTAAAGAATTTGAATGACGTGTTTGCGAAAACAAGGTGCCTCGTTCGCCAGCTCTGAGGTTTATGGGATGGCTCCCAGCTGTCACTCTAGTGTTGTGAATCTGCGGTGCCGTAATATCTTAATTGTTTCAAATTAAATGCTCGTAAAAGCGGCAAAGGCAAATTAGTTTGCTCCCCCTTTCCACCTCCCCCACTTTCCGGCGAATCTAAAGCAGCCCCTCGACTTGCATTTGCGCGGGAGGCAGTTGAGAACGGTGGAACGGCTCCCGCGCGACTTAGCTGGTGTGGAATTAGCTTTTATGGTTTGTTAGCAATCAACCAATCAAAGCGCGAGAGGGTCTCTCATTCTTTCTTTTTCCGTTACCAATCTTGCTTTGTGTATCTCAACAAATGGAACTATCCTGTGAGGTTTCGTACGCTAAGTTGTCCATCTCCTTCACAGCACCACTGAGTTCAGGTGCACCCCCCCTTTGCAGATGTGGAGAATAATCACAAAGCCCCCGTTTATTCTCCCCCTCTGTATGAACACATCTCGGCTCTTTTAAACACAATTCTCAGTCTGAATGGATATCAGCATGTCCATTTAGCCACGGTTAACTTGACACCCTCCACTCCACTCCCGCGCGGCAAAAGAGCATCTCCGAATGAAGCCCCCACCAGGCGAATCAAGAAGGCAATTATGCGGCATTACATGTTGCAAAGTGGTTCCGCGGCAGGGGCGGCCGCAGCGATTATCGTCAAAATAAAACCCTGACTGAGGAGGGACGACTCCACTTGGAAGCCTCCAGAAGCGCCATTGTCGCCCGGCTCCGTATTGGAAATATGTCCTTAAGCTAGGACCTCCATAAGTTATTGCACAGGTGTCAAACTCAAGGCCTGGGGGCCAGATACGGCCCGCCACATCATTTTATGTGGCCCGCAAAGACAAATTGTGCATCAAATTTGTGTGTCATTACTAGAATTGCAAATTGTCTTCACTTTTAATAATATCTTTTTTCTTTTAAAATATTTGACCAGTTTTTACTCGTCTGATTTGAAAACGAGTTATTTGTCAGTTTGTTTTGTAGCTTTTACTGTATATAATATGAGGTGCTCATACATTTATTTGGGTTGACAGTCATCATGGCCCTCCGAAAGAAGCTATGACTACAACGTGGCCCGCGAAAAAAATGAGTTTGACACCCCTGTGTTATTCTGTTTATTTCAATTGAATCTACGATTTGGTCTTAAGCTATCGCACAAAGAAAAGATGGCGCTGGCTAAACAAAGGCTTTAATTAGCCAGTACGAACATTTCTAAACTGCGAAAAGAAAGCAATGAATATCTAGCATTCTATCTTTGTGACGCGGGAATGCCTGAAATGTTGCTAACCAAAACAAAATGATGGCGTTGACTGAACATGAATAACACACTTCGAATTTCCCTAAAATGGCAGCGAATCAATTCCGTGTTTGTGGCCTTGTCACTGTGTGCACATCTAATGGCCGGGGTGTAATCCACCGGCTAATCTGCTGACAGCCCGTGTGACACGGCATTAGTTTTGTGTCACCGCCCGGCGCGCTGCGCCATGCGACTCAACTCGACATGTTTTGCGGGTCACAAAAAACGAGTGCCTTGCTCTTCCATCACGGCAAATTATGTTGAAGCGTGTGGTCGGCCATATTTGCGAAGTCCGTTAGCAAACATTGGATTTGCTATCGTTTGGGACCAAATTAGATGTATGTAGCTAGCTAGCGCCTCGTGGCTTAATCAGGTGTTTGCATTTTCAGATTACATGGAAACAACTTAATTGGCTTGTGAAGTTAATTACTGCCCCCTACTGGGGTGGAATTTTATTGATCACAATTTTCGACTTGCTGTTTCATTTTGATTAGAAAGCAAATTGAGTTTAATTCGGCATATGTTCATTCTCTAAGAACTGAAATCATGTTATTGGGTCAATTTGACGAAAAAACACCAATCATACTTTAAGTTGTTTTCAGTCTATTACTAATGATTGCAATCAATATTTATAGATCTCACATACAGAATATCTGAGGTGAGCTTTCTTTCTGTTTCTTTTATGTGCAGGATTGAGAACTCAACCACTGTTTGGCATTATAGTTGAGCCTTGCCAAAGCTCTTTTGTCCGCCAGGGTCGAGCTTTGCCTTCACCTCGAGATGCGTAGAAATGCATCAAGCTTCCCGCCGCTCGAGGGGAAGTTGCAGGAGAGATTGCTTGAAACGCCGATAACCCGGCCGAGGTTTTGGGCCGAGCTGTAGCAAGTCGACTTTAAGACGACTTTTAATTACTGGCCTTTTGAAAAGGGGATCAAGGCAAGAGGAGAAAGACTGCATGCTTTGGAAGGAGATTTAGCCTGCGATGGGGCAACTGATAAGATTCATTTTCTAAAAAGAAAAAATATAATAATCAGGTATCGTGTTGAGAACTACAGGAGAGCACGGTGGGTGGATTAAGATAACAATCGAGTCGAGAGCAAAGCTTGCGGTGGACATTTTAAGAGACCTTAGTCACCAAAGTCCAGAACGGGCTACTATGGTTGGTTTAGGACTGAATCAGCCATCAGACAGAAACCAACGGAAACCTCCGTCACGTTGTCACTTGGTGACGAAGACATTGTTGACGACCCCCCCGGGAGCGATTATTACCGAGCTTCATGTCATGAAAGCAGGAGCGCTTGCCAAAATACTGTCAGTGGCGGAGAGCCTTGACGGCTCGTCCAGCTGTGGCCTCGTCGCCTTCTCCTTTCCAGTTGCTGGGAAGAGAATAAGACAGACTCTTCTCACGTCATCCAGTGACAAGCGACAGGGTCGCGTTTGTCCTCTTGTACTAATGACGTGTCGTCGCCAGTGGAGCGTCGGAAATACTCTACTGAATATAATGGTCGCTCCCCCCATAAATTAATTGTAAGAATCATATATTATATTACATATTATATATAATTTATTTTATATAACTTATATATCATTTATTTGATATAACTAGTGATATATATGTATAATATATAACTAATAAAATATATATATATTACATTTTATTTGAGAATCTTTAATTATCCTTTATTTATTGGCTAATGTACAATTAGCTTTTATTCATTTATTTATTTATTTATTGTTCGTTTGTTTGTGTGTTTGTTTGTTTGCTAATATACTACTAGCTTTTTATTGATGTTTCATTTTAAGTAAGTTTAGGAAGTTTGGGTCCCGGAAAAGAACCGCGTATTCTGTCCAACCACTATTTTATGTCTTATTCAGCAAAATTAAACTCATCGAACTGTGCAATTTGGTGCAACGAAAGGATTCGATATTTGATTCTCAGCATACTCAGAAATCTAAAAAATTGCTGTGTTGTTCAGTAGGTAAATTAACTCGAGCAGGAGGCAGTTAAATTGCCATTTGTGCGCAATATGGAACATCAAAACAAAGCCAACTCGCGTTGCATGGAGCAAATGGCACAAAATCTATCTGCTTGTAGACCTGACAGCTTTCCTGCATTAAAATTCAGATTACAAAACAACGTGGACATACCCCGGGCGTGTTCGCTCTGAGTGTTGGCTGGCAAGCCCTTCCAATTAAAACAGAAATTGGACGTATTGTAAATAAAACGCAATATCGCAAATACTTTTTTTTACAGTGATAGCCCGACCGACACCCGCCTAACCCTGAAAGAAAAAGTTCAGGGTTTAGTCCTAGAGCATTTTCCTCTTGTTTCCCTCACGCTAACTATGCGTGACGCCTGAACAGAAGCACGGGAGCTGTGCTGCCGAGGTGCCATGTGGTGAGACTGAAGTTCCCCCGAAGAACGGCTCTGGGCGCACACCTGAGCCCCGTCATGCCGAGCGCACGCAGTCAACTTGACGTGAGCCGACAGTAGCCACCATTAGCCATTCCCAGGCTTAAATGAGCATACAGGTGAGCACAGGCGCGTGTGTATGACGGGGGGGTTGGGGGAAGAAAAAAAAAAACTGTGGGCTGTGCAGCAAAGATTGGCAGCAACAGAGGAAACGGCAGAGCCGGTCAACGAGAGATAGCGGAGAGTGGCGGCTGGAAATGGAGGAAGCGCGGCAAAGGCCACAATTTGCTCCTCACGTAGGCGACCAATCCTCAAAGACACTTTCATCCACCCTCAGGTTGCTGCAACAATTCTTTTTTTTTTTTAGAGTCACATAGCAACAATTGACTCCAGCCAAGACCAGTGGTGAGCAAAATAATCAATTTAAGACTTTATGACCAGTTGGTAAATCACAACATATCATAAAAGGCTCCAGACATGGTGGTTGTCTAAGGTCAATGATCAAAGCTACTGTATTTTCTGCACTATAAGGCGCACTACATTATAAGGCGCACCTTCAATGAATGGCCCATTTGAAAACTTTGTCCATACATAAGGCGCACCGGATTGTAAGGCGCATCTTCAATGAATGGCCCATTTTAAAACTTTGTCCATATATAAGATATATACATTTGGCCCGCGGGCCGGACTTTGGACACGCCTGCTGTAGTGGCTCAATATTGGTCCATATATAAGGCGCACCTGATTATAAGGCGCACTGTCGGCTTTTGAGAAAATTTGAGGTTTTTAGGTGCGCCTTATAGTGCGGAAAATACGGTAGATTTTATTCCATTTTTTTGTAACTTTCAACTTCCTTTGCAACAACAATGAAGTGAGTGACTTTAAAAAAATGAAAGCACGGCTGACTAACACACTACGTCATGTCCCAAGGCCTTGCCCTAATTATTCCCTCACTGTTACAAACTCAAATCCACGACGTTAGCCACAAATGGGCATTTAAATGAACATTACAACAAATACAGACATGAGTCGCTAGCGATAGCATATCATAGCAATCCCCAGACAGTGTACAAATGTGGATTGAATTTCACTGAAGCAGAGGGAAACAGACAGGCTGAGAAATAGCAGTCTGTTTGCATTCAGCGCCTTTTTGTTTTTGTGTTACCGGGCGGAAAACGTCGCTCCACTGATTTGATGGTTCATCTCACAAACTGTCAAAAAACACTCGCAGCCATCGCAAAAGTTTGGACCTTTCTCAGCATTGCAAATATTCTTGGTCTTTACATGTAAACCACATACAAGAATAGTGCGGCTATTATTTTCTTGTGAGAGAATTTAGTAGGATTTTCTGTACTAAAACTAAAATAAGACTTAGATTCAATTGACTGCAAACTATCAGAAAAAAAATCTAACAATTTAATCAACGCTATTACTAAGCTTTTTAATCAATATTTATACCTCACAAATCACACCCTATTTTGATACATAAAGTACACCGATACTAAAACGATACTGTTAGCATTAAGCTAGCACTTTGATGCCATCACATGGTTTAGTTGAACATTTCGGTGCTTCGCTATACTGTCAAGTGTTTATATTTGTTTAAGTCATATATTAAATTTCAACTGTGAGTTGTATTTCGTACCAGTATTTAGTACTGTGCAAGCCAAGTCCATAGAGCTTCAAGGCAAACAAATCTAGGGGAACATTAGCATCTCCACAACCCTACATTTTCCTACATTTGCGTGGGTGCAATTGGCCAGGTCAGTGTGAATCCAAAGTTGTGCAACTCCGACCACAGGCGCAGCTTTCGATTGTGTCAGCACACTAAGAAAAAACAATGCTTACCTTTCAGCACTCAGGCAGACTTTCCAGGAGTTCACAAGCTGCGGGATGACAACAAAAGGCCATCAACATCGGCAATAACAGCATGTTTGGGCATTGCGGAAGCATCGTAATCACAGTTATACGGTGTAAAGGGCAAACATTTATTATGCGCTGATTACACTCGACAGGGTCGTGGGCTGAAACGTTCTTCAACCAATAACTCGAAGTAGGTCCTTAGTCGCTTTTCTAGGGTACCAGTGAAAAGGTTAAAGATTGAGCGTCGGGGAGGTTAGCACATCACCGTTCAAGGTCTTTAGATGAATGCCAAGTTCTCTTTCAAAAGCATCGAGAGAGAATTAATCATGTGATTGATGGCCGGCATCTCTTCCACGCACCGCTTCCCTTGTTTTCCAGCTGGGAGATAAAAATTCATGCTTAGCAATGGTCGCCAGCGCAATTGATTCTGGCAGGCGGCGCGGTGCGAGGGGGCTAAGCATCTGAATAGCTGCCGTCAAAAAGATGAGGGGGGGGGGGGATTTATTCCTAGTTCATATGCAAGCCGTATCGCGGAATTGCTGAGACGACGGTTGTACAGCGTTGCTGCCTTTTCACATAATCGCTAGCGACTCTTGTCACTGGCTTACGGGTGCCACGTCTTATCAACGTACGCAATGAACGCTCGCCGCCATTTGCTCGGACGTGACAAATCCTTTACAATTCCAAAATCATCGCCTTGTAATTACCGCCGACTGGAAATAGGTCTGCGAGTCGAGTCTTCGGCTTATCTGCGCGACGTGACATTTTCCAATCTGATTTTTCACCGTGCGTTGCAAAGGGGGGAGAGCAGAAGTTAATTGGTAGGCCCTATTGGTCTGATCGACAACAACTGTATCCTGGTTGGTCAAGGAGCGGCGTAAATGATTAACGACTGCGCCGTACTTATCAGCGGGTCATAAGGGAGGCACCTGTCTGTGGTTCTACTGCCCTACATAGATTTATGGCTCATAAACGGCCTTGAATAAAGCCACTGCTACCCCGTGGGACTAATAGCGTGGAGTTTAGGAGGATTATGCAAAGCCAATTTAGCAACTCGGTAGGTACAACAGGTAATAACTTGTTGAATCCGAGCATGGAGCCGATTGCGGAAGAGAAAACTGTTGCTGTTTGTTAACACGGTGAGACATATGCAAGGAGGCGACGATCGATGAAGGTGTTTTATTCAAGTTGGTTGGCCATTTTGGAACTCTTACTTTGTTTGAAAAGTTTAACAGCTTTTAGATTGACAGAAAAATTAAATCCGCAAAGGGAGAGAACCGAGATTCTGAAAACGGCGTCTGACGCTAGTGTGGCCATGTTAGCTAGCGAGAAGGAATCGGTCACAATGCCGAGATGCTGTTAGGGTCGCGCCCCACAGGTTCAAACTGATAGCCCGGTTCATTTGTCGGTATCTGGTGCGGTGGATTAAATGTGGAGGAATGCCGGGAAATCCAAAATGATGTGTTGCCTTCCTTCCAATTCCCATTGCAATACAATCTGAGTATTGGCCTTAATTTGATCCAGATTAGAGAGATGTCTTCTTGGGGTCAAAGTCCCTTACCTGGATACCCCCCCCCCCTTGCCCCTTTGGAAATTCTCTATAAATTGCCCCTTCTGACAGCCAGCCGTCAACCCGGGAGCAATTTAAAAAGCCTGCCAGTCCACAGGGCTGCCTATCAGCCGAGCTGCCACAACGCAGACAGGAACTCCACCGCCAGCAAACACGGAATGTCAGCTAGCTCCCCCAAAATTCCAACGGCTGAAGGGGCCAAAGACACGTTCTCAAAGATGCGTTAGGGGAATGACAGAACATATTAGTGAGTGTTGTGTCACAAAGGTCTTTTTTTCTTCTGGTCGCCACCTCAAATGCTGAGACAAGGAGCCGCCACGTCGTCCCGTCGTGCCTGAAGCGGCTCCCCAGACGGAACTCGACTAAATGCGCACGCTGCCCGAAACGATCAAGCGTAAACAGTCCGGGTTGGAGGATTGGCAGCTTGCTGCCGCGTACTTCTCTCTGCCATATGTCTTTGTCAGAAATATTTGCCGGGATGCAGGAGAGGAAATCAATCCCCCCCGGTTTTCCGCACGTCACAAAAACAAAGTCGCACCGGCGGTGATGCTCGGCAGATCGGCGCCAACGGAACAACTGGCTGCCGATGACGGACCAGATGGTCCCCGGCGTCTAATCGGCGTTTAGCGGCGAAGAAGAACAGTTGATGCCTTGTTCTTCCTGTCTCAATTAGCAGCCGCCAAAGATGGATGAAAAATCGGACCCATCAAAGATGAATTTTTCTTAAAAAATCCAACATATGTCGTCATCACATCATCTGACAGTTGCTACTTTACTAAATTGGCACGAAGGCTCTTTTGCACAACTGCTTCTGGGCAGCCGACATGTGCTACGGAGCCTCGCCGTTCGCCTTTCAGTTTGTGTCGTCGCAGCAGCAGCGGCGGCGGCATGTTTGCCAACAGCCACGAGAGCAAATGGAACAAAAGCTCCAGTTGGCCGGGTCACACTGTGATTTACCTCAGGGCTCTCGGCATGTTTTGCATGGACTGGGGTGGGTAATTTTGGGCTCCATTAGCGAGAGAGAAAGAGAGACGAGAGAGGTAGACGGAGACATTTTTTTTTGCCCGAGGTGAGCTGGCATTAGGGGGACACCCCCTCCCCCTCTATCCCATTCAGCCAGGAACGTTAATGGAGTTGAAGTGGGTCATCTTGAGTTAAATTGAAGCCGCTGCCAATGGAAGAGGCTTTGAAGCAACAACCATTTAGCAATTGCTGTAACGCTATGTGGCAACCTCAGAGTGGACCATCGGTCTTGCAAAGCTTACGTCAACATTTGCTGAACATCATTTATTTTCAGAGAGGATAATTTAAAATTAAAAAATAATTTAAAGCATTTTTTTTATATTTTTTTAAATATGCCATGTTTTTTTTTCTAAATATGCCCAAAATGTTTTTTTCCTAATTTGTCAGATTTTTTTTTAAATATGCCAAGGTTCCGGAATTACAGCACACTTTCCAAACTCCTAAAGCCGCTCACCAGAAATCTCGAGTTCCAGAAAGACGGTATTTTCATTTATCACTCATCAATTAATTTTCAGTCGCCAGTCATCTGTGCATCCAACAACACTGCTGCTCCGCTTAGCTTTTAGCGCTGACGCGTTTCTGTGTCGTCCAACCAATTTTTCAAAAGTACATCCTATTTAAATAATTGTAATAAAGAGCTCCCTTCTGAGTTTTATGTTTTCCGAATACCTCTCTTTAGCCAACAGGTCTCCTTAACGGCACAAGTGTCCTTCCCTTGCCCTTTTTTTCTATGGGCAAAAGTCATTAGCGAAAGGGTTAAAAGACACGTCGGACAACCGTATGTTTCCATAATTACCTTGCTCTGGTGTCACGATGCGGACAGAAAGCTTTCTGCTAAAACGCCACGGTGGCGTTTCAATTACGCCGCCTCTTGTTGCTCGGCCCGGCGAACATTGGAAAGCGGCGGAAGGTGACAAAAGGTGACGATGTTATCGCGGCGCCTAGCGTAACGTGGGGTCGTTGTTATCACGCAGTAGTCAGGACGCACGCGTAAAACGCTCCCGGTGGCTTTGACGCTTTAAATTACACGCAATTAAAATAAGACACCGCCACTTTAAATATGCCCTTGGGGATTTTTGAAGCGCTGTTTGGATCCGTGCAGCTTTGATACAACCCGATGGGATGCAAGACCACAAAATCAATGCGGACTTATTGTGCTACATGTTCTCACCCCCGCCCTTCTCGGGCTCACTTCTATTACACCGTGATTTAAAGTTGAGATTCTCCAGCCCAATTTGAAGTTATTACGGCCAACTGGAGTTAATGGATAAGACAAGCACCTTGCATTATTAATTAAGGAGATTGATTTGAGTCTTTGAAGCTTTTGCTCTCTCTCTCTCTCTCTCTCTCTCTCTCTCTCTCGCACACACAAACGTCGCCAGAAGGCTTGGCTTGAAGAAAGCAGGAGATTAAAACGATCCATTTAGTTTGCTCCTATGAAAATTCATTGGGTTAAAATCTTTCATTATTGTTTTTACACTCCTGTTTGTTTGTTTTTACAACTTCTTATTAAGGCCTGAACAGTTCTTGGAATTGCTTTGATTATTCTTCATTTGACAAATCCTTTTGGGGGGCCTCAACAATCCTCAAAACAGGATGGTTAACAACTCATTATACTCCAAACTAAATAAATATAAAAATAAAGCTTGAGTAAAAGCACACTTCCTTCCCCAGGTAATGACTTCTGTTGCTAACATTACGTTACGATATAAATAGTTCAGTAGTGTCAAGCAGAGGCTGCTGCATGCCAAAACGTATTTTATTTTTTTTGCCACCCCACCAAGGTCAGTAGGTCTCGGCTGGCTTCCTCCGGGAGGGCCGTGCATCATCCCGGGCTGAGTCATAAGTTGCCCACCGGTACGATGCATCACTCTCAGTTACACCACGCAGAGTATTTATTTGGAAGGCCACCCAACCAACGGCCCACGGGAGAGTCATCGTATGCAAATATGAGGGATGGACGCCCAGTTCACCTTGCCGTTGCGCCGCTGGGCCGACAGAGGGTCGTTTAGCCGGCCGGGAAGAGGCAACAGCGGGCAACCGTAACATTCTGCAGGTTTTGGGTTTTTTTTGCAGTCAGGGAAAAATGTTGGAAAAATTGTTTTCTAGTCTAAAAGATCTGCTAAAATTACATTAAATATTTTTTCCATGGTCAATCTACTGTATTTTTAATACTAATATTAAATATGACCCAAAGGGCTAAAAAGGGGACAAGTCCACTTTATATATTTTTTTGGGTCAAATAAAATAATTAATTCCCGTACACCACTGGTGTCAAACTCAAGGCCCGGGGGCCAAATCGGGCCCACCACATCATGTTACGTGGCCCACAAAGGCATATCATGTGTCATCTCAATGTTTCTTGTTAAAATACAAAAAATGTAAATTGTCTTTCTTTCTAATAACAGTTGGATATTGCAATACATTTTTGTTACAATCCCACTTTCAAAATAAATTAAAAACTATTTTGTACTGGATTCTGTTGTTTGTATTCTATCCTTTTCTATTTAAGTCCCACGAGGGAAACCATAATGACCATGTGGCCCGCAACAAAAATGAGTTTGACACCATATTTAATTGGTCACATGTACACACACAAATTAACTATAAAACTATATCAAATATTATGAAAGTCAGATTTTCCAATAGTAGCCAAATAAATCTATTTCTACTAGTTGTACTAATATTGACTAAAAGTTTTTTGATGTCCAAACACTGTGGCTCAGATTGACCCATGAACAAACAAATGTACCAGGAGGGTTAAGTGCAAGGAATTGGGCACAGATCCTAATAAAAGCACAAGAAATAAACCTCCAGGTTGTCTGCTGTTTTATGCGTTTCCTTGTCAGCGCATAAAAAAACAAGGAAAAAGAAGGTCTGACCTGTCACAGAGACTGATGCTACTGAGACAGATTGAGGAGATTTTATGCTCGGGTCAGAATGACCCGGGGGAAATGAAAACGAAGAGTGCTTCGAATTCGGCGAGTGAAACATTTGGATACAGGTCCGCTCACAAAGTACAGAGACGTGCGAGACTGCTATGTCACGTGCGAGAAAGGCATCGACGGAACATTTAGACATTTAGCGTGACAAGCCGCGGCAGATCTCTCTCGATGTCACACTGCGTGAATAAAGGACCTACGTGGTTCACATTTTTAAACTTGGGACGTGGCAGTGCAAACAGTAAAAAAAAAAAAAAAAAAAAGGCATTGACTATACAAAAGCAACACTCGGAACACGTAGCTTCGAATTATAACAGCCGCAAAATGAAACAGCAACTCGTCGCTATGACAACGATTATCTACTCACATTAAAGTCTAAAATGTGTGGCCTTGTATTAGCTTTGCTTGAATCTGGACCTTAATGTAACGGCCTGAATATGATTTTGGATCTGCTGAGGAGAATACTGTCATTTATGTTGCCATGACAACACCACATCACCCAGGCTAAAGGTTGGTAGACCAGCTCAGACAACAATAAATACTTCCCTTATTCAAGCCATATGTAAAAATCGGAACTACGACTGCCCTAGCTTGTGATAAGGATGCTAGCTAGCATGATGCTAGCTTGCACCATAACAACAAACACAAACAAAACAATCAAAAACATAACATGAATCGGCTCAAAATTTTATTGGACCACCCGGGACATTCCATTGTCGCGTAACGGTTCGTAAAATGTTTTGGCGGAGCGGGTTCTGACATTTGGCCATGTTCAGCTGGGAGAGGAAACGAAGGAAGGACTTGCTCAAGTGGAACGTGCCCAAAAACAATTAGCACAATTAAACCATAAAAGCTGGGGGGAAAAAAAAAGTTGAGGAAATGAAGTGTTAAGGAACATCTGAGGCCGCGACAAGCTGCTACGACGACAAAGTAGCAGCAGCAGATGCTTCTCGGGTGTTTGCAACAAAGCTCAATCTTCACTCCCTGCAGGGGGGAGGGGGAGGGGGGAAGCCTCTATATTTAGAGCCAATACTATTTAAATTCGTTTCCAAGATGGACCGCCTTCTCTTTTTCTCTGCGTCTTTCCCCATCAATGTGACAGTCACAGTTCCACGCTTTCCAAAAGTTTGCCGCCGTTGAGGTGACATTCTCGCGCGGGTCCACCACCACTCCTCGCAATTATGCTGCTCACTCCCACTCGCTCTTATTCTACCGCGGCGTATGCTGGGAACCTCCTGTGAATAGTTGCTTTTTAGACATGAAATTAAGGTGCAATTAAAATGGCTTACGCTGTGATTATGCTCATTTACATGATTTTTTTTTCATTTTTTTTTGCCTCTGCAATCACGACCACTTCTCAACATCCGCCACTAATATTTTGCACTAAACTTTGGATGATGTGCAAAATGATTTGCTAGTTTTTTTTTTTGCAAGTGAGACACACTGAGGTTTGATTCTTGTCATTTGGGAAAATGTGGACAGTTGAGGTGGGAGGTGATTCTGACATATACAGTAATCCCTCGTTTATCGCGAATAATTGGTTCCAAAAACCACCCGCGATAAGTGAAATCCGTACGGTTACCAACAAGAAGTACTGGGCAGGCTAACGAGTTAGCGGAAAGATGCTACTTCGCGATCGTGCTAACACGGACTTCTAAAGGAATGTAAACGAACATTTGGAGCAATACTACATTGTCCTAAAGGTTAGACACGTTTCCTCAATTTAGAAGTTTTATTTTGAATTTTAAATGTTTTTGTAATTTGGAAAAAAAATCTGCGATGTAGTGAAGCCGCGATAAACGAAACGCGAAGTAGCGAGGGATCACTGTAATTGGTTCAAGAAACAGCCCCATTCTTAATACAATTGAAATGATATAAACCAATGCTACTGACTCCCAAGAGCTCCGAGGACATTACAAAGACAACCGATGCTGTTATCTGATTGGACGGAAAACAAAATCTAACATCCACTTGTATTAGAAGCGCTAAACTCAAGAACATTTTGAAATGAGTCGTCAAGTTAAGCTCGGAAACGTAGATCAGTGAGAAAATCTTACTGGTCCGATCTGTCTGACAGGTGATGAAACCAGGATGTGTTGCAATTGAGGAAAGGTACCCTAACCCCACCTCACCCTCTCCTTCAACATCTGTCTGCGGCACAGCTGTTTCCCATTTCCCCTCGAGCGAGCAAAGCTGCCTTTGCCCGGCGGCTCGACGGAGCGTGGCGGGTGATATCGTGGAGGTGCGCTAGCATGGCAGCTTCTCGCCACTTGGCAAGCGACAAAGAAGTTGGATCAAGCGGGAGGAGGGGAAGGGGTGCATTGTAATTCATCAAGTTTCCAAGCGCACATGAAGAATGTCCCCGTGAATACCGACGGACGCACGGTCGCTACGTGCGAGGCGGTGACAGCTTCTATGAAAAACGGCCGTCTTCCGACAGAACCCGAGGGGATGAACGCGGCGTGCCGTGATGGATGCGTCGCCCCTTTGGCCTGGCCAAGCATTTACTTTATCACAACAAGTCTTCACGACACCAACGTGGAGCTCTTAAGGTCTTGGGGTGTCCCGTGCCTTGAAAGGGGCATATTGATTGAATAGTGAAACAGTCACTTATGACAAATGGAGCCCTAAATCAAATCGGGAGATAGATCGTCTGGCGGCGGTGTCATTAAGATGGCGTGATGGCCGGATTAATATGGTGATTAAATGAGGGTCGGCTACTATGTCAGCGAGTCGTCTCTGACAAGCCGACCCCCGCGTGGGCCGTAAACACTCTTCATCATCTTGCACTTTTCCAGTGTCTTATGAGGCGGGTTTCCTTTCCCATCGCATTTGGACCAACCTGGAAATTCTGCCGCGGAATTGTGCCGCTATCACCCATCAGATCGGAATAATATCATTTCATTTTTGATTTGCATGGCTGACTGACAGGGTACCCGGTGAAGATACCGTGTGTCACAATCCGGAAGAAAGCAAGGCATCTCAGAAAGATTCGGTTCTGCTTCGAGTTTGGAAAAGACCGATTTATACTCCAAAATCAAAACTACGGTAATTTCTGAATTATAAACCGCTACTTTTTGCACAAGCTTTGAACCCTGCCGTTTATAGTCCGTTACGGCTTATCTATAGATTTGTCAAGATTTTTACAATATTGTAAGATGATTTGTCTTGGTAATCCAGGTAATAGGAATTAGCACATTTCAATTAAAACACCTGCGGTTTATAGTCCGGTGAGGCTTATCTAGGATTTTCCGTTTTTTTTTTATCTGGTGCGGCTTATATTCAGGTGCGGCTTATAGTCCGGAAATTACAGTACTGTTTAAATGAAACTGGATCGTGGGCATACGGAATGTGATGCTTGATACTAAGCTTCACTGAAAATACCAGACCCAAAATCGGTACATATCTGAAGACTTAGGACCGATGTCATAATGACAGCCAATTAAGGTGAACCCAAAATGAATACATGATTGTCTTGACTGAAGACATTCCATTATAAGATGCCATGATGTGACGCAAGATTATTTTAATTGAAGACGGTCCACTGTAAAGATCCAAACTGCAAATGTTCTGCTTATTCAATCTCAAATTCCAGAACCAAAATATAGGACTTGTTTTTTCCAAACCAATGATGGCATCCAATGCTTTCAAAAGACTCTTAGATTTTTAGTGGGGCTAATAAAAATGCTCTTGGCTGGAAGGAAAGTGCAAACGTGGAGGGGAAAAAAAAATAAAAAAATCAGTGCTGCCAAGGCCAGCAGACAGTAGCGAGTACATTTGGCTCATTTTGTAAGCATGCGCTACGCTCGGGCGTGCGCGTGACCCCGGTGCTCCATATGCTCTCGAACATGGCGCGGCATCCACCGCGCTGTGGGCGCATGCCGCTTTGGCAGACCTCGAAGCCGCAAAGGTCTGCGGAGTGGACGCACGGTAGAAATGATCCCGATAACCTTCAATGCTCTTCTTGCTCGGTAATATTACGGTGCTGAATAGAAACAAAAGTTGCTGCGTAACAGATGCATGATGGGAATTTACAAAATTGCACATCAAGATGAGTTTGGTACTGTAATATCATAATTGATGTGACTTTACAATAAAATTAACAACTTAGCATGGGTAATAAATTCAATATACAGTAGATACGATTTCCAATTTCCAAGAAAATGAGGTCGTAAAACTGGACAATTACCGAAAAATTAGCGCTTTTAAAAAAAATGACATTAAAAGCAGTTCAAGTTTTATAGTAATGACTTTTGGAAATGATGAATATTATCATTAAGACAACGACGCAATTTGTGTCACAGTTAGCGACGCGGAAATCTTTCAAAGCATCTTTCAAAGCATCCATCGGCAGTTTGGCTCGATGATCTCCGGATGATTTGATGTGCGGAATAACGCCGTGGCGGCAGTATATTCATGCGTCAACCGTATCTTCCAAATGGCTTCCTAATTTGAGCAGACGGGTCCCACCATCAGGTCACCCGCCAGCATGCTGATCCATTTGAGCGGGAATAAAGCTGAAATCAATTTTCACTCTTTTGGGTTAGGTTGGGGAGAATGGTTGTGATGGGAGGAGGGGTCGTCGGTTTGAATGCTTCGCCTGTTTGTGCCCGCGGGAGCACTTACTCCACTTTTGCTGACCTCTTTGTCCTTTCCCACTACGAGCATATCGCTCTCGTTGAAATGATAACGGCTTTCCAATCTCTGGTCAACACTTTTTTTTTTTCCCAGTCAATTGTCCTCTCGGCACTTTTAGTGCTGGTTAGTATCGTATTTTTAGCACCTGGCCTGAGTTAAGTCACGGAAAGCCGAAGAAGTAAAATTCTTGACAAATGCGATGATATTTAGCTCATTTCAATTATGCTAGCACCAAGCAGGACTGGAAATGGGCACAGAATGCTTCGCTACGACTCAGCGCGTTAGCTAATGGTGTTTTCTTTGCTCGGGAAATGACATATAATATCATTAAATAGAGATACGCACAACAGAGTGTCTACAGATTCATCTTTTGGGGCACGTTGGTTCGGTTTGTGGGCGCCGAGTGGCTCCCTGACGACAGATCCAGATCATCATTTGGAAACATCCGCCGCTTGTTGCGTATTTTTAGGGATCTGTGGCTTTCTATACATTCTGGGCCTCCATTTAAAGTTAAAAAAAAAGTTAAAGGAGGAATGCTGAGTGGTCTACCACTGTGACCACAAACTATTCATGATTTAAATTGGCCATGGTATGAAAGTTCCAAAAGATCCCTAAACACAACTAAGACCGCCACCACTGACCAGAAAAAAAATTATTTCTATCATATAAGACGGCTGGTAAAGCGTTTCTAAGTATATTTAAGGCTTAAATTAAGTCAGCAGCTTTTTTTTTTTTTACGAACCGTTGTTTGTAACGATGATCTTCTGGATCCGGTACCAGATATCTTCATTAGGTCTATGTTCTTAAACATGAAGTTCCTTTCCAAGAGCGATTTCACACGGCGATGCACTCTCCCTAACATTTCTTTGACCTTATGCAAATGAAATGATGTAAAACACAACAATCCTTCAAGGACACCGGTTAAGACTCGCACGGAGACACAGCCAGCGAGACGTGACCTTAACGGCGTTTTAATTTCCACTCGGAGAATTTCATCTGCATGATTACCCGGACGCTTTAGTGTATGATCGGCTGCTTAGATTTTTTTTTTCGTGCGTCACTTTTGCCATTGCAGCACATTTGTCTAATGTACGTAATAAGTTTTTGGGGGGGTGGGGATTCAGGAAATCGTCATGTTGAATAAAATCGGAAACATTTTATAACTGTTGGAACAATACTCTCAGCAGTTGAGTGATTTGGAGTAATTGGCGCATTTAAGTTTCAACCTCACTCTGGCTGATGTCAAAACATGCCCACCTTGCGGATCCGATAAGACTTTATTTATTTAGATAATGATCGTATCGGCGAATGTTATTCGCAGATATCCTCTGACGGGGACACTTTGAAGAGGCCACGACCTTCAAAGTGTTTGCTGCCACTGCTTGCTAAGGGAAAGGGAAGCCGTTAGCTAAAATTAGCCAGCCACACGTCCCCTCCCGTCCGAAAGGATTCAATAATGGACTCCGGCTTTGTCAAAACAGCAGATTGATGGGAATCCTCAACGGGCCGGCGTTTGTGAAAGAGAGCAGCTCGAGAAAAGACGGATTACGTCCTCTTTGAAACAGCTAACCTCTGATTTCTGGTTTCTCTATACAAAAAAATCAAAAAAGGTCAAAGAAATCAAATGAAAGACAGGCAAAGCATTTTGTTTCTCATTTTTTCCAAAATCCTATTCAACCGTCGCCGCCTTATCTGCCATCCGCAGCCGACCGTGTGGCCCGAAAACCGCCTTAATGCGACAAGTGTACGATAAACTCCACAGATCAACTTTTTCGATAGTCGCCGAGGCCATAAACAAGCGGGGGCCTCTAATCTGATAATCCACCTATGAAAGATTAGGGCACGGGGAGTATTATTGTGTTGTCACTCTTGCTTACAGGGTCACCCGGGCTTTGGCTGGCGGGGTTAGACATCCCTCAGTGAACCCCACAATGGTGTCACATCTCAGCAGGTGAGCTGAGGTGATAAGACTGACTGTGAGATGCTCAGTGGACACACTGGAAGAGTCACAGGTACTAATGAGAAAGCAAACAAGGTCAAAGGATCCTTGGTAAAATTTCCTACTAGTGTACCAAGTCGATGATGGGTCAACTGTTGGACTCCAAGATGAGATTTTAGAGTTAATTTAGCATCTTTGCCTTTCATATGATGTGACTCAGGGGTGTCAAACTTATTTTTGTCACGGGCCGCATCATAGTCATAGTTTGCTTCAAAGGCCCATTAAAATTGTCAATCCAAATAAATGTATGAACGTCTCATATTGTATATATAGTATAGGCTACACAACAAACTGATGAATAACTATTTTTCAAAACAGACTAATAAAAACTGTTCAAATATTTTAAAATGAAATATTGAAATTAAATCAAATATTTAAAAATAAAAAATAAAAATTAAAAAATGAATTAATAAAAATTGCTAACAATATCTTTATTTTTTAAAAGTGAAAACAATTTGAAATTTTGGCATTGACATGAATTTGATGCACAATTTGTCTTCGTGGGCCACCTAAAATCATGTGGCGGGCCGTATCTGTATAATTTTAAAAAAAATGAATGGTAATAAAAATTGCTTACAATATCTCTATTTTTTAAAAGTAAAAACAATTTGAAATTTTAGAATTGACATTTGATGCACAATTTGTCTTCGCGGGCCGCCTAAAATGATGTGGCGGGCCGTATCTGGCCCCCGGGCCTTGACTTTAACACCTGTGATGTGACTGATGATACTATATTTTATCATTTAGCCCATCTGTAAGCATGTTTACCCGCGACTATCACTATGCATTGCATGATTTATCCTGGCTGGCTGGGATTAGGGTTTATCTAGAACACCGTTAACACAACCTGCCGCCCCCTTTTTATCTGGCATCCGACAAGACGTGTTTTTTTGGAATCAAACATCGCCCTGAACTGTGCGGAGGAAGCCAGCGCCACGCTGCACAGACTTCACGGGAAAATGACAAGACAGCATTAGTTTACAAAAGCAGCTGATTTCAATAGACCCATCTGGGTCGGATGGTGGGGGGGCACCCCAGGGCGCCGTCCTCTGCACACTAATAAATTGGTAATTCTTGACAATGAGAGCACAGTAATGACTTTTCATGCATTACAAATGGTATTTCTTTGAGCCTTGAGGACAGAATTGTTGTTCTTAAACTTTTAATTATATACTTCAGAATACAATAAAAACCTTTACCGAATGTTAATTGAAATAAATGAAAAAATAGTTTTTTTTGTTGCCAAATTTAGTCTGTCCTGGTCTTCCTTCTTCCGTTAGATAATCTCGCTCATATTGTGCTACATTTGACAGAATCTATTACCGCGGGAAAAATATTGCGCAAACAGTACATGTTCCAAAAACTGCCCTTAGCACTAATCCTTTCAGTTCCTATTCACATTAATGGAGTTATTTTGGACTCTCAAACACTCCCATCATTCAACAATGCAAATAGAACGTACCCAGTTGTCCCGTAAAATACATTATTTTAATAGCCTCATTACATTTTCACTGCTCGCTTTCATTGCCCCGTCTGATTTACGCTGCCGTCGTTTTAGCGCCGGTTGCCGTCCTGCCAAATATCAAGGGTCAACCTGGGGCGCGGCATCTCGGACCTTTAACTCCCGACGTAAATTTCATCAAGGTGAGCAAAAGTGTTTACCCCACGTTAATTTAGCCCGGTTGCTGTTCCGTAAAATGAGCAAAGATAATACTGACCTTAACATGCTCTTCTGCACATAGAGGTAATTGCTAAGGCTCCGGGATCAATCAATATTGACTCGCCATGTTTTTCTTTTTTTCGTAGTTGTTATTTAAACAGCATCCTTCTCAGGAGCTGAAAAAAGTGGTTTCAGATGGATAAAGAACATATCCCTAATAGTTTAACCTTTATCCGTCAATATGACGACTTATCCGTACGTTTATAGATTGCGGTCGGTCAGCTACGATACTAGCTAGCTCGTCTTTAATCGCGCAACGTCAGCCATTGCTGTGCTTTGTTTTCCAATTGGTAAACATTACAAGTAAGTGACACAAATTTCCCGGGTGTTTGTGTAACTTTTTAACACCAAGCCGAGAGCGTTTTGGACCTCTTATTTCAAGTATGGCGCGTGGTCCAAACGGACTCGGTCCTCCGTTTAATTTTTCAACAAAGACTCGGCAGACATTTCCATCTCCACTTGATAAATCTCACCGTCTTCCTTCTGCTCCTTGCCACAGCCGAGTCATTTATTTTCTATTTCTCCCAGCTATATTTCCAAGTTATTATTTCTTTTTTTTTTTCTGATCGCACCTGACAAAAAGATGCCATGAGGGATGATAAGAAGTCTGAAACCTTTGCACTGTGAAACAGGATTTACCTTTTTCTTATTATTTGTAAAGACTAAAATAGACGCTTGTCACGTCATCTTTTTTTTTCTACAGTATGTTAATGACGATGAAACATTATGACGGATGCAAACACAAATGTGTCTCCGCCCCCTGCGGGAAAGATCACGAAGATGGCCTGACTGACGTTTCTATTTATAGTTTTTTCCAAACCAACAAAACCCTGATTGTGTCACTCAGACCTACTTTTGTAGCCGTCGGCGTAGCATTTATCATTCATATGCTTCAAAATGCAAGATTGCGAGGATCCTTTTTTCTTTTTTTTTTAAAGATCACGGCGATTTGCAAAGCTTTTAAATGAGGTGTGGAGTTGAGCGATGGGTAGCCGCATCCTTCCGGCTATTCAGCGAGGGGCTTTAATTTGAGTTTTAGAAGATTTCTTTGGGAGACATTGTTCGGCTAATGCGAATGGGACGGGCGGACGGGAGCTTAATGTTGATGAGGTGTTAATATCTAATATCAAAAGCAGATAAAAGCCTTATTAGCCCCCGTGGTCTGGCTGGAGTAGGAACTCATTACATGGAAGAGATGGAACGCAGATGGAGGACTACGACGACTGAAGGGCTTTGTCACACGACTCGCACGTCCTTAAGCTTACTGACGGGGTCAACTTCATTTTGGGACTAAAATGCCGAGGGTTTAGCCAAGTCGACATTGTTTGAGGGATCTAATTCGGACTTCCATAGACGGCAACATCGGGGGGATTACACTGTCTCAAGCCGGAGGCGCTTTTATAATCGCTTGTCAGTTTCGGAGTTTGCGCGCCGGGCGCAGCTTGGGTGGTTTCGAAAGGTCTTTGGTTCAATCCAATGTTGGCCAGATTAGTTTTCTGCGTTGCTTTTTGTGAGACTGTTTCTCTGCCGAGTGAGTTTGAATGTTTTCCTTGAGGCTTTCACAGTAAAGAGTTGGAAAATAAGAAGGGGGGGGGGTGTTGAAGTGAAGCAATATCGGAATGACTGTGTTGTTGATGGTTTGTAATTAAGGGAACAGAATCTCTGTCGAAGCTGGAGCAGCAGTAAATTGACTGTACAGTGAAACCTCTACTTACGAACGTTTAAATTTATGAACTTTTCGAGATACGGAGACTCAAGATTTTTTTAGCCTCCTCTTAAGAATGAAATTCCGAACCCGAATAAAAAGACTGGTGAGGTGACTGAGTCATTTATTTTTGTCTCTACACTTCGTTCAGCCACTTCCTGTGTTAGCATACTGAATTGACAAGTTCTCCCGTAGTTTGTCCGAAGTTTTTGATGTAATCTTTGGGGAAAAAAAATTAGCTTCTACTTACAAACTTTTCTATCGACGAACCTGATCACGGAACAAATCAAATTCGTAAGTAGATGTTTAACTGTAGTATGTAATATTAGGTTTGGCGCTATCTTTAACGTGTAGCAAAGTTACCATAAAGTTACGGTTTTGCAATCTCGCTGAAGGTTTAACGGCTCATAATTATCTGGTGGACCAGCCCGGTCCAATACCATCATAAAAGTCCAGTGTCAAAAACAGAATGTTGTATTCCAGGCAGCCGTGTTAAGCCTCAACATTAACTGTCTTGGCTTCTTGAGGCTTAATGGTTTTGGGCAAATGCTGGCAGTATAATAAATGCAAGGCTAGGTGCGAAAGCACAAAGTAAGCACGCCATTTGCTGATCAATGCGTCGGTCTCAAAAAGAATGAACTCCGGGCTCGCCCATTGAGCGACAACATCAATAGCAAAAGCGCTCGCTTTAAACAAGCGGCCAAACGCCGTCGGGATCCGGCCATGCATCCCATTGATTTCAATTCAAGCCGACGCCAATCCCCGTAGCGTTTAGACATTTAATTCCCTTTATGGCAAAGTCATTACACGGCATGTCATTAAGCCATTCTGGCACCGACCGACTCGGTGTTTAAGTACCGGCCAAGATGGCTTTGACCCGCGTTGACCTTTAGCTTCCCGAAACACACGCCGGCACAAAAAGGACCGTCCCCATTTCTACGGGGAGCTTTTCCAAAGTGCAGTTTATTACGGCTAGAAATTCATCCTGGCTAGAAATTGACATTCATAAAGTGTTCAGACTCTGTGGACACTGTGACTTCATTAGGAAGAAGCACGCAGACTGCACTTTGATGATGTCCCGATGTTGACCAATCATTTGAGTCATTAAGCCTCAGAGTCGATTGGCTCGCCTGCACTGTCAGCACTGCTTGTCGAAATAGACAATTATCTCCAATACGAAGCAGGACAAACCACTGAGTGCACTTTGCATTTACTTAAGAACCAGGGCTGAGTTGTCCACAAATGGATTGCGACAATCAAAAGCCGGATCGAGTAGGAAAATCGAGACAAGATCATCGAGAAGACCCTGCGTCCTGTTTAGGCGTCAAAATGGTCGCTTCCCCCAAATAACTTTTCATGTCTTTACGATCCAAACACAAATCCCGCTGTGTCCCACCCTTGAACATAATCGCCAATTTTGATATTTCCAAAAACTTGTGCAGATGTTAATCAAAGTCAAGGCTTAATCCCGAGTGCTGATAAGATACTTCCACTTTTAACAGGCTCGTTTAAGCACAAGGGGGAAGGGGGGGAGGGGGCTGGCTCGATCAGGTGAAATGAAGAGGAACTGATTGCTTATGGTGATTATACTGATTACATTTTAAATTTAAAAACTTTGCCCCCCTCGCAGAGCATAATCCTTTGCAGTTACGCAGTCAATGACATCGCAATCTCCGTAAATGCCAAGGCCGAACGAACGCACGCGTCGGCCGGCGTATCTTAGAAAATGTCGAACTATTTTCTCCCAGGGGAAAGCGGTTTTTTTCAAAGTGCCGCATCAGCATTAATCCGTCAGCGATGAATAAAACAATCATGTCGTGTAGACGCGACCTTCTCTTCTTCGGACTGTGAGCGGAATCAAACATCACGGAGGCTTGTTCTCCAGCCGGCACATAAATGACATTGGCAAATCGGTGGCGTTGGAAATTTGCATGAAATGCAGCGCCGCATTTGCATATCAGGGGGTAGGGGAGGCGGAGTCTTGTGAGGGTGACTTGGAACATGGAGGCTTTACAATTGCGCCTTTTACAAGACAAGACAGATCATGACATGGCAGATATTGTGTTCAGGACCGACGACATGAGCTAACAAGCAAGAAGTGAAAGAAAGAGTAAAAATGTCTCCCATTAGTTCTGCTAGCACAAGCCGACCTCCCGACTAGCGTGCCGTGAAAGATCATCAGTGCCACGGGAAATGATTCAATGCCGTCTGAATATTATTTACTACAAATAATGAGTCTTTATCTATGCCGGTGACGTGTAGTGACAGGCAGAGAATTAAAAGCTCTTCCACTAGATGGCGCAATTAAGCTGTGTATGCAATTCATACAACAGAATCAAAACACACCCCAGGCTGTTCCTACTGAGTATAAATCTCATGTCTTAACCAAGCTCCACTCAAAGACCATTTCGCTGTAAAGATAACGGGAAGAAATAGTGTGTGCATTAAAAAAAAAAAAGCTTACCTTGGGGCGTTGGGTGTGAAAGTCAAGGAACATTCTCTCTGCTTAGACCTGCGGCAGAGGAGGGGAAACGGGTGTCACTCATGATTAGAAGGTAGAGCAATTACAGAACAGCCTTCTTTACCCTGACAGTGATTGATCAATGAGGAACTCCCGTAATAAAGACAAGGGCTCGAGGGCTCCCACCAGTAAATTGGCAAAGGTAAGAAGTGGGAATATGTTTGCCAAGGTAATCCCAGACACGGTCCGGAAACTGTTCTAAAATTACCAGACAGGCGACTTGCGCAATCCTGCCTGAAACCAAGGACGGAGAATTTTACATAATGTTCTTTTGTTACCTGTAAGGACTTCACACTTGTCTCAAAATGGTGTGAACTCAAGTGCTACTTCAGCTCGAGCTACCAACCGATGAGGAAATGGAGGGCTCTTCACAAGTCACTTGTACTCTCGTATAACCTTCTCAAAGATGGAATACATTTTTTTTTTTTTTTTCAAGGAGTGGAGGTCACCAGAAGACTATCCTAGGTCAAATCTCCACCAATGTTCCCTGTTTGAGAAGTTGTCATCGTTCCTGGTGTACGTTACTTCTCTGGAATCGGGAGTCACTGTCCTGAGTCATGATGATAACAGCAGTATTGAAGTTCAGTGTCATCTATGTCAAGTTTGAGAAATTGTTGAGAAGTTGTCATCGTTCTGGGTATACTTGATTTCTCTAGAATCGCTAGCTGAGTGTAGCTATACATAACTGTCCTGAGCCATGTTAAGCTAAATGGCGGTATTGAAGGTTCGAGTGTCAAGTTTAACTTCATTGTTTGAGAGGTTGCTTAGAAGTTATCGTTTTGGGTATACTTAATTTTTCTGGAATTGCTAGCTGAGCTATACGTAACTGTCCTGAGCCATATTTAATTTTTCTGGAATCGCCAGGTAGCTATGGATACTGTTAAGCTAAACAGCAGTATTGAAGTTCCATGTCAGAAGTTTAACTTTAATGTTTGAGAAGTTGTTCCCAAGTTTTCATTGTCTCGGGTGTTCTAGATTTCACATCGTCCTATGCCACGTTAAGCTAAACTGCAGTTTTGAACTTCCGTTTCGCCTTTCGTGTGGTTGCCACGGAAACCATCAGAAGTGAAGTATTCAATGAGATGGCTGCAACATTACATGTTTCCATAAAGTGGCACGTTGTGACGTTTTATTTGTTCCCTCCTTTTACTATCCGGACTCATTGTGGACTCCGGGGGAGAACTGTCAGTGTTGATCCTGTGCATTCCCAAACCAATAATACAGCTTATTTAGCCTTCACGGCTGCCGATGACCTTTTTCCATTTTGCCGTCCCCCTCCCTTGGAACAGCATCTCTCTACGACGGCGAGTGGCTGTGGCCGGGGTGAAGTTAATGATTTGATGTTAACTGCGAGATGGGTCCTTGGGAGCGTCAACAGTTGAAAAGAGCGAGCGTTTGGCTGGCGGCCTTGCTTGCTTCAGCACTTTGAGGCGCAGGTTTTAAGAGCTCGCCCTTTTCTTTTCCCCCGGAATTAGCCCACAGGAGGGAAAGCTTGAAGAGGGGGTGAGGGTTGGGGATTGCACAGCCATTCATCACATTAATGAGTCATGTCAGTTTATTTACAAAAAAAGGGGCTATTTTTCGCCCGCCCCAACCCCCCCCCTCCTTTGGAAGTATTCACAATCACGATGCTGCGTTGTGATAATGTTGGCTGGAGTTAATTGAAAAAGGCAATACAGGAACTAATCTACAGTGGTGCAGGTAGCCAGCTGTGTCTGGCTGATTGCAATGGCGCGCTGGTTGGCTTCGGGTGCATTGTGACACAGAAGGAGCACATTTGCTTGGATTTTGGGGATGGAGAGACTCGGCCAGGCGGGCTCCAATCATTAGCACATGGGCGAGCTTTAAAGGCCAGAGGCGACTTGTTTGTTACACCTGTGCTCCCTCGCAACCAGCTGTGCCTGATGTGGGCTGGATGGATTCGCCCCCGAGACCCCCCCCAACCGAGAAAAATTGCATTTTGGGGGCTGAGTTTCCAACGGCCCGAAATGTTTTATGACAATTTAATATATATATTTATATATTTATATATTTATACATCTATCTATCTATCTATCTATCTATCTATCTATCTATCTATCTATCTATCTATCTATCTATCTATCTATCTATCTATCTATCTATCTATCTATCTACACAATTAAAAACATTAAAATAATAATTTATATATATATATATATATATATACACACACACACACACACACACATATATATATATATAAACATTAAAATAATTATATATAATATATATATATATTTTATAAATAAATAAAAAAAGATATAAATGAACAAATAAATAAATAAATATATACACACATACATATAACAAAAATTCTTTGATTTCAATGTGTTTTTTTTTGGTAATGTTAATTTATGCTCAGTTGAGTATGAAGAGTCCAGTAAAACAGAAGAGAGGGAAGCAAACGTTTTTTTTTTTTTGAACTACAAAAAGGTTTTGAAGCTATTTGATGGTGATGAATACCTTTACCGACAGCGACAACAACGAGAGCCAGACGTTCTTACTGTATATATATAGCACTGCTGTCAGTGAGGGTACAGTGGAGATGAAGCCGAGAGTGAGATGAGTGATGCTTTTTATCGCAAAGAATTGCGCATTAAAGCAGAGAAAATGGCAAAATATCTCTAATGTTTGATGTTCTTGCACTAGATTTGCTAGATCTCACTCAAATTTACTGTTGAAAAAAAAAATCTGTAATTGTGGCACCCCCCCTACCCGCCACCACTGACGATTCCAAAGCTGTGATCTGATTTAAGACACAATAGACTGATGAATCACAGAATAGGATGAGTCACTATTTATTTACCTCGTCTAATTGGAAATGTCCGTCACGGGGCGGCAAAGCGCATCCTCTCTCGAGCCATTATCCCGCCGCCTTGATCCCTTGCAGGTATTTCACGGTGAGTGATGTACTGTGTGTCAATGGGGAGCTTTTTGAAGGCATTTTTTTTTCCCATATATATACAGAAATGGCGAGGAGCCGGAAAGATGCAGAGGTCTGCAGGTTAATCATTGTTTTGTTTGCTTCCACGCTTGCAGAAAAGTCATCTGCTTTCAGGTCCGATATTTGACGCGGCCCACGGTGACTTTATGATTACGCCGTCAGCCGCTTGGCTTCAAAGCGTCGTGATTAGCAGAAGCTGTCGCCCGCCGCCGCCGCCGCCTTTGAGCCGGCCGGCCGGCCTTCGAGCTTAACGCCCCCCCCAGTGGGTTGTCGTTAGCTTCTGTCTTGTCTCGACGCTTTTGTTTCCAGGACGTCTTGAGAAATACGAAAAAAAATGACTCGGTTTCGGGGAGGCGGTCCTGTCTTATGCAAATGAGCCACTGCTGATCCCGCCTCCTTCTATTGTGGGTTGTGCCAACGTGAGAACAGCTGGAGCTAGTGTGTGCTAATTTACTCAGCTCACTTCCGCTTTACGCAATTCCTTTGAGTTGAAAACGTGACGATGAAATAAAAAAAGCTATTTAATAGAACAAGGGCAAATCCCGTCGGTCTATTTATTGTAACTATTGGAAAAGTCCGCAAGTTCCCGACGAACGCTTTCACATTGTTTTCACATGCAGAGAGAGCGAGTGAGAACGGAAAAGCATTTCACGCATTGCTCAAGGTCCTTTTGGATACTCCCCATCCCACATCTCCCTGCACAATTAATTTTATCTTTGGGGTATTATCAAGAGGGAGCCTGGCAAAGCAGCATGACAGAAAAAGCGTCCAGAACCCCCGAGGCTCAGGGTGGGGGGATTAATCTGTTTGACAAGATCTCTCTCAAATGATTTTGCCTTGGCTTTGCTTCCGTTAGATGTTTGCCACTCGCCGGCGTGTCTGAGGGGGCGAAGGAAAAAGCACGGGCGAGCAACGTACGAGCCACTTAGCGCTGTAGAAACGCAAAGGCGGAATTTGCCTCCTTGAGGGCCTGCGATGGAATTTGTCATCATGAAGAGTGTCACCCAATGGAGAAAAGATGACGGAGATTATTTAGATTCACATGTAGAAGTGAGACGTAAAGTACATGCACAGTACATATACACACTACTAAGTACTACTAAGTACTACTACTACAAAATCACGTGCCAAAAGTTTGTAAAGTTTATTAAAGTGTTTATTATTTATTATTATTATTATTTATTTATTATTAAGATGATTTATTATTATGGATTTTTTTGGGTCATCAAAAGTATAATTTTATCATTGCTAGTAATTCATAGAAGAAACGTTATAAAAAAATATTCTACAGTGACGGCGTGTTAGTAAAAAAAAAAAAAAAATTCCATTGACCTAACCTTGCGGTGCTAAGCGAGCGTTAGCGTTACGATAGCAAACCATACGGTCGGATTAATGAATTCCTTCTGAAACAGGTTAGCCTCATTCCACCAGTTTGCGCCGCTATTGGCACCCAGCAGACGTTTGACGCATTATCCGACACGTGGAGAATTAATCAAAGTAATGATTGAATCGTTTTCTCAAGCGCAATTCATTAAACATGTCAATGAACTCATCTTGAGCAGCTGTCCTTGCCTCACCGCTTAATCACTGGCGAGAATTAGCGTGCGGCGGATGCAAAGCACGTGCGCTAATCTCCGCAAAGTGCATTGTTTACAAACAGTAATTAATACTGCAGCGTGTTTTCACGCAATCAGTGACTGCAGTGCACTTGGGGGACTAGCGGGGGAGAGTCGGGTCGCTTCCGCCGCACTCGCCACGGCTTGTTAACAACCGAGACGGAGTGCTGACATTAAAGCGCCCGTGGTTTCCGTGGTTTATGGCCGCCCAAACAGGCTGACAAGAAAGAACTGTGGGAGAAAACTTGCTAATTCGACACAATCTGAAAATACACAAGGTGAAATAACTGGAGGTGGCAAAAGAAATCTTAAAAAAAGGACTGATTCAACTTCTTGTGGAAAAAGTACATTAATTCAGTCACTGCTGTGCAGGCCAACTCGAATCCAACCATTAACTACCACTGATGCATATATTTGTCAAATTTGTTTTTCAAATTTCACTTTGGAAGTCACAAATGTTCAGCTCTAGTCAGCATTGCTCACAGCATGCTTAAAAACATCCTTTTACAGTCTTGTTTTGTAGAAATACTTGCATTGTTTCTTTACACAAAACCCCATTTTCTCCGCTTTTTGGTCTGAAACTGGTGTTTTTGGTCCATTAAAATGCAGATTTTTTTTTCCTGATGCAAGAAGATAATCTAGTTTTTTTTCTTTTAGTTTTCTAAATTTGGTGTTTGCTTATATTGTCACAGAACAGAATATTCAGAATAAAATATAAATGTTTTTTCCTCATGCAAAAAAAATAAGCTAAATTTGGTGTTTGCTTATATTGTCATAGAACAGAATATTCAGAGTAGAATATAAATATTTGTCTTCCTCATGCATAAAGATAAGCTAGTATCTTAATTGTATCTTTCTAAATTTGGTGTTGGCTTATATTATCATAGAACAAAATATTCTGTTGGTCTGTTGGTTTGTCAAAATAATCAATATGAGGAGCTCTGCATTTTATACAACAACAATGTTGATCAAATAAAATGGGGAAAAAAGCCTACTAAACACCAGAGAGTGTTTGTGCGAATGATCTGGGGGAGGGCTTCATCCAAAATGGCTATTCCACAATGGCCTAAATCACACGTGTGGCGTTCATGGTCCATGAAGCCCGACATAGGAGGCATCTATTTTGGGTGACATCTGTCACTAGGCAACAGAGTGCACGCAATATAGCATTAATATAACAGTAATTACATATAAGAGGTTCCTTTATCATTAGATTGGGGGAAGTGGGGAGGGGGGGGGGGGGCGTGAATCTGCATTTAAAAAGGGGAAATTAGCATATTCATCATGGCTTTAATATCTTGAACAAGTATTTTATATTTCAGGATAATGAGGTAACTTTTTCCCTTATGATCTGAAGCTTTGAAGGAAAAACAAGATTTCTTTTGTTTTATGTTTATGCTTGTAACACAAATCAAGTGTATCTCAAATCATTTTTTCCTATTGGAATGAATGGAAACTGTATTAATATGTTCTAGCCTTTCTCTCTAAAGAACAATTATAAACGTTGCAATGGGCTAAAAGGCATTCCCGTTATGCTTTACGACGTAAAAATGACACAATTGTGAAAAATTTGTGAGTTCAGTCACTCGTATCTCAAAGCATCACTGAACAAGGGTGAGCTACCACATTCTAAGTCTTAGATTCTAAGACACAGTTTTGGATCAGAACGCACAAAGAATGCCACTGGATTGTTGCAAAATTGGATAGACAGCTAAAAAAAAAAACATTATTTTTTTTATATAAATATTTTTTTTTTTGCAGTTGTCAAGAATTTTCCGCCTTTCCAGTATAATTGTCAGCAAAGTGAGCCCATTCACACGAGTGTTACCCAAATCCATTTGAGTCGCTTTTAATGAGCTTTTTAAAGGTCCACTTCAGGTGTTCAAAGCGGTTCATGCACCTTTCAGCTCGAATATTACAATAACACAAAAAAATGGCTTCCACCTCCGATAGTTGCTCTGATCCGCCTTTCCGAGAAGCACGGTGTATTTTGAGAAAAGAAAAGAGCTCGGTTAAAAGGTTAATATCAGACAGGCAGAACAATTCCGTGCTATTGCAGCGGCGCCTTCTTTTTCCTTTTCTTTTGGTACTGGCGATCATTTCCGTGCACACCTGCACGGAGTCATGGTGCTGTCTCGCTCGCGCCCCTCCCCCCTCGGTGTACAAGCGGTGGCAGAGTCATCCATCCAGACCCGCAGACCATGAAATTAGGTTAAGACGTAAGGCTGTGAATGACACAGGTGCGGATACAAATGAGAACATCGGAATGAAAAAGCACGGCTCCGAGACAGCTGATTCGCCGCTCGTTCCAGGCTCCTCGGAAATTACATTTCACAGCTTCTCGTTATTTTATTAAGCACACTTCTTTCTGTTGTTTATTAAGAGTCGAGCCAAGGTATTAGCATGCGAGAGTTTTAGCTCAAAATCCAATTGGGGGAAGCAAAAGTCCCTAACGGTTCTCTGTATTCGTGTGTTTTAGTTTGTAATTAAAATCAAATGGGCAGTTTTGTCTGTCGAGATCGTAGTCTATCGTAAATAAATGGCACGATTACACATCAGGGACTTTTAATTGTCTTTGTTTCTCTTTTGAGGCTGGACAGAAACGTTATTGACCTAGCAAGGCGGGTGACTGTTGCGAATTGCTTCTGCTGATGGTTTAATTTCCAGGGAACATGGGAGTGCCACAGGGCCCCATATTAGCTCCACTGTCTGTCTGTTTATGTTTCTATATATACACATATAAATCTATATTACACATATACTGTATGTATATAAATAAATAAATAAATGTTGCTTTATGTATGTATGCATTTACCTTTTTATTGAATTGAATCATGATCATTTTCACTTATTATTCATTATGGTTATTTTCTTTGGGTTTTGTGGGGGTTTTTTGTATATATTGAATTATATTTGCTTAATTACAATACATTTAACAACATGTTGCTCACACTTTCCACTCGAACAGATTATTAGCTTTGTTTCAATTCATTGCAAGCGTCAGATTAGAATATGTGAATTTCTTAGCCTTGTCAAAGATCTTGTGCTTGTTTACCTGTCAACGAATGTGAATTGACTTGAATTTTAAGTGGAGATTTTTTTTTCCTACAAGCATTTCTACTCAGAGTTTTTTTGTTCTTGACACGTTTTTGTTGTTTGCGCGGTCTCGCTGCTATTGTCTAAGCAAGCCATCGCTTTTACTACGGCAGGTGATGCAACAGCAGCCGTAGTTGTGCTTTTCTATCTTGTCAGTTCTGTTTGTTCATGACGCTCAAGCTCACCGCACTTGGCCCGCGTTTAACAGCTGTTATTATGTGGCTGCCAAAATGCAATCGACTTTTTCTTTTTTTTTTTTTTTGCAAGTGTTCTTATTTTTCCTCAGCTTGACACCCAGACACTCTTTGGCCACTTTCTGTGACTGTAATGTGCAAAAGGGAGAAAAATGTGCGGTTGCCGCCTCATCGGCTGTCTTTTACAGTTGTTTACTGCGCAAAGCACCAGCCGCGCTGCTTTGTACTGGCTCTGGGAAAATGGACACTTTTGACATTTCACAGCGGGAATGCTTGCAAAGTGTTCATTCCCACTTTGACATGTGACGAGTAACTGCAGTCCACTTTCACTTGGCCATTACTGCTAAAAATGCTTCCATTGTACTCGAATGGAAAAATTCAAAGAGAGATTTGGCAGCTTGAAGAGTTTATTAGATATTTTTGTGATCTATTTTCCCTCTATGGCACATTTCATATATTGACCGCCATGCACCGACATACAAATTTTGGCAATGCCTTGAAGTGGCTGGGCATTGTACGATGGCGACAGCGCTGTATTTGTTCGGTGTGATTTCAGACTTTTCTAATCTTAACTACCGTAATTTTCGGACTATAAGTCGCGGTTTTTTTCATAGTTTGGGTGGGGGGGGCGACTTATACTCAGGAGCGACTTATATACATATATATGTTTTTTTTCACTTTTTTGGGCATTTTATGGCTGGTGCGACTTATACTCCGGTGCGACTTATAGTCCGAAAATTACGGTAAATGGGCCTTGCTTCAAAGTTGGGATAGCCTTGTAAGGGATTCCTGCATTTTCCTACTAGAAAATATATATTTTTTAAAAAATCATATTTATTTATTTATTTAAAAAATGGTTGACTTCCTGTTCAATTTAATGAATCCTTCAGGAATTTCTGATTTCCTGTTCAATTTAATGAGTCCTTCAGAATTTATTGTGGGTCCCGCTGTCCACCGGATTTCAAGTAAATTGGTGAAGCTGGTATAAATAAATAAAAACAGGGGTTGCGAGTGAGTTTTGGGCCTGGTTGGGGGGGGGTATCGCATTTTGAACCCCCTTAAATATGCATAATTTTTCATTAGGAATCACAACCTTGCAAATACTTAGCTCAGCTTCAAATAACACTGATCATCAGCACGTTTTAATCAGAGATATTTTTTGATTGTGGTTTAAAAACGTTTTTTTTCTAGCACAGAGATGATGTTTTCATTTTTTGCTTTTAAATTTGACCAATCACATCTAGAGTAATGCGGATTTTTAATTTATAGCTATGACATTGCAGAGAAAAAAAATTGTAGGTCTTAATTTATAAATATTACTCTTATATTTATTATAGGCTCTTTATATGCTGGATAGCAATCCTTTAAGAAATCAGTCCGGTTTCTATTGTGCTTCTTGAACAAAGCGTCTTCTGACCCGTGTCAATATGAACTTCATTTTAGCACTGGCGAGCATTTGAATATGACCAATATGATCCGTATTGTGCACTTCATTGACTGAACGATTTCATATCCGGTCAGAATTGGGAATGAAGCTGCTCTTTTCAATTTATGCAAAGCGTCTGGCCATTTTGCTTCGGCGAGCTCTCGCTGGCGGCGGCCGCGGCAAATGTGAAACACGGCGAACCACCTGGCTTGCGGCTCACTCAAGGAAAAAGAGTATTGATCTGCCAAAGTGAGCGACCATCTCACACTCAGCATCTTTGTACGTTCGCTGTCCCTGAATGGGAATTGCTCATTTCACCCGCTTGAGTCGCATTTCAGACACGTGGCCGTCAAACCCGCTCGGTGCTATTTGCGTCACGCTAAACGATAAATAACGGCGTCGTTTTGGCGAGCTGGTTTCTCTCCCTGTCCCCCGGCCAAGGACACACGAGTATAAAAAGTCTGAAATCACAAACGGTTAGATTCCTAACGGTTTGGGCCTTGCCAGCTAGCAATGTGTCAGCAAGAGCTAATTTGGTGTTGCCCAACAGATGCTCTGAGTATGGACAATATCCGTGGCCAAGAACTCTGTCATTCAAGACTGCATTGATTCTAAACATATTGTAAAAGTACATGTGTTTCATTCTTCAAAAATGGTCAGATTGATTTTTTATTTAACTTTTAGGTTATCCGCCCTCAAACATCTCCTGTTGGTCCAAAATGCTGCCGCTCGCCTCTTAACTGCAACACATAAGAGGGAGCACATAACTAACTTGTCTTTAAAGCTCCACTGTTGGGCAACTTGAATGTTTAAAATCTCTAAATAAACGTGGAAATTTTTTGTTGTTAAATGATGGCCTCATTTTATGGGGATAATCACAAATAACGGTACGGGAATAGCAATAAACTGAAATGTAATCGATATTTCGATTTTGGCTGCTTTGATAACCATTGCTTTTTATTTTTTCGAGTATTTTCTTATTTTACTTTCTCACTGTCCTTTAAAGTTGCATTTAAAATTGCGTTTAAGGATTTAAGGAATTTTTCTCAAAATTACAATCCCGAGCTCCCCAGGTTAGCCCGCTAAATCCAAAAACAAGATCACAAGATGAAATAAGATATGATAGCTGCTTATTCCACAAATTGTGGCTATAGCAGAATCAAAATATGAGTGGCTTGAATTTCATTTCAAGAATAAAGTATTCAAAATGCAAGGATGACTGGAAATGAGTTGATTTGGTTTTAAAATCAGCCAATCGTTGCTTTATTTTACCGTCTTTTCGATCTCAATCGAAATAATACCGAGTTAACACGATGATACGCGAATTGGCAGCCTCATCCGTCACGTGTTTCTCCCGCCCCGTCTTACTACTCATAGACCGTCCCGCCTACTTTGCCAGCGCCGCCGCTCCATGACAGTCTCATCACACTCCATCAATCAGGCTCGCCAGGCCCGCCAAGTCCCAGTCTGGTCCCATCAGTGCCAGTCAGTCTCCCGCTGCCTTCGCAGTCACTTTGCCAGATGTAGTCTACTACTCCCCCCTCCCTCCCCAACCGGATTCTCGCTCAAGTTGTAGTCCAGACGCGACTCGCTTGATTTGATATCACTTGACATTTTTCACTTGGCCCCTTCACGTGGAAGACTTACAAAAAAAAAAAAAAAAAAAAGGAGGTGATGCGCGGCGTGAAATTGAAGCGAAGGCGTCCTTACCTGCCGCGGGCCTCATGTCGTGGCGGACGTCTCCGGGAAGAGAACTGCGTAAACAAGGGAGACAGACGGCAAGAGTGTGGAGATGAATGGCTTCATCAGCGCCTCTTGTTACCTGATCGCTTTGGGTTTGCAAGCTGCAAACTACGGCAAAAGTCTCCTTCAGGCAATTTTATTGACTTGCTTTGGGTGATTACAGTTTGTTTTTTTTCCCTTCGAGCCATTTTCTTGACTCATCTTGTAATAAGTGATTAGCAGAGACTCCGAACAAAAAATGGACAAATTTGCTGTGGGTGCAAAAGCATAGATTGACTCCAGTGTAAACATATTTGTTTTTAATCCGCATTGAGTGAGCTTTAATTTGACTCGGCTATTGTTTAAAATGTTTTTTTTAATTGTTTTTTTCTTTTCAAACAGCAGAGTCAAATGAGACGATTATGAAAGTGGTCATTTTAGTATTCCCGGGCCAAAGTGTTAATTCCAAGTCAATTTTCTGTGTGAATGTCATCTGCTGATGGAAATTCGCAGAGAGAAGAAAAAAAGCAAGCAGGCTGAATATTAAGTTTCTGGTGACTCCCAGACCAGCGGCATGCCGAGATGCTTTTTTTCCAGTTTTGTTTGGAAATACAATAACGAAAGAAAAGACTGTGTTGTATCTGCCGATCTGTACATGTGGCGCATGCAGCAGACCACATGGCCCAACACAACGACTTCACCAAACCTTTGATTGTGCGCACATAGAACAATGCTAATCTGTGCTAAGAATGCATCTTTTTTTTAGCTTTTGGCTAAGCTAGTTTCCAAGTCATGGCCAAAGTAACTCAGCATGTAAATTAGCTGCACTGGTAGATCAGAGGAAATACGGTGTGCAACGGTTTAGCATGTTTTGAGCTTCTGCTACTTTACCACAAGAAGCTAACTCACAATTATTTGAATAATCAAGGAATGCTTTTCCAAAGGGAACATTTTTTATTTTGTCTTGTCCACCACAAAACTAATCAGTGACTACAGAAAATTTCGAGTTTTTAGAAATTTAGATTGAAAACGTTATCCAAACTATTTATCTATTATGAAAAACAATAATCGATTACTTTGATAATTAATTTTCGATTAATCGGCGCACCTCTTATTACCACCAATACTTCCTTGACACCAATTGCTATTTAGACAGTGACCTCTTGTGTCATCTTTAAGTACAAATAGCGTGGAGTCGGTTTAAAAACAAATACATCAATAGCAAAGCGTAAATATGCGCGGATTACTGTATTGGACCGATGGCCCTCAGTCTGCAGCTGCCATATTTCATTACATAGCAATGAAGCTTAGGACGCAATCAAGCATATTTAGCTGTCCTCGTCTCGCACACGCGCACAGCGCTCCGCCCCCTCCCAAAGCAATTATTACTCCCCATTTTTTTTTACTGTGCCTCGCCATGGGGAAAATGAAGCGCGGTACTTATCAGTTCAATGCATACACAAGTGACTGGGACGGAGGGCGAGAAGGAAGCACGTGCGGGAGGCACCGCGCTCGCCGGCCTCATTTAGGCCGCCAGGATCGACGAGCGCCGGCCGCCATTAGCCGCGCGCCGTCAGCGCATTTAGGGGCGGCCGGCCGAGCGGCAGCCGGCGGGAGATACAGAGATAACCGTAAACATGTCACCAAAAAAAGCATTGTTATTTGCATTCATAGCGGGAGGAGGTAAATTGATGCGGGGTCGGACAGGGAAGGTGAGGGTTTATGACCTGTGTATAGCGCCGCTGTCGGCAGAGCTGATCTATCGGGCCGGCCAGCCTTGTCGGGCTTTACGCCTGATTATATTATCACGGCTGACGATCAATGCGAGAGAAGGATCCTGCCCATGCGGCAAGGGGAAAGCCATCAGCGGACCACAAAACGAGACAACGCTCTCATCGCGGTGCAGAACATCTGGAGGCGAGTCTACTTTTCCTTTCCTGAGCGATTTTCTTCTAAAAACGCGCACAGTAACGCTTTTCTATGATTATTATTATTAATAAACTGAGCTTGCAGCCTCCTGCTGATGGCTGCCATTTCTTATCACGCCGCCTCAAGAAAGCACTTTTGGAGGCGGCGAAAATGGAAGGCGTTGGTGTTCAAATTACTTAAGCTGCCTACGAAGGTCTTTGCAGATATGTAGAAAATAGAAAAGTGCGGAAAAGTTCAGCTTTCCAAACGCGCCGCCGGTACTGCCTCTGCTACTCTTAGCTTGATGAACTCACATGCTCCATCTTTTTTTTTTTTGTTTGTTGGGAGGCGCTGCCACATTGAGTGAGCAGGGGAGGGCGGGTGACAAAAGCACAGCGGGGAAGGAAGACTGAGGGGGACGCGAGGGGCTAAGAAAAGACGAGTGCCGAGCCACGAGACACTTGTGCTTCCACTCGCCTGCTCCCAACTGTTCCCGGTGTAGCAGACACGGGCCACAGCACAGACAGATGGCAAGGAAGTGTGTGCGCATGTGCACACTCCTGTGTGCGTGTGTGTGTAGTGTGTGTGTGTGTGTGTGTGTGTGTGTGTGTGTGTGTGTGCGATGCAGATGTGTTAACGTCGCAACCAAATAGATTGTGTACTTTATCAGAGCGACAATTAAAAGTTAATTTCTGTGACAAAGGTAAAGATAGTTGATTCTCTACTGCAAGACTGCCCTCTAGTGGAGGGGAAGGGTTAGGAATTGGCTCGACAGCGAAAAAGAAAAAGAAAAAAGCCATTGTAATGATTGATCATACTGAGAGTTGCTTCTAATATTTTGATATGCCCTTGGGGATATTTCAGAGGGCTGAAGTGTAGTTAAGTCTATCTTAAGTTGTAAATGGCTAATGTTTAAAACGGAACTGCGGCCTGATTAAATGACCAACACTTAGGAGGATTTACTGTAATAATAAGCTGTGTATAGTTACCCTTTAAAAATGTTGCCGGCGCTGTGCTGTACTTTATACAGTATCTAGAATTTAGAAGGTGAATTTGACATTTTCAAATATCTTTCTTGAAAGCATTTAAGTGGCGAAATACGTCATTTCCCAGAAAGGTGAAGCGCATTTTTCGGACATTTGCAAAAATGTTATACGCAATTATGTTTCAATCTATATTTGTTGTGTGCTTCATAAGCAAAGGGTGCCATCTGGTGGCTATGCCAATTTAATTTCCAGTCACGTGACCAGCCTCATTGTGGATTACACAATCGCCTCGCCGCTCTGGGCTCTTAACGCTCACTTCCGAGTAGTTTCCATTCAGATGAGCTTTTATTAGCTCCATTGTACATTGGAAAAATCACAAACTTCCACAGTGCTGACAGCGCTCTGCTGATTCACATGATTATTTTAGGGAAGGGAGATCGTTAATTGTAATTACATGTATTATATGTATTTATATTAATTGTACGTATGATATTAATTTTAATTATATTATATGTCAAATGCATTATTATTATTATTATTATTATTATCAATTGCGACAATGTTTTTGTGCAAGTTTGTAAGCTTGTAGTTCTACTGAATACTGCGGTGTTCTGGGATGTGTTTCTAATTATTTGAGCTAACGTGTACTGTACCTAATGAAGAGGGCGGGCCTACTTACCATAAAACGAGGCTGGGGTCACACTGGTGCCAACATGCTGTCCCGATGGCGCGAGTGTAGCTCGCTGACCCACGGGTGGAATCAACACGCCCCAAGGGACGGGCTGAACCAGGGAGACGCAAATGCTGTGCTGATTGAATGAGACAAAGGAAAAGTAGAATCATTGACTTGAGAAGTCTAATTAAAAGTAAAACATTTATGAAATCTTTTTTTTTTTTATAAAAAAGCGGTCAGCTCATTTGGATGAAAATCAAATAACATAAAAAAGTTAAATGAAATTATGAATTATTTACTTAAAAGGATAAATGGAAGAGAATACACTCCACTCCAGTTTTTAAAAGACAGTCCCCAATCAAATATAAATTAAAAGAGATATGCATAAGAAAAAACAAACAAATGAAATATGAATCAATTTACCAAATTAAAGAAAACTAAATAAATAGCTCGCATTAAGTCGTTTGAAATTAAAAGAGCGGTATGCGTACATGTCCACCAGAGGTCGCTGCAGCATCGCTTATGTATTGCATCCTATTTTGATGCTGGGGGCAATTCAAAAAGTAATAAAAACTACCAAAAAAAATGTGAATTGATATTAATAATAATTACAAAAAATAAAAACATTCCTACCTATTTAGAATAAGAGTTGCTATCGCTGCCTCAGACCAGAATGAACGAAACTCCTCTGAATTTCCCTGCAGAAACACAGACAGACAAGTTGAAAGTTTAGTAAGTTTAACTTTTCTTTTTTAGACGTAATAAAATAAACAACAATCATAGTTTGCTATGATTTTAACTGCAACCCTTCTGATGACATAGCAAATGAGTCATCAGCCGCCACCCAAGCAGCTTTCTTCTCCTGCCAAACGTTCAGAGCACATCCGGCAGGTGCGGCGGCGCCATTTGCTTTCTTTGTCGGAGCGAGCGAGCGAGCGAGCGAGCTGCTCCAACATCACAGCCCGCTTTTGAGTTTGACACCATTGTGTCAAAAAGTCCGCGCGCAGCTCGTCAGGCTCAAACAAGGCAGTTGCAAATGAACACAAGCGGTGAGGCGCTGGTTCTGTTCCGGCACTTTCCTGCCTGCCTGGCATCACTAGAATATTCATTATGTGGAACATGAATTGTGCAAATTGCACAGAAGGGCGGTGGGGGGGGGGGGGTTATTTTAGGGTTTGAGTGTGCCATTCTTACACCAAATGACTCACAAAAAAACATTCAAGAAGGCATGCCACAAAACTTACAGGCTGTCAGCCATTTTGGTTTGAAGCAGCTATTTTACGGTCATTTTAGATTAGATTTAACAATTAGACACTAAACATACAAGCAACATTTACTTTTGGCCATTGAGCGTTGGGCGGAAAAACCTTTGACAATTCGCCATAAATCAGCCGTAAGAATGTTTGTATGACAAGTCCCGCTCCAAAGGGATTCAACGTGTTGGAAAGTGGCGATATTTCTTCCCTTCCATACCCCGGATGTGCGGGATAAGCGGGCAAAGTGCAAGGATGGCACGAGAGACGTGGAGGGTAATGAGCTGATGGAGTTTGAGATGCAGCGAGGGAGGTCGTGAAGAGGGAAAAACACATTAAGGCTAAAGTGAAACGAGGAGCTTCGTGTGCCACTTTCAGGGAACTCGACACCTCTTTTTCCCTTCTGTCTTTTTAGCCACAGAACGCTAGATTACCCCCCCCTCGGAAAATATGATCTTAAATATACAAGCCCTCCTTCCACCGTATCGTCTCACATCGTTACGACGGCGGCCTTAAAAGCTTTTGTCGGATCGATTGTCAACTGTTTGGATCGGATGAAAGGATCAAGGTAGAATTAAAGCGATACGACTCCCTCTTTTGTGACAAATAGTCGAAGTGATTGTCAAAATTTGAAGATGACATCAGATGGCAAAGGCAAAGGAGCTTGGCAATTTAGCATCACACGTCCGTCGAAGACAGCTGCATCTGGAATTCGGCTGAATCTGGAATTCTAACAAAATGGCCGCCGCCTTACCAGTTTAGCTATACAAAAATGTACAACACCAACATACATAACAATTTGACCTAAAAAAAAAAATTCATCTGGCCTATATTTCCTAGACTGGACAGGGGGTCTGAATTTTTATGGTCTTGGGGCCCTACTTTTCCTGTCCAAAGCAGCTTATTCACATATTTGTGTATCCATTAAGCTCAATCAAACCTACTTACATTTTAAAAATCTAAAACAATATCGGATAACCTTAAACAACGAGATGCTCAGAAAAAGATACAAAGGCCCAGAATCCCTGAAATAAATTTAAGTCTCAAGACAAGTAGAAAAAAAAAACCGGCAACTCTCTTTGTCCTCACAAAAGTGCACTTCTCCAGTTTAGCCACTAGTCTGTGCTAGTGCTCCGCCAAAGCTCAACATTCCCTTCATTGGCAGCTGGGTGACCCATTTTTCTTCCCTCACCTGTGCCCCTTACCCAGCCTCGCCCCCTCGCATTGTTAATTAGAAATGAGCATGAGGGAGTTTAGGGGTGTGGATGGGGGGGGGGTACGATACGTCTGGGTCATCTTCCAAAGTTGTTTGCTGAGTGGGCAGCGGGAGGGAGGAAATAAGGCATTAGTGGGGCAGGAGCAAAAACGGAGAGCACTTGAAGTAGCGTCGCAAACAACAGGGGGTTGCTGTGGGGGGAAAGGGGGGGGCACGACGAGCGGCTGTCTGGAGTCTCGGGAGCGACACGCTGAGCTTTCCGCACACGCTCGCCCTCCGCCTTGCCGTTTCATTTTCACTTCTCGGGCCAGAGGAGCACGGCAGCCGTCTCCGAGGAGTCCGGTTAATAATGTGAGACCGAGTGGATTTAATTAAAGAACGGCGAGAAAGGTAATCACGGAAAGGAGCCTTATATTGCAAGCAGCAGAACGTGGGGATTGTGTAGGGCCTTGTTGGGGGATGAAAACAAATCAGACAGTATCTCGTCAGGCGGAGAGAATGCAGCAATCTTGCGTGCAAACACTCCATCATCCAATTTGGGAATTTACCTTACAATATACCAAAATAATGTTCCATCCCTAAGTTATTTTGTGCATTCATCAAAATGGTAGGCCACGGTTATTTGTTGCTACGGCAACCATGTATCAACTATCTAGTGATCCATACTAGTGGACCGGCCTTGGCGCGTTTAAAACCACAATGAGTCAAAACAATTGGATGTCCTGCTAGGAATTATTAAGCTGCTTGTCCCACTTTTGTCAAGATTTTTTTTTTTCCAAGATCAAGAGGAAGAAAAGCTGCCAACAAGGCCAAATATATTTTCTGCGCTGCCCTTATGGCTCGGTTACACACCAGAATGCACATTGAGCTGTCACCGGCAAATAAGAACAAATATCCCGCCGTCACAGTGGGATCGGAAAGGCGGAACGACATGACAAAAGTCTCCAGGTGAAGGATCAAACTTTTGGATTAGTAACAGTATGTTTTTGACTGGGCTTGGGGTTCGTTCACGTCACTTCATCTATATGAAATATTAAAGATGAAAAAACTAGGACAAACAAAATGATACTCGGAGAGCATTTCAATTGTTAGCATCGATGCTAACGTATCATTGCTTGTTGACTGCCTGCGATTGGACATGTGTGGGCACATTCTATGGAGAAAATGGAACACTTGTCATCGCGTGTAGAATGAAATCATCTTTCCTCTTATTTATTTTTTTTTTTAAAAACTTCTTGAGCCTTTGCCTTCTGTTTTTACTTCACAAAAACCTGGAATGGAGAATGTACCTGCATACTGATAATAAACATCTCTTTTCTTGATGATTCCGCTTTTTTTTTTTTTTTTTTAATTCCCGCCACTAGAGAAAATTTACAGCGTGCACGTGTCAGAGGAAGATTAAAAAGTGCATCGCTTCTAATTCAATCTATATTTTACTCCTCGCCGGTGATGTCATCGATTTTTCTGGATCTCGCCTGTCTTTTCCTGTTCCCGGTGTCCCATCCCGCGTTTGCGCACGCCTCTTCGCTTCCTACCCACCTTCAAACGATTCCTGCTTAAAACCAAGCGCATTCTGACAAAATACATAAATAACCATGATAAAATCAAATATGCGGCTCAGTCGTTGCTAAGGCAACCACCGGAGAGCTAAATGTAGCCAAGAATATTCTATGGACCAGCCGGGACATCGCCCATTGGAAGTATGGATCCAGAACTCCGAAATACCATTACATACAGAGTATTTTGTGAATAGCCGATGGCAATCGGCGAGGATTGACCATATTGAATTGTTTTCATTCACAGATGGTCAAATGGGTTTAAGCAAAGCTGACGTTACACTCTCACTGTTTGCAAAGGCTGGCCGTGTTAAACAAGGCTCATTTTGGGTGGTGGGAGGGGTGAGTGGCGTGCCTGCAAAAGGAGGCGGACTGACGTTTGGGAGAGGACGCACGCTTTGGCTTACATCCCGTCAGCCAGATGAGAGGGACTGCGAACGCCGGTGACGGCGCATTAAATATGAAGCCAACGCCGGCAGGCTCCAAGCTTAGCATAAAACGTGGAAGCGGGGGGTAAACAACTCGGCTAGCTTGGCCCAGAGGTTCTCCAATTTTTTTTTCATAAATATGAAAAGTGATTTCAAGACAAGAACTATTTGCTCTTGTTATGGTCACATTGACTTTTTAAAGTTACACCTAACCGGGAGGTCATTTTAGCCAACACAACCTGAAGAAATTTATTTCCCTTCCCAAGGCCCAAGCTTGGTTATTAAAATGTTTGCCTTAAAAGGTTTTGAGCTACCGTATTTCCCGGACTATAAGGCGCACCTTCAATGAATGGCCCATTTTAAAACTTTGTCCTTATATAAGGCGCACCGGACTATAAGGCGCACCATTAATGCATCATGTCAGACACAACAAATTGCTTTATAATCACAAAATAATGATCCATAGTCTTTTTGATTCATGATTCATAGTCTTCAGCGGGCCACTTATGATTGATTTCATGACACAATGCTTCGGGCCAGTTTAAATTTAGGAATTTGGTCCATATACGTATAAGACTATAAGGCGCACTGTCGGCTTTTGAGAAAATTGTAGGTTTTTGGGTGCGCCTTATAGTCCGGAAAATACGGTACACACATGTTTAAGGACACACAAATGGATGGGATCTTTCGTGTTCATGAGATTCCCCACATTGACCGGCCATCTGATTGTCCATTTGGAAGTGAAGTGATGGGACAGCGATGGGCATCTGCCTCTCAGCACGCACCAAAGCGGCCGCCGTTGCCGTCACACGAAAGGGACAGTGACAAGCACTTAGCCGGTCCCTCGGCAACCAGTCCTATTTCCCTCCTCTTATCTAAAGTGACAAGAGGGATGTTGCAACACACACACCCCCCCAACGCCCAAGGCTCATCCGGCATTATCTCCAAGTGTACCAGCGCCACGAGCTATCCAAGTCTCCCGATTTCCTCCTCAGCCTATCTAAAAATATGCTGAAGAGGCTGACGGCCGAGTAGAAATGCAGAGCGTGCCTTTCAAACGGCCATGAACTGAGACGGTGAACGTAAAGTGACAAAATGTGAACGGCGGAAGGCTGAGGCGCTAATGAGGTATCGATCACTGGCGCTGATGTGCCCGTCCGAGCCCTCCTCGCATAAACCGGCGTCGAGCTCTCTCGTGTGATATTGAGATTTGCAAGCCATCATGGAGCCCCTCCCACTGTACCCAAAAGCAGCTGACTACATGAATATGGAACTAAACTCAAGGAACATGCTGGAGTTCTGACGATAGCGCATGAAGGTAGCTTGGATTTCATTTCTCTTTTTTTAGCATTACCATCCAAGGCGAACATTTTTTTTTTTTTATTCCAGATGGATGGGGCCCATGAATGGGGGATCTGTAATTGCTTATAGATTCCACAAGTTGGCTATTAGATTTGGATTGATTTACTTACTCTAGTCTGAAACAAAATGGACAGAAAAATAATCAGGAAAAACATCAACATCATGCTTCTAGCATGTACACAACCACAAACAATTTTTACATAAATGACTTCATTCAGTATTTAATTTTCAAAAAAACTAACCAACTTGACATGAGGCTCGCCGACGGTATTTGTATACTTTGCTACCTTCATTCACTGCCATTGACGCATATAGACGTCAAAGTTGTATTTCATCCGGGCTGCACTTTGACGTCGATATGCGTCTATGGCAGTGAATGAGTTAAATATTATTTTTTGTTTTTTTTTTCAGGAATTTAAAAGCATAAACAAATCAGGCCCAAGCAGGCCATACTTTCATTGCTCAGTTAAAGTATGCACTCCCCCCAGGGAGGTTTATATTGCAATGTTTATCATATTCCAGCTTGACTTCTTGCGCCTTGAGCCGCCCCCCCCCCCATAATGAACCTGGGAATACACTCGTGGTGCACAATCAATAGTGGTGAGCTCCTTTAAAACCCTCAACTGGGAGTCTTACGGTGGCCCAGAATACATTAGAGTCACTAACTACTGTAGGGTGTGAGGAATAAGAATGAAGCGCACGCATCAATCCGGCATTTTATGCATCACCCTTATCAGCCGTGCGCAGAGCATTAATCAGATGCCACCGTTTTATTAAGGGTCATTAATAAATCCAGACCGGGCTATGAACCCAAAACGGAGAAGGAATAATCATCCTGAGCACTTCATTTGGCGACAGTGTTGCCGTGGCAACTTAGCAATAAGCTTTGCCAGTGAAATAAATGTTTACTCGTAAATTATGAGCACTAAGTTGCATTTTTGGTGAAGCCGACATTTTATGGACATTCTGTGCATTTCTAGGCTTACTCCAAAGACACACACATTTTGACTAATCTTTTTCTTTGGTGAATGTTCCTAGTACTGTCTTTCATTTGGTAAATTATTTAAAAAAACATTTTTGAGTTTTGTTTTCCTGCTTTACATGTTTCAGCAACTTCCTCTAGCCTTCCAAAAAGAAAGTTGTTTTTTAAAAAATACTTTAAAATTATTTAACTATATACAGTGATCCCTCGCTACTTCGCGTTTCGTTTATCGCGGCTTCACTAGATCGCAGATTCTTTTTCCAAATTAAAAAAACATTTAAAAGTCAAAATAAAACTTCTAAATTGAGGAAACGTGTCTAACCTTTAGGACAATGTAGTATTGCTCCAAATGTTCGTTTACATTCCTTTAGAAGTCCGTTTTCGCGTGTTAGCACGATCACAAATTAGCATCTTTCCGCTAACTCGTTAGCCTGCCCCGTACTTCTTGTTGGTGACCGTACTTCGCGCATTTCACTTATCGCGGGTGGTTTTTGGAACCAATTATCCGCGATAAACGAGGGATTACTGTACTACACAGATGGGTGACGCTAAATTACAAAAAAAAAAATCTGTGAGGCAACAATGTATGTCAAAATAGAAAGCTGAAATAAACTGAGAAAAGATGAATATAAAACACAAAGGTAATAATGCAGCTCCACGCTATTCAACCGGTCAGAGAGACTCAAAAGCCGAAATCGATTGAAATGCACGGATGCTTTAATATTCCGATTGCTTTGATTTTTTTCTTTTTTTCTTCAAAATTGTATAAATCATCAGCTCTCATCTGCCATTTCTTCACTATAGTGTTCTTCTCCTCCCATGGCCGTCACACATTGGCATACAGAATGTGCTTGGCTTGTTAAGTGCTTTCCAGCTGCCTTTGAAGCTCTGCGTTGCAGCAAGCGCACATGCAAGAAAAACGGCGATGCCCCCCCCCCCCCATTAACTAATTGGCAGCATTGTGTGCGCAGCATGGGCCGAGGGGAGGAAGAAGAAACAGCCGTCTTCAAACCGAATGCAAGACAAGCTGACAGTCCCCATGTGTCTCCTTTCACATTTACGCTCTAATTTAGCCACAACTTCTTCTTCAACGACTCGCTGAAATGTGCACTTTTAGCGACAAAGTGACACTGCCGCAACTTCGGCAATAACTCCGCGATGACATCTTGAAAGTCAGCTTGTGTAAATTGAACGCCTTTGCTGCGGCATATGCGTGCAAATTAAAAGGCAGGCTTGAAGCTCAAGGCCGGCCGTCGCTTCATTGTATAAAGCGTTCTATTTTCCCAGTAGTAGTACAATCTGTGAGCCGCCTCGTATGACATGGCGGCTGAAAGCCATTTACACCGATGGAGACGAGGGAAGATGTCAGAAGACGTCGCACACGGTTCAAATGGCCCCTTTGTCACATGACAGCTTGAGTAACTGGTACTCAGCTGCGAGCACTTCTGAACCTTAACCCGTGTGACTGGTTCAAAGCAAATGTGAGCGTACGAGGGAGCACAAAAGAGACTCTTCAGGGCACTTTTGAAAAGTAATTTCCTGTAATAATATGCCCCCCCTTATATATAACGTGACCACCCAAAATCACTTTTAAAAAAAGCCATTTTTTCCTCGTGTATAATACCGTCCCATGATTTGCTGGTATGCTTTATTATCAGAGTGAATATATAGTACCGTATTTTCCGCACTATGAGGCGCACCTAAAAACCTCAAATTTTCTGAAAAGCCGACAGTGCGCCTTATAATCTGGTGCGCCTTATAAATGGAACATTATTGAGCCACGAGAGCAGGCGTGTCCAAAGTCCGGCCCGCGGGCCAAATGTATATATCATATATGGACAAGGTTTTAAAATGGGCCATTCATTGACGGTGCGCCTTATAATCCGGTGCGCCTTATATATGGACAAAGTTTTAAAATGGGCCATTCATTGAAGGTGCGCCTTATAATCCGGTGCGCCTTATAGTGCAGAAAATACGGTAGTGATTTCCTTCAGAGGGGCATTATAACCCAAATAAATGTAGGAAGGTTTCATATTATATACAGTGTAGACTACACAACAAACTGATGAATAACTAGTTTTGAAATCCGAGACTAGTAAAACATTTTTAAAAAGATGAATGGTAGTAAAAATTGGTAGCAACATTTCAATTTGCAATTTTAGAAATCACACAAAGTCAGTGCACAATTCACGGGCCACATAAAATGATGTGGCGGGCGCAATCTGGCCCCCAGGCCTTTTGTTTGACACCTATGCAGTCTACAAATAGCCAATAGTATGCCCTTATGTGTTCGTAATAAGTAGCATGAATGGCTTGCGGCCAATGCTAACGGGCTAATGTGGCTTGCGGCCAATGCTGATGGGCTAATGTGGCTAACTGATGCGCTACCACATGAAGCAAATGCAAGATCTGAGCATGTCGTGACTTTCTGTCATTAAAGCGCTGCTGAGAGGAACATCAATAAGGTAAGTAATAAGGAGTTATAAGGCAAGACCTTTTATAGCCGTGCTGCTGCCACCGGAGCAGAAACAGGAAATTAAAAGTCCGCAACAACGCCGGACAACTTATTATATTATATTTATTACATGAATTTGTAACATTAGACATTAAATACGTTGGAAAGTAGATATGCCTTCTTTTTTTTTTACAACCGCTAGGTACTGGTAAAGCTCTATAAAAATCAATGTTGATACAATACGCGGAGACTATTTTTATTTTTTTAATGTGTATTATTCATGGGAAATTACAGTATTAGTTTTCCTTTCTCATGATTGGCCAAATTTATTGGATGAGGAAAAGACAGATCAATAAAGAAACTCACAAACTGGGCATTGACTTACGACAAAAGTGATGCCTCTTTTTCTGTAGCTCAAAAATCTTTGTTTTCTTCTGCGCTTAATTTATTTTTACATGCTAAGCACATCCTCCGGCAAATTCAGATCATCAGAGAGAAAGTGCTGACTAATCCGCATCCTTAAATGTATTCACGTTCAATAAAAGCTATTCATCAGCTTAAACCCGCCTGGAAGTTCAAACTCAATGCAAACCACCTGGGAGGAAGCCTCGGTTGACGGGAGGACAGCGTTTGCTCAGCGGCGAGGATGGAGGCAAGTCTTGGTAAATCATTCATATTGATTACTGATCTCGCAACTCGGCACGGGGGTCAGAGTGGATCAACCGTGATGCAGCAATGGTCGCATAGGTCACATGATCATTTTGACATGCATGGACCAGTGAAAAAAAGAAAACTTTGAGTCAAGGTATTCCATTTATGTAGACACTCGGAAAGTTGTTTCCAATTATCAGGTCAATGTGTGTTTTTGTTTTTTTTTTAACTTTTTTATGAGTAAGACAATATACTTGTGAGAGTTCAGGACTGCAACATTGAAATTTGGCCCATTTTGTAATGTGAGGAACCACAAAAAAATAGTGACCTGTGTAAAATATCTATGATGCCCATCGCCCTTTACAGTAGCAGTAAATAAGGCGACGGCTTCACAAGAGTCTATGACCAATTTTGGCCTGAGTCGATGAAAACAACCAAATTTCAGCGCAATTTCACTGCGAATTGTCTGCAAAAAAAAATACAAAATCTGTGACGGCAGCCGGTACAGCCGACGCAACCAATGAGATTCTTAGCAGCTACGACGGATAACAATTATGGATTTAAAATATCTCAGACTTCCAGTTCTGTCGAGTAATCTCTGTATGTTCCGTTACTTGAATTTGAAATTTTTGCGCAACCTTACATAGCTTTGCGTACTTTGAAGAACGATCTGGGTAGCGAGGCAGCCAACTTTGTGGAAGCCCAACCAGATATGCAGCAATTTAATCACACACACACACAGACACACACACATGCCATATTTTGCCTGTAGGCTGCAGCTGCAGATGGTTGCGTGCGGCAGCGGCGGCCTTCCCGAAGGGTCTCCGGAGAAACCGCAAGCCGAAGCTCCGAAATCACATGTCAAAACTGTCTACTTTTTTTTTTTTTTTTTTTGATTGCCGTATTGCAAAGGTTGCTCTCCAAACGCCACAAAGTAAACTATCAAACTCCCATCACTTGAATTTCTTTTTCTCTGTGTGTGTTTGAGAGTGTGCGCGTCGATGTGTGTGTTGCAGACAAACGGCGCAACATAAGCATCAATTATCCCGGTAAACAAGTTTGGCCATGTAGAACATTCAATTACGTATTAAACATTAATAGCCGGGGCGTAATTCACCCATCCATTAGATCGTGTTAAACACGGACACTCAATCTTCTTAATAGAGCGTGAGTGACTTGGGAGCTTTTTTTTTTTTTTTTCTCCCCCAAGCATGAATTTAATCAGGGAATAATAATGGTGTGATCGGGTGGCAGTTTGTTCCACAGAGGCCTTGAATCACGCTACTAATGGGCAGCAAATGTAATTGAGAAAAAAGAAAAGGCAACCGGTAAAAATCAAAGTATGTCCATGAATCGCGCAAAGCAACACGCAAGTATCGAGCGGCTGCATGAGAGTTCGACTTCTTCTCGAGACGGCCGATTCTCAAAGTGTGGGATCTCGTGCCAGTCGATAAACACGGGCAGCCAATAAAGCCAAATCGTTAACTGCCAGAAGAACAGATCAGTTATATTAATTTTTCTTTTAGTGCGGTACATTTGTGTTTAATTGAATTGAAAGCAGTTTGTTTTTAATTATCATTAATGAATGAATTATAATTTTTAATTAATTTAGCTGTGATTGAGACAGAATTATTATTCTGTTCAGACCTAGTGTGAACAGCATAATAATAGTGATTGATACAATCCTGACTTGAATTTCCTACTTTTGAACCTGCTTTTTTTTTTTTTTGCCACCTGGCGGGAAACAATTACGGCGCATGCAGCAGCATTGCCAGAATTTGGTGACATTATTATCTCAGCCGGCACGCTTTTGACTAAGCCCCCCTCTTGAGGTTTTGGGGTTGAGCTCACCCAAGCTTGGGTGGCACACGGTTCTGCCAGCCTTGCTCTGCCACGAGAAATAACGAGAAAAAGCCAGCAAACTAACTGGAGATAATAGTTTATTCAGACCCTGATTGTTAAAGTGTGGGATTGCTAAAAGGAAGATAATTAAACCTTTATAAATGCATTGTGGGAAATTAGTTTTTGCACCAGCCCATTTTTATCCAGCTTTTTGATAGAATGTTAAACAATTTGTGTTTAAGAGGGAACAGAAATAGAAAAAAAAAAAAAGCATCTGACAATGAGGTTTACTGCTAATGACTATTCCGAGGGTCCGATCGAAGCGCACGTCATGCACGACGTTTATTTTTGTAGAGCTTGATTGGGATATGGGTGTTTATGACCTCATCAGAACTCCTCAATTTCAATGTTGGAGGGGGCCACAGTTTTTTCCGGAGGGGGCAGGGCACAGAGGACCAGATGCATAATAAAAAGATTATCATAAATATATATTGCATTATTGAATTACTATGTTTGTCCTGCAGATCATTCTACAGTCCATAAAAAATTAATCCTACTCACTTTGACAACAATGTGAGAGCAGCTGAGACATTGTCTGCCACCTAGTGGTGATTAGTTATATTACAACTTGAAGCATCCATTTTAACGACATTTTAGCCACTTCCAGAAGCCAAATTTGAAACACATATGCCAAGTTTCAATTTGACACCCTATCCTGCGCCACCGACTGGCAAAAATGTACGGCTGCCATCACTCATGCCCCTCCCAACTTGTGCAATTTTAACATTATAATGTAGCTCTCTTGTCATGGAGGATATGACATTTTGGTTCAATGCCAGAATATTATTTGTTGGCATAGGCGCTGGTGAGGAAAAGTGCTTGCGAGCAAAATCTCCATATGTCGGCATCCCGTAATAAGTGGAATGCCCATGCGCTTGAGGTCACACTACTAAATCAAAAGAGTTGGTGATTAACGAAGTTGGGCCGCTGACAGGAACCTAAGCCCAAACCAATAACTCTGGACGCTGAATTTATGTTGCTCCGAGACGTGCTGTGAATCATCCACTTTGCATTTTTTCAATCTCTGCATTAATTTTGTAACTCAGAAAAGCGAGACACTAGCACCTTTCGACTTGTGAGTGTTCCCGGCGCGAAACGACGGCATCGCAAAAGGTGTCAAACGCACCACAGAGCAGAACTTTTCCTCCCCAACTTTTTGTTTTAACACCTTTATCGACATATTTAAATTTGGAGCGGTGAATGACGTTCAAAGTGCGATGAACACCAATTAACAACCTCTCAGCTCAAGGAAAGCGCGAGTCTCTTGCCTCTTCGCACATCTCAATCTCCCAAGTTGCTTCGGAGAAAGTAAAGTTTTTTTTTTAATGCCTCCTGGAGAATTGTGATATTTTTTTCCACCCACTTCCTGTTTACCCCCCACTGTTTTTCTTGCCTGGTTTACAAAAATAAGCTTACAGCAAATGGTGAGAGCAAAATACACATAAGCTTCCACTTGGAGTTGTGAAAATCCGAACAAAGCGCTGAAGAACCCATGAAAAGCCCGTTCCAAACCCACCAGGAACCTTTCAGAACGGCAACACTAGCACTTTAGATGTTGTTTGACTTCCTGGAGTCTTAAGTTTTTTTTTTTAGTCTCTACCTGCCATTCAGCGTGACTCGAGCCACACTGGAGCTCATTTTAATACCTGTCACAAAACCATAACCACCATCGCCCCAAATCCCCATTAGCCTCCTCGCTAACTAGCGTCTTGCAACAGAGTGAGTAACGCCAGCTCAGCAGATGGGCTGACCGCCCGGCAAACTCTGACTCGCGACCTTCCGAGAACTTGGGCTGTGGATTCTGTCCAGTCTTCATCATCATCATTTTCGTCCTCCTCCTCAAACATTGGGCCAAAAGCGAGATAAGACACATGGGCCAATTTGGACCAGATGTTGTTCTCAAAGGAGATTGTGTGACTTAAAGATGATTTGAACTCATTTGGATTCCAGCTCTATTTATAAGAATCAGCAAGGGGCATTAAAAAATCCACTGGAAATAAAAATTGTACCTTCAGCTCTAAAACCAAACATAAAACAAAGCCAATGACAGCTTGTGTATTTAAAATAACCATAACAGACCGAGTCTGCTAGCTTAAATGCTAATTAGGCTCGACGTTGCAGTGCTAAAATCCCACACATTGAACACAAATGGTGCAACAACACGTAGAAAAACATTAGACCAGTACTCGCAGTAAATATAATCATTTGTCATTAGCGTAGCGCGACTAACTCAGAGTGGAGTTAAGATGTCGATTGGCTTCAGTAAAGCGATAAGGACTGCCGAGAATTCAAAACAGCGTCATCATTAAAACGTAAACAAACAAAACTAAGGTTATGATAGACGAAGGCAAAGCAATCATGGACTGTGGATGGCTAGCTGAAAATCATATTCAGTGATATTTATCACCCATTATGTCCAGCCAGCTGTTATAAAAGCCAGAGGTGGTGCAACAAAGTACAAATGGTGTGTTGTGTTCTTTTGTTGGGAGGAGAAAATACACTTAATTTTTTTCTTCAGCAGAAACATTAATGGCTTTTCTATTTGTTTGAATGGAACATATTTGACATTGGCTTGTCGCAAGGCGAGGTACTCTCCAAAATCCCGCTTTGGCCACTTATAACGTAACATTTACACAATGTCTCGGTATAATGAGTGTCAAGTAATACAGGCTTGCATAAATGTTATCACAGCGACATGACAGGCTGTTCAAAACACTTTTTAATGGTTGCTCAGACTGTTATGTCACTTTCATAGCACCAAAGCTTGACAGCAAAACAGCAAGATTTGATTGTTTTTGAAGCCCGGCTAATTAGCGAGGCTTATTAGAGATACGTCGACGGGAAACGAAGGGGAAGAGGAGCGCCTTAAGGGGTTGGAGTGGGACGCAAGCAGCGACGTGTGCACTTAAAAGGGACGACGCAGCTTAAAAACAAAAGGAACTGTCAATTAAAAAACAGAATGAGGCCATAACAATCACATCATGTTCGTACGTTGCTGTAAAACGGTGGTTCGCAAAAGTGAACATGGTATGTGAAGAATCACGATAAATGTTTAAACTGTGTGTAATATTACACTGGCTACTTTTAAATGCAATACATTACATTTTTTGAGTGTCGTTCAATTGTCCACTGGCAGAGCTAGAGGGGTGGCCGCGGGGGCACTGCCCCTCCATCTGAAATATGCTTAGCCAAGATGGCGGGCCAGATAATTAACGTTTTGGTATTTTCAGATGTTTTTTTCTCAACATTTCCACCCGTCCCCAATCGCAAGCATATAAGTAATCTTTATCAACATTTTCTGAAGAATTTTAGAGTTTTGAAAAAGATATATTTTGTGGACCCTTTATTTTCATTACATTTGAATCAAATTAATGTTTAAGCAGAGTTCATTCCTCAACTGGCACCTTTATGGAGACTCACACCAAGCAAGAAACCGGAAATGGAGAGCTAATAATAGAGCGAGTGGGCAACCGTGTTGCAAGCAGAATGACTCTCATGGATGCCCAGCGCGCCTCAAAGTGCGTCGTTCTCCTGTGAAGTGAACATCTGACGCTTGGCTTCACAACGGTCAGGCACGGAGAGGACACCTCAATGTGCCTCCGCCATATGCCACGTTCCCTCGAGGGGGTGCGGCATGGAAAGGCGGGAGGGACAAGTACTTATCTCCTTTTTTTTTTTTTGGAGTAGACAGCAAATGTAATGTCAGCTACGATATGTAAAAATAAAATAAAATGTGACACGCGAGTGACTCGCCATTGTCATATAAATTAACATGCTCAACATATTAAATACCGCCAAGAGTTATTGCGAAGCGTCATTGGATTCCTTAAAAGCTATAAATCCAAGCTATTTTTAGAAATGTTATTGTGTCCATAGATGTACAATTTTTAAACTTTTAAGCCTTTCTTTGATAATCTGTTCCCAACAAAACCGAATCATACCAAACTAAAGCGGCATTTACCATCGGCGCTAATGTAAATCCAACTAATCCGTTCCACACACCCAAAAATATAAAGAATTTTTTTTCGTTACATATAAAACAGTGTGAAATTAAATGACCAATTAAGGAACGTGACCAAACCAAATGTTACCCAAATGTTGCAAGCCAGAGCTGGTAAATTATTGCTTTGAGTTGTTAGATTGTCAAAGCTATTTAAAGTCTCCACTTAAGTGCCAAGCCATATTTTGAACCAGCTTGGACACATCTATTTGACTAAAGACCACAAATAAAAGACAACAAGCATTAGCAAGGCTAATAAACCGAGCCACGGGATTCTTATGGGTATTTTTCAGATTTTTCCCAGGGCCAAGATGGAAACTTGAAAGGCTCACAGATTAATAAGAAAAAAAAATGAATAAATCATCTTCCATGTTCCCACTCCTGAGCATTGAAAAGCGCGGCATCTACTTTTAGACTTCAAGCGCTATAATGCTATTTGCTTAGCGGTATAAGCCGGCGATCACTTCCCGGTGTTCGCTCGCCTCCCGTCTGACGACTGAGTTGCCAAAAAAAGTGCAATAAAATCAATGACATCCTGTTTCCATGCACAAAATAACTTGTGATAATGCTTTTAACGGCCACCTACAGGACTGGAATGAAACAGCTACGCCTATGTAAATCCTAATTTCTCAATATGTAACCCAAGTAAAGCGTAAAATGAGGTGGGGTTGCACTCCACTGGCATCAGAGCCAACTATATGAAGGGACGATCTATCCTAACCGTTTGGCGTGAGCACTACCGCCACCTGCAGGATAGGAGTGGAATCGCAAATATATCTGCAAATCCAAATCTTTTTTTGTTTTTTTGAAGCACTGAATGAGAAATATTAGTCCACTTGTATCTGGACTGGATAAAAAACACACTCCTTGTAATGCATACCGCCCCCCTACAGGACTGGAGGGGAACTGCATTAACTTCACAAATGAGGATTTATTTATTTTATTTTATTTTTTATTTAGAAACCCTATTTAAAATACAAACAAGGAGGTTATACGCTCACTTCCATCAGGGCCATGCCAGATCCCTGGGGAAAAAAAAGGCCCCGCCTCCTAATGGGCACCATCACCGCCTAATTTTTGAGTTGGGAACTCTTTTAAAAGACCAGATCAGTGGAACAAGGCTCACGACATTGTAAAAAGCATTAAGTGCACACCAACAGGAACCAAAGTAGATTCAGAATACTTCTTTTTTTTTTTTTTTTTCTTCCGCAAGATGGACATGTTTGGCCTTGGCAGAGGTCAGTCTGGTTAGTGTCCGTTTGAATACACAGAAGATTGTTGACCTTGCAAGTACCGTATTTTCCGCCCTAAAAGGCGCACCTAAAAACCTAAAATTTTCTCAAAAGCCGACAGTGCGCCTTATAGGCCAGTGCGCCTTATATATGGATCAACTGATGAATTTGTTGATCCATACTGGTTGTACACAGTGCTCTGCCAAAATGTTTCAGTACGTTTTAGTACGACTAATAAATTACAAGGTCGCATCGCTTCCCAGCATTACGGCAACTGTAGTCACGGGGCGTCACCGAATAGCTGTTGTACCCGCGAGGCTATTTCCTGTCAAAATAGGCTGCTCTGTTAATGTTTCGAGTAAATCTACGGATCGATATGGAAGGGAAACATAGGTAAGTAGTACCAATGCGTTAGATCGAACTTTAGTCAGTTCCGATCATTTTATAGGAGATCGTTTGAGAAACGCGATTGTTTACACTTTGCTGAGGCTCATGGGAGATTGCGAGGTGAGGCTCGTGAGACTTTGCGGATGGCTAATGCTATTGCGATAGCTGCTATACGTACCAGGCTATTTCATGTCAAAATAGGCTGCTCTGTTAATGTTTCGAGTAAATCTACGGATCGATATGGAAGGGAAACATAGGTAAGTAGTACCAATGCGTTGGATCGAACTTTAGTCAGTTCCGATCATTTTATAGGAGATCGTTTGAGAAACGCGATTGTTTACACTTTGCTGAGGCTCATGGGAGATTGCGAGGTGAGGCTCGTGAGACTTTGCGGATGGCTAATGCTATTGCGATAGCTGCTATACGTACCAGGCTATTTCATGTCAAAATAGGCTGCTCTGTTAATGTTTCGAGTAAATCTACGGATCGATATGGAAGGGAAACATAGGTAAGTAGTACCAATGCGTTAGATCGAACTTTAGTCAGTTCCGATCATTTTATAGGAGATCGTTTGAGAAACGCGATTGTTTACACTTTGCTGAGGCTCATGGGAGATTGCGAGGTGAGGCTCGTGAGACTTTGCGGATGGCTAATGCTATTGCGATAGCTGCTATACGTACCAGGCTATTTCATGCCAAAATAGGCTGCTCTGTTAATGTTTCGAGTAAATCTACGGATCGATATGGAAGGGAAACATAGGTAAGTAGTACCAATGCGTTGGATCGAACTTTAGTCAGTTCCGATCATTTTATAGGAGATCGTTTGAGAAACGCGATTGTTTACACTTTGCTGAGGCTCATGGGAGATTGCGAGGTGAGGCTCGTGAGACTTTGCGGATGGCTAATGCTATTGCGATAGCTGCTATACGTACCAGGCTATTTCATGTCAAAATAGGCTGCTCTGTTAATGTTTCGAGTAAATCTACGGATCGATATGGAAGGGAAACATAGGTAAGTAGTACCAATGCGTTGGATCGAACTTTAGTCAGTTCCGATCATTTTATAGGAGATCGTTTGAGAAACGCGATTGTTTACACTTTGCTGAGGCTCATGGGAGATTGCGAGGTGAGGCTCGTGAGACTTTGCGGATGGCTAATGCTATTGCGATAGCTGCTATACGTACCAGGCTATTTCATGTCAAAATAGGCTGCTCTGTTAATGTTTCGAGTAAATCTACGGATCGATATGGAAGGGAAACATAGGTAAGTAGTACCAATGCGTTAGATCGAACTTTAGTCAGTTCTGATCATTTTATAGGAGATCGTTTGAGAAACGCGATTGTTTACAGAGGGCTCGTTGGTTATTGGCTAGTGGATGCATACCGCAACCCTAGTCAACCTCAGTTTGATGCAGTATAGCTTCTATTTTATGCGCCTTATAAGCCGGTGCGCCTTATATATGGACAAAGTTTTAAAATGGGCCGTTCATTGAAGGTGCGCCTTATAACCCGGTGCGCCTTTTAGGGCGGAAAATACGGTATATATCAGCGGATTGTCGTATGTTTCAAGTCTCTTAATGGACACGATGGACGTGAACCTGCAGTGTTCCACACGCGCATATGAACAGACACACACTCACACACACGCGCGTGCCCAGTGTGATGTTTGACAGATTGCTCCCTCTCCCGCTAGGCTCACAGTAAACGTCCATCTGGCGGCCTCCCATGGGCACTTATTATTCTCAGCCAGCCAGGGGTTTTCTCTTTTCTGAGCAGTCAAGTCAGTCAAGTTGAGCCCAAATGTCCGCAGCCGCTTTTTCAATTATCCGACCAGCTTGTACCACTCCCCCCCCAAAAAAAGAAAAGTTCCGTTATTTAAGACCCAGACGAAAGACGCAACGTCAAGGTATGCCGCTTTGCTCATTTGTTCACTGCACTTTTTCCACACTGGGGCCGAGATGATTGATTGGCCACCTCCGCCCTCTCTTGAACAGATGCTCCGAGCCTTGGGGCGGCCGTAAGAGGTCCCGCTGTCCTGTCCTGGCCCGGCCCGGCCCGACTCGGCCTGGCCCCGGGCCATGCTGTATGTGTGAGTCAATGACAGTCACTAGCACTCATCCTCCATCACTTTTCCTCCTGCAGCAATGACGAGCCATCCCAAAACTTTCAATTTTTGGTTTTGTCTTTCTTAGGCACGATTTGTCTACCTAGATTATGAAGCGTCAGTCTAGCAATCTATTTATATCCATCCATCCATCCATCCATAGTCGATATTTAATGAATGAGTAGAAAAGGTTAACAAATGAAAATTGGTGAATTTCTTTAGAAAAAAAAAAAGTAATTTTACAGGATTTCTTTTCAGGCAAAAAAAATACATTTGATTGCAACGTTAGTAAAGCATTAAACATTGACAAAATGAATAAATATGAGAAAAAAAGTTTGTATCTTTTTTTTTCAAATGAATTCAAGTTCACAGTTATAAGGGATAGGCGAGTATCGGTACTCAGTATCGGAGCGTACTTGTACCAGTATCGAACATCCCTAGCTGTAAGAAAATGGGTTGCAATTTTACAAATGATTCTATTTAGAAAGCAACACATTGCATTATATTTGAATTTTCTTCCCGTCAAAAAAGTGTCACAGCAAAACTCCTAATTTGGTTTGCTTCAATTTACAAAAAAAATGGGTCAATTCGCCCCTGAACGCTTGTTGTGTCGACAATCTGGGCTACCAGGCGCTCATTTAAATACAACTCAAATGGAGAAACGCGTTGGAATGTTGACGGGCGCGCCGAGCGGCTCAACCCTGCAAATCTGAGGCTTTCTCCATATTTATGAAACATCTCCCAAAGACGCTTGACACACATGCACTCCTGAGTACCATGAAAAATGAAATGCCTCTTACCTAGAGCGGAATAGTCGGTCACATCTGCAAGAGAGAGAGAGAGAGAGAGAGAGAGAAAAGAAATGTCAGCAAGTTGCATGTACAGAAAAGTTCCATGTGAAAAATGATGGTGTCCCACTATTGCGCAGGCTGCTGGTTAAGAATAGCCCCTAACAACACGGGTGGTGTATCATTTATTAATAGAGAGGACATGAAACGTCTTCCATGGCGTCCCCCGAGATACAAAGTTTGCACAACTTGCATTAATATTTGTCGAGTTATTTGAGAGGGGGAAGCTCGTTTATTCCACAAAAGTCCTCTTTCTTACTGTAGTAAATGTGCACATACACACACACGTACACACACAGATGCACACTTTACATTGCATGTAGGCACGAATCATTTTGCTGGAATAAATAAATACTCAAAATTGTTTTCTTTATTCATTTGTGCATGTAAAAGTAAAAAAAAATAAATAAATAAATAAATATTTCTTCATCTCGGAAATTATTACCCGACTAAATGAACATGAGAATCCTTAAATCCTGAAATCCTCACTGTTGGTCAGGCAATCAAATGACATCACAATGACATCAGCGTGACATCACTTACGCAAATCGCAAGCTGTTCTACAAATATTTTAGAAGCCGTGTAAGGAAAACAATGCAAACGGCTTCCTGTTCTCGGTGCGTACGGAACATTACCGCACGGCATTCATTTGCATTTTGGCCGCGCACGCAACGAATCCCCACGGGCCTAAAGGCGGGGGAAAGTGTGATTACAATATCTGTTCGCTGCGTGCAAACAAATCTATTTTCAGCAGAGTAAAATGGATAGAGGGAGGGGCGATACGTGGGGGAGTTGAGTCTCTGCTCATTACCATTCAGGTTGGACGCAGACCTCACTGCTAGGACTGTAATGTATCTAAACACAGAGCTAAGTCAGCTCAGCGCCAGGGAAAATTGGACCCGAGGGACTTGTGTCGGACTTCGAGAGGCACCTGGCCTTTCAGAAAGACCACCGACTGATATGTTGTTTGCTAAGCTTAGAAAGAGTGAGACTGAGCTTTAAAAAAAAAAGAAAGACAAAAGACTTAGAAACAAGGAAGTGGCTGTTAAATAAAACATTCTAACCAATGTTTTTTTTGTTTGAGTTTCCAAAAGCTAGCTTGTTTTGGTGACGGTGCCCTTCAGTTCTTCCGGAAACACAATGTTTTTTTCGTTTCTTTGACTGATCTGAGACTTTGGTCTTAGTTGACTGGATTCTAGATGGGAGGTATAATAGAATCGGTGGTGAAGACCACACCGTAACACAAACTCAAGGCCCGGGTGGCCAGATACGGCCCGTCACATCATTTTATGTGGCCCGCGAAGACAAATTTTGCATCGACTTTGTGTCATTACTAAAATTACAAATGGTCTTCACTTTGAAGAAAAAAATAGAGACATTGCTAGCAATTTTTACTACTATTAGTCTTTTTTAAATATTTCGGCAATTTTTACTAGTCTCTGATTTCAAAACGAGTTATTCATCTGTTTGTTTTGTAGCCTATACTGTATATCGAAGACGTCGACAATCATAATGGCCCTCCGAGGGAAACGATGACTACGAATCCTTGTGTGTAAAACGCCGACAAGAAAGCTTGTAATGCTTCATCTGCCACGAAGAAGCCGCTAAAAGAAAAGTTTTCCAGTCCACAAGCTTATTGATCGAGGTAAATTTGGAAAGGTGGCCAATCAAGTGGAGTGGAGGTGGGCTTAAGAAGCGAAAGTGGATTAAAGCAGTGAGACGACGGGAAAGGGAGACTCTCACGGGAGAACGCAAAGCTCCGGTGGCTTCGGAAGAAAAGAAGTCTAGGAAAAAGATGGAAGAAGAGGAATAGCGGGGTTTTTTTTTTTACCCTCCATCGCCCTCCTGTTTTAAGCAGATAAGCTCCTTCCGAGGGTCTTAGTTATGCCGTGTGGAACCTGCAGCCCAACATGGAAACTTTTGACAAGGCAATACGAGGCTGCGGAGTTCCATTCCTCGCCTTGTCTTTTCTATATTGACAAGAGGGAGTTAGGGAGGTTTAAAGTGGTCAGTGCTACGGGGAATTAGAAAAAGAAAATGCTCAGAGTGGGCAAAGTGTTGCACAGTTTACATTTGAACGGCCAGTAAGGAGTAAGAAAACAAAAACAAAACCAGAACTTTTTTTATTGACTCAAAGTGGTTGACCATCAGAGTCTTCCACGAGCAAAGTGCCGAAAAGAAAAGTGAGCTGATTTCAAGTATCGCATTATCACATGGAGGCCGCGGTAGATTAAAAGTGATGATTAGATTAAAAAAAAATAATCAGCTTAGCCAAATTAAAGAATAGAACAGATTGAAAGACTAAAATTCGGAGAATCTGTTATGAGGTCTCCAAAGAATTAATCGATTATCAAAATAGTTGTCAGTTAATTTGATCATCAATTAGTTGTCGATTAATTGTTTCACCTACAACAATAATATTTATAAGCAAACTTTTTTTTTTTAAATCAAAACACTGGCCAACAGGAGGAGCAGTTTTATTCCCTCTTGTTGCAAACAATGCTTGAGGCTGAGAGAGGAGCAACACTAAAGACGAGTTTAAGAAGAAAAAGAAAAAAGCTTTTATTTATTGTTCCTGAATTCACACAATACATTTGCTAGTGATCACTTGCTGATAAGGAATCAATTACTTCTCGTATTGACCTGATGATTTTGGCACTGATACAGACAGACCGGAAACCTCACAGGACACGGCGCACCAAATCCCATGTTGCTGGCTCGACAACCACCGCTAACTCCTACTGGTTTATTTATGTCAAACCATCTGGGTTTGCACATTTTCCCATTTCCAAGTGGAAAGCGAGAAATTCGCCGAGGTGCAAACCAAACGCGACAGTGACGGATGGAAGAAAAAAAGAGACCTTGGTCAATTTAGCTCATGACAAGAAAGGCCTCAATTTCTCCAGTCACAATTTCACCTGCTCGCCGGTGGGGAATGAGGACAGCTGTTATTACCGTGCCACATAAAACCCACCAAAATGGCCCGGGAGCTGGAAAAAGGAGCGAAGGAAGGTGTGAAGCAGACATTGGCGGGGACAGAATGAGAGGAACAAGTGATATGGGAAGAGAGCCACAGAGAGCTCGCATCCTTCCATCTGAGCTGCGAGGAATTAGCCAGGCTCTGACAGAGGCTACAGATGGCCCACCATCACACCGACTGCGGCGGGAAGTTTGCACAAGGCGCCAAATCGGATAGAAAACTTTGGGGACCTCGGGGACATAGGATACCTGGGTTTTTGAAGGCTACTGTCATCCGTCCATCCATCCATCCATCCATCCATTCATTCAGCAGAGAACCCCTGACTTCCCGTCCGTCCAGCTCATCTAAGGCTTAGGTGTCAAACTCAAGGCCCGGGGGCCAGATACGGCCCATCACATCATTTTATGCAGCCCGCGAAGACAAATTGTGGATCAACTTCATGTGTCAATACTAAAATTGCAGATTGTCTTCACTTTTAAAAACTACAGATATTGCAAGCAATTTCTATTACCATTCATCTTTTTTTTGTCTATCTCTAAGGCAGGGATTGCCGGTGGTCTGTGGCCCTCTAATGGTCCGTGGTGGTATTGCAGGTGGGTCGCAATGGAAAATAATTGTAACACTTTTGAAAATTAAATTGATTCATTATTTATACTTGATTTATTTTCCAGCTAATTTTGTAAATCCTTTATCGAAATTATGTCAACTATAGCTGCGATTCCCAAAATAGACATACAGATCTATCCTCCTATTCCGCCAAAGCAGTGCTCCCCGAGTTGCTTCTTGGTTATAATGGTGGTTCCTTAGACAAAACCAGTAAAAAAAACCCTGAGAGTCCAGATACCCTGCAGAGGCAACTTATTTCATCCGCTTGTATCCGGGGAATAAAAAAAACTCAATCAGACAGGCTTCAAACGGTGCCGGAGCACAGAATGTTTCTTCTTCAACAGATGTTCTTGTTTGCCTCTGCATCTGCCTCTCGTTTGCCATCACGCCACGTTGCTCTGTCAACTTTTCAAAACAAAAAGCAGGAACAAAATGCCCATCCCCAGCCATGATTCATCGGAATGGAATTTTGGGTGGCGCTGAAACAGTCGGTGGTACAAAAGCAGAGGTCATCAGTACTGTCGTCGTAGATTCTATTGTTGAGGCTACCGTTGTTCTTCCAGAAGGTGTTGCTATTGTATCCTCAATCCGAGTTATTGCCCCAATAATTGTCATTTCTACATTTATTGACTGAATAATAGTTGATATTGCAGTTATGGTGAGACGTATTTCCAATGGTCCAGAAAAAAATCCATCAGAATACTCCCATCCAAGTTCTTACGTTGAGATCGACATGCCACAAAATAATGACAAACTACAATCCTCTAGTTCCAACAAGTTCTTTTGAACAAAAGACAGACTTCTTGCTACTCATTCCCGAAGACCTTGATAGTGATCACAAGGAATATCAGACGCTACTGAATTGCCACCTCGGGTTCAACTTCATCCAAGCTCGATGGCCTCGAGTGAAGTTCAATAAGATGTGAAAATTGCGAGCCCAACGTGTATCTGCGAAAAGCCCGCGGACACAAGAGAACCCAAGGGGGCCCGACAAAAAAAGAAAAGTGGGACTCGATGAGATGTCGCGCCAATTTTGTAAGTAATGACCTTTGACACTGCGGACACTGTCTGCAAATTAACTTTTTAAATATTAGCTTTAAAAAAAACAGGACTCTTGTAAATTCTTCAGAGTTGTTTAAATACGCCAAAAGATAATTGGGCATGATGAGTAAACAGCGTATCCGTGAGACACACGCGAGCTGGATATTGCTTTTTAATCCCCCCTCGGCACGTCGAGCTCGCTCTGAGAACATTCCGAACGGCGCAAACTCGGCCAGGTGCAGCCATTACGGCAGGACAGATGGATCGGCACAAGTGAAGCTTGTTTTTTTTTTGCCTCCATATGTGGGCTGATCGTTAGATATAAACATTCCCCTTCCTGAGAATGTGAGGATGGAGTTAAACGAGAAGCAATCACTGTGAGGTGGGGCGCCGGTTGCGTCTGTTCTTGTGAACGCAAGTTCCGAGGTTTGGAGGGACTTCTTTTAATTTCGCCAGTATGACTTCTTTGAAAATTAATTTAAAAATAATTCGACCCCGCCGCCATCTGTGCGTTCGGCAAGGCCAGCAGCTGGAAGATGAAAATTCCGACACGCGCAAAAACTTGCCCCCCCTTCACCCTGGACGCAGAGGAGCCACTGATGTGCCAGCTTTGAACTTTATTTATTTCTCATGCAAAAGATTCCAAATGAGATTCTGGGATAATGTACACGCTGGGATTGCGCTCCGGTTAAAATTTGGGAGACAAACAAAAAGCATTACGTCAGCATAACCAGACCAAATAAAAAACTAAAAAATTAAAAAAAAAAAAAGGGGGACAACCCCTTGGAGGTCTAATTAAAATGCTACAAACGTTATTTTGTGTCAAGCCTGAAAATATTTACCACTGGAATAACAAACACTTGACAGGAATTGAAGAGTGCTGGATTCGAACGCAGATAAATCGGAAGCATTAACAATTCGACTGAAAAACAAGATCTGAGTTTTGCGTTTGATGGTTAGGCGGCTAGTGGCCAAAAATAAGCAACTTCAGAACAAAATAGGAGCCCTCGATCCCAGTTTCATCGATCAGCATAAAATTGGACGAACATGGCTATCGTATCTGGATGAGTAGAAAAGCTTCAAGGAACAATGTCTGAAACTAAACAGGATGTTGGCCATTTTGGTTTGAAGCGGACATTTTGGGTAAATTCCGGGACTGGTACATGGACGAGCTTCTACGAGAGAATTTGACCAAATTAGCCCCAGTCAGAAGCAACTACGGAAAGAGACGCTAAATCATTGAAAAGCTTTTCATGTGGACGCTTACAGCTTGAATTTTATTCAGATCAAATTGAAATGCGCCCTGGAGTCCACATTCCTTGTTACGGTTCAACCCAAATATGAGGTTTGTGATTAAAAAAATAAGCATGTCTTGATGTTTTTGCACAGTTTAATCATTTCCAAGAGAGCAGCCCGATACGAGCGAGAGAGGTGAATTAATCGTCGCACATTTGGACGCCTTTTGCCTGCCGACTCGACACTTGCTTTGATTTGCGGCCGCCACCGTCGACAATCAGCGCACTTGATTAACATTGGCGCTGGCACTCGTCTGCGGCGACTGTCATCTCGCTGCCATTTTTTCCGCTGGTGACAATAAAGCAATATCAGCTGCAATGTTTATGCCCTGTAATGACTTTCCCCGCCACCTGATCTGCTCTTCATCAACTCAGCACGTTAAGAGTTGGAAATATGGCGCCATGTATTATGCATTAGTGATAATCTCCCTGAGGAAACACACACACACACACACACACACACACACACACACACACACACACACACACACACACACACACACACACACACACACACACACACACACACACACACACACACACACACACACACACACACACACACACACACACACACACACACACACACACACACACACACACACACACACACACACACACACACACACACACACATAAAACGGTACTGTAAATGTGTACGCATTTTCTCGTTGCCTTTTCGTGACACCACTACACAGGAGAGCGTGCACACCTCAAAAGACACCTGAAAGCGTTCAGAATGGTTGGGGGCTCTAATGGAGGCCAAAGTGCACTTGGGTGAATCAATTTCTCTTCCACCTTTTAGGTGTCCATCCTTCCTTCCACGTTCCTTCCTTCCTTCCTTCCTTCCTTCCTTCCTTCCTTCCTTCCTTCCTTCCTTCCTTCCTTCCTTCCTTACCCCTTTCCCTTCCTTCCTTCCAACCTACGTTTCTCTCCTATGTGAATATCTTCCATACATAAGTATTTTACCGTTTTTTACCATGTATAATGCGCCCCCATGTATAATACGCACCCTAAAAATGGCATGTCGATGCTGGAAAAAAGCCTGTACCCATGTATAATACGCACCCAAATTTTGACTCCTACTTAAGTCCGTAAACGTAAAATTATTTCAGAAAAAAGATCATCTTTGGGAACAACCGGTTGTTATTCTGCCGGTCAGTATCACTGCGCATGCGCTAGCAAACTCGATAGCGAAGAAATGTTTCGGATTTGTGTAGGGTACATTGTGACAGCAAATGAGCAGGTGATCGAGCAAGCGTCTGATACGAGAGCATTGCGTTCGTATGGAGCGTGTTTGAAGTGAACAGCAGAGAAGAAAGGAACAAGGCAAAGTGTTGTGAAATAAAATATTACCTGTAATACGCATTTAGGTAGAGAACTGAACTCTCGCTCTTTATATAGCTGACGTGTCCAAAAAAATATATATATAAAAGATTTACCCATGTATAATGCACACCCCAGATTTTAGGACAATAATTTAGTTACATTTTGCACATTATACATGGAAAAAAACGGTATTCCACTCAGCGACGACCACAATAAAGTGCAGCGTAATGAAATCGCAACTGGTCAATAATAATATTGTTACGATAATTTAAAAATAAAGATAAGCGATTTAGAAGATGAAGACGAAACACTAAATTATATGAGATTATATTTTATACCGTAAATTAACACAATTTATTTTGTGATTAGGGTCTTAAAAATGAAATTGAATTGAATTACATGGGGACTTGAATGTTCGTAAACAAGTAGGATGTCTGCGGGGAGCCGCGGTAGCCTAAGAGTCTTAATTAAAGTCATTGATTGGTTACATAAGCGCATAGAAGCAGTGGACATTTCCTCCCTGCTAATGACCCCCCACATGCTCCCTAATTAGAAAATAGTAGCAAACAATCAGCAGGCTGGTTTAACTGTTGCACCTCATTAGCCGCGCGCCACCGGTTACAGAATCACAGCGGGTTATAGCTATCCACAGATAATCTATCAACAGTATCTAGCTACAGCAAAAATCTACAGCATCTATCGAAAATATACTGTAGATGCGTAGTATACTGTAAAACTACTAGTGCAAGCACACTTAAGACATACATGTAACTGCCATCTAGTGGTCAATGTTGATATTACAACTCAACACAACACAAAGAATTAAAACTAACTATTCACAGTTCAGAACCAACGCATTTGCATATTTGTGGGAAGATCAGAAAAATATTTTCTCGCAAATATTAAATTAATATAAATTTGATTAGACTTGATTTTTAGAGAAGCATTATAATAATTTTTTTTTTTACAGCGAGAATCCAGCCATAATCCAGTTACGGCGTACGCGGCAGAAGGCGGCTTAAGCAGTCAGTAGTCTCTTAGGACGGAGGGGGCAGGGTGCAGCAGTGGCGGCGTACTCGCAGTCAGTTGGCGGAGCTTTAAGACTTTACAGCAAGTAACGGAGAAAAAAAAAAGTGTAGAAGAAAAAATCAGTATGATCACAGGCGATGAAATCCAGCGGACAAAGGTCAAGAGGATTGTGGCGGCGCGCCGTGAAATGATGAAGCCGTCATGAAAATTCATTGGCAAGGACGGCGGTTGTTTTCTCACAGCTTGGACTTTGAGAGCGGAATACAAAGTCGGAACATTTATGACACAAAAAGGAATGTTGCAAGGTTATGTAGGGGCCTGATGCATATACAATAGTTGACACATTCTTGGAGAAAGTTAAGTAAAAATTGTGCTCGCTGTTTCTAATAGTAGGAAAAAGCAGGCCTCTATTAGAGATGTTTATTTGTGGATGGATGACGTAATGATTGGGAGAATGAAGCTTCAAATTTGCTTCATGAACCAGTTATTGTATTTTTGACTCCTCTAGATGGCACTGTTGTTTTGGAAAAAGGGGTTTAAGTCATGGCAATGTTGAACAGAGAGCGCTATCTTTGGGAGTAATAAAATACACCAACCGGTTCATGAAGCTTCATTATCCCATCAATATGCTGACGGCGACTGCGTACTGAATAATGCTCAACATTTTAACAATAACGAATTTAGCCATGTACGATTCAATAAAATCTAACCAGTTGCGGCTAATTATGTTAGCTTAGCTACGTTAGCTATACAAACGAAAGCCATTCGATGCGTTTGACCTTTGGACGTTTTGTACAAATGTGAGAGCTTGGTGGCTCTCAAAAGGAGGAAATAAAACATGTCTCCAAAGTAATGACAATTGAACTAGCTATGAAGAGAGTTAAAACATCAGTCGCCGTTGACCGTTAACATTTATTAGTGGGTCGAACCACGAAATGACATTTGATTATGGAAAATGTCACCCACGGTGGACAGCGCAATGCTTCATCGCTCACATGTTGGGAGGGTGGGCGAGGTGGGGGGAGTAAGAGAGGCAGGGGGGAGCCGCCAAATAAGTTATGTGCATCAGCGTTGAAGTGTGCATGCGATTGCCACGACCCAGGTAACCGTGTAATGGCAATCACGGAGCTGGAGGAGATGGAGAAGCAAGATGGATTGAGTCATATTGGAACTGTTACGACTCAAACGGCAAAAAAACAAAAAGGAAGTCATCATTAAGTCCTTCTGTTTGGGACCATTACGATCAGGCAAAACGAGCGATATCCGTTAGCTGGCTGAGACGAAACTTTCCCCGATTTGTCCCTCCGGTACTTTGTCCTCCACGGCCGCCACTTAGTCACAACGGCGGCGTAAGTCGCTCGGCTGGCAGGCGGCCACCGACGATGCGTCCCATTTGACTGTGCGGTAATTGTTGTCGGGAAGAAGAGGATTTGCGTTGACGGCGTTCAAACAAAACCAGAGCACGCTTGGCTTAGCGGCGTAATGAACGTGTCACATGTATTTAAACAAATGGATTACAACATCTGTACACAGTTGGATGCATCGCCAAATTCGAGACTGGGAGTGAGAATGAGCATTAACAAGAATATGTCATTACCGGATTGTACTAATCAGCTGCTGGGTGTGCAGAACCGGGCCCCGCCCCTTAAAGGCATAGCGTTGCAAAAATCAAAAGAGCTGCAGTTATGTCTTAAATGAGAAGAATTGGAGCCAGCAAAATTATCGGAACTAACCAAAAAAAGTCAAACTAAAAGTGAAAAAAACTTTTTGTTAAAAATCAAATAATTAAACAAAAAAAGTCCAATTAAAATTGAAAAAACGTTTTTGTTAAAAATCAAATAAAAAATGCTTAAAAACAAAACAAAAATATAACATTTGCAACACGTATTCCCGCCAGATGGGCGACGCATCGAAATATTTTGGGTGGGGCTTGGCAGTGAAGGTGTGCGAAGACACGAGTGCCCCTTCATCGGCTCTCGAGCCAACTTTATTCCAAGTGGGATTGAGTGATCTTGCTTGGCCAAGGTTGTAAAACGCCACTTGCACTCATTGCTCATTTCAAGGCCCATTATTGCCATAGTCATTACTAAGCAAAATGTCAATAGCTTATTTTGGAGACGTGACAAGAGAGATGGATGCCGGAGTTGGCGGAAGGTAGGAGTGTGGAAAAGAAAAAAAAGAAATGGTGAGAATTGGATTTTCTACTCAATTTATGCGTAAATGTGAAGGCTGCGCAAGCACTGAAGCGGGTGTTATTTTTGTATCCGTCTTCAAAGGCATCTCAAGATCTTTAATGTTTGCGTCGGTGACAACAATGAGCGTGCCACCGTTATTAATGATGCGCTGCTTCTTTGCGAACTCCTCCCCGCCTTTGTCGCTCTCAAGCGAACACAGGCAGGCACATGAAAACCTGTCAAAAAAAACAGTTCAGTCCCATGAACATCCCCGAGCTGTTCGAGTGCACAAATGTTTCTCTCGTCTGAGGAGCGCTTCCATATGGTTGCAATCATGTTGGCTCCCCGGCCGCCGCGAATCATTTAATAGGCTGTCTCATACATTTCAATTAGGCTCACTTCGCCACACGGGTGAGTGAGTGAGTGAGTGAGTGAGTGAGTGAGTGAGTGAGTGAGTGAGTGAGTGAGTGAGTGAGTGAGTGAGTGAGTGAGTGAGTGAGTGAGTGAGTGAGTGAGTGAGTGAGTGAGTGAGTGAGTGAAGGATGGCTGGGCGGAAGGATGGCTGGGCGGAAGGATGGCTGGGCGGAAGGATGGCTGGGCGGAAGGAAGGAAGGAAGGATGGCTGGGCGGAAGGAAGGAAGGATGGCTGGGCGGAAGGAAGGAAGGAAGGATGGCTGGGCGGAAGGAACGAAGGAAGGATGGCTGGGCGGAAGGAAGGAAGGAAGGAAGGAAGGAAGGATGGCTGGGCGGAAGGAAGGAAGGAAGGAAGGATGGCTGGGCAGAAGGAAGGAAGAAGGAAGGAAGGAAGGAAGGAAGGAAGGAAGGAAGGAAGGAAGGAAGGAAGGAAGGAAGGAAGGAAGGAAGGAAGGATGGCTGGGCGGAAGGATGGCTGGGCGGAAGGAAGGAAGGAAGGAAGGAAGGAAGGAAGGAAGGAAGGAAGGAAGGAAGGAAGGAAGGAAGGAAGGAAGGAAGGAAGGAAGGAAGGAAGGAAGGAAGGAAGGAAGGAAGGAAGGAAGGATGGATGGATGGATGGATGGGCGGAGGGATGGACAGATGGGTGGGCGGACGGACAGATAATTATTCAATTAATTAACATTACATTTGTTTACTTCTTCATTCTCATTTTGACACCTTTCGTGACTTTTGTAAGCCCTCTTTGTTAATCACATTTTGATCCTACATTTCAATTCATCGACATTACACAGAATCGTCAGTCACTGACTAGATATGTGATTATTTCGAGATACATAAAAATCCAACGGCACAAATGCATAACTTGCCATGGACGGCGCGACAAAGCCGTCTGGCGGTGCAAGGTAGCCGCCCCGCCGTCTTTCAAAGTGATGTGATCATCAACAAAACAGCACCCTCATCCCAATTACCCAAGCGTCTTTTAAGAAAAGCGTCAACGGCTGCCCGAGCGCCGTCACGTTTGTCAGTCACTCTCGGGCCACCTCATCCATCTCCTGACACCGCAGCAGACGGAACAATCCATCAGGGACCTGATGAGACTGTGGAATCTTGAGCGTTTCGCAGCTTGCATGCCAGATGGGCTGATGTACAGTATGGTAATACTACAAAGACGCGGCGGCAGAGAGAATTAATGGAGCACAGGTTGTCGACTGAAGTGAGTTTTTAAGTATTTTCAAAATGCTTTGCTCCCCTGATCTCACTTTCACAAAAAACTACGAGTATCTTTAGGGGTCCAGTTGGCTTGTCACTATTCTACTTTTGTGTGTTTGCTTCGAGATGGCTATCGGATGAAATGTCTATAAAACAATACTCTTGGAATCTATTAATTGTTATGGCAGAATAATCTCTCTGGAAGGTATCTTGGAGAGTGAATCAATAACGCTACTGCCATTTTCAAGCAGGCAGTAATAGAGAATTTACCGCCATTTTGCGGTGTAATATATTTAGCAGCCTCCCGTGGCAGGACCAAAGTCTGGTTTATTGACTGGTTGAATCAACAGAAATGAAGAGCAACTTATCGCAAAGGATACTCTCAGTACTATTGTGTGGAAATCTTCGTTTCCCGGAGGATGTTTGCGTGGACATTAACAGACGTCTTTCTTGGCCCGATTCAAAGTCTGGCCTTGCTTGCAAAATCCACAGAAGATGACAATCTCCGACGCTTACTTCTCAGAACAGGATGTCCAAACCTCAAGGGTCGGGACGTTTTGTTGCTTTTTTGGCAAAAACAAGGGTTGAGCAACACCAGATGTGCTGGCTTTTACACAACCTGCTTGTTATTAGCCGTAAGGGGGCAAAGGAGAGACAAACATTTGTGCCAGATAATATTGAGAAAAATTCTGAGTAACCTCAAGATGACTCTCCATTATTTCAATTGGAAATAATGGTGGAGGTCTGATTTTGAGGCAAAACAGGATCACACTGAGACGAAACAAAAAATATCTTCTTGATAATCAGAGTCTGAAATCAGTTTTATTTTCAAAATCTGTTGCATCTGCCTCTGTAAACTACAATAAATGTCTTGGCTGAGTTTCTTCTATAAAAAAGTGAAAAAGGCCAAACGATGACACAGATAAAGGAAAGCCTTCGACAAAGAAAACAAAAGTTGTATTCAAAGAGACAAAATCTGCTGTCCTACTTAAAATAAAGGTTTGCGGCTGCCGGCGATTGTCACCGATCGGCGTAATAAGCGACGGCAGTCTCAAATGAAGCTACGAAGCCTTCAAAACTGTCCGCAAACAAAAGCAACAGCTTCCATTTCCAACATCTTTGCATAGTGGAAATTCTCCGTCTTTGTCTCGCTTTACTCCAAGATGGCGGTCGGTGACGAAATGACAACATTCAGCCTAATGGTGAATTCAATTTGAAATCATTTCTTTCTACATCAGTCCATTCAAATGTATTTGGAAGTGGTTCAAGGGACTGCTGCTGCTCACATATTATGACTAACGCTGACTAATTGATTCTGTCGCTTAATAAAGAGAACATCAGCGATCGTGGCAAGGAGATGCTGGCAGGATTGGACGTACGTCTGACAATTTCTCTTAGTCACCAGTGCAAGACCGCTTGAGTGATTTTAAGTAATACATTAATCAACGAGCGTGAGACTTTCAGTGCTCTTGTCACCAGAAGGTTGTTCGAGTTGATTTTGCTAGCGATATTCTTTAATCGGAACCAAATTGAGGCTCTCCCGGAATGAGGGCCGGTATGCGAGTCTCTGCCTGGCCATTAGAGTCACTCGATGGCGAGTGATTGACTCGCTCTCGGGCTCCGTTATAAGCCTGTTAAACTGCCGCTCGGCGTCAAAGCGCTGCTCTGGGCAAGCCGGCAAAAAGGGCCCACGCTAGCTACCGCCGTCGTTTTGTCTTTTAACAGACCACCGGATAAAGTGCTTGCCCTGATTACGTCGGGCCCAAATCGAATCGACTCAAACGGAGCTCATTTGTGATTGCCGGGGAACACGCCGACTGTATATTCAATCAAAATGAAAGCCAGGCAAGCTTACAAAGACGGCTTGACGTAGATGTACATCAAACATAGGCAATTACACCCCCACCCGTGATAGGCTTCATATAATTGCAACCTAATGACCTTTTCACATCATCAATTATGAATGTCAGCATGCGTGAGCACCTCCCAATAAACACAAATTGATGACAGTCAACCATCATTTATAAAGTGCACTCGCGGTCGAAATCCTTGACGGACGAATCCGCTGATTGAATGTCTATCTGTGCTCTTAAGTGCTTAGCGGTCTTGATTTCGAGCCGACGCACTTTGCTGGCTTTGCCTGGCGACACTGTCCAGCTTATACAAGCCCTTTCCTGACATAAAGCCATTTCCTGTCTTTAAAAACACCCAATCTGAAATAAGAGCCCATTTTGTAATAAAAGGAATAGCGCTAATGGACACTTGTAAACAAATTGGTGTGCGCGAGTATATTCATGCATATATTTCCCTTGTCCGTTCCGCCTCATAGAATATGATCACCTCCCGAAGTAGGGCTCGGAAAAGCTATAGATAGTGGACTTTATTTCCCGAGTGGGCCGTCTTTCATATCCTTAAGTGAACTTCCATTTTTAAAAGACGGGAGGAGGCTGCGGGGCATCGGTAGATTGATAGCGAGACGGATATACAGTAGAGTTGCGACATACACGGCCTGTTATCTCGGGTTTAGCTTGCGGCCAGGCGCCGAGGCGATTTCCGGGGTTGAAACCAGGTCGGGAATTTCGAGGTGAAAGTGGAGCCGGGTCGTGGTGGTGAACCTGCCGTGATGATACGCGGGAGAGCGTGAAGAGCTGAGCTGGCTAATGACAGCTAATCACATCAGCGGCAGGAAGCTCAAAATGATGCGGGTCCATCACAGAGGGGGGAAAAAAAATATGAGAGCGGAATAAAAGAGCTTCAATTATCCATTTAGGAAAACATACTTGGGTGCTTTTGAATGCACCTGAGGAGGAAATGGAAAATAGAATGAGGGGTTGCTGAAGATGAACTTGTTTACATGGTTCAAGAGACCTTACTGCAATTGCAGTGGAACTCGAAATAAAATGAATTCTTCGATATATTTTATGTCCAAGAGTGAGTCTACATATGTAAATATTGTTTTACGCTCAAATTTCCGTGAATCCACGCTAGATAAATGCCCAGAATCCTCACTGGTCACTGATAATTGTTCAGTTATTCCATTTTTGCTAGCTTGTAGGCTAACGCACCAGATTTTCAAAATAAAACATCATCCAGAGCCTGATGTTTATAAATCTATATGCTAGAAGTGTCGTTCCCTCGCTAGTTCGCGTTTTGTTTATCGCGGCTTCACTACATTGCGGATTTTTTTTCCAATTTAATAAAACATTTAAAAGTAAAAAAAAAACTTCTAAATTGAGGAAACGTGTCTAACCTTTAGGACAGTGTAGTTTTGCTCCAAATATTAGTTTACATTCCTTTAGAAGTCCGTTTTCACATGTTAGCACCATCGCGAATTAGCATCTTTCCGCTAACTCGTTAGCCTGCCCAGTACTTCTTATTGGTGACCGTACTTCGCAGATTTCACTTATCGCGGGTGGTTTTTGGAACCAATTATCCGCGATAAACGAGGGATTACTGTATATGCTAGACAAATATCCTGGACCAGGGGAACAAAAGTTTGCGTGGGGGGAGGGGGAGAGGGCGCCGCTCTTAATTGGCGCCGTGATCCGGTGCTGGATCTGAACTGAGGCAGTTACGCCACTGTCGTCCTGGAAAAACGAGCCGAGTCAGGGAGCAGCTCCTGTCCGTCTTGATTAACGAGCGTTCCCTTTGACTCGGGTCTCCAAATCCTTCTGGAGATACCAAACGTTATTGTTATCGGAGGGAAAAATTACATAGCTCATACAAACTCTACTGTAATAGCAAAAGTGTCATTAATCTCTGTCATTTTTTCCCCCCAAAAGATAGAACTTTATCTTTTAAAAAAAGTATTTTAGTTTAGACCACAAACGGACGAATCTCACGCTAGCTGCACAAAAGCAGACACGAAGCTCGCCTTGTGAAAACGTCACACGCGTGTTTACCAGCATCACAACGTATGAGAAGAACCCAACCCGCCGAGCCAATTTCAATTAACAACTTGAAATCTGGCATGCCTTTGCATCATGAGTGGCCCCACAAAAAAAAAAACTCTCACACCCGAAATAGAAAATAGGCTAGGCTGGTTTGATGCGACCATATGCAGCAAACCAACGGCGTCCTCCCACCGAGCACCCACAGCAAAAGAGCCTTCATCTATAACCGTGTGTGCCAGCTTCTCCACCTCCCCCCTTCTATCCCCCTGTCGCTAATTAGCCACAAGATGGATTACATCATGCTAGCTAATAGAGAGGAGCACCATTACACCAAGCTCAACACACACACACACACACTGTAACTCCTGATAAAATCACATTTGTCACTCCGCCAATTTAGTCCCACATTCATATTAACAAAGTAGGTAGCAGAGGCTGAGCGATATGAACGGCATTCATCCGAAATTGCCAAGCCAGACAGCATGGCATGATTAGAACAAGGAAGACTTGACGAGGCGAGGGCCCGATGTATAATGCATCGTGTTTTGCCAGGGCACTCTTGGTTGTTAGTTCATGCTCCGACGAGCTCACGACAAGCATGTACTCGGACAAAAGCGGTGCAATGGAAATTGCTTGACGTACATGATATGGTGGATGTCGGCGGCTATTGGAATTGAGTAACGGGCTGGGGTCTTTTTTTTTGGAGAAGATGGATTTGTGTAAGTTACGAAATGGACTTTTTGGTGAAATATTTCACGGAAGGCATATTTATTGGGTGAGTGGGTGAACATATGCAAATGTTGTCAGTGTTGGGGCTTAATAGCAGTGCTCCCCCCCTCCCACCCCTACAAAAAAAGTGGAGGAGTTACCAGTCAATGTGCCAAATTCTTTTTAAGCCGGCAAAATGTTACATTTTAAATTTCGTTTCATAAATTTTTTTTTGCCAAGTATAGTATTATTGAGAAGGTTACATTCCTCTACTAAATTGTGGAAAATCTGTCTTATATTGATTATTTTTGTACTGTATTTTAAAACAGTAGAGACTATGTCTCTCAGCTGGCCTGGGAACGCCTTGGGATCCCCCGGGATGAGCTAGATGAAGTGGCTGGGGAGAGGGAAGTCTGGGAGTCCCTCCTGAAGCTGCTGCCCCCGCGACCCGACCCCGGATAAGCGGAAGAAGATGGATGGATGGATGGATGGATGTATTTTAAAAGTATATGTGCTGCAACAACCTCACATGTGCAAACGAAAAACCAAGGAGTTCCCTGTACTATATAACCATTGTAGCTTTACGCATTTTGGATGTTTAGCTCACTTCCCGGTGCCTCAAATTCACTCTTCTCCGCCTTCCCCTGGCCCTGGCCCGGCTATTCAATTTTCTTCTAATCTGCGTCCCCCTTCTCAGCAGATTTGCACACTTCATGAGCCGGAAAGCCTTGATGGCTGGTGTTCCGCTTAGCTTGTCGAGCCACCTTGAAGGCATCGTCAAGCGGTGGCGGCGGCGGGAGGCATATGCATGCACGGCCACGCCGCCAAGCTGGATAATCACGCTCGCTCGCTGGCTCACAACCCCCATCCCCGGGCACTCGTAAAATGACAAAATGGCTACAAGCGTGCCGCGTCGCGCTCACTCGCTGCCAACCGAACGTCGGGTACCCGATGGCGAACGAGGCCCGGTCAACGGGCATGTCGAGGAGCGCTCCCAAGGCGACAATTAAAATAGGAGCCTAATGATTTACAGATTAGACAGACGGAATTTAATGTGCACCACATCAGACTTTGTTTTCAGAAAATCCTGGCCAACTATACTGTACTCAAATCCAATTAAGATAAATGATCTCATATCAAGGCCAAATTTGCTATTTTATTTTAGCATATTTTCCTTAAAAATCTTAATATGAATAATTTCCAATTTGAAACGCACTACGATCATTTTGAATCTTACGTCATTACGTCAGTTTGGAGCAATTGTGCGTTCTAACGCCCCCTGACAGATGACGATGGAGATACCAAGGCGAGGAGGACAACAATTTCAGAGCGAGACGCCCCATACGAGGTTGCCGGTCCCAGTTGGGGGACTCCGAGTCATTGTCCGAGATGCGGCGGAGCCTCCCGTCCAAGCTAGCCTAATTTCTAATTACGCTCGGCAGTGTTCTGGAAGACTGCGGCTTGGGATTCGAATTATCCAGTGGACTGAGATGCAGGCCGGCACTCTCGCTCGCCTCCACAACCGAGCAGTCCTTTGAATGAACCGGCCATGTTGCCCATTTGATTTCCCTGTCAAGCTATTGTTGAATGTTTAATCAAAACCCGGCGGCGCAACTTGAACTACCCCTCACAGGGTTACACTTAATCGCAGCGAGTGAAAAGTAAACGAAATGCAGGCGAGGAACTCCTGCGCTTTTGAAGAAAACAATTCAGCCCGTTCCGCGGGATGCTACTGCTGTTGTTTTTTTTCTCGTTATTGTTCAAAATAATTGACTGAAAACGCTCGGCGGACTCCCGACTCAGCACTTGCTTCGAAGATAAATAGAGCGTTTTGGATTCGGAAGACAATTGCGCTAGCTTGGTTTAAAAAAAAAAAAAACATCTAAATGTGAGCGGTGATAGTTAGTCATAATAAAACGGCAGGTTTTGTATGAAATGACATTCATAAGCCGCTTTTTGGCAGGAGAGCGTCACTTTGACTCCTCTGAGAGAGAAATGCATCAGCGAGAAAGGTCAGCCAAGTTTTTTCTTTTTGTGGGGGGGGATCATTGCAGAAGAAATCATTTTCACCATGTGCACCCCTGGTAGAGCGGAGCTCACACGGAGGTGAGCGCCGAAGAGGTGAAACCAATCACATTCGTACAGTCTGGGTTAGGATGTCTTTCAAATGAGACATTAGTGCACAGCAAAAATTCCAATTGCAACCAAGGTTACTTGATTCTGTTCTTTGACTGCCAAAATATTTCCTCTTACCAGGCATTATTTATAGAAGAGGACTTTGCTCGCTCTGAGCATGTTTGTCCTTAAAAATGGTATTACGGAATTTTATTACAACGTGAGGATGTTTTCTCAGAGTTGGACGAAGAATGTGAAAGCTTGTCATTCTATTACTGTAGGTGTTTATAAAAGAGTTTAAATGTAAAAGCAGACAAAGTCGGTGAGTTGTTTTGATATTTGTGGTTCCGAGTTAAAGCTGATTTTAAAAGTAAAGTTTACTTTGATTAAAACATCTTACAAAAATGTCATTGTGGCTATTTCATCGGAAAAAAAAAAACTGAAAATGCTCCAAAAAATATTTTGCTCAAAAACAGAGAAGTCCAAAATGTTCAACTACAGTAACGATAAAAAGAAACCGAAATAGAAACGATCCGGTTTTGTGAATAAAATGTCATATCTGTCACGGCACACCAAGGAAACATTTCTTCGGCTAAATCTAGATCCTCGCCACGTTAGTTCCAGGTCCAATACACATATGTACAGGAAGCGATGGATTTCGACAGGAAGTGCCGCGTTAAAGCAATCCTCGCTTCCACTGAGAGGGGCTTTGTGGCAGCCCACTCAGCTGTGCCACAGTGGCAACGAGATGAAGGAAGGATGCAAATTAAGGAAGGGCTGATTGAAATGAGAGGCGAGTCGCCATCGCTTACGGTAAGTTTCTTTGTTCGACTTTGTTTTTTCCCCCCATCAAAAGCCTTTTCTTAATCTCATTTTTGTTGTATTACAATTTTAGGTCTCACAAATATATTCAGCTTGACACATTTGTCTTCCAAAAAGCTTTTTTTAGGTCAGAAACAGGTGTTGTTGGTGAAATATGCAAACATACTTTTCGTTTGCTGCTTGTATCGTCACAGAAGCCAATTTTGTGTACGTCTTGAATGATCAGTCAAAATGTTCTAAAATGGCTGCCAACACTGGGAAGGCTGTTTTGAAAATGGTTGGCAGTGACGGAGGTAATTTACAGCAAACTTTCTGGAAACGTATTGTCAATTTTCTGCCCCTTTGCAATCCTGCTGGAGCTCTAGTCTTTTTTATTGACAGCATCACAAAAATGATTATTTTTTTGGGTTCCCCAAGAGTCACCAGGTGGTTCTTCTTCAATCCTTGAAAGAAATTAAACAAAAAATCTCCCACGTTGTACCTTAAAAGGATTTGCTACTCCACATGTGCTATTGATGTTGTGCTCTGTGTGACGGGCTCATGCCAAGTACAAATTACAAACCTGATTTGGATTTAATTACACAAAAACAACAACAACAAAACAAGTGTTTGTGAGGGGGGAGGGACAAAAAAAACCCAAAAAACACAATCGCTCATTTTGCCTGACGCCGACATCCAATTACACAATGCAATCATCCTCTGGCTGCTCTTGGCGTGAAATCGGGATTCATTTCAGATCGGAACGGTTCCGTCGTGTACACAATTCCCATCTGTCGGGATCCTTCTAATTACGTTAAGGTTGGCCGAGGGGGAGGGTTAGTGCGGACATGGAGAGGTTAGAACGAGAGGTAATTGTCAGAATCCGCGGCGGAATAACGGCGTCTCACAAGACAAAGAGACTTATGAATATTTAAATTGCAATTTTCTTCATTTTCTTCAATTGACCCCATTTTTCCAGTCGTAAAACTGGAGCAGAAGGTGGAAATAAGTAGTGGAAAAAGATTTTTTTTTTTTAATGAGCGGTTCAATCTTTTTTTTTTTTTTTTTTACCTTAGCTAAATTTGCATGTATAGTTTCACAGCAGCTTTGAGTACGCTTGGGTTAATCCGCTTCTTCGCTACGCCCGACACTAATGGCCACGCACGGTAATTAGTGCTCAGTGGAGAAGATACCCCATCGTTAATAATTGAGCAAATTAGTGCAAAACACAATCTGGGATTATATCTCGTTTTATTGACTGGGAACATTTCACACACTCTACCTTCTCGAAATGGTTAATCTTGGATTATATGACGAAGTCAAGCATGTTAGGGCGAAATAAATTCAAGTTTGCTGCATGTATTAACCTTCCTTGTTCTTCTTTTATGGTTTTGAAATGACAAACCAATGTAATGGTGCATTAGCATCAACAAGCTAAATTAGCATATTTTTAGTCCTTTTGTTTAATTTTATCAAGGTTTTGCATTGCTTTTAAATGACAGGGAATTTAAAAAAAAATTACATTTCAAAATTAATCCGTCTCAATAAAATCAAACTGTATGAAATCCAAAGTGACATTTCCAATCGAAATAAATTAATTCTACTTATTCTGTTCCAGGCACCCACAATAAAAGATAATTATGAACAAAAACGATATTTTATGGAGATTATCTTGGCATACAAAATTTTGCAAATGTTTTCACTTTTACGTAAACAACAGAGTTGAAGTGATACTTCTACTTTTCTATATTCCCTGTACTTCGACTCGAGTACATTTGCCACCCGGGCGGTCTGGCTGCAAGTGTAATTCTGTTTGTCAAAGTGATTTCAACCCCTGAAAATTTTGTGACTGGGCCACCATTTACCGATTTGGAGCTGGAGGGGAATAGATAAGGAAGGGGGTGGGGGGGGGGGGTTGGGGGGGGTTCATTCCATAAAGTCTAAAGCGTCTACAGGGGAAACGACATTCGCAGCATATCATCATAGCCGCCTCGCAACCCGTGTTCATCTCCTCGCGAGCGCCGCTAAAGCCCCTTCTTTGCAATTGGGCACCGAAACCATGAATATAAAGCCAAGTTTCATATGGGAAATCTTATCCATGAAACATGGGTGGGTGGAAAAGGAAAGGAAAAAAACAAATTTGGTTTGCATGAAAGGCACATCGCCATTGTGATCCACCTTAAGACAATTATTTGCTTGCCACGGCTGCCAATAATCCGCACCAGCCTGCGTGTGTCTTTAACCCTCGGCCACCCTGAATATAAAAAGGATAGAATAAAACAGGGAGCGCATTCTTCTCATAGCCCGCCCCCTCCTTCCCTCCCTCCCTCCCAGTGAGATTTGACACTTTCCACCGATGCATAAATACACTGATGTCATCTTTTTGAATCCTAGAAAAACCGTCATTATCGCAGTGACCTTCGAGGGTGCTCGAGCATCCACTAAATCAACTTGATCCTACATTGTCTGACTTCATCATTTGCTGATGGAGTGCTTAAATTTTTTTTTTTTATACCCCTGCAGGTTTTAAGAATGATGCAATGATCCCTTTCCCTCACGTGCGAGGGAATTGTGAGCCGAGGCAAGAAAGCAGCAAAACAAACATTGTAGTTCAATGAAGCAGATGCATTGCATGTGGGTGGAGTGAATATAGTAGTCACTTGAGGATAGAGAGATTTTTTTTTTCTCCTATCCAGTTTTAAAACAGTGGAAAACAAACCAGTTTTTGTAATCAAGCTGTTACAGGAAGTCCCACTAAAATCAAACTGTATGAAATCCAAAGTAACATTTCCAATCGAGATCATGTAATTCTAATTATTCTGTTCCGGACACCAAAAATAAAAAATAAATATGAACGAAAAGTACATTTCATAGAGATGAACAAAATACAAATTAGCTAACATGGCCCAAGAAAGTTTGGTGAAACTCTGTTCCAGCTTTTATTTTGAAGGTCTGACTTGACGGGATGTGTTATGCAGATGTTGGTAAATATCGCAGGGCAGATCAGGGAGGCTTGTTAATGCTTCGAGTCGTGAATATTAGCTCGCATTGTAGAATAGGTCTTGCTCTGTTCAACCTATTCGACGAAATTTAAAAAATACTCTTATAAATTGCTGGAAATTAACTAGTTCGGTGTCCAACAACTAGGACCAAATTTTGCTGAAAATAAATTGGATTTTATTTATTTATTCATTTATTTATTTAATGTAGCAGTCCTCATTGATGATCCACATCAGATCCGGCTGATCTTGCCGAGGCGCCAGGTGGAAAAGCGTCCATTCGACTGTTTCGAGAAAGTTCCAAAATCTGCCCTAGAGTGCATTCACACACGTATGAGCATTTTCTGGACGTTAATCTGAGATTTAGCGTCCAAAACAAGCCGGGGATTACTGTTGCCGTCTGTCAGTCCCGTGTTTGACGGGAACGTGGAATGATCACACCTCGGGTATTAGCCAATTTTTTTTTTCCTCTCTACTCGCCTACTGTGCTGAATGCCTGAATGTCACACTGATATACAGGCTTTAATTGACTGTATTATTTAATTTATTATATTTAAAGTAAACATTTAGTGCATTTTTTTCACTTTTATTTTGCCTTCAAATTCCTCACAGTCTCCTTCCAAGGCCGAAAGATTTTGAACAATACATGGCATGTATTGTTCAAAAGAAGAATATGTGCTGAATAATACATTGTTCATTTGTGCTTGGGTGCACATAAGAGCGTTGCAGGGTATTCATTTACGGGTGATTGCGACAAGCGGCCTTGGCCAGCCACCTGCAGAGTATGAATCAAGACTATAAATAAAATGTTAGCCCGCCTTGACCCAGGGTGGAAAGTAAAGCGCACGAACTGATGGACCATATTGTTCTCTCTCTCTCTCCACAAGCGAGAGCTCCATTTAAGAGATGGAAAACCACCAGGCACTCTTGCTTAAAGATCTGCCCACCTCTTTCACTTGGCCTTCCGCAAAGTGACTGCCCGCTCTTAATTGTGAATCACTAGCGGATCACGCGTGAGGGTGCACGGCTCGACAAGGCGAGAGCGCATCGATCCCACCTATTAGCCGACGATGCGTCCGTGCTGGGAGCGCTTCCTCTTAAGAACAGGAAATGGCTTGAAAGACATGTAATGCACGCTTTACCGCCTTGAAACGCCGCCGGTAGTCGTCCTGTGATGAATAATTGAGAGCAGGTACTCGCGGGTCTTTAGTCACTGCATCGGATCAAACTACGGGATACTATGGGAGTGAAGCCCTTTTATCCATTCGCAGACCAGATGGACAACTTAGCGTCTTAATAAGAAAATAAAGGCCAAAAAATAAAAATGTTATATTCATATATTTTTTTTTATTTAATATTTTATTATTTCTTTATATTATATTTTTATATTTTATATATATATGAATATATATAATTTGTTTTAAATATTATATATTATATATCGCAGAACGGATAGACAACTTAGCGTCTTAATGATAATGAGAAAATAAAGGCCAAAAAAATCTAATTTTTATATATATTGTTTTTAATATTTTATCATTTATTTATATTATCTTTTTATATTTTATATATATATGAATATGTATAATTTGTTATATATATATGTATATACACACATACACACACAAATAGTATTTTATTTTATGGCCTTTATTTTCTCTCTCTCATTATTATATAAAGATGCTAAGTTATCCATTCGGTCTGCAAACGGCAAAAAGGGCAGCTGGAATGTTTTTGCCTCTCTCCTTCAGGGCGCTTTCTGTAAAAAGTGCATACAAACATCAGACAGCCTGCCAAACGCGATAAGAACAGGAAGGCGGCTTCAAAACCAAATTTGAAAGAAGACAAATGACTGCTAGTGGACTGGAATGTTGATTCACGACGGCCGTTATTTTTAGAGCTCTCCCTTTTTAGTTCTTTTTCAAATTGCAAAGGCATGCCAACATGCGCCGTGTTAATGTCACTGTTAAATGTCATCTATGTTCACTTCAATATTTTCATGTCTTTTATACGGGCTGCACAGTCCAGTGATTCTCAACCACTAATGTGCGATAGTCATGGGACATGATCCAATTCCACTGAAAGGCCCACGGTGAATTCTGAGATTTGGTTCTTCAAACATTTCAATGTACATTTATAAAGATACCGTTTTTTTCCGTGTATAATACGCAAAATTTAACTAATTTATTGTCCTAAAATCTGGGGTGCGCATTATACATGGGTACAATTTTTTTTAAATTTTTTAAAAAAAATTTTTTTTTTTTTTTTTTTTTTTTTTAAGAAAATCATGGTACTGGTACGAGTATTGATTTATGTATTGTTCTCTTCTTGTCATGTTGTGAAAGAATGTGGGTTGAATAAATACCGAAAGAACAATAGTGTGTTTGTACTGTGCTCTGGTCATTTCGTCAAAGAAGGGATAATAGTCCTCTTCTCTTCTTGACTGACAATGAATGTGATAGCTTAATACAATCAGCAAATAACAAAATGCGTATTACAGGTAATATTTTATTTCACAACACTTTGCCTTGTTCCTTTCGTCTCTGCTGTTCACTTCAAACACGCTCCATACGAACGCAATGCTCTCGTATCAGACGCTTGCTCGATCACCTGCTCGTTTGCTGTCACAATGTACCCTACACAAATCCGAAACATTTGTTGCGGCTCCGAGTCACGACGAGGGGCAAGTTTTGGTTTCCAAGGGTGTTATTATTCCTCTTCAACGTCTCTCCCATACAGAGCCGCCTTTTTCACATCTCCGCACGTCACTTTCCTCTCTTTTCATCTGATCGCGGTGGTGCCTTTATGGGCAGTCGGAGAAATCAACGCCAACAAAAAAAATACATCCAGCCTAGTTAAGACCATACCAAAGACTATAAAAATGGGACCCATTGCCTCCCTGCGTGTGTGACGATCATTGGGACTTAAAAAAAAAAAGAAAAAAAAAAAAAATTAAAAAAAAAAAAAAAAATTGGGTGCGTATTATACATGGGTACAGGCTTTTTTCCAGCATCAACATGCCATTGTTAGGGTGCGTATTATACATGGGGGCGTATTATACACGGAAAAAAACGGTAATTGGTGAAAACATCTGCAAAGACTGAGGACTGAATAGTACTCAACTGGAGATTAAGCGTTTGTGTTTTTCCACGGTTTCCTGATTATTTTGTGGCATCTCTTAAATGGAGTTGAGATTTTTAATTGAAGGTCTACTCATGATATAAAATGCTTACCAAGGCCCGGGGGCCAGATATGGCCCGCCACATCATTTTACGTGGCCCACGAAGACAAATTTACTAAAATGACAAATTGTCGTCACTTTTTTAAAAATAGAGATATTGCTAGCAATTTTTAATACTATCCATCTTTATAAACTATTCGAACAGTTTTTGTCTTCGCTTTTTGAAACTACAGATATTGCTAGCAATTTTTAATACCATCCATCTTTTTTAACTATTTGAACAGTTTTTACGAGTCTCTGATTTCAAAATTAGTTTGTTGTGGAGGCTATACCGTATGTATATATAAAAGTTATAATGGCCCTCCGAGGGAAACGATGACTACAATGCGGCCTGTGACAAAAATGAGTTCAACGCCCCTGCTCTAATGGAAAAGCCTGCAGTCGGCGTCACACCACCACTTTTTGCTAATGTTCTTTAGCAGATAGACAAAATCACTACAACCAATTATCTAACGTCAGATGGGAAATTTCACAGTAGCGATCAAAATCTTCAGTCCAGGAAACCTGAAAATGGCTGCGTCTAGTATGGTGTCCGTTTAATGTCGAACTGCTTATAACCCTGAGGATCCTGTCCTCTATCTCCGAGATGTCGACTCAGCGTGTTGGACAAGCTCCGTTCGTTGCTTAGCCGTCACGCCCGACGCGCCGGGTGGTTGCTATCTACACGTGTGCGCGTGTCTCTTACAAGGTCAGCAGTAGCCCAAAGGCCACATTGAAGTTCTCGGCACCCCTGTGTTGTGTGTGATGTCACATGTTATCAGCGTGAAAAAGCGAGAGGACGAAGCGGGTCGGTCGCCGGTGTGCTTTAGGATGAAGTATCCTCGGAATATGTTTGGACGTATATTTTCTACAACAGGATGGCATAACTTGTCTGTTGTTGCCATGGCAACCGGTCGATCAAGAGTGTTATTGAGACAGGTGGACCAGCCAGGACTTCTTTTTTTTTTCCTGACAAATGGCCAGTTATGAGTATGGTGACTTAAGTACATTCATCTTCTTCACTCTTCAGGAATTAACTGGCCTGGATATTTGCGTTCTGGGGTTCGTAAATTTGCCGCTTCCCTCCAAAAATCACCTTTTTTGGGTTCTTCGGAAATGGTCTAATAAAAATAGAACAGTAATTGCGTTCAAGAAAAACATATATGCGAGTCATTTACGTCAAAGATGATGACATCACGATTGGTCTTATAAGAAGGGTCAGACGAATAATAAACATAATAAATGTAATTGCACATTTTAGGGGGGGTGAAGTACTCACACTTGTATTAAAATGCACATGTCAGCATAATGTTTTTCCAAAATCATTGTGGTGTAGAGAGAGAACAATTTTCCGCGCGTAGCAATTACCGTGGCCTCGTTCTACATCGGCGGATGTGTCATTTGCATTGTTGTTCCATTTAGAGGCGCAAAAGAACACGACAATCTAATCAGCGTTGATTCCTAAAAGCACTCCTCGTGCCCTAATGAGCTCTGCTAATAGAGTGTAAAATTATGCGTGCAATTGGAGGTTTGTTAAACAAGCCATTTGAGACATAATTGCGACCCTCCCCCAGTTTTATGGCTATAGGGGATAATCATATCTTCCCGCTCCCCCCTCTCGCTAAATCCTCATTCCGTGTGAGTGAGGGATTATTTTTTTTTGGTTAATACCCCTTTAATTAAACGCATGTGTCAAGTAATTGCAGTTGCTGTCCTTGCTCCGTGGGCTCACATTACAATGCTAATCAAATCAGTCGTCTTTTTTATTTATTTATTTATTTATTTTATTTTATTTTGTTTTATTTATGGCTATAACTTAAGTTTGCTTTACACCAGGGCTCCATTTTAATTATTTATTTATTTATTTATTTATTTATTTGAGAATTGAATTTTACAATGAAACAGTCCCTTTTGTTTTTACTTTATTTTTTTTCCCTTTGATTATTCAGATCACTGGCCTTTTTTAACATGTCGCTCCGGGAGTGGGGTGATCGTTACGAACATGCATCACAGTGAGGATCCGGAGCATCCCACAACTTAATCAACCCCTGCAAGGTCTCAACTGGACATGGAAGGACATTGAAGGAGACTGCAGATTTTTTACTGATGTCAGAAGGCGGACTTTAAATATTTTCTTTCCCCCGGACCAGCAAAATATAGTAAACAGATCTCTTTGGGGTGAGAATACACAATAAAATCTATAAAATAATAAACATTTGCCGGGATTATTGCCGTATATGCCGGCGTCTTATCGTCGCCCGGTGCGTCGTCAACAATAAATGCCTCCCTGAGTACGGATGTAACTAATTACTGAATTTCATGGACACTATTGTTCACCCGTAGACATTCTAGTGGACATATTATGCATAAGTGACTTTTGGATTGCTTGTATATAAATATTTAAGATTTAAGTGGTTTCTCCTCGCCAGTGAGAAGTTCAGATTTGAGATAATGAACACTTCAAGAAAATAGTAACACCTCTAAAATGACTGAACTCCCGTCTCATAGCGGTTCGCTATTTACAAATCCAACTTTCTAAACTGCCCTAATTTGCCACAAGACGACAACAAAGCTTTGACTGGTAATTGGAAAATTGTAACTCGTATCAAAGAAGTACGCCGGTGCCTTGAGATATAAATTTCATTTGTTACGTGACCACATTTGTCACATTTGGCTATAGACGTCAAAGATTCAGATTAATTGCGCCAATTACTGAATTAAATGTTAGTTAGTGTTTTAGAGTTAGTTAGTCAGTCAGTCACTAAGTTAGTCAGTTCATCACTAAGTTAGTGAGTTACAGTTAGTTAGAGTTAGTTGGACTTAGTTTGGGTCTGTGGGGGCTTGTGAGAGTTAGTAGGAGTTAGTTGGATTAAGTGGGAGTTAGTTGGAGTTAGTTGGAGTTGGCAGGAGTTAGTTGGAGTTAGCTGGGGTTGGTCAGAGTTGGTTGGAATTAGCGGGAGTCAGTTTGAGTTAGCGGGGGTTAGTTGGTGTTGGCGGGAGTTAGTTGGGGTTAGTTGGAGTCAGTTGGATTTAAGAGGAGTTAGTTGGAGTTAGAGTTAGTTAGACTTAGAGTTGGTTAGAGTCATCTAATTATTTTTGTTAGGGTTAGTTAGTTGGTTAGAGTTAGTTAGTTAGTTAGTTAGTTGGTTAGAGTTAGTTAGTTGGTTAGAGTTAGTTAGTTAGTTAGTTAGTTAGTTAGTTAGTTAGTTAGTTAGTGAAGAATAAATCTTCCACCCTCAAAAGACCCCAAATCAGTTTTTCTTTTTTTTTTTTTTTTTACATAAAATCAACAGTCAGTCAAAAACACACTGTCATGACATAAAAAGCAACTAGAGAAAATGCTTTTTGAGGGTGCCAGAGGCAAGAATTACTTGTGGTGGATCAGATGAGATGCGGAAAGTTCACATAACACTGTAGCCTCTGCATGAAAAAACTGCATTCATCTCACCTACGGAATTACTCGTGCATTTAACAGGCACTTTTCGTGCCAGTCGACGAATCTGGTACGCACGTGCCAGCAAAGCGCAGCCAAAGTGGTGAATCTCAATTCATGATCATTGTGCGTGGGAAGGAGCGAACGACCGTTCGTCACCAGCGCGTCTGGCACTGGCTTTGGGGGAGTTGGTGGGTTGGGGGACAGAATGGGCCAGATTGTTATGCGGGGCTTTGGCGCACAACCAGGTTGCATCTGATACCGCCTGTGATCCGCCAACGTGCTGTTGAGCCGCTCTATTCCCCCAACGTGTTGCCAAACACCTGCCCAGCTCCTCCATCCCCCACTTATGTTCAGACAGGAAGCAACTGGATTGTTCACATCTCTTAATATTTATTTTAATCAACTAAAACTGGAAAGACTGGGATTCTCTTTGCTCCCGTGCAAGGTTCTAACTTAATTGCCTCATTTTTCTTGACACCAAGGTACCAACAGTGTTGTCATAACAATAGCAAGATATTCGATGGTGCTATCGTTACAAGACTGGAGAGAATCAAAACAAAAGGGTGTGAGACAAAGATGTGTCTGGAGTGGAAAAAGTAGGAGGAGGCAAATAAATGAGGCCAACAGAGTAGGGGGAGACTTGGGTGCCGCGGTGAGCTCCCCAGTGATCTGTACCTGCCAGGTTCCCCGTATCCCAAACAGCTGCTAGTAACCGTGAGGCTGTGTAGCATCTCACTCCCCCCACTCCCCCCTCCATCTTGCCGGAGCATGTGTTCAAGGTGTTTGATGCGGCGTTTAACTTCCACGCACATGGCTGTTATTTCTCGCTCGCCACCTCTCACACGGTAACAGCCTTGGTGTTTAATCAGACGGGGTCTATATATAGCCAGGGAGGAGGAGTCGAGAAGAAGTGAGGCAGGTTGGCGTGAAGGATAGTGACAAACACATTTGTTTTTTTAGCACTCACTCTCCAGACAAATTGTACCTGCAGGGGTTGATTTTAGTTTTCATCGCAAAGGTCTTCAGATAAAACAATTTGGATGTTGATTGGATAAAAGGCTAAAAACAAAATGGTAAATCAAAATGGCCGACTTCCAGTTAGATTTAGCATACGGCTCCAAAAAGACTTTTACGACGCCGATGCGTGTTCAATTACATTTTTTGAATTCTGAAAGCAACAAATCACTCAGTGAGTCATTTATTTTTTAAAGATAACGCAAGTAAGAAATGCTATTAAAATGGTATTTCCATTTACATTGAAACTAGCTATGTTAGCAAGAGTGGAGCAGCTCACCTCACCAAAGCCAAAATATGTCTTCAGTTGGTTGCACAACATTGCGCCAACTATATACAAACTATGAGCATTGATCGGCATTTATTATTTTATTTTTTTTGACAGCCGCCGCCCGGACCGATTAAGTTAAAGCCGGGCCTACTTTGAACACAAAGTCTAGAATTATGCGGCACGATGAACCCCTCACCAATTAAATGAACTACAAAGGGAGCGGAACGCGGCTATTATTGCGACCCAAATGCGAGAAGAAATAAGATGAGCAGATGGGGCTGCTTTGTCTCTTATTGTAGCGCTCTTTAGGAAAGCACAGGCTGTGTTTAGCCTCCAGTCCACAGTGCGCTCAGCTCCCTAACTCCTTTGTAGATCCATAGGGCACTTGAGGCGAGGCTGTCTTAAGTGGGATCACTTTATCATTCTGCCTGTGATTGCAGAAGAGCTCTGACCTGAATTGAAAGAGTCTGACGCTTGGGTGTGATTGTAAAAAAAAAAAAAATGCTGTTCGCCTGCCTTGCATTTTGTGAACCAGCTATTTATTTATGAGATGATTGATCGACCCCCACGACACCATCGATGAGCACCAAAAATCTGTGAACCCGATGAGAAAGACGTTATGTCATTTGAATGTTTGGATGGATACTACGTCCAATCAGAATCATGATCAGGTGAGGTAATTCGATGGAAATCAGGGGACAGAAAGAAACGTGTCAGACCCTTTGCGACTCTTACAACGCCACTGCGGAATAGATTCTGTCAGCTCTGAAAGACGCGTCTTGGACACCTTGTCCTTCATCCATGACCGGAATGCGATGGAGTGAGTGCCACGAGTATTAGCGTATATTCCGACCTGCCGCGAGTACTACTATATCTGCATCCTGCCGCTGATTAGCATAATTGGATATCGGGGCTTGGGTTGCTTGTTATTCATTGACATGACACCACAGGAGGGGCAGATGGAGATGAGCCGAACCAACTGTTCCGGTTTCTGTGTTCCTCCATGGCTGGTTCCAATCGACAGTCGGGGAAGGGGTGTCGTGGCGCGACACCACGAGCAGCCGTCATACTGTTCGATTTCAAGAGTTCTGGGTTGGGGTTATAATTAGATTTCAGTTTTAGAGTCTGGGTGAGAGTTAGGTATCAAGTTAGGGGGTAGGGTTAGGATTCCAGTTACAGTTTAGGGATAAGGTAAGGTTGAAAGATTTCAACTCCACCTTTGGGTCAAAAGGATAAATGACTTGACTAATCAGAAGTTGGGCTTTACCCTTTAGTAACCCCGAAATCTTAAATCTTCAAGATATTTTGGCCTGTTCCAGCCGTCCACCTTTGTGGGAACAATTTTAAGGGGAGCCCGTGACTGCTCCGAGATGAGATGCGATGACTGACACATCCATCTTCACTGCACTCTGTCTGACTAGGGGGGGGGGGGGGGGGGGTTCGCTGGTCCCTCATGCATGAAAAAGACAGAGCTGCTTATTAGTAAGAGAGAGAGACCGAGAACGCACGATTGCATCGTCTCAATATCGGTTTGATGAAGGGCACCGTCTCCTCGTGGTGAGAATTCCGTACGGAGAATATCCGATGCGTCGATTTTATTCTCCATCAATCATGAGCTGGTTGGTTGGCTAAACTTTTTCACGGCATCGCATATGGCCTTGCTCACTCACCAACAAACCACTGACCGTTGGCGACACTATAAGAGGAGTCCACGTCAGTTTGTGTTATACCGCCGACATTTCAATATTACCGTGCAACTGGAGGTGATGCTTCATGTTCCAAAATATAGCCACCGACGTGGTAACAGCCCTGGCGAGACAATGCAAGTAGCATGTGCTGTGGCGGTTTGATCAAGTTCCTGGCATGGCAGTTTGGCTGAGGAGGCATTTTATGACTCCAGACACTTGAAGTGGGCTGAACAAGATTTATGCGAGAGCTATTTCCGCAGCCAGCAAAGCTCTCAGAGCTACATTTCCTGTAGAATTAAAGCCAAGGAGTTATTAAAATCTTAATATGTGGTCGGGAGCTGTCGGAAAGTGTGTTTATGAACCGATCAAATCAATAGGTCTGACCTATTACCTGCAAGGTCTTGTCACGACAGCTATTACAGAATAACGGCCTTTTAGGTGCAAACGCTCTATTGATTGCGTTCTTTCAGAAACACTTGTGGTGAGAGGACATGGAGGAGGAGGAGGAGGACATGCTTCACCTCCTGTTATTGCAACCGAGGGTGGTTTTGACCTGACCAGTCCGCGGCTCGTCAAGCTTTTATTGGCGACAGATTGTTGTCAGATGAGGTTTACGATGTTCAGATTGTTGTCAGATGAGGTTTATGATGTGCCAACCAGAAAAGGTCTCGCATCAGTTTATGCAGGCCGCCCGTTTAAGTATTTTAGTTGAGGATAAAAGCCCGCTGTCACCGACTGAAAAGACAAAGCGATGCGCCGTCTGTTTTTTTTTTTTTTAAATGGTTCCTAATCAAAATACTTAATAAAATCTTATTATCTACAAAATATGAATGTCGGCGATACTGCTTGTAATACCCGTGATACGGCATCAGGGGCTGGGCAGGTAGATTTTTGCCGGAGAGGTACTTGATTGGTTAGCTAGATAAATGATAACTCACCCAAAAGCCCAACCGGATGATGTTTGGTTGCTACTTCCGGACTATAATAAAAAATGATAAAATTGCCTTAGCCTGGATGGATTCCTAGCTTACTGATAAGATAATTCTACTGATGCATGTGCAAAGCTTCCCATCTGTCCAGGTACGATATGAAACGGTCAGAGCAGATGTCAACTCGCCGTACAAACAGGGTTAAGGTAACACACCGGCGTATAAAGACAGATGGCAAAGAAAGGATGAACTCACTAAATGCTACAAGCTGTACTCGGAGAATTCCCCTGCCAGATGACAGATAATGGACCAAAAAACTGTGCATGTTATCATACGATGCTAAATGAGCTGTGAATACACACAGCTTTTTTTTGGTCAACAGGTGGCGTGGAGCCTTGCCAGACGAGCAGGTTAGAACATAAAATGCTCGGAGGGGGAAAAGATTAGCTCAATGACATTTTTTTTCAGTCAGGGAGCACTTTGGCACATTCAAGTGTCAATGTTTAGCCTTTGGGATGTCGGGGTACAAGCGGGATGACCCTCTACAAATACCCTTGACACCAGGTAAAACCACAGAGTGAAAGTTAACGCTTGGATTAGCTTAGCGTAGCAGCTAGCGAACGCTTCATCCCGCCTAAAGCAAATCATTCATCCCTGTGATTGACCTCTTTGTGGGGGTGGCAATTCCAAGGGGATCCCGACCTGCCGCAGCTGATTTGTTTCAAATGCCAACAGCAATGCGGACTGACTTGAACTTGATGATACTAGATATTAAGAAGAAAGAGGGAAGGACAGGATATTTTCCGCCAGAGATGGAATGGCGCAATTGGGTTTAATAAATAGTCGATTCCATCAAAAGCACATTGCCCAGTTTGTTTCTTAAAGCAGCCATGACAAGATGATTGCTAAAGCCTGTAAAACTAAGTGTGTGATTCCAAACAAGGCAATCAGTCCAAGCAAATTTTGTATGACATTTAAGTTTTTTCTAACTCTCAATGGCCTGGAAGGACTTTCATTTTGGAAAATGGTTCATAACTGAAGGAGAAAGACAGCATATTGGTGTGTGTGTGTGTGTGAGGGAGGGAGGGAGGGGGGGGGGGGGGGGGGGGTTCAATGAAAACCCCTGCTGGCAGACCCAATAGATATAGTCATCCATCCATGAAGCTCACCACACTTTGTCAAGTGTCAAATTACGCACCGGCATGAGAAAACCGAGCTGTAGTCCTGGGGAAAACCGAGAATAATCAACTATGAAGTCAATTTTATCATTTTCTTTAGCCCCCCCCCCTCCCTTCCCCGAAAATGTGAAGAATGACAATTGTCAGTGTGCAGTTTGTAAATTAAATTGTGATATTTCCCAAGATCTATTTCCTTCAGGTGTCTGCTATGCTGCCTGTGCAAAAATATAGCTGAAGGCAATTAGTGGCAATCGGGAGGCAATGAAATGATTAGACCCATTGAGATTCGGAATACCTCAGACGTACGACTTGCTGTAAGTCACAATATTGTATTAAAATATTATATTAATTTATTTTATTTTATTTCATGTGGTTTGACCACCACTGAAAAACACAACCCAAACATGAGCAGTTTTGTTCAGTTTTAGAAGTATTTTCCTTCAAACGTAGACTGGCAAATCCCATCTGTCTCTGCAAAGACGGCGTGATCCTGCGGAGAAAAATACCGCCTCTACTGGGTGCTGTCACTTCAAGTCCACGGGTTAAAATTTAATGAGGCTTTAGAGGTGCTCCAGTTTTAAGTTTCCCCCCCAGAACAGTTTGGGTGTTGAGGGAGCGTGGTTTGGTTACCACGCAGGATTCGAGCGCACTTATCGCTTGTCGGCTCCTGGCCTGTAAATAGCGTGTCGAGTCTCGTTATGTTCCGTAGGGAAACACGAGAACGGTCGGCTCGAGGGACGCCCCCCGTGCGCCGTCGACAAAACACTCGGAAGGGCAGAGGAACAAACAGCAAGCGTTTAGAGTCGGATGGGTTCAAGTGTTTTAAGTACTTCGTGTTGGCAGTTGGAGCAGGAACTACTTTGCCGGTTTGTCTTAGAAGTGAAGGAGAAGTTGTGACGTGAACGTAACTTAACACGGTGTTTCCGAAAAACTCCACAGATCAATGTGTCCCGCTTTTGTATAGCAAAACAAGACTTCCTTGACACCAATTAATGTTACTATTACTGTAAATAGGCAATATATCTTTTAGCGAATAGTTGATTACAGCTTCCAGTACCAAAAAAAAAGTCATTTTGTGAATAGCAGAAAGACTAGACAGCAGTTGAGTGTATCCATCCGACTACAAATTGGAGATCATACCGAAAGCCTGTCTGTCAGCGACGCAGCAAGTGAGTGTAACATTTGCAGATGTCTTGTTCCTATCAGTTCACCATCATGACGTCCCGTCTCTAATACCCGTGCTGACAAGGAAATATAACATCTTTCATTGTGTCAAAACTCCTAAGCGGAAGAGCCATCTGACAGCCTACGAGCTAAACACGTCAAGCTATGTCACTCAAACTGCGCCCGTGTTGGAGGCGAGCGCCGCTTCATATCGGAACTTATTGCGTATGCAGCCCGAGCACCGGGGCCAGGCCGGTGATATGTTGGACGGACACAAATTGTCCCTGCTGAAAAGGGGAGGAAAGTGGGGCACTCAAATGGTAACAAACCACAGCCGTGCCTCAACAGGAACCTCCAACACCAAGAATTGATTTGTCTGTTTTGTAAGGATAGCCGAGGTAAAGCCGCAGACAAAATGAAATCCGCCCGCATTCGTTTCTCTCCGTTTTCAACCATTGCTTCTCTAAGGGCTGAAAATGAACGATCGGATCCACATTATTTTGTTGAAATTATTTTCCAGGACTATTTCACCCGCTACGTTACCGGTCATGTTAACACAACAGTACAACTAATACATTCCATGCCCAATCTTTGGAGAAGAGATCTTTTCTGAAACTGTATCATATATTTTGGATATCTAACTAGATTGCTCCCAAATTTCATAAGAAATTGGCCCAAAAAAGCAAACGACCTAATTCACAGCTACGAATCAATTCGCATCGATTCGCAAACATCAAACTATGTTAAGATCTCACTTAAATTTTGACATCTAAGTGATATTGACTGATGGATTGGAGAGAGGATGGAGCCAAGATTGGGAGGGAAAAAAAAGTTTGAAAATGACAAAAATAAGAATGCATGAGCCGAATATTTCGCAAAGGATTCCCTCGTGTTGTCGGGTCTTCGGCAATTAAAAGATCCTAAAAAGGGATAACTGTAATAAGATGTCCTTGCCAGAAACTAAGCCATCTTTGATCTTCTCAATGTTACTCACTTGGTTGAGCCACTGGAAAAAAAAACGAGCTTGTTAATTTTCTTACAATTTAGCTGCGGGATTCATCCCTGCATAACTACAACCTTTAAAACCCAACGAGGTAGCCCAAGTGAAATTGGGACACTTCAATTTCAAACCATTTTCTTCCAACAATTGCACCTCAAATAATTTGAAAAATCAAGAACGTCTGTAAATTTGAACGTTATCTAAAGTGTCTGAAGTGGTTGAAATTGAAAAGTGAAATCAGGACACCTCGATTACAAAACTCTACATGTCGCCGTTCAGCGGCGAGGTAGCCATTTTTCGGCCATTGCTCTTGAAGCTACTCAATTATTCGTCTCGCAGAAAATCTCCGTTGATTGCGAGTGATATCTCAGCTGCAGATGTTTTCCGCCCACCAGTCAGGATGTGAAAGATTTGGCGTTGTTTAAACACAGCTTTTAGACTCGCGGAGTGCTGCTGCAAATAAATGCCATATGCCAAGAACACGGCCATTACACGGAAAGTCTCTCAGACAGGAAGCAATATCCCCAAGATGTCCACACGGGAGACGCTGTCAATGGAAAGGCGGGGGATAAATTTCCGACGGAGAGGGCAGCTTTTCTCAAAGACTGTCAGCCATCCTCGGAATGTCACCGCAAAGTAGACGCCAGCCCATATTCGACTCGGGTCGTCTTGGCGATTCGTCCTGTCCCCCTCCCGATTCGGTTCCTGACGCGATTGCCTGTCAGCGAGACGTCGGATTGGCACCGCTGACTTCCGTACACGGAGGTGCAATTGTGAAACACGATGTCCATTACTAAAATATAAGCGTCCGTTGTGGAGCCATTCATTTGCCGGCGCAATTTCCAGGCGAATCGAGTGACCTATTGAGCGTTGTTGACTCCAGGAATACTAACCTGTTGGGGGGGGGGGGGTTGTGTGGATGTGAGGAACAATTAATCTATTATGCATGAGTTTCCGCGTGGGATGGCAGATGGAGGGAATCTTGGCCTGAATACCGAGGTAGCAGCGTGGCGTCTCAACACTGTACAGAGGAGGAAAGCGCTCCGAGAGCATCCCATCATATCAAAGTGGAATCGATCGGATGCCGAGGCGCCGCGGAGCGAGGGGTCACGTTATGATGTGTACCAATTTTCACTGGGCAAACCTAAGAGATCCATCTTTAAGATTCAAGTGGATGGAATCATTTAGCCTAAAGTAACAAAAGCTAGTATTTATTTTCTTTATAGGTCCCAGGTTAGCCTAGTAAATCCCGAGACTTGTGATAATGAAAACAAAGCGACAAATTAAGAATAAAGAGAAAAGGGAAATGCTTATTCACGGTTTGAAGGTGTGCAAAGCATGAAAATTCGATTGGTTATTTCGTACTTGAGAAAAAAAATAAAGGTGATGTTTTGACTAAACACCAAGTTTTGAAATCAATGAATAATCGTTTTATTAATCGTGAATTCAATATCATTCAAAATAATGGGGATTATTTTGATTTTCATTATCGTATGTCCCTAATGGAAACGTAGCCTGACCAACGTTTGCATGAGGAATAAGTCTCTCGCTCTAAAGGCGATTCTTTGTAAAGGCAGAACGATCCATTTTGAATGGCTCGTTTTTGGAACTCTGTGTCAGCTGCCTCAGTGGGGAGGCCAGAGCAGCTGCGAGCGGGTCCGTTTCCCTCCCTCTCGCTCCCATTTGTGCTTCCTCGGAAACTTCAAAGGCGAGCGCCGCGCTTCGCATGAACTGCGGGGCCTGTCGACGGGTTAGCGGCAAAAATCTCGCTTTAGCCACCCGAGTGTGTCATCTTTGTTCCGAATGCCGACCCCTCAAGGTTTTGTGTAACGTGCACCGGAGAGAGGGGCCAATCATTGCACGAGCTTTTCTTGGGTGGATTCGTCGCCTATGCCGGCCACCTGGGTGCCGGCGGCAAAGATTTCAGCAACTTTTCCTGAGCTGAACCCTCCTGTTATGTCGGCGGGTTAAAATGACCCCTTGAAAAATTGAAAACTTTGAAAAAGAGATAAAAATGTTAATGCTGGCCTTGTTCGAACTCAGTTTTCAATTTGATCTATATTGTGACAAATCAAATCCGAGGAGGTCTTAGGGCAAAGACATTTTTTCATGGTTAAACGCAGCGGGTCATATTGACCCCTGACTGTATTCCTGCCAACTATAACAAGCATCTCCATAAGTTCACCATAAACGCTAAGCTCCGTTTCTCGCTTCTCTACTATTTTTTTTTCCCCGCGTCTTTCAGCGTTAATTAAATTCCGACACTTTGGGAACTAGGCGTCAACTTTTCCTGAAATATCACAGCATTCGCGGTCACAAGAAGGTGGGCAGGGTGGGTGAGACGCCATCTATGCGGTGATAATGAGCGAGAAAATGTTTAAGCTCTGCGCAGTTTTCCAAAAAGCTGTTGGCTTCATTCTCAAGTTTTTTTTTTGTTTTTGTTTTTTGAGAGGAGGGGTTAATATGCAAGTTACATACAGTATTGCGTTGCGGGTAACAATTAGTTTACTTTCGTTACTGCCGCAAGTAAGTTGAGTCATCTGTTACCATACTGTGCTTGTAGCTTACAGTAAGCAAACACATAAATAAATAAATAAATAAATAAATACAAAAATAAATAAATGCGTTTAAGGGGCTTTTGTACCAACAAAATTTCACTTTGAACTTTAACAAATTTTATTTAATCATTTTATATTATATATATATATATATATATATATATATATATATATATAAATAAAAAAGTCGATACCTGAATGACATTCAACATTTTTTAAATGAATTCAAGAGACTATCCCCTGTGAATCAGTGGGCCAAAAGTCGATACCTGAATGACATTGAAAATTCTTAAAATGAATTCAAGAGACTATCTATCCACTGTGAATCAGTGGGCCAAATGCTTTCACAGAAGCACAACGAAGGTTACGGCACAAGAAAAGCAAATGACGCATTTATATATAAATAAAATCCCCAAGGCTTTATCGCTGACTCCAACATGCCTAAGCTGTGATCGTGCTTGAAGTTGAATACATGATTGAGTATGTTGGCTGGATGGTGAAACATAAAATATGTAGACACGGGACCTTGCAGTATTTCCAGCTGCGTTTTCCTGCTTACACCATCACTGTCACACATGCACCTAATCCTAGCGGGGGATAGTCAAGAATCCGATGCATAATGAAGCAAGGCGGGGATATTTTGCCTCAGTCAGGCCGTAGCGCCCGCGCATTGATCGGTTTGTAGCTCCGCGGGAATGAGAAGTGAGCGGGAACGCTGAGAGCAGTTCACTCTGGAGTGTGAGAGGATTAGCTCGCTGTCCATTCAGCACTTTTTTTTTTGCGGCCTGCGGAGCACAATCGCTAGGTGCAAAAAATGGGCTCTGTGCAAAATCCACCTAACGTGTCAGTGCCTAATGAGCGCAGAGTGACGAAGCGAAGGGGCTGTGACGATTACGATCGTGTCGGGCATGTGATGGATTATGAAATGTAGTGACTGATGTGAAATGTTGATTGAAAAATGTTTGGCATGAAGGTTTTGAGGTTGATGATAAAAATGAACAGTGACTAGCATGTTTTTTGTGAGCTTTCACGATTATCAAGTGCAATGACAGACATAGACCGACTATTGCATCATCATTGCCAACAAAAGCGCGCTCTCAGTCTTGATTTAGTTCTTTTTTAGTTTGAGGTATTACAAAAAAAATTGTTAGTGTCAGAAACTTTCAATGCTTTTTTTTCACAAGTTGCTCATTTTCTCCGCATTTTGTTCAGAAACCTACGTTTTGGTAGCCCAAGCCACAGTCGAATGCTGATTACTAAATAATCTCAACTCAACTTCAAAAACAACCACAGCTACATCTAAAGTAAGACTCAGACATTAGAACAAAGACAGTTTCAACAATTAATTAACCGACTATCAAACACTAAACAATGCAGAGTCTCAAGCTGAGATGAAAACAATCAAATAAAAATATGTTTAAAAAATATATATTTCGGTAGGTACGACATTCTATTGGTCTTACATTCTCTAAAATGAGGAACCTTACACTGAAAAAAGACTGGCAGGAAATGAAATGAGGCGTCGTATCGTGAAAAATATTTGATCTAAAAACAAAAATGAAATGAAATCCCACTAGGTCATCATAATGAAGAAGTTTCAAAGATGTATCAGATGAGCTCATCTTTAAACTCCATTGCCAACACACTTCCAGCATGTAGGGAGGTAATTAAAAAAAAAACAGTAGTTTTGCCAAGTGAAACAACATTATTAATTCATACTCACATATCCAATAAGCCATTAATGTTCCAAGCTTCCCATTCACATGAATGGGATGGACAGTATAAAAAAAAAAAAAGCCACATATTCATGCTCGGGGCCAACCAAGTTCATAAAGAGCAACATTATTTTTCCCCTTTCTAGCCAAGGTAATGAGGGATGTAATATAGCTGATGAAATTGGGACCCCCAAAGGGCTCAGCAGGCAGAGGCGCAGCATTAAAGCTTGTGATCACAGCGCCACCGGCGTTTCTCCTGGTGCAATAACCTCAACTGCCGCTGAAATCGGGTAAAAATTTAGATTCTGCGCCAGAAGCGGGGCCGGGACTCACCGTTTTGTGGTTACGTTTATTATGAGGAGGAATATGAAAAAGAAGGGGGGTAAACAGTCACAGGAGTGTAAAAACCTTCTGGCCTGTACATATATTTGGCCTTGATTGGATTATACGGCACTTTGCAGCCGCTCTCTAAAAAAATCGAATGATTACGATTCTTCAGTGAGGGGAAACAATTTGTTGTTTTTTTTGCCTGATTAACTTGGCTATTTGTACTGCTGAATTATGCATTTCTCAAAAGCCCATTTTATTTTATTAGCTGTAATATATGCAAATATTCTCCCGAGGGAATACTGGCATTAGAATAATTGACTGACCAACACCAGCGTGAAAGAGTCACGACCGACCAATCACTGAGGATGCGTTTGTTGACGGACATGTAGACTGATTGTTTGAATGAATAACAATTTCAACAATCCATCTAGATTTAGTGATTGATATTTCCACTCAGCACTATTTGCGTGACTAATGAGTACTTGACCGTCCAGCCACCCGTGCTGTGTTTAGTAACAGACCTCCAGACCGATCAATGTTTAAACAAAGGGGTCACATGACCTACTGACCCACTAGTACTAGTTGGCCAATGCATGACAAGGCTTGAAGTGAAAACTTTTTTTCTTTCTTTGAATCAATCAATGACTGCATTTGAGGAGCAGTTTTCAAATTTTGAGGAGCAATTGTTTTGCAGGTTAGTCTCAGGGACCTGTATGAAGATTTATATTAAACAATGTAACTAATATAATCTATTGTTCTTATTTTAAAAAAATCTTGTCTAGAATCATGCTCAAACATATATTTCAGACTTTCCAGATTTCTGTGACATGTATTCGTTCACCCAAGCCACTTGATTCCATTATTAAACGATTTCATGTCAAGCTAAGGTTAGCTTAGCAATTAGCAATACTTCTCAGTCTCTCCTTGTCGTTGCTTCTTGACAATGAAACTTGAATGCAGGCCATGAAGCCAATGATTACTGACTTAATAGCAATTCTGTAACGTGTTTGATTTCATTATTAAACGATTTAATCTCAAACTAAGGTTAGCTTAGCAATTAGCAATACTTCTCAATCTCTCCTTGTCGTCGCTTCTTGAGAACGAAACTTATATGCAGGCCATGGAGCCAATGATTACTGACTTAATAGCAAGTCTGTAACGTGTTTAGCTACACTCCACTTGTTTCGCCACCAATCCAGCTAAATCTTGTTGCTGGCTAGCTAGTGCAGCGTAAACAACACCAGGCTTGCTTCAACCTGTGATTACTAGCGGGTATGTCACGAGTGCAAAGCTTTTTAAAAACGTCTCGCCGATTTAATTATCAGAAAATCTTAGGTCTGTGATTCTTGGTTTTGCTATTCAGTGTGTTGTGCCGAGGCGCAAAATGCTAAGTTTGACTCGGAAACTGTGAAGCATATGAGTTACATGAGCTAATAATCACGTGAAAATCAGCTTGATTCAATATAATCATTTTGTTTAGTTCACCAGTTTCCCTTCGGTGATAACATGTATAACATATCATTAAAAATCAGCCCGATTCCAAGTACGGGTACAGTTCACAATTCTCCATGGTGAGGAGTTCACATTTTAAATGTTAAGCTGAACCATTAAAGTTTCATACATTTCCTTTTTGATCGCCGCATCCGAGGTGCTGTGTTCCAGGTCATCAGAAGTCGTTTTAAAAAAAAAAAAGTAGATAATCACCTCGCAAATGCCAGTGAGACATTGGGAGAAAATGTCTAGACTGAGGATACACGAGCACAAAAGCATCAATAATGTGTTTGCATTCTCGTCTTGGGAGAGAGCTGAATAATTCATACCGGGGCTGAAATATATTCCTTCCTCTTTGCTCCCGTTTCTCGACTAATGGCTCTTTCTTTCTGCTTAATTTCAGCCTCCGCATCCCCAACCGGCCTCTGATGGCGCGTGACGTCGAGCGCACAAGAATAACGCTAACATTAGCATGACTCTTAGCGGCCAGAAGCATTTGTATAACGGTGCTGCCGGAAATGACGAGGGGTGGGCGAAGAATGTAAAACTGCAAAAATCCTTTCAAAAGTTTCTGTGAATGCCTCAGCATTCACACGAGGATAAATAGAACTATAAAATCCTCCATTAAAAAAATATACCGTACATATATCAGGGGAAGAAATGATAACTAAAGCGCATGAGCAATTCTCCAGCCCATTCTTCTCTCGTCTTTGCGTTTCCCCAATTAGGGCGACGGATTTGGCGGCGCGAGAATGCAGCAGGCGCTTGAGGCCTGAACAAAGACATGGTCATTGGCAGACCGATATCGATCTGGAATGATGCTCCGTGTAACCCAACCGGCAGCAGAATCTTGTCCCGTGCTTTTCTTTCCCCCCACAGTCGGAAGGTGTGGCGTCATTTGTCATGGGAGCCGAGCGATTTTTTTTTTTGGTTGGGTCTAGGTGCTCTTTCTCATTTGTCGTGGCGCAGTAGTTCAATTATTGTCGGCCGGTGGAAAAGCATCTCCTGCGAGTACAATTCCCACCGATGACGCGGCCGGAATGTCAAGGTGGTAATTGATGAAATAGTCCTGCCCCTCCCCCAAATCCCACACAGTTCTTTTTTCCTCCCACTTTATCGAGTCGCCGTGCGGCACGGCTAAAAAATAAAGCTTTCAATTCATATCAGGGCGGCTAATGAGTGTATTCGTTTCGTCATCGGGAATAAAGAAGCGACATTGATCTCGTCATAATGCTCCTAATAGATTATACGCCCCAACTGCATATATTATGACAACCGCCCCACCTTCCCCCAAATTCCTGAGGGACTCGCTTTTACATTCTAATCTCCTCACTTGAAGACAGTTTTGCGCAGGCAGCTAATCAGGATGGCAGCTTAAATAAACCAGCTGAGTCGTTGATCGCCGACAATTTATTCCATTGGGGTTTCTGGTATTTGCGTTATCCTGAAAAGGTTTCTCCAGATAAGATGGGCTCAAATGGATTCAAAAATCCCTCAGAGTAAGACAGTGTTTGATTAATAAATTCACAGCAAAAGTTTAGCAACTGACAGAATGACATTACTTTTCCATATTCTATCCATAAAAATGAGTTCAGTTGAGAATTTTGAAAGGAAAATAATGACTCGTTTTCATCTTAAGGTAAGTTGAAATCTACGAAAAACAAACAAAAAAATATCTTGAAGCCATTTTAGTACAATCTCTTACAGTACTTAACTTCATGTAGCCTAGTTTCGACCCTCAAGCACACTTTGTTACAATTTTCCAAGTTGGTAACTTTCCATGGGAATTAACGGGAACATCAGTGACGAAATTTACCTGCAACCAATAAACCTTTAAATACCAGATTATTGTCAGTAGTCGGGTTTTTAAGGGCCACGTAAATCCACGTAAAAACTGAATATAGGGGATGTTGAGAATAATTGTCAATCTTTGTACATGTGAAGCCCTTTGAGACTTGTCTGTGATGTAGGGCTATATAAATAAACCTGACTTGACTCGACTTGACTTAACTTGAATATTGTTTTAAAAAGACGATGTGGTCAGCTCTTCCGGAACGAGGTATTGGTTTGTGTTTGGATCTTGCTCTCGATCTATCCACGGGGAATCCGGGTATTCGTAGTACGGGGAAGTACTGCGGCATCTTCACCGTAGCGAGCCTAACTTGCTTTCTCCGTGGCCCTGCATGGGCAACGGCGCTAGTGTTATAAAAGCTTTTATCTCTGAAGGATGCTCTCTCTGTGAGGAAACACTCAACTTGTATTATCTCTCCAACGCCGGCATGAATAACCATTTGGCTAACATCAGCATCAGCGTAGCCATCCACTTAAGCATAGTCCTTGATTGCAGAGAGACTACGGAGGACAGGGAGAACGTTTCAGACCCACCCGTGGGACACGCTTGGCCCCTTCCAGTAAAAACAGACACTAATGGAAGTGGAGACCCGTGTAGCTTTTTTTTGTTTTATTTTTTTTTAAACACAGGCCACGTTTTATGGTAATCATAAAGTAGGGCTAAATGGATATCGGGGTCAGACGTGAATGAGGCAGGGCGGCAGCGGCTCGCCGTCCGCCAGGTGTCTGCGCGTCCTCGGCGGCACAAAACACTTTCAACTCGTCGCCTGACTCGTTTTCACTCGCCGTTTATGAAGCTCTCGGGGCTAGTTTATGAAAAATTCATTCACCCGGTGGGATAAACAGTGAGCCGCTGCCAAACGGCGGATGTTACGTCCCGCCCCGCTCCGTACGAAACGACGCTTGCCGTACGTCATGCGCTGGAGCAGCTTCGGGGAGGAAGACGAATGTGGAAAGCGACGCGGCGTGAAAATGCAGCGAGAGATTTTCTCTGATGCGACAAGGAACGCAGCTTTTACATTTTCAAAGTTAGACCACTCTGGGAGGAAATAAAGTCGTCAGCAGAAAGAAGACAAGTGCGGTATTTCTGTTTCCGTAGTCATGTGGTATGCTGCTGAACAATTATCAGGGAATACGCTAATTCTAGCTAAAAAAAATACGGGAAACTGCTGGCACATGTAGGACACTGCTCGGACTTGCCAGAAAATTCGTAGGAATACATTTTTAGAAAAAAATGTGGGGAAAAAAAAATCATGATATATATCTCGATATAGTATTTTACCTACGACTACTAACGATTAATAAAAAATAAAATGACACAAATATTCAGTGTCCATATATCTGGTAGGATGAAGGAACTCAAATAAATAAGTACTTCAACTGAACATTGGTGTCAAACTCAAGGCCCGGGGGCCAGATATGACCCGCCACATTATTTTATGTGGTCCCCGAAGACAAATTGTGCGTTGACTTCATGTGTCAATATTAAAATTGCAAATTGTCTTCACTTTTAAAAACGACAGATATGACTAGCAATTTTTATTACCGTGCATCTTTTTTTAAATATTTGATTTTTTTTTACTAATGTCTGATTTCAAAGTTTATTATTCATCAGTTTGTTGTGTAGCCTATACTGTATATAATACACGAGTTGAGTCATAATGGCCCTCCGGAGGAAACTATGAATACAATGCGGTTCGGGACAAAAATGAGTTTGACACCCCTTCTTTAGAGGTTTTGGAACATTAGTTTGTTAGCAAAGGTCTGCTTGACCTCACTGTAGTGTCTCAGTCTGACCACTTGGGGCATCATTTAAAAGGAGCAGCTAGATAATCGCTCCATTACTAGATAACTAACTAACCCACAACCAAATCTGACCACAAAATCCAGCATCTGCAAAAGAATTTGTAAAGGTGTCCACCCCATTGACGATAAACGATACAAGATTTTGTTGTCCCGACATTGGAGTCAAAGTTCCATCGTGACTTATACGCATGAGATATTCGAATTTGCACAAATTTATTGGGTTCCTCTGGGTATATACGTACGGCTAGTACGGGTAGGCACGAGCAATCAAGACACGCTCATCTGATAAATTTAATCTCACTCGGCTGGAATTACATTCAGAGTCCAATTCAAACGTAAAACAATGTAATCCATATCCATAGCCCGACAAATCCCTCCGCGCATGAATTCATTTCTTTTGCACTGTGAGATTAATAGCAGCCCGAGGCTGGTCGGGATAAGAAGAGCCCAAATACGTTGGCCACGAGCTATGGCTAATTTGCGCTGCGATCACAATGGTCATTGTGTTAAGATCATATTCTCATCATCACAAGTGCAGTGATTAGTCTTGTGTCCGCTGGTATGGAAACCCGGGAAAGCCTTTAAGACCCGGCTGGCTCTCGAGGAGGAGAGGCCGAGGGTGGCACATTTGGGCCACCTGATTGTGGATAAGTGGCTTTTTTTGGGGGGGGGCACTTATATCTTTTCTGAGACTTGCGAATGTCCAATTAAGGAAAAAGATAAAGCACGCTTTGAGTTTCAAAAGACTCGTGTGAGATATGTGGAAGGCCAATTTGGACTACCCTTCCACTTTTAATGCTTTGTGTTTTTGTTTCTCTCCTAATCTCCGTGGTATTCATTAGTGGGCGGAGTCGTGTGTATTAAAGGTCAGCAGGAGTCGCAATTTGTCACTGCCTCATCACTATTTATGTATTTATTATTTATCATTTCAAGAGACTTGGAAAAGTATTTCAGCTGATGAGAGAATGATTTGACAGGGAACACCTACATTTTAAGATTGCTCCGCCCAGAAGGCGGACCTGGCTAGAAGATGCTTAAATGGATGAGTCGAGGCATACGTAAAATGAACTGGAGCCAAAGCGGTTGAAATGGGAAATAACAGTGGCTCTGCATGATAATATCAATTTAAAACAAAATCGATCCACATCTAATTTTACATATTCAATTAGAGCGGCCATCTTTACCGCCGAGATTATATACACTGTTGATTTAACCGTTTTTTTTTTTTTTTTTACTTCTTGGAGATTAGAGGGTAAGAAAGAACAACTGAAAAGAAAGATGCACCTTAACGCCATCAACTTCAATTCATGCCGCGGTGGTCCCTGCGAGGAGCGTGTAATCGCAAAGACACTGGTGTAATCCATTTAAAACACTTTGGCTCAGACCTAAGGCGGCTTTGACTCCCACTGCAGGCTTTTTTTTTTTTTTCCCTTCTCATTCTACCCAAGCCAGATACGTTTCACTGCCTGACTGCAATTAGCACGGCTGTCTGGAACGGGAGGACGGATGTTCACGTCGAAACACCTTTTGATCATCTACAAATGAAGCGTGAGCTCATTGTCCATATGAAGAAGCGCTCTCTCGCTTTTTCTTGCCCGGCGTGACAAGCCCGGCGTGATAGTGCCACCGGATCTCATTGCTTAAGCAAACATTAGCTCATGCTTAACCTTTGTAACCGTGCCTGCAGGGGAGGCCACCGGTGAGTTGTTAAAACAGTGACTTATAAGCTTAATGAAGTAAATATACTGGTGGGTTTTATTTAATGCCGGGTGACCTGAGAGGTCAATGCTAATTGAACTAATTGCACACTCAGAGGGACCATATTAAATGGCTTGCCGGATGATTTAGCCACCGCTAAACGTCGGCCGGGCAGTACTGGAAATTAACGCCGCTGTCGCCGGGTTTTTCTTGTTGCTAATTTTTGTGGTACTTTGTCCAAGCGAATTTTGTTGCAATGCCTAGGCCAAGTGTTGAAGTTCTCCAGATCGGTCTTGAAACTCGGTTCGAGACCACTTTTTTAAGGGTCTCGGTCTCATAATCAAATTCATTTGTACTTGGTCTTGTCTCAGTCTCTGGATTTTTGATCGAGACGTGTCGAGATCAGGCCAATACTATTGTCATCAATGGAAAACCAAAAAATCCCTCAGAACACCGCAGTCATAGACAATGAGATTTTTTTTCCCTCAATCGTTGTTTTCTAACATTCAGAACAAACAGCGAATTTATATTACAGCCAAGCTAGCTTACGTAGCATTGTCAAAAGCTGTTTTTATTAGTGAGAGGATGATTTTTCTTTGATATCGACTGTCTTGGTCTTTTCTCGGTCTTGATTTCCAAATCTTGGTCTTGTCTCAGTCTATATACTTCTAGTCTCAATAGTCTTGGAAGTTGTGGTCTTAACCACACTACCAAAGCCCAACAGGAAGATGAAACTTTTATCTGTCTTCAAGTGTTTCTCAAACTTGACTGAACCAAGGCATTTCACGTCAGAAAAGTCTCCCGGCAAACCACCGAAGACAAATGTCACAATGTTGAAATAAGACTAAGACAGTGTGGAATGTGGAGCCATTAACAGCAAAGGCGATATATTCACAGGAACTTAAAAAGAAAAAAAAACGCAGAGGCTTTTTGTCAACTGCTCTGTTATCTGGTGGAAGGCCATTTAATTGTTCTGCCTGTCTCTATACGGTGCTGGCATAAACAGATATTGGCAGCGATGGGACAAAGACTCAAGAAAACCTGGAAATGGCTGAAATAGACAGTTACCCTTGAAAAAATTCAGAGGAGGAAGAAAAATAGAACCGCAATGGGGGTTCTTGCTGTATGGATCTAGGCTAGAATCACACCATTGAGACAACCTTCGGAACCAATTTGGTTCTGTGTGTTAACATATGGAATGAAAGTTGGACGTTTTTCGGGGGGGGGGGGCTTCAATCCACCGCATTAACAGATGACGTCTGCCCGGCACCATGTTAATAAGGCGGCTCTTCCCCGGACTTGCAAGAAATAACACCAACTCTCGAAAGGATATCACATTCCCCAAGTCAACAGCTCAATCTCACCTTCCTCGCGCACTGCCATCACTCCCCCCCCCCCACTCTCCCCCACCGCCCATCACCTCACCCACTTTCATTCCGACTAGATGGATCGTCTCAGCCTCAATTCCACGCTTCCTCAGACGGAGAGATTGATTTGTCTGCAGGACTCCGGTGACCTTTGATATGATCCAATAAGGGACACATGGCGCTAACCATATTAGCCAATCAAAGGGGGGAGGCACATTAGGAGTGAAAGGAAGGTATTCCCCTTACCCGGAGGCGTTCCGACCGCTAACTTTTTCCATAGCGCTTGGTCGTCTGTCCATCTCCTGCCAACCCAAATGGCAGGCCCAGAGGGGAACTAAAAGACGTGAATTGCACTTTGCCTAAAGGCCCTTGGCCTCAAATTAAATTTGAACATCGATCCAAGTTATTTGTAGCGGAATGCTACGGCACATTTATCTTCTTTCCTCCCCCCCTTCCTTTTCCCTGTCAGTTTATTTAAGTATTCTGTTGCTATCATCTTGGGTATTCCCAAATTCTCTTTTGAACGGTATCCGGTGGAGGGAGTTTGATCTTTCCAGACTATTTCAAGGCCTTTTTCCAGGGCTGTGTGATGTTACGGTAAGATTTAACTACAAGACCTAAAATCGAAGGATACTCGCTTTGTTTAAACCTACAATACACAAGTCTTTAGGGAGTATTTTAGGAGTTTTCGTCCAGAATAACAATTTTGTACCCCCTTGAAGATACCTGTGGTTTGTACAAACTGTTACACTGTTCTGTGTAGGGTTTTGTTTTTAGAGTTAGGGTCATTAATATCTGTCGTAGGTATGTAGGTCAAGTTATGAATCAATCGGAAGAATACTATAGGACGCAGATGTCCAATTCTGGTCCTCAAGGTCCACTATCCTCCAAGTTCTAGATCACAAGTATCAAGTTTGGTCTTCAAAGGCCACTATCCTGTATGTTGTAGATGTTTCCATCCTCTGATCCATGTAACTCAAATGTTTTGGATTGTTATCAGGCTTCTTCAGAGCTTGCTGATGAGCTGAATTGGTTGTGAGAGGTAGGGAAACATCTAAAACAAGATAGGAGGCCTCGAGGACCAGATTTTGACACCAGTGGTTTTCAGCCAGATCTGAAGAGGATAACAATCCTGTGTTTGAGGAGGGAAACATATCAAACATGCAGGATAGGAGCCTTTGAGGACCAAAGTATACCCAAGAGTTTGCTCTAGGATAAGTTTGCTTTGAAAGAAAATCTGGAAATGACCAGGCCAAGTAGGTTATTGAGCGATTCTTGCCCAGGACAGTAAAAAAAGACATCATTATACTCGGCTACACATGCCTGAGACATTTGGTAAGGTGTCGAGACCTCAAAAAGTGGATTCACTCGTCGGAATTAGAGCTAGAAGACGAAACGAAACGATATCAAGAAGGACTTTGCACGGTGTGTTCAAAGGGTTCGACAGATCCCAGCTTGCCCCTTGTTGGAACATGAAGCGGAAGAGGGCCATGCTGCGAATTGGCCAAGTGGTGCGAAAATGAGATCACAAGGCCCTGCCATGTAACAAGAGCAAAGAGAGGGGGGAGGGTGTTTGGAGAACCAAGACGCTCCTCCTCACTACCCTTGGTTTGTCATCTCCAAACGAGCAGAACTGAGCTCCGGAAGCCGGGGTCTTAGATAAAGACGAGCCCAGTATGGCCCGAGCGTCGCGAGGGAGACTGATCCCCGCTTTCCCTCAATCCCTCATTGTTATTCCCCCATGATGCCGAGCGGCCAAGCTCCGGCAGGGCTGTCTGAGAGCGAGATGGGGGTGTTTACATGTGTGCTCCCTTTCAGATCACTGTACACACAGGATTACGGAGGGATTGCGATGTTCTAAGCCTTAAAAAAATAGAAATGCCATCTCCCATTACTGTCACTCCACGAGCAGTCTGTACATTTTCTGTCATATTCCGAGATGGTGGAAAAAGTTCATTATCATCATTAATCCCTAGATTTGTGATTCATGACAATTTTAGGGTTTATCAGCATTGCAGAGGAAAACACTGACAACCAGAATAAAAGTGAGGCTACAGTGGTCAATACTAATAATTCGAGACGCGATGGACAGTCCATTATAGGGGAAGTCAACTCAAAGGTTTTCTTTACAACAATATTTGTGACCCCACTAGTCAAAACAAGAAATTTAGATTAATATTATGTTTTTGGAATATGAGTTAAGCAACAGAATTCATCCAATCTTATCCATCTCAAGGGGGCGGCCATTTTGTCACTTCCTGTCAACTGAAAATGACATCACAGTTGGCAGGTGTTTGGTGACAACCAATCACGGCTCAGCTTCAGACAACTGGTGAGTCGTGATTGGTGGTGCAAAAAAAAGTTGTGGGACCCCTGATCTGAGCACACCCTGAAGCAAGTCCTCTAAAAATGCATTCACTTATATCCAGAATATTCAGGTTAAATTCCTTTAATAGGATTTATTTCAGCCAGAGCGAAAAAAAAATCTCTTTTGTTGAAAGAGTAGCCATAGCGGCCTGACTGGTCGAGGACACAGCCTCTACAAAATGTATTTTCAAATTTTAAGTGTATGCTTTATCTTCTTCAGTCGTTTAAATTACATCCATGATTCTCAATGGAAATGAGGATCTTTCCATTATTTCCAGCCTCAGCTGTAAGTGAATCACGGCTCCCTGGTGTTTCCCATGCTCAAACCCAAGTGAGTAAAAAAAAAAAAAAGAACAAACAAAAGGGACGATATGGCGCTACATCTTACAAATAGCGGGAGATTACTGTCATAAACAACAATGGCCTAATTTCCCGGTTATACGTTTAGCCACGATCCTCCACGGAAGAGAGTCTGCGTATTGATTTAAAATGGCCGTTCCAGATCCCGCTTTCACTTTCCCGTCTGCTTACGTCTCTTTTCTTCCCACATTCTGCTCAGCGTCTCTGCAATCATTTTCCATCCTGGAATTCCCTTTCGATGCGAACTGAGTAGGGTCAAATTGATTTCTCTTGTTGGGTTCCGGGCTTGGAGCTGTGCTTACTGCTGGTTGCCTTCATACCCGTCAGAGTAGCGGCGGAATTTATATGGCGAGTGAGAGAGAAGCTGCATATGCAAGCGCGTTCACTGGCCGGAATACAAGAAAGAATCCTTTAATTGGGGGGGAAGTCAGCGGCTGGATCGCATAGATCAACCTTAATAGCGTTCACGTCTCCCGCGGAAGGCAAACATTGTCGTAGAGCGACTTAACAAGCGTCTGATTTACGAGCGGAGCCATTCGCACAAGTAAACAGCGCAGGTGATCCGCTTTTCGTCCGGCGCAGCATTTTTAGAGATTCGTGGCGGGGGCACATTTCTCACACTAAAAGTGCCAGTAGGATTTGAAGTTATTGCTGGGCAGATGGCCAAAGGCGATAGGGGATTGCGAGCAGGTCATGATTAGAACAAATTTAGTCACTGTAATTATTTGTACACTCTGTATGAAATATAAAACTTGGGGGAAACTGTGGGCTAAACCACACAAACAGGTACAAGAACAGAACTTTTAAAGAAAACAAAAACAAAAAAACACTGCCTGGCCAAACCCTTTCCATCGTAAGTTGTTGCTAGGCAGACTCTGTGGGACACAAACTTTTTGTTTGTTGTTGTTTTTTGTTTTCAAAAAGAAAACAAGGGAGGCATCAGCCACACATGCTGGTGAGTAAATAAATAAATAAACACCATAAGATGAACGACCAAGGTTTTTTTTCCCCGTTTAGATTTTTTCTGTGTTTACATTAGGCGCAGACACAATATTTTAGGGCAGCTCAGCAGTTTTGTGAAGAAAGAAAAAAAAAAGTGGCAGGTTTATCTAATGATCTGACGGTGCAGCCTCATTATAAAAACTTCCCAACGGGACTGGGTTGCTTTATAGTCCGAAACCGTGGACCTCCATGAAGGTGATTCTCGCGGGTACGTTGCTCAAAATAAGGGCTTGAGATTTTGTATGTGTGACGTGAGGGATGTCAAAATATCAGTCATGGTTTGACACTGGAACGGATTTAGTAAAGCCAATAATTCACTTACACTCCCCATAAAAAGGAAAATTTGACACGCCACAGAGTAGAGTGTTCATAATATTGCTAAAAATGAATGCTTTCAAAAACGAGGGTTGAAACTCATGAAGAAAAAAAAAAAGAAAAAAATATATATATATGATATGATAATATGATGAAACCACGCCCCTACTCATGTGTCAACTGTCAATCAAACATCACTTGTACCATACAACGGATATAGTCATTCGTCAGGCTAATAAGAGAACTGCCAAATTTTTGGCCAAACTCAGATTTCCACAAAAAAAAAAGGATGCAAAACAAATTTGCAAAAATGTCAAAATCTCTAACAGCCAATCAGATTTACTGTTACAGATGACGATGTAGTTCAAGTTGGTGAGTCAGCCACTTTTACCCAATTTCAAAATAGAGAAAGAAAGAGATGAATTAGGCAGTTAACGTGATTAGCGTGACGATATCGTGTGGGAGGCTGCAACGTAAGTGCGTCAATGAGCTTATTTCGAGCCACCACGCCCCCTCGAAAAAAAATCTGAAAAACATTTAAAGGCTCAACAACTCGGTTCTAGACATAGTGCACAGTTATCTTCAATGTAATATATTCGGGGAAAAAAATCGCAGTTCACATTACAGGGTCTAACTTTTTTTTTTATGATTCAACCCAATACTTAAGAGAAAAATTGATCGGATTTATTGATCGCTGTGATGATGTCACACATTTCTTGACCTGCCATATATTGCAAATGCTAAGTCTTGCATGAAGGTACTTTTTCTTCCCCCCAGTGTCAAAAAACATCTTGAAAACCACATTTGGAATAAGCAGGGGGGGAAAATTGATTTTGTCGACCTCAGTAATTTTCACACCAAGGCTTCCTCAGATGTTGGGAGAGGGTGGGGTGGGGGGGGGTTGAGTGTTGGCCAGTGGAGCCCACTTCCTTGCGACAGCTCGGAAGTACGGTCGGCGGCGCTCATTCGCCCTCCCATGACAAACACCTTCCCCCGTTCACCACTTTCCTTATCAACTTTTCTAAACTTTTCCATCACGATCTCAGCTTTCAACACCACCGTTACCCTTCTGAAGGTTCAAATAACAGGTCATTGCCACTCCACCCCAAAAAATACTCTCCAGGTGTCCAAAAAACTTTTTTTCACAGCATGCCCCCATTGAAATGCTGCTGTTGCTGCATCCCGCTTTTTTTTCCCCATCAGCGGTTAACGGTGCACAGCGAGTGGCATAAGCAATGTATAAATGATGAGGGATGTACGTGGCGGAACATCACGCATCCCAACTTCACCGCACATAAAGAGATGCAGAGGAAAAGTGTTCACTTACTATACGCGCCGAAGCGGTTGAGCGGTAAAGCACCCGGTAACTGCATAGGGAAAAAAAGACAGAGAGGTTTAGGGAGATGTGGTAGCCACAGTCAAGGTTGAAATTCTCTCATCCCAACATCTTACTTACCAGGGCTTGAAGGTTTCATTCCGGAAGAAATTCCAGAGGAGTCCCTTTCATCCAAGTCAGAAAACAGCAATGCGTTTCTTATTCCAAAAAGGTTGTGGTTGTTTTTTGAAACTGTAAGAGAAGAATTCCATTAGCCATCATCAAAAGTCCAACATCTGGGATGAGCAGGGAAAAAAAAGTAAAAATGTTTATAGATGTAAAGGTGGATCGGGGCACATGGTACCTGCTCTCTTCGGCACTGTCTTGATGAGAGCGCCAAGAAGAGGACGGGCAGGGAGCAAAACGCGCTTTTCCCGAGGAAATGCAGCCGCTGCGCGCTGTCAGATTTACACCAGCACGCGCGCACACTCATACAGCTCACGGGCTTGGAGGGAGAGAGAACCAGAATGCGTGTGTGAGCGGGAGGAGAGAAAGTGAGAGAGGGAGGTATTCCCACTCTCGCCGCACGGGGGCAAGCTAGAACGGTAAAGTCAAAACAGTCGATTAATTTTTATGCACGCTTCCAAGTGAATATTACAATTAATGTATGTATGAGTTAGCAGGCTGCTTGCTGGTCTATGGACATTGAAGTGGGGGCCATTTGTTTTTGGAGCTTGAACATTGGCACATGGCAAAAAAAATATTACTGATAATAATAATAATAATAATGCAGACTAAATCCAGATGCACTGAAACATAACTGCCACAATGTTACGGATTTTTCCATTGTGCACCGTTAATGTGAAGGGTGATTTTAAAAAAACACAGCTAATGGTGACTTTTAATGCTACATATTTCCATCTTCTCAAAACAAATCTACAAATCTAAAGTTAAAAGACAAAAAGGTCATTTTGAATAAAATCTTTGAAAGAAATTAAAAATTAACAATAACTTTAGCGGCAAGGATTCAAGAATTCACAGGTACTTAAACATCTACTGTCATTATTGTTCTTCATGGTCAAATTATATTTTGACCACGATCGATTATCATCACAATCGCGATTATTCGCTCATTTTTGTCTCCTACAGTTTACCGTCGACGCCCGTGCGGTGTGTTGGCGGAGCGACTTTCGGAACATTACTGCCCCCTGCAGCTTATATTTTGAACGACACTAGGTTGAAAAACAAATTAACTAAACGAAAATCCTATTAAACAAAGAGGTGCAATTTAATACTATCACATAAGGTGGAATATAATAAATAAGGTACGTGAAATTGTTTCGCTTGGCGGCTTTATCAAGGCCTGCCAAATATGTTTTGTCTTCATTTGTATTGAACCTTACCGACTAGTTTGGTGAGTAACCAAAAAAAGATTGGCTGTGACTAAAGCGCGCACAGAACAATGTTAATATGAATGTCATTTAATTCAATACTGAGCTAAAATTGGTTTTATCTCACTTACCTGCAGCGAACGAACGGAAGAGCTCCAACGCCATGCTAATTTGCAACAGGTGTCACGCTGGCAGCAAATCGGAGGGAAGCACCGGCACGGAATCTTGGATCCGGAGTTTCATCTAAAAGGTGGGGCGTACTATCTTCCCGTTTTCTTGCTATTATGTCGTAGGTTGTTCTTTATTGTCGAATGTTCTTATATTTAATATTGTATTGTGACCTTATTTGTCAACATGCTCACTTTTTGGCACTGTTCTGAGGGGGAAAAGGCGGACAAGCGTAAGCAAACGGCGGGCTGGGGGCCACATACGGCCCACTCACAGTCTCTAACTGGCCCTCACAGTGACCATGAAGTCAAAGAAAAGTATGATGTAAAAAAAAAAAAAAAAAAGCAATGTTTTGATAACAAAGTTGTGCTTTCAATGTGAACATGTGTGGATGCTAATATTAGCAATGTAGCAAGCAAGCAAACGCTATATGACTTCTGTCTAGCAATTATTAGCAAAAGTAACAACAGTGGTTGTAATGTTAGCGAGGTTCTTATTTTCTGTTTGGTGGAGGGAAACGAGACAAGAAGATTTGGCCTTCTGCATTTTGTAACACAACATTGTTTTAATGCATGTAGCCTGTTTGATGTTTGTATGGCTACACATTATTTCATTTTATATATTTTCCTCTTATTTTTGATACCCATTGTGGGAACCACCGCTAACGATGCCGCACTTCTACTCTAGCAAATTAAGCTGAAGAAGCTGTTTGTGTCTCCGCCAAATTGGGTTTTGCAATCTTCACCCATTGGAAATCAACAAACGAAGAGCTTCCAGACTTGCTTTGCATGACAAGTGAGAAAATGGCAAACACATTTCAACATCTACCACGGACATGCCGCCAAATCTCAGTCCTCACAAAGGCGGGGTGGGCCACCAATGTGCAACATGTAACCTCTGTACCGCGGGTTGAGCAGTTGGGCCTTTAATATTGTTGCAAAATGTTCCATTTGTACACATAATCGTGTCATTTTTGAACCACAAGCAGCTGTCCACTTAGTTCCCTGGAGGGGAATGAGATAATGAGCGCCACACCCACATATGTGATCAATTTCCATTTGGAACATGATGTTAGGAAGTCAAGAAAGTGACCAGTTTTTTTATTTATGCAGGAGGGGAGGCTGAAGCACAACACAAATGACAGACAACTGCTGAAACAAAGCAAAGAAATGGCATTTCCAAAAGGTAAATCACATTTTAAAAGAATTCTTAGAAACATTAGGATGAAACATGACCTTTAAAAAGCTACAGACTTTTCTAGCATTTTTACATGTAAGGCGCTGAATAAGCCATTTGCAATGCAAAATTTGTGTTCTGCGCTTCAAACGCATAAAAAATGATTTTTAAAGTTTTCAATGGCCCCTTTTATGGAAAATCTACACAGACCTGCTCCTGCTGTCATTTTTAAAGGTAGAAAATAACATCATATAAAATATCAATACAATGAGCCCATTTTGAAGGGATCATTTAATGTTTTGTTGTTCTTTTGATGCGTGCAAATGCTTGAAACCTTGTCAGTCAAATTTTCTGTCTGACTGTTTGATTTTCCATGAGTGTGGTGGTTTCTCTTAAAATCTCATTAGGTTTATACTGATGTATTTTAGCAAATAAGACAATTGTTTTTTTTATATATAATCAATGCAAACCCCAACCCCCCCCCCCCCCCCTTTTAAGAATCCTATCCTGTTTTTGGATGTTTGAATTTAGGGAAGAAAACATAGGGAAATAAAATGTTGGTGCCGCTGTAAGGATTGACATCTTTTTTGACAACCTACCTTTTGGGGTTGCTGCTTCGTGACTGCAGGAACTCTACCACGGTTATTCTTAACTCCCCATCCTCAATTGAGCGAAAGCATCGCTGGATAACTGCCAAGTGAGCAATTGAAATAAAACTGGAGATGAGGTGATATTTGTGAGTCACTTTTTTTTTTTTTAGGGAGGGGAGGGGTTGGAGGACTTGCTCCCAAAAAGTATTGCGACCCACTTCTTAAGCCGTTACATAATCAACGAGGAGTCGGACTGGACTCAAATGATAAACAGCGCTAGCTGTAGCATGAGCGAGTGAACGGAGTAGGAGGTCCGGGATGGAAGCTATCTTTAGATTGGTGGGCTAACCTCGTGCGGACCTTGCCTGAAGCCAAAAGTGAGAAAGAGAAGCGGAGAGATTACATAGCTCGCATGCTGGAGCAACACAGCGCAAATCCCTCCTTACAGTACGTTGTTTTCACCGAGCAGCCTGTCAGAAACAATTACGTTGGTCGGAAGGATTTCTATCCCGAGAGATTCTCGCTGAAAGTGACTGGCAACAGAGCTCGAACGGCTCCAAAGCCCTCCAAGCCTCAGCTTGAATGCAAGCATGTTGGCGACTGACTGTACCTTTAAATTTCACACAAGACCATGTGAGGTGAAGGGGATTTTAAATTGATTAGCTCACCCGGATGAGTTACGTACGTGGATAAACACTTTGTTAAAAAACGACGGCAGAATCTAATGGGATCTAATTTGAGCAGTCGCAAGAAACTGCAGAATTAGCCATGACCTTTGTTGCGCTGCGGTGGGAGGAATCGGTATCGATTACCGATACCGGGTGTCGATATTGGGCCAATTCCAGTCTTAATTTTATGTATCGGGTACTCGCGGAGGGCATCGATACTGTTATCGATGTCTATCGGAGATTCAGATTAGGTCTGTGTAGTGTTCTCACCAATCAGTCTTGGATTTATTTATTCAGCTCAGTGTATGACGTCAGACTTCTTTTTTGTGGTTTTCTTCCAAGTCGTGTCATTCGTTACATGAGTGCCACCTAGTGGTCAGACTGAGACAAAATTGGGCTGCTGGTTATACAGAAGGGTTTAAAGATATTGCTAAATGTTACTTGGAGCATTGCTGTATTGAATCGAATTCTTCTTGACTTCCTCGTGACGGATAGAATCAAAACATGATGGGAAAAAAAATCTTTGAAGAAGTTCACATCAGAAATTCATGAATTCGTGCCCTATTTCAAAAATCTAAAAATAAAGAATAAAAAAATTTAAGGGTAAAGTCAGACTTGTGAAGTCATACCCCTTTTTAAGAGGTATTATTTAATTGTAAAGGGTTGTCCGGGATAGATAAGATAGCATCAAAAAGTTGTGAAAGTCCTCAAAATCTGAGCACAATGTCAAAAAAAAAAAAAATCCCCGATCTGTGAGACTTCTTTTAGAAAAGTCAAAAAAGATCTGAAGCTGTGTCCCTTTTTAAGTTGCTCTTAGGAAAAATGTAAGCAGAACCTTAAAAAAAATGTCAGAACATTTTTGAAGGCCTGCTGAAAAGAAAATCCAAGCACATCAAGAAATCCCAACTCTACAAGGGTTTATGAGTCATATTAAAAAAAAAAAAAAGGAGTTCTTAAACGGAATATCTAATGATAATGTATGAAACCATATTTTTAGAGTTTGAAAGTTTGTAATGATTTTTTTTTCCTGTGTGCGATTGATCCGCCCTAACAACAACCAGGCCTTTTTCCGTCGACATTATAGATTCCCCGGAGACGAGCGCAGACACTCGGCTAATTTACAGTGTCGATAGCGGCGGCCATGTTGTCCTTTAGCGTTAGTGTCCGAATGTTGTTTGGAAACCTTGACCCTCATGTTGACACACAAGTGGCGCAACTCTTCCCAACCGTGTATAAGCACACAAGAACCGTACTTCCGTTTTAACGAGTCCCCACTGGAAAAAAAAAATTGAAAACCATCGCAGTTGTTGTTGTTTCATAAATCCCAAAATGTCCTCGGCGTGCTAGCGACTTTCATTTGATTTCCTTTCCTGCCGGACAAGAGCTGTTCCGTTTTCCGCCTCTCCGTTGCTTCGCCGTGCCGATGTCTCCCGCGCACTCTTCCAAAATTCAATAACATCCCACTCTGTCGGACGTGTCGGGTTTCACGAAGCGTTGAAATATGAACAATTTTCTCGATTAGTGATCGTATTCTTCTTCTTTTTTTTCCCCCTTTGTGTGTACTTGCATGTGTGTGTCTAAACATATACTCCACAGGGCACACTTCCTCAACTGTGAACTAAATTATAAATGTCTTAATATCATCTCCAACTTCGGGCGAGTAGGCCCTTCCAGTGACTAGCATGGATATTTTTTAAAAAAAATAAAATCCAAATACAATAGCTACGGCTCTGATGGGGTTTGTTTCCCGTTGACAGGTTATGTTTGCATCCGGTGAGGAGTGAAATCTGTTTCTGAAATATTGCGCTCAATTATTTTTCTTGCGAGAAGACAACCTTTCATTCAAGTGGCAGATGAACACGGGCATTAGCATACAAATATTTGTCGTCGGCGCCGTTCGCCGTGCGTCACCATGACTCCGGAGAGAGGAGGAAAGTAAGTACGCTTTGACAGATGGGGGGATTTCAAAACGCTCTTGGTTTTATTCGGGGGTTTTATTTGAGAGTTCTGAGTAACCACTTTTCTTTTATCGAACGACATCTTCTCATATCTTTTTATTGAATCTCTTGATAGGTGGAGAGTACAAAATAGCTCGGACACAAAGAAGGACAAACAACCACAGAGGCCACGAACGCGTTTGTGTTTACTTTGCTTTTAGAGGTTTGGTGTTTTATCCTTTTTTTTTCAACAGGGCTCACAAGAGTCACAAGCATGTTGCCTCTTCTTGTAGTTGGGGGATGTAGGTTATTTTAGTTGTGTTATTTTTTTTGTATTTACTTTCTGAACCTGGATTTCCCATTTCTTGAAATATGAATGAGACAGAAAAAGCCACCTGTATGTATCCATCTCCAGGGCGGCCATTTTATCTTGTCGCCTAAAAATGACATCACAATGCCCAAGTCCGGTCCTTCCTCCCCATTTTATTGATAAACCGATCCATTTGGAAGCTTATGCTCTGTTCTCCCCGGACGGCCGACTACCGCAACTTAATAGATCCCTTCGGGAACAGCGCGCACTGAACTATGAGACAAAATGTTAGCCTCCGTCTGTGTGCATGTGTGTTGGGGGAAACTGCAGACTTGACAGTTGGAAACTCGGAAAGAAAGTTTGGAGGCAAACGTGTAGAAGTTGATGTCGGTCATAAAAGCAGATGTACACAATGTTGCCATGGCGACTGCTCAATTTAGTGTTCTATAAGGTTAGCCAATCAAAATGACCTTGCACTTGCCCATCGCTAGAAAATTATATGACATTTGAGTATACCACCTGAAATATTAAAACTAAACATAACATAACATCCATGCGCAGTTTTATTGGATTCTATTTTCATTATCTTTTGCTGCATGTACAGTCCGAGTGCATTTCTTCAAGTAGGAGGATACTTGTGTGCTCAGCTTGAGGCTATTTTTAACAAACAGCATGTTTCTAGATCCTCTGCCTTTTATTTCTTTGTCCTTTAGCCTCTGCAGTTGGGAGCAAATGGTTGGTTTTGAAATAGCTAATTTGAAGTTGATGTGGATGTCAGTGAGCTAAATACGCACCGATACAGCATCCAAACTATCGCGCTGCGTTTAGCTGTGCAATCGGATTAAGTTTATCGCGCCCACGCTGCTTCGTTCTACCGGCTCCGTCCGACCTTAAGCTCCCGACTCTTTATGCATGCACAACAGAGCTCTATTATGAAAAACAGAAATAAAAACATGTGTTAAATTAGCATTTTAATCATCAGTGGGAGATTATCATATGCACATCAGAGTTGAAGATTAGCATTCTTTAAGGGTGCTCTGTAGTTAACGAAACATTTCACAAATCAGATGTGGCGCAATAATGTACTGGCATAGCCTCCTTTTTTGCAAACTGAATTATAATTTTGACATTGTAATTATTTAAAAGTCAATTTTCTTTATATGCTTCCAACAGGTGTATGTTAGATTTTTTAATAGTTATATATTACCAAAAAACTATAATAGCACTGGGAGTGTTGCTTTAAATTCACGTTTTTAATCACGTGTTTTGATGGTTTTATAACGAGCATGTCGGGAACTTAATTGTTCCCACTTTGAAACATTTTGGGGGAAAAAACTGTTTAGCTTTTGGAGCTGTTGAAGATGTCAGTAAAGACATCTTTGAACTCTTCAATAATCCTGCTGCAGATCAAAATCCTGATCGCTCGCTGCTCTAATTTACACATTCCGGAATACTGAAGCAGGAATCGAAACCCATATCTCTCCTACCCACAACATAATTGATACAGTCTTGTACGATGTCGCTTGCAAAGTTCTGTCCTTAAATACCAGAGCAAGGATTTGTCTCTGTCCTACCTTGGGGGAAAAAAAATAAAAAATACTCTCCCGAGTGCACACATTTGAAGCAGTGACGTAATGGTCTCATTAGCCAAAGACCGTGTCAGTAAAATTCTATATAATCTGCTTTTATCGGCAGAGCGAGACCACAGGGAGGAGCGGGGACTTATTTTGGAAATGCCTCACACTAGGGAAAGCATCATTATCTGTGTTTGCATGCCTTTTTTTTTTTTTTTTTTCTTTCCCTGGGTATCCTGTCACATACTGAGATTTATTAGAATTTATTTTGCCCCCGTTTTTATCCCTCCTTGGGGGCTGGATGCACTGATCTATGTGACAGGATGCTTAGCAGGAACTTTTTAGACACGGGGAAAATTTCTCTCTGCAACTTGCTTGATTCCTTCCATGCTCTAAGATGTGTCTGCTCGTTATTATTGCGAGGTGGAAGGGGTTGGGGTGGGGGGTTACATGTGTAATCGATATGGTAATCGATTTTAAAACGATTTGTTAGACAGCCCTGGCGTGAAGTACATGCTATCAAGCTACAATGCTTCACTCGAGCGGATCGAGTTACGCGACCTTCCTTCCTCGCTTGTTTTCCAGCCTCCCCACCTGATTTTTTTTGTTCTCTTTGTTTTGCTCCCTTGTTTAGCCCCCCCTCCCCACCTTCTTTTCATTCCATCTCCAGGTTGGCGTTTTTTTTTTTTCTCGGCGACATCTCACACGACGGTGTGACATGGCCGCGGGACGTGTAAACACGAGGTTTGACAGATGCAGATGAGTTGTGTCACCAACAAGATGTACAGATTTGTCAGGCCTCTCACAGTTCGCGAGCGTTTGACACCGTGGCGCCGAGAACCCGTTTGGAGTTTATTTGCGGAGACGCCGCTTGCATATCCGAGCCGTCTCGAGTTGTCTTCGGAAATTCGGATGGATTGATTGCTTTGTCACTTTTTTTAATGGGAACGTTCATACGAGGTTTGCATTGTTTACCCCACACGACGCAAACACGTTCCCATGTACTCCGCTGTCATTTCAACTCTCGCTATTTCCAGAATTGGCAAGGCCAACATTGCAAATTGGTCTACAAGTGCAGAATGATAGAAACATTCCGCACTTTTGTATTTGCCAGGCGATAGCAGCTTATTCAAAAATGTGTGACGCCAGCAAGTCACCGGCGGGCCGCATTGAGCTGTCAGATGTTATCTGGTGCTACAATCAAAAAAACGAGATGCTACACTGCATTCATAAATATGCCATCGCCGGCTGTTTCAATATTTAGCAGTGACTGGGCGAGAAGGGATTGGACGGGTGTCGTAGGAATCGGAAAAGTAAAGTTTTAAAAATAAGCATGTCGTCTTAAGGGTGAGCTCTTGAATAATTCAGCCAAGAATGATTTTAAAAAATTAAATAGCCTAAACTTTAATAGCAGTGTTGGCTTCACTGACACCCTGTTCATGTTTGAGCTGATTTTGAGGCGCTGCAAAGTATAGCACCCGTAGGTTTGAGTTAAGTTTCAGTTGCCTCTCCTGTTTACCGTTGCTTTTAATTTCATAGTTTTAATGGTGTGTTTGTTTTTATTTTCAAAAACTCAGTCAACACTGTAACCCCTCTTTTCAGTTTCGATAGGTGCTGCTGTGTTGGTTAGTAATAGACTCGGTAGTTGGCTGATTTGTAAAAAGTAACTGCCATCTCGTGGCCGGATGTCATCATTGCAGCGATGCGCAAATTACAACACTGCAGGATTTGCGGTTTGGCCGCTCACTCGACTGTAAAAAGTGTCTTTTCCAAATGTCTTACTGTTTTCGAGCAAGCAGCAAACTGACTGTGCTCATGCTTTGGAAGACCTTTTTTCGAGAACTTTTTATTTCCTGTCCTAATTGGGTAGAATGTCTTTGAACCAGTCACTGCGGTGTAAAGCTTCTTTGTATGACTCGCATCAAATTAACCCCCGCCCATCTCCCAAAAAAAAAAAGGAAAGAAACGCATAAACAAGGTCGTGCATAAGCTATTCATCCCATCAGATGATTTCTCAAATAGACAGAAGCACGGCATCGGCATCACTTGAGTCTTGCCGCCCCTCGCCTCCCTCCCCGCCGCCCTCATGACAGGTGTCTCCATGGTACCCCTCAGATCACGGTGGCGCCACCACTCCAGTTCCTTACGTTTCAACCGAACCCCCACCCCTCAAGTTTCTCATCTTCTTCCTCCGCAACCCGGGCGCCACACATACACGAACCTCCACGGCGCTCGCTAACAAACTTTACGAACATCTTCCTTAAATGGGATGCGTCATTGCTGTAAATTGAGGTGTGGCATCGGCGCCGTTATGAAATCTTGTCTCTAAAAATTGACCTCGGAGGTCAAACATTGCCTGAGCGACAATTAAAATGTTTTCTCGCAAAATGAAGCAGTTAAACTATCTTTTGTTGCCTTTCAAACAGTAATGTAATAATTAAGTCTTGACTTGAATTTTATATTTTTCTTTTTCTGCATTCCAAGTGGCGAATTGTTCCTTAATGCAGCTTTAACACAAGGCATGGAAAGGGACACCCGGAACAATCCATGATGGATTTTGTTTTCATTGCAGCGTAGTAAACATTATAGCACCTCCTCGCCACTGCGCGCTCTGGAGGTTTGAGGTAGTTTATTGATTTTCGCGTTGCTCTCGGACAAGCGAACGCCATCAACATGGCCTCTCATGTTTGTGGCAAATGAACCCAACCGGTGGCCGTTTTCAACTCCCCGCAGACGCTCGCTTCCCATGTTGTGACCTTCAACGCGCAGCTGACTTCACGCCTCGTGTATCAGGATAGAGCGGAGCGAGTCTTTTTTTTAAAACAAAGTGAGGATTTATTAGACTGTCTGTCTGTTTTTTTGCCGGCTGCTGAGCTTGCACTGTGTGGAGATGCGGAGTGGAATCGGATACCGATACAAAATGCTCGGTTTACACAGCGTCTCTGAAATCGGTGGAGCAGTCAGGACGCGTGCGTAAAAGAAAATTAGCCAAATATTGATCAGTTGTTTTAACTGAATCAGAATGAGGTAAAATCAAAAGACAATCTAAAGTATTTTATCTGCTGGTATTTTGTTAGATGGGCACAGCTGGAAAGGGGAGTGTGTGCCGTTGTGGGAGGGAGCACAGCTGACTTGTTTGTCAGCTAATGGAGGTGGCTAATTGCCTTTAAATTCAGTCCACATAACTTATAGCTGGTTGAAATTCCAAATTGTCAAATGCATCAGGAGCATCAAATAGAAAATAGTGAGACTGCCAGATTCCCAAAAACAGCAAGCTAGACTTGCCTATACCAGGAGCAAAAATGTGTGAGAAAATGTAGAATTTACCAAAAAATAATTACCACACCATTTATGTATCATTATGAATACATTTAAAATACCATCAAACAAAATACAAAATCTTCCAGGTTCTTTATATATGTACTATTGTTTTAAATGGTTTAATCCAGAAAAGACCTTGCAAAATGTAACCTAAACTTTGAAAACCTCTCAAAACTGCTCCAAACTACGCTTCACTGAGTGTCTTTTTTTTCTGCCGTTTTTGTGGTTGTGCAAAGGACCAAAGGACAAGAAAGTTTCCTTTGTGCGAGCAGGGCCATGTAAAAGTTGCATGGGCGTCCTTGTTATTCAGATACACGGCGTTCTTGTTTGCCCGAGGACAAGCAGAAGAGAGGCATAATTTTAGCACGCTCTAATAGGGCTCATTCAATTATGGAGACAAAATGTACACAGATCGTTGTTGGATATGACTAATTGTTAAGCTAATACTCCGCAGCGTAAAACACCGCAGGACAATTGTGCACAGAGGATTTCTTTTGCCGGATTTCATGGCTTTATTAAGATTCCGTTGTCAATATTGACACCCAATAGCCACGTCAGTTTGGATTTGGCGTGAGTAGGCCAACAATTGGGATTTTTTTTTGGGCTCAATCTTGGCTTCTTCAAATTTTAGCCATTAAGCTCAATTTGAAGCTATGTCTGGAAAAGGAAACAAAAGGAAGCAGAGTGTCGTCTGTGTCGGTTTACCCGCTGTAGGATCATCAAGTCTTGTTCTTCCATAAGCCTTGGATGTGACAGTCTCCATTTTGTAATGAGATGGAGTCATTGCACAATCCCACACCAGCTAGCGGCGGAAAAGTTCCCCTGCCGTACACGGCTCTGACAAACATTCAAAATTTAAACTGTTTATATTTAGCTGCTTCATGACTGAATAATGCGACCAACCCGCCATGCTTTGCATGCCAAAACCACTGCAGGGTGCCCGCCATGATGAAAAATAGATGCGTGTTCCATACCAGAGTCCCCCCCCCCCCCCCCAACTTATACTGAAAGAAATAATGGAAAAACAAAAATATTTTTCGGGGAACAGTCCTTGGGGTGCTGCCATTGAAGGTCCAAATGTTTTGGGCCTCCTGTTGCGCACTAAGATCATTTCCAATTCTATTGTCGAATTCCAAAATAGAATTTAGTCCTCGATGGATTTACGGTAATGAAAAGTAGTACTCTGAAATGAGCCATTAGCAAACCAGAAAAGTTAGCTAATCGCAAAATAACATTTGAACATCCTGGGATTATGAAACAGTAGCCTGAGGAAATGATTTCTAGAACGCCATTCCTGTAACAACCTTTAAATCCATCATTAGCGTGACAAAATCCATGAGACATAAAAGTAAATCCGCCCGTAATGATTCGTGGATTTGTAATTAGCATCGAAAGGGATCGATGACAATAACATTATCCTCAGCTAATCGGTTTAGCCGCCAATGTCGACAACATAGCGGCAAAGACAAAAGCGGCACATTCTTTGCTTGACGTCTTTATACGCGTTTGCGTAGCGAGGCGCACTTAGCATTTCTCTGCAATCTGCGGTAGAACAAACAGATAAGATGTGCTACTTTTCCCCGCGTGAGCGAACAAGCAACCGCTCGCTGGCATCTGAAGGACCTCCTGATTGACACGCCGTCACAACTCGAGGTCTTGAGGTAGACGCAGAGGGGGGAAAATACATAGTATCGTGCCGACGAGTTCCCTGCCTTAATTACCGCTCACAACAATCTCATATCATGAGATGATCCGCCGGCTCGTTTTCCAGAGTGACGTTCGCTTGTTACGCAACGGCAGCTGTCGGCATTTACATATCGCGGCGTTGACAGGCATGCGTACAAGATCAAGTCTTTGCTACATTTGGATGATAAACTATTTTTTTTTTTTTACCCAAAAAATTATAATAAACTTACAGGAATGAAAATGCAATTCAATATAAAGTAAATTAAAGTAAAGTAAAGGGAAAGACATTTCACCGATTTAATGTCTTCCTACCGCAGTTCGGCAAAGTAATAATACATGATTTTTTTTTTTTCCCTCTCATAACATTACAGAACTATTCTTGGAAAATACTGATAAAAGTCCAAATATGCCCCCCGCCTTAGAAAAAGACAAGTAACTGTGGTAATCTTGTAATTTTTTTCTTATGATATTACAGATTTATGATTATTTGTAAAGAATATTTTAGTTACAATCTTGCTGTTGAATTGTAATTTTACAATTTACTTTGTAACGGCTAATAAAATTCAATTCTCAAAAGATTTCAGTTTTTCTCCTAAAGAAACAAAATGCCTTTTTTTCCCCATATCTTTAAAATATTACAGTTCTATTATTGGAAAATGTGAAAACAAGTATTTTCTTGTATCATTTTTTTTCTTAGAATTTCATGACTTATTTTCTTCCATCCATCTGCTATACTGTTTAACTCCTCCGTTGTCCAAACAACATTGTGACCCGACAACAAAACAAAAATAAAAAATATTAGCTCACAATAACACCTGACAAAACATATCTCTACTGTCCGTATTTTTCCAGATTTGACAGAAACTTTCCGAAAATGAGAAGCATTTTTAAACTGAAAATAGCTCCGTCCCCAATTCAGTTGGAATCTCGCCAGCTATCCCGATTCTCGGACGACGACAAAAGGACCGGGGCGCCGGTTGCTGACTCAGAAGAGCTCATTAGCATACAGCTGCCACTAGCCAGGCTGCAGCTGCCAACGTGGGAAGCGGGAAACGGGAAACGTGGCAGGCTACAACAAGAGCTCCCCATTGTTCGCCATAGATTTCATTTGACAACTCTAAAGAGGTCAAGAGTCTTAATATCACTGTTACATGGTTGAAAATACAAAATTAAATCACGTAATAACATGACTTTATTGTGGGAACAAAAAAACCTTAACATCCAAAGACGCTTGCAGATTTTATCTTGCCCCCACTTGCCGCTGCCGTTTTGTCGTTTTGACGTGTCGTTGAGGCCGAATCACATTGAGGCTGCGGGCGGATTGCTTATCTGTCACCATAAGCTCAAACAGGTTGCTGATGCCGCCGCTTAACGTGCTCTCGCTAAGGCCCCGTCGTCAAATCCGTCCCCGCCGCCCCCGTGATGTATCGACGGCGTTTGTCTCGGCAGAGCCCAATTTTCTGGCCAATCCCGCGCCGGGTTATCAGAGCGTCGTCATAAAGAATGTATGACAGGACCCCGCGAGGCGTGAGGGATGGCTTCGCCGGAGCAGCGAGGGCCGGCGCGGACGGAATAAATGCACGCCGGCGTAACTTACGGCCTTGAGTCCGTATTACACGGCCACCTTGAAATCTCCGAGCGAGACGCTTTCCGGGAAGTGGAAAAAGTGAAACGCTCAAGGAAGAACTCGGAGAAAGTCACTTTACGTCAGGGGTCTCAAAGTCCAGTCCTCGGGGGCCGCATTCCTACATGTTAAACACACCTGATTCAATTATCAGGCTCCTGCAGAACGTGAGGATGAACTGATCATTTGAATCAGGTGTGTTTAACGAGGGAAACTCTGAAAACATGTAGGAATGCGGCCCCCGAGGACTGGAGTTTGAGACCCCTGCTTTACGTAGAGGGAAATGGTTGTCATGGTAGCGGTGAAGTGGTTTGCACAAGGGCTGAAATGGACATAGGAAGTGGAAAATGGCAGAGGGACGATTAGTGGCTCAGGGACTTTGGTAACAAGGTTGTCGCAATCCAGTCGTGACATTTTCAAAACTGAGGTTTTGAATTGCATTTGGTAAAAGTGGAGCTCAATGCTTGGAAGTCAAACTCATTTTTTTACACGCTACTTTGGGCCCTACTTTTGTTCCGGGCGCAAATCTAGCGAAGATGGTGGTTTGTTTCTTTTGATATTTTGCTAGACATTGCGCTAGCAGAATTTGCTATAATGAGGGCGTTTGCGCCGTTGTGGGGTGGAAGTAGAATTTTTTTCCAGCCAATCTACATGCGGTCGCAGTGCAACTCCTGTCCGCCGTGTCTAAAATTACGAAACAAAAACATCATACAGATCATACCTGCGTCCCCAGCAACCTTTTGTAAAGCTTGACTCTAATTAACTGAAGCTCCTCCCTTCAGTTAATTATTGCTGCATTTCACTGAGCTGCCACCAGGTGATGCCAAATTACTAATTTCTTCAAGACACGGCTTTGAATAAGGCAGTTTTCCAGCACACTATCAATAATTCCAAAATACGAAATTGTGAGCGAGCAAAATAGCAAATGCTGGAGTGCGAATATGCGGCGGGCTAACGATTGTTGCACAGGCAGGTAGAATTCTGCTAAAAAAGTATTGGTTTTCATGGCTGGGGAGACCTCCGACGGTGTGTTTTCTTAACCGGCAGTCGACAGACAGAAAGAGCGAGATCAATACAACGGTCTGGATGGTGACACCCAAACAAATGAAAATAGCCTCGGCGGCACAATGGCAGCAATCTATGTTGGGTGGGCCCCATGTCAAGACGGTGCGACGCCAGATGATTCCTCTCCCATTGTTTGCGGCTTAGCGACACCTCCAGAGGATCCCGGCGGCCGAGATGCCATTAACGGTCTCCGATTGGGGACAATCGCAGAGCGACTCGCTCATTTCTTCCAAAAGTTCCTTTCCAATTAATCTTAGAGGGAAGTCTTTTTTTTTTTTTCCACCTGTGTGGAGCTCATGAAAAGCGGTTCCTAAAAAGCTTGCTAACAAGGTTCCTTTCATTGCTGGCCAAGAATGAAAAGGTCTTTATGGAGACTTATCTGTGTGAGGCACAAGGGGACTTGATTATGTCTACATAAGGCCCTCCATGTTAAGATGGGAATTATAAATTTTGACATTGATGAATTTTTATATTAAAATATCACATATGTTTTGAGATGAAGAAAAATGCATTTTGGTAATTAATAAGACTATGTGTGAATGTGTGGTGACTCAAATTGAATTGCTAATTGGTCAGAAAAAACAAACGAAATTCAAAATATTGTATCTACGTAAGGAGTAAACACGCGGCCGCTACTTTCAGCGCACACCAGGAAGTAGTAGTGCATGTGTGCTAAAATCAAAAGCGCTCGCGTTAATGCGCTCGTGACGTGTACGGTTTTGTTCGGATTGCCTAATGAGCTGGTTTAGTTTCATCCTTTTTGTTTTCTAATATTTTGAAGAGCTCTCAGAGGACTGAAGTGGTCCTCAGCTGAAAATGACCTTGGGAGACGTACACAAGGCAAACGTAAGCATATGATTAATTCATTTCTTTGCCTGACTGCATGTGGAAAACAGTTGGGAGATTAATTATAAATTTTGCAGAAGTGCAAAGATGAATGTTTGTTTTGAAAAAAAAAAAAAAAAAACGTAACAGCGGTGATATAACTGTGCACACGCTCAACGTAGAGGGTTGTTTAAAAGTCAAACAGATTGTAATCGGAATTCTGCGCTCTGTTAGCGCCGATTACGTCTTGCAACTGATTGTAAAAAAATGTAAAAATATTGTAGAATTATTTTGACCGACTGATTTAATTTAATAAAAAAAACAAGTTAGGTTTTTATCACAAAGAAAATCCTATGATTACAAAGGAATTAAATAAATTTGTACCTAAGGCAAATTTGCTCTTTCATATTTATTCGTTTAAAAAATATATATATTTTAGGATAAAATAAAATCCTCCATCAAATAAAGTGTTATGAATAAAGTTGTGTTCACAAAAATAAAGCTATAAAATTACATTATAAGGAAAATAGTTATAATATTATTTTGGGAATGATTCAAAAACAGGGAGATGTTAACATTTTAAAATTTTAATTTACACGGCATATTAAAATTATTGACCTGGCAGTGACACATGAGATACAAGAGGGCATAAAAGTCTAATTTTGCAGCGGGTCGCATTGACCCATGTACATTTTTAGTGTATCAAAGAAACAAACAAAAAGAGGAGGCTTAAGAGGGTGACACAAATGACACAAGCGTCATCTCCTCCATTGCTTTGACAAAAGTCTTTGCCGTGCTATGAAAAGCTCCATTGTGATACTTCCCAAGCCAGAAACCGCACGGTAATGGCGACTTCATCTTTTTTCTTTCTTTTGGGGACTATTCTATGAAAGGTTCCAGTGAATGAGGTCCCAGTGGTCCCCATTACAGCAGCCGAGTAGTCATTAATCACCGACGAGCGCGTATTTCAACGCGGAGTCCGCCTTGACTTTGCGATAGCCATTCATTAGCACTTTCCACCACTGTCTTTTCTTAGCGTTTGCATCCCCACCCCCCGACAGCTCCCCCCCCCCTCCCACCCACTATCCCACCTGGAGTTGGTCCTTTTTTTTTGCTGACATTGCTGCTTTTCAGTCGCTGTGTTGTGTGGGGAAATAGAGAACGAGCGAGTTTCAGAGTACAGCACACATCCACTGCAAAGTATCCGTCTTTGTCATTCCAAAGCTGAGCTGGGTCGGAGAAATACGCACCGAGATTTTGGAGTTTTCAAGGGGGAAGTCAACCCCCAAGTTTTCTTCGTTATCTGTTCTGTGCAGCCCAACTAGTCGAAGCACAATGTTCCGATCAATGTTTCGTTTGTTGAATATGAATGAAACGGGCAAAATCCACCTGTTTTTAGCCATCTCAGGGGGCGGCCATTTTGGCACTTTCTGTCGACTGAAAATAACATCACAGTTGCCAGGTCACACCCAATCACGGATCAGCAGTTTTCTGACGCTGAGCCGTGATTGGTTGTGACCTGAGTCCTGGCAACTGTGATGTCATTTCCAGGTGACAGCAAGTGGCAAAATGGCTGCCCCCTAAAATGGATTAAAACGGGTGAATTTTATTATGGTCATCATTTTTTTTTCCTGAATATATTTGTTCATAAGAATTCTAGAGGCCTTTGATTCCGTGATTTTCCAAAAATCCCATAAAATGTCATATCCCAAAACCAAATGTTCAGAAATTCTCAAACATGTAGTTTTATTTATTTAGAAGCAAATCTCTTCTTAAAATTAGTGTCTGTAATTATTATTTTTGCATCGTCAAGTTTTGTTGTTGTAAATATCTCCCCGTCAACTATCACAATCAGCCCCAGCGAAGATGCTATTTTCTATTGTTTATGCAACATGAGTGTCAAAACGCCGTAAGCAAGCGTGAAGTGTGGATTCCGAGTCGACTTCTCGCTTTGAAGCTGAAGCATATGCAACATGAGACAGATGCCGATGCGAGCGCAATGTGACTATTATTATGAATAAATATCAACATACTGAGTTGCGAGGTATGCGACCCGATTGCATCTGCACAATCAGTAGACCGCTGCAATCCAGGCAAAATTCCAAACGATCCCACTGAAGTGGCTGTAGAAAAAAACGGCGAATCCCTGGGGCTGTCTTTGCATGCGTCAAACCGTGATTCGCTTGCATGGCTAAAAAGGTACCGTCAAAGAAACGGTGCTTGTTTTTCTCTGACGAAGTTCTATTTTGGGTTGTTTTTGTAGCCCACCAATGTACGATAAAGCCCTGCGTAAGTGCTTCCATCAGCAGGCGTGCACCAAATGAGTTGGGAAGGGAGGAATATTCCCGGCTAATGGCCAATGGATCCAAGAAGAAATCTTTGATCTGTACTCTCCTGTTAATTCCCTGGTTCAACGCGGGCTTTCATGATCAAACACTCGCTTGGAAACCCACTTGGTACTGGACATAGAACTAAAATGATTTTACAAATCTATCTATCTATCTATCTATCTATCTATCTATCTATCTATCTATCTATCTATCTATCGCTAGCTAGCTAGCTAGCTAGCTAGCTAGCTAGCTAGCTAACAACATGGGAATAAACTGAACTAATCAATCAGCTAGCTTGCTAACTAGCGCGACAAACAACATGGGAATAAACTGAATTTATCAACTAGCTAGCTTGCTAGCTAGATAAACTGAATTTAAAGTTAAAAATTCATCCAAGTCCAAATGAATAGATTTAAACTTTGATATGACCTTGCTAATTTACCATCAACAATAAAATCATTAAAGCACCTTCAAAATAATACCAGCAAGTTTTACAATAAGCAAATCATCAAATTTGTAAACTGGATTATTTAAAGATGTATGCTCTTACATAAGCACATTTTAAAAGTCAGCTGTGGCCATAAGGCAACTCTACTGCGTCAATAAAAGAGGAGGAAATGCTGTTTCCATGTCTTTTTTTTTAACGCTTGGAAAACATGAAGCCTCCTTTTGAGACTCTCCCGCTCTGTTCTTGATTCAACAGCCGATTTAACATTCGACCCAGTTTCTGCGAGGATCTCCGCCGGGACGCAACCCAAAAGTGTCATGCAGCAGAACCGGAATAATAAAGACCCTCACTGCGGAAAATGAAAGCGAAAACGACCCCCCCCCCCCTGCCCCCAACTCTTCGACTACCCGTCTTTATATGCGATGGATGAACAAACAGTTCAGCCGTTAACGTCACTGCACATGGATGATCTGCTTATCAGCAACGCACACACAACAAGCACTTTTCGTAATCAATTTCTAAAGAGGTGCACGGAAACAATCAGCGCACAGTCGGCAATTATTCCGACACATCCCATATTGAAAGCTCTTGAATGTACTATGAAATGACATCCAAACTATTCATTCCAAGCCACCCGCACCAAGGTAATTAGTATTCTAATTTTATGTAATTACTATGCGTTGCACAAGGGTAGTCAACGAGCGCCGAGTACCGATGGGAATTTTGACTGGAGTTAACGAAGCACACATTGTCTCAGCCTTTCATCCTAGTCTAATTATAGAAATGCTGATATTGATTAGGAATGTTTTTCAACTCAACGCATCGCAAAATTGAAACATTTCATGCTGGTCAGGCTTTGGGATTGAAACGTGAAGGAAATGCGGGATGTAATGACTGCTAATTAAAACGACTAACTTCTAACTAAAGATTTTGTAAACGACAACCAATCACTAGAGTACTACAGTTGACATGTAAACTGACTAATGTCGACGTAATGCTGGCATGACCACACAGACAATTAGTTTAAGGTGCGCTGTATGTTTTTTGACAAGTACACTTAGCTACTTTAGTATTTTAAACACGCTGTGGTGCAACGCCTGCTCAAGAAACCCAGTCTTGATCAATGTGGGCTGTTGAATTCCAGACCCATTTTCAAGCTTAGCATTGCTAAGCATTTAAAATGCTGCAAAGCACAACGTCAGGCCTGTTGAGAGTTTTTAATGACATCTTACTGGCTAATGGCACTGGAGATGTGTCTGGTTTTGGTTTGACCTAACTGCAGCATTTGATGAAGTGTACCGCAATATTCTGTTGGCTCATTTATAGAACCAGGTGAGCATTCGTGGTAATACTTTAAGATCCTATTTGGCAGACCGAACTTTTTCTCTTAACCTTGGTTGCTCTGAATCTTAATGCATATGGTGTTCCACAGGGTTCAATTTTGGGGCCCCTGTTGTTTTCATTGTATTTTCTGCCTCTTATATGCTGGTGAAAGTCACATTTCGGTCTGTGTTTTTATAGGATTTTTACTTTAAGACCCATTGTTTACAGCTATGGTTGTATTTAAAGCGGTCTATAAATCAAGTTGAGTTGAGATGAAAATTTAATGAGGTAGGCACCCTACTTAGTTTTATACATTCGATTTTTTTTTTTTTTTTTTTTACGTGATCACAACCTGGATTTTGGTTCTTTTTGCACTAATTGATAGCACTCACAAAGAACTGTTCGGCTTTCTCTGAAATTTCTTGTCTCACAATTTGGTAGCCTTTGTGGCCAGTTAAAGCGTCTCTCTCTGTCGGTCTTTGCTTGTCTTTGAAGGATATCTGAAAGTGCCCTCAATAATGAATTACCAAAATGTCAGACCTCCTGTGTCTTTGAATGACTTCTTGGTATTTTTTTCTGTGGGTCTACTCACGACTGACGTGCCTACAAAATTGAATTCTGGGTACTGACGGGTGAGCCAAACCCAAACTGAGGAGTTGCAAAGTAAACCAAGTGCTTGACTTCTATGCCTTGATGCTGGGTTGTTGTTGTCTTGTGTGAGTTTCCCTCAACCCAGTCTCCGATGCGTTACGGCTATAATTAGCCTAGATTCGTGAGAAGGCCACTCGGAAAGGGAATGCATGAATTTTGATAATCATGAGCTCATAATTTTAATCATCATCATCCTATAGTTTTTAGAAAGCAAACACAAAAAGGCTCATTGATGAAGTCAAAACATCATAAAGATTTGATGATGGCCTGCTTAAAGCTTTTTGTTGACCTGAACAATCTGACATGTTCAGTGGCTGCATTCCTGCATCAAAAAAAATAACAAACAGAAAAGTAGTATTCCACCGAGATGAAGTATACAACCCCCGCATGCCAAAAAGGTTTTTTGTACGACGTTAAATTTAATTAGACAGTGCGGAAGTTAATTTCCACAAATTTGCTGAGAGCTGATTTGCGGTAGCACAAAGTGCAGTGAGACGAGTGAAAAGTGTGGAGAAAGTGGAACAAACTTTTCCCTCTAAATCCAGGCCAACACTTTACCAGCCTCTGCCAAGCATGGACGCTTTTGTGTTTCCTTTTTTTTTTTTCCCTTCACCACAATGCCAGTGCTGCTCTAGGTCTTTGTTTGAACCCTCACTACGTATTAATTTGGGACAAAGATGGAGCCCTACCAAAGTTAAACTTGGCCCAACTTGGCAGCACGAAGCACTTTCTATTAAGTTGCGGGTCAGAATGACCCATTTAAAAAATGAATACAATGTTAAAAAGCAATCTAGTGCGTCACATACTGTGCTGATTAAAATTGCGTTTTATTTAATTTTTTTTTACACTCAATTGACATGCACTAACCATGTCCTGAGACAGTCTGGCCCCGGGTCAAAATGACCCCTGAACATTTGCCATAAATGAACACAACACGAGGCTCAAAGTGACTTGCAGGAGATCGTGTTATACGGGAAATAACACCTTTGTGAGGTGACTTGCACGCCCTAACAAAGACACTTCATGTGTTTGGCAGCATGGACCCTCAGGGTGTGTGTATGTGTGTGTATGTGTGGGACGGGGGCGGGTGGTGGCACTTCAGGACCTGGCCCTGTTTGATCTATAGAGAATGCAACGGAGATGTCAGCACAGGGAATGGTTATTTCCCCCTCGGGGAGAAGCAGCCACAATCGCTGTGCCTAAAAATATATTACAGGTATAAAGTCAGATGTGAATAGCAGAATGGCTTTGAAATGGTAAATTAGCGTCTGCTCTCCTTCTTCGCCCGTCACCGATACGCCGCGCTCAGGGTTGCGCTGGTCTCGCTTACCTTCTCTCACACACACACAGACACACAGTACTTAATTATACAATTAATCAGAGTCATGTGGTGTAATTCATTGCATTCAATGCTCTGCTTTTGACCTTGTGGGACAAAAAAAGAGAAATGAGTGGTTCGACCTCAATGGGCAAGTATAAGAATTCACTTTGATTTGGATGGATTTGGATATTTGGTTAGAATAAGTGGTTCGAACATATTCAATGATTGGTTGCACAATTGCAAATTAGTAAATTATAAATGATACCATATGAAGATATTTGTATTTTGTTGTTGTTGTCATTCATTGTCAGAATGTCAAAGTATTTCAATTTTGTTGTCAAATTTGTTTTTTTTCATTATAACTACGAAAACTAAAACTATAATTTTGTATTTATTTTTACTTTTTGTAACTTTTTGTGTGTTGATTCCAAAACTGCCCTCATTTTCCTCTCCAGCGCATCATATTTTCATAAAAATAATATAATAATAAATGCAATATAATATGATCATATTTTAGACATATTTATGAATCAACAGGTGGTATTTTTCATAGCTATAAACCAACACATGATAAAATCTATATTGCGCAAACTTTTATAGCTTAAACTTCAAAACAACAACAACAAAAATATCTCCAAAGGCTGTCATACTAGAAAAAAAAGTAAATATATTTTTAAAAGAAGCATCCAAATTACATGAATGATAACAAAGCCGTCTCTGATTAAAAATTGCTATTGACCAGTCTAATAGTCATAAATAAAAAATCACTCATGGCACAGCGGTTCTTTTCCCTGACTTTGTTGCTGGGAGTAAACAATTTCGATAATGAATGTGGCTGAGTCCTGATTAAATTAATTTTACAAATTCAGTTAAAAATAATGAAATATTATACCACTAATAAAATAAACTTTATCTGGCCCACTTGTCAATCTGTGCAAAAATAAAATGTGGACACAAAAAGTCTGCCCACCACTGGCAAAACACAGTCTTGACCCAAATGTGCAAATATAAGCTCTGACATAATGTCCTACCGCTTGATCATCATCAATTAATTCCGTCGTCAGTCAGCCTCGTCAATCAAATTGCCAGACTTCCGTAAGTCCGCCTTTTTTCACACTGCGTCCGTTCTGCCCGCTCTCCATCAAGATGCCAAAGAGCACTTATCGGGCAGGAGACCCAAGAGGAAAGAAAAATAACCCTCAGCACTTCCCAGAGCTGGCGGCTGACAAACGATTGGGTCGGGTGTGGAAGTGATTCGACCATATCGGTAATATGAGTGATGAATACGAGCGGCGTCACGTTGGCGTTCATCATTCAGGAGCGAAACATCACCCTGAGGAGCTCTGATGACAACGTGTGCGTCTCTGGAAAGCAAAGACGGCTCAAATAGAAACACCTGAAAAATCTACTTTCACGCACTCATCAAGTGTTTGTACTTTGCGTCATACTTGAAAATGGAACAATCTCCCAGGATGGAATTTTATTGTCATCACAAGGCTCTGTGGTTCCATAACATTCGAGAGATAAGAGATGGGAACAGAAGCTGATTGGCCGACGTCGTTGGAACGAGACTCGAAATGACACCCGGAGCCGATGAAATGCCATTCCATTATTTTATTTCTTTCATTAGTATTATTTTCCCGTGTTGCATACTAAGCTGTAACATAACGTGGCAACCAGTGTGCTCGCGAGGGTGATAGATTTCAAAGCGGGCCAACGCATCAATCAATGTCACGAGGGTGATTGGTTGTTTGTGTGTGGGTGAGCGAGTGGCGCCGGGCCCTCCATCTTGAACATGCGAAGGTTGGCTGATTGCTCTCTCTGCCTTTCGATATTCATTGGAGCAACACGACACCTGTCTTATGGATCGCGAGCTCCGAGGCAAAGATCCTATTTACACTTCGACTCGGACAATCCCGATGTGTGCGTGGCCTCGAGGATTGAAAGTGAACCCTATGAATTCTGCCTAGCAACTCATTTCTTAAATTGTCACTTTTCGTCTAGCAGCAAACTGTATTTTATTGTCCAGAAACATTTTTAGAAGGGCAATTCAAAGAACTAATACAAACTTAGTATTTCTGAATGAGTTGTATTGTTTCTTAGAAAAGCTACATTGATCTAAAAAAACGACGACATCTAGTATAATCTAATTCTGACAACATTAATTGTGCTCACCTCAAAATTAAAACTCAGGACTCTACTGTTAAAAACGCAAACAACATTTCTGATATAAATGTTTTTTTTTTTTACAAAATTAATATAATTTAAAGCCAATAGACCAATCCTTGTTGAGTTCCAGATGGCGGCGCCCCTGGTGGCCGCGGCCGCTACGGGTCTCAGCATTCGACGAGGATATTCACAAAATATGTCGCCTAGGACACTACAAACAACTCAAAGTTTAGTTTATCCATCCAGTAGATTAGCGTATGATCGCCAGCGCCTGCTGGAGGTACGGTCATCGAGTGTTTTCGGACACGTAGCCACAACTACCCTAGTCTGTTTGCGTAGCCTCGGAGTGCTCAGGGCGCTAGCCCCAGGAGCTCACGACGCAGCGGGCTCGCCGGGCAGCACACGCCGGAGGAGGAGTAAGCGTAGGCGGTGTGACCGGCGGCGAAAGCGCGGCTGTCGAGGTGGGCTAACGGCTAAGCTGAGAGCTAACCCCTACAAACCGCCGCTTCCATCCATCTTCCTCTCCAACGTCCGCTCGCTGGATAATAAAATGGACCATCTAAAACTGGAACTCTCTTCAAAGAGGGAAGTTAGAAACTGCTGCGCTCTCATCCTGACGGAGACATGGCTGAACTCATCAATGCCGGACAACGCCGTTAGCCTGGAGGGGCTCGCTACATTCCGCGCCGACAGAAACAGCGAGCTAAGCGGTAAATCCCGAGGAGGTGGGCTGTGTGTCTACATCAACAACAACTGGTGCAAAAATGCTAGATCTGTCGCCAGCTTCTGCTCTTCGGACATCGAGCTTTTGACTGTGAACTGCAGACCCTTCTACCTGCCCAGGGAGTTTACTGTTGTTAGCATCACGGCTGTGTACGTGCCTCCTAGCGCTAACACTAAAGAGGCCATGAGGGTTCTCTACCGGACAATTAGTGAGCTGCAATCCACGCACACAGAGGGGGTTTTCATCATTGCTGGGGACTTCAACCAGGCTAGCATGAAGACTATTCTCCCTCATTTTTACCAACACGTGGATTTTCCAACTCGGGGAGAGAACACTCTGGACTTGGTTTACACCAATATAAAGGATGCATTCAGAGCAGCCCCCCGCCCCCACCTCGGCTCTTCAGACCACCTATCTGTTATGCTAACCCCTGCATACAGGCCCCTGCTGATCAGAGCAAAACCCACAGTGAAGCAGGTGAGGGTGTGGTCTGAGGGGGCCATGGAGGCACTCCAGGACTGCTTTGAGTGCTCTGACTGGGACATGTTCAAATCAGCAGCAACATATGACAATCAGATCAACATTGATGAGTACGCCATGACTGTGTCAGCCTACATCAACAAATGCTCCGAGGACGTCAGCACCACTAAGAACATCATCACCCGAGCCAACCAACGACCCTGGATGACTGAGGATGTACGTCATACGCTGCGAGCACGGAACTCAGCCTTCAAGTCTGGCGACAAGGAGGCACTGAGGACAGCGAGAGCCAACTTGAACCGTGCCATCAGGCTAGCGAAGCGAAGCCACAGTCGGAAAATTCAGGATTTTTTCCACGACGCCAATAACACCAGGAGTATGTGGCAAGGCATACGGGCGATCACGGACTACAACTCACCCTCCCCCCCGGTGGGTGAGGTTGATGCTGACTTCCTAAATGGTCTAAATAACTTCTTTGGGCGTTTTGAGGCACTAAACAGCACTCCGGCAGTTAAAACTGTTCCCCACCAGGAAGAGGAGGTCCTCTGCCTTGACTCAGCCGACGTGTGGAAGACTCTGAGAAGAGTCAACCCACGTAAGGCCCCAGGCCCCGACAACATACCTGGGCGGGTGTTCAAGGAATGTGCAGGCCAGCTGGCTGGTGTCATCACAGACATTTTTAACATCTCGCTGGACCAAGCCAAAGTGCCAGTGTGCTTCAAGGCTGCCTCCATCATTCCGGTGCCGAAGAAACCTCAAATCACCTCATGGAATGACTACAGACCTGTGGCACTGACTCCCATCATGATGAAGTGCTTCGAAAGGCTGCTCAAAGATCACATCGTCTCCAGACTCCCCCCAACATTCGATCCGTTCCAGTTTGCCTACCGGCAGAACCGCTCCACTGAGGATGCCATCTCCTCCGTTCTTCACCTGAGCCTGGCTCACCTGGAGGAGAGGAACACCCACGTGCGGTTGCTGTTCCTGGACTTCAGCTCAGCGTTTAATACCATCATTCCACAACATCTGGTGGAAAAACTGGAACACCTGGGCTTCAGCACCCCCCTTCGGAACTGGCTGCTAGACTTCCTCACCAACAGACCTCAGTCAGTCCGGGTCGGACAGAACACCTCCGATGTCATCACCCTCAGCACAGGCTCCCCTCAGGGCTGCGTCCTGAGCCCCCTGCTGTTCACCCTGATGACACACGACTGCGCCCCCAGGTTCACCACCAATCACATCGTGAAGTTTGCAGACGACACAACGGTGGTGGGCCTCATCAGGGACAACAACGACCTGGACTACAGAGAGGAGGTGGAGCAGTTGGTGGGCTGGTGCAGAGAAAATAGCCTGATCCTGAATGTGGAGAAGACGAAGGAGATCATCGTCGACTTCAGGAAGAACCAGCCTCACCACGCTCCACTGATCATCAACAGCTCAGCTGTGGAGGTGGTCAGCAGCACTAAATTCCTGGGAGTCCACATCACAGACGACCTCACCTGGACTGTGAACACCACAACACTGGTCAAGAGGGCACAGAAGCGCTTGTACTTCCTGCGGAGGATGAGGAGAGCCCACCTGCCCCCACCCATCATGAGGACGTTCTACCGAAGCACCATAGAGAGCATTCTGACAAGCTGTCTCTCGGTGTGGTGTGGAGGTTGCAGCGCCTCCGATTGGAAGAACCTGAGGAGAGTGGTGAGGACAGCAGAGAGGATCATCGGGGCTCCTCTTCCCTCCATTCAGGACTTGTCATCCCAGCGCTGCGTGTCCCGAGCCCGAAATATTATCAGTGACCCATCACACCCCCACCATGGACTGTTCTCCCTGCTGCCCTCTGGGAAGAGGTTTCGCAGCATCCGCTGCAGGTCCACCAGGTTCTGCAATAGTTTTTTCCCTGCTGTCGTCAGACTGCTGAACATTCAAACGTAGCATTCCTCTGCACACTTGTAAATACTGTTTTTGTCTCCTGCACTGTTCACATACTTTATCACTGCTGCACTTTGTACTTTATAATTATCTTATCTCATATTTTTATATAGAATGTCACTTTTTTTTTAACCAGCCGAAATACCTCTACATTGCTGAAAGCCGTATGCAACGAAATTTCGTTTTGTACACACCTAGTGTTGACAAAATGACAATAAAGTTCTGTCTAAGTCTAAGTCTAAGTCTAAGTCTAAGACATACGCCGAAGCAGAACTTAATTCATATCTGGTTTCCAGTTCTGTTTAGCTAGTATGAACTTCTACTCAGATACTCAGATATTATGGCCTGCAATTTTGCTGCTTAAAGTTTAATACGCTTCGTTTCAACGTGATTCAAGCCAGGCTTCTTTGAAGTGTATGAGATCACCCAAGCGCTTACTTCCAGTGCTAAATGTCAAGCTAAGGTTAGCTTGCCAATTAGCGCGATTCCTTGTAATCTTTTCATGAGGACAATACTTGTCAACATTATCTTATTGACCAACATGGAGGTTCTGATCGATGATTTGATTTAGTTGGCAAGCCGCCTCTCATCGCTAGCTAGCTGACGCTAAGTAGCGCTGAGTTTGCCTCGGCTTCCAACTACTAGCGTGTAGGCGGTTTGAGCACGGCCACTTCAGCGAAACTTGGGACGGTCTTGAGGGTTTAGTTTAGTTTTTGTTTTGCTGTTCACTGTGTTTTGATGATGCAAATTTTGACTGAACGCTTATTTCGAGCCTTGACCCGGTGCTCCCGCTCGACATAGCCATCGAGGTATTTCATTTATCAGTCGCGCTTTTCAGTGTGAAGAAAAAGTCAATGTTTGGCTCATTGTTAATACCTCCAGATGGCCTTCCGTTGTTTGATGCTATTCTTCTCCAACGCGGCATAAAGCAAAGCATGTGGGTGTTCGGGCTCTTGACGGTTATGTATATTTTCAGTGTGTTGCTGTGGCCTTCGGAGGATTAGTCACGGGTCTGTGAGCGTTACCGGAGTGGAATTAGGACCCCGCTGTGTTTGCAAGCAACACGAGCAGCACACAATCTTCGCAAACAAAAAGAAGGAGTGAAAGCAGGCGGAGGATTGGCCTGCTGTTAACTACTTAAAGCAGTGCTACTCAAAAACTGGGACTGCAAACTCATTTGCTATCCACTATTGACAAATATTGTACTGCAATGTTTTTCCCTCCATTCCTCTTCCACCCAATTCTTTGAAGTGTGTCAAACACTACCCCCAAAAAAATAATGGAATTAATAATAATGAATTCTTACTGCAATTCTGTCATCGTTGTGTGTAACAAAAAACAAAAAGAACGACGCTGATGCTTGTATCGCTCGAACTCTTACTTTTTAGGTGAATTTATTACGCTGTGATCTTCCATGCTTCATCCTAAAAAACAAGACGGGCTTTGATCAACGGCACCCCAAAAAAAAAAAAAAAAAGCTCCGGTAAAACATGGGTGGAATTGGCTTCATGTTTGACAAAGCAATTGTTTGATATATTTTTTGTATGTAGCGACCGTGGGACAACAAGCCAAGCTTTGGCTTCATGAAATATTTAGTTAGTCACGACAACCATAAAGCCTCAAATATCCATGATTGAATTTACTACCCCACATTTTCCATAATCATAAAGGGAAAGTTATCATTTTGTATTAAATATATTAAACACAGTGCAGCCTTGGTTTACTTGCTGCTAATGCAAAAAATATATATATATATGGTTATAGCCCTTGAGCAAAGCTTCGGCAAAAGCTGAAACAAAAACCAAAATCTAAATCTTTTTAAAAAGAAAAGCCATTGTTGACTCCAGTCAAAATTCCAGTGTTTTCTTGTTTTTATTGTAATTTAAGAAAAACACTCGCCTCTTCATTGTACTAAAAGTTCACTCATTACAATTCAAATCAGTCCCTTTTAATTGTTCATCTGTTTGTTTGGGAAGTTTTTTTTGTGTGCTATGAAGCTCCCAAGGATAGACACCGCGAGAATTTTCGGATCAAAACATCGCCGGGCTTAGGCTGGATGATGCTGCCAGCGGCGTTAGCCTTGTTTTCCTCTCCTTGATCTGATTCCCAACTCGTCGACGGGAAGGTAAAGAACGCAAAACAAATACACTTTAATGATGTGTTCCAGTTCCACCTGGCGACAACCATGATTTTTTGAATAATATATTGCCCTATATAACAAGTGATTGATCTATTGTGAGGGGGGCTACACCCCCCCCCCCCATGCCCCCTTACGCTACATGAAAAATGCCTCTGTCATAGAAAGTCATTGGTAATTGGTGGGTTGGTGTCTGGAGGGGCGTAATTGATAGGGAAGCAAACTGCTTGTTACTAGGCAGAATTCAAATAGTACCTAAATGAATGTTTGAAAATAAATGTACTCCATATAATCATTAAATATAACTGATCTGTGTTTAGCTAATTTACTGTATTGTATTAAAAAAAAACAAAGAAGCCAAATAAATATCCAGTGACACTTAGCCGACCACTAGAGGGAGCCCACATGCCACACTTTGAGATTCAAAGTGAAATTTCCTATACATTTGACAGTACTTTTTAAAAGTCTGAGCTCAATGAGCAATTATTCTTGTCTACCCGCTTGGTAGAAAAATGTTGGTGGTTGAAAAACAATATTTGACCTTGCTTGAAATGTTACTCACCCGAAATGCTACCATTTGCGCGTTCCAATCCTGTCTTTTTGAAGATAAACGTACCTTTAAAGGAACCGTGCATACATATCAGTCCACATCAGACAACTCGTTTGCATATCTGACCTGTCAATAACGGCGGAGGGAGTGAGCCGCAGAGCGAAGGCGGGATTTAATTCATCATCGTCGTATCTCTGTTCTTTGTTCTCGGGGTAAATGTGGCGGGCATGCTTCAAAGGCATTTTAATGGGGTGGCAGCGTGAAGATGCCAGGAGGCCAATTACACGTGCGCTACACTTTAGTACTTTCCGTGAATCCTGCTGCTCAGATATGGTGATAGCTCCGATTCCTCTCCTGTGGAATAGCTGACCTTGACCTGGGTAGAATTGGTCGTATGCAAACAGCACGGGGAGTACCTCAAGTTGTCTGCAGCTCCGAGCTGCGGAAAGAGTGAAATGTCGACTATTCAAGCTATCGCTAATGCTCGGAGCTTGCGTTGATGGGATTATAAGGCTTGAAAGGTGGAATCTCAGTGAAATGACTCATATGTCTGCCATGTTTTCTCCGTGGCTCAGTGAATCATCTAAGTCTGCGATCTTAGGCCGACTCAAATTATCTGAGTCTTTTGACTCGAGTCATTCAGTCCAATTGCCGTAAGCCGCTGCGTGTTTGGTCCAGCCGCAAACGTAAATTGTTTCCATTGAGTCGGTTCACTTGAGTCGTTAAACCAGAGTCTGCTAACTCCACTCAGTGAGCCAAATCATCTTAGTCTAAAGTTTTCGTTGAGTCCGTTCATTTGAGTCAGTGAATCAATGTGTCTGAGTCTGCCAACAATACTCAGTGAACCAAATCGTCTGATTGAGTCTCTTCACTTGAGTCTGTGAACAAGTGTCTGTTAACTCGATTCATTGCGTCAAACGATCTGAGCTTGCAGTTTTTCCGTACTTTACAGGATCCAGCCAGAGGACTCATAGGACCCAGAACTTGTGATTCCCGATTCAGTCCAAAGATGTGTTGGATGTGGATAAGAAATCCAGCTGTCGGTAAGTCAAGTGTTTGAGATTATCTCGGTAACTGGTAAGGCTACTCTTCAGGTTTGATTAGGTGTCAACCGTAAAGTGGAAAAAGAAAAGAAAGAGGGATCAAATAAAGAAGACAATTTGGAACATGTGTTGAAGCTGGACAAGCGTACTGTGACTCGTTATCACAGCTCCTCAGCTTTTACAGTACCAGAATATTTTCTTCACCTCCGTCTGTAACACAACATCCATCCAGTCGAACAAGAAAAAAAAAAAATGGTCCCAGTTGGGGTAAGGGAGCCTTCCCCATCCATCTGCTTGGAGATGAGTGCCCTTGGATGTCACAAAATGCCTCAACATGCCCCTCATGCTCATCAGCCAGGAAGAGCCTCACCCCGCCTCGCGTCTCGGCTTTGGCACTGGCGTTCGGTTCTCGGCAGGGTGCGCTTGATTTGACCAGAAGGAGGCGTCTCATGATTGATGACTCCCGCCACGGCGCCGCGGCCACACCGATCTGGCTTGGGCTTTATCTACAGATGTGTATGGCCTGCCTGTGAGTAATTTAGAGCACCTCAAGCATTTCTCTGCCAGCTTTAGCTTGGGGAGCCATGAAATAATTTGCGGTAAATTGTCATATCGTTTAATAAAGAAGTGCTTAGCTACATGTGGGGAAACTAATTAATCTTATTTTAACTTCAGGAAAATGAACAGTACTGTTATGACATCCTTGCGTGAATTCTGTCCTTATTTTTAATTAACAAATGAGGCAGTTTTAGGCTTATTGTTTTAATAATACAAGAATAACATTGTCTGACTTTTTCCCTTTGTTGAACTTTCATTTTGACATCATATTACGATTACATCCAGAGGAAATGGACTGTGACGTGGGCCTTTTTTGTTTCAAAACCAGGTCAGCGTTTTTCCCCCAAAAATGTGGCTGTTGTATAACATGTCAAGTCTTGAAACTAATGGCAAATAGATAGCAGTTGAAAGTCAGAAACATCCGTACAAATATGGTTTGACAAACACGACTAATTGGCATCTACTCCTCCCCATGACGAATTACACACGCGCGCACACACAGCATCCATTTATTCTAGTGAAAGTGCGCCATCAGTTGGTGGCTTTTAGCACTGCAGTGGAGTCACCTTATAGTCTTCCTCTAATTTCCACCTGGCAATGGTGGATGGAGCAAAGTGAAGGCCATTGTGTGTTTTACAACATCGTTTCGAACTGGGGTTATGACCCAATTGCACCGTTGTGCTATTGATGATAGCCACCCTGATTTATTCTCGGATGAGGTCATCAATTGAGCTGCCTTGACGAGACGGGACAGCAAAGGATGAGCCAAGGCGAACTTTTGCCCCGTTGTTTTGTAATCGAGTTTCCCCCAGAGGCCTTGGCTAATGCCGCAGAGTATATGGGTAGCTAGATAGCTATCAAGCTATCAAGCTAAATTGGATGGATGGATGGATGGATGGATGGATGGATGGATGGATGGATGGATGGATGGATGGATGGATGGACGGACGGACTTTTTTTAAAGAACACTTAAATGTCGAAGTAAAAAATGCATTCATGAATGAACAGTATTTTCTTTGAAACTTTTTTGTCCAATGAACAGTTTAAAGAATGTAGCTGTTAGCCGAGGGTCGCATCCACATTAGTCATGTTGTTTTCTGCACTTTAAAATTGCTTTCCCGCAGCCGTGCTCATTCTGTTCAGTCCTCATTTTTTTGTCAAGAAATCAAATGAAAAGGTCTCCTTGCTTTTTCTTAGTTGTTGTTTTTGTTTTGTCACTCGCCCTGTATCGTTAAATCTGCCGTTAACATGTCCAATCCTGTCGAGGAATAGTTTATTACTGGTCTGACTTGCCTTTTTTTTTTTCCCCCAGGAAGCTTTTCTGCAGCAATTCTCTTTGTCTTTCATCACTCTAAATGCTCCTAAATGGACTGGAGGCTGCTGGAGATGGTGGGGGTGCGATGGCAATAACCTCAACTTTGTGTCAGGAGACGAATTTGGAATCTTCAGTGCCTTTCCTGGCATGAAATGTATTTACAAATACCTCCGCGAGATCCAATAAAAGGTTTAATATTTAATTAGGCTTAAGGGCATGATGGTAAGATGGAGGACTTCCTCCGTTAAAACGCGCTTGCACTTTGGGACGAGCGCTTCATAGCTCTGCGTTTATGCTCCCGGAATGTGGAGAAGTGTACCAGAATTGGGCCAGCTGCAAAAAAAAACTAAAAAGTCAGAATGTTAGGAGAATAAAGTCGTAATATAATCAGGAGAAAAACTTTTTTGTTGTGATGGTTCTATTCAATACAAATATTGATAAAAAAAAAAGTCTCGTGTTCTTGAATTTGTTTGCTTTTGAAGTGTGACAATATATTTTTTATCATCATATTTATTAAATAAATAGAATAAAATCTGCCCTTACTTCTATCGTACCAACCATAATAATTTCCATCATTTTATAATGAGTTAACAAACACACCCCGCAGGCTCATCAATGACGCCATTTGATGACATCACGCGGCCCTCCGACAGCTTTAATACTTTAACGTTCGCTTGTCACATCACATTTTCTTTTGAAGCAAAGTTTAGTCCTCACGAGAGGCACAAAAGCAAACGTGGTGGCACAAATGTCCAATTGTAGTTGCATCAAAAGAGGGTGCGCTTTAAAAATGGATAACAAGCGGAGTGGCTTGCATAATTGATGGCGCTTTGTTACGCAAGCGTTCCTAATGGTAGTCAGACTGACTATTGTCTCCTCCCAAACGTCTCCCCGCCCGCTTGTAAAACGTTCACGGGACGTCTGATAATGATTATAATCGTATTAAAAACGCAGGTGGAGTGCCGCGTTCCTGTCAGCGAGCAGCAAAAGAAGCGCGCCCTTCCCCGATCTCTTCTTGCCGCTACTTAGCTGGTGCTCGTGCTGAGCCAGCGCATTAGCCATGCAAGCATCCATCCACACTGCAGCCTGTCACTTATGCACAAGTCAGCGGAAACAATCGACGGTCCTGAGATGCCTTACTTTGCCCCTTTGCTGGCCTCATTCGCGGATTATTACCGCTTTTTTTGTCATTAAATATGATTTCAATGAGATGTCCTTAATTACACCAGAGGCGCAACCGAGCCAGGGCTGGCAAGATTACTGCCTGAAAGGGTTGCAGTAGAGTGGACGAGATTCAGGCGAAATAAAATAAATACCGTAATTTTCGGACTATAAGTCGCACCGGAGTATAAGTCGCACCAGCCATAAAATGCCCAAAAAAGTTAAAAAAAACATATCTATGTATATAAGTCGCTCCTGAGTATAAGTCGCCCCCCCACCCAAACTATGAAAAAACCGCGACTTATAGTCCGAAAATTACGGTAGGTCAGGACTAAGTTGTTTGACCAGTTATTTGCCTAAAACGTCTGCTGCGGTACCAACATGCGAAGTTGTTTACCATACTAGTTCTCATTAGGGAAGCGTGTCACCTATTTTGAGCAGGCGCCTCAGGGAGAAAAAAAAAAAGTCTTCCATAAAAGAAGTCCTGCGTGCGTGGCGGTGACATCGTTAGCGCTGGCGTTTCTTTTGTGTTCTCAGGACGGGAGTCTTATCAAAGTTTCCCATCCGGAGCGCAGACGCGGCACGGCGCACAGATCAATGCCCGTCTATATTGGGAAGCCAATTAATTTCCTCCACCGGGAAGTCGCGCATGCGCCAATTAGGCAAAGTTGAGTCTGTGAGGGCACATAAGCATGCATGGCGCCCAGGTGCATTGTGGGCATGTTGGTGGGAGACGCACTTTTTTAATCCAATCCCCGTGATGGAGGCAAGCCGGTTGCTTAATTAGAAGTAGATGAATGGAAACAACTACATGGGGTGTACACAAAAAAGGAAAATGAAGGACGTCATTGCCCTCTGCTGGTCATCATACAACAATGCATTGATAAATCAAAATATGGACGCTGGTACAATCACATAAGATGCAACAAATACAAAAGATGATGGTACAAAAATAAAATACGTATGTGTGTTTGATATAGAAAAAAGTGACAACTACCAACTTTTACAACACGTGATTTTTCTCATAAGGAGGAATAAAAGTAAGCAAATGAGAGCCTGAGATCTGGTTGCGTATGGACACCCTTTTGTGACTCGTGATGTGGCTGTTTTTGGAATTAACTAGTTACACAAACTCATGAATGGGAGTCAGCATACTTGCCATCATTTCAAGTGCGTATGATAAACCCAGGGGAAAGTTCAGTTGCTCGTGGGGGAATATTCCTATTTATTTATTTGTTTGTTTGTTTGTTTGTTTGTTTGTTGTCTCTGGATTTACACTCACTGCTATATTTCAAACTGTTATTTTCTTCCAACTTTCCTAAGGCCCTAAAAAGTTCAACCTGATTTTACCTGATAATTTTCTCATCCTCAAATGTGATTTCACGTGTTTATGTAATTTTTGTATGGAAATAAAATCCATAAAAAGTAAAAGAATGTGATGCCTTCAATTCTTTGAGCAAACCATATCCATTTATTTATTTATATTTTGATTTAACTTTCCAATTCCATTATTAGATAATATTGATATACAGGTTTCATTTAATTCTTTTTGGTTCCCATCCACGCGATCTGTGACGCACTCTCGGCCATCCACGCTTTCATCACATGTGTGCTTTAGCCCATCCATGTGTGCCAAGAAACCTGAGGCGGTGGGTTGGGGTAGTCATGTGAGGCGATGTGACTCGGCCTTTGTGGATAATCCTTGCCTTTGATTGTTAAAAAAAAAAAAAAAAAAACGGCCCAGTTTGAGTGCAGTGCTTCATATGACCCTTTTTTATTTCACCCAAGTTATGTCTCTTTGGAAGAAACGCTATTCAAAAGCCTCTTAGTAATTTTCAACTTAAACTAACCTTCATGCTAAGAGTTCACTTGCAGTACATATTAAAAGGGAATTTAAAGAGCATTGTAGCTTTAAGCTACTTTGTAAATAATATGTACAATAGTAAAAACATCTTTTCCATGAGCATTTTCTATTTTCTAAAACGAAATGTGCTTACACTGTACACTTGAATGAAACTCACTGAAACCTTTTGGCCTTAAAGGGAAATCAGAAGTAGTGACTGAGTCTCGTCTTTTGCTAAAGTCAAAGTAACAGTTACGAAATGTAGTATAAAAGGAAAAGGTAAAAGGAGTAGAATGTTAACATTTCATTTTTCAGAGAAACAAGTGCACGCACATTGCTTTGAAACAGACTTGTGACTTTTGCTTCCTTTCACTGCCATAAAAAAAAAATGGAATTTGAGGGAGTACGTTATTGGTATGTGTGATCGAGTCACGCGGGCTGGGGCACCAAAAATCCGGGTAGTCATGTGCTAATCTGCCGCAGTTTAAAATCGCTTCACTTGTTTGGGGGGCTGGCAAAGAGGATCTCGGGAGCAGCCGGGCGCCACTCAATCGGACGCAATGTGGCGGTGCTGCTGTTTCTTGGTCGCGCTGGGCTCGCTTCTGGTGGGCGCCCAATTCCCCAGAGAGTGCGTGACCCCCGAGGGACTCCGGAGCGGCCAGTGCTGCCCGTCCCCGCCTGGCCTCGATGCCGACCCGTGCGGCTTCGCAGCGGGCCGCGGCCAGTGCGTGTCCGTCGCGGCGGACGCGCGCCCCCACGGCCCTCAGTACCCGCACGACGGGCGGGACGACCGCGAGCGTTGGCCGGTCCGCTTCTTCACCCAGGCGTGCCGCTGTAACGGTAATTTCAGCGGCTACAACTGCGGACGATGCAGACACGGCTGGACCGGGGTCAACTGTGACCTGAGAGCGTCTGTGGGTGAGTGGACACAACATTAGGTACACTGCCCGATCCATTTCCATGGAGAATCAAGTGCAGCATTCCCTCATTTTTCACGGGTTATACGTTCCCTGTTGTCGATGATTATCATTGTTGAATCTTGATGATTATGCATTTTGGAATATAAATACACATTTGAATTTGATACATTTTATACATGTTAATGCAAAAGCAACTATGCTGAACTGAGAGAAGTGCAACATTTAATCAGGCCATAGCTTTGTCTAATCTCAATAAATGATTTGCCATCATCTTGTGGCGTATATAAGCAATTGCAAATGTTTTGCCAATAGCTATCAAGAAATGTTAAAAAGTCACGCACCTCCTTCAACATGACACAGATTTGAATGTGCCCCCCCCCAAAGAGGAGAAATTATGTACAAAAAGGTTCAGTTCCTTAAAGAGAATCGTTGATTTAACTAACTTTGTCCCGGCTAATCCTCCAGTGAGAAGAAACGTGATGCAGCTCAGTGGCGCAGAGAAGCGAGCCTTTGTCAATGCGCTGGACCAGGCCAAGCGCACTGTACACCCAGACCTGGTGATCGCCACCCGGCGCTACGCCGAGATCCTCGACCCCGACAGCAACAGCACACGCTTTGAGAACATCACCATCTACAACTACTTTGTGTGGAGCCATTACTACTCCGTCGGCAAGACCTTCCTGGGCGCTGGTCAGCCCAGTTTCGGAGGGGTGGATTTCTCCCATGAGGGTCCGGGGTTTGTCACTTGGCATCGCTACCACCTGCTCCAACTGGAGCGAGATATGCAAGTAAGCCAAGCGGCCACATTAGCATGTGGTGGTTTCACTTTGAAGGAGTTTGTTTTGGAAAATGAGTTTTACCACCCTGGGAAATCTGAATTAGGGAAGCAAATTTCATGGTTTGGTCATCAAAATAAATTAGACTCAGTGGTTTCTAATAAGATGCTTTCTCAAGGATTTCTCAAGGCTTGAAAAACTCCTCCGTAACTGCTTTTTTTTTAAGGTGATAAGGCAAATAGTTGAGGATTTTGGGGTGACCTTGGCCCTTTATCCCACTAGACTAGACCCGCCCCTGCACTGAAAAGCAACAAATTCCATCTTTACGTTAAGAATCAAAACAAGAGCAAACTGTATTAAGGTGGCCATTTTTAAAACAGTTTTTTTAAGGATTATTAATATCCATAAATCAGAGTGTGCAAGTGGAAGGAACCATTTTTGCTGATAAAATTAATTATTCATGATTGTATTTTGAAGCAAAATTGTGTAATCATTTTAGTCGTAAATATTTCTAATTTGTATCATTGCATATCTGGAAAATATCTGCATTTCTATTTTATGTTTTAAAAATACACCTCCATTCTGGTGCAAACTAACCAGGACATGCTGCAAGAGCCTACGTTCGCCCTGCCCTACTGGAACTTTGCCATCGGTGGCAGCACGTGCGACATCTGCACGGACGACCTGATGGGAGCCCGCAGCAGCTTTGACGCCGACTCGCTCAGCTCCAACTCCATCTTCTCCCAGTGGAGGGTCATCTGCGAGAGCGTGGCCGACTACGACACGCTGGGAACCATCTGCAACAGTAAGGCCGCTGGTCCTCGCCGACCTCACCGTGAGGTTGTCTGCTCTAACGCGTTTCCTTGCAGACACCGAGACGTCTCCGATAAGAAGGAACCCGGCAGGCAACGTCAACAGGCCGATGGTCCAGCGTCTCCCAGAACCTCAGGATGTGGCCGACTGTCTGCAAGTCAGCACTTTTGATACGGCGCCGTTCTATTCCACCTCCTCAGAAAGCTTTAGAAACACCATTGAAGGTGAGCCTGCTGGCGGGATTTAAATGAGTTTTAAATTATTTGTGGCGCAGAGGTCAAGGGAGCACCCATGACATTCTTTGAATGTAGCGAAAGACATCAATGACTTTGTTCAGCCCACATAGGAGGTTGTGGCGCCACCTTATGGCAGAGATATGAACATATGAGGCCTTTCCCCCTCATCAATTTTCGTCTAGCTTCTGATTGGTTAGAATTAAAAACCAACACTGCCTTTAGCATTATTTTTATTCGCTTTAATACATTTTTGAAAAAACAAAAAAACTGTCAATACGTGTGACCACAAGAACTAAAATGGTTAGGGTTTCAATGCAGACTGTGTTTTATGGCGTCTAGGCTATAGCGCCCCCCAGGGGAACTACGACCCCGCAGTCAGGAGTCTCCATAACCTTGCCCACCTGTTCCTCAACGGCACCGGGGGCCAAACCCACCTTTCACCCAACGACCCCATCTTCGTTTTGCTCCACACCTACACCGATGCCATCTTCGATGAGTGGCTGCGGAGACACACCCCAGGTGAGTTTCGGCAACAGTAAATGCTTCGTTAGCACTCCCTCATCAGAACTGAGGGCGACGTTGGACTTTCTTGGCAGAGTCAGCTGTGTATCCTGACCAAAATGCCCCGATTGGTCACAACCGGGGTTACAACATGGTTCCATTTTGGCCACCTGTGACCAACGCTGAAATGTTTCTGACCGCCCCCGAAAACCTCGGGTACTCTTACGAAGCCCAATGGCCAGGTATGCAATCGTTTACCAGTTCAGGAGATCACTTTATACTTTTATGAATTCATCTTTTTTTTCCCTCAAGGTCAACCTTTCACACTGACTGAAATGATCACAATGGGCATCATCGTCGCCCTGGTGGTCGTCGGTGCCGTCTTCGTGGCCACCACCTGCGCTGTGCGCGCCAGGTCCCGCAAGATGGAGGGATTCCAGCCGCTGCTCGGGGATCAGTACCAACGATACGACGACGTCAAAAGCCAGTCGGTTGTCTGAGCTCACCCGCGTGCCTCTATTGTAATCTTATTTTAGCTTTAAAACCACCACTCAATTCAGAATGCAGCAGGCTCATTAGGCCTTTGCAGAACCAAAGTTCCAACATAATGTCATTCCCATGAAACTATATTCAAGATTACTGTTATCTTAGAATAACAAGACAAGTAAAAATAAAAAAAGAGCCCTCCAAATAATTTCTTGAGTAATGTATTCTTTAAAACAAACTACTCAAGTAATGAGTACCTGGTAACGTATTTAATTTTTCTCATTCAAGCAAGTAGACAAAAATAGCAAAAGGAATGTGCAAAGGTTTAGATAATTACTTGAATAAATATTTATATAATCACCGAAATTAAGGCAATTAAATATTTATATAATAACCAAAAGTAAGGCAACATTTGTCATGTTAGGTGATAAACCAGCAATTTTTTAAAAGCATTTTAGCTAAGTCGAAATGAATTGAATGCGTAGATAGTTTTTTTTAATAACAAACATATATGCAGATTTAATTTTGTGTGGCAAACTGGCGACAAACCTATCAAACCTTGGTAATGGCGCTTTTCAGCCCGCAGGGGCCGCCATAGCCCCGCAAGTACAACTTATAAAGACCAACATAAGAAGGAGATGCGTTCAATGACCCTGATAAATGCAAACAAAATTATTGTGGGGTGTTTTTGTATGTTTTTATAGCTCTGGAATTCCCCCTAAAATGTTTTTTATCCCTCTCTCTTGCTGACTAAATTACATATCAAATACAACAAATAAAATGTGTTTTAAGAAGTTTTTGGTGGCAAGAATTTGTCTTCTTTGTATTTCTTTCTTATTATTTTTTTATTAATGACTTAAATAGCAGTAATTAAGTTCGGCCGCTCAGCATACATGCAACCGTGTAATTAAAACCGTTTAAAATCATTATTTAATGTGTGTAGTGTCACAGTGGATTGCAATAACATGAAATATACTTATTAGGAGTCTCATGAGTGGTTAGCTGAGCGAATCAAATTTGACGTGGTCTATTAACTTTTTCTTAAAAAAAAAAGTGAAATTAAATGTTCCATTCCAAAATGATTGTAATGGGAAATTTCCACGCCTGACTTGAACTGAACACGGAAGTGTCGATTGTTTTGGTTAACGATGTGTGACGTCACACAACACGGTTCACCTGTCCGGTGTCGGATTTCGGAGGCGGAGGGAGGCAACCCGAGGGGAGGCGGACGCCGGACGGACGGAAGCAGCCAAGCGGATGGCTTCAATGGTAGGACTCCAACATTTCCACTCAACATGTTGCTGTGAGGATGAATGAGGTCACACTCGGGACACACTAGCGTACAACACCAGACGCAACGCAAACGAGTATTTAATTTTCCCTGTACAACGAATTTTGAGCATTTCACCGAACACGTCGACCCGTCATGGACGAAGGTGGCTTCGCGTTGCCCGAATTGAAGGACCTGGAGACCAAGTTGGGTCGCAAAGTTCCCGAAAGTCTCGTTCGCTCGCTCGTGGGGGGCAGACACGACAAGGTGACACCCCCGGCGGCGCGTCCCGGACACAATTCCGCGGACTTTGACCGGCTGGAGGGCAAAATTTTCTACCTCAAACAAGAAATGGTGAGTGAAATCACTTGTTTCCCCCCCCCCCCTTTAAAAAAAAAAGTGTAGTGATTAACTTTTATTATAGTATAGTTTGTCATTGTTATTGGTCATTGTAAATTAAAACTAGTACTGTACCACTTTTGTTTTACGAATAGTTCCCGGGTCAAATTGACCCTGCTGTCAGAAAAGGAAGGACACTGTTAATGTTTAATTAACTTTTATGTTTGGCCTGCAGCATATCAAGTCAATTTAAGAACAGCAATGTTCTCGGGTGCAATTGACCCGTGTGTCAGAAAATGCAACAACACTGTTTATATGTCATTAACTTCAATGATTGAATTTGACCTGCAACCTGCAAGGTTAACTTAAGGACAGCAATAATAATGTTCCTGGGTCAAAATGACCCAGGTGTCATAAATGATAAAATAGTTTCAGACAATATTTTGTGCATCACTTACCATCCATCAGCGTTTTTGAGATCTGGGACAAGTAGGTCATTTTGACCCATGACACATTGAGCTGTGAGTATCGTAAAACATTTAAATTTTTATTATTGATAGTTGGGAAACTGTGACATAACGCCATATCAGAAAATGAATGGAATAAACACTAAACGTAAATACTGCGGTCTAATATCGTTTCACACAACTTGTGAATTTGCCCAATGTGTTTAAATTGTGTAATGCAAAGATTTTGGTCACCGTCCTAGACCCATTTTCAGATTTGTTAATGGCCAATATGGCAATTTCAAGACCATGTGTTATTTAAGGCTACAAAAGGTATTAGGCCCCCAAAGCAGATGGTTTTGAAGACAAGGATTTGAGCTGATAGGCTTTGTCAATCTTTCGGCAAACCGCCCGTTTGTCGTAAAATTTCTTAAAATCCAAGATACAATTTCCTGGCTTTGCCGTCTTTCGCAAAAAAAGAAAAATCTTATCTGTTTAAAATCCTTCCCTATGTCACACAGGCCAACCTACGCGCCATCGACGTGAAACTGATGCAGCAGCTGATATCCATCAACGAAGGTATCGAGTCCATCCGCTGGTTGATCGACGACAAAGGCGACGACACGGTCAGCCAAGATGGCAGCCTGTCCAGCAGCCTGTACAGCTTGTCCGATAGCCAGGACGGCGGCTCGTTGCCGGGCAGCCTCAGCAGCCTGAACGACGCCAACAGCGACGAGCTGGACGCGCTGTCGGTGGGCAGCTACCTGGACACGCTTGCCGAGGACCTCTCGGATGACCCTTCGCCCAGCGACCTGGACTGCTTGGTGGATAAATCCGTAATCAACGGGGACGCCTTCTGCAAATCCCCAGTGAAACTGAGGGCGGAATCGGATGAATACTACTGCTTTGGATAATGATCATTCTCGTAGACATATTTACCATTTTATGTGTGGTCTCAAATTAACTTTGCTGACTCACCCCGTGTGACTTTTTTACTTTGAAACTTGCCGCACCTCACCAAACCACTCTCCGTCACGCCCTTATTGTCTTTGTTCTTTTTACAGCTGCGTCTTTCGGTTCTGTCAGGTGCAAATGTCATATTTATTTACCACCATTTTATTTATTTAGTACCTCAGATTGGTGCTGTTGTTACTGGTTTAGTACTGTTACAGCTGGGGAACATACCTGCTTTTAGACAGAAACGGTACCTTGGAATTTTTGGGGGTAACTTGAAGAAAAAAAAAAAAGCATTGTTCCCTTTAAAGGGTTTGTTTTTGGTGAGTCCAATCAAATGTGCTTTTGTAGCCTTGGTACTTGACCTTTAGAGTCTGGGAACATACTCTTACCAGGTGGCTCTCAGTATCTTGGACTCCAATATTTTGATCTGGTGCGCTGGCGTCACAGTTTGGTCTTTCAGACCTTGACGATTGTTTTTTTGCGGCCTACGCGTTTTAAACGGTACCTTTTTAAAGTCGTCTTAAAGAGATTTGACCTGATTTTCCGAGTCACTCGTAAATTTCACGTGTAACGTTGTGTCACTGCTCTCATAGTTACTTATACATTTAGGAATATACCTTGTATCTTTTAAGGATCGAAAATGGTACCTCAAAATCCTTTTAAGCCTTAAGCCGTTTAAATCTTTACCCGAGTTTTCTGATGCCTACACGGCAAAAAAAATTCCTTGTACTTTTTTTTAAGGGCTACCTTTACATTTGCCACTTCTGCCACTTGACCTTTCACGCTTGTGGTCATGCCGCTGTCCTTCGAAAAGGCTACAAGCCATGATTTAAGAGTGCAATAAATACCCCAGCGCACTAGTGTAGATTTGTTACGAGTCGAAGCGGGTTATCTCTACTTCTCTCTAAGCTTCAATCATCAGTCACCCTCAGACAACTTCAGCAAAGAAGAAGATTAGGATTGAAAAGCCATTTGGACAATTGGACGCTGCTTGCTGAGTGATACGAGACGCTTCAACTTGAATCTAAAGCAAGAGCAGAAGGACGTTGTAGTCTTTAACAAAGAACCTAAGCTTGACTGAAAAGGAAAACAATTTGATTGTCTGGTAGATAACATTAGCCCAAAGCGTTGGGGGAGTTGTTGACAGCCGACACGTGTGAAACACATGTCAGCACTTTTCCAAATGTCCTTTGTTAACACTTTGTACATAAACATGTTTTTTTTTTTTAGGCTTTACATTGTGTCAATCGCCGCCGCCTTTTGTAACGATTGGCAATGTTGTCGAGCAAATGACGTGATAATATATTGTGATTTGTTACCCAAGCTTTACTGTCCTTTTTTTTTTTTTCTCGTCCCATTAGCTCCGCACAGATATACTCGCCTAATCCAGACACATGCTTGTAAGTTTGTCTTCCAAATACAAGGAAGCTTCTTAATTACGTTTTTCTACTCCCTTTATCTCTTTTAGCCTTTGGGAAGCTTTAATCTCCAAACCATAGAACCTTCGTAATGGGACGCACCAAACAGACTGTTAAGACGACTAAGCAGGTTCTACGAGTTTGACACGATGATGATGATGGCTGACCTCTCCGCACAGTAATCGTACCGGACGTGTGATGCTTGTTTAAGAGTTCTCCCAACAATGGCTCAATGACGAGTGCGCAATCACGGTTTCGTCGTTGTGACTAAGTCTAATTACCGTCGAAACTGTGGCGTGCAGCAGGGAGCTATTAGCAAATTAGACACAGCGGCCGGCTGGGCCCCGTGCAGCAAAAATGTAACATGACACCGTCTGGAGTCTGGGAAAGTGTCGCCATGCGAACAAATGAAGATCCAGGATATGGGTTATTTGAGTCAAAAAAATGGGGAGGGGGAAGTCTACTGTCAAACGACTTCATTATAATTTAATAAGTGGTCTTTGTCTTCTAATTATGCAATGGGAAAGAACAGATTCATGTATGTAACGGGCGACTATTCATAGCTGAGGCACAAACATGGTCGTTTGGCACAAAGTTGTAAAAGCCACAAAGGATAGTCTGGAAAAAAAATAAACCTAAGGATATTTGTGTTCAGTCTGGAAATGCTCCAGTGTGTTGGCCAAAAACAGAAATCTCCCGAAACTAATGTCGATGGTTTAGTCAAAAGATTTTTCTGAGATTTGAACTTCTGGTCCTGAGAATTCAACGGATGCTTAAAAAATCTTGCCGTTCACAGCAAGTAAAAAATGTTTCCCCCTGTTTTCTGTATTCAAGAAAAAGGGAGTCCATTTCATGATTCAAAAGGTCAACCCCCCCTCTGTGGGAGCGTTTTGAAAATATCCGTTTGCTTTTCATCCGCGTGTGAGCCGATCGAGTCGGAGATAGCGACGAGAATGCGTTGTCATGCAGGCTTTTCAAGCTCCATTTCCGCATCTATTTTTACTGTGTCTTCAGTCCAGTTGGAACGTAAACATTCCCGTTCTCACGCTGCCGATTTGACTGTCACGGAGGGTGCTGGTGAAAAGCCCCAAAAAGGTCAATAGTCTTTTCCGAGCGTTTCCTGGCAACGCGGCGCAGGTCGTATAAAGCGAGTAGCGTGGCGGTTAGCAAACACGCTTTACTAAAATGGGTCCCTGTGGAATAATGCTTTCAGGGCTCATTCATGTGAAATAAAAGGCAACTTGGGGTCACTCGGAGGACCATTCCAATTGACTGATCCTTTAAGTCCAAGAGAGAAACCACAAAAGGGCGAGATATTATTAATCGTATGAACCCACGTTGGCTTTTCGAACGGAACGTTGGAAGGAGAATACATGAAGTTCGGATTTGTCGCCTGCTTTAATAGACTCGTAAAGAATTCTGCTGAGGAACTGAATGTCTGCACCATCCCGCAAGCTCTTTATGTGGAAACTTCAATGCGCAAAGCCATTCTGCAGCCGTCTTGCCGCAACATAATTGCATTTTCACTGTCGGGGCCTTCCAAGAGACTTAGCGTCCTTCTCACATTCCTCCTGGTACGCACTCATTCAGAAAATTAAGATTTTGAACATGTCATAAATCAGTGTGTACTATGCAAACTTCTCCTGGTACAGATTCCGCCAAATAACAGTTCACAATGTTCCCCAGTGAAGACCACCAGATCATTTTTATGAAAGGCCAAACTAAGTAACCTTCCTCTTCCCTTAATAAATCATCACTAGAGTAGCAATTTGTCGCAGTATCCACCCAGACTGGTTTTAAAAAGCTCTCTGGGAGTGGCGCACCAGTGATTATCGCCAATCATTAACGAGCAAGCCGGCGGCGGCTAGAACAATGCGAGGTCAGCTCTCGGTCTGTCCGAGCAAAGTGATAATTGCTAACGCTGATGTCACACCCTTGCGCTGCACTATTGATCGCGGGCTTGTCGTTGCTAAAGCACGTGACGGTGACGCACTGCTGCACTGAGGGCTATCAGTAACAGACAGTTAATAGGCTTTGCCCCCCCCCCCCCTTCCAACCCACCCTCCTTGCACTCAAAGAAAGAACCGACTGTTAGTCCACGCAGGGAGGCATCCCAGGAGTAGGCCGAGACAGGTGGCGATCCCCACAGGGAATGTTTACGGGAGGCCCGAGCGCTAGCATACGGCGGACAAAAAAAACCTTGTGTTGTTTCAGTCATGTGGGACAGTTTTCATTTATTCAACTCAATGAGTTGAATTCAAGTACACGGGAGAGGCATTAAACACAAATGGCATCTTGTTATTTTTCCAATATTCTCATTTGTATGCCAGGAAACCCATCCATCCGTTTTCTGTATGGCTTGTTCTCATTATTCTAAGACTGCAGCTCCTCAACATTGTTGTAATTCCAACAGCCATTTATGCCAGTGAAACCTGAGTGCAAAAATAATCTAGGAAGCTCAATGTTTTCCAACAAAGGTGTCGGAGAAAATCCTCAAAATCACTTAGCTTGATAGGATTACCAACCGAGAGGTGCTTAACATGAGTAAACGGCATTCGCTGAAAAAAACTGTCAGACGACTGGACACAGTGAATGCATGACGCGCCACCAAAATCCCTCTGTCGCATTGAGATGGACCCAAGCCAAGGAGGAGCAGCACAATAAATTGAATGGAAGTATTAAACAGCAACTAAAATTTCAACATTTCCTCCTACATTTTAAATGAGAAAAAAATATATATTTAAAACATTTTCGGGAGGGACGCAAAACGGATTAACGGCACTTCCATTCATTTCAATGGGAGAAGATGATTTGGGATACTAGTGCTGTGAGTCACGAGTGTGATTATGGGTTATTTTAAATTCTTATCTCAAGGCATCACTGCACCAGAAGCTGGTTTTAATATTACAAAGCCTGTCTGTGTCTCCTGTTGCTCAAAAGCCTTAAGGTGACATCATGGATGTCAACAAACGAATTTGTTCACCTGTTGGAACCCGCACAGCAACCACAAACATGTTGGCACAAGCCTTCTGAAAGGTTTTCACTTGTATTTTACTCTCCTGTTGATTGCTTGCTCTCGGTTTCTCTTGAAGGCGGATCAAACGCTCCCGAGGGTTTCGAGGCGAAATCGTCATCAACCGCACCAGCGCAAAAATTGCCGGGAGATGCCGTCATCATCTGTTGTGCAGTTCAACTGTCACGCTCATCAAGTGCAAAGGTAAAAAAAATATTTTGGCTTTCCTAATTGCCTTTCTTTGTTCAAGTCACATGACTTGATTCTAGCTAAGCCGCCATTTTATTTTTCATTGTAACTCCCACTTTGAGGGCCTGAGGCATCCAGCTTGTTTCCATCTTGTTGTCAAATCAATACGACAAACCCAATGATCCAGTTCACCAATGACATTACGTTAGAGGTCGAACATAGGCGACAACTTCCACCCACAGCAAACATCGCCCGGCAGGCTCAACTTCACACACGGCTCATAAAGCCATGATTGCGTACTAAAAGCTTTAACGCGCCGCGGCCGTGATGTCAGTCCAAGCTGTAACTGCAAGGCAAACATACCAGGATGAACACGCAAAGTGTTTAAAGATCTCCGGAATGGGGTGTGCGCTAAAGACTTCGGACACCTCGTCATTATGTTCACATTGTGTCATAGCTGCCCTTACACAACTGTACATGTTTGTATGGCAAACATGAAGCGGTGGAAACAATGTCACCTTTGACAATTAGCACAAAATAAATGCAAAAATGGAGTTGCGAAGTGAAGAATATTTTGCAAGTTCAGACTTTGATATTACCGCAGGCCTGTATGTGAAATCAAAGCGCTTGTTTAAAAGGGCCCGTCTGCACTTGAGTGAACAGAATGTGCCATTTTGCTGGGGGGTGGGGGTGGAGGTGAGAGGGGGTTACTAACAACAGGTGCTCCCTCGCAGCTGTCCCGTCTGACTTGGAGGTGAAAGAGTCAGCAAGCAAACCTCTTGTTGTCGCTTCTCTTTTACGAGCCAACTCAACCTTGTTAGAGAAACAACACCTTCAAAGGAAAGTGAAAAAAAATCTTTGGCATAACTTGATAAATGTGACATTTGTGCCAGATGCTAATGCGGGTTTCAAGTTAGCATAAAGTAGGCGACGAATTCATGCCTGATGCCCAAGTGCATCGCTGTGCTCGCCCCCTCCCCCCCCAAAAAAGTCCAGATAACTGAAATGGTGAAAAACAGTTTAATGCTCTACAATCGAGTTCTACAAAATTCTCAGTCTTTGTGTGTTTTCTGCAATTATTTTCAAACATTTATTGTGTATTTAGAAACAAGTATGATTTGACTTTATAGGGACTCACAGTGAAACACTTAAGTGTCGTCGTTGTGTTGTCTGCGCTAATACTTTGAGTGAGAGGGAAATCAAACACTGATAGAATGCGTGACAAATATTTAGCAGCACTAAATGTCATCGCCGGCGTTTGCTCAAAACTGAGATTGGAATGATAACATCAGATAATTTAGCCCGTGGCTTAACTGCGGGCGGGGGAACATTAGCAAGGCGGCTAGGATAGCACGGTGAGCGTGACGCTTCCTTTGGTCCTCTTCAAAATACCCACGGCCTCCTCGTGCGTGACGCCCTCCAGCGCTTGCCCGTTGACCGCCATGATCTGGTCGCCCCGCTTCAGGCGACCGTCCTCCGCCGCCGCCCCTTTGCCGAAAACCGTCTTGATGTAGATGGGCAGGTCGCCGTGGGGGCTGCCGTAGCCGCCGACAATGCTAAAGCCCAGGCCGTCCGGCCCTCTCTCCAGCGTGATGCTCTTGTATTGAGGCGGGCTGGTGGCAATACGGGGACACAATTGCAAAATTCGGACTTACAAAAGCAGTCACTGAATAATAATAATGATTAGTACCATTTATGAATTATGAGTTAAGTTCAGAAACAGGTGGATTTTTTTCCTGAAACTTCATTGCTATATATTACAACGCCTGACAACCTCCATATTATAGGTCAAAATTATGTATAAATAATGAAAATATCTATTAAAAAAACAGATTTTTTTTTAAGTCAGCATCAAAACATTTTAGGGTCACGTAAAGCCATCTCTGATTAGAATTATAAGATCCAATTCCCAATCGACGTATTGAATAAGAGCAAAGAGAAGTTCCATAAAGCTTCAAACCTGAGATCATCCTGGAAGATGCAGCTGGGTGGCTGAAGGCCACCAGCCGCCTGCTCCTGAGCCGCGCCGGTCACCGTGTTGTCGACACCTGCCACCACCTAAACGTCGCACGTTATTATTGACACCAACCCTAAACAATCAAATTGATAAATCAACTTACTTGCAGCTGTATTGTCCCCGTGGCATTTTTGAGCAAAGTGACGGCTTGCGCGTGGCTCATGCCTTCGGTAGAAGTTCCACAAATACTGATAATCCGGTCTCCGACCTGGAGAAGGGTGGATTAATAGAAAACTAAGGTTCATTCATTCATTTGGTTCAAATCAGAATTGATCTGTGCACGTTTTGTTTGTTCTAGTTTCAATTGTCAATCGAACGTGAACGCATTCACGGCACTGTTTGCAAACTCAGTTCGCAAAGGGCAGCCCGCTATCTCGTAAAAGAAAGCGGCGCAATTGTCTCCTAACGGAGACCTTTGTTAGCCGCGGCTGTCTGAATTCAAGAGTGGGAGATTTATTAGGCTCCAAAAGTCTGTATCACACAGGGCAGCGATTGTCAACGTGGCTCCCCCCCCTTCCATTTCACTCGCTGCGGGCTCCCGTCGGATTTGAGACTCTTTCCGGAATGGTTGGTATGCATATTTGGACGCCAAATGAAGGCGCCTGTGATACGAACGCCCAGGGAGTCGCTCGAAGTTGAGTTCTTTGAGTTTTGTGTTTGATGGCGACTGATCAAACTATGCTGAAAATTCAATTCTTTGGTAACATAGCGCCAGCCATCTGTCTGGTATATGTACGGAATTTTCGAGGACAAATTAGCTTGTGGAGGACATCTGTGCAAAGCTGAAAATGGCGGAAATGATCATTATGCCACCCATCTGTGACTGCCATCATTGTATGTGGTGTTATTTTAAATCAGATCACTCTTTGTTCAACATTGGGGCTGAAAGCACGGCGACTTGCCATTTCTTAAACAACAGGAGTCAAAAATACGATTACTGGTTCATGAAGCAAATTTGAAGCTTCATTTACCCATCACTACTAGTTGGGACATAGCTTTGTCTAATAAAAGAGGAACTTTGCTGCCATCGTGTGGCTTCTATTGGTAATTCCAAACATTTTTGTGAAAGCTTCTATTCCACTGAATTCTCACTATGGATGGTGGATCTCAGTTCCTTTCCACCGCAAGGTAAACGGATGTGAATGCAAAATGTCGTACCATGAGCTTCTGGGTCTGCGCCGCCAGGCCGACGGGGTTCATCATGGCGATAAAGATAGGGATGTTACCCAAGGGGCTGCCCACCCCGCCGGCAATACTGACACCCAAGGAGTCACCGGGGCCTTTGGTGAACTCGGCCGTTCTCACGTCCTGGTGATCTGGTGTTGCAGGAGAAGAAAGCCTTTGAGCGTCTCATTCTTGAAGCCACGTCTCGCTGCATTTAAAAAAAACTACTGACCCTGCTGCTGACTCTCATCACCAGAAAGGATTCCCGAGGCCACCTTGGAACTGGAAGGTTCACTCGCCTGGGTGAGACAAACCTGGTTTGCCGTAGTCCAAGTGACGCACTATAACAGTCTCAAGCCTACCTGACTGCTTTGAGAAAGCCTTCGCTGCGAGTGGAAGGGGCCGGCTTTAAACCTCCCGATGTCCATCTTCAAGGAGCCAACGCAACACTGAAACAGAATGACGACTGAATACCAGATGCACCACAACAATATGTTGTCATATCGCCACTACCTTGAGGAGAGCAGCAACCGTCTCCTGGGTGGCAGAGCGGACGTCTTCCCCGTTGACCGACAGGATCTGGTCACCCTGCATCAGTCGGCCGTCGGTGTCCGCCAAGCCTCCTTTGATGATGTCCGACACAAAAACTCCCGTGTCATTCCTGGCAGAAAAAGACAGATGGGCATTTGCTTTCTTTTGTTTCGGTCTACATGATGTGGTCTCCATCATCCCCTGACCTCAACCCTATTGAGAAGCCTGTGCGGCACACTTAAAAAAATCTTTGAGGGTGGACTCTGAGACTATGCAATGATTTTCTGGATTATTTATTTAAGTCTACCACGGATGCTACATTCAGCGCTAATTACCTTTGCTCCCTGGATCTGAAGCGCATAAGAAAAACCATAAGCATTGTGAGTACCCGACAGCTTTCATTAAGAGTATAGAGAACCAGAAAATCTGAATCCTGCCTTGGTAGGAGAAGTGCAAAATCCAACTTTGATTGGTTACCTCCTCCCCACGATGCTAAGTCCCAGTCCCTGGCCGGGCCTCTTGCGTAGCTCCACAATGAACGAGTCCCACAACTCCTCCTCCTTGTACTGGGCCTCGTCCCTGTAGACGACGAGCCGGACCCGCTGCGGGGTCTGCCGTAGCACGTTGATGGCCTCGTCGTGGCTCGCCGCTCGCAAGTCGATGCCGTTCACCTGCGAGACACCAGTCATTGAGGGCGTCTATTTGATTGGCGGACTGGTTGGAGAGTTTGTTAAAGGGACGGCCCCCTTTTGCAGAAGCATCATTAAGATGTTCTGCCTGCCCTTGTCTTTTTATACACAATACGGTGCTCCCATTAAAAACCTAACCTCGAGGATTTGGTCTCCAGCCCAAAGCCTGCCGTCCTTGGAAGCCGCACCTTCTTCGTAAACCTCGTGGATGATAATAGCCCCCTGTTGCCAAGACGAGATATTAATTCGACTGGAATCCAGGAATGGTTCAATTTCAGTAAATCTTCCTCACCAGCAGAGTGTCACAACCCCCGACGATGCTGAGTCCCAGGCCTGTCCGTCCTTTGGAGATGTCGATGGTGGTCTCGCAGCCCGGGATAATGGGGCACGTGGCCGGGTCGCAGGCCAGCGTTGACGGACTGGGCGAGCGGCTGTGACCTGAAGACAAAAAAAACAACAACTGTGTCTACGTGGTTCCTTTAATTACTGCCAGGAATAAACAGTCAACTGACTCACTTGAAGATGTTTCGGGTAGACTGGCGACCTTCGGTTCCCCATTGACTGCTGCGGTGCAGCTTTCCTGGATGGTTACCTTGTCCTCTGTGGTGCCTTCACCAACCGCAACGTCTTCCTGACGGTGACATAAATGGAACGCTCGTTGCTCGGTTACCGCGTAGGCTTATTGTGCTCATGTCACATTCACGGTGCAATTCAAAGTGCCCGTGTGGGCCTTTTAATGGGAGGTTCGACATGCACACGATCCTGTCTGTGGTTTTTCTCCGTCTTTTGAGTTGGGAAGGATGCGCGGACCACACAACGTCGCTCGTGGGAGAAATAATTTCGGAGTGCTTCTTTTGATGGCACGTCATCAAACGCCATGGATCAAATTGGGATGAAATCTTTTGGATGTTTTGCTTGTTAAAATGACCTGCTTCAAGTGCCAGACTTCCTGTCTCTTCTCAGGGATGGCTCTTTGTTTTTTGGGTGTGTCTACTCATGTTAGACACGACTACCAAAATGTCATGTTGGTATTACACACTGCTTTCGAGGGCTGAATTTCCCCCTCCCCCCCCGAAATACAGTCATGGTGTACTCGGTCTGACCACTTGTTCAAACCAACATGTGTTCCGACACTTTGTCAGGCCCCGGCTGTTACCTCCGCGTGCGACTCGGCTGCTTCTCCCTGGGTTTCTTTCACGGGTCCTACTGCCATCTGCTCCAAGGCTTCTGTGTTCCTGTTCCATAAGAGTCATAGCTCACGTGAGCTGTCGCCTTGACAGCAAATTATACTCAACGAGAGGGTTTGTTAATTTTCTTCACAGGAGGCAACTAAAACAGTTTTGGTTGGTGCTGATGTTTGGGTTAGCAATTTTCTTTTCAACTTTGGAAGAGAGTCTCCACTGGTCTTGAATTCTCTTTTGTGTGAAAACATCTCCCTCTAGTGGTTATCTAACGTTACAACAGTGGAATCAAAACGTGTATCTTGTACCTGATAAAGATGATTTGGACTTTAGATGGGGCGCTTTTGATAATGGAAGATGCATTCTGGTGACTTTGGCCATAGAGGACCTGTCCATTAATCTAGAAGAAAAAAAAATAATCAGCTGCGTCCAAGATGCTGTTCAAACGTCATTTCCTCACCTCGAGGAGCTCATCCCCGACAAGCATGCGTCCGTCAGTCCCGGCCGCCCCCGCGGGGTCAATGCCCACTACAAAGACGCTCATGCGGGCACGGTCCCGGTTGCCGGCCAGGCTGAGGCCCAAGCCCGTCTTGCCCTTCTCCAGCTCGATCACGTGCAGGACGCCCGGGAGGCTTCCGTAGCGCTGGACGATACTCTCTGACATGGACCAATGGAAAAAACATTTGGTCTTAATCAAGAGGGACTACCTCAATGAGGGAAAGAAAAAAATTTATAAATATTTTTTTAGGTGACCAGGGCATTTATTAAGGGGGAGGGGTCAAATAAACACCTCGCCTTCGACCATGACATGAAATGGGAACTCACCCCAGCTGGACCCAAACTCCCCTTCCTCCTCCTCCTCCTCTACCCCGTCCCGTTTGTCAGCTTGGAAGGGCGGAGCCGGAGTCTCTGCCAGAGTGTCGGTGTCCGTCTCCCCCACGTGGGGCACCACCGGCAGGGCGAAGGCCATGCTGGCGGTTGTCACCTTTGCAGTGTCACGCTTCTTTGGCTTCGAGGGGGGGATTCATATTAGTATAAGGCAGAGAATCCTTTTTTTTTTTACGAATCAATAGTTGCTCAAAGGTTTCCCAGGTGAGCGCAATCAATTAGCAGAAGCTGATATGCTTGATTTTGAAGGTTTAAGTTAGTTGGAGCTGATGGATGATTCAGTCATCGATACTTGTGGCTCAATCAGACGACAGCTAATGCAATAAAGCTTGCTCATTTAACCCAATAAAACTTTGTTACACGTTAATACACACTACTCACACTATGTTACGGGCTTTCTTCGGAAATGTTAGGACAAACTTAAAAATATTGAATGATCTACAGGTGAACTTAATTCCATTCAAGGGTCAAACACTGCAAAATAAATAAATAAATAAATAAATAAAAGCACAGAAAAGTTGGAGATATGCATTCAAATGTTGAGAAACTCCAATTATGTACCTACCTGAAAAACAGAAGTCATTCACACTACTACACACAAGCCTGTCTACACAATTAACATGACGTGACAAATGCAAAACAACAACATGATGATTGGACAAAGACAAACGTTGAAGACGCCGGCCGACATGTGCATGCATGGCCACTGTGGCATGTTCACTATACTGGCTTTTTGCAAATAGTGGCTGCAGTTGTCTAAAGGTGGGCTGATTCCACGTATTATCCAAAGCAACGTTACTTGTATACTTGTCTTGAAAATCACAAAGTCCTCTAAAAAATGGCTGTCATTCTTTTTTTTATAGCAAGATTACAGTTTATGTCCTGGAACTATTCTCGCAAGAGGACAAATTTGCTGAGTCATGCTTTTTTTTTTTTTTTTTTTTTTAACTGCTTTGCTCTGATTACATACTATGAAAAAAATCAAATTTGATAAGAATTGGATAACATTTTGAGAACAGGTTCCAAACACTCTTCAAAATGGCCGCTTCAGACCAAAATGGATTCTGCCTTTAAAACAGACAAACACCTATTGACTGCGATCGTTACAGTCAGTTCATCTCCTTTACGTTAAAACAACTTTAAATTATTAATGACTGACTGCTACTTGAGGAAATACGGTTGAAATTGTCCAACCATAAAACACTAAAAGCCGTCAGCCGTTCTGCAGCACGTGCAGGGACATGTCAGACACGAGGAAGGCCACAACAGAGAGACCCACAAACCTTAAACGGGGTAGGAGTGAAAGGGTTAGTTGGGGAGAGGCGGAGGACAAGTCTACTGTGACTGTCACCCTCCTACAGAGAAGAGACAAAGGGCGACAACTTTAGACGATGACATATTTGTGACACAACATCGATTCACTCACAGTCTTCAATCGAAACGATCGAAGCAAATAGAAGGCCAAGGTGTTCAAAAAGCTCAAAAACATCACCAACCTTGTCCCTGGGTAGACTCGGTACATTTTCCTCGATGGACTCTGCACTTGTCGATGACTACACAACACAATAAGACATTAAGTTGTATTATATGGAGCTTACTGTATACACATTGGCGGAGCTAAGGAGGGAAAGAGCCATTTTTTGGCTATTTTTCAATTATTTTTCTTGGATTCTTTTCCACATCTCCACCGTGTTTTCAGAAGAATATTTTGTGTTTGTAAAACTTTTCCTTTTTGTTTTGCAGACCCCCTGAGATATCCTTGACCTCATGACAAAAAGAGAAAAATCCTAGCTCACATGTACACGATATTTTCTATTTGGCAAAGCCAAAACGACCTTGTGATTTCCCGAACACAAAATAAGTTGCTTCAAACCTTTTAGCCAGCTAAATTCAATATACGCTCACAAGAGACACGCGCACACTACACGGCTTCGCTAGGACACACACTTCTTTGGCATGCACGCTTCAGTGCTTATGCCAGGTAATCCATCTCTCTTCTATTCAGTCTCCCTGCTTTCTGTTACATCAACCATCAATCACACTCGTGCTTGCCTTATCTCATCCTGCTTCTCTTCTTGCTTTTGTTAAGCACGGCTTTCAAAGCGGAATCTTCCCAGATCGGGATAATTAGAGACAAACTTGGGGGAGGGGTGGTAATGGGACAATCTGTCTGTTCATTTCCTGAAAACCAGTTTCTGATAGCACCATAAAATTTAGCAGACCTGTCTATCATGAGTAGACCCACAAAACAATCGCAAGAACTGATACCTGAAAAGTGACAAAGTCTGCCATTTTTTTTCATGAGACCTACCCTGGGTTTCTGGATGATACTCTGCACCAGGAAGGATACCGGATTGCCTGCCCTACGGATGGCCTCCACCGCCTCCTCGTGACTGGCGTCTCTTAGGTCCACGCCATCTACCTGAGGGGTGAGGCTCGCTCATTATCCGCCAGCCCATTTTGTTTGATAACGGTCCATTTGATTATAGTTTACCTCCACAATCCTGTCTCCGGTCTTCAAGGTGCCGTTCTGTCCGGCGGGACTGTCCTCCAGGATGTGTTTGATGAAAATACCCCGCATCACCTCGCCGTTGCTCAGCCGGCTGCCCATCCCGCGGCCTCCCACGATGCTGATGCCCAGGGACTTGCCGGGCTGTCGGAAGAGCTCCACTCTGAGGGTGGAGGAACCACAACTTTTCAAACGAGGTACATGGGTTTATTCTTTTAGCGGTACAAATGAAAAATTATTATATTAAAAATATTTTTATAGTAGCATTATTCAATTAAAGGTATTCTAAATATATTTTAAAATGTATTATGTTTGATATTGAAATTAAAAAAATATATTTGAGTCCACTTACAGTCGTGGTTGGTTCCAGTTGCTAAAAGACACGCTCTCCTCTCCCTCGCCATCCTCCCGCTCAGGAAGGTTGGGAACATCCCTGAACACCAAAAAAAAAAAATCCTGGCTTTACAAAAGCACCACTTTTTCATTTTTGATGAGACTCGGGTGCTTACTTTGGAGTCGGAATAGACGCCGGCTCGGAGAAGACTTGGTCTTTGTCACTGTGCTCCAGGCTGCTCTTGTACTCCTCCAAATATTCTGCCGGGACGTACGTGATGCTGGACAAAAAAACAAGTTATATATATAATGTGGGGTCTGCCTCACTGCTCACAACGGATGTCACAAACATGCTGGGATTAGAAAGATGGTTGCCTATTTAGTGATGTGAAGAAGTCGTTAGTGATGAAGGCATGCAAGATGAACAAAGAGATGGACAAACGGAGGAGGAGAAAAAGAAAAAAAGAGCAAAACTGCCGAGATGAGGCCGGCCGGTTAGTCATACTCACACATAAAACGGGCACAGATCATCCTCTGGTGAGCAAGCAGATCTAGAACGTGAAGAGTTGGCGTTTATACACCGAACAGAACTGTGCCTTTGTTTAGTTGGCCAAGCATGCATCAACCTTCCTGTTTGTTTTAAGGCTGAACCAAAAATATTCATGCTGAAAAAAAGTCACCCAACTTTAGGATAACTTGAAAGAAATTATAAACTATAATATAACTTTTTTCCCGGAACATATCTACTTGTTGGGGGGGCTTTGCAATTTTTTTTTTAACATTAATATAGATACTGTGCAGACAAAATGCATTTAATACGTCATGGTTTATTTAAAATGTATTGCACATAATAGTAAAATAAAAACTATACCAAATGAAAAGAAATAAATTATAGGGCGGTTACTACTGAATATTTTTATAATCAATTAATCTATTAAATATCCCTTTAATTAATAATTGAATAATCCGATATTTTATTTGTGTTAGTGTATTAAAAAAATCCCCCAATTACTCTTTATTAATACATTATTTTTGTTTATTTTAAGATTGAATGTAAAAGTAAAATAAAATACAAAAGTAAAATACACCTAAACTGCACTTATATAATATGCTGTACTAGAATTAAAAACTAAAAATAAAATTGGTTCATATGGCCTCTGTATATGACTGAATTTGACCTATTGTGTGCAGTCTTGAACATATCAGCCAGCAATTAACAGGGGTTCCCTGTATTTTGTCTCGTCGATGATCTTACCCCATGTCCGGTCCGACCAGAGAGTGTCTGCGAAGCATGGCCCGCGCTTGAACGTTGCTCAGCTTGGCGGTGGGTTCCCCGTTAATGGCCAGGATGAGGTCGCCCACTCCCAGGCGGCCGTCCCGACTGATAGATCCGCCGCGGATCACGCTCCGGATCAGCATCCCCAGGCCGTCTTTCATGGCGCTCACCGTCATCCCTGCGAGAGCGGGTTTGGGCTCTAAAAATCCTCCTTCGATGTTGAACAACTTGAATTTCTAAACACAAACCAAGGTTGGAGTTGCCCTTGACGACCGTGATGGTCCGTTCGAAACTGCTCCCCGGGATTGCCGCTTGGTCGCCGGCGTCTGGTATCGTGTCGACCTCCTTAAAAACCACAACAAGACTCCTTATCTGTGACACAAGAGTTCAGTACATTCCTTCTAAACTTACCTTCACGGAGACTTGTTCTTCCACCAAAGTGCCGGTGGGCTCTTCGGTGTAACACGGAATCAATTCCGTCGGCTCAGGCTGGATTTCGGGTGTGATCTGGAGGTCATTAAATGGGCTGTAGGACTCCAAGGCTTCTGGTGTTTCCTCAACGGTGGCTAAGTCCTCATCAGAACCGCCGAGAGGAGCAGTCATGGGTGCCGATCCGTAGTCGAGGTAACTTGAAGTCTGTTGAGCACGGTTGAGGGAATTTTTTATCGACTTTTTGTAATGCTTGTAAAGTTTACAATGTAAACAATACGCAGCGGGCTACAAACGCAAAAAAATATTGCTGACTTGAACAGAAAATGACACCAAAAACTTGTTTTGGGTCGCAAAATCTTGTTTGGAGTTGCACTGCTAAAAGGTCAGCAGTATTTGTGAAACCCCCTCCCATTTTTTTGGAAACAGTCAAAACAATGACAGGCTTAAAAGCAAACTTGCTGAGCAAACATGTTTTTGTTCAGATGTGACCCAGAGTGACCTTTTTTCGTTTTGACAGATGTGTAGCTGCTCACCTCAGGTGTGGACGCGCGCAGGAAATCCAGGTCCGAGCTACTTCCGTGAAGCGCAATCATCGACGCCTGGAATGTTTCCTCCACGCCGTAGTAAGCTCGCTCCAGCGCCTTTTGCTCCACTTCGCTGGTGTCCACCTAGCATGACACAAATGATATTCAACCCCGAAATTAAAAATCTTTTTTTTTTGGTCCCCTCCGTTGCTTGTTCAGCTAACTAACCAATGCCGGCTCTGCTCGGAAAAGAACCCCGCCGGGCAGTTCATCTTCATCTCTGTCTTGGAGTAAACTACGGCTGAAGTCAAACGAATGCAGCGTGGACAGCGGCGTGACTTCCTGCCCACCGTAAAGCTGCGGTGAGTAGGAATCACCACTTATCCCCTAAGAAAAGTGGAGAGATTCTTTCAGTGTTTGGAGGATTATGATTGTCAGGCTCAATTTGGAGAGGCGACGCCGCCAAACATGAGTTCCCGCATCCTGCCATAGAGGCCGGTAATCCGCGTGACCTCGACACTGGTAAGCCGAAAGCAATACAAGCAAAAATGAAAGCTGCGATGAACAGCTGCTGGCACCCTCACACCTGCTTTTGACCTTGTCATTGGAGTTTTAGTGTTTGAGGCGACTTTCAAATGTCATCAGTGTAGTTGCAAAACCAGCCTAAATAAAAATAGCCTTTCAAACTAAATGGGCGGACAAATTTAGATCTCAAATTTTTGTAAGTAATCATCGCCAACCTGAAATTGCCTGTGTACATTCATAACATTATTTTTATTATATTATAATATAATATGTAATATATTATATAATATATAACATAATATATTCTATGATATAAAACATAATATATAATATAAAACATAATGTATATAAAAAAAAAATATATATATATACATATACACACGCATCATAATATTATATATATATATAATATATATATATACACACAAAACATTTAATTTAATATTTTCAAATATAAATTGACTACAAACTATGACGAGATGAGACATCAAGTCTGATTCCGAATACTTACGGGAAGAGGTTTGGCCACCCCAATCCGCACCATGCCCAGCTCGGCTCCCTTGAGCGCTTGGACGGCATCTTCCAGGCTGGCGCTCTCCAAGTTGGTGTCGTTGACAAACATCAGTCGGTCCCCCGGCAGCAGTCGTCCGTCCTGCTCGGCCACGCCGTTAGGAACCAGCGAGCGGATCACGATGACTGTCTTGGCCGGGTCCAGTGGGTCCTGCGGTAGAGCCGGAATCATTACCGTAACCGGAAACTAAAAAGATAGTTTCAAATCCTCTTACCTGGTAGTCGAGTATGCTGAATCCCAGTCCCCCTGCTTCTTTCTCCAACTCAATATTCTGGATCTCCAGCTCCCACATGGCCAAAGGAGACCCCGTCGCCTCTGGAGTCAGGTCATTTGCTGCTTCCGCTGCTTCCACCACTTCCACGCTACTCAGGTCGATTTGTTTCTGCGAGAATGGAAAACATAGCCCCTAACTCGATTGTTTAGGATACTCCGACTTTCATATTATAAGAAGCCAGGCGCTGGCTTTGAAGTGTCCTATTTCCAGCTAGCATTGTCAACGACTGCCGCTAAAGTGTGTAACTGGAGTCGTGCTGGCCTTTTTGTGAAACCTTAATCCATCACGCTTGGCAGTATGGAGAACCAATGGAGCGACTGACAGCTCAGGCTAACCTAATCACATGCGGAGAGGCCGCACTGTCAAGGAAGACAAGGACACTCGAGCAGCGGCTGACAACCTTTAATATGACACGGCATTTGCACCTACCGCCATTCAAAAAAAACACACATCATTTGAAATGATTATGATGAATTGCCTCCAATGGCGGCGCTAGGGGGGGCTGTGGGGGCATCCTACCACCCACTGAAATATGCTTAGACCACCCAGGTTTTTCCAGGATTTTTTTTTTTTTTTTTTACACATTTCCAGTTATGCCCTGAAGGGAATGATGCTTTATCAGCGTTTTCTTTTTGTTTTGTATTGCGGATCCCCTAAGAACCTCCCAAAAGGAAAGAAATCTCCACCATAAAAAAAAAACCTAAGCCATATTGAACCATTAGGGCCACCGTACACAAAAGATCTGTTTTTGTGCTTTTGCACATTTCCTGCCACAGTTTCAAAACATGGTAATATAAAATCAAGTACCTGGAATTGAGATCTGCCAGATGACACTTGACCTTGTGGTTCCAAAGTGTCATTGTCAGGCTGCTGGTGGGGGGCGGGTCTGCAGCACGTCATGTACACGCCGAGGGGCAGCTCCTTCAAGATCCGAACCACCTCCTTGTGGGTCTCACCGATCAGAGATATGCCGTTGACCTGAGACGCAACGGGATCGATATTAAACTGGGAACCCGTCGTCGCGGCGTGAAACGCTCGGGGGCCTCCCTACCTCAACGAGTTCATCCCCACTGAATAGTTTGCCGCAGCGACCGACGGGCCCTTCGGGCAGCACGGAGCGGATGTAGTGATGGCCGCTATTGGCTTCCAAACTGATCCCCAAGCCGCTGTTCTCGCTGAATTTCTCCACTTCAGCCACCTGCCAAACCATTCTCATTATAGTCATTTTTTCCAAATGAAACAAAAATAATATTCAGCTTAAAAAAAAATAAAATACTTGAGCCACCTGCCCAAGCCATTCTCATTATAGTCATTTTTCCGAATAAAACAAAAAGAATATTCCGCTTATATAAAAAAAAAAAAAAAAACTTACGACAACTTCATTATTTGCCCCCAGAATCTCTTGCCACTTTTTCACGAGTTCCTCTTCCTGTAAGGGTGTCGGAGTCGTCGCCCCTTTAGGGAGTAAAGAGTTAACGATGCCATCCAATCTCAAACAACAGGCACCGTTTGAGTGTTTGGAATTTGCGTTGCTAGGACGTTTGATGCTCCCCACGGCCTCCTACCATGTTTATCTTGCGTCAGCTGATCTACAACCGGCGTGACGGCAGGTCCTTCATTCATTGTCTGCGTCTGCTTTTCGTCTGAGGGGCACAACTGACGAAGGGAGATGGGATCTTGAAAGAAACAATGTTGTGCTTCAAAGTGACGTCTTCACGGAACTGCTGTGTAACAACCAGCTTTGTGTGATGACTTTATATCAGTGTTTCACAAGCCTTGGAGAATCAATCGACAATCGCTGAACTGTGAATGTCTTCGAAAATGTAGTTTGGATTAAAAGAAGGCAAAAAAAATTTGATTGGCATACACAGCCTGAGTCTACCTAAGTCTGCTTCCGTCTGTCCCTCCAGATCCAGCTCGTTCAGGTCCGCAGCGGACGAGGGCAGGATGGTGACGACGGGGGCCACGGCGGGCGGGATCTCGTCGGGGCGGAAGCCTCGGCGAATTAGCTTGAGGTGGACGGCCTGGCCCGTGTGTCTGAGAACTTCCACGGCCTGTTGGTTGGTGTATCCCTGGATGTCCACGCCGTCCACCTACACGGGCAGCGATCCAAACAAAAACATTGCGAGTGGTCGATTCTGTTAGCTACAAAACTGTGATGAAAACATCCCAAATTGCTAATTCACTTTAGTACCAAGTAGAACAGGGAGACGTTCTGAACTAGAAAAAAAAATGGAACGCAAATGAAGAAGTTACATCCAGCCGGGGGCTCATTTTTAATGTATAGTCATTAAGAACGGGATGGATCATTGTGTTTAATCTTTTATATCCCCAGGAAAAATGTGCCATTAATTGTTAATTCCTCAAAATTATGCAAATCCACAGACCGAATGGATTAATTGCCCCCTGTTGATAGCTCACATAAAACATTTCCCCGCACAGCCCATATTGTTAATAATATTAATGATATTAATTAGCATTGACAAGAGGGGGGGGGCGGATATATTTTGGAAAAATAACAATAAACATTTCAAGAGGGCAGCGTACTTACGGCCACTATCTGGTCCCCCACGTGAATACGACCGTCTTGATCCACAGTGCTGTCTTTTGTTATGCTCTTGACAAAAATACCAGAAGGTTCTGAGGAAATGAAAGACAAAAAAGTTTTACCCCTCCCACATGCTTTAAACATATTTAAACCGGCTAAAGTGGTGAATGCAATTTTTGATTCTGCTCACCTGAATTTTTATCCCCGACATAACCGGCAATTGTGATGCCAAGTCCTTGTGTGTTCTTGATGAGGCTCACATCAAACATGCCTTCTTCTTCTTCCTCCTTCTCCTCAACCTGTGAAAGAGTTGGAAAGTTTTAGCATGGAGGCCGGACGACGACGCACGCTTTCGGAGGGACGCCGACCTCGGTCGTCGGGAGGGGTGCCGGAGTGGACGCCGAGACGGAGGGATTCTCGTCCACGTGGCCCCGAGTGATGACCAGCTTCACACGGTTGCCGCACTGGCGTAGCACCTGCGCCACCTGCTCGCTGCCCATCCCGTACAGGTCGGTGTCACCGATTCGTAGGATGTGGTCGCCGCTTCGCAGGCGGCCGTCCTTAACGACCAAAAGAGTGTAGAAGCCGAATTAGGGAATCACCGTACACCAGGGACGGACAAAAGTTTTTTAAGATAAGGTGTTAAAAAACAAAATTAAAAAGCATTATGTAGAATTGTTAATTTTTATAGTGTCATTCTTTTATCATAAAATAACAAAAAATACTAAATAATTTTAATAAATAAAAATACACTCATAATTTGATTCAAATTAATAAATTGAAATTATTTAATAAAATATCAATGAATCAGATGTAGCAATATTTGTTTATTTAAATATAAAAAAAAGAAATTCAACTGTTTTAGAAAATGCAATTTACACAACTCTTTTTCAATTGTGAATGCAGTTAATGTTTGATTCAAATGCAATCACCTGGTCGGCAATGCCTCCAGGAAGGATGGTTTTCACGATAACGCCAGTTGTCTTCCCTCCGACAATACCAAAACCCAGGCCAGTGCCATCGTTGACCAGCTCGATAGTCTCCACATGCTGCCACTAAATCATTACGGATTATTTAAAAAATATATATATGAAGACAAATTGGGGGACACGGCGCCACTTGCCAGCTGTGGTATGGGCCCTCGAGCCACGATGAGTTGCACCCTCTCGGAGGCCCTCTGTAGGATGCCGATGGCCTGTTGGTGGGTTACGGTCTGGTCCAGGGTCTGGCCGTTGATGGCCAAAATCTGGTCGGCTTCCTTTAACTTGCCATCGCTGCAGTTTGGATAAATCAAGCTCACGTATTATTCTTGTTGGACAAAACCGCTAGGCCACATTGTTTCGGAATCCAAAATGGCCGCCAAAATGGTTAACTTTCCAGGCATGGGTTCTCGAGATTTTTTTTTTTAGTGTGAAGATTTGAGCGCATTCACATACCTGTGAGCCACACTTCCCGCTTGGATCTCTTGAACGAAGATACCGAGCTCCCCTCGGTTCTCGCTCTTCAGGCCCACCACACTGAATCCCAGACCCCCCGACGCTGGCTTCTGCAAGTCCACGTGTGCCACGTAGCGTCCCTGCGTCGCACACGTGTGCCCACGTTTAGCACCACGATCAAAACGTAACAAAGCGTATATAAAACCAAATGAAAAATTGGTGCTTCTACCTGCGCCATAGTCTGAATAATCTGATCCAATTGATCACACGCGGGTTTGCCATCTCTGGTTTCCGAGGGCGCCACATGGCTACCGTTGTGTTGCGCTTCTGTGATGCGATCACCACCCCCCTGTGTGGAACACACACAGACATAAATCTCAAGCAAACAACATGATAACGTTGTTGTCTGGATGCTTGGCGAGCGCTATGATCATCCAGTCCAATATCCCGGATTCTGAAACTCGTTATCTGCCGTGATTAGCCGCATCAAAAGCCGCCTAATCCTTCAGAAAATATCAGCTGCTTTCCCCACCATGGCTCTAAGGCTCCAAATATAATATTTCTATTATCGTCGCGGGCCATCTGGATGCCTCAATGCGCTTGTTTTTAATTACTGCTGTGACAGATGAACTGAACCAATGCGGCATAGTACGTAAAATGTTTATTTCCCCACCAAAGGGGGAGTTGTGTTTATGACCCAAATGAATAGCGTAGACAAATAAACAAGTTTTACAAACTAATGTTTGTTCAGCCCTTGGCCAGAAGTGGCCATTGCTCAGACTATTCCATCCTTAGGACTGATGGAAGGCTACAAAAACACAACACACAATTGCTCATAAAATGTAACATAAAATCAATAAATGTAGTTTTTCCCCTTTCTGACAGCAAAATGGTTGCCCACCCCTCTTTAAGGTCATTTGTGTGTCATGTATATGACTAAGAAAGTGCCGCACGCTCCTCGAAAATAGCCCCCGCAGGCCTGGCTGACGTTAGCGTAGCATGCTGCTAACGTGCATGCGCTTTGTTGGCCGGGCTAACTAAGAGGATTAAAGTTCCAGTCTGGTTCTTGAGCATTTAACCAATTGTTTCCGCCCCACTTCACACACAACCAGGCCTCTTTTTGTTGTTGTTGTCGTTGCCGTAGCGACGCGGGTTGACCGAGGCCCGACGGACTGTTTTCCGAGTGTTACTTTGAAGGAATCTAAACATTGCTCATCTCATCTCAGAAGCTGGCCCGCCCTCTTGTCTCCCACCGCATTGCTGGCATATTTTCATTCGGCTTCCCGCGGCCCCCTTAAGAACTCTATCCTGGCTTACGATAACGTTTGGCTCTCAGTCGCGAGGCGTTGTGACTTGTGCAAGATAAGCATTCGCCACTCAACAATTGTGCAAGGGGGATAAAATGTTCTGCCGTCCCATACAATTTCTCTATGGAGCAGGGGTGTGTAGAGGGGTGGCTGAAGGGGCAACTCCCCCCAGGTATAAATTGCTACTCGAAGTATCGGATTCCGAACAAATCGGTCACCTGGTCTTTCAGCTGCTGCACGGACTTCTGCAAGGCCAGAATCTGGTGGAAGAGGGGGCTCTGGAGCACTGACTTGAGCAGGCTGAGCTTCTCCTCGGTGGGCACCTCCCCTCGCTCTTTCAACTTGGCCTGGAGTCGCTCCACCGCCTGCAAGGCACGCTGCGTGTCTGAGAGCCGTACGTCACATTTTTCGGTGACGGGCCGAGAGAGAAAGAGCACAGAACACGGGCGTACCACGTTTATTCATTTGGGATGTGAATAGTTGGACAGAGCAACATTTCCCGTTCAAATAATACCAACATTAGAAAATTTAACAGTGCGTCTCTAGCTCACTCGTATCTCAAGGTGCAAAGATCGATCGAAGACTCATCGATTACACTGGACAGAGGTGATTTTGGTGCCAACAAAGTTTCAACAATCAGCAATCTTTATCAGATAGCCTTCAATATGCAAATTAACTTAATCTAATCAAATTAAGCAACAATTAAGAAGATTATTAGCAAAACCAGGGGATTTTAAAGAACAAAATACTCTTCATAATGATTAAAGTACATTTTTTAAACTGTCAAAGCACATCAGTCAATCCATTGTAAAAAATAATTGATTCAAAGAAACTAGTTAAAATTTGTACTCAGCGGCGTAAAAATGACCCAAAAACAATTTAAATATATTTGGCAATCGCTTCTTGTTTATATAAAATTGTCCAAAGCCTTTGAATTTCAGCTTCTTAATAAATGCATTCAGATTTCTTTAATCATCTATGAAAACACATTTATATTTTTGGCGAGTAATATTTTGATCCTAAATTTTCTTGAACATTTTTGTCAATTTTTTCAGACTGTCAATTTCCTGTACTTCCACATTTTGAAACTTCATGTTTTTAAATATAAGGACAAATGAAAATGAAAATTCAATTTTAATATAACTAAAATCGTAATATCGATTTAGTTAATTATCAAAATAAGTGTTAGTTGCAGCCCTACTTGTAAGACATATTTTTCTAACCTCACCCGGAGTCCCTGTTCAGTCTTTTAACCGGTGATGCGATTTTCTTTTCAGCAGAAATAAAAACAAAGTTTCTAATGTTTTTGCAGCCCTTTGGCAAAATCAGGAGGAAATGAAACAAATCTTGCGTGCGCTTGCCAGAGCTGGCAAAACGAAAGCCCCCTCAGTAAGAACGCTCCACTGTCATGTGGACAAAAATGAAGCAATTTCCAGTGCTTGCCCACTGTGACTATCACCTCCAGGGGAATGCGCCGGGGTCGAAAGTGAGGATTTGTTGTTTGAACAAAAGCTGCCGACAGCACCCCGGCGTCAGCACGTTTTCCCTCTTTGGGACCTACACAGGTAATCTTATTCGAAACACATTAATTGGCCGCGCTCGAGCGATCAGACAAAGGCTTCGACGAAAGATTGCATTGTGTTCACGCCAAAGTTAACATTTGATAGATGGAAGTCAACGCTTAACGCTTAGGATCATCATTTGGGGCGCAATGACTCCGTAGAGTGCATTAGGCTTCCATTAAGAACAGCATCGACTCACCCATTGTTTCAATCATTTTTACAGCTCCGGCCGGGCGGGATTTCTGCCCATTAAATGCAATTTCACACTCGATCTGCTCGTCAAGGCCTGGAAAGCAAAACGGAATGTTAGCGGGAACAATGGGAGAGGTCGGCTAAGGGCGCGACGTACGCGTTGGTAGGAGTAGCGATGTCCTAATGAAGCTTCAAATTTGCTTCATGAACCAGTTGATGTAATTTTTCACTCCGAATGATGGCACACTTTGTGCAACACTGACTTGACATTTCTTAAACCCCTTTAGTCAAAAACAACACTGCCATCTAGAGGAGTCAAAAATACAATAACTGGTTCATGAAGCAAATTTGAAGCTTCATTTTCTTATCGCTTGGCGGCAGTGTTCGTTAGGTCAGTGGCTGAAAGAGACAGTGTAGAGTCATTGATGATCTGTTCTTGTTTACGAAATAGACGCAAACATTGGACACTGTCTGGAGACCCTGTTCATGTTCCTGTTTATACGGTCATTGGCCCATCCCATCTCTGTTGTTATAGTATTATACTTTGCACGATCACAGCAGACTAGACCTCAGACTTAAGTGGCGCCTTTATTTGCGGATTTGTTGCTTTTAATTGTATTATTAATTCTAATTCAATATTGTGACCATTATTTGCTGTTTCTATGGCTAATACGTTGGTCACATTGATTACGGCGGATGCGTTGGCATATTGTTTTGAATTAGTTGTCTGCAGCAGAAATGATAAGGTAAAGTGAAAAAAATGTGAATTTCATTTTAGATGTCCAAAGGTTTTGTGCTTTCTTTTGGGACTTTTTTTTTAGTTGTCGACCCTACTGTAATATGTCCCTCCTCACTTGCCGTACTGTAATTCTTCCAGGGAAAGTCTAAAAGCGTAATGTACAAAAAACTAAAGTGTCTGAAAGCTGCAATTATTCTAAAAGATTAAGAGGAGTGCCCCAATATTGTTTCCAATAAGGCTGTGATTGGCTAATGTAGCTTAGACTGGCCATCAATCACCAATTTTAATGTCTTATTGATGAACGACTAAAGATGTGTAACAAAACAAAATTAGCTAATACAGTGATCCCTCGCTACTTCGCGTTTCGTTTACCGCGGCTTCACTACATCGCGGATTTTTTCCAAATTAAAAAACAATTTAAAAGTCAAAATAAAACTCAATTGAGGAAACGTATGTTTAGGACAATGTTGTATTGCTCCAAATGTTCGTTTACATTCCTTTAGAAGTCTGTTTAAGCACAATCGCGAATTAGCATCTTTCCACTAACTCGTTAGCCTGCCCAGTACTTCTTGTTGGTGACCGTACTTCGCGGATTTCACTTATCGCGGGTGGTTTTTGGAACCAATTATCCGCGATAAACGGGGGATTACTGTATGATCAAATTAAATGATTGATAGAATATAAATGTGGTGGGCACAAGCATCTTGGTGTGGGGGGCCGAGGGGTGAATGACCCCCCACGACCCACCCAGGAGAACGGGGCTGAATCAGTATATTGCACATTTATCACACATTTGCGTGATTTTTGATGGTTTTGATGGGGATGTGAAACAAATAGTTAAGATATGTGCGCGACAACCTAACAATCATCCATTGAGAACAGTTTACTCATTAGCTCGTTCAAGGCACTGCTGGGCTGAAGTCCGAAACACGACGTTGAGTGCTTTTTTTCTTGTTTTCCCAATAAACGATGACGGATGCGTGCGTACTTGGCCGTGTGCTAACGTGTACGACAATTGGCGTTTGCTCGCTTCAAATGTTGCATAGTAAGCGAGGACAATCCGCTTTTCTCGACTCCGCCTTCTTCTCCACCTCCCCCGGGCCAGAGTCTCATCCGATCCGTGGCGAGAAAAGCAACAGGCTACCGAGCAACAAAACTCGCGGCCAACTTTGACTACATTACCAATACAAAGCCAAGAAAGCGAAGGAAAAAAATGATCGGCACAGTCCGAGTAAACGCGCACTTGAAACTCATTCGTCATGTTGGCGGATCAACTCTCGCGGCGTCACCAGAGCGAAAGCCGGAATCGGAAATGTGTATTCTGTAGATAAACCACCAAATATCTACTTACATGAAGCTGCCCTTCCCCAGCGGACGGTATCCAATGCGAGTTCGTGTTGTCCCGCGGCTAACGGCGCACTGACCCGGTCTTAATAAACAAAGGGGGCGTAGCGTAACCCGATCCTGCCGCGGCCGCTCCACTCGGAGAAAAGCGCACCAGCAGGGGCGGAGGGCTGAGTTTCTAGGGTTAAGGCCCCCCCTGGTGGCGGCCTTCGCTCTCTGCAAAGTCTGCGGTGGTGCGATTTGACTTACGAGTTGAGTCGACCGCGCTCGTCACTCAAAGCACTAGCAATCCGTTTTAGTATGACACAAAAGGAAATGTACAACTCAAATATACTACTTTGTTATTAATCCATCCATCAATTTTATGAATGTCAATCTTCACCTCCCCCCCAATATTGACTTTTTTTTGTTGGTTTTGTCAGTGATCAATGTGTTTGTTTTTTTCTCCTATTTTTGCATTTTTGTCATTGTTGAAATTTTTTAGATTCTTTTGTACGGTGGCTTTATCTGTTAAACATACTTTATACGTGCCAAAAACATAAACTGGTGCAATTTCAAGTGTGCCAATGAAACGATTCTTGTCATGATGTGGAGAATAACGAGGCCTGCTCCATGCTATTAAAATCCCTAAATATCACCCGAGCGCTGACAAAATGTCACCGCCTGTCAACTTTGAAGACAATTTGCTACACCTCTGATAATGGCTTACTTAGTATCATCAATACTACCAAAATGACATCGGTCTTTTGCACGTGAATGACTTATTCCGCACGCTATCCTCCTCGGGAGAACGACTAGCAGTTAAGTGCATGAAGTCATATGATGCAATAAAGACGTGCCCCCGAGGTTTGCGAGCTCAATATGTCTACGGCGATGATTGAATTAAAGTGGCGACGCCGGCGCGGTTGTCCGCCCGGTCGTTTGATTCATCGCCAGCGAATCAGTCAATATTCACAAAAGGCTGACATGCAATAAAAGCCCTGTGACGGCATTAGATCACTATCACTAACACTAAAAATCTCATTTGTCCCAATGCTGCAAGGCCTTGACACCAACATGTACTGTCATTGGTAATTACACAGGTACATTTACCGGCACATACTTTTGTATTTCTAAATGCGTACAAATCAATGTTGTTTTTCTGAGTAAGAATCACAAACTTTGCTTTTTAAAGTTGTATCTGGCTCCAGTACATCTGCAACTCTAGTGAGGATAAGCGGTTCGGAAAATGGGTGGATGGAAATAATAAAAGTGTATAATATTGCAGGCCTCTGGTAGAAACTTATGTCACAACTTGGTAAATTACATATTTTTCACAAATCTACATATATTAATGGCCAGTCCACACATGTGGGTGTTGAGTGATGACAATGTCTTGCTTTCTTTGAAAATGCAATGTTAAAGTTATATGCTCTTTTGGGGGTCTCTTGACAACCAATGATTTTTCAGAGCTGTATAAAAATTGATATTTGGTATCTTGGAAAGCATCCCGGTGTTGAGGTGGATGCTGCTGGTTCGTGACGGTATGGGCGTCTTTCATTCCATTTTGGTGTTGGGTGGGCGCGGTGATGTAACGTCCAGTGTGGGCAGGCACGACTTGCACGATTGTGCGATGCAAAAATAAATATATATATATATATGATGATGATGATGATAGAACTTTATTCATCCAACAGCGGGGAAATTTACTTGTCACAGCAGCGTACAAGAGTGCAAGAATAAAGAGACAAGTGCCAAATGTAAAAATGGATAAATAACAGACAAGGACAAAGACAAGTGCCACTAGTAGCGGTAGAGACGAAACACATGATCAGGTTATATATATGATATAAATTAATATTCTTGTCAAATTCTTAAATTATATATATATATATATATATATATATATATATATTTATTTTTATTTTTTTCGCGTCCTTGCATTGTCACGTGAAGAACACGAACAATGCAGACGGTGCAATTGAGCAGTGCAGAGAGGCCGCGGATGGCGCATGTCTCATGTTTGCTGCTAGGTGGCGCCCTCGCATATGGCCAGAGCGGCAATCCACAACCACTATGTGCGCGTTTCTTCCCTCCCACATTCACTTCTCTCGCTCTCTCTCTTTCTCTCTCAGTCTATCCTGGGTACGACTCGGCCGGTGCACACAATGTGCTTCGTTCAGTAAGATGCGCGGTTTGTGGACAAAATAAAGAAATAAAAATTAAAATCCGGATTTCCAATTGTAATTAGTATTTTATGAGGCACGTGGGATGTAAGGCGCGTGGATGCGACGCACCCCCCACCGGAGCTGGATATCGACCTCGTTTTGGATTCCCATTCGGAGCTCGCCGCTTACAATCGGGAGGACGCGGTGAGTGTGCCAGCCAGCGACGCGTTGCCCTTCTTCTTCCTCTAATTGCCATTAAGGTGGGCCGCCGGTGCGTTCACTGAAATTTGCAAATTTGATGATTGGTGAGGATTCATTGGTGTTCCATCACTACGGAGGCTTTACGGGAGGAAAGTGAGGACCATCTGTTAACATCTGATAATCTGCATGAAGTGCAAGTTGCTTGTAAAGCGCTCAGTTAAAAGGCAAAACCTTTGACTTTATCTGTATAGGGAGAAAAGTCTGATAATGGACTCAAATGTTTACAGTAGGACAGCTTTGATACAAAATGAGGTGACATCTTTTGTATTTTAACACAATGTGGGCCTGATGTTGTCATATTTGTTTCAACACATCAAATCCTTAATGGGAACTCATTGATCAAGACAATTAGAAATGTGCTTTATGTATTAAGGTGAGGAATTGAATCGATTTCTGGTGCAAAATTTGGGCAACATTTGATAAGCGGCAAAGTGAACCCGTCTCCTTGAGGAGACAACACGCGTATCCATTTTGTCAACATTTCTTTCAAACACTTCAGTGGATCCCCAGTGACAGTTCAGCAGCACTAATACGGGTGAATATTTTTTTTGCTGTATCTCTGATAGCAAAGAAAAAATGTTCTTTTGGGTCTCGTGTGATGAGGCCCACAGCTTGTGGTCCGAAGGCTCTCCTGAAATTGGTTTGTTGTGTTTATTTGCTGTAGCTCAATAGACATTTTCTGAGTTTTTCAATGCTGCCAAAGGAAACGTTCTAGTGATTTTGTCCTATTGCTACCAAATTTGAACCACGTATACTAATGTACGGCAAAAATTGGAGTTGTCGTTGTAACATGTGGGCCGAGTATAGCGGAGAAGTTTGATGATGAAACAAAAACAAAACTCGAAATAGCGTGAGATGAAACATTCAGACGCCTAAGTTGGTTTCACCGATTCACATCAAATCAGTAGGCCCACAAAAAAAAATCTCGATAAGCCACGCCCTGAAACACCAAAGAACGCTGGCTTTATTGTTTAGCCAATTTGGATTGTAGAATCTAACAAAAATAATCATCTCCAGTTCCAGTTTGATTTGACGAGACGAAATTTGGTAGGCATGTCTATCGCAAGCAGACCCACAAAAAAGTAGCAATAAATGTAAAGATAGGCGGTCTGAGATTGAAGAGGCCATTTTGAATCTATCACGCCGTCTAGAGTTTAGCAGTAAACATTCAGCCCCAAAAACCGATTTGATTTAAAAAAAAAAAAAAATGCAAGGCATTTCTATTGTGAGTAGACCCCCCCCCAAAAAATTTCAATAATGTATACCCCTCAAAACACTCAGGAATTCTGTCATTTGAAGCAGCCCAGTTCTGAAAAGGTAAATTTGGTATTTCCAGGGGGTCCTTCGGAAAACATCTTGCAGATTTTGTGGTATCTCAATCATAAGTAGATCCACAAAGAAGTTTAAAGCCCAAAAATGACATAAGGTTTGAAGCAACCTGTTTTGGGTTAGTAGTTTTCTAAACTCATCTTCAGGATTCTATAGCAGAGAAGATCTAATAGGCCCATCTTGACCTCAATTGACTTTCGGAGGCGTTACTAAATTCAACGCATCGAAGCTCCAAGGACGATCTCAAACTTGGTGCGAGGACAACACATGACGTAGTAGTCGTTAGCCATTTCCGGGCGTGTTTAAAAATACGTGTCCAATCCAATAAATCAGCTCCAAAAAGTCACTTCATACATCTGCCCTGAGGCGTTTCATCGCCACCACCCCCCCACTAAATTTTTTTCTTCTGTCAGTCCTCCCAACTTTCACGCTCCCATGATAGGCGTCTCCCTATGAGTCATCCTTTTCAACCGAAAATAAGCAGCATTCGAGTCTTTTCTCCCATCTCTTAGATTTTTCATTTTGAGGACGTTTTCCTTTCAGTATACCAAATAATCTCCAAGCATGGTTGGCCTCCTAAAAAGCTTTCCAAGGAGCTTGGGATTCCAGCAAACAAGTGGGTCACCATGGCAACCAGCGCAGTAAGCCTCTTTCCTGCAGGGAATGTGCAACATCCCAACGAGCCCATTGGCCTGTTTAGCTCAGCCCAATCTGGAAACGTCAGTCTGTAATAAAAAGTAAATATAGCCTTGAAATTATCATTAGAATACAAATTTCCCTTCTGGCACTGCTTTCGACAAATCCTTTCTATTTATATCTAATCATTGGCAACGCTGAGTGAGATGCCAGACAGGTTTCAAAAGTCTGTCAGTGTGAAGAGTTTGTTTTTATTTATGGCTATGACGATACCAAATGTTGCTTTTGGGATGTTTGATCGAAGCTTATCAAAGGTGTTGGAAATTCAAATTATATAAAAAAAAAAAAAAAATACATCTGGAGTTGTACAAATCTAATTGAACTCATTTTTATGACGGCATCATTTCTGCATTGTTTGATTTCCCTGCATTTCACTGAGCGACGTCGCGGCTATTAAGCAAGATGGAAACAGGCAGAAACGTTTTTTTTTCCGGCACACAATAGCGTGTGCATCGGCTGCTTCTGCACACGATGACAAGTATGAGAGATATTGAAGGACCTCTTGACTTGCTCAACGTTTAGTATGCTGTCGAATGAGACTGCCGGTTGACCATGAAATCGGCTCGAGCTGCTAATTAAATATCCATTGTTACATTCGCGAGTCACTCGGAACCGACTCGGTCGATAGTGGTGTCATTGAGCGTTTTTTTTTTTTGGCCAAGTATATATTTTGAATGTCACAGGCTGCTGTTTTAATTATCCGCCACCACTTTGCTTTCCCCAGATGAGTCAAAACACTCAAAAATCATCAAAGAGGTTGTTATTCACGATATGACAGGAGGGTATAACACCCCAAAAATGTCAGCGTCGCATTTAACGGCGTAGGTAGCATTAGAGGGTATCCAAAAGCGATCAAAGTGACAAAACCGCCGTCCATCAAGCTCTTTATGAGCCTTGAAGTCTGATAAATGTGTCCGCATGCGTTTTTCCGCATGTTTACTTTTCCGGGCAATATCGCTGACCTTTTCTCTTCTTTTTTTTTTGGATCGCAAACCTCCGACCACAGAGGCAAAATGAAACAAAGATGCAATGCTTCTCGGCGACTGGCGCTCTAAGGGAAGTTAATTTATGGCCTGTTTGGGAGGCAGGTTTGGGCCTGAATGCAAAATAAGGTGGCGCACCTGCAGCCGCATACAAATGAATGGAAACGTTGCTTCGTATTTATGCCTCCCTCCCCAAACCGTCGGGACCTCCTGATCTGACCACTAATTGCCCCGGCAACGAGAGCTGAAGCCGGGCGGCCGTATTTGTAAATATCAGCTCCAGAATCGGCAAATTAGAGACGTGACAAACGCCGTATTTCCCTTTTTTCATCACATTAGCGTGATTACAAAAGCCCGAACCGTTAGGCCGTGCCCGTTGGAACCCACGCTAACATTTTTCTCACCCGCGTTGACAAATGACGACTTCCTCGCTGACCTTAAAAGCATTCCAGATGATTACACAAGCCGCTGAATGTCCCCTTAAATGGAAATAGTGCTCTCCCATTCATACTTGAGAAGATTTAACGAACGCGGGAGTGTCTCAGCGGGCAGGTAATTAAAAGGTTTTCACGCAGGTGGATAACGCCACAATGGAGCTGGCGTTACGTGCCGCCCTTTCTTCTGGCTTTAATTAAACCCAGTTGCGTTTGAAATGCATTAAAGGAGGACGCATTTGCGGAGTTTATCAGAATCTGATTCCACTTGTAGCTTCCGAATGAATTGCAACGCTTTTGACTCGGAGCAAATTGATTCTACTAATCAATAGCCTCGGATTGGATCTCGGAGTGTGCGAGGCGCCGTTTTCGTCGAGAAGGGGCGAAAGATTATACAAAAAAAAAAAAAAACATTTCAAACGCCCGCTGTTCTGGTCACACGTGCTGAGCTGCGGGATCTCTCGGCGAAAAATAAACATCCCCCGCCAGCCCTTTGTCAGCTTGATAGTGGGGACGCTGGCATTGACGCGGCGCCCCAGTGGAGCAAAGCCGCTTAAAGGACCGCACGGTTTCGCCTCACCTTGGAACTAATTGACTGCCTGGGAGCTGGCGTTTTGAAAAGTGCTGACGTCTTTTGTTTGTCCGCGCACGCCGGCCGTAGACTGAGATTGTTCCGTGAGCTTTATAGCCGCCTGTCGTTCGGGCCTAGCGTTGGGACAGGGTCAGTGTTGCTACCTTTCACACAAAACAACAAAGGCTGAGAAAAATAATCTCCTTCCTCTACCCGTTTAAAAACCACAATCACCGATGAGGTCTCCGAGGTCCAACAGTAAATTTTTACGATTCGTTTTGATTCACCTCCGCATTACCTGACACCTGAGCGACAACATCTCATTACGAATATCTGCTTTTCAATTCACGGTCAGTCCTCACAATGTGTAATATTGACTAATCTCAACGAGGAAAAGCAGTGGGGCGATGCAATGACGACTGGCGACTGTTGGGATTTCTTAAGTTGCCCGCCGCAAGACTGTAATCAGTCATGATGTCAAAACGTTGCCCCACGAGTGCCGCCGCAGCTCATTCAGCCAAATAATAAGCAGCACACACGACGACACAGTCGTGCAGGTAAAGAGAGAGCGCAATATTTTACTCCCATAGTCGGAGGATTTTGAACGTTCTTCAAAGTACCAGAGAATCCGCCTTGAAGTTGCCAGGAATGCACAACAATATCACAATTAGTGCCGGTTTCTGCATTCTAATATTGCGCTACTGGCCTCCCATCCTTTATGTTCAGAGTTTTGTCAATTCATAACAACTGTTAGGGTTAAGATTAGGTTTAGGGTAAGTAGTTTGGGTTGGTGGTAGGTTTGAGCCAGAAGTTAGGGTTACTGTATGGCAGGGGTGTCAAACTAATTTTTTTCGCGGGCCGCATTGTAGTCATAGGGCCATTATGACTGTCAACACAAATAAATGTATGAGCACCTCATATTAAATACAGTATAAGCTACAAAACAAACCGCCAAACAACTTGTTTTCAAATCAGACTAATATATATATATATTTAAAAATGAAGACAATTTGCAATTCTAATAATGACACCCGAATTTGATGCACAATTTGTCTTCGCGGGCCAAATAAAATTATGTGGCGGGCCGTATCTGGCCCCCAGCCCTTGAGTTTGATACCTGTGCTGTATGGTTAGCATAACGATAGCTAATGCTAGGTGTTTAGTGTTGATATTTGGGGTTAGAATGGGGTTCAGTTGGTATTTCTTAGCTTCAAAGCTCACAGTGGTCTTTAGAATACTTGCCATAGCGTAAATCCGACAGTTTGAGCTATTCTATACGGCGTCCGTTCATCACAGCGGAGATCCGAATGACAAACGGTCAGATTTGACTTGTCTGATCGCCCCTTTTCCATCTTCAAGCCGCGTCCCCCGGCAGTCTTTTACTCCTCCATAGAAAGCCATGATATAAATGTATATCTTTTTATGATTCTCAAAAGCGATGATATAAATATTATTTGCTCGCAGACCGCTGCGCCGTAATTAGCTCACTATTGTATGCGAGGCGACGATTGATAGGGGGATTAATCTCATCAAAATGTTAAGCTTTTATAATCTTCTCATGGACCCCTTTTACCCTCTCATACATAATAAATGTTGTTAAAAGTCAGCCCGGCGGAGAGCTACCAGGCGTCGGCTAGCGCATCGACTGCCATGCATGCCAAACAACGATGAGCGGGTCAATATAGGTCAACTCTTTATGGAATTTCTGCCCGTAATGATTAATAAGGTTAGCGTCGTTGCGGCCAGTCGAATGCCGGAGTTATCTGTAAACTCCATTGTTGGGTTTCCTTTGAATTCCCAGTGCAGAACGAGCCCGCCTAATGAACAGCCCGTCATTGATTGGCAAAGACAACAAGGATTGCTTTGTTCCTTTTTTATTCCTTATCTATTCAGGCGTTTCCTGAATTGTCTCCCAAGTCGCCTCTTCTGGCAACTCGGCACCAGTGTTACATTTAGCCAAGGTGTCGCTAATGAGCGCCGCTAAAGGCCAGGTTCCTGTAATCTTGTTTATGTTTTGGGCCAGCCAGCTTTTTGCCGGAACACAGCTGGAGAGTCCTTTTTCCGCAATTGCGGCGTAGCAGAAATAATTGGTCCTGCCCTAACACAGGTAATTTGCTAATTTATGCCTGACGGTTTGCGTTATCATTGCTGAAAGTTGCGTAAAATGCTAACAAGCCTTGCGTGTGGCTTTTGATGGATGAAACTTTTCAATTCCGACGCTAGCATTGCGTCTAATTAGTTTGTGAGCGTACAGTAGCTATCCCGACGCGATGTTCGGGGCTGGAAATATCTGCATACATGATGTCATAACGACCCCAAGAGAGATTTACTTCGGAAGACGTTTTTAATTATACTGGCGGGATGAAATTGAGCAGGAATGAAGCGATTCCTACGCATTGATTTTGCCCTCTTTGCGTTTGTGGATATACTGCAGGCAGGCAGGGAGAGACTATTGTAACCTTCTCTATCGCTGCACTGCAGGCAAACAGGGAGGAGGGCTCCGAGGGTGCTTTGCCCTCCCCCCCATCTCCCCACCCCGTTTACATGGGGACAGCATGTGCGTCAAACCTCCCTCACATCCAATTAGGAAATGCCATCGAAATGAAAAGGAACGGCGGCACATCTGGAGAGAGGCTACGCAAACACTTCACCTTGAGACTAATTTGGTGTCTTTTGTTTCGGACATCTTTGGCACGACTGCCTGAAGCGGCGATGACAAGGCCTCTGGGCCGTGGCACCGTAGAGTTCGAATATGTTTAGACTTAGGGTTAGCTCAGGGGTGCCGTACTCATTTTTGTCACGGCCCGCATCGTAGTTATAGTTTCCCTTGGAGGGCCATTATGATTGTCAACGTCTAGGCTACAAAACAAACTGATGACTAACTAGTTTTGAAATCAGAGACAAGTAAAAACTGTTCAAATACTTTAAAAAGACAAATAGTAATACAGATTGCAAGCAATGTCAAGACAATTTGTAATTTTAGTAATGACGCAAAGTCGATGCAAAATTGATCTTCGCGGGCCACATAAAATGATGTGGCGGGCCGTATCTGGCCCCCGGCCGGGCCTTGCGTTTGACACCACTTTCATTCAACCTTTTGTCAACATCTAATCAGATTGTGTCCTCACCACCTTGCAGGTTCCTCGACATGATCCGTCGCTTAAGAAACAGACGCCAGCGTGGCTTTTGTTTGTTTGTTTTCCGACGACATCTCCGACTGTTTTCTTGAGAACTTCCCCTGACCGCCAGTCCCGCGTAGTCACACCAGCAGATGCGCCAATTGGTCATGCAGAAGAAACCCCACTCCGGTGGCCATCTGTCTCGCCGCGTCTGTTAACGCGCGGCGACAATTTGTTTTCACATACAACTTTAATGGAATGCAAAATATGCCAAACTCATCCCATGTCCCGGTAAACCTCATTCCGAAATCTCATTTCCCGAGCAGGTTAGATAGACTTGGAAATATGCTGACTGCCAACATATGTTGTGCGCAGTGGGGGGTTATCTTCAATAGATTGTTGGAATGAATTCATTGACTCGACTCTGGTGAAATTTGACTCAGGTGTCCTGATCCCAAGATGACCCTAAGAAAAGCAACACACCAAACCATAATAGGTTTAAATATTTCAAGAAACATTCCTGCGGTTAGATTCAAGCTAGGCTACAATCAGTCAAGAATACCAAATTCCACCATATAGAAGATTATTATTTTAACTCTGGAGTTTGGTTTAGCGTCAGGATTGGGATCCGGATTCCACGAGTGCTGTTGGTTCACTAGAGTCCGGAACTTTGCACTTAGCCGCTCGTCCATCAGTTCTTGTTCTTCACTATAAAACCGCTTTCGAAAAATAAAATGTTTTCCTTGACAAAAACATGACTGAATCTAATCTAATGATCACCATTCAACGGACAATTCTGTCGGTTGTTGCTATCCAGATTTTGTCGAGCCAATCCGGGTTTTTGTTTGGCCTCGTGTTTTATTCAAACACAACATGATTCTCCTCGTTACTTGAAAGCAGATGCTGTCAAAACGCCGCCCTAGCATGCAGTAATGCGGCGCGGACTTTCCCGCGGTAGGGCGATGCCTATCATTCCGTGCCGCCGCTCCGTCCGACTTTCTCCTCGGGGCTGCGTGTTTAATATGAATCTACAAATATGATTTAGTGGACAGATAGCCTTGAGGCCCCGGGAGGTTTCAGTGGCGCTCCCGTGTGTTGTATGAAACAGGCCAGCATATGTAGGTGAAGGTTATCTCCGATGCACTACACGCAGAAACGGACATTGCGGCCCGCAAGCAAGTCGAGAGGTTTAAGGGTTAGTGTCCGACCGGTGACATCATTAAGTACGACTATCCACAACTCATGTATCATTAATTTGGGTCTCGCCACAATTGCTTATTACATTTCAACAAAGACGTTGGCGCGCTATTGTTCTCTGATACATGAACTGCCGGATAGATTTATGTCTGAAAGGAAGGCTCCGTTTTTCTTCACGGTGGCAGTATTTTTGGTTTAAATGCTGTCGGTAAGTCATTGCGCCGCAGTTCAGCCGTTTCATCAGGTTATTTGTTGGGATTTTTTTTTGTGGTGGTGGTGGACTGTAGATTGATTTGGCTTGAGTTTAGGGTTATGGTTCAGTTTAGGGTTTGATTAGTTTTTGGTTTGTGGGTTAGGGTAGGGTTGAGTTTATGGGTCAGTTAGGATTAGGTTACCGTATTTTCCGGACTATAAGGCGCACCTAAAAACCAAAAATTTTCTCAAAAGCCGACAGTGCACCTTATAGTCCGGTGCGCCTTATATATGGACCAAATTCCTAAATTTAAACTGGCCCGAAGCGTTGTGTGATGAAATCAATCATAAGTGGCTCGCTGAAGACTATGAATCATGAATCAAAAAGACTATGGATCAATATTTTGTGATTATAAAGTAATTTGTTGCGTCTGAAGTTGAAATCAAAAAGATAAAATGGAGAATGATTTGATTTGGATTAAAAATCGGACATGATGCATTAATGGTGCGCCTTATATAAGGACAAAGTTTTAAAATGGGCCAATCATTGAAGCTGCGCCTTATAGTCTGGAAAATACGCTAATTGACCAGTTAGGATTAGGTTAGGTTTTATTAGGTGTTATTTTTGGTGGCTTCAAGTTTGTATTAGGGATTAAGGTCCTTGATTTCTTCAGGTATCTGTATTTTAGTTTTAAAATTGCAACGTCAGTCTAGTAAATTCAGTACAATTCCCTCATATTCCTACTTTGTTCCCTGACAATTGTATCTTCTCGTGGCCTCATTTGACTGACTTAAGTTCAGTAGTCATCTCCCTCAGTGCGGCGGTATGAATGGAGATACGGCTTTTCTTTGCGGGAGGCATTTGCTTTCTGATGGCATGACTCACTCGATATGAGCCCGCCACGAGGCAGACAATCTGCTAACGATTTAAAGTCTGGCTCGAGTTACGAGTCGTTTACTTCTGAATTGTGTTTTCCGCTGGCGTGTGCGTGCCCTCGTTCGCCCCCCCCCTCCCCTACCGCAATCCTGACCCCCACCCCGCATGCAATTTGACCCCAGGCAAGTTCGGAGGCACATCCTTGGCGATGGGAGGGTGCCACTGGCGTGTGTTTCCAATAAAGCCTGTGTGTACGTGTGTTTATTTGATTTTACTTGTGTGTGCTGGAGCGCGTGGGCTCAATAAGCATGTGTGTCGCCGGTGGGAGGGGGAGGGAGTCCGAGGCGGCAAGGACATGGCTTGACAGGTGTGTGCGGAGGGCCTGAAAGGTCCGCACATTTGGAATAAGCAAAAGCACAATGCGGCTATTCAGACGCAGAAGGAGACAACCGAGATATCACAGGAGCCTTGTGAGAAGGAGAAAAAGTGGGGGTTGAGGGGAGGGGGCGGGGCTAATTTTACAATTTTCTTTTATTGTCGTTTTTTGCTAGATGATAGTCATAATTTCTTTCCACAACGAAGTTGAGACTTTACAAGAATAAAGTTGTTGCATTGTGTTAATAAATCTTAATTTTATGAGATAAAAGTTGTACTTTTACAAGAATGAAGTTGTGGCTTTGCAATATTGAAGTCATACTTTGTCAAGCATGAAGCTGTGGCTTTTATGAGAATTAAGATGTGGTTTAATAATGTCGTAATGTTGACACGGAGGAAGTTGAGGGAGGCTTTAAAAAAAATGAAGTCATACTTTTGCAACAATGTTGCAGTGTTTTTCTAAAAAAAAAATACTCTAAGTCATAGATTCATGAGAATTAAGCAAAGTCATACTTTGACAACAAGAATAAAGTCGAGTACAAATCTTAAAGATGAAAAAAAATCTAAATTTTACCCAGATTAAGTTTCATTTTTCCACCAATAAAATCATGTTTTTTTTTCCCAAATAATTCGTGATTTTTCCATAATAAAGTTATACATGAACAAAAATTAATTTGCGGGCATCATACCAATGAAGTCAAGGCTGTAAATGAGATCCCGAAGATGATGTCATTATAAAAGAATTTCCTTTCACCACATACACTAAAATTCTGGGCTCGGATGGCAACATTCTTCTTGTAATATTACAATTATATTCTTATAAATCTCACATTTGGACTTTGTTCTCATTCAATAACAACTTTGTTTTCGCCCTCTTTTGACTTAATTGCAGGAGTGTTTTATTGTGTGCTTAAGTGATAACAAGTCTATCGCTGCCTTTCTGTGTTTTCTGGCATTTTGCTGGCTTAATCTTAAAGTCTTTGCTTCCAGACTTTATTTGCTCTTAATCAGTTTTGTGTGTGTGTGTGTGTGTGTGTGTGTCTAACTACACATGTGGAGAACACTTGCATGACTCACCAGCCCGACGATACTAATCCTCGTCTCGCAGTACTCGTGTGTGGAGTGCGTCCTCCCCCGTCTCGGCCCGTATCCGAACGGCCTTGACCTCCGACCCTCGGCGGAACAAACGCTGCCAAAAGTTGAATGTTTATTGTACATGCGTATGACGTGCACCTCCTCCCCATCCCCCACATCATGTCAAGGAGGACCTCGGGTGTCAAGTCCCCACTCGTGTCACCCGTACAATTTTCCCCTCTATTGACTTTTATGTTCTTCTACAAGGTTGATCACAGTGCTCGGGTATGCACGTATTCCAAATAAAGACAAATGTGACTCGCATAATAATATTCCGCTGCTGCGATAAATGGCGTGTGTGTTCAGTTTTGACATCTTGTTTTAGAAAGGAACCATCGGTGACTGAGTGTGTCACACATGGGCGAAAAAGTGAAGTTGTGGCTTTATGCGGGAAAAAGGAGTCTTTACTTTAGAGGCCCGTCTCAATTTTATGAGATGAATAACAGTTATAGGAAGCAAGTCGGAATTTAATAAGAATGAACTTGTGGCTTTATAATTCAAAAGACTCGAGGTTCGCATTTAGTCATTAGATTTGCGAGGAGAAAAATAAGCCTCCCAAAATTGTCATAGATTTGCGAGGAGAAAATTGCAAAAAAAAAAAAAAAATGACATAGCTTTGCGGGGAAAAAATTGCAAAATAAAATAGCCATAGGTTTGCTGGGAAAAAAATGCAAAAACAAATATTAGTCATAATTTTGCTGGGAGGAAAAATGCCCCAAGAAATTGGCATAGATTTGCGAGAACATTTGCAAAAAAAATTAGTCATAGTTTTGTGGGAAAAAAAAAAATTTGTTCTAGTTTGCGGGGAGAGAAATGCCCAAAAAATGGTCATAGCTTTGCATGGAGAAAAATTGCAAAAACAAATTTTAAGTTATAGAAAATGGATGGTTATAAGTTATGGATATATGAGAATAGTCACACTATGAGAATCAAGTTGTAGCTTAACAAGAACTACCGTATTTTCCGTACTATAAGCCGCTACTTTTTGCACAAGCTTTGAACCCTGCTATGAATCTCTCATACGTTTTATGATATTGTATGATTTGTGCATATTCTTTTACATATTGAAATGAAACATTAAAACACCTGCGTCTTATAGTCCAGTGCGGCTTATATATGAACAAAACAGGATTTTCCTCGAATGTTAGCTGTTGCGGCCTATATTCAGGTGGCCATTATGGCCACTATTCAAAGCTATTTTCCTGCATTATGGGATTGTTAGGATGCTCTGCGTTGACTTTGAATCACACCAACCTGTCAATTACCGTGTGGCTTCAACAGGGTTGTTTCTTTTGGCCCATTTGTATCTTTAGTCGGAAGCGGCCGCCGATACTCACTTTGTTGCTCACACCGACGAGATGCCCCCCCCCCCGCTTGGCGTTCGCCTTCCGCCACCGCCGCCCGACTCTCAGCACATTTTCCACTCGGCTGATAAAATAAGCCACACTTTGATGAGCTTTCGGCAGGCCCGCGGTGCTTATGGCTCAGTAAATGCTTTTATAGAGAGACGCACGGCAGGCTCTCGACCGGGATCGGCCACACGGCGTGTTCTCATATGTTCTCGTATGTTTTTACATTTCCTGACGAGAGCTTCGTGATGGGAGGCTCCCCGGAAAAGGAATATTTGCAATTTTTGCCCGGAGGCCATATGAATGTTTGCCTGAGTATTCCGTTTTTCTTTTCATCTTGGTAGTTTGACTATGTCGTGCCCTTGATGCGGAAAAGGCTTTTAGAGTATTGAGCGCGTGAATGGCGCTTTTTGTAAATTTTCTGCTACACTGCAGAGAATAAATACAGCGCCACACTTTTCTTTTCTTTAAAAAACAACAACTTTATTTCTTGTCTGTGTTGACCTTTTGTTTATTCGTGTCACTGAATAGCGACTTTTGTTGGAAGATTGTTCACGCTTGAGTTTGAATTATTTCTTTACGTTTCATTTTCAGTCTATTTGACATGAGTAATGCATTTATTTAAAATGAACGAAGAGACTTTAAAGTGCCAGTGTATATTTTAGCTTCACTTGTAGACATAATGTACATCAAGTAAAACAAACAAGACTCAAAAAACCCTGCTGTGATTTTTTTTTTTTAAAGTACATTTTCAAACAGCTTAGAAATTCAGCTTTACTGATGCCACAGCTGGTCTCAATTTACTAAGTTACACATTTAGGAAAACAAATAACTAACCAAAGCAGTTTTCTGAGAAACTGTGTGCCCACTTTGGACTTTTACTCCCTTTTTTTTTTTTTTTTAATCAAAATCAACACACCCACTGTCATCTTTACAAATGTCATTTGAGCTCATGACCCTTTGGGAAGAGATTGTGTGCCTGTTTGCAATATTTGCGCTCTGTTAAAACTCAGGAGCTCAGATTTACAGACGCCACTTGAGCTTTTTTTTAAGACATCAGTTAGTCATAGAAACTACAAGTGATAACGGCGAGACGGCCCGACACTAATGCGGACAGAGTGAGGGGAAAACAACACGGCCCCTGAAAGGTGAGTGTGGATGGCCGCCATTAAAATGCTAATATGCCGTACGGGATATTTACTGCGTGGCGCTAATGCACTTTAAAACAGGCTCTTTGTCGCTCAGGCCCATCGCCGAACCCCCGTTGAGCCTCAATAAATCAGCCATTAAAAAGCCGATGCGACCTGGATTTACAAAGCGGCGCATGGCGGCTTTGTCACCGCTGCGGGAACCGCCACAGATTTATGAAGACCTCACTTCATAATTGCTGACAAAAATAAGCCCCCCACCCCCAAAAAATAGACAAACGAGCATTTTTTGTAACTTTGTTCGGAACAGCGACAGAAATGTCATCGTAAATGTGTGACCTGAACTGTTTGGGATCTAAACTTTGACCAAGAATACTAAAAAAAAATAAAATTACTTAATTTACAAACAGTTATTTAAAAATATATATTAACATTATATTTCTATATATATGCTTATATAGAAGCATTAAATTCATAAAATTTTACGTTTTATTCAATGTACCATTAAAAAACATTTACCGTATTTTCCGGACTATAAGGCGCAATTTCAATGAATGGCCCATTTTAAAACTTTGTCCTTATATAAGGTGCACTGGACTATAAGGTGCACCATTAATGCATCATGTCAGATTTTTAATCCAAATCAAATCATTCTCCATTTTATCTTTTTTATTTCAACTTCAGACGCAACAAATCACTTTATAATCACAAAATAATGATCCATAGTCTTTTTGATTCATGATTCATAGTCTTCAGCGGGCCACTTATGATTGATTTCATGACACAATGCTTCAGGCCAGTTTAAATTTAGGAATTTGATCCATATATTAGGCGCACCGGACTATAAGGCGCACTGTCGGCTTTTGAGAAAATTGTAGATTTTTAGGTGCGCCTTATAGTCCGGAAAATACGGTATATAATATCTAAGAAAAAATGTTTTTCCTCTTCTGTGTATGTTTTAAAAATATTTTTTCAATTTATATGTATACATACACACACATACACTATCATATTTTGATTGTCTCATGGAATATTTGCTTTAGGTCCCTAGAAAAAAAAATCCTCCTCAACATTTGAAAATTGCTCCTCAGATGAAGTTATTGATAACATTCATTTAATACATTCTCAGTTTCAATTTATATTCATTCGAAAACCTTTTAGGTGAATATAGTTTAAATAATATATAAAATTTGAAAAGTTGTTCTTTGTGTGTGGGCTTTTTAGGATGGATGGTGTGGCTTCGTGATGCGGAAGGTGATGACGGGCAACTGACGCGGCGAGCTCGTGCCAAGGTAGGAACATTGGTTGGGCCCGCACAAGCTATACCATATTTCGCATTCCCTTCCCAGTGGCCGTGCATATTTTAGCCGCATACATTGTTTACATTGCTCCCCGAGCCCACCATTGAGGTTTTATGCCTGTTTTTTTACGATGCCGTATTCAACGGGAACAAGGCATAAAAACTGGCACCGGGGGCGAAAATGCCATATCAGCTCTTTTGATAAGTCAACGGGGGGCTCGTATTGTGTTTTCACGACAGCGCGGGGGACTGGCGGCTTTTGGAGGGGGGCTACCCACGCTCGGCTGCAGACGCATTCCGGGGTAATCCCATATTAGTACACGTGAATTCATTTGCATTTCAAAAAATAAATAAAAAGAAGAAAGCGCAAGGGCGGGAAATGTTGCTGACGAAGGAGTAATGTCATTAGGCGCAAGGTGAAAATAAAACATTTGAATAAAAGCGAAAGCGGTAGGACGCCGTAAATCTGCTTCGAATTTTTGCCAACGTCTCGTCCTCGACATGTCACGCTGTTCGCCCGCCTCGCCCAAATCAGCCGCCATTGAAAAAGACTGCACTCACTTAGCTGCTAGCTGCTAACGCCGTATAACACGTTGTCAGTGTAATTAATTAGTTTTGTTAGCATCTTTAATTAATTTGATTGATTTCTGGATGACGTGTCAATATTGTTGGCAACAGTTTGTGACGTTAATATATACTGGCACCAACAGTCGGGAAGATGAGTCAAGTCAGCCGGCACGCTAACACAACGGCGTCGGGCCTAGCATGAACAGTTGTTGCTTGACGGTACACATCAAACGAACGGGTACTGACAGCAGAAAAAAGCTTTTTTTTTTTTTTTAAATTCCTGCAAGGAGCTTGTTCTTTGTCAAATCCTTTTTGCCTTTGAGCTTTTTTCAAACTTGACTTTCTCCCGGCGTCTCACCGGCTGAAATGACCTCACAGTGTGGCGTTCCTGCCGAGTTTAAGTAGACAAACACCTGAGTCAAAATGTTAACAACACGTTTACAGCCATTACCAACAGTTTGCTCATCGGGATCAAATGACACACAAACTCTAGCGTAATTTCATCTGGCTGCTGTTGTCACGGCAACGCCACTTTGCGCATTGATGTGTCTTTTTTGAGCGCGGCTCTTCATTAAGCACTGTGTGCCTTCAGACAAACATGGTCACTTAGAAGGCTTGTGATGCTCGACTCGGTATCCGTGCGACGGGACCCGCTGCTTCCTCGCCTGCTGCCGTTGCCCGGGTAACCAAAGCGACCCGGCGGCTCTGGACGCCGTTCAAATCGGTGAGCGCACACTGATGCTTTGGGGGCCCGCGAAAAGGTTTCCCTTTCAATGCAAACAACCTGTTTTGCATGATTTGGTGACACCTGGGCTGAAATCCCGATGTGCAAACAAATGGTGGCGTTTTAAGATAACACGAGGCAAATTTTAATTTCCTCGTAGGGTATTATGGTTAAAAATTGGAGGCTTCTATGGGCAGTCATGCAAAGTTGTGCCATTCAAAATCAAAGATGAGGAAAGTGGCTGCATGGCTTCCTGAGACTGTTTTGTGGGTCTACTACACATCATATGACTGAGAAGCCTCCCAAATTTTACGTTGAAAACTCAAACTGGCTGATTTTGTTGCATTAACTAGTGTGGTACTAAACCAAGTTTCTTTTTTAGCTTTGGATCTTTAGACTTTTTTTTGTGGGTCTATGCATAACCGAGAAGCCTCCCAAATTTTATTTTATTCCTGCAGAGAGCTTGTACTTTGTCAAACACTTTTCCATTTTGAGCTTTTTTCAAAAATGACTTTCTTCTGGCGTCTGATTGGCGGAAATTGTCTGTGTTTGCGTCGGGTGGGTTCTTAGCTGTTGAATTATTCTGGGTGGTTCAAAACAAAATGGCCGACATTCCGTATCTTGTGACTTTTTGGTGGGTGAACCCGCGTTATATACGGCTTCTAAATTTCCTGTCCCCTCCCTACCAATCATACATTTCATAAGCTTTTTGCAAGTCAGGCCTGACTGACTAGATAGTTAGGTGCTGCTGTTTTGGTTAGCAACATAATGCAGCGGTCGACAAATTCACTTCTAAGTCCATGGCCACAATTTGAAACCTATAACGACTCCATGGCCTTTCTTTCAGGTGAAAAGCATTTTTCATCCAGCTCAAGTATAAAGTGGAAAAAAATCCACCGACTAAAGCCAGATGAATAATGATTGCACATACTTTGCCTCGCCCGTGACTTATTTTTCATTTTCCTCCACCCCGTTTCCATTTTAAGGTGAGAAATCCCAAATCCTTTCCCTCGAAAAATTGCCTGCCACTCCGCCACAACTGGGTGACGCGGTGGTGGGGGCTTTGGGGGAAGAGGGGGGGTTATTGTTGAATTTGCTACCTGACAAGCAGCGGTAATCAGAAGCTGTCGGGTGTGAAGTGTCCTCTGCTGCGAGGTGGACACGACGGAGGCTACCAGAAAAAAAAAAAAAAGACTGCGTTAAATCCCGTCTCGGCTGGCAAAACGGTTGTTTGTCAGGTAAAAGAGGCTTGCTGGAGTGCGTCGGCGCAGTTTCATGAGCCCCTCATCATCATACATCACCGTCAAGATCCTTTTTTACATCCCCCCCAGTACCAACATTGAATTTCCATATTTGCTCAATCCCCTGCTCCCAAAGCCGTAAAAACAAGTACCTGCGGAAATTATTGATTTGCATCTGTTTACCTCTGCCGTAAGTATCCCGACGGTGCCGTCGTACACGTCTGTACTTTATTTTGTTTTTATTTTCATTATATCCCTAAGCCGGGGCGAGAACGAGGGAGGCTGCAATCTCGTTCCGCCCTCCGCTGGATTTTTTACGTTAAAAATGAGCATCAGGCACTACAGTGGCGATATTTGATTTTAAAGGTGCAAAGTAAGATGTGCTGAAATTGCAAAATTGTATTTACTAATGTCTCTGCTTCTGATTGGCTGACATGACCTCATAGTCACAGGCATCCTTTTACATCAGATTTACATATTTGTTAAATTGTACTGCTCCCATAGCTGTAAAAACAACTGCCTGCAGAAATGATTGATTTGCATCTGTTTATCTCTCCCGTACGCAAACCTTTTCTCCTTTTTTTTTCGCGGGAGGACGCAGGGGGGCTGCAATGTGGTTGCACCCTCCCCTGAAGTTTTATTTACAAGCCCAGTCTGGCAATAAAGAGTGCAATTTATGACTTACTTTTTAATTAGAAATAATGTCTTGTAGCGTTTAAGTGATGGATGGTTTAATCAATATATAGAGCGAGCCGGGCCGATGATCAACGTCCCCGCCGAGTAGCCTAACTTAACACTTTACCTTTCAGGAGAAATATGCACTGTTGACTTTCTTTTCTCGCTCCGCTTGTCCGTCATCACTGTCGAGTGAATCAAGCTTGCCCTGTCATGGCGTATTTAAGCAAATATGCAACCTCAATGAAAGCTTTTTTGCGGAGGCGGCGGCTTTAAGAAGGACAACTTCTTGACGCCGCATCGGCTTCAATGCGATGTGACAAGCTGGGAGGAATTTTCTTCATATTGGACTCGCGCTGGCGGTTGCTAGTTACTTTCTGAAAAAATTCATGAGAAGTAGCAAAAATGCTCAATGGAGACTTCTTCCTTTGGTTAGAAGCTTAAATTAATAAGATGCATAACATTAATTGGAAGGATAGCCTCAGTAAGATGGAGCCACATAGTCTTTCTTAATAAGGCACATAGCAGTATCTCAAATCGTCTTTCCTCATTGAAATGAATGGAAATGCCATTAATCTGTTCCAGCCTTTCTTCCTCAATTACACAAATGTTTGATTTAGTTTTATAAACAGCAAAAATAGCACTCCAAACTTTGTTGTGCTGAGTTGACACTCACTTGGAAATCTTTTGTGTGCCCTTTTTGGCCACCGGGTGGCAGTACAGTTCGTGCATGTACGGTACAATCATGCAAAAACAAACAAAGTAGACTCGACTTCTTTCACTACTACTCAGTAAATTGCTGTTATATTAGTTGTCTTTTATAGAGGGTTAAGAATACATGCCTGTCAGTATTTTTGCATTGTCTGTCTGCATGTGTTGCTTCACTGTTTGTGTTCAAGTTTAACCGTAATGCAAGGTTAGCGAGGGGCTGTGTAAATCTTTGTGTTGTATATCTAGTGTGAAAGTAAACCTGAACTGCCAATGGTAATTACTTTAATATTATATTTATTATTCGTAAGGAGCGTTGGTAAGATGTGAGGTGAAATGTAGCAGACCACCTAGTTAAAAGCTAACAGATGAGCTAATTTTAGCCACATGGACACAAGCCGGCGAGTATCACCCTTCCTTAAAGACCAAACACAACGGCTTGCTTTCACCCTGCTTAGCGTTGCGTTCACCGCCCCGAGCCTTAATAAGAAACATGACACAGATCCTCAACTATGCTCTAGTCAATGCTTAACTGACCCCGCGCCGTCTTGACCCGGCCTTTTAGTTCTCTCCGCCATTCCTCCTTCTGCTGAGTTTATCAGTCGTCTTTTGTGCAACTTTAGTGTGCAGATAAGCCGTATATTGGTGCCGGGGTTACTCACGTCTGTCTTTGTTCATTCATCAGAATCCCACTAATTCCCTCCCGGAAAAGCGTGTTTTCCCCAGAATGCAGGTGTTGCGGCGTACGCAGGGCACGCCTGATCTGTCCCGTGCAAACATTTAGTCACCAGCGCCAGCTTTTGTATTCCCGTCGAGCTCGGTTAAACCCCCGCTCAATATGTACACGCTCGGTGGAGAGTACACATGGCTAATCTCATTGACGGTGTAAAAACATTCGGCTGATAGGTATGCAGCGTGAGCCCGTGATGACAGACGAAATTTCTTCCGCTTTTGTCAAACGCGCACCTGCGTTATTTCAGGCTGCAAAGACACGCAGCGAAAAATCATTCCCATGTTTGTTCAGAATTTAACTTGCATACACACAATATATTTGCATTAAATCTTGAAGAAATGTTTCATTGATGTCATTTTTATGCGATAAATAAAATAAAATCTATCAGTTATTTTTCCCCCAAATAAGAAAGAAAGAAGAATGAAATAAATAATATAAATAAAATAATATAAAATAATATAAATAATAATAAAATAATAAGATAATACGATAAATAATATAAAATAATAATAATGAAATAATTTCTTAATTTTAAAAAGAAAAAGAAAATATCAGAAAGAAAAGTCAGTCCGTTTTTTAGATTTTTTTTAAATATTAAAAAAAAAAAAAGTATTGATAAGCTCATAAGCTCATGATAAATATATCAACTAGTTAACAGCTGATGGTCTGTTTCCGAATACACAGTAAGCACTGAAAGTTGGGCCGGTCTAATCGGCGTCCGCATTGTCCGTGACGCCCGATCGTGTTTCTTCTCTTTTATCAAGCAGAGAACAAAAGAGGAACGTCTCGCGCTCAGTTTTTTGTTGTTGTCGTTACGTTTTGTCTTTGGGCCGTGTAATAGCATCCCCTTGACAATAATTGGGTGTGAATGAAACACTTGTGCTGGCCTCCAGTAAGGTTCACACAAAAAAGGCGGAGCGGCGCGTTGGTTGAACGGACAAATGCTCGCAATGCAGGAGCTCCCGGAGATTGATTGAGAGGTTTTGGCGGGGGCTTAATTGCGCCGCGCGCCATCTGCCTGGCTTCCGGAACCTGCCGGGCATGTGACAGGTTCCAGCGGAGTCGCTGACGAGCAGATGTCCTCGCCGACGACATCGTTCGTTCTTACTTTACCTTCTCGTTTTTCACCAATCAGGAAATGTCTTGAATCGAAACCGAGAGAAACGGATCGGGGACGAGCTGACATTTGTTCGAAGCACGGCATGAATACGATGAATCAGATTTGGTCTCAATAAGGCGCATTGGTAGGCACATGGCTTGAGTTTAATGTAATTTGCTGAAGCAAAACAGTTTGTGTTGTTTCTATTAGTGCTGCCATTGATGGGAAGCATTTGCATAAATCAAAGCCCCCCCCTCCTCCGCACTCAGATTCAGTTATGCCATAGAGATGATTGGCAGATGAATTTACTAAAAAATCCTCAATCAATACATTAATTTCCTGGCAGAGTGACGGCCGTCTTGGGAGATGTGCTCAAATGGCAACATTTTTTTACTCTAATCAGGAGAACCCAAAGGAAATTCCAAATGCAAATGGCTATCAGGATTTTCAATGTGTGCTTTTCTACGTGCTGATGTCCCTGTGTTGTTTCACAAAATGGATTCTTTCGCTCTTCAGCTCTACTCTATTATGTTTTTGTTTTTTTTGCCTCACCAGAATAAAAAGAATGCTGGGAGCCACCTGACTGGATGCCAACTGTCCGGCTGGGCATTTCCAAATAAGGTAATTAATCGCATTTGCATCCCGAATCTAAATAATACATTTAATTAAATAAATTTAATACATTTAATTAAAAATATTAGTGCTATGTGATCACCCCTCCCCAAAAAAGACATAGAATTAAAACATGATATTGAATACAATACGACTTTTTTTATAGCAGATTTATGAACTAAAAACGTTTAACTGAACAATAGACTAGGGAAACATCTATAAAAATTTAATTGAAAGTACACTATATTTGTAAAGTGAAAATAAAATAAAATGTGTGCTGTGAGTACAAGTATAATAAAATGTAATCGAAGTCAACAAACTAATATCACTGCACATGATTAATAATACGTACAATTTAAGAAATAAAATTCATGCTGTGTTTTTTAAAAAAAATTGCTACTTCATGAAATAAAATATAATTAAATTCCATTATAAACAATTATATATATTTTTTGTAAAAATCATCTTTTTGTCCATCAGTCCCAAAGGCTGCTCGGCCTGCACACTGCAGCCGCTCCGGTCATTACTATTCAGCAGATGCACTGTTTGGCACAAGGACAAAAAAAAAGTTTGCATAATTTATTCAAAGCTGTCGTGAGTGTTTGAAAAATGGCATGTGGCTTTTTAACTAAATACTATAGACAGACTCTGGCCCGCACATATAACTGGAGAAAACTTCATTCGTCTGCTACTGGTGGAATTGATTCAAGTTCCTGAATTTGACGTGGCGTCTCTTTCAGTCTCGTTGCTCGTCTCGGAAAGTTGCCCTTTGTCCTTCTGCATTCAAATGGCTTGTGTGAGGGGACCGTGTTGGCCAGTGCGATAATAAAAGCAGAATCGTTTTTCCATTGACCAAATAATAGAGGAGAAGACGGCGCGTATTGTATTTAAGTCTACGAATGCAGCTACACAGCCGCTACGATTTCCATTAGGTGACATTATAAGCCGGCTATGTCGATACAAATACAGCATTATTAACTTTACAAAGGAACGCAATTTAAAATATAATATTATTAAATGCATTCTTGCGCAAGCTAAGGAGCAATAAATAAGTCTACAATCTTTGCCTGGGCTCGAATCAGCTCAACTACAATATTTCGCCTCTGGCAGTGGAATGAAATGGGCTTTTAAAATCCTAAAGCAGACGTTTCCTCGGGGAGAGGCGCATAAAACTGTTCCCGGAGCATTCAGGTGTGTCCGTAGAAATGTGTCGGCGTAAATCCGGTTTTTCATAATCGCCCCGAGCCGTTTCAGCCACGCTGAGGTGTTCCCGATGGAACAATGTCGGACATATCTGGTTGCGGTGTGACACAATGTCAAACAATCCTCCGGTTTCCTGCTTTGAAAAGAGCAAACTGGCTTCTGTGGCATCCAAGCCCTTGAAATTGGAGTCGTAATTGCTCCTCACTTACTTCCAGGTCAAGTCGGGCCTCAAGAGATGTACTTTGCCTTGTTTATTTCTATTGTGCCAGCTACCTGTCAAATGGCACAATGGAAACGTCATTGTGTAGAACTTCGCATAAATTACAGGACGCGTACGTTGCTTGCGTCAACAAGAATCATTCCGACTTCTTTTTTAACTGTGACTTAGGTCTCTATGTCAGGGACGACATCTTTCACAATCTGGAGGAATTTTTTTTTATCTCGCCTTCCCGAAAGAACCTTGACACGGCGGAGCAATACAGCGCCCGTAATAATTGCGAAGAAGGAACCAAGCGCTCGATTTATCAGTCAATTTACGTTAACACTCTCACCTGTGATCGGAAGCTCGGGGTTGTGACGGAAGGAACAAGATCTGGGATACAAGCCGCCGAAATGAGTTTCGTCCGCGGGATGTCGTGGCTCTCGCTTAGAGATAAGGGGGCAAATCGTCGGTCATCCGGGAACGGCTCGGAGTACGGCTGTTACTTCTCGGTATCGAGATCTGGATCACGTGGTTGGGACGCCTCCCAGACATGTCCCACCGGGACCAGACCCGAAGGTCGCACTGTGATTCTCAATTGGCGTTTTTGTCCGTTTTTGTCATCAGTCACGGCAACGAATAATTTTCCTGTTGAAAGATTTTGCACGGAATACCCGAATGATGTTCTTGTCAATTACTCATCAGTTGGTGTTTAGTGAAGCCTTGGCTGGGAAAATATGCCAAGATTCATTTTGGAAAGACATCAAAGTAGGCGGGGTGAACAAGTACACAGCTGTTCCAATTTACAAAGAGGGTTCATAGGAAGTACAGTCTTAGGAAGACCAGATTTGGTGACTTCACCAGAACTGCGTTCTTCACGGTGAGGTGTTTCTCGGCAGGCCTGGCAGCGTTTTGGATGAAGTGGGAAGTCCGGGATTCTCGGCTTTGGTTGCCGCCCTTGAGACCTGACCCTGGGTCAAAATATGGATGGATTGATTTTATGAATTTCTGATGTAGACTGGTTCAAAGTCTTTTCAGGCATAGCCTCTTGAGAGTTTGACTCGTGATAGATATGTCTACGGAATTTCATGTAGCAAAGTGAAATTGCCTTCAAGCACTGATTTTGGTGTTTTGAGAAAAACAAAATAGTGATTTGAAGAGGAAAGACACACTCGGATTACTTCAGGGGTGCCAAAATCTCAATCAATTTGGACACGGAGCAGAGACCGGTCTCACCAAGCGACTGGCACGGAATTCCTTAACCAGTTGGTTGGGATGGGGAGGGGGGTTGTTGTTGGAGGCGGGGGGTCTCTGACAGACGTCCAACACACACACAGCTGACGCCTCAGGCTGGCAAGTGGAATAACATCATCTCGTATTGCCAGGGAAATATCTCCATCGGGAGGGGCAGGAAGTGTGGGGAGAATTCGAGACGGGACAGTTCGGCGACTCGTCGGCAGACAAATTGAACGGCGACATCAGAAAAAAGCCTCTCTCTGCGAGAATGATGATAGCCACGTCTCATTAAAAGATGAATTAAAGCCCATCCCGCTAAAAATCTGTTACCATCTCCAAAGTTGAGCGGCGCCATCGAGTGTGATGGATACTCCCGCAACGAGATTGGAAAATGAGTGATGGGTCGCGGCCGACGGGGGAGCGGCGACCTGAGCGGCATCAATTTGGGAACTTGTTTTGAGACAATTTATCGCTGGGATGACTGCGTGTCAGAGCTCAAGAACAAAAGACTACAAGGAAGCCTGTAGACTAGGAAATCTTTTGAATTTATTTACCCAACCTTTATTTGGGCAGGTACGGGAAATTGAGAAAGAATTTCCACATGGACCTGCCAGCACACAGTGGAGTTGAGCAAAAGGAATAAAAATAGAAAAATAAATAAAAATAAAATATAGTAAAATAGAAATAAATAAAAATAAGTAAAATAAATAAAAACAAATACAATAAATAAATTAAAAGAAAACATACCAAAAATAAATAATAAATTATAATAAGTAAAAATAAAACATACTAAATAAAAACAGACAACAAAATGTACAGGTGTGTGTCACAATGATACTGTAAGTAACATAATGTAATTTTTTTATTTTAATGAATGACAAAGAGCCTTCCTGGGCCGGCGCGACAACAATGAATGATATTTGACGTAATTACATTTCAGTAATTAATCCCACAGCTTCTCAGTTGAGCTCTTCAGCATTCACACGCAATTTATGACGAAAGTGCATTCTTTTGTTGATTGATTCATTTGGCCGCGCTCTCACCGGAATAAACGACTGCACATTTTCGTCAGCGTTGCGCTCCTCAGTGCTGGCCCGATGCAATTAGCGCCTCCCTGGCTTCAAGTGGGCCTAACATTTGTTTGTGGCACAAGTGGACCTGTAGAACCACACCGGAGTGCAATTAGGGACTTGGACTCGGTTGGAATCAAATGTGCGGCGGCCCTCATGGACAAGATTACCTCTTATTCTTTCCAGTTTAATCCCTGAGCCCTCGTTTGTATCAATCCAAATCCTTTTCTCCAATTCCATGTTGTGCATTTTTAATGGCGGAGACGGCAGCAGAAGGGCCTAATTCGCCTCGTTCGCTTTGAGCCCGGGGCCAGAGCAGCTTTAGATTACTACACAGCACTACAAGTGCTTTCACCAAGCCGCTTCTGTGAAGTACTTTTGTATTAAATCAAATGTCAAGTCATTGACATGGACGTTGAGTCGTTTCATATTTTTTTTCCTCTATATTTCACTTGAAATACAAGAAATGACACAATATTTTAATTTCTGTCATTGATTGATATTATTTAGATGTAGACCCAGACTAAAATAAAGACATTTAATGATCTGAATTGATCAATAAACATTAAATATATGACTGGATGATTAAAGTACCATATCACTTCATATTTTATTTAGTTGATTTATCTAATACTGGCACAAGACACACCCCAAACTTAAAAGATAAATACACAAAAGATTTATTCTTTTGTTTGTTTCATTTCGACACTTCCTCCTTGACTTAACAATTGAGGTCGGGTGAAAATCGAATCAATAAATAAGCCATTTTCCCCAATTAGATCCTGGCACAAAGAAAACTATCAAATGAATGAATAGACTAATTTTACGACCTAAATCCATAAAAATATATGTCTCATAACTTTAATACATGACTGATCAAACAAACATATTACTTCAATTAATAATAAATATTCATTTCCCCTCATTAATAAACCGCTGCTTTGAATACATCATTGGGCTGTTCAACAAAAACAGATTTAAAAAAAAAAAAAAAAAAAGGAAAAATTCCTGCTGTGTCCTTATTACTGTAGATATAAGCTACCCTGGATGACAGCAGGATAATGTTTCTTTTTTAAAAAAAAAAAAAAAGGAAGACTTGCTTGGAATTCAAGGAGCAAAGCGATCTATCATCGGGTGTTTGAGGTCTCGCTAAGATCAGGCACCTCGAGACCGGCGCCGGTGATTCTTTTTGTTCTTGCAGCCCTGAGAGCATTTGCCTCGACAAGAGAGGCGTGTATTGCTCTCTTTGTTCCGAGACGTACCCCATGAGGATGTTTGCCCAGACCAATCAAACTCCATTCACTTCTCGTCTGAGGACCGCCACAACCCGCCGCCTGACTACGGCGAGCTCTTGACACTCGCATGTTTGGCAGGCGCCTCATCCCTGTGGCTCCGGGGGGAGGAGAAAAAAAAATAAACACCCCACCCCCCCTCCATTAAAGATGATTATCTGGAGGAGAGCCTTTGGGAGAAGGGTTAGCCACCAGGAAGCCCTCAGAAATGAAGTTGATGTTTTTTCAGGCGCGTCATTTGAAATTGCGGGAGGCTCGTCTTAAACAAATTGCGGCGAAGGAACCTCTCCGGCGGCGTCCATATGTTGCTTTACTCGTTGGCATCTGTTTGCCATTGTCCCACACCTGGAACTGTGACGATTATAAACGTCAGTGGGGGTAAAGAGTTGGATTGTGAAAACTCAAGTGAAGCAAGATTCCTCTGCACCAAATTGGGATGTTTTGCTTTTTTTTTTTTTTTTAAATGCAACTTTGGCTTTAAATGGACATTGTTTTGACTCTGTTTCCGGGTCGATGGGGAGAGGCGGATCTCTGTTTTCCTCCAAATAGGCTTTGATTTGAGAAAGAGTACGCCATCTGTGTGTTGTAATGATACATGGCTTAAAATGTTTGGGCAGTGCCATTGAGATCAATCTACTCTGTTCTGAAGGTTGATTTCGATATTGTTATGAGTCCCCCCCCCCAAAAAAAAAGTCCCAGAGAGCAGATGGAAGATGGTATTAACGCGGTAATCACTTCTGGATTGAGTGGATCGCCTGGCTGAGGACGTTGTGCAATTTCTGTTTTAAAGATTTCATTAGATTTTGTGCACGGCATCAGATAATGATATTGAAATGCGACGCGCTGTTGGAATCAGCGCTATTGACATTGGTGTAGCGCTGAGACGCCCAGCTAAAATTGATGTTTGTGTGTGTGTGTGTGTGTGTGTGTCATTGCTTTTCCTCCTCCTCCGCCTTCTTGTGAAATCAGACTGGGAATGAAGTGGAAAATTATGCATGTGGTGTTAGTCAGGAGGAAATTGAGACCTGAAGTCAAATACAAATAAGTCTACAAAAGAAACAAGTGTGAAACTCAACTTTGGAAACAGCGAAAAAGCCTTGCGTCACTTCCAAGTCATTCTGAAACCGCCGTGAAATTTCAACCTGTTCCGGTTTCAAGCGGGCTCTATGTCGCTGACAGATTTCACCGCGCTTCAGAATTACTCGACAGTCGTCCTGACATAGGTAAGGTCATGTTTTGCTCGGCCGCTCATCCATCATACCAATAACCCTGCCAATGCTTCTGACCCGGATCTGCGTAAAAAACGCTGGTGTCGGCACAACAGCTCAGGAATATATCGACGCTGGAATCCATCGGCGTTGAGGTCACACCGGTTTTATCGTCTTAACGTACCCCAAAGCTTCAGTCTTGGGCAGAGCAATTTCTTCTAGTGTCTGACAAACGGCGGTCGAGTAAGGGTTGCCGTGGTAACCCGGGCCCACCTTGAGCCAATCTGGTGGATGATAATCCCTGCTGTGCATCTTGTCATTTTATACGTATCATTTCCTCTCATGGATCGAGGTTATGCTCAGGAGGGTCGGCTTTTAGGGAGGGGGCGGGGCGGTCCCATTACTTAAGCCGAGCCATCAGTCACACTCAAGGAGATGATCATGGAGGACCAGTCAGCGTGCGTGGGAGCTAAAGTTAGCGCTATTATCTGTCTGTCACTGGCTGGCTGCGTCGGGGTCCCTCGCGGGGAGCCAATTGTGCGAGTGGATGCCTTGCTGCGCACGTTTTCAAGCTTCTGGGATGTCACAGCCTATTCATCTTCAGATTTCCAATACCGTCGAGCCTCACCGGCTCTTCGCCAAGGAAAAACTCATCTATTCATGCCTATTTGCCTATTCTGTATTGAGGGAAATCTCAGATAGAAGTGCCGAAGATCTGGAAGCCATTTATTTTGTTGGGTAACTGTGTTTAATATAATGTTTTGTGTATTCCACTGTTTGATGCTTCAGGCCCCGCCCCCTCAAAATCTCATATCTGACCGTTTTGGTTTTAATCACCAACCGCCGAAGATTTCCCTCGGCGAGCGCTCATCAATCAGAACGCCGCCACAGATGAACCTTCATTATACACCTCATTTGCATAAATGCACACGATTGGCCCACGTCCATGCAAGATAGAGATCTGTCATTGGAATGCGATCCCACTTCATTACGACATGTTCAGAAGGCGGGACTAGGTGTGAGTGACTCCGTCAGATAGCGCTGAGGGTTAAATTGTAAATATTTATAGACTATACACAAAAGGTACTATGTGAACAGTTTTTTACGTTTTTTTTTATCCAATTTTACCCAGTCCCATTTGGTCTTGCCTGGATTGCTTAGGTTTCAAGTGATCCATCTAAGTGACTGAATCGCTTGTCTTGATCCTTAAAAACCTAAATGAGGGCCGATGTGCAAATATCAGGCCTCGTTTGGACCAATTGAGTCGGTCTAAGTACCTCCGAAGCAACGGGAAAGGCAAATGCACTCTGCGGTACCCTAATAGTACTTTGCCAAAGTAGTGAAATGTGATAAATTAGTCTCCTTGATGTTGCAAAGAACAGGCGTCACTGGACTTGCAAAACGTTGGCCATAGTATCTAAGGGAGTTATCTTAAATCCCTTCACTCGAGGTACCCTTGAAACGTCAGTGCCGTAATGTATCACACGAGACTCCTTCTGGAATACAAGACACGCTGGCATTACTGAACTATCTTGTTTTCTTTTTCATTTTCTTTTTTAAACGGCATCCAAGCTGTTCTCATAAATATATATTTTATGATGTGCTCACTTGGCGGCGGGCGCCACTTCCTGTACTTGTTTTCATTTATTTAGGGAGCAAATGAACTACTGTGATAGTCTAGTCTTGTTTTTTGGGCATTTCTCAGCGGACAGTCTGTTTTGTATACTCTTGATATCCGAAAAAAAAATAAGATTCCTATACCCAAGACCTTTCCTAAACCTTCTGTATTTAGATCCTTAACTTTATCCTAAATCCTAATCATTGACCCTATTCCTTTATCCTATCGCTAATCCCTAACCATATACCCAAGTCCTTAAATCTATACCTCAAACCTAAAACCTATAGAGATACTAAACACAACCCAAAATCCTAACCCCGACCTAATTTACATCATGGTTTCTAAACCTATAACCTAACTATATACCCAATACCCCAACTCTCATCCATTGACTGTGACCCCTAGACACCAACACTAGATCCGAAACCGATACCTTAAACCCATTCCTTAAACACTAACCCTTAGCCCTAAATCCTTTCACACTAATCCTAAAAGCATCAATTCTTATTCAAACCAGCGACTCTCTGATGTTGCTTAAATAATTGCACGTCCTCGATGAAGTGCCTCATCTACCCCAACGGTCAAACCGGTGTAGGTTTAAGTGCTGCACCTTGGATTCATAATAGCTGCCCTCCTCATAAAGCCTTTATTATCTCCAACATAAACAATCTGATTACATTAATCTCGGATTTGGGAAATAATCAGGATTAGGATTAGAAAATGGTTACATGCCAGCACAATCATTGCCCCGACATGTCTTGAGTATTTAGAGCGGGGAAAGGGGGGGTGAACCCATGGTCAAATATGAGTCCCCCCTCCCCCAATGGAAAATGACTCTCTTCAATGCTGTCAGATTCTGTCAGCGATCCTTGCATCTCTTCTCAGGGATTATGGTTTTGCGGCAGATTGTGTCTGCCTTTGGATAATAGAAGACCTAATCATTGGAGATCATGCGACACTAATGGGGCCTCGCTCATCAGATTATGAACCATCAAACATTGCGAGCTCCTCATTGAAAATATACATTTACTGTACATCAAGAGCTGACTGAAATTGCACGGAAAATGTGTTAACCGTAGCTCTCAGATGACCTAACCCTAACCCTCCCCATCAACCGTAACGTAACCCTAATCTGTTGTCTATACATACCGTCCATTATCTGTTGTCTATTTATACCGTCCATTTTACACGCATTTTTTCTCCGCAGGAGTGTTTGGACATCGACGTGTAACGAGAACAAGCAACCTCCGTCGCTCTGTGTTTTACTTGAAGGCCTGAGTGCTGAACTCCAGCGTTAGCAGCGGGCGGTACGAGGGGGAGGCCATGTGGACCGCACGCCTGCTAGTCCTTGCCAGCCTCTTTGCTCCAGCCGCTCTGGGTATGTTCAAATCCGGTTTTACTTTTGTCTGAATGCCGAGCCAAGCTTTCCCGCTGTTATTGTGCATCAAAATGTATCACGACTAGGCTGCGATATAATTCCGCATCTAATGCTATTGTTAAAAAAAATGTATCGTGTCAATAGAGAGAAGCAATTCCCTCTCTTATTTTGGCTCCAAAATGTATACTGAGAGACAAGTATGTTTATTGTTGCGGTAGAGCCGTTGTGCAGCTGGAGAGGGAATTTCTCCACCTTGACATTTCCCCAGAGATTGCTCGACCTACTTTGGGATCTCTAGTCCCCCCTTTTGTGTGCAAGAATGGACGTGCATCGGGGCGTGTACTCGGTTAGGGGTTAGGGTTTAAGTTCGGGAGTAGCAAGACAAGTCATACAGGGATGAGATAGAGAGAGAGAAAAAAAAACAATTGTCATCAGGTTGTAACACACACACCTAAGGCACACACACCCGCCCCCTTACTCCCCCTGCGCCATTGTTTTTGGTCACAGTGAATAACAATAGACAAATCAATGCGGCAAACAGCAGGCACATTAATCATGTGTTTGCGTGCATGTAAAAGGCTCCGGGATAGATTTGATATTCTTTCCGCCTAATACGGCCCCGGCCGGTGCAATCTGAGACGGTGCGGTTGTAAATGGATCAGGTCCCTCCGCTTATTAGCGCCCCCTATTGGTGCCTTTGCCAATGACAAAACACTGCTTGTTTTGACGTGAGGACCATGACAATGAATTGAAAATACACGTGTGCACGGAGCCGTAAAGCGGCTGATCCGTCGTCGCCATGGCGAGCGATGGTTGCTTTCAAGTCCTATAATTCCATATTTGTATTTTACACTCTGGCGTACCGTATGCGGTCACGGCTGCAGCCACACTTTTAGTTCTGCCTCGCCATCCCTCTCAAAGGCGTCCTCGGATTTGCCTAATTGAGTTAATTAATTAAACAAATGATTTATCCGCCTGCTGGTATTTGAAAGCGGGGGGTGCTCCAAAGTTGTTTGGAGAGCCCAGTGAGGCGTTGCCGTGTTGTGCGGTGACAAGCAGGTGACTCTCCGAGCACTGCGACGTACACATTACATTTGCACCTGGCAGTGGGGAAAACAAAACATTTGCATTATTTGCAAATGTTGAGTGACACAATTGTGCTGTTATCATAATAATTAATTGTTGTTGTTACCATTATCGTTATTATTCGCATTCTTGTAATTATGACTGAACTGTATAGTGAGCCCGCTGGGACTTGAGCATCACGGAAAATGTCACTGCTGAGAGACATTCAAATAAACGTTGCCATCAATGAATTGAGAAAGTGCGGAGAGATAATGAATTCGTACTTGTTAATTCTTACCTCCATATTGAGCATCAAAGCGGGAACGCGAGGATACCAAAAGACAAAACCTTCACACAAACTGCCAGTGCTGAGAGAAAAGCGATCACACTTGGACTGTCGTGTTTCACACCATATACCGTATTTTCCGTACTATAAGGCGCACCTAAAAACTTCCAATTTTCTCAAAAGCCGACAGTGCGCCTTACAATCAGGTGCGCCTTATATATCGACCAATATTGAGCCACTACAGCAGGCATGTCCAAAGTCCGGCCCGCGGGCCAAATGTATATATCTTATGGACAAAGTTTTAAAATGGGCCATTCATTGAAGGTGCGCCTTATAATCCGGTGCGCCTTATAGTGCGGAAAATACGGTACTGTCAATACTGAGAGAAGAGCATTCAGGGCGATGCTATTGAGCATCTGAAAATGTATTCAGACCGCACGGAAAATAAAGCCATCGCCCAGCATTTAATGACAGCATTCTAGGAAATATTACAAGCACAGGCATGCAATTCATCCACGCCAGGATGGATTCATCATATGCTAAAATCCACACGCTGATGTAATAAATGTCACGGCAAGGCCACACAAAGCGGCAGAGGGGAAAAAGTCTAGGCTTGTATTGCTGCTGACAGTTTGCCCTTGAAGAGGTGTCACTTTGAGGACGCTCCCTTCTTGACGGGAATTGACTTTAATCCCGGGCCCTGCTTCAATTGATCCTTTCGACGACTCACTCAGAAAAGTCTTTAAATATTTTGGGGGATTATCATTATGGATTTCCCACTACCCCCCACCCCCCCTGCCTCGAAGAACCCTGATGAATAAAAATGAAAAACTACAATGCCAGTGTATATTTTTGCCATATGTGCTGCTGTTTTGGTTAGCAACATTCTCTTTAATTTCTTTGACGGGGGAAATCGAGGCATCTCCAGTATTTTGAAGGCAGACTTTATTTTGAGGAATACAGTCTTGTACATTAAAATCCCACTTCCCAATAACACCTCCATTTGGCATGTCACCTACAAATCCCTTCTGTTTTTATGCCCTTCTATAATGGATGCAAAATCAATACCGGCTTGATATTCCGAGTGGGGGGAAAAAAAAAAAAATGGCCCTCGCGGCCGGCGGCATCTGTTGTCACTGCGTTACATCGCCAAATTGCTGTCAGAAGTGGCCGGTCTCGCGCGATGATTGACAGTAGCGTGGCGGGTGGCACGCTGGGGTTAAACACCTGCGTGTTTTATAGGCGCCTGGCGTATATATCTTCCCGGATAAATGAATTAGCATCTCCCCGCCGCTCAGAAAGCGCTGAGTGATGCCGTTTAAATCGCTCCTGCCGCCGGGTATCGGCCCGAGCGGTGTTTAATGAGGACGACTATCGACGGCGAGGTCAAGCGGCGGCGCGGTTGGCGGTGAGGCAAGCGCTACGAGGCAGGTGTTTTTCAGAGTGCAATTTGGGATAGTTGTGACTTTCCTCCTCATAAGCGTCATCGTCAAATCAATAACAAGAGACGTTCTTGTCCTCTGCTTTGTATCAATACGTGCGAGAATACAGACTACAAATATCGATTTCAAGAGATTGCGAATCGTCTTGTATCGTACGATTTTCTGGCATGAAATATTCCTGCTGTCCAATGGAAAACAAATATACACCGTACAATACCGAAATTGTTATATTGATAGTTGGCCCACCACAGTATTGGTTTCAAATATGGCTTATTATAACTTCAGAACCAAATACTACGTAAATACTGATAAAAATATCAAGGATGATCTCAATTACGATACAGAATCGATAATTCAGCAAGAATGTCTGACGACAGCCAAGTATTGCGTTTAAATAATTCTAATGATAACAAATTAAGGCGGAATTGGCGATTTTGACAACATTATTATGATGTGATCACGGAGCAGCCCGTTGTGGCATGAAGTATTTCCATCCTTTCTTTTTGACACTTGAGTTGCTGGCTAATTTTCTGCTCGGCGTAAAAGCCTTTGAGAGTCGTGTTGCCCGAGGCCAAATGTAAACATCATTTACTTGGGAGAACAATTTGCCTGAACTGTTTCTCACTTGGAGATAAATAATCCCTCATGCATTATTGAAAAAGCGTATCATTGAAAGACCCCTTCTTTCAAAGTACTCTTGCAAATGAGCTACTTCGGTTAATAATGCCGCAAACCAGGAAGTGGGTGTGACGGGCTCCCATTGGTCTAATCGAATCCGATCAATCACTCGCCGTGGGGGCGGGACCCGTCTGGGCGGTTGACGTGTTGAATCAGCTCCCCTGTCTTCCCCCCTGCCTTTGTCTTCCATCTTTCTTCCATTAATTCAATGAAGTTGTTGCATATGCACACACGGACACACACACACCAGGTTAGCTTAGCTGGCTATGTTTGTATTCCCCGTAGGAATCTAACAATAACCTGCATGGTTTTCATCAGACAGAAAAGATGTTCTGGAATGTTTTGAGAATGTCCGTGCTCCCAAACAACCGTATGGTGGCCATTGGGAATTCCAGGAAAATGATTTCCCACAACGGCTGGTGTGTATGCGGGCCAGTCAAACCAAACCTTGTCGCCGATTAATATTTGTGTTACGTCTACACCCTGCGGCGATTTTGTCGCCACACGGCCGCCTTCTGTAACCACGGCGGTCACAATATATCTGTTCAACATACTTCCTTGACACCGATGTTGTACCAAGTAGGCAGTGATCGGCTTTTGTACATAAAAAAATGCAAATAGGTAAAAATGTGAAGAGTAAATATGTTATTGCTGTATAATTTAATTATTTTTACTTCAACCAAATTATGAGGCTTGGTGTTACCTATCTCCATCCAGAACTTCAGATTCAAATGATGGCTGACCATAACGTTTTTTTTTATACGTTTCCGTGTGAGTTAAAATGAAGTACAAGGACCCTATTTTGTTCCTAATGACGGTCTTTTAAATGTCATTGTTCCTTCCACTTAGTTCCGGGGTTAATCAGCCCAGAATCAGCCCTATGATCCCTATTAAAGAAATCAAAAGTCCCCCTTGAGAAGACAGTTTTTGGGGGAGGGTGCAACATTTGAATTCTCCCTAAGCAACATGGCACCCGAAGCGTCACTACGAGTTCATGCATTCGTGCACAGCCATCAATCAAAGATGTAATTACACGACAGTTGCGGACTAACCGGGTAATCGTAGACATCTACCCTCTTCCGCCGCGGGAGCACCAATTGATGATGTCAATGATGACAGTCTCTCGCTCTGATGTTTTTTTAATGATCGTATTGGGATTATGAAGTGTTCCGATTTTGACATTTGCAGAACTGGAGAGCTGCACTGCTTTCTACTTTGTAGACCAAAAGAAGTGGAGGAAAAGTATCTATGTAAAATAGAAAATTTATTGAAATTTTAGTTAGTCAAAAAAAGAAAAATCATGCAACCATTTAGGTTGGTGGCTTATATTTGTCATTTATCAAAGTTTGTCCCAACTTTTTCAACAAGAGGTAGCATTAAACATTGCCATTCAGCGTCAGATAATTGACGGCTTTCAATTGGAATCTATTATTGGCGAGTCACGATGTTTTCAAACGCGGCATCACTTCACTGCCTTTTTGGAATGAAAACAAAATGAAAGGCACCATAATGAGCACCTTCTTTTGTGTTTAACTAGTTTGCGCGTTTGAAAACAAGTGTGAATCCTGTCAACACTGTTGAGTTGAGCCTCATGCTGCTTCACCTAATCTCCCCGCAGCCTTTAGCCGCGCGCCTATCCCCATGGCGGTGGTGCGTCGCGAGCTGTCCTGCGAAGGCTACCCCATCGAGCTGCGCTGCCCGGGCACCGACGTCATCATGATCGAGAGCGCCAACTACGGGCGCACCGACGACAAGATCTGCGACGCCGACCCGGCGCAGATGGAGAATACCAGATGCTACCTGCCGGACGCCTACAAGATCATGTCACAAAGGTAAAGGCGGCTTTTCTTTAGCATCTCCGTTGCGGATCTGATTGGTCGCCTGACGTGACCAATCACATCTTGATCGTAGGGATCTATTTTGTTTCATACACAGATTTAGAGATTCCTCCCGGGGTCATGTGACTCGTTTACATTATGTTTAAGGTTTGAATGGGGAACAGGTGTTTGGTGTTATCTTTTAGCGATTTAGCAAAATGGCAGCTAAGCTAACAAGGCTAGATATGCGCTCCTGGTTGGTATGAATTTCTGCTTCAAGCTAAGCAACGTAGCAGTATAATACAGCAATTCTGTTTTTGGTCGTGTTGCATCCAGCTTAGCCAGCTAAGCTAACAAGGCTAGCTATGTGCTCTGGGAAAAGAAAGAGCTAATTCAGTCAAGAGCAGGTGGTTCGTCATCATGCGGGGAGCCAGCTCGCTTCTTTTGGCCTTTTCTTCCATCTGATATTTGCTTTCCTCTCACTTTGTCGTCTTTTCTTTCATCCGCTGCTTCTCCACCATTGCTCTTTTTTCTCTTCTTCTTCATCCGCCAGCGTTTAATTGGCAGGTAAGAGTTGACAGCACATACGCGATGCTTCTGCCCTGGAGCAACTGGGTTCATACTCTTTCCGCAACACTTTGATAAGTTCACTGGCAAAAAAATCTGCGATGAGAAATCCCCAAACAAAAAGCTAAAAGTCATCGTCAGAAAACTCTACTAGATATTTGAGTAGGAGTCTAGTTTAGTCCAGTTAGCCTCATGTGGACCGGCTAAAAATACAATAAGAAAATACTTCGTTAATAAAACATCAATAGCCAAATGATTCCAGAAGACTTTTTTTTGTGGGTCAACTCCTTATAGACTTGCCTACCAAATTTCATGCTGTCTTTAGAAAATGGCTTCAGGGGATACATAAAAAAATCTTCATGGTAGGCATCCGTCATAAGTAGACCACAAATTTGTTTTTTACATTGCTAAAGGAAACTCAGACAGCAGAATCTTTGGAAAGTCAGTAACTTGTACATCAGAAAGTCAAAATACAATCACCTCTTCTACCACCAGAAAAAGTTCGGTTTTACTTTTTTTGCATTCTATAAGTATTAGAACATGGGTTGGTTTCACTAACAACACTGGTTTCTTAGCCAAAAGCGGAGGAAATTAGCATATTTCTTTAATGAGATGTCACGCAGAAGTTTCTTTTGTGACTCCTCAAAACATAAAACAACAAAATTGTCACAAAAAATAATATACATAAGAAATATTTATACCATACGTACTCCATTGGGGCGTCAAATGCTTGTACAGTGGTTTACAAATTTGAACGTCAGACAAGCTGGATGACAAGATGACTATATTTGTCGGTGGCAATAAATGGTTGGATTCCAACGAATCGGTAGTAAAATTGTCTAATTGCTTTTAAGACCCTGCTGCCTTTCCGTAAAAAGGTTTTTAAAAATCATATGTCTACACATGGCGTACCCCAAATAATGCTTGATCGACTTCATCAATAAACAGCTCTGCCCCGCCCATCTTCATCAGTGGCTGGCATTTTCTCCTTATTTCTCCTGGACACGCTCTCGAGAGTTTCAAGAGTGGCCTCTGCCGCTCTCCTGTGAGACCTAATTATGCCAGGCTATTTTCTGAGCGAGCGTGCATGTCGATATCGCACAGCGGGAGAGCTCTCCGTCACCCCGTGCCGCATTCTTATTCATGAGTCTTAATTCCGTCAATGGCCTTCGCGACCACTGGACCGTGGTTGTTCTTCGCTGCGGTCGAGAAAAAAAGTGCTGGTCGTGGCATAAAGGGACGCAACTTGTTGGCCCCCCCCCCACTCCCTGTTTGCTTTGGACATGTTGAAGATTGCTGCCTTAACGCATATTGTGTCCTTTTAGAGTGCTGACGGGGTATGGTAGATGGGGGAGGGGTGTTCTTCTGATTTATCTTACCTTGAAAAAAGATCGTGTGGAATATACAGACATCCCCGAACCTAACAGATCTTACTTTCAAGGATTATTGTTTTGACTTTTCCTTGAAAATGAATACGCGATGAAGCCAGCAGGTCCCAAGGTTGTTGTTTTTTTGGCATGCTACCTCTACGCCGTGATTTGAAAATGCAGTGACGTGCTCGTTGATGCGGAACACGATGTTACCAGATGTGATGCTTATACAACCTAATAGCGGCAGCTCAAAATAAATTGGGGAAAAAAAATGACGCGTGGCTGTCGGATGTTTTTTTGATGATGAAGGATACCGGGGGAGAGAGTGGAGGTGGCGGGTGAGGATTGTGTGGACCAGAGAGAGGCTTGAAGCCCAGATCAAAGATGCTTCATCTGAATCCAGCGCTTCCTGCTCTTTATGCCTGCTGAGGCCGCCGCCCCCGCTGTCGCCATCGCAATCAGCCTGTCACCTTGAAAACTTGATGGAATTTGTTCTTCCTCAGACTCGAATCTTGGTCCATTTGATTATTTCTTAGAAGCGGTGTCTTGATCTGTATTACAACCCGCAAAGTTGTGAGACAGAGTTAGGACACTTGCATTTCCAGTTTTTTTTTTTTTCTAATGATGGGTCATAAGAAAGAGAGTGCAGAGAAAAAGACGAACCACATCGGGTCTAATACTTCTGCATTAAGTGCTCAACTGGAGCAGACGGAATTGATAAAAGTTATAATGTCAGCCAAATAAGATCAAAATAAGTTTGTAACTTTTTTTTTTAATTTTTAAGTCTCTTGACCCCAAATTGCCACCAGATAGCACCAAAAACTAAATATTTTTCCTGCAAATATTGATTGCTGAATCGAAAAAAAAATTGCAGTTTGCTGCAGTATAGCGCCAACTACTGTTGAGGAGGATTTTTTTGTGAGTATCGATGGCTGGTGTCGAAAGATACCTTAAAACGTGGCCAATACTCAGCTTTGTAGGTACAAATTACCGTTAAAGTCAAATTAATTATATCTGTCATATTGTTTTTATTTTTTTTATTAATCCCGTCTGTGCATTGCTTTTGTAATCCTGGACCCGCCTTCCTGTATTGAACATGGAGGTCACTCACCACCTCCTTGCTGTCCTTTCATTCGTGAGACGTCCCATCGATTGGGACAAGGCGGGAATATTTGATTGTGGCCGTGTTGAATTTATTTAGCCAATGAATGGGAGCGGGGGGGGGGGGGTTGCATCCGTCGCTCATGGCTGCTGGAGATAGAGCGGATTGTTATTGTAGCCACCTTCATCCCTTTTGTACGTGTGCGGTAATTAGTGGCTTAACACCCTCCCGCAAGCTAAGCTTCTGTGCGCTTCGTGATGCGTTTCGGGGAGCTTGCGAAGACGCCGCAGCGCTTTGAGCGCAGACCCCCAAGATGGACACGGGGAGTTTCCATGGTGACCGTGGCTGGAGATGAAGGATCGGTGCTTAAAGGCAGGGGAGTGAATGTGAAACAGAGATTGGACTTGGGTGTGTGTGTGTGTTTGTGTGACTTTGTGATACACTGCGTTTATTGATTTGTGTGTGGATTGTAATGCAGTACAGTGAATGGAGTTCACCTCCATCTGCCCCAAATGGATTTTAGCGCCAGTTTTGGTGGTGTTCCATGCTCGCTATTCTTAACAATGATAACCTTGCAGGATTTTTCCTGGCTCAAATTGAGACAAAGGTACTAATACCATTCTGATCACAACCAACAGGCCAGAGACAAGAAACAATTGAAAACATTCACAGCAAAGGGAAAACAAAAGAGCTTATTAACCTTCCTAAAAGAACATTTAAGGATGTTTAAAACCAATATATTTAAAAACAAACAAACAAATAAATAAATAGTAGATTTCTGTGATCGCTAAGAGACCATAGAGTGGATTTGATTTAAAAATGACTAAAAGACCGTAATCAAAATAGTATCGAAAAAAAAAAAGCGACGTTTTCATTTGGATTTGGACCCGGATCTGGAGACCCCAGAGCTCTGCTTGGTTTAAAGCACCGGCAAGGTACAGACGTTTATACTGAAAGAAGCAGCCAGCCCGACTGATGTCACTCAGAGGCCCCGCCCCTTAAAGACACATACAACATTACATGCAAGTCCAGCCAACTTTCCGTTGCGTTTCGGTCACCGGATGTACTGGTACAGTTCTTCGCCTGGCATGTCGAATTATCAATTCTTTTTTCAATATGTGTCACCTTAATATTCATCTCACTGCGGTTGTTGTAAAAATATGGCTGCCCACTAAAGCCGCCCCATCCCCCTCCTCCCCCCGGAATGAGATTAAAATGGGCCTACGGACCGGCGAATCCCAAGGGGCCCTTCTTGGCTTTGGAAGATAAATCAAGCATCAGCAGCCAGATAGGGAGCGACGTGGTTTGTTGGCAAGAATAGAAAAATTCATCGCGGAAATCGTAAATCATTAGATGGGCAGGCCCCAGCGAATAAGCCTCAGCCGCCAAACAAATCGATTGCGCATTCCGCTGCCTCCTTCCTGTGCAGGTGCTCCCTAGAGTTTGGATTTACATGCACATAACGGGGAAGTCGCAGTCCCGACGAAGGATTCAAATGAGGCGGATCCCATGCATATTAGATCCAGCGGGTTGTTCTTTTGTTTTTGTGGATGGTGAAAAATTGTCATTATGTTGCTGTGAAAGCAAAGTATACACTATTTTTGCTCACACGAGAGAAAGAATAGAAGATGGAAACGTAGAGGTTTCTTTTTGGTATTAGTATATTTTTTTTGTCTCATATATTTTTTATTAATACGTCAATATTTCTGACGAGTGTATTTTGTATATAATATAATATAATAATTAATAATTGTATAATTTTTTTCACAATTTACATATTACCTAACTAGTATATTTCATTTTATAATTTTCTATTTATCATATTTTTTATTCTAGTCTAACATTATTTGCTTGAATTGTTTTCTAATCATTTAGCAGTTTCTCTGTCTGTAGTTTTAACCAATATTTTTATACTTTTCCAAACTATAATAATGCCATGAACTTCTACAATACAACTAAGAAAAGCATCTTACAAATAAAAATAAATATTTGAGGCCCATTGATAGCGATACCAAACGATAGCATGTTAATAGCGACATACGTTGCGCATCAAGTGCTCACGCGCCATTTTTAGTTGTGTTGTTTTATATTTCGTGGATGGATATCATGCTACAGTATATTAACTTGTGCCTATTTCAAAGTCCCTCCAGAGGCCCGTGTTCCAATTCTGCAAGCTTATCTCCCGACGCACAAAATTAGAGAGCAGGATGCAAACATCTTATGAAAGCCACTAATCTGCACCAGTGGTTGAGAAGGATTAGGCTTGTCTACGGTCCAAAAAAAAAAAATACAAACAAACAAAATAAAGCAAATCTATAAGACGAGTCGGATTTTGCGGCACGCTGCTTATTCTAAAAATGGTTGCTTTAAACCAAAATGGCTGACTTCGTGTGCATTTTTTATAGCATTGCATGTAAGAAACTGACATCGTTATTGTTTCTATTATATTTGTACTGCAGTGATGATGTCAGCATGTCTGTGTTTTGGATGTTCTCAAATATTTTTAGCTGATCTTTCCTCATTTTTGTATGTAGTATAAAAACTGGCCCCGATGTAAAACTTTTGGAGAAACATCTCCGTAATTGATGCGAACCTTTTAAAGCCTTGCTGTCAGAGAGTAGCGCAAGAGTTGTACTTGTAACGCTAAGTTGTGTGTCTGTGTGTGTGCGGTGCGCCAGGAGACAGGTGGAATGAGAGAAGATGGATGCAGCGGCTTGCAGCTGGGAAAGATAATGAATGAAGTAGACCGTGGGTGGCGAAGACCATCACTAAAAGCGTAATGGCTCCCCACAGAGGGACGAGGATATTGACCCGTCCGTCACTTTTCTTCCCCTCCGCCCGACCTCCCTCCCTCCTTTTCAAATAAATACAATTCCTCACAAGCATCCGCACGCCGCAGCGGAGACACAACACAAACAGAAAACCTAAAGAGACAAGCAAGGCTGCTTTTCGTTTACTCGTTTTGAAACGTCAGTTCGACACTTTTGACGGAGGGGCAAACAAACGTGGCGGGACCACCCGTGCTGTGACAGCAACATCAAACTGTTTGTATGCTGTAAATATAGTTTGGCTGTTGCTTTACGTGTAGCCGCGGTGGCTATTTATTTTTTTATTATTGTTTTTTATTTTTATTTTTGTATTATTTTTTTATATTTTTATTAAAAATTTTATTTTTATTTTTATTTGAAAAAAATCAAGGTGATAAACCATTATAAAATTTGTACAAATTTCTATGAGCTCTTCATCTCATTCACTGGTATCCCAGTTACAAAATTAACGTTGACGTCTATAGCCGTCAATGGTAGTGAACGAGTTAGCGAGTGACATCATACATTTTCCTGCCTAGCCCAATCCGATTACGAATACGCGGCGGGCACCTGAAAAACATTTCTCAAATATTTCAGAAAAAAATAATTTACGATTAAATACAGAAAGGGAAGTTATGTTTAATACTAATTTCATTTCAACATTGTCTGGCTTGTAAATTGGGGCTACTGTTCAAGAGTTTTTGCTCAAGGGTACTTGCTAGCTGCGCGGGTTGCCGTGGTAACCCGCCAATGACAATGTTAGCAGTCTAATAAGAAGAACCTTGAGATAAGTTTGAGTTCCTTACATACAAAAATAAAAAATGAAAGAGCGAACAATTTTTGACATGGTCACAGCAAGGCCATTATGTCATTTCGACTGAGTCATGGAGTGCACTATTTTTTCTTTTCGTTTTAGTTGCAGGGTTTTGTTAAGAGGCCCAACTTTGGTGTAATTTTAATGTTTTTGTCACGTTGCAGACTACAATCATTCGTCTGGACCATCCGTGTAAATTTTCTTCGTAATTGTCCCACTCATAATGGATGCACGACCCACTCATGATGAGTCTGCAACGAGCCGTTTGAGAATCACTGGTGGAGAGCTGCACTGGGCGATTACAGCGATTACAGTTTGTGCTTACATGCAGCTCTGCTCCTCGGTGCTGCCTTGCCGCTTGTCAGCTGGCGGCCTCCGCTCTAATCTGCCCGACGACAGAATAGGAACGGTTGGGAAAGCTAGTTGGGTGTGTACATGAAAAAGAGATGGACTGCGGCCAAACCTTGGGGGGATATTCAAGATGGCCATGTAATCCGGAGCTGACGCCATATGACGTCAAGCAATGGCGGCGGTACGTTTTCTCCTTTGTGACACTCTTTGTAGTCGATTTAACACGACAAAAACTTTTTTTGGTCTCGTTTTTAGAGGTACGCCATGTTTAGAAGAGTCAAGCATTTGTTGTGATACACAAAGTCAAAGTCAAAAGTCAAAGTCTGCTTTATTGTCAAGTTCTTCACATGCCAAGACACACAAAGACATCGAAATTACGTTCCCACTATCCCACGGTGACAAGACATAGTACACGATACACATACAAGTAAACAACACAAAAAAATAAAAACAAGAAGGCACAAACAATGAATAAATAAGAGTGATGAATAAATAATAAATAAACAAATAACATAATAAATAAGAGGAGCATTTCATTTGAAAGCGACCCGATGCTGACAATTAAAAAAAAAAAGAATATTCCGGTCTATGACAATTAAAAAAAAAAAAAAACATTCCTATCTATCCAATTTGTGTCTCGTTAAAAAAAAGAAAAAAAAACACAAAAAAAAACGTAGACAATTAAGGCTAGGTCTCCCGTTCAAAGAGCTAACCGTTTGTTCGTCATGACTTCTTTTTAAAAACATTTTGGTGTAGAAAAGCTGCCCAAAGCCAACCAAAAAGAAAACCATTCCGACCAGATCTCATAGTCGGTACCGACTAAAGCGCTACGGCGGCGGCGATAAAGGGGATTGTGCATGTAGGTCAAGATGAAGGCTTCTGGATTAAAGTGCGCAATCATCCCGTCGGATACACATCATGTTGTTTAATCCCTCAAGAGGAACTTATTACAAACTGTGATTGCATTTGGTCCCAGCTTAGCAACAACGAGAAAATACGGACATGACATCCCGTCACCGTCGTCTGAGCTCGATGGCCCTCGGCTTTCATTGGCTTCTGTTTGTCAAAGGTCTAACTGGAGTCCACTCCAGTCCAAATGGGATGTGAGGCCACCACTAACTGTAATTGTCTCTCACTCACAATGAGCTTGAGCCCATGTTTACTTGACGGGCATTTACTGCTCGGGAATGAACTCCTCAGGAGGATGGACCGAGGCGAGGCCGAGGGGCGGGGTGGGGGCGACTCTAGCTTCGCTTCACGGACCCATAAACTGAGACACTTGACCGACCATATCTCATTACTGGCTTGAAATTAGATGGGTTTACCCCACCTCCTTTTCTTTTGCACGTCTCTCATCGGTTCGATTGATTAGCGGGCAGCCAATCAATGTTAATTAAGGTGTAGAGAATCCTTTAATTGTGCGCTATGAATCATTGTGTCAGACCCGCCTTGACCTTCGCAAGCGGCCGTCACTCGGAAGGGAAATAAATACCGTTCTGTATGTTGCGAGATAATCACGAGCTGCAAACGAGTATAGATTTGAAAGAGGCCCATCTCGGAGGATTGATACAAACAGAAATGAGCTCGGTTCTGGTTAGGAGGAGGAATTATTGTGAACCTGCAAAAGATGACAATCTTTCAATTGTACAAATCGTTATTTTGTGAAACAGAAAATCGATTTGGATTTCGATGCTTCCGTTGTCACGCCAATGAGAAAATCGGATTTGAGACTCTATCAAGAATACCCGACAGATTAACAGGCATCTAGCATTTCTTTTTTTTTTTTTTTTTTATCCAGGCTCGATTGCGATGCGACGAACATTGGAATCATATGACTTTATCTGGTGCTTATTGTTTTGTGTTTCAGATGCAATAACCGGACACAGTGCGCCGTGGTGGCCGGACCAGACGTATTTCCAGACCCCTGCCCGGGAACTTATAAATATCTGGAAGTCCAATATGAATGTGTGCCATACAGTATGTATTCTCTCATTTCCTCTGCACAACGGGAAGTTTTAATGAGCTTGCAATCGTGTCGTACGTTATCACCATGGAAGCGGAAATGGTTACCCACAGATATTCTCTTCAGTTTTGCTTCTTCCCTTGCTGTTATCAGAAACATTTGCTAATTTTTATATCCACTGGAGGTCAGAAATATACATGTACCTTGTTTTCATCTCAGCGACGGTTCTGAACAAAGAAAAATGATCTGCTCCGTTTTGATTTACCAACGGAGTTTTGTGCTTTTGTTTTGAACCCGTGTCGGTTGCGTATTGCCTCCCTAGTGCACTTTCCAGATTAGTAAGACTCCCTTCCGACTAAAGTGATGTGACCACCCTTTACGAAGCCTCGTAAACATGTCCGACGGACGGCACCTGTCCGCCCCTCTCACATTGACTTCCCCCGTCTATTCTCCTCCAGCCTTATTAAAAAGCTTAACGTTCGCCGAAGCTACTCCTCCCCAAGGCCGAGCCCTGGAAGAGGTCAACGCTTCTGCGAGTGACCCCCTCAGTGTTCTCGCTCAGCCATAATGAAGTTCTAACATCTCCTCAGTGGGCCTTCAAATCTGCTAACACGCTACGGATGGAAAATGTCGGCCTTTCGCAACCTTGCTCCGCTGTGGATTTCTAAGCTGCCTCGTTCATGTTACGACAAATCGCCATACGCAATAGAGCATCGCCATAACTATTGGATGAGAGAAAGCTCCGCCCCTATTTTCACAGACACGCCTATAATTAATTCACAGTTGTCCAATTCAGTTGCGTTCGGCCTTGTTTCCGTGTCCATCCTGTTCTTGTCTGACAAAACCTGAAATCAGGAGTCTGACGTTAAATCACAATCAACTTTTCTATTTTTTTTCCCCTGACTTCATTATTTCCAACTAATGAGTTTTTAATCCATTTTGATAATAATAATAATAATAAAATATAATAATAATACTAACCACCTAGTAGCTCTCCAGTGCAATAAGAAGAGCGTAGTGGGTTGGCACGGGCGAGACGGCACCTGCTACCATTTGCTAGCCTTCTGTGCTGGCAGGTGAAAGCACAAAATTGATTTCCCCGCACATGGAGATCGCTTGCAATGCAGCCGGGGCTCTAACGCGACGGGATTTGCTCAGCTGATGATTCGGTAGTCACACCTTTGCCAAATGCGGAATCGTACGTGACACAGGAGGGGGACACAGGTGGTCTTTCTCCTTGCTTATTTGTAACCCCTTTCTTGTGTTTGGAAGACAAACATCGTAAACGCGCCTTTTCATTCAGTGTGAAGAATCTTTTCTCTGCTTCAGCTCGAGTTGCTTTTTTTGTTTCACGGGCAGAGTACAGCTCGGACCTAAAATCTGCATTCACATTGTTTAAGCGGCAGTTCTCAAATGAACTCGGATTAATTGTACTTTTGCCAAAAAATGGAATGTTAAATGGAGTGCACTTATATAGCGCTTTGTACGCCATGTGTTTTCCAAAGCGTTTTACCAAACCTCGAAATTTACCAAAACTGTACACGTCAATCTACGAAAAGGTTTTGCTTTTGGGTTTAAAATAACTTTAACCTCCAGGATTCCTCATCGCACACTGACCAACAGCAGAATCCAGAGTGTTTTTTAGCTTTTGGTAAAGTTTAAAATCGATCCGTTCTAGCTTGCGCTAAGCTAACCTATAAGGGTGTGCCTCTTTGGTACAACGTCCAAGTTTGCAAACATCCTCTGTGTTAGGATGGCGTCAGAAGCCAACAGCAAAGTAACGGCATTTGTTTTCACTGCATATCCATTCAGGATACCACCGATTTGTGCCCAGCCCGAGAGTACAGTTTTTTTGTCGGTAAAAAATGTTTTCAATGCTTGTCTATTTTAGTAGTTTAAATATATCCCATATTATGATGCCAAAGCAATTTGCATTCCTCCACTGAAGCCTTATTGATGTATTTGGAATGCAGTTACAGTACGTTTTTTGCTCCGGTTCCCATTACTCCACGCACAAATGCTTTTTTAATTTGGACTGTCCTTGGTTCTGCTTCCCGCCGTCGTCGGGCTCAGCATGGGCTCCGTAGCTGGGCCACCGCCAAATCGTCAGAGCGGCATTCTGCATTGTCAAGGTTATAAAAGCAGCGGAGTGGAGCCGTCGAGAAAATACTCGGCCAATGCACAAAAAAATCAGACGAGGGGGGGGCTGAAAGAATAAAACGGTCGCCGAGATGGAGATGAGAAACTAGCATGGATGGCATCGTCCTCATCCTAAGGCGCATGCTATTCAAAGCCCCGTAATCTGCGTCATTAATTAAAAAGCTGATGGGACGGCGTTAAGGCCTTCGCCACTCCTCGCTTGGAAGAAAAGAAATATGGCCGCCGTTCCCGCCATGAATCTCTATTAGCCGCTAATGATGCCGCGCTGACGTCTTCGCCGTCATGGGTGCGAAATTGGCTAGCGTTAATTATTCACCCTGAAATCTGTACTGCGAACGCGACGGGGTTGGTGCTCTCGAGCCCGTTGTATCTCGGGAAGGAAGTAGATACTGAACATTTCCGTGTGAAATTTTCAGATGCACTTAATTAATTTGACCACCTCAGAATTTGATTGTTCAAGTGTTCAATCGTTTCTTTCTATTTGCACGATTTGCTGTTCTGGAATAAGGAGCTGAATGGGGAAAATCACAACAGGTACTTGAGCCATGAAGATTTCCAAGGACATCCACCTCGGGATTGAGATTACACAATATGTCGATATTGCTTTTAATGAGTCACAAGAATACATTTTGTAGAAAAAGTTTTCATTTTAAGATATTACTGTAATTTTTCCTTCAAAAAAGTGTCTCTCGTAACATTTTCCCCAGTTATTTAAAGCCCCGCTTTTTCATTAGTTTGAAATGCAACTTGTGGCTTTGAAAATGTGCGCAAATGGCGTGAAATGACTTCCTTTTTTTTTTTTTTTTTGCTCGTTTGTTCCGCTGTAACAAAGTGCTTTTTTTTTGGATGACTGTTGATGATCACTTCATTAATCTTTGTCCCTGTCTTCTCTCTTTCTCTCCCCTTTAATGCCGACATGAAGAAGTGGAGCAAAAAGGTAACTAAATGCTAACAATTGTCTTTTTTTTTTCTTTTTTTTCTACCTCTTCACTTCTGGGTGAATTTTGTGATTTGATGACATTGGATTTCACCCGCATTATATTATATTCTATTAATTTATTTATTTTTTAATTTTCTTATTGAATTAATTGCATATTTGGGCTTTCATACTCTGTCATTTTTGTATTTATTAAGAAAATTCCATTCATTGGGCGAATCCCTCTTCAGTTTATCCAAGCTCAGCCTTATCAGCTGCATACTATTAAAGCTATAGCTATATAAGGGTGATCAATAGCTTGTCCAATAAACTGTCAGCATTTTTTGATTATAGCCCTAACATGATGATGGCTATAACCTTCAGGGACCGGCTAATCAATAGAGGAGACAGATCATAGTCGCCATATTCATACCTTATCAGCAGAAACGGCTTGAAAGAAGTGCAGCGCGGGTAAACAAGAGTCCAATGAATGGCATCATTGCGTGCTATGCTTCCACATTTCTTTTGCAGTGTGTGTCTTAAAGGGCCATCGACTCATGTTCGAAGCAGTCGCAAATGTTAGCTTCTGGTTCGGACCAAATCTGTAGGACGAGTTGGAAATGGCAAATTAGCCTAGCATGTTGCTACGCTGTGGCTAGAGCCCTGTCAGAAATCTATGTAGCCTCAGTAAAGCTCCTCCAGCATATTTGTTTTCGACAGTCAATCGTGCCTGAAAATAACAGACTCCCTGTGTTTTACCAAATCTAATTTGAGTACCGTATTTTCCGGACTCTAAGGCGCACCGGACTATAAGGCGCACCATTAATGCATCATGTCAGATTTTTAATCCAAATCAAATCATTCTCCATTTTATCTTTTTTATTACAACTTCAGACACAACAAATTACTTTATAATCACAAAATAATGATCCATAGTCTTTTTGATTCATGATTCATAGTCTTCAGCGGGCCACTTATGATTGATTTCATGACACAATGCTTCGAGCCAGTTTAAATTTAGGAATTTGGTCCATATATAAGGCGCACCGGACTATAAGGCGCACTGTCGGCTATTGAGAAAATTTTAGGTGTTTAGGTGCGCCTTATAGTCCGGAAAATACGGTAAATATGGTTTGGAATTTGGGAAAGCCATCAAAATGTTGATTGAACACTTGGATCTTCATTAGCTTTAGCAAACGAGATGACGATTCAGTTGGAACCCAGATCCAGTCGTCCATCAGTGCACATGATAGTTTAACTGGTGTCATTATAAGAGGCGACTCTCACCTGGAGCCAAAAAGTTGTGGAATCATAAAAAACGGACGGATGGTTGGGCAAATGCTTGACCGTTACCTGCCAATGTAACTCTGTACTTGTTTTTCCCCATTTTTGGCTCCTCAGTATTCCTGTGCCCAGGGCTTCTGCGTAGGGTATACCAGAGCGAGCACCTCTTCGAATCGGACCACCAGTCTGGAGCGTGGTGCAAGGACCCCCTCCTAGCCTCGGATAAGATCTACTACATGCCCTGGACGCCCTACCGCACGGACACGTTGACCGAATACTCCTCCAAGGAGGACTTTGTCGCCGGCAGGCCGACGACGACCTATAAGCTCCCGCATCGCGTGGACGGCACGGGCTTCGTGGTGTACGACGGCGCGCTTTTCTTCAATAAGGAGCGCACGCGCAACATCGTCAAGTTCGACCTGCGGACTCGTATCAAGAGCGGCGAGACCATCATCATCAACGCCAACTATCACGACACCTCGCCGTACCGCTGGGGCGGGAAATCCGACATCGACCTGGCGGTGGACGAGAACGGCTTGTGGGTGATCTATGCCACCGAGCAGAACAACGGCCGCATGGTCATCAGCCAGCTCAACCCGTACACGTTGCGCGTCGAGGGCACGTGGGACACGGCGTACGATAAGCGCTCGGCGTCCAACGCCTTCATGATCTGCGGAGTCCTCTACGTGGTCAAGTCGGTGTACGAGGACGACGATAACGAAGCCACGGGGAACAAGATCGACTACATCTACAGCACGGAGCTGAGCAAAGACGGCTTCCTCGATATTCCGTTTCCCAACTCGTATCAGTACATCGCTGCCGTGGATTATAATCCCAGAGACAATCTGCTTTACGTTTGGAACAATTATCACGTGGTCAAGTACTCTCTAGACTTCGGCATGCTGGACAACCGACTTGGTAAGTTGACTTTTCATATTTTGTCACACTGAAAAGCTTGAGGAGCGACTCTCCACACTTGACTTTATTTGCAGGAACACTTCAGTTAGTGCTGCCGTTTTGGTTTGCCACAGGGTTAAGATTCAAGTTCAGCATCTTTGTGAACAGTACTGCCATGATGCTAACAAAAAAGGATTTTGTTGTTGCAACTTTCTGTTTGGCAGTTTTTATGCCAAATGCCCTTCTTGACCCAACCCTTCCATTTTTCATCAGGGCTTTGGACTCACTTTAAGTACCTAAACCCTAATCCCGAACCTCTTCTGTAGACTGACTGACTGAAGAAAAGATGAACTTGAGTGGATTATAATTGTTGTTTTTGCACACAGAAACCACATCCCATATTTCGGACACCCTGCACGGATGTCATTGTTAGTATTCCAATGATGTAATTGGCACGTTGGCATAGCCATGCACAAAAAACACCATCTTGAAGGAATGGCTCGTAAACAGAACAGTAGGTCTTTTTTTTAAATATTCTCCACTCCTGGGTGTGAAGTCGCTACCTGCTGATTTGGAGCTCCATCCGAAATATTTTCTTCCTCCCCCAGATGTATGGCGTCCCGCTGCGGTAATCAATTCATATATTCCGTGACCGCGCTAACCGCGTTTGCTTTGGCCGACACACATCCAAGCCATAATATAATTTGTTGTGCTTAATAAGAGGGAGCTTGTGTGTTTCTCCTTTTTATTGGATACGAGTTGCTGTGCAAAATCGGCCGCCCTCCAGACAAGAGGCATGAATAGCGGTAGTAAAACGTCAGTGCTCGTGGACAGATGGAGCACAAATTGAAATGCGGGGCTCACAAAAAAAAAAAAGGCAGAGTACATGAAAAAAGCCCTCCAGTGTAATAAAGCAGCTGTTGGATCATCTTCCTGACCATGCATGTAAACGTCACATTTTCTTGCAGAGAACAAAAACGTAATCAGCGAGACATTTTTGTTGTATTTGGCATCGATTTGAGGGAGGTGTTGATTTTCTGACGCACCTTGCACTGGTTCGAGGATGTGTTCACAACTTTAGCTACTTGGTTGTCATCCCCAAGACCTGAACTTTACCCTAACTGTCATCCAAACCTATAGTCTAACCAAACCCAAACCTGATTTTAAGACCAAACAAAAATCCTAACCCCGAGTTTAACCTCAAACTGAATCCACCTCTGTCTCCGTAGACTGGACTGGTACTATTCAAGGAAAGATTCTCCCTAACCTTTAGATATGACAATTAATTAATTAAATAATCAATTCATTTAAAGGGGGGAAATTATTTATTTATTTATTTATTAATATAATGAATTAATTTATTCATCATAGCACATTTAAAGCCTGGGATCTACCCGGTAACTCGGGACGAACCGCTCTGTGTTGGGATTGCGGGAACGATTGAATCTGAATTTTTAGTTCAGAGGGTCCACGTGCATGAAGAAACCGTATTAGTATGTTGCAAATCTGCAAGGGCAAGAAAATGCCTTATGAAGTTACTTCAGCAGAGTCGTTAAAGAGCAGTAACAAAAACCTTTTATTTATTTTCTTATTTTATTGTTTCCCTCTGTCCTCGTCTTTCACATATTATAGCTTTTTACTGACTTTTATTGGTTCAGTGTAATATTTTTACGGCAGCCAGTTATTTAGCACACTATAAATGTATGCTTTTTAATCTGCTGGGATTCATGAGAGGCAAAAAAAAGGCAACATTTCATTATACAACGCTGCATTTCTGCAACTTTCTCAATTTTGGAGATTACGTCTTGTATTTCCCAAGATGGCGGTTAGCGTGAGAAACAAGCCAGAGGTTGGTTGCATTGGTCTCATGACATATATGTAAACGAGCATGGAATTAAATTTTTGCAGGCATTTCATGCAAACTGTGATTCACTTCCATTTCAGATTATGATTTGATTCAATTTCATATTGATTTAGTTGCTAGTCAATTCAGTAAGGGACTGTCACATATTTCATATATGTATATATATTTTTTACGCTAAATCGTTTCTAGTCTTCTCACTTCTATTGCGCAAGATGTATTTTTGCAATTTTCTATTGGTATTTTTGAACGAATCCCAAAATTGTTTGGGCAATGTGCGACCCAGTGCGTGGGTCCAAGATGTTTGCGCACAGTCCGTGTCAAAGATCCATTTACTGTCTGGCCTTTTTTGTACGTTTGCCACATGTTGCCATCTGGCAGCAACCTCACGCCAGACGCCGCGCCCCGCAGGCTCTTGGAGGGGAACGCGTGCCCGAAACACTCCATGTTTTGGCTCGGCCGCCCACTAAACTGATTAAGAGCGTCTAAGCGATAAAAACACCAGGCTTGGCAAGAGTGCGTTTGGGAGATAATCGGCACGCGACTCAAGTGCTCTGATGTTGTCTGGTGTGTGCCGTCATTGCAGACCCTCAAGAACGTCCTCACGCCCACCCACGTGCCGTTTTTTTTCCCCTTCCCTTGACCGTACAGCATCAAGACAGAGCTAGTTTAAATCACTTAAGCCAATGGAGGCCTCTCGTTTGATGCTGAGGCTTAGCAATGTAGGCTACTCGCTCATCTGCACATTAACAGATGCTCAACTCACTGCAGTCGGCGCTAATAAATGCACCTCGCCACGATTTGAAATCATCCTACAAACGCCACATTTGTAAACAACTTGAATTCCCCCTTCGATCTGCATAGTTACCAAAATGTACATTTTAACAACGGTCTTATCAGAAAATGGTTCGCTATCTTGTTTCTCATTCTCCTACGTCTCCCCCTCGCCGCCTGACCTCCATTAAATGCCCTCTCAAGTCCCGGGACGAGAGCTTGGCAATGAGAAATTAATTGGCAAACAATGCACGGCTCCCCTCTATTATGGTTCTCATCATGTTAGATGATATCAGAGCATTACTGGTTGTCTGGCTGCATAATTGAGCCACCGCTTCCATAGCAACTGATGGATGACAACACAAAGAAATAATAACAATAATTCATGGGCTTGGTGTCAGGGCAATCTAATTGGGAACCGACTCGGTTCAGGGATCCACGGGCCATGACGTGACATGACTGATCTCGCCTGCAGATATAATGCAGCAGGTCCCCGTTTATCACGGGAGGTTCTGGAATGTAACCCGGCGAAGTATAGTGTTGGGCTTATCAAATATGTTTAGCATCAGTTATTCTTAGTGATCAATCCATCAATTATTCAAGTAATTGCATATTAATTAATTCTGGTGAGTGACGTGGGAGGTAATGAATGAGAGTGGCGGGTTGGCTGTTGTTAGCGTAGGTTAGCTAGGCGTAACTTGTGGCCATGAGCTTTTTTTTTTTTCTTACCGTTTGTTCAGTAAAGTAATTGAAAGTGGACGCAGTTGTGTCTATCCTTGAACCCATCTGTGAAGAGAATTCGTTATAACTAGCGATGCTAGGCTATATTAAATTAGCTTGAATTGTATGGGTTCATAGATACGCTGTTTTGTAACTCGGTTATTTTGGGACTTGATCCTAAAACTTTGGACGTTTTTTTGTCTTTGACGCACTTTTTCCTCTTGGCTTGCGCTTTAGAACTGCACGAGTGTTGGTCAACATTAGTCCGTATATTTTTATAGATGTGGCGCCTTTCATAGGAGCAAAGGCTGCTTAACAGAATTTCAAGTGGTCATAAAAAATCGTCGTGTTTGTGTGTGTGTTGCTGTTTTTCAAATACACGCGTTGGCGAACAGATGGTGCTCGAGGAGTTTCTTCGAAAAATGTCCAGGGGAACGGCCTGATGGATTTTAGTACCATTGTGTGTGACCCCGGCAAATCTAACTTGGAGTGCACTCAAAGTAGAACATATAAACTAAGATCCCATTAAGCAGACGTTAAACAGGAAGCAAATTGAGGAAGAGAAAAAAAAAAAAAGGTTAATGGATGACATCACACATCAACTATCCAATCTTCTCGGATGTGTTTGAAAGTGCAGGTTGCAGGTGCAACTATGCGTAAAGGTCGAAATACTCAAATGAGGAGGTAATTGGGTTCAGCACAAGGCTCACTTTTCCAGTCTAATTCCTCGCTAGCACCGAAAGCCCTTTTCGGGCCCCGTTTGATCTGCAAAACTTTTGGCGAGTCACACATAGCGGATTGGTTAGTTACTCCCGGAGCCGAACGGAGCCGGCTTATCTAATTACGCGAGCCGAGGGCCTTGGGATAGCAAGCGACGGGGCTAATTAGCTCGCTTTGAAATGAAGCGCAAAGCTCCGTGTGGAGGCGGGCTATGAAGCTCATTTGTTTGTGTGCGTTTTTTTTTTTTTTTTTAATTATTGTTCTTGTAAATGTTGCCATTAAAGGAGGGTAGAAATGATCAGAGGACTCTCAATGACACAATTAGACAGCATGTAGTGTCTTTTTATCCAATTCCACGGTGGTTGAACCTCGACTGGTCGAACTCAATTTTGTCAAGATTATAAGAAAATTGCCATTCCAATTTTTCCCATTCCGCCATAGCAGGGGTCACCAATTATATTGTCAGAAGGCCAGAATTTCTCCAGACACTCACCATGGGGTCCACACCCCCAAATAAAAACATTAAATTAAATTAAAAAAATCTTTGGGGCATAACGTTATTATTTTGTCACAAAACGAGACATTTTTAGCCTTTATATTTTCAGTAGTGATGATATTTTCTGTTTTATCCTCATAATTATGGAATCCAGCCACGGGCCGAATTGGACCGCTTGGCGGGTTAGAAGGGGCCCGAGGGCTGCCAGTTGATAATCATTCCTTATGGGAAGCTTACATGGATTTCCTAAGGTATGCCTTTTCCTTTTTTTCTTTTTTTGTTAGATGCGTTAAGAAAAAACGCTTTCATTTTTTTATACCCCTATTTTCATAACAATAATCATAAATAAACTCTGATATGTGCGAATGCCACGCTAATGTGAGAATAACAATAATTTGGGGAGGGGGGGGGGCTGTGACATATAGGTATCTTGAAGAATCTCTTCTTAATGAGAAGAAAGCCTCACGTTTATCTATAATACTAAACAGGTCGTCAGGAAGGCAAATCATCCGCTCCAAAATTAATTTCAGCTTTTGCCCTCAGGCCGACGGTTTAGGGTTCCTCGGAGGAGGACAAAAAGGCTTCAGGTTTCATTTATTCCAACTGCAATTTATTTACTTAACGGCAACTCGCTTTTAGTTTGCTCCTGTTTTTAATTACTATTGCTTATATTCACATCTGCATGTTGTGCCCTTTTTTTTTGTTGCTATTTAAAATACATTTGTGATGAGACAAAAAAAATCTAACAATTACAAAAATAGCAATTATACTTTTTCTCCATTCTGTCTCACAAGTAACACAAACACATTTTTCTCTATTTCCTGCATGGATTATTTGAAATTTCATTTCAATGTCCTCCGATTCTGAAATGACCCATTTACAGTACGTGAGCGCCGCCGGATCATTTCAATTACAGACAAATTGACGCCGCTATTTACCGGGAGCCGGATGCGCTCCGTTTGAGGTCGTCATCACTCCTCCTGAAATGTAAATGCGCAATGGCCGTTCATGAATAATGGACTTATTGCAGAGACGCCGGCGGCGGGCACGCACTCGCCGATGAGATGGATGCTTGTGGAATCTACACGCTGATGTCGTCAATGATGTTAAATGTTTGGGCTTTTTTATTAACGTCCCGGTGATGGGTGGTACTGTCAGGCTCCCCGTGGGATGATGGAGCTTCTTTGTGTGGGGGCTCCATTTGCGTTGTGCAGAGCTGGCGCATGTCTCACTGCGTCGGTCCACGTGAATTCTACCAGCAATTTCATCTTCATTGTCAACTTGTTGGAAACTTCTTAATTAAAGAGATATAGGCTAACAAACATGAGGCTAATTAGACACCGGTTAGCTGATATATGCTACTAATTGGCCTAACTATGGTGTTAGCATTAATTTTTTTTTTTGACAAAAATGCAATTTAATATTACTAATGATATTTTAGGACAATATTACATAATTAAGTCCATGGACTGCACTTTTGTTAAGCACATTTTGATAAGTTTGTAGTACCCGTGCACGTTTATTGCCGTTTACAAGATGGCAGATTGGCTCGGGTAAACAACGTCATTAGGTGGCACCTCCTGGAGTGGCCGTCACAGCCAGGAAATTGGGGGGGTCTCGCTTTGTCTTGAGTTTAGATGTCCACAAATAGCCACATCCCGAGATGTGTTTAGACAACACAGCTGGAAGTGTGTTAGCTCTGCCAGCGGGGGTCTGGAGGAGCACTACCAATTTGGCTCACACATTATATATCCAATTTGAGCGCTTAATTGTACATCAATGTCGCCGCCGTGTTGGATGTGGCAAAGTGGAGTTGCCTCATTGTTTTGCTGCTTAGAGATAAAGCAACTGTTCTATCAGTTTAAGCCTACGAAAAAAGTTTGAAGCCTCATGGTGCTGTAACACGTAGTATAATTTTTGGGTTATTTGTTCTTGACACTGAAATATTTTAAGTATTTAATGTACACCTAACAAAAATTTACCCCCCATCACCCCACATATCCCTATCCAGAGTCTTCGTCCTCCGTGATGATCTACATGGACACCACAACCACCAACACAAGGACCACGACTCGTCCCACCACCACCACTGTCACCTCCACATCCGCCAGGACGGGCACCACCAAAATGACCACCACCACTTCAGTCACCTCATCAACGGGTCCTGGCGCACCCCCGAGAGCCCAGACGCCGGTGGGACACCTGGGAACGGGAGACGCCGAACGGTCACCAGCTTCCTCTCGGCTTCCCAACATTAGGGCGGACTACTGTAATCCTCTGGTCATGTTGGACATCACTTGGCCCAAAACCGCGCAGGGTGTGGTTGCTAAGATGCCCTGTCCTCCCGGGACCATAGGTGAAGTCCATTTTCTTATATACACTTCATATCGTAAATTTAAGGTTATGATACACTTTAGCGAAATGTTAGCAAACTAGCTAGCTCATCACCTACCCAATATTTCAATCTCAGGTTAAGACACAGATGTCCCAAAAAATAGGAATCCAACACCAAATGTGGCGATAGCATGGTGGGGCAGAAGTTTGCTGTGCCCCACCGTACTAAGAAAGGAACTAGTTTACTCCCTTGTATTCTTTTTTTCTTACGCCGCTTAGATTCCCGTCCCCTGGCTTTCATGCATTGGCGTCCAATCCCCCCCTCCATTATCTCATGAAGCCATCAAACATAAGTCTGCCCAAGGTGGACAGGGGAAGGAAATTATATGTCAATCAAAATGGATGCGCTAGCGCGCCTTGTCTGAGCCAAGCAGCTGAGTCCCGAGCGGCCAAGTACGAGCAAGGACACGCAGATGTCACACGACTCGGCTCGCTTTGTTTTCTTTTTGTTTTGCTTCTTCATTTGAATTCATTGCTTACAGAAAGCATTGAAAACGATGAATTTTTTTGTAGCTGTTTTAATTTTTACTTGCTTTGTCTTTTTTTAATGTTTTTCCATTCTTTGATTATTGTTATTTCTTTGGTTCTTTTTTATTTTCAGAATTTTCGTTTTTTCCCTCTCTGCTTCGTTCGCTTTTTTGTCTCTTTTTGATGATGACACTGTTGCTTTCTCCTTTTTATTCTTATGACTTTTCTTTCCTTATAGTTTCATTTCTCCAGATTTGCTTCTTCTTGTCTTGCTATTTTTCTTCTTGCCTCGAGCGTTTGGTTTTGATGACAGTCTTGTTATTCCTCCTCCCTCAGGCGTGGCAGCCTACTCGTGCGTAGGTCCCGAGGGCTACTGGGACCCTCAGGGGCCCAACTTCACCAACTGCACCTCCCCTTGGGTCAACATCATCAGCCACAAGGTATCCAAACACACTCAAGTGCTGTTAGCCCCGTTTAAGAAAGAAACGAAGCAGAATGCAAATCAAAGATACTCCGAGGACCTTAGATTTTCTCGCCTTTTTCCTCCTTTGTTTGGTCTTAATTGGTCAATTAATGTTATTGATTACCTGCAGGGATATCAAGGGATGCGATTGTGTGCGGGCACTCGAGCTTCTAATAAACAGCTCTGTGGTCGACTATCACCGTCAGAGTGAGCAAAATTATCTTTATCGCCATACTGCCGAACAAAATATGGCAGAGGCAAAGCACCAATGCTCCAAATAATAAACATCTAAAAATATAAAGATATTAGACTGAATTTTGGAAGAAACAGCTATCGATTTGACATGTTTATTTTCACACATACTTGTTTTCTCCACTTTTTAGTCAGAAACCAGCGTTTTTGGTGCAACCCACACGTATTGGAATGACTTGTGAAACATTAGTTAAGCCCCTTTCCGGTCTATCTTTAAAACAGAGTTTTTATTCTTTGTTTTTTTGACTCAGTATTGATTTTGTGTTTTATTTGTCTCCTGTTTTATGTCATTTTACTTTTACCTGTGTTTGTCTGATTTTTACTTTATTTACAGCACTTTGCATGCAGCTGTGGTTGTTTTTAAAGTGCTCTGTAAATAAAGTTGACTTGAAGTTATTGTTCTACAGCTAATTACTAAAGAAAAAAAAATATTTTTTACTATTGGAAATCAGAGTTCTGCTTCTGTTGCTGTCACAGAACAAAATACTCTGCCAAGATTCTCTGAAACGGTGAGCAATAAGTGCAACTCTGCTTAGAAAGTGGCCGCCAGTGAATGAATTAGTAAAGGAGCAGAATACGTTGTAATCATTTAGCTCACTCAAAGCAGATGGCGGTAAATTTAAAATGCATGGACTCAGCGAAAAAAAGCCTCGCTCGTATAGCTCCCTTCCTCCCGGAAGCGGCAACGTTTTTGTATATTACTTTCATAAAGGCGCTATCAAGGGAGATCCCTCACTAATAGTTTGCGACTCCATAATTGCGTGTGATATTGCCCCCAGTGTACACACTGCATTAATTGAGTTTACGGAAGCGACGAGTCGGCTAAACGTAAAGGCTAAACAGCATTCATTTGCCGGGGCCACGCGCTTCGATGTCGCCATTTGTCATCCCGCAGCTGCCGTCAGGCAATAGCCATTCATCCCCTGCAGGTGCGAAGCCACACGCGCTTGCCCGCCATCGCTCATTGTTCCGCTGCTTGCTTGGCGTTTCAGTTGAAAGCGGGCGAGACGGCGGCGGTGATTGCCCGGGAACTGGCCGAGCAAACCAAGAGCAACCTGCAGCCTGGTGACATCGTGTACACGGTGAGGGCCATGGTGCAGCTGGTGGATCTCCTCGACGTCCAGTTGCGCAACCTCACGCCGGGCGGGAAGGACAGCGCGGCGCGGAGTCTCAACAAGGTATTCCAACTTGTCTTGTTTTGATGTCTAATACACTGGCCGCACTCTGATTTATTTTCCTTGGGGGAGGGCGGGCATGGGATGGCCAAATATCTCAGGGGGTCTGCAAAACAGAAAATGCTTTTAAACATTCAATATATCTTCCCGACGGGGGACGGCAGGAAGTATGGAAAACAATTCCTGGAAAATACCCAAAAATATCTGGCTTGGCATCTTGGGAAGCATATTTCAGTGGGGGGGCAGTTCCCCCGCGGCCCTTCCTCTAGTTCCGTCTGTGGTCTGTCACATTGCTGACAATGCCGCAACCGGTGTGGAATCAGTTCCAGTGTCCCATTGGTGACAAAGAAAATCAGGACTGTTCTCCCTCGTTGGTATTCCACCCCAGAAGCAGTAGCGAAGCGTCCCTATCGTTGGCCCACGCTCGCCATTATGGCCCGTTGATCCTTTGCATCGATTGGTCGTAGAGCCCGGCCGTAATTACTGCGTAGCTGCTGAGTGTCAAAAAAGCGAATTGCAATCGGCAGTGAAATTCAAATTGTCCGCCGTTAATTTGCTTGGGCGGCTTCGCTCAGAACAACACCTGTTCTGGACTCCAGACACAGATGTCTCGATTGAGATTTTTAGCATCAGCGTAGGCAGGAATGAGGATTTTTATCACAGCCCGAGTCTCACTCTGCTCTGTTGCTAATGGAATGATGAGCAAACGACCCCAAAAAAAGTCGATTGGCTTTTGAATGGCTTTGATTCATACACTGTACATTTCATTGGCAAACCTATTTAGCGGATGGAAACACTCCAGGCTTAAAGACTTGTGAGCGTAAGTCAGTGGGGGATGTCTGTTTGGCAACTTGGGTAACGTCTGTGAAGTTCCACCAGTTGATGCATGGTGATGAATTTCTTCCGCTCGCCTGACAGACTTGACTTGCTCTGCTTACAATTGCCTTTTTCTCTTCCTGACAGCTGCAGAAAAGAGAGCGCTCCTGCCGCTTTTATGTGCAGGTATGTGCTTTTTTTGGGTTTTTTCCCCTTGTCATCCGTGTTGCCGGTCAATTCCATCCGGAATTTTCCTCCAAAGCGTTTTCTTGGTAGGTGTCATCTGAAGTATACAGCATAGATTGATAATATCTGATTTGTAGTACCTAATTTATATTTTACGGCCATTTAAGCGCAGTTGTATAATTTACACACTTGACGATCTCTTGTGACATGGCAGTTGGGAATCGCTTTTTTTTTTTTTTTGGAGTCTCATTCTTGACAGACTGATATGTCTCGCTAAACTCTATAAATTTGGTATGAATGGATTCCCTTTTCAATTTCATATCAGTCCAAATGATCTCATTTTTGTAGAGCTTTAGCGCCATTGATTTATTCGTCCAAGGTAACTCTCTAAAACCAAAGGGACGACTTGAGTAAGTAAGTCAACTCCGAAGTCAGCGAAAGTCCTGACATGTTTTGATTGGTCTTGATACATAATGAATGAGTGTCCCAATTTTGGGAAACCGTCTCGATCGCAACACTCAGCTATTTTGCAAGGCCGCTGGCAGATTGCGTGATTTGCTCCCCGCGGATGACATTTTTGCTGTCATCGGGTTTTTTTTTTTTTTCTTTTAGTTAGTAGATTACAGCTAAAGTTGTGCTTATTTATTGTGAAACAAAATGACAGCATATTGGTATTTAATAGGGAATAATTAATTAATTAATTAACTAAACAGATTTTTTTTGTGATATTTTTTTTATTTTATGTAGCTAATTGAATCTGGTCCCATTTTATTTTTTGAGTTTTCAGTTCTATGGCGAGCCGTCAAACTTTGTCTTCTCATGACAGGCATGCCCACCAAATCTCACGTTACCAAGTAAAAGCTGCTTCAAGGCCTGAAATTTAAAAAAAATCTCGAAATGCGCTACCAACAGTCATCAAAGCTCCGCGCTCCAAATTCATGTCGGAAATGACCCTAAAATGGCTGCTTTGAATCAAAATGGCAGACATTTTCTATGTTTCGCTCTTTTTTTTGTGGGCTTACTCATAATAGACATGCCGACCAAATTCCATGCTGCTGAATGAAGCTAGCTTCCGGGGCTGAATTTTAAACCCATTGCAGAAAGCCGCGTGTGATTTCTCAGGCCGTGTATCACAGCCAATTTAATCCCAGTGAACATGACGCTTTGACAACATAATGATCACCTCACCGTGTTGTGTAGGAAAGCGTCCCTTTGATTGCTAGCAAACGCGGTAAAAATGGCGCCTGGAGGATATATTAATATCGTCCAATTACGACGATTACGTCCGTCCGTGTTTTAGCGAGCACCTCCGAAAGCTTTCTTCCGTTTAGTCGCCTTGACGGGGAAGTTGAGGCTGCGGGCAAATTCCGCCGCAGAAGATGAAAAACATCTCATGCCTTAGTAGGAACCAAGCGAGTGTGACTTTGTAGGACCCAGGGAGGATTTTGAAGCCCCTCATTAAAGCGATACCTTTGTTGGCGAGGATGACCAGGGGGAGTGTCACGGCGGGGCGGCGTGACCTTCCAGGGAGGCTCGATGATAAAAGAAACGCGCCGCCAGCGCACCTCCCGTGAGTCAATTTGTCGGAAGATGAAGATATCCTCGTAAACAGAAATCTCGTTTGGCTTGCAATGTGAGAGTTCTGGCTGATTAATCGGAGTCTTAAAAGCGGGAGTCTTTTTTTTTATTTTTTATTTATTCCCGTCGGTATGGTGTCGCCGTTCATAATGTATTTATTTGACAGTGGATTTTACACCACATTAGCATAGTTATCCAGTATATCAATGGAGATATTCACATGAAAGATGTGGCGTGGAAATAAAAAGCTCCTACAGTGGATTTTCTCCTTTTTGTTTTGTTTCTTAGTGGGGCGTTGAATAAATTGAAATTGTGAAATCACGTCCGCACTCAAAACGGAGAATTCTGGGTGCATTTTATCTGGGGGAAAAAAAAAAGGGGCACTGAGCAGCAGCAAATTTGGCTAGAATGTCGTCCATGAAAAGATCCACAAAAAATCAGTTTAAAACTGTCATTTTAAAATAAAATAAAAAGAAATAAATCAACCCCCTAAAATGAATTCCGAAATGGAAAAAAACTACTCTCAAGGACTCATCCTGTACTTAAGTCTGCCATTTTAGTTTGAAATCATGATTTTAAAAGTAATTTTGGCCATTTTGAGGGCATCGTTTAGAAAAACTTCCCCCCCATAGTTAGCGACACTCAGTAACATGTCATTTGGAAAAACACAAGTACACTCCGGGGGGGAAAAAATCAGCAGGAAGTCTGCTAGTCACAGCCATTTTGGGCACATTTTGTTTTTTTCTGGGGGTCCTTCAATCAAGACCTTTTCCAGAAGATTTCAACATTCCGAAACGTTTGAGTTTCCATCATATGGCATCAAAGTTAGTAACCTGGCCTCAACGGCACTCGCTCATCCTAAAGACGAGAGCATCTCTGGTGTTGCCACGGCGATAATCCAGACAGCCTCTCGTAAAGCAGAACAGGTACAACCAAGGCTCAGGCGCTGTCTCGTCCAATTTAAGAGGACAGGGCCAATACGTGTACCCTCCCTTTTTTTTTGTCTTCTCGTTCCCTGTCCCTGTCAGAAATCGAGGATCCAACATCGGGGGGGGAAGCGTTCCAGGGGGGGTGTTAGGGGAAGAGGATCAGAAATCAATTCCCCGGACCCCTGAGTTCATTTCATCAATCAGCGTGGTGCAGATAGGAGAGAACACAGCCCAGGACAACCTGGAGCGGCGCCAGGCAACTGGCTAATGTCTGTCTCATTTAAATGGGGCGCGCATTGCAGCGCTTCAAACCAGCTCATCAATCTTTTACTTCGACGTGAACATTTGCTCAAACTAAATATGATGCTCAGGCATCTTTTCAGGGACATGATGATGATGCATAACAAATTCGAAGCGACAGATATGCAACAGAATTAGTTCTTTGTCATTGAATTATAGTTATCTTTATTAAATGGATTTATATTGATTTCATTTTACATATTTACTGCATTAGGTCTAATTGTTATTGTATTTATTTGTTCTTATTTTAATCGTATATTTCAGCTGTATTGTAAACCTATTTGGATTGTATTTTGTTTTAATTTATCTGAATGTTCTAAGATTATAACTATAAAATAATGAAACAATACATTTATTATATACTTTTAAAATTGTACACAAACTAACTTATTTTATTTATGGGATTATATTTAATTCATTTAAATGTATTTTATTTGAACTGAAGCGAATACAATTGAAGCAAATCAATTAATATTCAATTTACTGAATCAAACTGGCAATGTCCGGTCTTAATGAAAATGCTGTTTGCATAGCCGTAACCATTACGCACTGCGGTAAATTTTATGCATGGCAACCAACACAAACTTGCGCTGTGCGTACATCATCTCCCATCTCAGGCATTTTTACTATTTTCTCTTGTGGAGAACAAAGGGGAGACAAATGTCAGCTGCCTGAAGGGGCGGTATTGAAAAAAAAAAGCTTCTTTAATTGAGAACAACTCAACCTGCGCCTCTAGCACATAAGGTGTGATTGCAGCAAATGATGAATCATTACATCCGAATTGCAAAGGTGAGAGAGAAAGAGAGCGAGACAGAGAGAGCGAGAGAGGGAGGCATAAAATAGAATTAGGAGGCTTTTAGACATAGAAATGTATGATTTTAAATTATAAAAGCCTCCTTTCTAATAATTTCTCCAACCTCTAATATGCCCCTTTATTTAATTAAAAAAATATATGTTGTGATCTGTGTAAATTAAACTCAATACTGATAAGATTCTAATTTAAAATGAGGACCTTGTAAAATAATAATAAATGCTAATAATAAATGCCTAGCTCAAATACACCTTTTATTTTAATGCGACAGGTAAATGAAATTATATACTGATAAAAGACTGATTCAAAATGTAATCCTCCTCTCGAATAAACATCTTGCCTACCATAAATGCAGCGAATTGTCTTGTACAGACTTTCGATTTTTGAAACACTTTGGTGACAAAATCACTCCGGGCTGTTTTCGTTCACTGTTTTGATCAGGCAATCAGACTATTCTGCTTATTGCCTTTGACTTCATCAACGTTTTCAGCGTCGCTTCCCAAAGTAGCTTTCATAATGCTCTTTATTTAAAAAAAAAAAAAAGTTCATTAAATGAATCCTCCCCCTCTTGTGGGTGCACTAAGTCGTTTTTGAAGATGAGCAAAGGGAACGGCAGAATCCTTTCTTCTCATCGCGTACAGTCGGTCTCCCCATTTGAATCAACGACGTGCTCCGAACCAATTAGCATTCAATGCTCGGATATCGCCATTGGCATTTTTCAATCTTTAATGGCTCTTAATTTTTCATCTTGTCTTGCAAATGTTCCGGTTCGTTCCTCCGCTTTACCCGCGCCAGCATTGTTGTCGGCGGAATAAAGCGGGCTGTAATGGCCGCTCGCCGACGTTAACGAGCGGCAGAGGCTCTCGCTGGATAGTTACGCTAGTGGTAAATAGTCGCTACATCCGCGCAGCAACGTCGCGGCATTTTTCACCCGAGTGCTTTTTATGTGACGGGAATGTCGGCACGGAAGAAAATCCATCACGGCCATTAAAGACTCCCACCTACAGTCGCGTTTCGCAGGAATTCTTGTGAGCGGCCTTTGCTTGATTTGCAGCGTTTGTTGTTTTGTATTTAATGCAGAACAGAGTGTGTACAATGATACTGCCCCCGGTGGCCAAGGCAGGAACTAATGATGCTCAACTGTTTATTTAGTTACAATCAAATTGTCACTTGTCTAATTCAGTCTTCACTGCTATTTCTTTCCATTTAAATATAAAAGCTTCTCGGGTATAAACTTCTGAAATTCCACACTTGCAGGCCATGGTGGAGACGGTGAACAATCTGCTCCAGCCGCAGACTCAGGCGGCGTGGCGCGAACTGAGTACGGGCGAGCAGCTGCGCGCCGCCACCACCTTGCTGGACACGGTCGAGCAGGGAGCCTTCATTCTCGCCGACAACCTACTCAAGACCGACATCGTGCAGGAGAACACTGACAACATACGTGAGTATATTATTAGCCTGTAATTTTGACATCTGCATCATAAAAGTAAATGCTTCACCTCCAATTGGTCTTCTTGTAAACGCCTGATTATTTTCTCATTATTTTCCATGTTTGTAACGACGAGCACTTTAATGTATTTCATCGACCAGTGCATAGGTGTCAAACTCAAGGCCCGGGAGCCAGATGTGGCCCGTCACATCATTTTATGTGGCCCGCGAAGACAAATTGTCAATACTAAAATTACAAATTGTCTTCACTTTTAGAAAAAAATGCTGGGAATTATTAGTACCGTTCATCTTTTTAAAATATATAAAAAAAAGCTTTTAATTGTCTCTGATTTCAAAACTAGTTCTTCATCGGTTTATTGTGTAGCCTATACTGTCATAATGGCCCTCCGAAGCAAACTATGACTACGATGTGGCCCGCGACAAAAATGAGTTTGACACCCCTGGATCCTAACATTAAGTGCGTCTGCCTTAAACTCCAATTTTCAATATTGTGATAATGAGGCCAAGCGTTTCCTCAAATATTTGACTCATCCAAATTATTCGCCAAGTATGTCATACACTCATAAAAAATAAATGTCACGTCATCAGGTGTTATTATGAGGACCAGTACACGCTAAAAATATTTCCTCAAACATTCTAAGCCCCAATTAGTCACCGGGTGTTACTTCTAATTCCACTCCAGCTGAATAAACGTCTCTGTCTAATAGAATATATCTCACTGTGAGTGATCATTTCCTCGGTGAAAATAATACTTTGTAAGTTTCAACCTAGAATCTTCGAGCATAGGTAAATTAGCATCACCTACCGAGTTTTAAGCCCCCCCGCTACCATGGCAACCTAAAAATATAAAATATAGGTCTTGTGGCTCGTAAGGAAGCGGCAGTGAGGCGAATTAATAAAATGGATTTTATTATATCCGCCGCACAATTCATCTGGGTATTAGGGCGAATCCAGGCTCGTTCCGAAGGTGAACGAGACGACAGCGGCTCAACCCGGGGGAGACTTTACAGCTCGCGGCAGTACGCTTGTTAATTACGCGCCGGCGACATGTTTACTAGGCCTCGCCTCTCTTGTTTGCGCTGTACCGCGCCTTCTATAACCAGAATAAGGTGGCCCAGTTAAGCATGGTGATGACTGGGACTCGTTATCGATCCCCTTTTTAGAAACGGACGTCCTTTGTCTGCCTCTTTGGTGTGCTTATCTCGCCCACAGATTCTTACAGATTAGCGTTAGCGCCTAAAGCATTTTTACGTAACTGCGAGGGAGCTGGTGCCGAACAGAGAGGCTTACAAAAGTCGCAAGTGGAAGGCATAGATTTGAGCGAATTGTTAAGTCTCAATGTCCTATGTTACAGTAATAAATAGACGCCATCCTCCCTCAAGTAGATTTCATTATCGGTATTCATGATGATCAATGTTCTGGGTTGCCTTGTATAATTGATGGTTAATTGTGTGTATAGAATTGGAAGTTGCACGGATGAGCACCGACGGGAATTTGCCTGACCTGAAATTCCCCCAAACGGGCGGACAGGGCAGCTCCATCCAACTGTCGGCCAACACGCTAAAGCAGCATGGAAGAAACGGCAAGTACCTTTCGTCGGTTTTATCCTTTTTCGATTATATCCTGCCCTATCAAATTGTTTTCTTCTACTCTATTTTACTGAATTCTAATAGATGTTATCATGGCAAAGGATTTTTTCACTTGGGGACGTTGATAGTTAGATCTGCAGAGCCATGATAGCCAGCACGGACAGAAGAAAAGGGTTCAAAGATTGACCCTTGAGGAACCCCACTTGCCATTAAGGTTGTGAAGGGCACATATAGTTTACACATAGAAAAATAAACTTTACACTCATAATACTTTGAGCAACTACATTTATAAATAGCGTGGCATAGCAGCAGACCAACACAATCTTTCCTTTTAGTCACCTTTGTTGTCCGGTAATTATACAGAACGTACACGGAGGCAGAGCACTGAACACATGTGGTTCACCTGCCTCTAATGGTGTTTAAATGAGGTGCTTACATACAGCAAGAACAATGGCATTTTTAGAATTCATTCAATGCAAATGCGGTCGCCACTCAGCGGGATGGAAAAAAAAAAAAAAAAGCCCGCGTCTGTAGCCGTCGTTCTCGCGGGCCGGCGGGATATATTTCCTGCCGCCATCCAGTGTTATATGACCTAAATTGTTTTCCTTTCATCTAGCCGAGCGATCGAAGTCACGGCGGGGGGTAACTTTGCCGTTGAAAAGTGAGACGTAGGAAGGAGGTGGAGAGTGAATATGAATGAGCACGGGAAGCGATGATCAACAAGGAAAATGTCTCTCTTTGTCATCTGAGCCAATGTATGAGTGGCCGTCGCAACGTGCAATTTTCAGCAATTGTTTGTTGATGCGAGAATGTTTTCCATTTTTTTTTTTTTTGTCGCCACAGAATTGCTTCGGTTCCCCTGGTCTTATTGTGAGCAGTTTAACCATACATCTCTTTCAATTCTGGTGTTAACAAAGCTTCCTTTCAGGGATACGAATGGGAATCATGACGAGCTCATGGGTCGCGCTATCGGTTGTCTGGGGATTGCGATTCAAATTCTACTTTGCAAATGGTGGAGGACAAAAAATGTATCTTTGTCCTACAGTATGTTTTTTTATCTCGCTAACATTCTATTATGGCGCGACCGCAGCTGGGATACGGTGGCGCCAAGACCTCGCTAATTGGCGGCGTTGAGTTTTAGAAAACGTCTGCTTTATTCCCAAAGTGTGGTGCGTAATTGTCGCGATTGTTCTCGGCCTCCCTCACAGGCGAGATCCGCATCGCTTTCGTGCTCTACAAGCACATCGGCGTGTACTTGTCCACGGAGAACGCCAGCATGAAGTTGGGCAGCGACGCCATGGCGACCAATTATTCTGTCATCGTCAACTCCCCGGTGATCACGGCTACCATCAACAAGGACGCCAATAAAGTCTACCTCTCCGACCCGGTCATCTTTACCATAAGACACCTGCAGGTATACAAAAAGAAAGAGAACTTGTCATAAAGAGCGTTCAAAACAAAACATCATTCATTGTCCACTCTGACTCCCACAGCAATCTGAGGAGAACTTTAACCCCAACTGTTCATTCTGGAGCTACTCCAAGCGAACCATGACCGGCTACTGGTCAACGCAGGACTGTCGCTTGCTAGGCAACAACAGGACGCACACCACCTGCTCCTGCACCCATCTCACTAACTTCGCCGTCCTCATGGCCCACGTGGATGTTAAGGTAGGACGCTGGTAAAACCTGTTCGGGCTTTGGATTTCATTCATGACATCACAAAAGATTGGAAACCAAACAACCTACATCGGGGCTCATTTTAATCATAATGTCGGGATAAACCAAAGTGTGGCACGATGAAAAAGAAATCATCTTTTATTTCATCTCTCAGCATGAAGCCCAACGCGTAACTCCACTTGTACGGACTTGAAATACAGCCAGGTGTCATGTGACCCGAGCTACCGATTTATGACGGTCGGAACAGCTGTCGGGATGGCATCCGTGTCCCGTACCGTCATTGCCCACCTTTTGCCGTCCTCACCCTCTTGTCATCGGCGCCTCCAATGTACGCGCAAACAAAGGCAACCTTGACTGTCCTTTGGCGTCGCCGCTTCGCTTCGCCGCCGCCGCGGTGGAGGTACTCGGGCGACGACATTGATGGATGCTCCCCAAATATCACCCTCTCCATCATCCGCTGGGATGTGCCACTGATTTAGACTTACTGGTTCGTCGAGAACAGTGGCACTTTGTGGTAGCTCTATGCCCACCCCCCCCTCGGGCTTCATCCTGCCTACTCTATATTTCTTGAGAGTCAATTTCAAAGAGCTGCTGTCACAAATGGTCACAAATGGAGCATTTGAATTTCAAAAGTAGCCGTATTAGAAGGCTTTTAAAGAAGGTTGTTCAGAGCGGCGCCGAGTGGGAAAAGGAAGCTTCTGCTGTTTGACATTGATAGCGATTTTCCCTAAAATAGTCTATAGGCCAATGACACCACCCATGATTGATTTGAATCGGAACCAAGGAAACTTATTTACTCGAGTATGTGAGTCGGCCACTGAAATGTAAACGCCACCCTGCAAGAGACAATCACAATCAGTATACTTCCTCAAATAGTGTCTGTTCCTCAAATAGACACCAAATAGTCGTTGAAAAATAAATGGCGCCCTCCAATAGACACTGCCCAGGTTATATTTGCGGTTTGATAAAAAGAGGGCTGTTCAAAGCAGTGCCTGAAAACTTCCACCGCACGGTTTGCTGTTTGACATTCACCGAATGCCCGTGGAGCACTTCGAGAAATGTGCAATGTTAAAAAGCTCTAAATCCCACGGCCAAATGTGATTATTTATCACCAATTTCAAACATCTCGTCGCGCTCGCGTCCCGAGGCTCGGCGACGGGACGTCTCAAGGTTATCGCCGTCGGCGTCACATCAAAAGCACTCGCGTCGCACATGTCGAAATCGGATCATTCCGAACAGAAGAGACATATAATCTAGACGACACAGATATGTTTACACGGGATTTGTTTACACAGCCATGAGGGATATGCTTCAACAATTTAGGAAAAATGTTTTTTGAAGGTCACCTGAAAACGGCCACTAAAATGGCTGACTTTCTGTGCCTTTGTGTTCGCGCTTTCTTAAGACAGCCAAATTATACATTGCTAAGACAAACTGGATTTCATTTTTTTTTTTTTGGAAAGGGGGGCACGTTATTTCCAGATGATGCTACTTAGCCAAAATGGCTACTTCAAACCAAAATAGCTGACTTCCTTACCTACCAGAGAATCAGAATTGCCTTTATTGTTGTTGTACACAGTACATCGATATTTGAGCGCTGAAATTTGAAATGAAATATAAAAAGGATATAAAATACATATATCCTTTTTGGAACAGGTTGCACGTTATTTCCAGATGACGCTACTTAGCCAAAATGGCTACTTCAAACCAAAATGGCCGACTTCCTTACCTACCAAATATCTTGTTGCCGTCTAATTGGCATATTGGCGTATTTCTTTTCGGGGCTATCCTGTTAAAATGGCAACTGTTTTGTATCTTTTCCCGGATGTGTTTTTGAGACTTTTTCCTCCTGACATGCCGACTGAATCCCAAATGCTTCGTGTTGTACATACCGTATATGTTTCCTAAAGTAGCTTTGGGGCCTGTGTCACACAGTGAGCCGACGCCAGAAAATGACAGCCGCCCGCCTCCAACACCTTCTATGTACTCGCATCATGGAGGCTTTTTTTTTTTTTTTTTTTTTGCGTGAGGTGAGCTGCAGATTGCATCATTTGGCAACCCGCCTTGGCTGAGCCCCCACCTCAACCCCCTTCTCCCTCCCTCCCAGCAGAGGCATTGTGGCTCGCGGCCATCATCCACCACCAAGAATAAAGAAATCGTTTCACAGTAAATCCATCACTGAGGTGTAGATACACTCGCTGCCCTTCACTGTGTTTCAGCATCAGCCTTTCTCCCGTGCATTCTTTTTTTTTTTTTTTTTTTCGATTGAAGGTGAGAGTGTGATGGATAGAGCTTGTACAGCTCACTAGGCCCGGGGACCTCGGGGTCCTCGCTCTCACGATGCTATGAAGCTAACGTCGCCCGACGCATCAGCCTTGCACCTGCCAAGCATGGCGGCATAACTTTCCGCTGCAAGCCAGTGTGTTAGAGCGAGGCATCAAACTTTGCCACGATAGTCTCAGCGACGTAGTTTAGATTGCAATTTTAGAGACAGAATCTTGAGTAGTAGTTTGCTTTTGTACGCTTCGCTTTTGAAGACTTTCTTTTTTTTCTTAAATCAATGCCCAGCAGCCTGAAAAAGAGGACTCACCCTCTGGGAAATTAAGGCGCCTCAAAAGCTGACCCAAGTATTTGGAGGCAGTAATTATGTTTAGTTAATAAATCAAGATGTCACTCCCTTAAGCTTCATACATGGGGAACAAGATTTTTAAAAATATTTTAGTCTTTGTCATTAGCATCGTGACGGCGAGTCGTTAGCTAACGACGGAGCATCCAGACGGGAAATCCTCAGGTAATCCGCCTCGAGGCTGGAAAAATATTTTTCCGGGATTTATGTACGGAAATATATATTATCTGCCTCTGCGCCCAAATTTATCGGGGTACTTTTTCATTTCACATACTATATTTGCAAGTTGAGTTAATAAAGAGATAAACAACCTTTCTGACACCGTTGGAGCATTAATCACACCCCGGGTCGCATCGACCGGGGAACATTTTTGCTTTTCGGGAGAAACATCATAACAGGAAGTGTTTTTTTTTTCTTTTTTTTTTATGCCAGAACACAGACCCAGTTCATGACATACTTCTGGATGTCATCACTTGGGTTGGCATCCTCCTTTCGCTGGTGTGCCTGCTGGTCAGCCTCTTCACCTTCTGCTTCTTCCGTGGCCTCCAGAGCGACCGCAACACCATCCACAAGAACTTGTGCCTCTGCCTTTTCATCGCAGAGTCACTCTTCCTCATTGGGATCAATCGGGCCGACCAGCCGGTAAGACTCCACTTCCTTCTAATATTATAATATATTATATATATTGTAATATTATTCATCCTGTAATAATGAATAAATTAAATTACATATACTATCTGGAATTGAATGTAAAATTATACATTACCAATAAATGCAATAATTATAATAATATAATAATAATAATGTTTTTACTCTTTAACTTTTTATATTATTCCTAATGTCAATGTTGCCTCAACAACCATTTTGACATCATTAAATATAAATATTTTAAAATTTTATTTACATTACAAAATCATGATAACACTTGTTTTTTTCATTTGTAAAAAATAATACAAATATTTTTGGGTATAATCGGCTAGATTTTTGCCTCATTTCAGTGCGGCTATGAATGCCTTAAGGACGTATCCTGTGCATTCATTCAAATGCTTTTTGCCTTCCATAAGATTTTATGGGTGCGATTCATGGCTCTCTCACGGAGCACAATTAATGTCCACTCAAGCCTTCACACGTTTAATTGAATCAATTTCAGGGACAAAATAAGCTAGTAATGTTCAACTGCGCACATAATTAGTCAACGCTGTGTACGCACTATATAATGTTAGAGAAGAAGGTGACCATTTAAACATTTCACCTTAACGCGGCGGCAGCTCATGCATTTGCCACCTGAGTATTCCGCCGCAATTCTACGTTTCTCCCAAATTGCTTTACCAATTGACCCCTAACCTCCCTCCCCTTCAGATTGCGTGCGCCGTCTTTGCCGCCCTGCTGCACTTCTTCTTCCTGGCGGCATTCACGTGGATGTTCCTGGAGGGCGTGCAGCTTTACATCCTGCTGGTGGAAGTGTTTGAGAGCGAGCACTCGCGTCGACGTTACTTCTACCTGGTGGGCTACGGGGTCCCGGCGCTCGTCGTGGCCGTCTCGGCCGCGGTGGACTACCGAAGTTACGGCACGGACAGAGCGTGAGTATCGGTGTAGAACATCGAAAATTGATACCTGACTCAAATATGTGAACAAAATACCCAATTTCTCATGGAATAGGCCAAATGTTTCATCCAAATAACTAAATCGCATTCTCGCTTATGGGAAATCCTTTAATTGGTTCTGCACCCCATTTAGTTGACAGGTGTGTCAGTTATTTAGGAAAAATAAAAAAAGAATTTCCCTCAAATAATTGACACCATATCCCAGTTACTCTCTAGCTGTGTTATCCCTCTCAAATAGATAATTGCCACCCTCAAATAAATCCCTCTCTTAACCTCTTAACCCAATGTTCTTTCATTAACCCTATGGTAGCATTATTTGCTATGTCCATCAAATAATTTCCTTTTTGCGATTAGCCTCCTTTTATTAATTATTATGAGACATACCAACCAATTTCCCATGATAAGTAGCATGCAGTTAGCGTCACGCTAATGTCACACACAAGCTGGTACGTTTCGAGACGCGGAAAATCTCAGTCGGTGGTGATGGATGGCGGCGATTGCTTGCCACCCTTACGTGAATAATTAACGCCCGCCACCGGTGGAACAATTACACCGGGCTCTTGAAGGATGAGGGTAGCTTTTGAATGACTTGTTACCTTCAATAAAGAATAGTCGCCTCTCTTCAGATGTGGAAATCTCGAGTAGAAAGCCCGCTTCCCCTCGAGCAGGAGCAGGCAGTTTTGAGCTGCCCACGTTTTTCTCGCCGGTTCCTCAAGAGGGATACGCGTTGGAGAAAAGTAACACGGGGGTGAGAAACTTGGGAGAGAACTTGATGCTCTCCAAAAGTCAAAGACACACCGGTGGAGACTGAAGACACGCCTGCAGCTCCGGCCGCCCACCGAGTCGTTAAATCTGTCTGCCATCTGAGGAAGGAGGCAAAAATGAACAACCCAACCTTGCGCGTGATATATAACGGAAGGTGCAGGCGGTGGCAAGCTTTGAAGAGCTGCCAGCGCGTCTTTTTGTTTTGCGCCTTTTCCCTCTTCGTTACGCCGTCCGTGTGTGTTTTTCTCCCAGCCCTCGTCTCAGGGAAAGGCATCAAGCCCTGTCACTTCTGATAAAGTAGTCGCTCTCGTTTTCAAAGCGCCGTCGAGCCTTTAGGAGACAAAACGTTGAGCCGGCGTAAACACGTTGTTTGCACCGTTCTCAATTCCGTCGGCTGTTTTCTCGTGGAAATCGGAGACGCCTCCTCCGTGGGAACAGAGCCAAAATGGGTGGTCTATTTTATCGACTCGACTTAGATGTGTTTGGTTGCCCGAACAGATTTTCTTTCCAGACCATCACATTTTTTATTTGTGGACAAGTCAGTCAGAGTGAGCTTCACTGTCAGTGAGCACAGCTACTAACACGTAAGACTCATTTCCAGAAAAAGTCTCTTGACCGAGCGGAGTCATACCAATTGGTCGGCCCACCTTTCTGGGTTAATTTGCCGTAAAACTTGCCTCAGCCTCTAAAATCAGATGTCACATTGTAAACGTTCCAGAACCGTCTCTGAAATCTAGAGAAACCATCGCAGGAAGTTCGAAGATCAGTTGTGCTTGACTAGTGCCGTTTACGAATTTGACTTTGCCCACCGTGACCTTGTACAAATTCAGTCTGTCGAGACCAACAAAGACATTTTAAGATGATTTGTGTCTGGCAAAATGCTGATGACCTTGAACTCATCTCCAGAAGGGCACATAAGCTTTCCCAACCACGAGCACTCTCAGTGACCGCAACCATAAACATTACGGTTCATTTCCAAACCGAGGATGTTGACTATTCCCTTGGGGAAGTGCGAAGAAAGTAATTTTTGATTCACCCAAAAAAAAAAAAAAATGGAGATGTCTATCAGCAGCAAGCAGCGGAGATTAGACAATTAATAATTCAACCACAAGCCATGAGTCACATTCCATCTTCCGTCAGCTTGCTGCTTCCCTTTCTCACTCTTCCTGTTCTTCTTCTTGTTTCGTCTCGTTATGAGGTCAGAGGGACACGCGGTTTCATTATTGTCGTGATTGCGGCGCCCCCCGCGCAGTCGTCAAAGCTTGTAAGACGCTTTGTCGCCAAGCTTTAACGGGCGGGGCTTGCGGGTCCGGGTCGAGGTCGAAACAATTCCTTTGGAGTGATACAGTCGGGATTCAATTTGCAACTAATTGAATCGTCCATAAATTATCATCTGTGACGCTAATTTTCTACCTTAACCCGGCAAATTGAAAGCAAATCGGGCTGAGCTCTGGTCTTCATCAGCCTTTATGTTGGTCCATTGGCCATTTTTTCGCTTTGTCGGACAATTCAATAAACCTTAGTGGCTGCTAGAGAGGCAAACTGTACACCAGGGATCCTTCAACTTTTTTTAAATAAGAGACATTTGTCCAAATTTACATTTCACATTATCACATTTTTTTCATCCAATATGTTTACCCGCTCAACATGTAGCACATAGCAGTTAGCATATAGCAAGTAGTTGTTAGCATGTAGCATATAGTATGTTTCCTAAATACAAGGTGAACCTTCCTGATGTTCATTTTCTTGGTGACCCCAGTGAAATATTATATAGATAAGCATTCTTTTTTAATTGATTTTTTTTTTCACAGACGGAGGTCTGAGAATCTCGGTTCGAGAATCACTTACGTACACCATTGCTAACATCCTTGTCCACGCTTGTCATTGCAGTTGCTGGCTTCGCCTTGACACCTACTTCATTTGGAGTTTCATCGGACCGGCAACCTTGATAATTATGGTAAGTGCGACCCGCCCCCAACCTTGTGTTCATTAACCCTACTTAGCCCGCGGGTCGCCGCATAAACGGCCCGCACAGATCCTTTTCTTTGCCCTCTCTGCCCTGTCGAACGCAGACCCCACCGGCGGGCTCATGGCCGTCAAGGAAAACCAATGAGGGGCACGGTGAATTTATTGCAATTTGTCACCCCGTCGCAGTTGCCGGCGGAGACCAATCGTAGGCAGAAGGCAGGGAAGGAGAGCGAACTGTGTTACAGTAATCCACACTGTGATTATGATTGATCCTCCTTCCCTTACTTCGCTACCTTCTTTTTTTGTTGTCATCCTGTTTCCTTGCTCGGCGGGCACGCACGGAGAAGGCCAATTGTGCCAAGATAACAACACAATGGCTCCTATTTTTCCAGTTTTCTGAAGATCTTTTATTGATCGGGCAGCTTTAAAACAGTAGCTGTGGCTCAATTCCAGCCGGGTCACGGCAATGCTTTAAAATGGAATCACCGGCGAGAGGAGTCCTGGGATCTAATCCTCATTTTGAATCCATTGATCAGTAAGAACTACTCCTAAATCTTGATTTTACGCAGAATTCGGGAATTGCGTTAACCCCGAAAGCGTCTTGTATAGAAAGGCTTGTTTTATTTTAGAAAAGCATGTTGTTGGGTGGCCGAAGCAGGTTTTTTGACTTCCCCTTTCTGAATCAAAAACAATCCCAGCTGTCCCTAACACTGTAATAAAGAACTAAAAGCCCGACTTCTTTTTATCAAACACCTTTAAATTAGTCACGGGAATCCATCAAACTACTAGCGCTAAAGTTTACGCGCTAGTCATTTAGCCTCGGTCCTTATATCGTCCATTTAAAATATTACTTGAAAATGTATTTACGGCAAAAGAAATTGGGTCCATGGCCAAACTGCGTTAGTCAGGAAGTCGCGTGGAATCGAAGGGTGTAAAATCGAGGTTCAGGTGTATGTGAAAGGTGGGCTACAAATCTGAAGCCATTTTATTCTGTTAGCGGCAACAGCTAGCCATACCCTAAAAACAATTATTTTTCACCATGTTCCTGCAAAGGTTATTCATTGGTTGGATTGATAATAGACAAGCGGTGATTTCAAGATTATTCATGGCCATGCGGATTAACAAACATGTCAGAAAACATCCTGGCTTCATCCCACTTGGATGATCTACAGCAGCAATCTTCCTGCCCGGCTTCCTGCCACTCGCTAAATCCTGACATGCACGACGCGGCGCTCGTCACGCTCCACTTTTGGGAATCGCGCGACAACAGCAAAGCATAGATCCCGGCGGTTGCCTCGTGTCGTGATGCATTCCTTTCTCTCGTCAATGTAGCAAGGAGAATATCAATGTTGGTGTGCTGGAGCACAAATCCAATTAAAATAGCTCGAGGTGCTCCTAAAATGGGCTCAGGGATCCTTAGAAATTAGCTCAACATGGGTGATTTTTTTTTGGTTGCTTTCAAGAGGTTTTGGCTTTGTTGAATGAATAATGTTCCAATTTGTCACCTCTGTTCTAAAAAAAATTGCCTAAATTTGCAAACCGAGATGTCCCATTGAATCGGATATTTGTTCTGTCTCTTTTCAATTTGCAATCAAAAGGTAAAACGTGACTGATGATTTGGTCATTTATTTTTCGTTAATCTGTTTTCCTGGAAAAAAAAAATCTGGAAAATTGAAAGAATGAGTGACAGATTGAAACCCATAGAAAATGCTATTTTGAAACCATGAATAAATACGGTGGATCCTCTGTTTTAGTCATTAATCCATTTCAGAAAATATGACATATACATTCTAGAAACATTTATAGACGATAGCGACATACAAAACTGTATATAAATAATCAAATCCGTATTGTGCAAGCTTTTATTGGTCAAACTTCAAAACAAAAAAAATCTCAAAATCCTGATTTAATAACCTGCCAAAAACCTGACATGAGAGAAAAACTTTTTTATTTATTTAATGCTTTCAAGGTTTATATTCTAAACGTAACTCCTTCCCCTTTTACCATTTTCCAGCTTGGTGCTTCACTCATAAAATGATAAGTGTGTCCAATTTTGTACATCCTTTCTCTTGGAAGTCCACACGCTGCATTAAAAATTAATTCAATAGAATATAATTCATATTTGATGTGAATATTTCAAGCCGGCGCAAGTATTCAGTGGAAAACAAAAAATATCGAATTTTTACTTTCCAGGCATTTTAGGGCAAATGAGTTTGGATTTGCTTGTGTGGACTTTTGCCAATTTCCAGAAAGGAAGAAGTTTTTATTTTTAAATGCGTCACTCTGTTGTTCTTTTTTTTCTGGGGTGACTAAGATGAGAGGCATATGAATAAGTCAGGTGGAAGGGCTCGCTCCTACAAGTACGCATCTGTCATCCTTGGCCGCGTTCGTCTGTGAGGGGGGGGGGGGGGGGGGGGGATGCTGGGGCTTGCGCTTGTACCATCATGGAGGTTTCGTAGGATTTTGCGCTCTGTTTGGCAAAGTGAGGGGCAGGCGGACTTTACGCTCCAAAGTGGTCCGATTTGAAATGAAGAGATGCGTCTCGGCTTCTTTCCCGCAGCTCAACGTGATCTTCCTGGGCATTGCGCTCTACAAGATGTTCCATCACACGGCCATCCTCAAGCCCGATTCCGGTTGCCTGGACAACATCAAGTAAGAGCACTCGGCTTGCACTTAGCGTCCATGCCTACCTATTTTCATGCCGTGCGCTTTGAAACGGCACTAAGGGAGCTGCCTTTTTATACCCTTATGTTTAATGAAGCCTCGCCGAAGCGAGGCGTGTTCTTTGCTTATGATCATTTCTAGGAAAAACGATCAAATTGCCAATTTATGACGCTGTCATTGATCCAAATGGCGCCACACCAGCCATCCACATCAAAGCGCCCTTGACCAAAAAAAAAAAAAAAAAAGCCTGCAAAGCTTTACAAAAGCCACCCACTGTAACGACATCGGCTTTTGTAACGAGACATGAGTCATGTCATAAAAGCACAAATGAGTGGACAAAGTTGTGTTAATACGGGGAAGTAAATTTTACCGGCCCGCCATTGGCTAATTCAAAAGAGTCGTCAACAGTCCGTCATTGTGTTTTTTTTGCTGCGCTTCCGTCGTGGCTAATTGACACCCTGTCGCCACTATTTGTAGACCGTCAGTAAAAAAAAGTATAAAAAAAAATGCTTTTAGCATTTGGCCTACAAGTGCATTCAAACATATTATAAATGTATTTGAACAAGTTTTAACGGACTGCCCACCTCTGGCAATTTGCATAAATGAACCTGACCTTATTTTCACTTGTTAACATCTAAAACATTTCTAAACTTTCAATCTTGAAGCGACACACTGTGTACTGCTCCCATAGAGCGAGGCAGGAGGCGGAGTTTTATGACACTTACCATCTAGCATTCAACATTTAATAGACTCGTCATGCATTTTTTTAAATTTTTAAATTTAATTTTGTGGCATTGTCTATATATTTTTTTTATCCTGTTTTTCAAAGAATATTTTTGTCCCACAAAATATTATTCTTTAAAAACATATATATAATAATTTTTAATTATTAAGTTTAATTTTGTGGCATAGTCTATACTTTTTCTTTTCCTGTTTTTCAAATTTTTTCCAAATTGTGGACGGACCGAGGCTCTGTCAGACAGTCGCTGCCCTTCCACATTGTCGCTTTCAAGATATTTTCAAAGGCGGAGCATTCCTCTGGTCCCCTCCAATGAGTCGTGTCACGTTCCCGCGGTTATGATTGATAACGCCGAGCTCCCCTAATGCGCCTTAAGCCACGCTCCTAACGTGACTTCAAAACAGTCAGCCACGTTCCGCGTGACCGCCACAAAATTGGCAGCCCTCATTCATCTGACAGTTGTTTTTTTTATTTTTTATTTTAAGGTAAAGCTCATTACTCAGAGAAATGACAGCAACGGTGGCGGCAATCTGTGCTTGTATTTCATCATGACCAAGTCAAGGTTGTTCCGCTTTACGTGTAAACATGAACGGCAGCTTATTTGTCGTCGGGACTTTGGGCTTGTTTTTATCTTTTTATTTGATTTGATGCGAGTAGGGATTTTGCTGTCACGCCAAGTTGTTGTCTCACAATGTCACCACGCTGCTTTGCGTCATTCTCTTGTGTTCTTCTTTTATCATTTTCACCTTGATTCTGTTTCTTTCCTCATTTTAGCCATCGTTATTACGACGGATGCGTTATTGTAGAGTTGCACTGGTAAGACGCCGTGTTTTTTTTCAGTGTAGATTACAGTGGCTGTTGTGTTTTTCACGTGATTTTGCCCTCCCTGACTTTCCCGGATTAGGTATTGGATGTTTTTGCTCCCAAGCTCCCCCAAAAGTTTTATTTTATTTTAATTTACATTACATAATAGAGTTAGTTTATTATTGTGGCTCAATAAGTTTACTTGTCTCCTGTTTTAATATTTTGTTCTGCTCAAATAAGTCAATTTGAACAAGTTTTTATTTTTCATGACTTTATTGTTCTTGAATTAATTTTGCTGATCAAGCAATTTTAAAGAAAAATACGCACATTACTCGGTCTACTAATTGATGGGTCAAGGACCCCACCGTACCACACCTGGAGGTGTTCCTAATATTCTGATTTGGTGGCTTTGATGAAAATGTTCTACAGGATATTTTTTTCACTGAATAATATTTTGTCTTGCAAATTGAAGCACCTTTGAGTATTATGTCGTGCAGTTCAATATCAGTGTACATTTGAATACTTTTTTTTTTTGCATGATTCTTGCATACTCTCGAGGCCGGCGAAGCATTTATCTTTGGCTCGCACGGGAAATGAGCCACACGATGTCGCAATGGTTGACACCTCTGCTCATTCGAGTGAATTTGCAGGAAATTGATAGCAATTTGGTGGCACCAAATTGCCAATTTTTAGTGCTTCGGTTTGGTGATGAGCGCAATGAAACTTTTAGACTTATATTCTGGGTTGCCTTCTCTCGACTGCATTACGCTGAGAGTCGGTTCTCATTGACATTTTATACATGATGAATACAATTTTGAAATATTGGAATTAAATTAAATTTGACATTTTCTAAATTTCTGGATGCCATGTGCAACTATTGAATGTTCCCGTACTTTTTGCACAACTGTTCTTTTGCTGAGGATCAAAATTCAGACATTGTGCATTCAGAAGTTTCCCAAAGTTCACCTGGAACATTTATAGTGCATTTTAGGTTCATCCTGAGATTTCTCCCAAAAGCCCAATAACCCCAACTTTTATGTCCCGCAGAAGAATAGAAGTAGCGAAGATCTTTGAAATTGTGGAAACAATCACATTATTTATTCATTTATTTATTTTTGTTGTCAGCCTTACATTTTCCCTTTTCTTTAGTTTGTTTGCATTTTTTGTGCAGGAGTCAGTATTCTTGATGACCTCTAGTTAGAGGACAGCGCTCTGCTTTTTTTGCCCACTCTTGGCTTCGTGCTTGCCTTGATGAAGTACCCGCTCCCGCCAGGTCATTAAGACAGCCCCGGGAAAATGATGTGGAATTCATAAATCACACATTTCACAGCACACCTGAGCCATTTATTAGTGCTTTAAACGCGAAGGTCTGCCAGTGTTTACGACGACGGCTGGATGTTCCTGTGAGCAGAGATAATGCCGGACGGTAAATCACAAATCAGTCCTTTTGTCCGAAACGACGGAAATGCCGCTCGTGATGTGTTTCGATCTCCGATGTCACAGCCCCCCCTCCTCCTCCTAATGTTTACCACATAATTTGGGGAATGCGTTTCTTCTTTATGTTCTCACTTTTTTTTTTTTTGCCCAGCTCGCAGGATTATGAACCCAAGATCAAGTAAGGGAAATTTCGGAAAATTGTCAACCCCCTTTCCCGCTCAAAGCCATTTTTCATTTGACCTCACACTCGAAAAACCAAGAACCCGAATCCCTACCCGATGACATGATTTATGAGTGTGACACATGCCACCAGAAAAGTAGCGTTGTGAGTGGCGGCAAACTTTGGGATCGCACGGAAATTTACAACAATCCATCAAAACTTTCAACCTCAGCACCAAATTGTAATTCGAGTCACAAAAAAATAGAATCTGGCAACTTAAAAATCTTCTGACTTGTTTTTATTTTGACATGACCTGACTATTGTTGTCATTTTCTTTTGTTGCGATATTCACAAAGGCCTGTTTTTTTATTTTTATTTCAGTTTGTGGCTATACTCACCAAATTGTCAAACATAATTGGAAACATTCAACCACACAATTTCTGAAAATTGTAGCCCGGTAACTTAACAACACAGTTTCCTCGTCAAATTCTCACATTCATTATAAGTTTCTAACTTTTTGTCGACTTGTAGAGACATTGTCGACCTGAGCTTTAGAAAAACAACTCAGCGACTTGAACGTTGAAATTTGAGCCACTCGCTTATGAATCTAACAAGCTTACGAAAACAGACACGAAATACCGCATGTCTCGGTTTGCCCCAACATTACGAGACACTTAAGGCAATTAAACTGAGTGAAATATGGATTGGGTTGTAAATCTCCTGCAGTAAAAGTAAATATATTTGTTTTTTGCTGCCATTTATATGGACCTCCATTATCCAATATATGAAGTCGCAATTTTATGATCGTCTCGTATGCGTTTCAAAAAACGTAGCCAAGACTGTAAAAGCTCAAGAGTGCATTACATTCTTTGTCATCTCATTTGTTTGTGTGCCATATCTTCCATTCATTCAACAACCTTGTTGCTTTATTTTGCGCATCATTTTTGGACCCAGATGTGACTTAAAAGTTTTCCAGGGCCCAAAAGTCACAAAAGCACCAACAACGAAAGCTAAACTACTCACAAAAAAAGTTATAATGCAAATACACTGCCAGCTAGGTTAAAATGGATATTTGACGTCTATAGCCGTCAATGGCAGTGAATGAGTTCATTATGAAATTTCAACTATTTACGAGTCGTGTACATTTTGAGCAGTTGATTTAAGCAAATGGGTTGTGTTTGAAGATCGTGGGTGATCGGAGCCATCGCCTTGCTGTGCCTGCTGGGCCTCACCTGGGCCTTCGGCCTGATGTACGTCAACGAGAGCACGGTAGTCATGGCCTACCTCTTCACCATCTTTAATTCGCTGCAAGGCATGTTCATCTTCATCTTCCACTGCGTGCTGCAGAAGAAGGTAGGGCGAATGAGCGTCCAATCGAACGGTGGCTCATTTCCACAAAACGATTGCCTGACTTTTATTTTTTTCAGGTACGCAAGGAGTTTGGCAAGTGCCTGCGTACGCACTGCTGCAGTGGCAAAAGCATGGAAAGCTCCATTGGTTCCAAGGGGAATGCTTCTCGTGCTCCCGGACGCTACTCTGCTGGCTCACAGGTTGTCCGATCTCATTTGCCAGACAAGTTGCATGTGTTTACAATGATTTACCAGACTTAGCTCCGCCCCCCCAAAACACACTCACCTTTTGATTGGTGGTCCAGTTTTGAGAAAGGTTTTAAGCTTAGATATCTTGAGGGCAGTCAAAATGATAACGAAAGAAAATTAAGTGTGTCAATTAAGACTAAAAAAAAAAATTACTAACAAAACTTTAATGATTGGTCTTTGCTTAATAGTAGTCCACCGCCTTAGTGAGGCAGAATTCTGCCTGCCTCCCCTCATTCTTTTATCTGCGCTCTATCTCTATCGAATAATAAATTCATTAACTTGACGACAGAATATCTGACCACATTACATTGCAGTGGTTTGTGATAGTACCATCAATTTACCAATAAAAACTGCTGCCATGCTTTGCTAGTTTTCTATTGGTTTGAGTGGACTTATGAAGTCAACACAGCTCAATCGATTGTCCAATTTTTCGCATTTCCTCGCTGATTGAATCTCAACATCTTCCACTCACTTTTAATTAATTGTCAAAAAATGCCAATAGATTTCTTCTAAGTTTGTTTTTCCTCATTTCTAATTAGTTTTTTTTTTTTTAACAGCTCTCGTCTGTTTATTAAAAGAAGACTAATTACCCGCCAGTGAAAATTGGTGCTGATACCTTCCAATAATTTACCATGCCCAAGTGGAAGATGCAATCATTAACCATAATAATTAACTTTTAAAAAGCAGGGGGACATTTTAAGGTGGCACATTTGGTGCATTTTTCCTTGTCGCCTCGATTGTTCCCGCATTCCTCCCACGTTGCCGTCAAAACATTGGTTGAATTGCGCGATACTCTGTAATTGAACACCATGTCCATTTTCCAAAAGCATGGGACTCGCAGCCGGCCTTAATTATAAATCGTCCTTAGAGTCGAGCATGCGGCAGCAAAACCACGATTGGATTCAGCATGCAGATCAGCGCATTTAATTATACACGTAGCTTTGACGGGACGTCGGCGTTTTCATCTGACGGGTGTGGAAACACTGAAGTAGACGCCAAGCTCACCTTTTAAAAGAAGGCACAAATAATATTGCGGTTGTCTTGTTGCCATGTTGGAATCGCAGAAAAATTCAGTTGGCGTTTAAAATCTGTCAAAAATAAATCCAGCAATGCCAAGGCACTCTCACATATTAATGATGGCACTGCGAATATGTTGTGTGGGCACAAGGAACAGAAGTTACTTCAATTTTTAATAATAGTATTTACTGTTAAGTTTAGTAAAAAATCCAGAAAGATAAAAAATATATATATATATTTATTTATTTTCAAATGCGTTGATGTACATAATTACAGAATTCTTTTAATGGTGGCCAGGTCACCATGCCTTGGTATTCAACAATGAACTTTAAATGAGCAGTCACTTGGTGTCCCCGGGCCAAACCATTTTCCGGCAATGCCAGCACATCCCTTTCCAACCATTGATTTCTCAAACTGTAAAGATCACCCAAGATCACCCAACCTGCCAGCTCAGCAATACCACCAGTACATGCCTAATCCAGATCCCTCGTGGCCCAGGATCCAGAGTTGTCAGATAGCGGAGACCCTTAGCTTGGGTAACAGCCCGTGGGACTCCGCCGTAATTAACTTGGATTGGACCGTCTCAGAGTGAGTCTTCACTCCCCCAGACACAGATTGGGAAAGCCTGACTGATGACTTTATTATTGACTAGCTACGGACACTCCCCGACTTTGAATCCTCGGCATACGGCAGGCCGTGACTCTTTTAACGCTGTTGTTTGTCGATCCCACAGAGTCGGATCCGCCGGATGTGGAACGACACGGTCCGGAAACAGTCGGAGTCGTCTTTCATGACCGGCGACATCAACAGCTCGGCGTCGCTCAACAGAGGTATTTGCTCCACTTCTTTTCTTACAGGTTATGGATTTTCTCCAGTGAAAATTAGGTATCGCCAAATGGTATAGGTTTTTTTTTTTTTTTTTTTACTTTTACAAACCCGCCAAATTTGTTTGAAAATTAATTGTTCTATACGAGAGGACAGGGGAAAATGTCAATTTATCTGCCCAATTTATCTACCTGGGGGATCCAAGCATTATTTATTGGGGGCTCGTGCCCCCACATCCCCCCCTCTAGCTCCGCTAGTGCATGTATCACAAATGTTGCATGTTAGTTCATATCCAATGAAAAACATTTTTGGAGGTGCTTTGACGGTACGTTGGTCATTGGTGCTGGGTCATTTAAGTATCCAACAAGTTTTATTTTCACAGCACGGGTCGTGCACGTCATGCATTATTAAATAAGCGCCTAATTTTTCCCCCCATCAAGCATGGCCAAGCTGCGGCTGGCAAACTTCAAAACTGCTGATTTGCCACCTAAAAGTCAATGCAGTGGAAAGTCTCGCTTGGAAAGATGTTCATTAGAGAAAAAAAAAGTTGTAATGAATATAAGGCAGCGCTTCTCCAACTCAAGGTGCACAATCTGTTGCTTTTAGATCTCTTTATATAATTTTCATAAAATTCTTATTATCGTAGTGTTTAAAAAATGGTTGGCAAATTAATGATGTATTTTCAAAATAAGATTAAATAAAGGCATATATGAAGTAAAATGCATATTCTTACCATCGTCATTATGACAATAATAATTATAATAAAAATGATCATTGCAATAATAAAGTATTAACTGAGATTAAAAAGAAAAGAAAATATTCTTTGCAGCCTCCATTGAAGGAGTCTTGACATCAGGTTCGGCATTCATCTTGGAGCCCCCATCTCCGACTTGATGGTTGGCACGCTCAATTGGCGCTGGGTGCTAATGCACAGTTACACTAATGGATGATGACGACAACACAAGGAGGACGTGTCAAGATCTTGATAATTAGCCACTCAACTCTCGCCTCCATCAACGGCTTTTAACCAGTCAACACGGCTCCTCCATAAAGATAAAAGCCACGTCTGAATTATTCACCGGATTTCCTACGAGTCCTGCAAGGCACCTCCGAGTTTCAAACGACGCTTTCGCAATTGCCCAATTTATGAGACGGAATAAATGTGGGATGTGTCACACACACTGTTTGTTGAACGCATCGCAATTTGGCGGGCGTCAAGCGGTGACTGATTTTGAGAAACAAACAAAAAAAAAAAAATCTGCATTTTCAAGAAGCCTAATAAGAACTTTGAATGTGAAAGCTGAAAGCCTGCAATCATCCATTTAGAGAAGTTTTCAAAGAACACAATTTTTCCTGCATGGCACGCTGACTTCCCTGAGATCGAAAACAAATCGGTATCTCTTCAGGTTGTCTTCCGATGAAAAACATTTCTAAGTTTGAGCTGATATTTCTTCACGAATCCGATATCGGAAAAATATTACGTCGGCGCCGTCTAGTGACAACTTGATGCTAATGGACAAAGTTGAAGTCATTAAAGAAATCTTTGTTTCGACACAAGTCACGCTTGGCCACCATCTTGTTGCATCTCGAGGCAATTATACACAAACTGGGATCTCCACGTTTTCCTCCATACAATCCGCTAACTCTATATTTCCTCCAATTTTGTGCCTTTTCCCCCCAAATGAAACCCGTTCCAACATTTGTCTTAACATTTGTGGCCTCTCTAAATTAATGACGAGGAGCGTTTGAACGTTCATGGTGATGTTCGCAACGTGTTTCACGGTGTCGCATTTGTTATCTCTATTTTTTTCTATTTGTCCCGTTACGCGTCTGAAAAGACTTTCATTAGCACAAGCCCTAACCGTGGCCGCTGCACTTTTTGCTGCACGGATGCACTAATGGCCAACATTAGCGCTTGGGTTTCATCAGCCGCATTAGCGTTTATCAGTCCAGTTCTCCCCGACTACCCCCCATTCCACCATCTCCCCGTCACATTAATGATCATGTGATCATTTGGATGTTGATGGCTCTCGGCTACATCTGCCCAACTGATGTGTTTTCTTTCTCTTTCTCCCGCTCTGTCTCAATTTATCCACCCACCTGTACCTGTTCCTGCCCCCCCCCCCCCCCCGTTGTTCCACCTCTCCTATCCTACTCTGTCTTCTCTGGCTGCTGCAGGGGCTATGGCTAACCATCTTATACCTAATGCACTCCTACGTCCTCATGGCACTAACAATCCGTATAATACATTGCTCGGGGAGTCGGCAGTCTATAACAACCCGCTGGGCATGTACAATGCACAAGGTGCGCTCGCTTCTCTTCATTCTTTGGAGTTGGAGCAGTGTTAAAAAAAAAAAAACACTGCTCTAAATGTTTGATTTAATTCTGCCTTTACAATGCAATGAAATGCATGGCTGGAGATGACCACAGTGTATTTCAATGGCCATTGTTTCCAATACAATACAGTGTATGAATGATGTTGCGTTAGCGCTAGCATAGCAATGGTGTCCAAAAAAATGTTTCTCCAATTGTTTACGATACCATATATGACCAAATGATCATTGTTACTACTGCAATCCACTTTCTGCAGTATAAAATGGTGGTGTAATAGCCACGACACCTCTCCATGTTGTGTTAGCGCTAGCTTAGCATCACTGTCAAATTAAATGCGCCAATTGTTTATGAACAAAATAATTTCACTGCCATTGCCATACACTGCTTTTGTTGCCTAAAATGGCCAGGATGGCGCTCATGTTTTGTTAGCATTAGCATAGCATCATGTTTTTTTTGTTTTTTTGCTGTGTGCATTTCTATTGAAGCTGTGACCGTTTTGCTTATGTTGTGCTCTTCTTCCCCCTCATGCTGTCCCTTTAAGAGCCCTACAGAGAGACAAGTATGGGAGTCAAACTAAACATTGCATATCAAATGTAATTGACTTTGGCTTTTACTTCCTTTTCACTCCGTGCTGACAAAGTCATGCAACAAAGGCTCTTTTCAAAATAATTGCAAAACACGTATCGGCACTTTTAATGGCGGTTGCCATTTCAACACGGTTCAACGTTTGGAAAAAAAAAAAAGGGACATCAATATGAATTGACTTGTTTTTTGTTGTTGTTGGGGTTTTTTTTCCGCCTTTGTTCGTGCACTTTGTATTCTGTCAAACAATGCTGTTAAAATGCTCGTACGGGACAATATGGCTGGGTCCAGATTGACTTTTATTTTTAGTTCTTGAATCTGTTTGTGCTTGTGTGCTGTTGTGTTGTGCTTGAGCTTTGTGTGTTGCAATGTCTGTGTTGCCATCCATTCAAACATAATGACACGAAATGCAGTGGAACTTCTGAGGTGAGCATTCAGATTCAGAAATCGCCATAAAAAAAATTGAAATTGGATTTATAAAGCTGTCCACAACGTACATATAAGCATTTCCATCTTTTTTTCTACATTAAGTGTGTATTGTGGCAAAGAATTGCCTTTTTTTTCTTTTATTTTGCCTCCCATAAACGTCTCCAATTTCTTTTTACATATTTTTCCTCAATGAAAAACTTTTTTTTCGCCTCAATCAAAAGCATTCATCATATTTTTTTCTCCTGTGAAATGTTCTCCAATTTTTGTTCTCCAATGGAAAGCATGTCTCCAAATTTTTCCCCCAAATGAAAAGCCAGCATTCCCAATTAAGTTTTTCCTCTAATAAAAAATAAAAAGCAAAAGCATGATCTCCAATGTGTCATACAAAGCTTTGAAATTTTAGTCTTGAGGCAACACTTGGCTGCATTGTCCAACATTAGAGGTTCCACTGTATTCAACTGGGTATCAGTATAGGCTTTTAATAGAGATGCCATATTTTTTGTGGGCTCCTTGTTTGCTATCCAAAAAGCATACAAAGAGCTCTATTGGTGAGGACAGATTTCAGGCTAAAAGCGCTGCGGAATTTGATGGGTGTTATTTTCGCGCCAATTACATCCCATCAGCCTTTAATACGGCCGCTTTGCCCCCACCTCTGTGTCTGTCATTCCAGAGGGACTCCTGAACAATGCCCGGGATACAAGTGTCATGGATACACTACCACTGAATGGTAACCACGGCTACAGCATCGCCAGCGCCGACTACATGAGCGACTGCGTCCAGATCATCGAGCGGGGCTACAACCACAAGGAGACCACCCTGGAGAAGAAGATCCTCAAAGAGTTGGCCTCCAACTACATCCCGTCCTACCTGAACAATTCGGCGGAGCACAACCGCAACCTGGTCAATAAGCTGGTGAACAACGTCAGCAACGGGTCCAAGGAGAGCGGCTACGCGTTTGGATTACGAGCGCCGATGGGCATCAACTCCGAGCACGCCACCTTCGGCGGACACCCCGACGAAGGTCTGGGCTTGGAGTCCAACGTGCCGCTCTTGCCCCAGAGAGCGCTACCCTCGTCGGACCGCTCGTTCGACCGCTCGCTGGAGCGCCTGCACCGGCCACCGCCCCTCCCTCTGCCCCATCGCCCCTACTCGGCCGCCCCGCCCTCGTCGTCCCGCCGGCGGATCCCGCAGGAGAACAGCGAGAGCTTCTTCCCCCTGCTCAATGACGACGAGCACGCCGAGGAAGACGAGGGCTCGCCGCTGCCGCCGCCCGCTCAGCGCCAGAGAGACTCGCTGTACACCAGCATGCCCATGCTCACGGGCCTGCCCGCTGGCCCCAAGGACGGGGGCGAAGCCAAGAGTCCCGGAGCCAGCTCGGACGACGTGTACTACAAGAGCATGCCCAACCTGGGCTCCGGGAACCACCTCCACCAGCTGCAGTCCTACTACCAGCTGGGACGCGGAAGCAGCGACGGCTTCATCGTGCCCCCCAATAAGGATGACTTGTCCCCGGAGGAGCCCCCCCAGGAGCCCTCGCACCTGGTGACCAGCCTATAGACGGACCCCCATTTGGTCACGCCATTTTTCTGTTCTCCATCAGTCGCCGGCACTTTCTTTTTACTGCCGTGTCTCTGAGACAATGAGATTCCATTGTGGAAAAACTTTGACAAAGGGGGAGGGGCCAGCTGAAGACACTCTCGCGTCGGATCATCTGTGTGAAAAGTTGTAGTCGGACCCAAACAAATCCAAACTATAGACAAGAGACTATTTTATTATTCACATAGACGTTTTTTTTCCCAAGGATTTATTTGGCAAATTTTTGTTTGCTGAAGAAGTCAAAGCAAACAAAAAAAAACATGAAAGCATAGCTGCTCTTTTCTTTGTGAAATAATAAAAGGGAGGGAAAATGATTCTATGTAAATGTACAGATAAACTAGCTAAGCTTTTCTTTCGGACGATCGACCCTGTCTCTGTTCCTGTGACCGATTTTTGTTTCCCTGTTCTCATACAAAAAAAAAAAAAGAATGACATCACGTTATTTGTGAAATCTTTGTTTTCAGGTCTTTTTTTTTTTGGTGGATTCCCTCTTTTCCAGTGTAGATAGCAGAGTTCTGTCCCAGTGGTTGCCATGGAGGTGTCCCTCAGAAAAAGCTTCACGGTGCAGCGAGTAGCGAACGGGAGCACTGATGAGCACTTAGGCACTTCTTGTACAATAGTGGCTGTTGTACTTATTAAAGAAAAAGCTTTTGGAGTGATACGAAAAGATGCTTTTTTTTCCCTCTTTTATTTGTTCAAAAATAAAATGGACGTACACTTACCATGAGATGAATACACCTTTTTTTTAATCCGAGAAATATTTTTTTGTGGTTATTAATTTAGAAAATGCAATAATGGTCATATAAAAGAAGTTATTACATGAAACACAATATTAACTTAACATGAAATTAGTTTGTCTCGTTATTTGAATGCAACCAACATTGTTTTTCTGTAGGCTAAAACCTCTTCGCATTTTTTTGTTCTTGTTGTTTAAAGAAAAACATGAAAAGAAAATTTGTTTACTTTGCAAATTGGACGCAGTATTCAAGCTTTCCAGGAGTCGTTCTTTTGCACTGTACCGCACGCTGTTTTGCACTTTTATATTTGTTGACAAAGGTATTTTTTAGGCCGGCTTGCCTGCTAGCTTCAACACAATCTGAAGAACCCACTGAGAAATCCATAAATTATGTGAGTAATAACTTTCATGTTCACATTAAGTCATGATGTTTGGTGCTATCCTGTATGAGGCAACTAGTGTAGTAATTTGAAATTGATTTTGTGAAATCACAGTTTATTGATTGAAGCATTAGCATAGAATTAGCTGTTAGCTTTAGCTAGATGAAACTGCTAACAGCGTGTGCTTTCTTCTTGGTTTTGTTTAGCTTGCCGGTAAGCCACAGTGCCACCTCAAAGCTTTTCCGAAGCTTCGCTCATGGCATGGCAAATGGTCAACAAAACCTCCTGGGTGAGTTTGTGAAGTATTTATTTATATTGTTAAAGTCAATGTCGAAATAAATGTAAAAAAAAAATATGCGGGATTGTACTGTATGATGTGCAAAGATTAGTTTTATTGAGTTCACATTTAATGTTTATAGTATCAATAATATTCATAAAGTATTAATAATACAATGAAATGCAATTTAGTTATATATGAATTTGTCATAATGTGTCGTGTATTTATTGTATATTTTTAAATTACATTTAAAAATAACTTTGCCACTGGGTGGAAACGGCAAAATGTTACCAAATATTGTGGTGTGTTTTTTTTCGGGTGCCAAAACAGAATTTCATTTCAGTGCCATTCTATTCTTACGATTTAAGGTACAACTCTAATCATCATTGCTGCAGCTTTCTCTAAATATTTCAATGTGAATGATTGTGACAATGTGTTTTTACCAACAGCGATCATACAGATATTTCAGAATTTTGTTTCATTTCCTTAAAAATACAAAAAGGAGAGTGCAAAACAGAAAGATACGGCAGCTATTATCTTGTTTCGATTGGAGCAGTTATCTCCAGCAGCACCTGCTTGTTATGGGGCCACACTGTAGTAGAAATAAAATGACACGTGTCATACTGTCTGCGGTGACCCCTCCCAACAAATGATGGGGGGGGGGCAATCGATAGCTGAGAATGTCGGGCAGAATTCCAAATGAAAGGTGAATCAATGTCATCTTGCCCTTTGTGAATTGGGACAACGTGGAAAAAAAAACATTAAATAACGTTGTCTTTTATTTATTTATTTGGTGCAGGATAGCATTGATTGGAGGTAGAGCGGTGAAGTTTTCCCACAAGGTCACACAAAACAATATGCAATGGAGGGCACGTATGGGCAGAGCGCTCTGGTAAGACTTGCCTTTGTCCATTTTTCTTCTATATGTTGGAAATGTAGGAGAAAAATGTTTTATTTTTATTTTTAAAAAGACATCATTTAATCAATAAACAAATCTAACCATCTTAATCAAGTGATGAATGTGAAATAAAAAGAATTAATGAATTGAAAAAATGTCAATCATTACATGGAGAAAACAATATATTGTAATATGAACTATAATGAAATATATTTTTAAAAATATACTTTTTATAGAAGTTGAAATAAAGTCACAGTTTCCAATTCCCCACAAAGATGTATTTTCATACTATTAGTCACGTTTAAGAATGAAGTTGACATTGGTATCGGTTTTCCTGGCATCACAGACATCGAACGTTTAAGCTCACGGACATCCGACTGGTGGTCTGACTAGTCGCCGGACTCCCCGTTGGCGGCCAATCAACAAAGATAATCTTTTGAATTAAGAGGAAAGGGGGGAAAAAGAAAAGCAGGGTGAACACTTTTGATGTGATAAGCAGCCTTTTGTCCACGCAGGCGATGTTATTTTAATTAAATATACGAACACACGGTCGCGGCCCCAGATGCCGGAGTCTAAATAAAGATAGCATCATCTCATCAAACAACCACCACCACAGCCGATCGCCCCAGAGTGTTTCAAGGGCAGAATTATTTTCTATTAGGGCTCCTCTCTTCTGGGAACCAGCCAATTTTCTTTATTATGATAGAATCAGCATATTGCAGATGGAAGCGGGCGATAGCCTGGCGGCACGACCAAAACGTCGACGGACGTCTATACAGTGGACAATGTAAGCCGCTCGTCCTTTACAACGAGCCAAGCTTTTCCGAGCCGTTCGTCTCTTGACCTTGCCTCTTTGCAGTCTGGCTCCTTTCAAGAGAAATATGACCAGGTTATGGGATCAACTTGTTGTTGCATTCGAGGTTAGCAAAGATTTGATGTATATATACCGTATTTTCCGCACTATAAGGCGCACCGGATTATAAGACGCACCTTCAATGAATGGCCCATTTTAAAACTTTGTCCATATATAAGATATATACATTTGGCCCGCGGGCCAGACTTTGGACACGCCTGCTGTAGTGGCTCAATATTGGTCCATATATAAGGCGCACCTGATTATAAGGCGTACTGTCGGCTTTTGAGAAAATTGGAGGTTTTTAGGTGCACCTTATAGTGCGGAAAATACGGTGGGTACATACACACACACACACACACACACATATTCATTGAGCTCAAAACTGCAGCGCAGCTTTCTGATTGGTCAAGAAGGCATGCAAATGCTTTTGACTGATTGTTACCATGACAAAAGCTTTGTTGCGCAACCGTCGTTATTAGCTCGGGCGAGTTGGAAAACACGGCAGTAAAAAATGATTACAGACAGCCATGAAGAAATACGAGCGTTGACGTGGCAAGGCGACGGACGATCTCGTCGGCGAAAGCGATGAGTTATGGTGTTCTCGTCGCAGATTTCATATTTTTAGAGCGTGATAAATCGCCGACTAAATTTTACGACAATTACATGAACTGAAGCCAGGAAACGACACGTTGAAATAGCAGCGCTCGCATTGAAATGTCATACAAGGAAAGGAGATGGAAGAGTCATTAAATAGTGGACACAATGTGTAGTGTTCCTGAAATTTAAATGTATTTTGAAATCCAGGATATGTGGGAAAAAATTATTAAAAATATCACACACAAAAAAAAATGGTGTGTTCTTTCATTAACACCCTAAGATGGCACCAAAGGCCAAACTTGAAGGAAAGTAGTAATTGGTGTCAAGGAGGTTTGTTGTGTGATGCATCTCAACTGTGTGAAAATCTTTTGGGGGGAGGAGCTACATTTTGCCTGGGTTGATAAAGAGAGTCTTAGCTGCATGTGTATATTTTTGCAAGTGCATTTTTCCAAAAATGAAATAATCTATTCATTCTTAATTAAAACGTAAGTAATGATATTTTTTCGGGAGATTACGTCTCTATTTTCCTTTTTTTTTTTTTGCATTTTTCACGCAGAAAATCTCGAGTTGTCCATTCATCTTGTGCCATACCGCCAAACATTATGCTTCCCATTTCAGTGGATTTATGGACGCTCATGAAGAAAGAAAAATAGAGCCGCAAGATGCCAAAGGGCAAGAGACAATCAAAAAAAATAAAAGCTGATCTGAAATGAATGCTCCCGCATTGTATGGAAATGTCATCGCAGGCTTCATGGTCAATAATTTCCATTGAATGACTACACGAGAGTAGTTGTCCTCTCCCTTAATGAAGCAAGAAAACACTTCATTGACCTTAGGCTATTACTTTAAACGCAATTCTCAATCGATACACACCGCGGATAGCTTTCTTTGCTATTGCTGACGTTGATATATTTCTACACCAAAAATATTTTTTCAGCACATATTTTTTCTTAATTAGACCCGCCCCCAACGAAAAATTGTGGTTCGATTTTGGACAAAATGTTTTAAATAGTTTACATATATATATATTTTATTATTATTACAGTATTTTCCTTTTGTTATAGATGACCGATGACCTTGTAAGATGCGCAATCCCGACACGGAGGGGAGGATGCGCCAAATGGAAGCTTTACACAGGAAATTGAAGTGTCAGCCAGATTGAGGGGGGTGGAAATAAATCTCGCCCCCCCCCCTCCAAAAAAAGAAATATCATCTAATAGCTTTTGATTTTCTTTCAAGCCAAGTGTCCGCTTGTGCAAATGTCAGATTTAATGGCCGTTTGTCTTCATGGAACAATGTTTGGATGCGGCTCAGCAAGCTGTTATCGGTGCGCTTGCTCGTCTACCGATGTAATTCTTCGTTTTTAACTTTTGTCGCTAACCGCCGGTGAATATTCCATCAAAGCTTCTTTTTGATAAATAGGCCACCGTGACTAAACTCACTCCTCTTCCCAGGCATATATTTACAAATTGCACTTGACTCTCAACAGACTTTCCGAAAGTCTCGTGTGTCAACCTGTGACAACACGTCACCGTGACCTTCAAGTTCGGCTTTCAGTCAAACACGCCTCGCTTCAATCTAACTCAGAGCAATGAGCCCGGAGATGGCCGAGACCGATTTCCACTGACAATCTCCAATCATTCCTTTTTTTTTTCTATCGTGCACATTTGTGCTGTTCTTGTCTCCCGGGAGGACCTAAACAAGACGAGTATTGGGGCGTTTTGACAAGGCACCCCTCGGAGCAGATCACATAGCGCAACTCCAAAATGGCCTTGTCTCCACTGCAATTTCAGCGAACAAATGGTCCACCCAGAATCATCGCGCTCGTTCTCTGACATTTCCACGTATTAGCCGAGCTCGATCTAAGCGGAAACGCGTTTATCCCGGAGCGCGGCGTCGTTAATCTCAACGAATGCTAACGCTATATATACTCGACCGTACGTAAGGGACTAATGAGAAGACCTACTTAGAAAATGAAGAACACCGTTTTCTTAGCGTAATAGCTCACGTCCTCACTCAACTCCTCCTTTCTCGTTATGTTTTGGTGAAAGATTGAAAAAAATGTATGATATGAAAAAAAAATGGGGTCACATTAATAGCATTTGCACCTCTCTCCACAGTGGGAGGCAATCAAGAGTTACACAATGCTTAAGTCATCGCTGATTTCATTTTATTTCTTCTGTTCATTTTATTTTGTATCAAAGTAGATTTCTTTCCTTTTGACTTGAACGAAAGAATTCCTAGTCATCATTCAAATATAATTACATTAAAGATGAACTTTGACCCGATTTTTGGCGCCCCCTAGAGTCCGCGGCACTTTTAGCATCTGCCTATTTGGCGAGCAATAGCAAATATCTGTGGCTAATTGATGCGCTTTGTAATTGCCATGATTTTTTTTTTCAGGCGACACAAAAACAAATAATGGAGGAAGGGGGCCCGAGCTTCCCCCAAAATATTTGCAAATCCACAAATAAATTCTCTAATGATCACGTCCCACAAATAGTCATAATTGTCTGCAAATCTCTTGATATCGCACAAATACAAATTGTAATTACAGAAAAAAAAAATCTTTTCTTGCCGTTGATGTTTTGGCGTATTTTAACGTGGCGAGTTGCCGGCTGCCCGATCGCCGGTGGCGCTTTCACGGCTAATATAGCGTCGTTGGCTGGGAAAATGTTTTTGTTCACGGGCCGCCTGGCAGGCAGGCTCGTCCGAGTCGTATTTGTCACAAGTAATTAATTCGCGTGCCGTAAAAACGCCCGGCGGGCGGGCGGGGATGATGGGGAAAGGTGGCTTCATTAACCTCCCGTGCTGCCCGCCAGGCTTTGCCATCTATCGCCCGCCTCCCGCCCACAAAACAACACCATGGCGTCCGACGAGGCAACCTCCGCCAAGGCTACGTTGAAAATCACCGCAGGCCGGCAATAAAAATAATTAAATACTCTACCACCGCTACTCACAGTAATGCTTTTACACGTTATATTTCTTCTTTTTGTGAGATCTATTCTGCTACTACTACAACCACTAACAGTATTTCTTCCAACTACTACTACAAGTTACATTTCTACTAATACTGCATTTTTAACTTATATTGTTTTGCCTAGTAGTGCTAAAAATAAAAACTCCTACTTCTGCTATTACTGCTGGTACTAGTACTATTATTGGTACTTGTCCTCTTAATAATAATACTGGTCAACAAATTTGATGGCTTTATCAGAGATGGCTTTTTGTCCCTAAACATATTCTTGATGCTGATTCAAAAATGGTTTATGATATATTTTCATTTCCTGTTTTTAAATTAGACCTATAAAATAAAGATTTTAACCATGCATGATGTTTTCAGAAAAAAATACACTTGTTGCTTCTTTCTTAATTATTATTATTATTATTATTATCATCATTATCAAAAGATGATGTTCTAAAGAAAGAAATAGGGCAGATTTGGAATCAGCAAGAGTAAAAATATTATAACTATAACTATTAACTTGCATCTTTGATGAAAAAGAAATATGACCAGTGTTGATGTCATAGTATTTGCACTACAACTTACTTATACTACTGCTTGTCCTAGCAATACGTACAAAATCCAGTACTGCTCCTAATCGCAGCAAGCTCTAGAAATAAAGTTGAGGAGAGTTTTACTGTGAACACAAAGCACATTTGTTTGGGAACAGAGTCCAAAAATTCTCTTGTGCCCTTCAAGTGTTTCCCAAAGCAGCAAGCACAAAAGCCTCACTCTTCTCCTTCTTCTACATTTTCTTCCCCCGACGCATCCTTTTCCCCACTCGCACTCCAGTAGCCGCTCGCTCCCGCCCACCCCCACCCCCCGCTTTATTCAAAATTGACATTTCACGGTGCTTAATCTCCAAGGAGGTACAAATGGTGCATTCCATCACGCTGAGTGATATGAAAAGCCCCAGACCTTTTTTCAATGGGATATGAGAGACACAATCAAATAAATAAATCACCGTCTTCCCGGAAAGCCACAGTAGCAGTGACAAAACCGTGAAAGGGGTAATTTTGGGGCATTTCAGAGAAAATAAATAAATAAAAATTGTCTGTGTGTCACAAGTGCTTGCTTGAATGGGTAAGGAGCACTTTGACAGGCTGACTGGAGCCAAAAGACATTTGCTGCTTTGCTTTGGGCTATGGGGCCGCGTTTGACGCACACGTTGACAGCGTTGTCATAAAAATCGGTTTATTTTTACATTAAAATAAATAAATCACAACACTGGTAATGACAATAAGGATGGTGATAATGAGAACGATAAAATATCCAGTCCACATCCCGTTCCTCTCTACCAGCCCCCCGGCAACCCGATGACATCATCACGTCCTGGCCTCGGAAGACATATTGGAGTGAGCCAGGCCTCCTCGGGCCCGGCCTAATCATCGGTCGTCCGGGCCGTCATGGCTGACATCCGTCATAAAACCCTAACCTCGGGCACGACTCACTCCCAGCTTCTCAGGGATTTTATGAGTGGCAGCATTATTACAGCTCTAGAATGGATTACCGCTGCCTCCACGCGCACCGGGTGGGAGGTGTTTTGCCAAATTGCTCGTCTCACCCACCCGCCGCCTTATTGTTCCCAATTTCCTGGCCTCACCTGTCAACTGAGGAGCCACTTTTTTATTCAAGACAAGACTCAGGGCATCCTGCTACCTAGTGGGGGAACTGGGGCGAATAGCACTGCAGGCACAACAACGTCTAACTAATATGAGAGTGTTTATTTTTTGTAATTATGGACAGATACTTTGGATCCAAGAGGAGATTAAGGGCACTGTGCAGCAAAGTGGAGACTATGAAATATGCTATTATAGCGTACCGAGCTAAAGCACATCAGCAAGGTAAACTAATCTTTGTGGACATTTATTTTTGCCATTATGGAGGGATATTTTCTATCCAAGAAATGACTCAGGGCACTATGCGGCAAAGTGGAGACTGTGGAGTATGCTACTGTAGCATGTCAAGCTAAAGCATGGCAGCGGGTTAAACTAAACTTTTGTTTTTCTCATTATATCAACACTGCAGTATACAGTAAAGGCTTGCACCAGGGTTAGCTTTTGTTTGCGGTTTATTTTTTTTTATCATGAACCAACACTTTATGAGAGACTAAGGGCATTGCGTAGCACTAATGCAGTGAATACTTGCATACGCATTTGTGGCATATTTGTGTTGTGGTGCACCTTGTCACGATGACAAAGTTGCCCGTATCTCACCGTATCTTTTACAATTCCCGAGAGCATTGGTACTTTTAGCACCTTGTAAATCACAAGTTTAAAGCGTAGCGCTGTACTTTCGGGATTATTTGCATGATCCGAGTTGTGCCCATGTAGTTTACTCTGTAAGACCATCACCAGACAAAATTGGCCTTATCATAAAAAATGCTGCAGTTTTTTTTGGGGGGGAGGGGGCGTTGTTTCTTTACATCCCATGTCAGCCCCAAAGGAGCAAGATGCAAATTTCCTAAATAAGGTGTTGTCCATATTCTACAGGAAACGCGTAGCCGCATTACTCACTGCTGCATATACAAAGGCCACACTGATATATTATCAACACGCTGTCATATATTATCTTACTTCTGGCCACATCAGTTATTTTCTCACTACTACTGGTGTATTATTTTTTTTGAGGGGGAGGGGTGATGCAGAAATGCCTCACAGCATATCACATGGCAATCCCCGAACAGGCTGTGAGGGCCACACCGCAATATCATGAATCCTATCATATATTACTTTTCCAATATACATTGTCAATGATACCAATGCAAAAATTCAATCCCATGCACGGTACAGCAAAAAAAAAAAGTAAAGTAATACACGAAGATAAAAAAAACTGCATTACAATAAATTTGTTGTCATATTTTTAAGATGGTAAATTAAAGCCTATAAATATATAATATATGCTGATTTAGTTTATGTATTATGTTTATTTAGTTTATGGTACTGGGTCCTCGTGATTGATGCTTCAGGCAATTTGACTCATTAGCTACATCAGAAAGAAAGGTCTTTGTTTACAATTTATTATCGTGTTAAATTGTGTTCATTTTATATATTCAAAAAGAAATTTGTGGTACATTGCAGAACTCTTTGCAATTTGCTATTGGCCTCGTCAGTGAAGAGTCCAGTACAAGTGTGGGAAGAGCGACACGCCCGGCACACCGTTTGTCCCCCAACAAGTTGAGTCTGGTGAGGCGGGGTCTCCATGGCAACCGCTCGTCTCCTGTACAAGGGTACCGTGGCAAAAATGTTCCCGTATACGCACGTCCATTCAGCTTGCGCCATTACTCCCCAACGAGGCCGTCTTTGTGCGTCCAATTGAAACTCTTTACGCCAGCTGAATGCCGAATGAAGCCCGGCGACCTCGCCGTCCGTTCAAATAAACGCCGTCGTTTGGAAGCGCTCAAATGGTGCGCCGTTATCGCGTCGTTGGAAAGGTCACGCGTGCAGCGGAGGCTTTCAATCGGTCCTCTTGGGGGCTTTTTGTCATGTTTGGAGAGAAATTAGAAATGGGCTTCCTTTGTAATGGAAGTTTTTGAGAGGAGGTGCGAGTAAGAGGGGGTGCGCCAACTCACTTATTTTTAAAAGCTAGGAAAAGGTTAATCGATAGAAGTGGTACAATGCAATGCAGATTGTTGTTTTTTTTCGTGATGGGGTGGGGGGGCTGGTGTGCCAAAGCCATCATTATATATTTACAGTGGAAATGAGACCTATACTTGGCTTTTTTTTGGGGGGGGGGGAGGGGGTGCGACAACACAATTGTTTTGAATTTTTCCAGTGGCTTTTTAGGGGTGCACCAAGTCTGTTCTGATGTTGATGCCAGGGCTCAGCTTTAAAAGTTTGGGTAAGGATTTGCAGTGTCTCCCCCCTCGCAAAGATAAAAAAATGCAAATCATTTATTTACCGTTCTCCATTTGATCGTGTTTAACATGATGCCTTTTTTTGGCTTTGTTTTGTCTGATGTTGACAGGGGGTGTGCGGCTTAAAAAGTTTGTCTGGCACCGATGAGTTGAATGGAGTGCATCCAAATATCGAGGTGTTGTTTTTCTCCTGGAGTAGCTGTGTCAAACTATAGAAAAGTTGATGTAAAAAAAAAAGGAAAAGTAGATCAGACGCGCTTGTGCACAATCCGTGTGGGGGCCGTGTTTGGCCAAAGTCAAAACAATCGCAAGAGCATCTGTCGAGGAGGGCTGACATTTTCTTCTCCTCAACTTCTCTGTTCTTTTTCCCTTTTCTGTATTTTTTTTCCTCGGGACATGGTTGACACGGAATAGAAATTCGAGCTGTGACCTTGTTGGACTAGCACGCCAGCTGTGTGCTTGCGTGTCACCACGTCTACGGGGAGGAACGACACTATTTCAGTTTTTATCCAATATGCGGGTTCCGAGGTCAGCAGACTCTCGGGTCAGTTAGTGGAGCCGAGAGTTGAAAGCAAACATGGTGCAGCAGCATTTGGCTGTTCTGCTGCATACGAATTGAACTGAAGTTGGCTTCAATTGTGAATTCATGTTCTTCCGTGATGCATTTTACTAAAAATAATAAATACTATAGTACTTTTTGATTATTTACTTTGACTTTAAATTCTTTTTCCTTGAAATGTTTATATTTTAACTTGGCTTCCGTTAGCTTGTGAATGGAATACGCTATATTAGAACAGCTGCCTTATCTAGCATCAGCGCTAACATACAAAATGTTATGCCTTGAAAAAAAACACCAATGGCATCAGTGATTGCCACAGAGACCTCAAGTCACCTGTGATGATGGTTAATATTGCTGGTGCAGCCGGGACACCTGGTGTTTGCCTAGCGTTCGCGCTAGTATTTCACCCTGACACACACTAACAATTTGCAGAGTAGCACCTGTTGTTGCCACGGAGACCCTGGAGGCCAGCTGTGCGCATATCGCCGTGGCTCCCGTCACCCAAGGCCATTTGCATACTTTACGAGGGGAGGTAAAAGGACACGATACAGGTGGGGTGGCCGTGAGAGAGCCGCACAGAAGCAAAGAGAAGTCTGGAGATGTCTGGCCGGCCCAACGGCTGAAGGTAAGCGCCATTCAAACCACCCAGACGGCTGGCGAGTTGGTATTCCTACTTAATATCGAGACATTTCAAAGAAACATGCGGGTTTTTATTTCCTCTCATGTTTTCCAACTTGTTTCACATGTTTGTTGTCAAAGTGAACTTTAACTGGCAAGCACTTTCCTGTTAATCATTTATACGGCCAGGGAGTATAAGTTGTTCTGTTATCTACTGATGGATAGTAGACAATTTGAAATATACAGTATGTACTGTATTGTGTATATATATATATATATATATATATATATATATATATATACACAGCTGTATATATATATATATATATATATATATATATATATATATACACAGGACTGTCTCAGAAAATTTGAATATTATGATAAAGTTCTTTATTTTCTGTAATGCAATTAAAAAAACAAAAATGTCATACATTCTGGATTCATTACAAATCAACTGAAATATTGCAAGCCTTTTATTATTTTAATATTGCTGATTACGGCTTACAGCTTAGGAAAACTCAAAAATCCTGTCTCTCTCTCTCTCTCTCTCTCTCTCTCTCTCTCTCTCTCTCTCTATATATATATATATATATATATATATATATATATATATATATATATACGTATATATATATTATTTTCATTTGGTAAAAGTGAACGGCAATTTATTCAGTCAGTATTATAAGTGTCATGTTTTTCAAGGCAACTACAATGCAAGTCACACACAGTCCTGTTTTCCCTCATCACTTGAGTCCCCTGGCGGATAGAAAAACATGTGCGCAGACAGCACGAGAACAATACGAAAGCCGTTCGCGCTGTAGGCTAGCCGAGCGCTAATTTGCCCATTTGGGAACGAAGAGTGTCACGAGGCTAAATGACGGTAAATAAAACATTGGCCGGCTTTGCTGTAAATAATGGAAACGCACCAAGGGGAAGAAACTGCAGGAAGAGGAAATGGAGCGTTAAGCGGTGGCCCACTCGCCGTGGGCCAAAGGAAAAAAAAAAACCACTCATCCCCACCGGCTTCACCTTGCGTCCACACTCCGCAAACTGTTCACTGCCTTATGAAGTAACCTTTGACCTGTGAACAAAATACTATCTGATATAAACGATGATGTCGTAGAAAAGGTTTATAACACTCGTGTGAAGCTTCATTTACCAAAAGCATGTCAAAAAAGTTTGGTTAAAAAAAATGGGACGAAATAATGTTACATTTAAAATATAAAAAAGGTTCCATATAACCCTCAACTTTTTTTTTACTCGAGAGAAAGAAACTTCCCCAACTCAGAGACGCTTCACATTGTTTGGTTATTTGGTACTAGAACCAATGGGGGGTAAAAAATAAACACAACGTATTGATTTAATCGTACTTACCGTACCGTATATTATTGAAATATTTTCCTGCTGCAAGCAACAGTACTAAACTCAGATGCACTTCTGATATTTTGTTAAAACAAACGACATCAAATATATTTTGTAGCATCTGCGGCATTACAAGTCAAACGAGGTGTTTAATTAAGGCTCTCATAAGCACGATGCAATTTGGAAGCTCCCGTTTTGCTCAACGTAGGTGATAATAATCATTCCCGGCGCAGGTGCTGCACCGTAAGCCCCAAAAGCCGGAGGAAGTGAATGATTAGTGGCAACCCCCGAGCCCCCCAGCCCAAGATGCGGCGCTGGTCTGTATTAAAAACCAGACTCTGGGTTTTATCCCCTGCAGGGCTTATTAAGTGGACCGGTTGCCATAGAGACGTGTTGGCAGGATATTGCCGGGATAAGGTGTAATGGGTCTCCTGACGCAGTTCGCTCTGCTCCTGTGGAAGAACTTCACTCTCCGGAAGAGACAAAAGGTACCCCCGCACCCTCTTAGTTTTATTTTTCCAAATTCAACCATGAGGACAGACATGGTCGTTGCACTGCGTTTGCAACGGCGGGAGTCGAGGGATCCGCCTCCGAAGCCGCCCCGCTGAGAACTAGAGCAATCTCACCTTAATGCCGAGCAATTCAAAGTGTCACCTTTCATTTTGGGACACCTCGTCCGTGTGGGCACCATGTCACAAAGTCCACATTGTAGTTCGAAAAAAGTCTGGTGTTTGGTTTGAAGGGCGCAGTCTCTTTGTGGTTCTCTGAAACTTTGAATGAAATGGAAATTCTCATTTGGCAATTCGATTAATTGACTGGATTATTTTGGAGAGGTGAATAACATCAATTTGGAAAAAAGGCACTTCAGATATTTGGTAACAAAATATGACAATATAGTCCTCTGAGAGCTTTTAGATAAAACATGACACATGTGCACTATGCACTAGTCACATGATCACCTGACGTTACATTAAGAATTTTATTGCCGCTTTATCATCACCACAATTGGAGAAGAGGTCACGCACCGCCGGGAGATAACAACGTGTATTCCAGAGCAAATTGTCAGGGTCATTGTTTGCGACAAAAGGGATGTGGCGGCTTCTTTGAGTGTTCTGATTTTTCTTTTGTAACTTCGGCAGTCAGCGGGAGTCGCAACGGTCTACTCGTTTCGTAAGATACCCGAACGCAGCGGCGCGCCCGTAGAACAAAAGGCATCGTCGCCAGGACCAGCTTTCATTAATTTCCTTATTTTGTCAGAATAACTTGAGGCAAAATTAAATTGCGTTTTTACAACTTTGTATCACGGGGAAACGGAGAAAGAAATACGCCGCTTATTCTTCGGGATGGGAAAGTTGTGAGTTTTTGTGCGTGGAATGTAGGGTATTTGTGCGACGTCAACATGAAAAACGACTATTAGATGAAACCAGTGGGAGTTGGCAAGGACAACAGTGCTTGCGGAGGGCTTGTAGAGGTTAATGACCAATTATATGAATGCCTCGCCAAGCATTTTAACATTTTATAACGGGCACGGCGCTGATTTTATGGTCCGCTCTTTCACATAATTTCTAAGGAGGAGATTATCTATTCACAAAGGCACGGGTGTCCACTGGCACATTCCCGGAGACATTGAGGAAGTCCATATAATTCCCCCCCGCCTGCTATTTCTTTTGCAATTTTCTTGTATCTAGTAGGATGCCTCATCTGTAAATCAGTGAACTAGAAAGGCGCTCGGTGGAGCGTGACAGGCTTCCGCCAAGGTGGAAAGATTGTGGTCTGCATGTCGCAAAAAAAAATCCACTCATATTGGCATGTTGTAAAAATGTGTTTCTTTGGAATTATGATTTGAGGCCACTCTGCAAAGTCTCGAGGAGGGGGAGGGTGTAACGGTATCACATGAAGATTGGAATCTTTTGGTTTATGGTTAGGGATTGACATTGAGGGTTGGGGATTAGGTTCTGGTTGTGGTCTGGGCAAAACCTGGGTTACAATTCTTGGTGTCGATGTGGAAGTCAGTTATGGGAGGGTTAGGACAAGGTATAGGATTTAGGTTAGGATCAAGATTTAGGTTAGGGTCAGGATTTAGGTTAGGGTCCAGATTTAGGTTAGGGTGAGGATTTAGGTTAGGATCAGGATTTAGGGTAGGTTCAGGATTTAGGGTAGGGTTAGGATTTAGGTTAGGGTCAGGATTTCTCACCCTGTTCTATGTGAAGATGACCGTCTGAGCCTTTTCCGCAGGTCCGCTTGGTTGTGGAAATTCTTTGGCCTCTGTTCCTCTTCTTCATTCTGGTGGCGGTACGCTTCACCAACGAGCCGACCCACAAAGGCCAATGTATGTCGAAGCTCCTCCTCTGATTGGGTTTTGCATTGTCTACTAGGTTTGAAAACAAGGGTTCTGTTTCTCTAGGCCACTATCCGAATAAAGCCATGCCGTCGGCCGGGCTGATTCCTTGGATTCAAGGTCTGGCGTGCAACATGGACAATCCCTGCCTGAGTCATCCGACGCCAGGGGAGGCGCCGGGACAGGTCAACAACTTTGACAACTCACTGTAGGCCAAATAAAAAAGAAAACACACACACAACACGCTTTTACGAGCCGTAAAAGCATCTAGTCATGCTCACATGATGACCTGGTCTGCTCAGAATTTCAAGGGGGCTGATTGAGCTGCAAAGCCTCCTGCTTAACAAATCCATCCTCGGCAACGCCCAACGACTGGCTGACGACGTCGCCCGATTGGCCGCGGTCATGTCGCCGGCTGACGCTGAGAACGGTGGGAGCTTTTTTGAATGTCAAGTGCTACGCGAGCGAGATCATCAATAGCGTCGTAGAAAATCGCCACAATTCCGCCTCTTATGTCTTTGTCAAGTATTTGCCACCAAGGAAAAGTATCGCTGTTGTTCAGATGACACCTCTGAGGATTTGCCATTCTCCTTTATCCCTCAAAAACAACGAGGCGTGATTATTTACGACGCCATTTTGCATGCAGACTGACAGATCATTTGTCTTGATAAGTTGCTGCTTTGCATTAGGCCCATTTGGCGCGACGCTATTCAGATTTTTGCCCCCCTTACCCCTCCCCCCCACGCTATCTAATTTGCAAATAGGCAAGCAGGGGAGGCGTGCCACCGCCGTACGACAAACAACTGGTGGGGGGGACATTTGCATTTCGGGGGTCACCGGCTTGTAATATACAAGATTAAATCCATCAAAGATCCAAGCAGGAGCATAATTAATGGAAGACGTCGTCTGAGGTGAGACTACAAAAAGGTCGTTAGCAAGAACGACAAGTGGGGCACCGTGGAAAAGTTTTGGATGGAACGAAAAACCCAGTGACCCCCCCCCCCACACACACACACACATATTTGTGTTTGACTTTTCACAAATTCTGCTGGATTTTTTCTTTTTGTAGAACTTTTCCCAACTATTTTTGTTCTTTCTGTTCAAGGACAACCAGTTCAACTGACGACTATTCTGAGAGACAACGAAACGTTCTCGGCTTTCTTGACTGAGAATTTGTCCTTGCCGCTTCCGGTGGTCGAGAGTTTCATGGCAGCCAATATTTCTGTCAACTTGGTGCGTATGACCGTAAAAACTGAGCAGAAATACAGCAGAACCCGCTTAATAGCATCCGAATTAAAAACAACCTGGAAATTCCCTTTTCCAAACACAAGATCTTGATCCCTGTGCCTGGTCACCTTAGTAACTTTCTGTGTGACGGAAAAGATCTGGACCAGTATATCCAGTTTCAAAGTCCGTTGGACAAGGAGGCCTTCCGGAATGCCAGCTGCTCCCTGGACCCTCAGCAGCTCAGCGACAGCCAGCGAGTGCTCCTGCAGAATCTGGACTTCAGCAAAGTCTTGGCTCAGGTCAGCCTTCTTATGATTTGCTCGAAAGAAATTTTCATAAAAATGTCTTTCCTGAGATTGCTTTAGCTCAAATGGTTTGTTACGATGGAAGTTTGACAAATTTCATGACGGATGATAGGCAGGTCTTTTTTGTTTATACTGCAGCCAGCAGACCGTTCTTGCAATAGAATAAAATCAAGAGGGCTGGCAGTGATTGAGTGAATGCCATGTGGATCGACCCAAACTCCCTTGGGGATTGACCGGTCGATCCCCAATCGACATAATGGGCACCCCTGGGTTCAGGTTTCAGTTTATGCATAGGCAAATGAGGTTAGGTTTGCAAACTCAGGCCCGTGGGCCAAATCCAACCCGCCACATCATTTTATGAGGCCCACAAATCATCAACCAATCAACCAGGATTTCAAATTATCATACATAACGGATAAAAATCTTAGAGGATAGGTTGCAGCTAGCCTTAGGAGACAATTTTTTTCTTCCAGTAAGAAATCACCAGCAGGACCAACCTCGTATTATTAAGTTACAGTTAACTGTCATGTACAAATGTTAACAACTGTTAATATTACCAAAAGGTCAAAGCACTAAAACTGCCTTAGTGCTGTGTACTGTACATGATGCATTGCTTGCAGTATATTACATTTTGGAGCTTTTTGTTCCTTGCTTCATTTTCCCACGCACCTCTATGTCTCCCCATGATGTTATTAAAATACATGCCATCACCGGAAATATTTATTAGAACCGATGTTCTCTTGAATTCTTTTTAAATCCCAGAGCCCCTGCTGGGATTATGCAAGCCCCACACTTTTTCTTTTGAGTTTATCTTGGAGGGGAAATATATGGCCCAGCAAATCCAATAAATAAGTGATAAGGCGAGGAAGTTTGTCGGGGAGATTATTTGAACAATTCCAGCCCACAGGCGCAGTAAAAGAAAAGCTTCGGACAAAATAGGGCACAGGAAAAAAACGTTCCGGGTGCCGTCAGCAAATGGAACATCAGGTCATTGCACTTAGAGGTTCACATGCGGAATGACGGCGATAACAACAACAACGTCGTGAATGAAAGGACAATGGGTGCGGGTTTATCAGTGAGTTGGTGAATGGCCGAGGTCTGCCGCCACCGTGCAGACTTGGGTTATCATCCAGGCTGCTTTTTTTTTTAAACACTCTCCTTCCTTAGAGGTTTTTACAATTACAAGGTGGGCTTAGCAGCCAAAAGGTTTCCCCACCGCAACTTGTAGTGTTGTTTACTTATGAGCGTGCAAACTTCTAAGAACGTCTACTTTATTTATTGGAAAGTTGTTAGAATGTTTACTGGATGTTGTTGGCTTGTAAGGATGCAGACTTATATGTATTTTCAATTTGTTTTACCTTTGAAATACTTTCCTTGAAGGACTTTTCTTGTACCAACATATACCCGGAAGATTTTTGACCATCCTACTCCATGAATATAAAATCCCCAATTTCACCACGATGTATTATTAACCTGAGCCGCCATGAATAAGACCAGTTATCAAATATTTACTTGATGCTCTGCGTGAATTAAACGAAGATCCATAATTCCGATCGATATAATATTCCTCCAGCTGCCGTCAGCTTTGGATTTAGACGCCGTCGACGTGACGACACTACTCACGAGAACCACGGCAAATGCCCTCCCAATTCTCCAGGAGGTTAGTATTCCACTCAGGTCTGAGATCTTTTATTTATATGATCAAATGATTTTTTTTTTCTTCTTCTTTTAAACCAGGTGAGCCGTTTGCAGAACTCCGTGAGCCTCGCAGGTTCGCTGAATTTCCAGAGGGACATGATTGGCAGCGTCAATATGCTTCTGTGCGGAAAGCAGCTTGACTCCAATTCCAGCAACGTGACCCTGGGCTCCCCGTCGCTCAGACGAGCGGTTAGCAAGCAGTCAATCTCCAGTCAGCGCAACACATCCAGTGAGTCCCCCCCTTCGCAATATTTGATAATGTAGCCACATCTTCGCCTGACCGTGCCAGAGCTGTGTCACCCAAGAGAGGCGGAATGTATTATTCCACTTTTCAATTGCGACGTTTTTTTTTTTTCCAAGTATTTATACTTGTGAGGTTGTTTAGCTAACATGAGTCTGTTTACTTGTAAGGATGTGTGTTGTGTCTTCTGGAGACCCTTGGATAATACTTCTTGGCTACGCTCGGTTATTTTCATTTAGCACTCAGTTGTTGTCTCTCTCAGACTGAATACAACCATGTTTGCTAGTTTTTAAAATTTGGAGTGAGAAGCAAACCGTTCCCTATCGGCCAATGAGGTTTTTCGCCCTGTGAAAAATGGCAACAAACAGAATGGCGACTTTTTGTGAGGTAATAGCCGTGGCGTAAAAACGGCCTCGGGCAGCACAGCCAAGGCCTGAGGGTGCGAAGCGTATATCAAGGGCGCTTTCTGTTTTCACTTCTTCACGTTCATGCCCCTAACGTTGAACGTGCCGCCGGCTTTCTGGTCGGCCAATTTAATTCTATAAGATCCCGGAGAATTAGATCGTCGGACGTTTCATTAAAGCTTCTCATGAGGAAGAAGCGTCGCACGATTAGATTATAATAAGACACCAATGTTCCCTGGGAAATAAAAAGTTGCACGGCAAAGAGCAACGAGCGTGCCGGTGCCAGCACAAATGAGCACAAACACCATGTCATCCAGACAAAATAAGCACTAACGTGTCTGTTAGCACGCTAATGGCTGTTTTGGCATTTTCTTGCACTTAAATGAATCCTGGGAATGTGCCGCGGCCGTGTCTGTAAATGGCCAATTACAATTGTTTTGGAAGTGTAAAAGGGCTCACCAAGGCATTGCGCAACATTTCAGTCCGACTTCAACCGCTGTCGTAATGCCTTCGATTTTTTTTTTTTTTTTAAAGCAGATTATGACCGGATCAAAAAAAGCTCTGCAGTAGTACCTCGTCTAAAAATAGATCACGTATTGCCATTGCCAGCTAATGATTAGAAACTCATCTTGGTGGGCCACCATTACACAAAGTGGCATCTGTTGCCGCCTTTGATGGGAACAGCTGGCCAGGGTCCGAGTAGAGGGCGGCCATTAGCTCTCCTCTCGCGCCGACCTCCCAGCAGCACCTGTGAGAGGCGGCGAGCGGGCAGGAGTGCTCACATTTAATTGCGCTGAAAATGACTGCTAACATCTCGCCTCAGGGGCCATGGCGGGAAAAAAATCCAAAAGGAAAATAAGATGTAAAGGATGTAAGAAAATGGAGATTGTTGTACCTTAGGGGTGGATGTACACTTGTGATGTTGTTGACTTATAAAGCGAGATTGCATCCTTTTCAGGAGCTTGTGAGATTGTTTAGCTTGTCAGGCTACATGCTAGCTGGAAAGGAATGCAGCTGGTCCTCACTTAACCCGCTTGCGGCATTCCCAACCTGACGCTATTCACATAGGCAGCGCATTTGAATTAATAATGACACTGCTACTCGCACGGAGATAAAAACTTTTTTTTAAATATGTGGACTCTAGTGGAGAAATATTCCTTGGACAGTATTTAGTGGTGACTCATAGAAACTTTGTATTTAATGCCTGGTCTTATATGTCTATATTGTTTGTAAGCACGAATCGTCTTTTATCATCTTGGCTTCTGTAGGTTCTTTTTGTCAAACCCTCGTTGACACTCTTGAGGGAACCCGTTACATCTGGAGCTCCTTCAAGCTCTTTTTCCGAGGAAAAATCCTTTTTACACCCGATAGCCCGGCGACACGACTCATCGTGAAAGAGGTAAACAAGACACTGGTGCTGAACGACGTGTTCGATGCGGCCGAGTTTTGATCGGCTTCTCTTTGTGTTATTTAGGCTAACAGCACCTTCCACGCCTTGGCGATGCTAAAAGAAATGGCCGACGCTTGGGATGAACTGGGTCCACGTGTTTGGGACTTCTTTCAGAGCAGCCAGCAAGTCAGCGTAATACGGGTAAGGTTGATTTATTGTGACGCTGCCTCTTGTTAATCAATCAACAAGTTCTAGCAAGGAAACTTTGAGTGAGCTTTTCTGTCTTATGTTTGACACTTGAGCATGTTGTGTCGAGAGACAAATGACTGAGACTCAATCCAACACCATTAGCTAGCCGTTTGACACATGGTATTGTTTAGCACGTGATTCTGACGCGCTGGAAACCTTTTGTCTCATTCTTCTAGCACAGGGATAGTCAACGGGTGGTCCGCGGCGATATTGCAGGTGGTCCACAAAAAATGGAAAAAATAATTGTAACATTTTTAAAAATAAAATCGGTTTCTTATTTAGACTTGATTTATTTTCCAGCTAATTTTGTAAATCATTTACCCATCCAAATTATGTCAAATGAAGCTGAGAGTCCCACAATAGATAAATAAATAGCCTGATCCCCCTTCGGTGCAAAATAAAATAATATTCCACCAAAGCAGTGGTCCTCGAGTGGCTTCTTGGTTATAATGGTGATTCCTTGGACAAAACCAACAAGTTCCAAACGGGGAATTTGCAGATCCATCAATAGTCAGAAACCAGACAAGAGTGAGCAAAGAATGCTGACATTTGAAGTTCAACCTTTGGCGGAAAAAGAATGACTCATGATGTGTACACATGGCAGGGGAGAGCGTACGGTTTTCAAGTCTCCTGTTCAGTATGGGAACCCAGGGATGGAAGTAATTATGGATAAGTACGGGATAATTTTCATCCTGGCAGAAGGGATTATCTATAGAAGTAGAGGACATGGACACTTTGCCTCCACCTCTATCTCCTTCCCTCCCTCCTCCTCTCTCTCTCTTGCAGTATTTCCTTGACACTGACATTACTCTAGTGTCACTCCAAATGAGCTTATAGGCAGTTGGAGGGAAGCAGACATCGGGAGCTCCACATAGCCACGGTATTCATTACCCTAGCCCTAACCTTTACACAAATGGGCTCGCATTCCTCCTTTGTCTTCATTTTCTCCGCCAGCGCCGGCGCTCTGCTTTTTTCACCGCCGCCGCCGCATCCTCATGCTCCCGGGCCACCGGCTCGTAAGGCGTTACGTCATCACTTGTGGAGGTCGTTCAAGGTTGCAGATGTGTTTTAGTTTTGATGGACCAATTACCGCAGATGACGAGTACGTCTGAGGACCGCAGTGGAAAAGAAAGGCCGTAAACAGAGGCACTAAAAAGCCAGTAGGGTGAACACGGGTCAGGAACCTGTTTCCCCTTCAGATGATATCTGAATCGGCTTTTTGGTAGCTATGCTACCAAACTTAACCCTAACTTAATGTTTGACACAGACTTAGGAACCATTCAAGATGTGATTATGTCCTCAGCCATCTATTTTGTGTTGTCAGACTTTGCTGACCAATCCAGTCTTTGCCGCCGCCCTGGACCAACGTCTTAACGGCAGCGGCTGGACCGCCACTCTGCTCGCCAATTTCCTCTATGACGGACCCCCGGCGGATCGACCCGATGGGCCGCCGCCCCACGACTGGCGGGATCTTTACAACACCACCACGGAGATTCTCCAGTTTCTATCCAAGGTCCTTGGTGTGCGTAACCATTTTGTGGCTTTTATGTTAGAGATATTTTTTCTGTTTATTCAGCGCACGAAATGGATTTTTTTCCACTCATTTCTGTTTCGTGAGAGGCCTCACTGTTTGCCAAGTTTTAATGACGTCAAATACAGCACAAGCACACGCTAGCGGTTGATTTATCGATCTGCGCCACAGTTTGCGGCGAGAGCCCATTTTCTCGACTCAGTGTGATCAAACGTGTGGAAAGATGATTTTCACACACAATTCAAAGCCAGGTTTGTTGATTACTGCTTCTCGTGGAGTCATGTTCTCAGATAAAGTTAGGGTTTCGGAGTTTTTGGGGGTATTTTAGGAAAGTTGAGAATTTCATTTCTGTGACAGTGTTTGGATTTGAACAAATTTGAAGCCACTTCCAATGAAGACCAGCTGGTGGGTAAAGCATTGGAACTCCTCATGACTGACAATTACTGGGCCGGCGTCGTTTTTGTCAACCTGCCACCCAACGCCAGCCGAGTCCCTCCTCACATACGTTACACGATCCGCATGGACATCGAGGAAGTGGAGCTTAGCAACAAAAAAAAAGAACGGTATGTAACGAACCACACTTTTTAACGGTCACCGCTGTTTTTGTTCCAGTACTTTTGAAAAGGTCTGGATTTTTTTTTTTAATTTATTTTCAAAGTCATCATGTTATCACCTAAAAGATGTGAGTGTCACTTTTTTTTGTTGGTGTCTAAAACGGCCACACTTGACAATGACTTGGCCTTTGCCGGCACAGATGACAATGTGTCTGCTTTTAATAAGGTCATGGTCTCCGGGGGCTCGAGACAACTCTTTTAACGACCTGCGCTATATACGGGGAGGATTCGCCTACGTGCAGGACATGATCGAGCACGGCATCGTGCGAACGCAAACGTCCGGCAGTCAACCCCTCGGTGTTTTCGCTCAGCAAATTCCCTACCCTTGCTATGTGGATGACACGTGAGTACAAATTTGTTTTGATGAGTAAAATAATTTTGTTTGATACGTACTGTAGAATGATTTGAGTCATGGTCCTTTTTGACTCATGGTACACAGTATTGTTTCATATTTCTTTCAAGGTCACGCTTGATTTCTTTCCCCAAACAAGTTCAGTTGCGGCCAAATAGATCAATTTTGGAGATCAATTTCAATATGGTCATTCATAAACTTGAGGCAGGCCTAGGTATGGTTCTTCTTGAGCAGAAGAATTTTGCGTCTCAGTGTATTAAAATGTTTTCTTGACCACTGTGGTCCCGCAGCTGCCTTTGAGATTATTAACCGGTTCATCCTGTGTAGTTTTTAATCATTTTCATGATCGTTGAGACTCCACAAGGTGAAATCTTGCAAGGAAGAATCCGTGGTGGATCAAATACTTATTTCCTCCCCTGTAACTTGTTTCAAAAGCATCTCCACACTTCAGCTGTTGACGTGATCCGATTGGTGCTGCTGTTTTTGTTAGCAACAGCGTTTGAACAGACTTTTGCTTTCCCTAATTGTGAGCAATCAATCATTGCAGTTTTTTCCCCTATTTTCTTTCCCTGATATTTGAAAATCTCTACGTGAGTTACCAAGAGTCCCTTGAGAAAAACTTCTGGATTCGATTGTGTTTGTCTAAATGAATAACCGCCATCTATGCGAGTCATCAATTTAACAAAACAAACCCTCCGCCTCCCCCACAAAAAAAATAAAATGCATTTAATCAAGCTTGCAAGGGACCAAGAATGCAGTCAGTCCAAACTATCGATTTTAGACAAACCACAGGAAATACCCTAATAGCTGATGGATGCTGAATTATTTATCCAGGTCGGCATTGGATTCCCAGCAGCCAAACCGCTCGGTGTACATAACACAGCCCGGCTGTAATCGCGTTTCATCGTGTAAGCGGCGTATCGCTGGAGAAAATCTTGCGACTGCCATCATCACAACATTATGCTCTCCGCTAATAAAGCAAAAAGCCCAGAGATAATTACAGGGGAGATTTAACAATACCGTACAGCAGAACACAGAAAATTCAGCTCCACCGGGACTGCCATTTCTGGAGATTAGCAATCTAATTTCAGAGTATTATGTGCTTTACAACGCCGAGAGTTTTCAATCAAGTGATCTTTAGATGGTGTTTGGGTAGCTAGGATGAATTTGACGACTTTGTTTGGGTGTTTAATTATAACGCATTGATGATGACTCATCGCACACAAGAACTGACCCAACCAAGTCTGAATTCTCGGTTGGAAACGGCCATTTATAAATTCATTAGTTGATGTTTAACGATTCCATATTTTTGTTCCCAAAGTGGCTATTACTTTTTCAGTCGTATGCAAAATCGATGGGCGTGTTTATAAATGGTCTCAGAAACCCACAAAATGTCACAAAATTGGTTATTTCAGGGTCATATTAGTTTTCAGGGGCAAGAGAGTTGATCTTATAACTAACAAAGTTGGACCACTTGACAGATGGGCTCAATTGGTCTAATCACAGAGGAATTTTTGATTTGCGTTTCATTTCGATTGGGCTTTTTTACATTCGAAACCGTCGCAAATCGGACATTCGCCAGCCCCGCCGGTCGCAGCGTTCCATCTTCCCGAGAGGACCGATTAATAATTACAGAAGATAAATGGAAGCCATAAAGCACTGCAATACCCTCAGTCCCAACACCATTTACTCCCTCGCCCGTGCCGCCACGCGGGCAATCCGATAAATTATTAACCCTTGAAAATTGCTATTTCATTCATGAATAATTGAAAGAGGAATGAGACAAAGGAAGATGCGCTGAAACAGAGAGATGGCAAAGAACTGTGACGCTAATTATTTCATCCACACACTCTTTTGTCAAACGGATGGCAAGAACTGAAAGCTCTCCTTGACGTATTTAAACAGCTGCTTGTTTGCATTGTTTTTGATGGGATAATTCCCAAATTAAAAATGGAACTCGCGGCGACATAGGCTGGCGGATCAGAGCTACACAAATGATCCAGTTTCCACATTTCCAGGTGTCCTTCAAAAGTACAGCTCGAGAAGAACACATGCCTGGAAAGCAAAAACGGAATTTGCCAATTTGTTTTGAAGCTGATAGTTCAGTCACAAAAGCAACGGTCCTCAAGTGATCAAGTGGTGCATCTCAATATTTTTAGGATCTTTGCATGTGGGGAATTTAGCCTGGGTTGTTATGGAAAGTCTTCGTGATATTGATAGAAAAAAATCAATCAAATAATGTAAAACAAGATCATATTATAGAAGAGTGCAAATTGATGTTAGACTGTTTTGAGATTGTTTGTTCTTCCAATCAGAGGTCAACACACACACACACACACACACACACACACACACACACACACACACACCCCATGGTGACATTTTGCACTGGAGATAACCAAAGTGTATTAGCTCCCGCTGTTTTCCCCATTGAGCCGCCACACGGCCAGGCCTGTGATGATGTCGCGGGATAAATGTTGACCCCCGTGGGGCCTGATAGCACATAAACACGTCTTTTATCAGTGGCCCCCGCATCACCTCACGTTCAGGAATCACAGGCATCTCTCGTTTGGATCCCGAGGCTGCAATCTCCATCAATAGGCTTGAAACATTTTCACATCTAAAGATGCTCTCCATTACATGCTGGGCTAGCTGTGTTAGATTAATGTTTTTTTTCCTTCGGTGATTAATATTACGGGGGGGGGGAAGTGCCATCAGCGTGTAAACTATGCATTCATGTCTACATTTATTTGCCGAGCCAGCATTTTACCACACGGGAAAAGTTTGGCATTCGTTTGAACTGTATTAAAGGTAGGATCAAATTCAGGTTGAAGAATGAAATAACACTTTCTGTGTATGCTGCTCTGAATGAAATAATAGTGGATTAATTATAATTATTTCAGATTACATCACTATAAGTGTTTTTAGGTGGTCTCACCGTTGAGCTAAAAAAACTGAAATATGTTAAATAGTTTTTGGTTTATTCGGATTCTTAAAAATGTAAGCAAAATAATAGTTTTGTAGGACACGTTTGATCAAATGAACATTTGGTTCGATACAAACAGGATATAATTTGACTGTGAAATTCTTTTTTGAATTTTTATCAATGAATAACATGAGCCATTGAATAACATGAACTACAGTTGAAACATTAAACTGGTGTTTTTAATATTGACTTATATAGTTACTTGAAGTCAGTTAAAATAGTTATTAATTAAAATAATATTATGAATTTAATTTAATAGGTTATCCAGTATATTTCCTTATGAATTGGAAGTCGTCGAGAACTGGCGTTACATTTAGTTCTTGATTTACACAGCGGCCCTAAATTTAGGTCAGACCGCCAATGTAATGAGAGTTCTGTTACTTAAGCACCTTTTGATCGAACCTCCCATGCATAATTCAAGCGCATCTGGTGGCAAGGTTGTCGGTGTCGGACGCACCCCGCACATGGCTGAGCCCGGCGAGGAATCGCCGCGGAAGGAGTTAACGCAATCGGAAAGCCGTCAGCTGTTCCAGAGACGATTCTGGCATTAGCATTCGCGTGGCTTCTCTCGCCTTGCCTTTAGAAACGGCTTTTGCTTCACTGAGGATTCAACTTTTCGAGCTCCAAAAGGCAATTTTTGCATATGTGATATGGTAACTGCTTAAAGTCGAATCCCTACAAAGGCTCTTTGTCAAGGAAAGTGGTGCCAAAAAAAAAAAAACTTTAGTACGTGGGTTCCCAAACTTTTTCAACATTAACGTCAAATTTTTAAATCAAGAATCTAGCTGGGCCATGCACAGTAGGTTCCCACTAAACAGCTGACAATTTCAAGCCATGAAAAAAGATGTACTTTTACATTTCAAAGTTGAAACGGATGTTTTTTTTTTTGTTTTTAGCATTACTAGCCACACCTCCAAACACCATCAGCAATGTGTTGCATTCATGGTATCATACACCTGCGAACTAAGCTACTCTCTGCATCTTTTAAATGCAATTTAATAGGCAGGCTGAACCACAGTCTCGGGCCACTCGACGGTTGGTTGTGGGCCGCTTGTGGCCCGCGGGTCGCTGATTGGTTAAATTTGACACCAAGCCAATTTTGCTTTGCACAGGGAAACTGGTGTTCCCATTCAGGCTCGTTTCGATGAATTCTCGTGTCGAATGTTATTGAAATACAAACTCCAGAATTCGTGCAAAATGTGTGTTTCGAAACAAAATGGCCGATTTCAGACGTGGGAAACTATTTTGTGAATCGTCAATCTGAGAAATTAGCATCGGGGCATCATCCTTTTCTAATTTCCCAGTTGAGTGCATGAGGATTTTTGGAGAGGAAGGTATTGAGGTATTAATTTAATTTGTTACATCTCTTGTCGTGATAAGATAGTGGCGTTTTATCCGCCTACTGAACTAAATCATTTTTATCGGAGTAGCTTTGACATCTCAGTCACTGTCTAATAAAGACAAGGGAGCTCTTTGTTATATAGGCAGGAGCCGAAGATATTGACCTGGCATTTTGCTGGCATTATGAACGGCCTTATTGCTGTTGTAACAGCATCGAGTCACTCACGGCAGCCGGCTAACATGAGCTAACTTGCAAATGGCTTTGATTGAGTTTATGAAGGTTAGATCAGTCTTACCTTGTAAATAACAGCCGTCTGCAGAGCAATTTATTCTTCTTCTCCAACACGGGATATTATCACGTGTGCTACGCCCACTTCTCGATGCACTTGTTAAAAAATTTCTTGCAGCTTCATCCAAGCTATCGGCGGGATCCTCCCGATGTTCCTGGTGCTGGCTTTTATGTACACCACGTGCATGATCATCAAAAGTCTGGTTCTGGAGAAAGAGCTTCGGCTCAAGGAGGTTCTGCGAGCGGTCGGCGTGCGCAACAGCGCCTTTTGGCTGACGAGGTTCGCCGAGAACGTGCTTCTGCTCGCCGTTCCGTGCGCCCTACTTAGTGTCATGGTCAAGGTCAGTGGAAACGAGGCAAATCAGATCGGATTCCAAATAACTTTGGTCTGTCGGGTCACGGCTTGTGTTTTGTTGTGTTTTGGGCATACCCTTGCTAATCACCAATCATTGGGCTGTGGGGTCAAATAATTACCCATGATTATTTTTTCCACCAATGATCCATTTCTCTCTTGCAACCCCAAAGTGCAATTTATTGAAATTAAGATCACAGCAGTGGCGTTTGTTATTTCCCACAGTTGCATCACCTTTGCGTTCAAACAGGCTTCCTGTTATGCAATTAGAGTCATGGATATTTGGCGCCGCATGCGTTCGTGATTGCAATTAGAGTTGATTATCTGAAGGCCAGCGGGTCGTTCGCCACTATTTCACCGCGCGGTGTTAGTACAGCAACAGTGGCCTCGGTGTCGGCACTCCGAGTAATAAAAGCCAAGACGGACGCGCAAAACGCTCACGGCGACAGCGTCATTATGTCCCGTTCAAAGTAGAGCCCATCCTTGTGTTGCGGGAAGCATTGTTAATGATTCAAAGATGATTGTTAGTTGGCGTCAGGCTAATCAATTATTTTGCTAGGTAATTGTGAAATGTGTCTGGTAAATAAAAACGGATATTTGAACAGCTGGGCGCGATGCAATTCCCTCCCGTCGACGTAATGTGCAAACATTAATAACAATAAATTCAGTTAGCTGAGTGCCTTGGAGGAGCAATGCCTATTCAAATGACGGGCTCTAAATTATCCTTTCACAGCCCGGTTCAGTGCATTAATAATAATGGCGAGTTAAGTAGTCATTATCTTAAGGGTGCTTTTGGATTAGGTGGGACAACAACCTGTCCTGTCGTCATTTTTTAAGTGCTTATATTTTTCGGTCGGTGTTGGTTAGAGACGAGGGTGTCGTCGCTCGGTGTAACAAGAAGCTGTGACGGGGGGTGTGTGTGATGGCTTCATTTGAAGTGAGATGATAACGGAGAAAATGTTCGAAATGTGTCATTTGTGTGTGTTAACGAAACAGGAAGGATACAAAAATAGATGACTTGCCTCCATTTCACAAAGTGCTCTTTGGTCACCGAAGTCTAAATGTAAAATCGGGAGCAAGGTAAATTTTATCGCTGAGTAACTAAACAACCGACAGTCTTTGGGTCTATCCGAAAAATTCACGGAAGTTAAACTTGGCTTGTTTTGTGTTATTTTGAACCACAAGTCTACGTATCCGTATCCTCCACAATGCTATCAAAAACATTGAAGGACTTATGGAACCACCGGAAAGACGACTCTGCATCCCGACGTTAGGAACAACACCGCATTACTCGCAAGTCAACCTCCAGCTTGACCTCTGGTCTTGGTGTGGCCCCCTTCAGGTTCCTTCAGGCTCTGGTGCGTTCGCTGCCTTTATACATGACACTGGCTTGGATCTACTCGGTGGCAATGGTGGTTAAAAGTATTGTGGGCGAGAAAGAAGCCAGACTGAAGGAGACGGTGAGGATGATGGGCCTGAGAAGCGCCATCTATAGGCTGAGTTGGGCCGTGTCCAGCGCGCTGCCGTTGGCCATCAGCTCGCTGCTCCTTGCTCTTATACTCAAGGTGATCCCGCTGATTTTAAAATGAATCCAGGAGGAGCCAATGCCTCATTTTAGAGTCATTCTGGGACAGAGTGAGAGAAAATGAATGCATTTTGTAATTAGCCTGACAGACAAATGGGATTGCTAAAGGCTACACAGTGGTCTCTGTTCCCGTGGGGTTTTCCAGTCGTGATCATGCCAAGGTAATCCTTCCAAATTTGAATCATACCTTCATAATCCAATTCTTTCTTTTCCAGCAATTTATGGAAATATAATTGACCCCTTTGACCATGCTTCAAAAAAAATGACAAGCGTCCTACAGGTTTGATTCAGTCTTTGTAATCATGCCAGTTTTCTCTCTTACAAATCTCAAAAATCAGGCACGGGGTTCGTCCTTTGAATGAACTCATTTTGATGAACCAGACGGTCCCTCATGTTCACCATGATCACGTCTGGCAATTCTTTCTTTGTTCCTCAGTATGGCAAAGTGTTGCAGTACAGCGACCCCAGCCTCATCTTTGTCTTCCTGTTGGTGTTCTGCCTGGCCACCGTCACCCAGTGCTTCTTCATCAGCGTCTTCTTCTCCAAGGCCAACTTGGCGGCAGCGTGCGGCGGCCTCATCTACTTTGTCCTCTACCTACCTCACATCCTTTGCTACGCCTGGAGGGATGTCCTAGGTTTCGGACCCAAGGTTGCGGCGGTAAGACCCTCCTGAGTGATGTCGCTTGTTCCTGATGGATTTGCGCATGGAAAAAAACATGTTTGAGACAGAAAAAGCAAAATCGTTGATTGTCACTCGGATAAAAGCTTTAAAGTTACTCTCGGCCATCCCACGGGGCCCGTCGTGTACGATGAACCATTGATCAACTTTCAGTCTTTCTTCTGTGACCTTTATGACAGTGCCGCCATCATTTGTCCTTAAGATGTCCTTTCCGCCGGCAAAGACGTATGACTTTGCCAATCTTTACTGTCGCTAGGGAGAGAGATTGTCAGTGCAGGCGTCTTTCCTTCCCTGCCCGTTTCAACAACTCACGTGGACGTTTTGCTCATAAGTCAATTGAATAGCAGCAATCAGTGTTGACAGCCAGTAATATTTTTTATTGGCACCTGACGTAGCTTTCATCCTTCATCTGGAGTAGGGCTACCTAGGACTTCCTAGGTTGAATCCTCGGTCATTTGAGAAAAACATTTGGATGGATGGACTCGTTTCCAGATTGGAAAACATGATTGGTCTGGTTGGTCAAATTCGGGTTAAGGTTTTCATAGGATAGGTTTTGAAGTTAGAGGTGATGGTAAATTACCATAGTTATGATTCAAATTTTTAGATTAAGCAAGTTTAGGGTTCTATGTTACTCTTCCATTTTTGGGTTGAGGCCTTGGAGATTTGTGTTGGAGGTCATGGTTTGGTGTTGGGGTTGTTGGTTTCACAGACCGTAGACTGGAGTTAAGAGTTTTTGGTTAAGGGTTACATTTTAGGATTCAAGGTTAGTATTTGTGGTTTTATGTTTAGGTAGGTTTACAGATTGGTCTTTGCATTTCTGGTTAAATTTTGAGGTCAATGTTAGGTTTTTATTCGCTGTAGAATTCCGTAGAGAAGAAATATGCTCGGGGTTAGCATTAAGGTTTCCACTGCTCAATTCAGTCATTAATCAAGCTTGATTAGCTTTTAATTGCTATTAGTGGCAGCATACAAGGGGAGCTTAACTTCCTCACCATTAGCCTTTAGCAAAAACTCTCCTACTCACTTAACACCAAATCCCTTATAGTACCCAAAAGTGCTGAGATCTTATTTTCTCCCCTGGTTCTCCAAGACGGATAGCCTTTTAGCCCGCTAATTAGCATAAGCAATGTTTCCCTGACCGCGCTGCTATCCAGATCATGCCTGCACTTTATCAGGCCGGAGGTTTTTCTTCTCTCCTCGAGTGTGGTAGATATTACACCGTGTCAAGGGATGCACACTCTCCCCTTACATTGTCCCTGATAATGAAGACTTTAATCGGGGTGGATTTTTTTTTTTTCCCACCTAAATTGCGACGACCAGATGGCGTCTGTGTGCCAAACCTGAGCTCCAGGCATATTTGCATTTGTTGTTCTTCCAACTGAGGTAGGAATCCTTTCATGTCCAAGAATACCCTCTATGCATCTTCCTCGCAATTTCATATGGAAACTTCTACCCAATTATTCAGAACGCCTCGGGTTGCTTTAAAGTAAAATGGCTACATTCGAAAGATCGGATTGCTTTCTGGGTCAAACTTGGACTGTCCTGAGTCTACTTCAGTCTCACTAGGGTTAAGGTTATTTAGAAGTTAATAGGGATAAATATTGATTACTTCTTTTGCAATGTTTGTTGTTGGGGGATTCATTTAGGGTCGGTTTTTGGTATGTTCCCAAGAGATAATCCGTTGTACCGCTTAACCCAAGGGTGTCAATCTCATTTTTGTCGCGGGCGGCATCGTAGTCAAAATCTCCATCAGAGGGCCATTTTGACTGTCAGCCCAAATAAATGTTTGAACATTTCATATTCTATTCAGTATAGGCTACACAACAAACTGATAACTAGTTTTGAAATCAGAGACTAGTAAAAAACTGTTGATAAATGGTAATAAAATGAAAAATTGCTTGTAACAAGACAATTTGCAATTTTTGTATTGACACATAAAGTTGATACACAATTTGTCCTCGCGGGCCAAATAGAATTACACTGAGGGCCAAACTTGCCCCACGGGCCAGAGTTTGACACCACTGGGCCTTAACTCTTCTGTCGTACTTGACAACAACCAAAGAAACAAACATAAAAAGAGGGTTAAGGGTATAACAGCCGCAACGACGAGCCATTGAAGCCGCTCGCCCAAGCGCAGTCGGAATCGGTGACGGTTTGCTTCGGAAGCCGCAGGAAATGTTTCTTCCGGAGCACAAATGTTGCAAGCAAATGAGGCGTGAGGCGGCAGCTGGCAAGCAACACGATGATGCAGAGCGATAGGCGGTAGCGGCTAATGTTTCATGGGCAAAAGCGTCACTGGCAATTTCCCCCTCCGTGTAGGATTTATGATTTGTTTTGAATGGCTATGCAAAAGCATATTTTTTTTATGGGTGTTCCACAATGCGACACGGCATCAAACAAACTATGTACCTGTGTGCGTTGCCGCCTGTAAACAGTCACACACGCGCCGGCTTTCTGTTTCCCCTCAGAGTTTATTGTCCTGCGTGGCATTCGGTTTTGGCTGCGAGAGCTTCTCCAAATATGAGGTGCAAGGCGTCGGTATCCAGTGGTCCAACGTGGGCCGGAGTCCCGAGGAGGGCGAGCGCTACACTTTCGCCGTGTCCATCGGCATGATGCTATTTGACGCCGCCCTCTACTGGACGCTCACTTGGTACATCGAAAGTGTCTTCCCAGGTAGATGACTTCATGTTTAGACATGTCGCCATTGAATTTCCAGTCACGAGTTTTTTTTGTTTATTTCAACCAAGGCCAGTACGGAATCCCCAGGCCTTGGTACTTCCCGTTCACGGCTTCTTACTGGTGTGGCAGCCCCTCTGCACCTGATCTGCAAAAGGACGCCACCAGCTCCTTGCACAACGGTAACAACTGACCACACACACATTTGAAGATGTGCAGGTGACTAACATTAGTGCCTTCCTTGTTGCGTCAAGGGATGATGGCACTTTTGTTCCAATTAACATTCTGGCCTGTTTTGGGTCCTCAACTGCATACAATTAGCCTTTTCCATTGGGTAATTTTGCCACAAAAAGACTTGCGTCTTAGGAAAGGACAATTTTCCCTCACCTTATGCCGACTTGGCTCTCATAATAATCATGAAAAAGATTTTTTTTTTGGTGATAATAGTTTACACTGTATTTACCGTATTTTCCGCACTATAAGGTGCACCTAAAAACCTCAAATTTTCTCAAAAGCCGACAGTGCGCCTTATAATCAGGTGCGCCTTATATATGGACCAATATTGAGCCACTCAATCAGGCGTGTCCAAAGTCCGGCCCGCGGGCCAAATGTTTATATCTTATATATGGACAAAGTTTTAAAATGGGCCATTCATTGAAGGTGCGCCTTATAATCCGGTGCGCCTTATAGTGCAGAAAATATGGTACCTAATATTTTAATCCATCTCATTCTTCTGTCTCGTTTTAAGAATATCTGGAGAAATCGGACCCCAATCTAAAAGTCGGCGTGTCGGTACGCAACCTGGTCAAAATCTACAAAACAGGAAATAAGCTGGCTGTGGACGGGCTGAGCGTCGACTTCTACGAAAACCATATTACCTCCTTCCTGGGCCACAACGGAGCTGGGAAAACCACCACCATGCAAGTCTACGAGAATTTTCTGATTGGGGAAAGGGAAAGCTTATTTGAAGGAGGCGTTTATTTTTTTTTTTAGATCACGCGGAGTGTAATCGGGCTTCTGTGTCGATTGGAGTGATGTAATTGTTAATGTCAATATTTTCTTCCTGACTGAGGAACAGAAGACCTCTTATTTGAGAGAGGTATTTATTTTATAGATGTCATGAGTAGAGGAACATAATTACATTTTCAGCTTTTTGTGTTGCACATCAAACAGAATAATTGTATTAAACGGAAGTTATTGCCGTTCCTACCCATTTTTTCTAATGGCAAAATTAAGGCCCTTTATTTGAAGAAGGTGTTTATTTTTTGTGATGATGCATGCAGCAAATTAACGCCTCCCTCAAATAAAAATTGAACTGATTTTTCTTTCTCAGTGTACCACAAATTACTAATATGCATATGTGGGGGGGGGGGATTCCTGAAAAGAAAAACGAGGCCTGGCGTTTCTTTTCTCCAGTGCTAAACGCGTCTTTCCGTGCAGGTCAATTCTGACGGGCCTGTTCCCGCCCACGTCGGGCACGGCACTCATCAACGGCTCCGATATTTGCACCGACATCGATGGCGCCCGCCGGCACTTGGGCATGTGCCCCCAGCATAACGTCCTCTTTGACGAGTAAGAGCAAACCCTATTCCTTTTTTTTTTTTTTGCATGGTAAAGATGAGGGTAGACATTTTTTTTTTATAATTCAGAAGGCTTTTTTTCTCTAATATTGCAACTGTACTCGATTACAATTACTCTGATCAACAGCAAATTTTAATCAGAGAGGGCGTTATATCTGCTTAAATATATTTTTGATGCTGATTTAAAAAAATACATCTACTTTTTTTCTAGCAACTCAGTTTTTAAATTTTTTGTTTTAACTTTAATATCGAAAAGCTTACGCAACATAGATTTTTATCATGCATTGTATATTATTGTTCTGACCATTCAGAAAAATATCAACCTATTGCTGAACATAACTTTTAATTCATAAATATTACTAAATATATTATGATATTGCATGTTATAAGCTAGTTTTATCATATTATGAAAATCAGATGCAAGGGCAGATTCTGAACCAGTGCAAAATTTTTGCATGTCTGATTGGAAAAACTGTATTATTTTATTATTTTATTATTAATTTCTGTTTTAAAAAAGACTATTATATTTAACTTCATCATTGGCACAATATTAAAGGTTTTTGCACAATATTATAACCTTCCCCTGGAAAAATTCCTTGTCACATTTGTTTACTACTTCATTTCTATCATACTTTACAGCTTTATTTGGAGACTGTTTTGCTATTTTCCATCGGCAGGCTGACGGTCGAGGAGCACATCTACTTCTACGGCCGTTTGAAGGGACTGAGTCGCGCCGAGGTGGACGCCGAGATGGAGCAGATGATCCGGGATGTCGGTCTGCCGCACAAGAGACGAGACCTGGCCAAGAACCTGTCAGGTGTGTTGCTAACCAAACCAGCAGCATTTTCCCACTCTTAAATTTACGAGTATGAAGTTGGAATAAAACCATGTTAATAATGTAAATAATACCAAAATATCATAGAGGGAACTCACGGTTATATTTCGTAATATAAGTAAAATAATTAATTTAAAATCAAGTTCATTCACATAATTACATTCACAAATTCAGTTAGTTTTGAACGTGGCAGGTTGTTGAATTGGATCAAATCAGTACTAGGGTGCCAGACGAGCTGAAATCTAACTTTGGAGGTTGATGGAAAGTGTCGTGACGAGCGCCGACTGAAATAACTCACAGCAGGTGACGGCGGACCACCTTTCTTATTATGAAAGGAAACTTGCTGTTGACACGCTCTCGCATACATCCACCGACATGCAGATGAATGTTTCCAGGCGGCATGCAGAGGAAGCTGTCGGTGGCCATCGCGTTTGTCGGAGGATCAAAAGTTGTCATCTTAGACGAGCCCACGGCAGGGGTCGACCCCTACGCCCGCAGGGGGATCTGGGAGCTGCTCCTCAAGTACAAACAAGGTACGCCCGCCAGAAGCTCAAATGCCCCAGGCCTTTGAACTTCGCAACTGTAAAAAAAAAAAAAGTACCGTCGGGTGTTTCATAGCGTAAGCTTGCGTCTGTTCTGATCAGGCAGCAGGGTGATTTGAATCACGTTCCACTTCTACGATTTTTCATTTAATATTTAAATATTTTCCTACATGGGTTTTTTGGATTCGAGAGGCATCACAGTGAGCACAATGGCAAAGGTGGCGGATTTCCTATCACGTCGTAGTTTGCCACACGTGTTCATTAGCACATACGGCGGGAATCCGAGGACGGGGGAAGGAGGGGGAGGCACACGTGTGGTTTTTCAAATGAAGTCAAGATGCACTTCAACAAAAATAAAAGGCTTCATTGTATAGAAATCAGGTCAACTTGGAAAAAAAAAAAACTGTTCTTGAAAAAATACAAAGGAATTTTTGTACAATTAAAAACATTTTATTTGTCAACAAAATATGAATATTCTTTTTACAATTTTGTTGGCTTACAATTATGCTTGGAAATTTTAATCTTTTTTGTGATTATATTTTTTTTTCCTAGATTTTTTTTATTATCTAAGATTAGAAATTTATCCTTGAAATTTTTCAATGTAATCTTTATTCCCATACAATTTGTGAGGAATAATAAAGACATTTTCCCTATTTGTTTCTTGGTTAAATTACTGAACTAATTTTTACACCAAATATTTCATCAATCCGTTCAAATTGGCGACGCTTCCACTCCAAAGCTAATAATGTGATTTTGCTCACTCAGTTTGATGCCTCTCAATTCTCCCCAAAAAGAAGAGGAGCTAAAAATAATCCAGCCTGTTGCATGGTAACCCCGGTCTCCATCAAGATTTTAATTCCTGCCCACGTGTTCTGTGCTGTTTTGTTGCCATGGCGATTAGTGGCTAAAACTACCCCCTCCTCCTCCGCCCCGTCTCCTCAGGCCGCACCATCATCCTGTCCACGCACCACATGGACGAGGCGGACATCTTGGGCGACCGCATCGCCATCATCGCTAATGGCAGGATGCGATGCTGCGGGTCGTCCCTGTTCCTGAAGAAACGCTTCGGCACGGGCTACTACCTCACGCTGGTCAAGGTACGCTCCCTTGATAAACAAACAGCCCTTGAACAGCTTTGGACTCAAATTTGGGTGAAGTGAAAGAAAAATGGTAAAAAGCTGCTGTTCACTACAACTCACACACAAACACTCACACACGGACAAACCCGCCAATCAATATGCAGTCTAAAAAATCTCATAAAATTACATGTTTTCTGTAAAAACATTATTCTCAAAGAAAGACAGTTACAAATTTTCTGTAAAAAAAGATTCTCAAAAAAAGACAAACAATTGAATGCTTGTTTGATCGGTCGCCACTATTAATTGGGATCAAAACGAGCTTGTTTGGCACATTCCGCTTCAATTAGCGGCCTTAAGTGGAAAACGCGCCTGCCGTTATTCAGTTAGCGCGAGGCCGGAGTTGTCGAGGAGTGGCTGTTCATCATTCTAAGTGGCTGAGGCTGTCTGTTTGTAATCCAATTGTGTCTCTGGCAGGAGCAGGAACGTCCTTCAAGGAGAAACAGCGCCCACGACCACACCACCATGGAGAGCCGAAACTACGAAGGAGTCCATCCTACCGGTGAGATTAACATCGTGTATGAAATCAAGCTCACTCCTCCAAACGTCAAAATAGGATTTGTTTACCTGTCAGATTTTTCTTCATCAGTTTTTTTTTTACCTATGCACATAGAATTACAACTCGAGCACTTGATCTTTGTAGGATCACAACTTATTTTCACCTAAAAATGTCTTTTTCTCTGTATGATTTCAATTAAAATAATAATAATAATAATAATAATAATTTAATCCCAATATAATTATGACTTGTCTGCCTAAAAACTGCATTTTCATTTTTTTCCAATTACTCACTACTCAACCATACTCAACTAGAGCAATTTAAAGAACAATTGCAACTGCACATAAATAAAAATGAAATAAACAACAATTAACCCTAAAACTAATCATAACAAAGATCAAAACAATTAATACAAATTCCACACTAAAACAAGGGCGGACTTGAATGCTGAGTTGAAAGATAAGGAATAAAAATACAATTGTTTTTTTTTGTTTTTTTTTCTGTTTTCTTTCTGGGCAGATTTGACAACGCTGGGTCAACTGGTGCATCGCTACGTCCCGCGGGCGCTCTTCTTGGAGCGCATCGGCTATGAAATCACCTACGTCCTGCCCTACGACGGCGCCCACGATGGAACGTTTGCCCGGCTTTTCCGTGAGCTGGACCTGGCCATGGCCGACCTGGGTTTGACCAGCTACGGCATCTCTGACACCACTCTGGAAGAGGTACGGCCAAGCGGGAGTACAGACGATTAACTTTAAAACAAAATTTACGTAAAAAGAAACAAAACAATTGTTCCCACAGATTTTTTTAAAAGTCGCTGAAGACACAGGAGTGGATGCAGAAGACATTTCAAGTAAGTCCCTTTTATTTGCAGAAATATTGCGCTGCCTTTTTAATGTACTTTTTAAATGTTATTTATAACCCCAAATTGGGTCAGGCCAAAACAGCATCTTTTATTTTTAATTCCCACAGCAACAAAGAGGAATAGCATCTCGGCCGCCACCGTCCATCCCGAAACGGAAAAGGAGGCGAGCGGCAAGTCTCATTGCATCTATTTCAGAATATGAACCAAAAAAGAAAAGAGCAGCGGACGCATTTAATAATGCAGCTAAGTCACTTGGCATGCTTTTGCTTTTCTGTGCTTCCGTGCAGGTGACATGGAAATGTTTGCCAGTCAAGTGGAAAGTAAGTTTGCTCCTCCAAAAATGTTTGATTAGTTGAAAATGCTAATATGCTAGCAATTGCTATGTTGATCAAGAGTGGCAAAAACACTGGTACAAAAAAAATATATTATTCCCTGGATTTGTATGAGAATAGACGAAATCTTAAGATGAAGTACTGTCATGACAAAAATAACACCCATAAAGATTTTTTTCCAATAATAATAATAATCATCATCATCTTGTGTCCATAACAGTAACAAGAGTCTCAAAGGGCTCAGGACTTTGTGCATTGATTCACATATGAAGTATATAAGACTGAAAACAAATTAGCAGTGGTTCTAGGACAGAGCTCTGAGGCACACCCCTGCCTCTAAATTCTTTCATTTTTCTTAAAATTCCCTTTGTAAGCATATGACTTCGTTTTGTCAGAACATATTATGGCCCCTGAAATCATAATCATTTATTTTGTGTGCTAAAATATTTTGTCTATCTATTTTAAGTGAAAAAATAAAATAGGGATTTTGTGCTAAAATTTTAATGTTAAATATCAGAATTACAAAATGTACAATACTTTTAAAAAGTCTGACATACCTTAATTATTAAAGTAAAAGAAAATATATATGATAAAATATTATGACAGGTACATAGTTGTATTTATCGTCATTTTAAACAAAACTAGTCCAAAAATGACCACGGCAAATAATGTACAAGGAGCGGGTGGTACGTTTGATACATTACCTGATCAGGTCACTACTCTCCACACGCTTGTCATTGTGGGCGTGATAAACATCCCGGTGGGGATTCGTGTCCACATCAGTTTTACAGAGGGACACCGGTGTCGGCGGTAGGGGCTCGACGGTCATCGTCGGATGGCAGCTGATCAGGAGGCAGTTCCTGGCTCTCTTCATCAAGCGCTTCCACCATGCCAGGAGGAGCCGCAAGGGACTCATTGCCCAGGTAATGGCCTCCGTCTGTCATATTGATGAAATAAAGTGGAACGCGAGAGTGATGTTTCGGAGGATCTTGTGTTGTACAGAAAAATCGGTCTGTGTTGGAAAAATCCTACAGCATTCATAAGACCACATACTTGACTAGCTCTTAAACTGACGCCGTTCAATTACACACAAAATATCAGTATCGCGATATATATCGACAGAGATGTTCAACGCCCATGGATGTGTATTTTAGAGGTTGGGAAAATGGGGTCATCTAAGTGGGCATTCATTTGATTGAACTGGAAATAATCGGTAAATGTCGATACGATGATGTCATCCCTGGCAATGCATTCATATAGTCATGCTGACTGCTCCCGCCCACCTCGTGTCTGTGATTGGCACTCAAAAGGCAAACCTTTTTTTTCCATTTCATGTCGCATGCTAATCATGTGTTTTCATTAGTCGCGTATTAAATACAACCACGCCATAATTGCACAGATGACAGGCTGCAATTAGCCCAATAAATGGACCTCTGTATTGTTTCTCTTCTCTATAATTTCCAAAGTCAGAACCAATAAACAGCGTACATTTCCGAAGCGTCAGAATTCATTTCACAAGGAGCGGTTACCAAGGTATGGCAATTATTTAAAATATTAGAATAAGTGCGGCAAGCCGTCAGATGTCATCAGTTCTGACAGCTGCCATGTGAAGATTTAATTCTAAAATGATAATAGGGTACGAGGAGCAGTTTTAGTAAACATCCCAATGTATTAAAAAAACAAGTTGAGTGAAAATGAATGCATAAAAGTGCAACTTTGTGTATTAATTCACGTGTAACATATAAAGAAGGATGAAACATGAATAGTAGTGGTTCTAGGACGGACCCCTGAGGTACCGTATTTTCCGGACTATAAGGCGCACCGGACTATAAGGTGCACCTTCAATGAATGGCCCATTTTAAAACGTTGTCCTTATATAAGGCGCACCGGACTATAAGGCGCACCATTAATGCATCATGTCAGATTTTTAATCCAAATCAAATCATTCTCCATTTTATCTTTTTTATTTCAACTTCAGACGCAACAAATCACAAAATAATGATCCATAGTCTTTTTGATTCATGATTCATTTACTTATGATTGATTTCATGACATAATGCTTCGGGCCAGTTTAAATTGAGGAATTTGGTCCATATATAAGGCGCACCGGACTATAAGGCGCACTGTTGGCTTTTGAGAAAATTTTAGGTTTTTAGGTGCGCCTTATAGTCCGGAAAATACGGTACACTGGCTTCAAAATGGCAAAAAAAAAACTTCCTTGTGTCACGTTTGTTCCAATATGAGACCCTCAGGCCGCTGGCATACAAAAGCGATGATTAATATTCCTCCCAAGATGGCGACTGGTCAAGATTTTTGCCACTCACAATTTCATACTGTAGTCACAGCACCATTTGCATCAAAAGTGCAATTCAGTTAAAAGACCGAAAACGCAAGGGTTCTAGGACAGAGCCCTGAGGCACTCCCTGGCTTCTAAATTCTTTCACTTGGCATAAAAATCAGCAGTTATCTTTGTTTTATGAAGAGACATTACATTTTTGCATATTCATCCTGGAAATACACTTGAGATGATGATGATGAGCCACATCATAAAATGAATCTGTTTTTGTGTTTAAAGCCAATCCGGGTCCAGCTTGGCCGCCCACGTCTTGAAATCTCCGATAAACTCATGCATTGTTCATGGCGAGTGCTTTGGCTTTTACGAAGCCTTAATGACTTTGTTTTTCGCTGCGCTCTCAATAGGAGAAGTACCAGCTGTCACCTGCAATTACTGTCAAATAAGAGAATAAGGGAGAACAAGAGAGAACGAGAGAGAGAAAGAGAGGAGCGTCTGTCATTAAGCTTTTCAGTCATCGCTCGCTCTTTATCTTGCTTCTCGGCGGTACCGTGAGTTTTCGTATTTCCAGTGGCGGAAATTTGCAAACTTGCGCGAAAGGCCAATTAATCATGCGTACGCCGGCTCTCCCCCAAACATACAAGTGATTAAGCTTTAAAGATATCTGACCTATAAGCCGGCTCCCAACAATGAAATGAGGAAAAACGAATTATGTCTGAGAGAATTGGATTTTTTTTAAGAAACAAAAAGAACCCCAAAAAAAAGAATATAAAAAACTTATCATGAACTATCCTGATGTAATGAATCATTTTCTCATAAGATTTAATATCAATTCACCAACAATGCTGAGGTTGAAAAAAAAAAAAAACGTCCAGCCCAGTGTTGATTTATCCAAATTTATGATCTCGTACATCTCCAACAATTGCTTTTGTATTTTAGGTGGTGTTGCCTGCCGTTTTTGTGTGCCTCTCCCTGATCGTCTCACTCATCGTTCCGCCATTCTCCGAATATCCCAGTCTGGAACTGCAACCCTGGATGTACGGCTTACCTCAGACCACCTTCTTCAGGTAACCGTTGTTTCTTCGCTGGTTCCTACATGGCATCTCTATCAGCAATCTCACAATAAGTGACAAGGCCTTGGGAGACTTGCGTTGACATCTCCATCAGTTCACAATTCCAACACTGCGTGCGTAATCCTTGGAGGACTGGATTAGCATATTACTGTCGACTCATTGCTCTCGACTCTCTAGGGTCTACCCCCAAAGGATTCCGACATTACTCAGTGCCAATCACTTGTTTAAAAGAATAACTTCTTATCTAAAAGATAATCTATCCAACCCTGCAGGTATTTTATTTCCCCTGATGTTACCTTAACACAATTAACTGCGGCCTTGGCTCATATTGTATAATAAAATTGTAGCTCTCTGGCGTAGTGAGAGCTCATTCTGTTCTGTTGTGCTGAGCCCAGAAGTTGCTAAACAAGACAGCAGCACCGATGCATGTCAGATTAATAGACGTTGATTGTACATGTTGATCTCTCGCCAATTGTGTCTGCAACCTATTTGTTCCGCACAGTAAGCCTTGATCTTGTCTTTCTGATGCATTTCTTCATCGCTTAGAGGTTATCAAGCTAGCTAGCTAGCTAGTGATCTATCTATCTATCTATCTATCTATCTATCTATCTATCTATCTATCTATCTATCTATCTATCTATCTATCTATCTATCTATCTATCTATCTATCTATCTGTCTGTCTGTCTGTCTGTCTGTCTGTCTATCTAGTCATCCGTCCATCTATCTATCTATCTAGTCATCCGTCCATCTATCTATCTATCTATCTATCTATCTATCTATCTATCTATCTATCTATCTATCTATCTATCTATCTATCTATCTATCTATCTATCTATCTATCTATCTATCTATCTATCTGTCTATCTGTCTGTCTAGTCATCCATCCATCCATCCATCCATCCATCCATCCATCCATCCATCCATCCATCCATCCATCCATCCATCCATCCATCCATCTATCTATCTATAGATCTATAGATCTATTCTAAAACACCCACCAATCCATCTGGAGGTGAGTTCATAACTAAATCCTCACATGTGGCTCTAATAAATTTGTTCCGTGGTGCCGTCCCCTTTTTGTCTTCTACATGGCCGTCTGGCCCGGTTGTTCTAATAACTTTTTCCATAGTTGTAATTTTCAAACTACATTTCATTGACCTTCGCTCTCACAATTACCGAATATTGTCTTTTCGCTCGAGTGACCTTGAAAGTGCCCACTTAAAAGCGACTCCACGCGCCACGTCTCTCCACGGAGGCGTGCCTCATAAACCGTCCCGTTTACCTCACACCGATGAGTGATTAAGATGGAAGAGGTTCTGAACCCAGCTAGCCTGTGTTAGTACTGTATGTTAGCCTTGCGCTTTCCTAAAGCTTCCCTCTAATAGCTCAGCTCTCGCTCGGTGCCCGGATTCATTAGTTCCGCCTTTTCGGTGTACATACGCAATACCCGAGTCCGGTTTTTATTACCTCGGAACACTGTGGTAACCCAGCCATTGTTAATTGCAGAACAGATGGCTGCACATAATCCATTTTTACAACGGGACCACTTCGATTACTCTCACTGGTGGCTAAGGAAATGGCCGTACGACCTTCATGGAGATGCCTCGAAATGAGACAATGAGTACGATAATAATCCACACGGCCGACTTGCTTGTGGTCATTGTTGGCCGAGAGCCATATCTGAGGTCTTTATGGACCTGCGGTATGTACTTAAGAGTGTGAGCTCCAGCCAACACGAGGGACAAAGGTTTTACGCATAATGAGTCTTTCTATCATAACCGATGGCCATTTGATGGATTTCTTTGATTGATTAACGTCAATTCGTTGACGTGCTCCTAGGCTACAGTGGCTACAATCTTTTCTACAAAGTCCCTAAGGAAAGCTTTGGGTACACAGACAATCTGAAACTCTGTTGGGGAAACCGTTGGTCACCAGGCAAATCTCACACCCTGAACAGAATCGACACAGATCATTTTTAAAAGCAGATGCAGAATACATTTTTCTGATTTACAGTTAAGCCCTAAGTTTTGCAGGAAAAAAATGGACGGACAGGAAAATATCATGGGTGCTAACTGGGAAAAAAATGTTGGAGTTCTGGAACTCAGAGGTTTGATAGTGCCGAGACCTTAGACTGGAATCCTTTTCCACCAAGTCAAGACTCGATGCCTTTCCCAGACTATGGCTTGTAGCTGAGATACTTGCCCAGATGACATTAAATGTCCGTTCTTTGCAGTAACGATGCACCAGGAAATCCTAAGGTGTCTGAAGTGGTAGAAACCCTGGTGAACAATCCCGGCTTCGGAACACGTTGCATGGACGGCGACCCAATCCCGTGAGTGTTCTTTCAGTGCCCCATTGATGTTTAATATCAGTGAGATATATATATATCCAACACGAGTGTGGCAGCGGCAGCAGTAAAAAGCCACTCTTGCCTCAAGCATTGGCAGTAGGGAAAAAATAATGAGCCAATAAACCGGAAATTGATCGCTAAGCCAAAATGAACTCCTATCCTGGTTCATGTATCCTACTCGCAGTGTGTCATATGAATCCATAATGTCAAATTCGAAACTGGACGAGCCTCACTGGGATCATTTCTAATTGTACGTCTTTATTGGCATAAATGACAAAAAATCGACATTTCCGGCTGCTCAATATCAAAATTTGCAGCCACCAAAATAAATACTTGCTGAAAATGTTGTGTCATTGACATTTCCCTGCAGGGGGTTACCTTGTGTCTCCCGCCTCTCCGATTGGCTCACGCCATCTGTGGACCAGTCGGTGACCGACGTCTTTCTAGAGGGCAACTGGAGCATGTCCAACCCCTCCCCTTCTTGCCAGTGTAGCACTCCTCAACGCCAAATGATGCTGCCCGACTGTCCGCCCGCCGCAGGGGGGCTCCCGCCTCCGCAGGTACGTTCATTTGACGGGCATAAATCATCATTCGTCTTTGGTCTTCAACTATATGTTTTCCCCGAGACGGTCAATGAGGAGGAATGGATTACGGGGAGCAATGACGGCATGACTGAATGTACTTCAGTGACAAGAGACCACCCACACAAAGCAAAGCACATTGCCAAGATGAATTCCCTTTGACCCGCACACACTTTTTTTTTTTTTTCCAAAAGCTTCCCCCTGTTGAATAAATCATGACAAAGTGTGCCCGCTTCTTCACTGGCTCCTTTAATCCTACCCGTCCTCACTATGCCGTCCTTGAGAAACTCTAGTGAAGGCAAGAAAAAAGCAAAGACACCGCAGGAGGTGTGAAATCATCGTTTCCATGGAAATGGCAGGCGGCGCTAAGCCCCGCCATCAATTGCCAGGTATTGACTTTGCCGTCGTAGATGAAGAGACAGCCGCAGAATTTGTTCGCAAATTGCTGAGCTGAGCTTGGGCGTGCCACGCTGTGCGCGCGAAGTTCTCGGAGGGCCGGCAGGACTTTTTCAGGGCTCGAATCAAGGCGGAAGAATTTCAAATGTTATTGAGAATCGACTTCCTACATTGCCCCAAAAATATTGCCCCGCTGAAGGTGAGCGGTTGCCATGGAAACGTAACCCAAGCTGCACGCTTCAGTAAACTGCTGTCGTTCGTAAGCAATTTGCCAAACGCGGGAGACAAAGCTTATCTGCGCAAGAACTCTTGACCACAAAGCCGAGCAGAACATGTTTAAATGTTAAAGACTTTTCTTTCCCCTTGCGTAGATAACATTTGAATTTTGCCTCGGAGCGACGTGGCAATACGCTGCCGTGGTCTTATCTGGTTGGGGAAGATGTGATTACTGTTGGCTTTTTTTTTTTTTTTTTTTTTGCATTACCCTCACACACCTGCAAGTTTGCACAAGCTGAATGCAAAGCGTGAAGCTGTTCTATAACAACAGATGTCGTCACACGGAGCTCGGCCAATATCATTAGAGGCACGCTGCATTCGTTGGCGTGTTTGTTCACAGATAAGTCAAGGTTGCTTTGTCGCCTGATTGCTAAACCAGATGGCTAGTTGACTTTTTCTTCTTTGTCTCGTCGTGAGACATATTCTTCTCCTGATGGATGAAAGCCGGCGTTGTTCTGCTTACTAGCAAGGTGGCAGCAGAAGGAGTTTGGGAAATTCAGAATTCAGAGATGAGCGTTTACGGCGTTCCCTCATGATTTTTTGGGGCTCGGGGCCGAAACCTGTTGCGAAATGCCAAAATCTGCTAGAAGTTGACACAAGAGCTGGGGAGAGTGGCCAAAAACTGTAGTCAATTAGAGTCCTGTTGAATTATATGACTCAAGAAAAAAGTAAAAATGTACTTGAATAAATCTTGAGTGAAAAAAATGGACCATAAGAAAACATTATGGATAACTTTTAATGTTTCTGTTTTAATCTAAGAACATGGTCGCCAGCTAAACAAAATAATATAATAAAATAATATAACAATAAAAAATAAAATAAAAAAATAAAATATAATAATAAATAAATATTATAAAAATAAATAATCCAATTCAGATATTTCCCAACAACAGTCACCAATTTAAATTTCAAAAAATTCAGCAAGAAATTGTTTTAAATGAACTTCACCCATGCCATCCTTCTCAGTTTCACGAAAATTATTCACTTTGAATTTTTTTCTTGGAGATTCATATTCAATTCTAGTTGGTCCCGAAAATCTGCCTGATTGAGTGATACCACATTGTGAAAATGTGCACTATTTTCATTGTGAGCCGAGCAAAAGTTGGATCCCGTGAAACAGAAAAGTTTAACAATACTGCTCCGTCCGGCGCATCTCGACCGGTTGGTCACGGCTCTAATTAGTATCGTGCCAACGCTCTCCAAACACACACGGGTTCAAGCAGCGTGGCGAATCCACATCGCAGAGTGTCTTCCTAATTGGAGGTTTCAATGTAGCCATTTATTCACAGAAGGGCATCTAATTAAGCTCCTTTGACATAAGCCGGCATCCCCCCCTCTCCCTTGTAGCCGAACTTAATTGACTGTTATGAAGATGCTTTATTTATTCATTTTATGTATTTACTTTTTACAGAGGATACAGAACACAACCGACACGCTCCTGGATTTAACGGGACGGAATATGACTGACTTCCTGGTCAAGACTTTTGAGCGGTCCGGCAAAACCAGGTCTGTCTTTATCTATTTATCTATTTATCTATTTATCTATTTATCTATCTATTTATTTATTTATTTATTTATTTATTTATTTTATATAATTATTTTATTTTTTATAAGGTATGGTGGGATCTCGGTTGGTGTCAACTCCCAAGTCCGCCTGAACGATGCAGGAATCAAAGCCACGTTCCAGAACCTGAGAGATATCTTCAATTACTCCCATGTAAGAAACCCCATCAGGTTTTTGGGTGATTGGCGGCATGGTTTATTCGTCATTTTTCGTAGACGATAAAGAATATACGCCTGGACAATTGTCAGATTATCTGTCCACATGTGTTGCTCAGGTTTAAATATCAGTGTCTTCCAAAACTGGCAGTATCAATGATAACGCTCTCATGTCAATATCATTTTGCATTGTTTGTTAGCATTAAGCTAACAGACTTTTGCAAGGCAAAGCTACAGATTTTTTTTAATTTTATATTTAGTTTCACAGTAAACTTTAGTGGCTTCAAATAGCATGAAGCCTTTTTTGGGGTGAATTGTTTACTATTCGAAGTTAATCAACTGGCTCTGACTTTTTGAAAGCTGTTTTTCGAGAAATGTTAGCAAAGACGGGCCCGCACTCTTTCTTTGGTGCTTTTCTCCGCACTCCATGCTGCCATCGCTGTCAAGCTGATGATCAATTTGAGCTCCATCGAGGGGGGGGGGGGCTCATTTGCATTTAGATCACACATGCAATGTGTCGGCCGCCTCTGTTGCACCATCGTCTCGGAACAGTGTGGCGTCGCGGCGGAAATCGCCAGCTCGTCATTTCCTCGACCCTGGTGTCCCGCCAGGCCCCAAACTGAGTCGAGGTCATTTTTAACCTGGCTGCTCCTCTGCCGCCGCATTCCGGTTCCTTATAGTCCGAGTTTGCTGACTGTGTCCAATTAAGTCGTGTTTTGCCTTGTCTTCATTAGGCCAACGTGACGGACAAGCTCCTCGATACAGCCGAGACGCTGCTCAAGAGGCTGGAAACCAAACACTATCTGAAGGTAGCTTTCTGCTTACGTGCCTGTGCGAGAGAGTGTGTAACTGTGTGTGTGTGTACACGTTTGTGTTTGAGAGTCGGAGAAAAAGCGAGAGCGTGCCGACAAAAGCCATCCAGCGAGTGTTTGTAGCCGACACTCCTAGCGCCGCACGCTCCTAATTAGTGTGGTGGCATCAGCGGGGCGCCCGCTCCCTCCGCCTTTTGTCTTTCATCCATTCTCTCTCTTTTTTCCTCTGTCGCTTTGCACCCCGAGCACCACGCGGGCTCACAGAACCGCAACAGATTCTTGACCCACTTTTTAAACGCGTTTTGAATCGTGAGTGGACGCAAAATGGAAATCGGGATGTATAGCAACGGTGTATGTTGCTTTAACTTGAGACGTGATCATTTTATTATTTGATTTATTATTCTAGTGTGAACAAGAAAGATTCTTGCATTTAAAAGAAAGAGAGAGATGTGATTGGTCGCTTTTTGTGTCCCGGGCAGGTGTGGTTCTACAACCAGGCGTGGCACAGCTTGGTGTCCTTCCTCAACGTGGCTAACAACGCCATCTTGAGAGCGGGCCTGCCGACGGGAGCGGACGCCCGGCGTTACGGGATCTCGACGTCCAGTCACCCTCTTAACCTTACCAAGGAGCAACTCTCCTTTGTGGCCTTGTGAGTGGCAAATGGATAAGCGGGCCTCCTTAGCTGTCACTCAACTCTCCGTTCCCCTCAGGGCCTCGAGTTCCACCGACGTAGTGTTGTCCATCTGCGTCATCTTCGCCATGTCCTTCATCCCCGCCAGCTTTGTCCTCTTCCTCATCCAGGAGCGAGTGAGCAAAAGCAAGCACCTGCAGTTCGTCAGTGGCGTCAACCCGACCGTCTACTGGTTGTCCAATTTCGCCTGGGACGCCGTACGTGGTGCCGTCATCGCAGCATTTGACGCCGCGCGCGCTCGGGCAAGACGACAATGAGCTTGCGGTGTTTGCAGTGCAACTACGCCGTCCCTTGTGTCATCGTGATCGTCATCTTCCTGTGCTTTCAACAAGAAGCGTACGTCTCGGCGGCCAACCTGCCCGCTTTGATTCTGCTGCTGCTTTTCTACGGGTATGCAAACAATAGTGGTCAGAAAATGTGATATATGAAGCATAGCAAATCAAAAAACGTGCGGCGATGAGGTAATGGTGACGCTTGCCCGATTGCCACAGGTGGTCCATCACACCCATGATGTACCCGGCGTCGTTCGTGTTCAGCGTGCCCAGCACCGCCTACGTGGTGCTCACCTGCGTCAACCTCTTCATCGGCATCAACGGCAGCGTGGCCACCTTCATGATGGAGCTTTTTGATGATAGCGTAAGTACGACAATCGGCCACATAGCGTTTAGAAAATGAGACGCATCGGGAATGGAAATGTGCGGTTTCGCAAGGTGTACTGTATATAAAATGTGTTGCAGTGTGCTGCAAAGCATATATATAGACATTTTACCGAATGCCATACCATGATTTGAATATGCCGCATGGCGTGTATAAAAGGTACAACATAGCATCTGCTAAAAAGCAAATGCTAAATGCATAGCACCTGCCACGTAACGGACATAAAATGTCAAAAATTGGCTTTGAGGCTTTTATAAATATCCCACATAGCATCTGCCGGATAATGTATGCATAGCATTTGTAAATTGTGCCACATAGCGCTTAAAGATTGTACAGCATCGCGTACATAAAATGCGCCACCAGCCCTCTGCAACACAGCGTATCTAAATAGTTTTACATAACACTTATAAATGTATAAAAGGAAAGACCTGCTATGAAGTGTGAGTTGGTTTTGTGCAAGCGCTCGTGTGCGAAGCGTCATTGCTAGTTAGCGTCAAACAATGGTGCGAAGCCAGCAGGGGGTGGTCTTAACAGAGTTCATCCTCAAAGGCACTCGGTTTCCCACATTCTCTTTGATAGCCTCGGTCGTCACGCATCCATCTTTTAGCCGCTGTTCATTTGCAAACCATGAGTTGCTTCAATCTTTGCCAAAGCATTGTCTGTCAATCACACATTAGCTTTTCAAGCTCTTTTTGTAATAGACCATGACAGTAGTCCTTATATAAAGTGTATAAATATATGTGCAGACACACATACACACACACAAATATATATATATGTATGTATATATACGTATATAGGTATGTCTTTATTTCGAACATATTTAAAACATAAAAGGAGGAAAAAAATAAAATGAAATACAGGCGGTCCTGGTTCCGCCGTCAACCCCCCCCCGCCCCTCGCTTATGAATGTAGGCACGGCACGGGAACAGGAAAAGGAACGTGGCGGTGGGTCAGATAAGAGCCTCCGTACTCCTGCGCCTGGAAAAGCTTTCGGTGAATGATTAATAGGCGTAAAGGGGAGGTGTTGAGCGTTTCATCATCGTTGAGGAAAAATCTCTCACATCTGCGTGATGAATAACCGGCCAAGAGAAGAGCTGTAATTTCACCTATTGATCTCACATTAGCTCTCGCCACTGCGTTGCGATGACTTTGTTTTAAGGTTTGTCCGTTGCAGAACGATTCCAAAAACAGAAAAAAATATATCATTCCTGTGCGTGTTTCCTTTTTTCCCCCAGAACATAACGCTCATTAACGACATCGTGAAACAAGTGCTCCTCATCTTCCCTCACTTCTGTCTGGGCCGAGGACTTATTGACATGGCGAAGAACCAGGCTATGGCCAACCTCTTCAGTAACTTTGGTGAGAAAATCCAAAAAGGACCCACATAGTGCTCATAAAGTATTTTTAAGGCTAAGTGGCATGTTGAACTGTTGCCAAGCAATACACCCAAATACCTCAAAGAACCTTACCATTTTTTTTGTCCTGTTATTAGGCGAGAATCGCTTCAAGGAGCCGCTAAGCTGGGAGATGGTGGGAAAGTACCTGTGCGCCATGTCCATCCAAGGAGCTGTCATGTTTGCTATCACCCTTCTCATTCAGTACAAGTTCTTCTGTAAACCCAGGTGAAAACCAGACCAGCTTTCCATCCACCGAGAAAGAGTTGACCTTTTTTTTTTTTGTTGCTTTCGCCAGGTTTATTTCAGCTAAGTCGTTATCCACGGAGGAAGAGGATGTGGATGTAACTCGTGAACGGGAGCGGGTGTACGCTGGGAAGGCCCAGAACGACCTTTTGAGGCTCTACGATCTGACTAAGGTGATGTTTGTTTTATGTCAATGTTGGCTTTTGGTTTTTGAGACATTTTTGTGGCTCTATGAATGATAGACATCCCTATCGCTGATGGAGCTAGGATTTTTCCCATTTCAGGGCGAGGATATCTCAGGGGTTTGTAAAATACGATTTTTACAACCCCTAAAAAAATTCCAGAAAATGAAGTTTCATTATATGTTCCCTCCGGGGGTGGTTAAAATGAGGAAAAAAAATCCCGTAAAACATCGAAAAATACTTAAAGGCCAATGATATTTTTGATAGACATGTCTACCAAATGTGGTTTTCAGGGCTGATTTTTTTCTTCAGTCCAAAATGGCCGATTTCCTCGTCAGGTCAAAATGGACAATTTCTTGGGTCTTTTTGTTTTTTTCTTTCTCTCAGTTCGAGAAGCCGAAAGCTTTTAAATTAAGTAGTATTTGGACAAAATGTTTTGGACAAATTTGGGACAGAAATAAATGACTTTCTCAGGGTCTCCTCGAAATACACAGGCCTAGTTTGAAGTCGTGTTTTTTTATTTTTTACCTCCCAACTAAATTGCATGGCGCCACCTCACCTGTCTTGTCTGATGAAACGAGCGGCCTTCGGATGGAGACAGCTGCGGCTACGCTTCAGTCGTGGCGTGATTATTCTTTAATTGCTTGCCGTCCTCGCCATACGTCGCACTTTGATGGCACGTTAGCGATGCGAGATCTAACGTTAAAAAGTAGAGCCCCGTCTGAGGCGGATTGAGTGGCGCTGCCAGATGGCACTGGAGAAAGTTTGTTTGGAGTCAGAAAACTGCTGTGTCATCTCTTGGAGTTTATCAAATTGTGGTCGCCACTCAAAAAAATATATGAACAAAATAAAACAAAAATATTAACTAAAATGTACATGTATTTAAAATTTTTATTTAAGAAGTGGCCTTTACTTGTATGAATTCTATTGATAAATATTAATTCTGTAAAGGCCTCCCATATTTGTATTAGAGCTGTGTATGTATCAGTGGTAACTCAAAGTGAAATTCATATCGGCCGTTAAAAACATATTGTTAGCATTAGCTTGCTGATACGACACAACACTAATTGAAACTTTGCCCAAAAAACAAAAAAAAAACTTTCTGGCTTGTGCTGTTGACCTCTGTACAGCAAGAAATTGCGAGTTATTTTAAACTAAAAAGGAAAACCTCTTTGTAGGATGATGCGATGGCACGTCAACACTGCGCTACGTTTTCCAATAAAGCGCTTAAGCTAGTATTTTGGATAATAGAAGCCGAGTCCTCTCATGCCGCAAATATATTTGGAATTTTATTCAAGTGAATGTGTGATGAAGGTGTCCTTGACGCCTCTCTCCCCCACCCCCAACCGGGCTGCCATTAATTGTTCCAAACACTATCCGCTGTTTTCCCGCCTCCACTCTTCCCCGCTGCTGTTCATTTTTTTCACGCTATTATCGTTGGCGACCTCATTGTTTCGCCGGCTGTGCTCTCTACAGGTGTATCCGGGGAAGCGCATCCCCGCCGTGGACCGGCTATGCGTGGGCGTTCCTACGGCAGAGGTGAGCCAAATGCTGCTTCATCTCATGATCACATTTGCATTAACGAGGGTTTTGATGGCGGCTAGCAACCACTTAAGCTGTTACTGTGTTTTGACTGGTCCTGCTGCACTAGAAAATTTAATTCTGGGTTCAGTTCCCCTTCAAAGACAGAAGAGGGTCTCCTGCATGAATAACATTCTGCTTGTAGAAATCAACGACACGTCCGCCCTGATTACACAAGGCGAGCACTAGCGGCGACCGCTCAACTAGCATGCCGCGTAATCTCAAATGCTGACAGGCGGCCGTGATTGGACGCATCAATTCCCGCCACCGCTGTTTACAGAGTGGCGCCGTGTAAATGCCAACTCGGAATTGGGATTCACGGCGAGCCGCTACACATTTCCATGCATTATTTACGCGCAGCTTAGCCCATCTCCTACACGTTCCCAAGGACCGATCGTGAGATTCATGAGTGGCGGGAATCCAATATTTATACCGGTGGCAGACGCTAGGACCCTGCGGATTCACTCAAGCTGCAATAGTCCCCTGTGGGCCATGTTTACTCTGAGTCTATTGTTATGTTTGTGTATTTGTCACAATGCTACAAGCAAGTGGCTTTCAAAAGTGAGACCTCTCGTCGACCTAGAATTCTTCAAAATTCTTCTATCCTTAAGATTTCTTGAAAATTCTTCAAAGTTCTTTAAATTTCTGTTTCGTACAATTATTTAAATTTCTTTCTTCATTTCTACCTATAACTGGTGTCTGTTTTTTAGTGAAATTTAAATTTAGGTGGCTGTTCATTGTCTGCTATTTTGTAATTTTTTTCAAAAAGTGTAAAGGTCAGCTAGGGTTTGCGCACGGCCTGAATGTTGATTTTTCATCAGTTTGTTCAGGGTCGCAAACGGTCACATTATAAAGCAATTAAATTCACGCTGTCATTAACAATATAAGTGAATCATACAATGTCTTCCTCCGCCAGTGCTTTGGCTTGCTGGGAATCAACGGGGCCGGGAAGACGACCACCTTTAAGATGCTGACCGGTGACATCCCGGTTTCCAGTGGCGAGGCCTTCCTCAACGGGTTCAGGTGAGCCACTAAATTTGAAAATCATAATCAAGTTTAGAAAATGTCAAAAGATTAATTACAAGACAAGCATTAATGAAGGAATAAGGGATATTTATTAAAGAATTTAGTTAGTTTAGTAAATTTAACAAAAGGTCACTGATCTTAGTCGAGGGGGCAGGAGGATCATCGGGGCTCCTCTTCCCTCCATTCAGGACTTGTCATCCCAGCGCTGCGTGTCCCGAGCCCGAAATATTATCAGTGACCCATCACACCCACACCATGGACTGTTCTCCCTGCTGCCCTCTGGGAAGAGGTTTCGCAGCATCCGCTGCAGGTCCACCAGGTTCTGCAATAGTTTTTTCCCTGCTGTCGTCAGACTGCTGAACATTCAAACGTAGCATTCCTCTGCACACTTGTAAATACTGTTTTTGTCTCCTGCACTGTTCACATACTTTATCACTGCTGCACTTTGTACTTTATAATTATCTTATTTCATATTTTTATATAGAATGTCACTTTTTTTAACCAGCCGAAATACCTCTACATTGCTGAAAGCCGTATGCAACGAAATTTCGTTTTGTACACACCTAGTGTTGACAAAATGACAATAAAGTTCTGTCTAAGTCTAAGTCTCTAAGTCTAGGAGAGGAGATTTCTTAATACGCCTTATTTCTAACGTTAAAAATGCTCTCTGGCTCAGCATAAGGACCGAAATGAGGGCCGTGCACCAGAACATGGGCTACTGCCCCCAGTTCGATGCCATCAATGACCTACTGACCGGCCGAGAGCATCTGGAGTTCTACGCCAGGCTTCGAGGGGTTCCGGAAAAGGAGGTCGCCATGGTAAACAAACGCCGCCAATTTGTTTGTTCACATGGAGTAAGTGGAACGAAAAGATCACGTTGGTTAAGTCTAGATGTAATGATTCTAAGTTTATGTTGTAGTTTCAACAAATGTTCCCATAAGTCCTATTTAAATGAATTTTATGTAATGAATTTTGTGTATGAGACAGCGTCCCTGTAGGCGGGACTTAGTATTGCACCACCTAATGACTTATTTAAATTGGTGGATACAGGACTGTTTCAGAAAATTTGAATATTGTGATAGTTTTTTATTTTCTGTAATGCAATTAAAAAAAACAAAAATGTCATACATTCTGGATTCATTACAAATCAACTGAAATATTGCAAGCCTTTTATTAATTTCATTTTTGTTTTTTAATTGCATTACAGAAAATAAAGAACTTTATCACAATATTCAAATTTTCTGAGACAGTCCTGTATTTCAGAGCTTTTGATTGGCCGACAGTCACCTTTCCTCATGATTATGCATAATTAGTTTTTGTCACAAATGCTATGTTTGCATGTGCTTGTGTGTGTCCCCAAAAGGTGGCTGAGTGGGGCATTCAGAAACTAGGCCTGATTAAGTATGCCACCAAGCCGGCGGGCACCTACAGTGGAGGCAACAAGCGTAAACTTTCCACCGCCATCGCCTTGATAGGCTGTCCTCCGCTCATCTTCTTGGTGAGCCCACGTCTTATAAATCCGTGAAAAAAAATTAGATTTGTCTGTTTTAAGGAAACTACCGTATTTTCCGGACTATAAGGCGCACCGGACTATCAGGCGCACCTTCAATGAATGGCCCATTTTAAAACTTTGTCCTTATAAGGCGCACCGGACTATAAGGCGCACCATTAATGCATCATGTCAGATTTTTAATCCAAATCAAATCGTTCTCCATTTTATCTTTTTTATTTCAACTTCAGACGCAACCAATTACTTTATAATCACAAAATAATGATCCATAGTCTTTTTGATTCATGATTCATAGTCTTCAGCGGGCCACTTATGATTGATTTCATGACACAATGCTTCGGGCCAGTTTAAATTTAGGAATTTGGTCCATATATAAGGCGCACCGGACTATAAGGCGCACTGTCCGCTTTTGAGAAAATTTTAGGTTTTTAGGTGTGCCTTATAGTCCGGAAAATACGGTAGGCTAGATTGCATGTGTCTATTCTGGCATTTATGTTTTGGCAGGATGAGCCCACCACCGGGATGGACCCTAAAGCTCGGCGCTTCTTGTGGGACTGCATCATGAGCGTGGTCAAGGAGGGACGCTCTGTCATTCTCACCTCACACAGGTACGCCGTTTAGTGTCATTAAAATGGAATAATGAAGTCATTGAGCTCATTTTTGTGTCGTGTAAACAGTATGGAGGAGTGTGAAGCGCTGTGCACGCGCATGGCCATCATGGTGAACGGACACTTCAAATGCCTCGGCAGCATTCAGCATCTGAAGAGCAGGTCAGTGACTGTTCAGACTGAGATCAGAAAGCACAAATATGTTCGCCGAGCAAGACGAAGGGACTTTTCTTTCTGCATGAAAGAAATGAATTTGAACAGCCCACCCTTGATTTCTGCCCCCTTGTTCAAAACAAACCATGCAATCAAATTCTTGTTTTTTTGCTGTGAGGTTGTGAGTCTGCATTTTTATTATTCTCAGTACAGATAATTTGTTTTTTTGAGAATTATGTATTGAAATTCTTTTAAAATCTCCTGAAATTATTTCTAATTTTCTTTAAAAATTTATATTGTATATATAATTTATTTAGGTAAAATAACCTTTTCCTACATATTTTTTTTTGCTTAAAACCATGTTTAAAAATGACATTTCCCTGATTTATTGTAACAAGCACTAAATGCCTCCTGTCTAATATTTTTTGTCCTTGATGCAGTTGAGTAAAAAATTCCGATCGATACACAACGGTTGAAAGCTCCAAAAATACTGGAGACAAGTCTCCATTCCATTCACATGGCAATAAATGTTGCTATTTGTTTCGACGTTTTGACTGAGCTGGCCAAAGTGGTAGCAGGCGGATGTTTTAGCGGCTCAGCCTTGCATCATCGTGTCCATTTGGACCCGTAAAGTGCGTTTACGACACGGCTGCAATTTTGCGCACTTTTTTATACGGGGGTTGTAAACGTGTTTCTTAATGCATCTTTTGTTCCGCCGCCATCCTCCCAACTGAACGCCACCCTTGTGATATTCCGCCAGCGTCATCGCGATCCATTTAGCTATTTATTTATTTATTTGAACCCGCCGCGTGGCAAATAATTCCTAATTAAGCGTCGCCATCTCCTCGCCGTGATTAATGTTTCATGAGGCGTGGCAGCCTGTTAATGAGCGGAAAAGGCAATTAAGGACGAGGTCGTGTCTGTTGTCACGTGCCGTGTCACGACCATCTTGCGTTTGTCCATCCGATTGGATCCTCTCGTTGACCCATTTTGTGTTAAAATTGGGCAATTTTCAAGAATCATTTCATATCTGTTGGCAATTTTTCAATGATAGGAAAACTAAATAAATCAGTTTCAATACGTTTAAGACGAGAGCTACGAAAAAAAATTGATTGATTAAAAGAAATTGCTAGCCTTTCCGTCAAATTCATTTTTGAAAGAATATTTCATCGGTGTAATATTAAAAAGCCACTATTGTGGTTTTCTGGTTAAATTGTAGCCTTAACAACAAAAACTATTCATCACTCTAACTTGTGTGTTTTGTGATATTTGTCAAAACTTAAAAATCAGCTCCATATGAAATAAGCTTTTGCCCTCAGTTGCAGTTGTGTGCATCCACGTGGGCCAACCTCAATGCCTCCATCTCGTTGCCCTCAGCAATGTAGCGAGTCACCTTGGGGGGCGGCGCTCACATCTTGCCCACCCCCGCTGCTCCGCTTGCATGCTCACTCTCCCTGGATGCTCTCCACTCCGACATGTGCTTGTTTTCTACCACCTTCGCTCGCATTATCAAGTTCTGAAAAACTTGAAAGTTGCTCAATGAAAGATTTTGGGCCGTGAAATTTTTTTTGGATGCTTAACGAAAAATTTTGGCCCCTCTCGTTGTCCATTAGTCTGTAAAATTTTTCATGTAATCGTCCATTTTTTGTATTGATGGGATAATGAGGCTTCAAATTTGCTTCATGAACCAGTTGGTATATTTTTTCCTCCCATAGATGGCACTCTGTTCAACATTGCCATGACTTAAACCCCTTTATCCAAAACAACAGATAAAATAAAATAACTGGTTCATGAAGCAAATTTGAAGCTTCATTATCCCATCACTTTCTTTGTGAGATTGAACAATTCTAGTGGGTCCTCTTCTCTAATCAAATTTTAAAAAGAAGCTTTGCCGTGGCAGGTTCGGCGACGGCTACACGGTGACGGTACGCGTGGGCGGCCATCCTCCGCATCTGAAGCCCGTGGAGGACTTTATCGAGCGGACTTTCGCGGGAAGCGTCCTGAAAGAGAAGCATCACAACACGTTGCAGTACCAGCTGCCGACAGGCCAGGGGGTGCTGGCGCACATCTTCCGACACTTCACCGAGCAGCGGCAGACGCTATGCGTGGATGACTACTCCGTGTCTCAGACCACCCTGGACCAGGTACTAGGTTCATTCTCAATTCCATGTTGTCGTTATAACCATTTGGAATTTACAATTTATTTGTTGAAATACTTACATGTGAATTGTCTGAAAACGCCATCCTGGTTCTTTCCCCTCCTGACCAATGAGAACCAGTGACGCATTTGCCCACCCGCCAGCCAGCATTGTCCACCCAGCAACCGTCCGAATCGATCCGAGGTTGCAGCTTTATAGCCGAACCAAATCAGACGCTCAGCGGCGAGTGTGCACACTCATTGGAGGCTGCTATTAGCTCCGCAGCAGATTACGATTGGCAGCTACCGAGTCAAGATGACCGCTTTGGGGGTCACCAAAGGTCGGCAGTCCCCCAGTAGGCTCTTGGAGGAACATGTTCAAACCAACAAGCATGAAACTTTCCATCAGCCAATAAATAAATAAATGGATATATGTTTTTTTTTAAGATTTAAATAAATAAATAAATAAATAAATTGATAAATAAATACATAAATAAATTAATTAATTAATAACAAACAAACAAATAAATAAATAAATAAATAAATGGAAAACGTAATGCCTTTTTAGGAGATTATTCATTTATACTTAATACTAATAAATACATTTTATAAAACTACAATTCACTGTATTTATCTTTTTGCTTGAATTGATTCAGTAATTTTTCCCTGTATATTTCGTATGTCGGCAAGCTCCTGTTTACACAACACGCAAGCGTCTCCAAGTGACGCGTGGAGGACCCCGACAGTCACCTCTCAGCCGGTGATCGATCACAAGGATCCTTGACCTGGTGTAGAATGCCGAGCTCACGCCGCAATTAATATCGATCCACACGGCCCGAGGCTCTGGCGGCAAAAAGCAAAGTGACCGTTTGAAAGGAAAATGGCCCCATCTTAAGTACTTTTGGGGTGTCAGCTTGTCAAGTCGTTGCAGCCACTTTTATATGTGGACACATTTGCAGCCACATTGTCCAAGATGTTCTTTTATGACTTCCCTTTAATATTTTTTATTATTATTATAATTAATGCAACCATATGATGTAATCAGATTTTCTTTTAGAGGACTTTGAACACAACACACTGATTAAAATTTTTGAATGATGGGTTAGACCAAAATAAATGCACACATGCACCCCTTCATTCTCTCTTCTGTTTCTTTCCGCAGGTCTTTGTGAATTTTGCCAGCCGCCAACTTGGCGAGGATGACTCTCCGAGCTACGACAACCAGGTGGACACCTCCGACGAGCTCCCGATCAAGTCGATCGAGACCTCCTGCAAGGTCTAGCACTGTTCAAATGAAACTTCTCGCACATTGTGCTCATTGCACTCAACCATGTTTTTATTTATTTTCACATAACAAATCTGTACTGCAATTATCCTCCATCTTCAATATCATTGCTGACTAGTTCTTGATTAAACATATTTGCAAACGATAACGTGACTACAGCGTTGTTAAGCTTGTTTCCAGTTGACGGCTTTTTCGAGGAATTCCCAAAAAAAAAAAGCTTCGGTCAGTGCTGCGTATAACAACCACCCGCAGCTTGAGAAATCGGCGGACTTTTGAGAATCATCTGGGGAGGACTGGAGAGTGTTTAGAGAGAATTAAAATTCCAAAAAGTGCTCCCTGGCCCAAGCCATTAAGCCCCTCGCTGATCGATCGGTGCCTGGATGCCACAAAGCAGGTGATGCATACATTTCTTGTGCGCTCAATTTAGAGAGCGCATTATTTGGAGGGATTCGACCCAGCTGAAGAATCTTTCAAGGTCAGCCTTTTTTTTTCTTCGATGTCGGGCGTGTTCCCCCTGATTCAGCAAAGGGTAGTAAAAAATGTTTTAGTTGTTGTCCTTACATGCAGAAATACGCTGATGCTCAATTCCAGCTTTAAACTGCCACTCCTGCTTTGCATTCCGCTCGTGCTTAGGTCAAAGGTCATTTGACTGTATTTAAGTTGGGTGGGTCTCAATTTTTTGGGTTAGAGCTACCATCAGAATTTTTAAGAGAGAATTTTTACAAGAGAATAAAGTTGTGCATTATTTCAAAGATAGTCAAATTATTATAATATTAATGACAAAGATTAATGAGGGACGATTTAAAAAAAAAAAAGATTATCATAATCATAATAGATTGCATAGCAATTGATGACAAACGTTTGGTTGTTATTATTATTATTATTATTATGGGTTGTTTGTACCCGCAACAAAAAACGAAACATGAGTAATGGGCAGTCAAAGCGTGAGTAAATTTTGGGGACACCGCGTAGTCTTTATTTACACATGGAGCTCTTAACAATGACAGACGAACACATCTGCTTGGGCCCTCGCAACAAGCCTGCTGGCTCATAAAAAGCCTGTCCAAATGAATAATGGGGTGCCCTCCCAGGCTGTGCCATAGCAGGTAGGTGAGGGCACAGCACAGCTGCCAGGTGCGCCACCATGTGGTGGGGGGGAATCAAAATGGGTAAACACTCAGAGAAAATACGGCTAATGATGACACCGCCATTTTACGTCCATTAAGGTCCAGTGTATAAGGTTCTGTTCTTGGGAAACAATCTTTCATAGATCGAGGTAAACACTGAGCAGATAGCCGCATGAAATCCCTCAAAGATTACATCCATACTGGCAAAGACCTGCCGCTAACCCTCCCGCACAGCTCGCGAGTCCCGCCAAGCACTTTTGGATTCACTCTGATGCACAACTCACCAAAGTCTGTGCTCAGAAGACAGACAGTGAGCTTAAGTGCAGGATTTTCACTTCATGATGCAAAATCCCCAAAACAGTGTGAATTTGCTCGTGTGCCCCATTGAGTTAGGAATTCTTTCACATACTGGCGATGTTGAGTAATATTTTAAAGGCAAAAATGTTCATTATCCTCCCCTGTGAGGTCAGCCAATGAGATCGAAAGAGAGGTGACCTCTTTGTGTGTGCAATCTGCTTGAAGGGAAGGCTCCAGCTCTGCGCCATATTGCCACGCCAAATAATGAGGGTCACTCATGGGACAGGCAGCGCTGCGATGGACAGGTGGCGGGTGCCTTGAGTGACAGGTCCACCATCAATAAGATGGAGATGCAGGACCACACTGTCAGTGGGAGGCATTGTTTTTGTCATATCCTCCACCAAGGTCAATGTCTCAATTTGGTGTAATTATGGCACAGGGTTAGAGTTAAGCCATGTAGCCAACTAGCAAGGGTAAAGGTGAGAAAATATGTCGTGACCTAGAAACCTTCCAATTTTAAAACAATAGTTACACTAGCGCAGGGGTGTCAAACTCATTTTTTTCGCGGGGCCGCATTGTAGTCATAGCTTCTTTCGGAGGGCCATTATGACTGTCAACCCAATAAAATGTATGAGCACCTCATATTATATACAGTAAAAGCTACAAAACAAACTGACAAATAACTCATTTAACAATCAGATGAGTAAAAACTGGTCAAATATTTAAAAAAAAAAAAAAAAGATATTAAAAGTGAAGACAATTTGCAATTCTACCAATGACACACGAATTTGATGCACAATTTGTCTTCGCGGGCCACATAAATTGATGTGGCGGGCCGTATCTGGCCCCCGGGCCTTGACTTTGACACCTGTGCACTAGCGTGTAGCCAGAAAGGTTGGAAAAGTGTGACACAGCCAAGGAAATGCCAAAAATGGAAAAATAGTAAGAGTATCATGTAATCATCAGAAGACAATATTTTAAGCTAAGGTAGCCTACGCCAGTGTTTCTGGTCTTACTCATTCACGGCCATGTTAAGTGCCATCATGTCTGCCTGACTATTTATTTTTTTTGAAGATTTTAAGGCACAGACAAGGTCAGGAGCAAGCCGCTGCAGTGCTCCCCTCTCAACGTGGTATCCAAGGGGCACATGATTGACATTTCCAAAGACTTGTGGAGCCACAGTCAGAGGTTAAGAGCTGCCGGATATCCAACAGCGTTGCCAGGATCCCACCGCGGAACCCCACGCTGCAGAACCTCATCAATGTGCACATGTGTGGAATTGATCTTCTGTTGCAGCGCTGCCCTCCAGTGGCCTCATTTTGCAACAACATGCTGAGGATTCAGGCCCGCGCAGTATGATTGGGAATGATTTAAGATGCTCATAAAAAGCTCATTTATTTACCTTTTTATGTTTAATGACAGCTGGAAGCCGGTCAATGCACTTAAGGTTTATAGCAAGTGGGTTTATTGCTAAAATCTGCTGCTGTCATTCGCTTATTGACCAAAACAAAGTCAATGTAGAATGTCATTGAAAGAGACAGTCCAGCACAATATTTGCATCTAATGTTAGCATTGACGCTAGCAACTAATAGAATTTAGAGGTGTCCTGGGCCGGCTGGTCCAACAATATTAGGACCTTAATTTGTGTTGGTGCTAGTGGCAATGCTAAGACTACCTTAATCCCCTACTTTTTTAGTCATTAATATTGTTGGACTAACTAGCTATGAATTTGCGCATTTATGTAGGTGCTTGCAAGAATGCTTGTTTCAAGGCATGTGCAATTGACACAAATTAATTCAGCAATGGCACATCTTGGTCAACAGGTGTCGCTGTTTTACAGAGTAACGGGGGTCACCAACGACGGACCCAGAGGGCCCTCCTCCCTATTCTGCATGTTTTGGCAAAAATAGTTTTGCAATGTGCTTGTGAAGTATCCTGGATAGTCCATTAACATTGGGATTGGCATAATCTTAGCAATGACATGAGCGCCTGTGACAACAGAGATGTCCTGGCCGGTCTAATATTAGTGGATAAAGTTGTGGATGAGTGTTAGGAGTGTCCTTATTGGTCCAGCTATATGGATCGATATTTTTTCAATATGTATTTAATTATAAACATTTTTTCTGAATTTAGGAGGAGTATACAATGATTTGTTTGTTTTTAAAATATTCTAAATATATCATTTGTTTAGATTAGTTTAAATGGCTGTTTTACACTTATTTTAATTGAATTATCTAAGTGGCTACAAAACATGTAGTCATAGAAAAGGTTTTTATGATGATGACTTTATAACAATATAACAATATTATTATTATTGTTATAATTATGTTATTTTTATTTGAAATACTATTTTGTATTTATTTATTGATTGATTAATATAATAAATTATCTTATTGTGACTCGTAAATAAATTTCCTAACTGTTCTTACCTTGGTAAGTGATACGCTACTGCCGTTAGGGGGCAGAAAGGATCTTGCAAAGACAGCCGAACACCAACCGAAGAAGAAACTCCCTGTTGATGACGTCACTAGTAAGCGACACCCAAGCTTCCCCCTCAGCGGCCTTTTCGAACAGAGTTTGGCAGATATTTTGATTTATCTTAATCTAAAATGCTCAAAAAGAAGTCAAGTGGTGGTGGAAAGAAAAGGAAAAACCCTCCGTCGGAGGAGCGGCATCGAAGTAGTAAGCGGAGAAGCGCCGAAAGTAACGTAGTGGTGAGACTTCTGACATAATTGGCGTCAAGATAGTGGCCGAACGTTACGGAGTGATGACACTTTTGACATAATTGGTGTCAAGATAGTGATGCTTTGTGACAATCTGTAAATTATAAATGTCTTGAATTCCTTTAATAATTCTCTTGTAACGTGACGACGTCGGACGGTTGAGCGTGACAAAATTGGCGTCGCTTGCAGGACGAGTTGGCCGACCCGGAGTTGGACAGGGTCGGTAGTGATATCGAGGAAGGAGGTCTCGACCTTTCGGTGCCGTTCAAGCCCATCAGCGCATACGTGAGCGACAAAAAGACGATGCTGGAGCAGTGCTTCGGCGTGCTGGGCGAGAAGAAGCTCCGCAGGATGCTACCCGAGCTGTTCAAGGTGAACGAACCCACCGATTGCACCACAGAACCAAGTAGTGCAACACATTGCTGGGAAATACCCTACGGGCTGTAATTATTATTATTTTTATTATTGTCATAAAATTCAACCACCCTATTGACCCCGCAGGATTGCACTTTGGAGGAGATCCGAAAAGTGTGCTGTGAGCAACTCGACCCAATCTCGGAGAGAAACATCATGCAGATCTTGTCTGGTAGCGGGACTGCGTCGAGCATCTTTGCAATTTGTACCGGACGATCACAACGGTTGTTGTGTTCTAGGGGAAGAAGTGACGAAAGATGAAGACGCTAGCCAAAGCACACAACAGGCTTCAGAAATCCAGTGAGTTCCTCAGTTATTTCCCAACATTATATTCTTATTCATTTATAATTCCCACAACTAAATTGCATGTTTGGGTCCTTTTGACATCCCGAAAAAGCCATATTGGAGGGTGCCATCAGCAATGTTAAAGGTTATATAATGGTATTATTTTATTATTCTGGCAACTAAATACTCTTTTACAGGAGAATTAAAATTCTATCATTTAATAATTTCATCCCCAGTTTAATATTTTCCTTGTTTTGGGGCAGTCATTTTTATTTGCCTTTTTAAAATCATAATTGCAAAAGGAAAATTGCATTTGGCTGGTTTTATTGTTACTCATTTTTATTTTCATCATTGTTTTTATTATTACGGCAACTAAGTATCTTTTTTGGCATTCGTCTGTTGAAGGAAGGACAACAGCGTGGACTCCACAGAATGCAACGAAGGACTGGATAAAATGGACAAACCCCAGCAAGGTAAGTTATCTCATAATAATGTTGATATTTGCCCTCAAAGTCAATAATACCTTTTATATAATAAAAACCGTCGACTACGGGAAAAACGTACGTATCGCGGCACGCAAGACCTCGTCGTCCAGGAATCTGCGGTACATTTGTTTTTGTTTGATCCGCGACGCAATTTTCGCTGACAAAGAAGAAGCATCCTCATCCTGGAGAAGAACAAGAGAAGAATTTACGTGTCAACGTACACATCCTCGCTTAGTATCAAAGTTAAGGTATTGTCACTTATTGTATTTTTTGTTGTTGTTGTTGTTCTTGGGATAAACGTTATGCTAGATGATGATACAGAATGAAATGAAGTGAAAGCTGTCATTTCAACAGGGGTGTGTAGACTTTTCATATTTGTTTGATTGTGGCGTGATTTATACATTTTCTCATTTTTTATTACGGTGACAATACTGTATGACAATGCAGAATGTTCCATTTTAAACTTAATACACTTGAGAATGTTTTATCGGTTTGCTTGTTTTTCCCAATGTTGTGACTTAAACTCGATTGAGACTATACGTGGCTTTCTTGACAGGGGGCAGCTCAAGCGAGGAAAGCGACGTTCTCAGCATCAATGCGGCCGACAGTGACATCGACACCCCAAAAGAGGAGGCCCCGGTCAAGATAGCGGCCGACGACGGTGGCGGCGAACAGCCCAAGCCCGCCGAGGCCAAGAAGGACATTCAAAGAGACATCGACCGAAGCGTAAGTGAGATCTTGGCGCCGGCAGACGAGGCGGCGGCGGCGGCAGCCGCTGCTGCCGTCCAGCAGCGGGCCATTGCTGCTGCCGCTGCCGCCGCCACACCATGTCAGCCGTCCCTTCAGCAGCTGGAACTTTTGGAGCTGGAGATGAGAGCCCGCGCCATCAAGGCACTCATGAAGGCCAGTCATAGAAAAGACCCATAGAGAGGTCGAATGTCACAATTGTCATCTTATCTTGTGTTTTGTAAATAAATAGACGAATGCCAACCTCAAGTCAGACAGTGTGAAGTGTATTTTTCACCTTGTCCGCTAGATGGCAGTGTTACCCCGTCATCAATATGCTGCTGCTGTTTCGGAAGACTTTCATCCTTGGTTGGATATTGCTTAGCAGGTAATGCTTTCAATAATTGGTCCCGCTCCACTTTATTTCTTGACAATATTAAAAATAGAGTTGATATTGCTTGATATTATTTAAACAGAACAAGTTGCATTCATACTCGAGTAGGCTATTTGTGGTAGCGTACTAACCAATCACTCAGCATGATAATAAATAAGGGCTGTAACCATTATTTCATTTGTTAATCTAATCTCAATTATTTTCAGATGAATCAATGTATCAGATAAAAAAAGTTTAGTGTCCATCCCTTTTTCAAAAACTAAGACACTTGTAACTGACATTGCAGAAAATGTACAAGCATAAATTGATGATTCAGTGAAGATATTAATGTGATCAATTGAGTAATTTGTTGAATTGTTGCCATACCCATTATTTCTGCTTTATATATATATAGATAATTGTCTTTAAATTTCCTGTGTCATTTGTCTCCAACACAAAACTGAATGCACCCAATGACGGTGCTGACAGGCAATAAATAACTCAGTGACTCAGTGGCCACATTTCATTTTGTGACACGTGGTGTTTTTCTTATCCAAGGCTAAGACCACTTGCCCACTGCTTTAATTAAATCCTGCGACAGAGCCCAAGTAAAGCAAATGTCATTTTTTATTTTTTTTTCCTTGAGAAATGAGCTCCATCTATTCTCCCCTCGCAACTCCCACCTCTCAACTTGTGCATTGACATGGCGGGCACATTTACATCGTCAAACAAGCATTAAAATTCTACCGAGCAGCTGAGACACCGGTGAGGAAAAATGCTTTTGAAGTGAGACGACAGGCAGGACGGATGCGCTCGTTCAATCGAATTGACGTAATCAAATGAAATATCGCCGTAGTGCAATGAATCAGCCTCACTTCCTGTTTGGCAACAGGACCAACAAACAATTCTCAGAATTCACATTCCGGGTATTTTTTTTTTTTTTTTTATGGCTTAGGTTTTAATAGTCAGATTTTGACTTGACTCAACCTGGATTGTGATTTGGTTTTAGGCAGTTTGAGTTAGATTGTCGTGCAGGAATTCTTTATGGTTAAGGTTATGAGGGATTCAAAACCTGAACAACGAGGTTTTGCGCATTGCCCGAATGTTGATTTTTAATCAGATTACGTTCAAGGTCGTGAAGACATTCGCCAAGTTTTAATAGTCCTCAAGAATTTGTATTATTTACAATTTTTTATTGTGCGCTGAGAAAGAAAAAACTGTTTGCAACCGTTTGCAACTATTTAGGAACCCGGACAAAATCCCAACATTTGCTACGAGTGTGAGATACAACTAGCAGAAATTTAGTTGGGGAATATAGTTTGGAATTTAGAGTTGGGGGCGAGGGGATTAGACAAGCTCGCCTGAGGTATGCTGATGTTTTGCGGTATATTTTCTCTGGAGACGAGTTAAGTTTGCTTCGTATTTGTGTGGCTCTCCGTTACAAACAAGCATTTTGCGCAGCGTCTTCAGTGTCAAATTAATCTGTGCCGCGAGTGGCATTAATGAGCTCGGGAAATGAACTATTTGTCAGCGGCTAAATAGTTTGCCGCACGTAAAACAATTTCTGCTGAATTAATCAAGGTGAGCCAAAGCCACTCACGCATTAATCAATCCAGCAAATTTGCCGCAAGACTCAACAATTTTATTATTTTTTTTCCCGCTTCAGCAGTTAAAGGTCACGTGAAAGTGATGAGTCACTTGGAAAGTTGACATCCGAGAAGCGAAAGATCCATCATGTGTCAAGCCCGATATATTTGTGGCAATGGTCCAGTATTGATAACCTTAACCGCAGACTATCGGGAAGCGACTCATTAAGGAGCGTGAGTAACGATGCGTCAGAGAGCGTAATCAGGCTCGGTGAGTGATGGACTGCAGCGCCGATGATGCTCAGCGTGTTGGGAAGTTAATCGGCAGAGTTTGTCCTTTTTGGAGTTTTGCCGTATGGCAGCTGAGACAAGACAGCAAATGAAACATACGTAGGGAGAATTACATGTCAAGGGTGAAGACAGTTTGGGCTTTAGGATATTTTGGTGGACGTCGTGCTTGAGAAAAGAATGCGGTGTTTGGATTTCAAGGTTACGATTAGGGTTGGAATAAATATCTGAATTTAAAAAAAAAAAAAAAAAAAAAGCTTTAGCCATAATTGGCCTGAATTGGGTTTGGCTTGGAATCATTGCCCGCACGATGCGCCAAATTGATGTGCAAGTGTCTGCTTCTGCAAATGGGCTTATGTTAAGGGAGCGTTCCCATGGTTACGTGGCCACCGCTTCAATGCCGCTCTCCGGGGAGTATCGGCGAAGCAGCGGCGCTTAGCGGGAAACGATTGTGGGAGGGGCAGAATTCAACTCAAAGCAAGATGGAGGAGAAGACATTCATCTTGTTTCGCGCCCCCCGCCCCCTTGTGGGTTAGCTGCCGCACTTTAGTATCCAGTTGTGCCTATTATAGCCGTTAGTAACGCATAAATGTGCTACCTTGTCAATCAAAAGTGTAAACACAAGTTTGCAACCGGCTCTTTTCATTAACCCTTCATTAATTATAACCACCGGGAGTCTTCACTGAAGTCTTTGCTATCGGGAATGTCACATTCATTTCCGACACATTAGCGCCTGCCGGAAGATTTAATAAAGGAGCCCATTGAAATGTCATACCTGCTTACTGGGGAATGTCTTTTATATTCCACGTGTCTGGGCTCATTACGCAAAAGGCTTTTTGATAAGAATGGGCCTCAACCGTTTTAGCATTGGGCGCTAACCGCTCATGTTCTTTGGTGCTTGGTATTTATGTCAAAACAGTATTAATCTTTGGCTTTAATCCCACTTTCAGTTTCTGTGGGAAAATTCAAACCTTTTTAGTGTTTACATTGAGAAGGTATCGTTTTGGTGGCGCATTTTAAAACAAGAAGTCTGGAAAGCAAGTAGCATTGAAAAGCACAACCGCCCCAGATCAATCACATTCACATAAAGAAGCGTTGTCCGGTTTTGAAAGGAGAAGCTATTACTCCAAACAGCAGTTATCCCCGACAATCTATAGACATACATCATCCAGAAGCAACACATTCATCTCAGGGCAGCAAAAAAAAGGAAAGATAGCGCTGATTGGATCTCGGGAGAACGCCTCAAACGTTTGCCATCGTTCATTCTTTGCAAATAAAAGCAGGCTGGTGCTTTTATTTGCTGCGAGGAATTCAATTTTTTCAAAAAAGAACCTTTTTGCTTTGTGTGCGGCGTCGACGGCAGTCCCAAATCGGAACAGTGAATCCTCCAAATGCACTTGTGATATGTAGGCGCCCTCTAGTGGTACACTAAAGTATTACTGCTTAAATACAGTTCCCTCGTATTTTAATTGTGAATTTGCTCTTTTCTGATAAAGAAAATACTGCTCTTGTTTAATTCGTGTTTGTTTACACCAAAAGATAATTTTGTCCCCTTACTGTTGTGACCTCGAAACCAAATTATGATTTTTGGCACACACCTCAAAACCTATTGATCATACATCATACATGTATGTCACCGTAACTACGATGTGGCCCTGTGAAGAAAACAACCTTTTGGCATCCAATCAAATTTCTGAGCATCTGGAAGCCAAGCTTCCGCCGCAATACGGATAAATAACAAAAAACAAGCGCTCTTTGTGTGTAGCCTTCTCGCACGGCGTACAGTTCTGAACTCAATTTCACGCGCCGCTGCCTCCTCGGACAATTCAGACAGGCTGATGCCAACAGCACAACGTGAAGAGGCTTTTTTTTTTTTCCTCCTCCTTTTTTTTTTTTTATATACGTGTGCTTTTGTGCGCCAAGAAATGGTGTCAAGAGAATAGACTCGCACACGTACAGCGAGAGGAAGGCGCGCAACAGCAGGGGAATTGTTTTCTTAGTCGCGCATCCGGTGTTTGTCCCGCCGTGTGTTTGACGTCGACATGAAAGGCAATCTGTGGCAAAAAGCCAATGTGCTAACATCAGCATGGAGAAAAGGAAAAAAATGAATAAAGCTGATCCCGTCAACACAATTGTACTACAACTTGCGTTACAGATTTGTTTTATGTAGGCTAGTGCTAACATTAGCTTGTCGATTCTGTCAATTAACAGGTTAGTTGATTTTTAAAGTTCCGACGAATATGTTTGTGTCTATTTTGAACTTGGCAAAATAGCCAAGAGGGGGCGCTGCAGGAGTTGTTAAGACTGCCACCTCTTATTTTGGACCCCCGCTATCCCTTAAGGATCGCCACAGGAGCTAAGAGGCATTGATTTACATACATCAACTTGAGTACTTTGGAGGGGGGGCGTAAAAGTGCTCTCGATTTGAGCAGAGACAATTTAGTTGCAGGGAATGATCAATATTCTAGAAATGCCGTAGAAATCAGTGAAAGAACGACACGAATCAAGTTTTTACGATTGCCGCAGCTTTCCCGGAACCTTACGGCATTTACTGGCATCGGAATCTCATAAAAAATTCAGCTAAGTGAACGGAAGCGGTGGAGACTTCCCAGTGGTGAGGTCTGGATTTTAAAAACCGCAGTAGTGATCATGACTAAGCATTGTATACTAAAAACAGCCCTTGGGGAGAGAAAAAAAATATTTGGGTGATACTAGTGAGGTTTCCAAAGGTTAAAATAACTTCCAGAGATAAAATGGTGATTATCTCACTTAGCCTTTCCGATTTCCGTATTTAACACGAGTGGACAAGTTCATAAATCAGCCACTTAGCTTAATGCGCCACTATTCTTTTTAGGGGGAAGTAAATGACTACTCAAGGCGCATTTATCTTTGTTAGTATTTTCGAAAGATGCGGGCCACTGAGGATGCTGTTCAGTAAAGGACACAAATAGGGTTGGGAAGGGGAGGGGGGTCGGGGATTGGATGGGAGCACACTTGAAATCCCATCTGTTAGCATCTGTGACTTCCCAGTGAACAAAAGGTCAGTCAATCTTTCAAGGCTTCGTATGTGTCGGAGATGACTCATTTCCAAAGGCGGGTTTGCTCCAACGAGGTCTTTATCTCCCGTCACATTTTGGAGCCAGCTACATCCAAGAAGCTTTCAAGTCTTTTAAAGCTCTCCGTAAACCAACAGTTGCATCATTTGGAAAACTTGAAAGCCCCAACCGGAGTCTCCTTGTCAGCAGTTTTTGAAACTTCCACCGCCGCCGGCGCTTACAAATAACGGCAAGTTTAGCTAGTGTGAAATCGTATAACAGGGCTGTTAAACACAAACTTGATGGAGGTGAGTCTGATCTTGCGGCCTAAATATTTGAATCTCATCTTGATGCTGCGGCGATGTATTTTTGCTACCATGGCTGATTATTATTTTTTTTTTGGGACTATATCAAATTGAATCCAAATGGTGTGTGCTCACAAGGATCGTGAAACCTCTTTTGGCAAGTAGGAGCTGACAGTGATTTCATTTGTCGGAGGAGATAAATCATAGTAGATATTGAGCGCGTCTCTCGTGCCGCCCTGATTTAATTTGGTGGTGCAAGAAGAAGAAGAAGCTACGCTCACGCTGAAGGTTGCACTGTCTCAGCATTTCAATTAGTTGCCCTTCTTTTTTTTTTTTTTTTAGGGAGGTGGGTGGTTCAAGCAGGGTTTGGCAGTTTTTCCCTTCTACCATTTGTGACGACTGATAAAATCAAAGAAGCCAAACAAACGACAAACCAATTAATTAACAATCGGACTAATCGTCAAACTGCGGAACTGATTGGCGAAAGAGAGAAAAAAAATCGGACAAACCGACCGGCTAGCCAAATTACAAATGGACTGACCAACGTCGACCAAGAGACGTAGCCAACAAGCAATCAACCAAACCCACAAACAAATGAACTACCAAAACATGGCAACATGGTGGCTGAAAGGCAGATCGAAAAAGTAAATCGATTGACGCAATCGTCCTCCTTTTTTTTTTTCCACCATTTTATACTCTGCTGGAATGATAAGCCGCACATAGCAGTGAATGCCTTCGGCGCTCCGTTTTTCAAGGAGACCGACAATAAAGTTTTTTTTTTTCGGGTGAAAAGCTGTTTTTCAGTCGACTTAAATTCAAATAAAGAACCATCTGCGGGAGAGGAGTCGACGCGTTCGAGGGCACCTGATCCGAGCGGGGTTGCAATTGGAGGCGCGACGGGAACGTCGAGTGCGGCGGGTGGCTCGTCTGACAAGAGGACAGGAGCTGTCATCCGCAAAACAATTTGTGCCCACGACTCAAAGCTGAAAGCTATATTTTACCGCGTGGCTTCAAATTGCTTTTGTGCATCCGGGTGGCTTTTTAAATAATGCAATCGCTTAAAAGCTCTTGGTGAATTCAACGCTTATATGACATGGAAAGTGGCAATTGATCACTTTTTCTTTTTTTTTTTAGGAAAGAGGGTAATTGTTTTTGCGGCAGTAAAATATGTCGACTTTTTGTTGTCTTTGATTTGAGCGTCATTTAAAGGACTGTTTTGAGACAATGACGATTTGACGGTTGACTGATCTAGTCAAATTTTCTGGCTCCTTCCTCGGCCCTCCCGCCACCGCTCTGCAAATTGAATGTTTTTGGTTTCTCCCTCTAGCCGATGCTCTTATATGGAAATCAATTCTGATTGACGGACAAAATCCCTCCCTGGGGTTTTTTTTTTTTGTGGTTGTCAATCCGAAACATTTGTTTCCTCCTCGTTTTACTTAAGAGCCATGAGAGGCATTTGTGTGCATGGTCGTACATTGAGCGCCGTGGTTTGTTTACCCCCCCATCCCTTTCTGGACGTGTCGTCTCATTGGCAAAACGTACAAGTTCGCCCTCTGGACACCAGGCTGACAAAATGATAGATCAGTTCTTCCATATTGGCTCGCTGATCTATAGTCACGCCTCCCTTTGTCCTTGCCGTCACAGTAGATATTGGCATTTGCCACTCAGGAGACCGCACCCCCTCCCAACCCTTCAGCCCCTCCGGTCCCTTAACTACCGATTAGTCAAAGGAGCCTCGGCTTGTGGAATAATTAATGTTCAGCATCGGGGTTTTTACTCTGCGTCGCAGCAGAGGGTCGGACACCCTGCGAGAAGAGAGGTCGCGGCTGGATCAATGTTCACAGTTGCCCAGGTTAACCTCACGTCTGAGAACCAATGGAAAAAATGAATGACCCAACCGGTTCAAACCAATCGTCTGACTTTCACTTAGCTTTGAATCAGCCGTTCATTTTTTTTTTTTCTCCATCTCGAGCAGATGAAATATTCATGACGCTCGGATTGTGACGGTCCCCCTCTTTGACCTCCAAAACCAAACCACTGCCCTGTTATTACAGCCCCGGCATACGGAGACACACTATAAATATGAAATTGCACAATTACACCTCCCCGGTGGATTAAATCACGGTAAATGTAAAATAAAAACATTGTCCTTGCCTCCCTGAGTAATTGTTGCATTATTTAGGCCATTTGTATGATGGAACGCAAGAATGAGCACTTAAATGGAATTGATGGAGGTATAATGATAGTGTTAGAGCAGCTTCACGCCAAGTTCTTAGAGCGTCGTTTTGCTCATGGCGAATCATCGGGACTATTTCTCGGAGGTTCAGTTTTCATCTACTATTGGACACCGATTATTATTTTTTTTAAAAGAAAAACATACAAATATTCAGATACAAAAATTCTCTCAATATTTGCATATCATGATAAATTCATTGTTTGCTGCTTATTAAATGCCACTGAGCAAATCTCAGCCCGAATGTCAAGCTGACAACTGAAACTAATGCTAATAACTAATAAATCATTTTTGCTCACTATAATGACATTTCATCAGCACTGCCGTACTTTTTTTTTTTTTTGCAATTTCACTCACTATTGCGCATTTTTCATCGGATGAAGAACAAATCGTTGATTCCATTTCTCTCAAGCAAAGCCGCACAGATGGTTGAGATATGGAGATTGTTTTCAGCATCGTTATCCAACACTCAAACCGGCGTCACATCTCCAGAGATGGGAAAAAAAAATCTGTATTTCTTTAATGAACTGCGAATAATCACTGCAAGCTTGCTCTGTGTTTCCATCCACAGGCAAGTTCCAGATAACGTGGGGATTTTGAATTAGTGTGGCTAATTATGAGGATGATTGTACATTTTGGTGGAGGGGGGAGGGGCTTTATCATTTGTGCGTTTCATCTGAAAATATGCTGCCAAGCGGACCTAAATGAAAACAAGTCATTTTACTTTCAAAGTGGCTCGGAGGCAGACGGCTTCTTATGAAACTTTGATTCCAAGCGGCTGACCTTAATCCCCCTTTTTCGTGGCTCCTTTGAACGCGCTCCGTGCTCTTAAAGGAGCATTAATCGATAATGAACTCAATCTAGCCACATTAGATCCCCATTAGGGATATACTATATATAAATAGTTATTTCTGACAGAAATAAAGAGAGCTTTTTATTTAATATCCCCCCCCCCCCCAATAAAACAGTAGTGCAAGCAAATGTGAACGCACCCAATCGCAGCCTTTTATCACGGCAGAACGGTGAAATAATAATAATAATGAGTTTTGTGAGGTTGCGTTCGAGGACCGATGACATGCTAACATTTTGAACGGGATGAACCAATTTTATTTTCAGGTCTGTTGTCCCCTCCCCCAAAAAAGGTCAGAAATTTGATGCAATATTAGTGCTGTACTGACGAGCTTGAAAAAGTTCAGATATTATGAGTCCCATCGCAGTATGACAGCTTAGTTCTCGAGTGAGATTCATAATAATACCTCAAGGACAGGATATCCGTCTGTCTGTCTGTCTGTCTGTCTGTCTGTCTGTCTGTCTGTCTGTCTGTCTGTCTGTCTGTCTGTCTGTCTGTCTGTCTGTCTGTCTGTCTTATACCTTTGCCTGGTGGACAAGGCGGGCCAACCAGAAGGAGTAGCATTCTATTGATGCTATGTGACAAACAACTGATTCAATATCATGGACTATTTTCTTCATTAACTCATTCATTGCCAACCCAGTTAATATCTTTGACGTCTATAACCGTCAATGGCACTGAATGGGTTAAAATATATATTTTTGACCAACGTCCTGAAACTTTACTGACCTGCCTCAATATGTACTGTGGGTATTTTTTAACAGTCATAGTAGCCAATGCCCCAAACTCTGAACCAGTTCACCCGCTTTACCGCTAGTAACTTCTGAGTCGGTTCTATATTTCCCCAGGAAGGTTGACGTTATCAGTCTATTATTCTCACGTCGGCTTTGTCCCGCTCTCCCCGAGACCATTTTCTGACAGGAAGTATTACCGCCATTACAGATGACTCGATACTCCTGTCAAAGGAATGCGACTGATTATATGGCGCGTCGGGAAGTGCAGCGCGGCGCCAGCTCGGGGACAGTCAAATGGCTTGAAATAATAGGGTGCACGCCGGGTGCCTTGACAGATAACGCCGATGAGGCCGTACAATAGACGACGGAACAAGCAGGAAATGGCTTTGTGTCACAGCCGTCGCCTCCTTTCAGATGTGGACAAATATCCACGGCGAGATGGATCAAACGCACCCGTTCCGACTTGTACGTCTGCTGCCGTTTTTGTTTAATGAGCTTTTAATAAGAAATCAATCTCATTGGAATCAAAACATCCATCAAAACAAGCAATTTACCTGCAATTAAAAAAAAAAAACATTAAAGCATCATTAAATCCTCATGCTGGCTGTTTTTTAAGAGGTGGCGGCGATCAACGGAAATTATGAACTACATTTTCTTTGGACTTCTTTGGTCTGTCCAATTTTGTGGATTACTTCAAAATTCAGGGAAAATTACGCAGGATTCAAAATAGAATTTGCCTTTGGAAGTTCAGCTGCGGCTTTGACAAATTCTGAAGCAGGGCCATTACAGCGTAGATTCATCTGTAGTGAAAAACAAATATGGCCCCCAACTCTCGTATTTACGACTGACGCGCCGTTTACAAGTACTTTCAAAGAGAACACTGCATAAGCAATCGTCGCAGCAGGCGGGAAAGAAAAACAAATGATGCTTGACAATCTTGGGCTGATTTCAATTGAAGCTTTCAATGGTGTTGTGAATGAACAGATCGTTGCGTGAAAGGGCTTTCCCTTGTCATGGGGCAAAAAAAAAAAATTATGTCGTTAGACCTTGAGCTGTTGCCACTCGAGCACATATCACCTTTGCTGCTATTCCAATAAATCAAAATTGCCTGTCGCCGGTTTCGGGATGAATCAGCAGTTTGCGGCGGGACTTGATTAAATTTTATCTTGATTTCATAAAACATTTAGACACACCAATTAAAGAGGCAGCTGACTGGAGTCACTAATCTTTCACGCTGTCAAGGAAGATCACACGCTACGACGCTAACGTGATCGATATGTGGGCCACCGTCGAGTGGGAGCTCAGAATTTGTGTTGCGAGGTGAGGACTAACCTGGTGAGTGACGTGGGAGTCGGCCAGTAAATTGTTAGTTGTCTTTTGTTAGCATAGGATAGCAACTGTTTGCTAACTGGCTAATCGTTAGCTAGTCATCGTGCTACGAGTTGTGTTTTTTCCCAGTGTGATTTATCATTTTATTTTTTTTTACAAAATGAGGGGAAGAGCCTTTCCTAATTTGATTGTTTGCCTGATGTTGTAGCGTATGAGGATTTCTAGCGAGTAATGTTTGTGTTTCACATAAGATGACAATCTCTCGTATTCTTCGCCGCATTTCTTTACAGGCTGGCTTTCGTAATGACTCGCTCTCCCTTTCAGGTTGTAAATTGACTTTCAATGCTGTTCTGTAATCTGAATAAATCCCGCATCCTGTTCACTGGACCGGCACACCCACCCCCCCCCCCCCCCCTCCATTGATTTACAAATGACCCATGTGCTGTATTATTAATCTTTTTTTTTTTTTCTATTATGTGCAAGCTTGTGTTATTGCACCGGGTTTATCATTTGATACGATGCTTTTAATGTGCTTGTGTTTCACGTGGTATTTATGGACGCGGCCGCTTCGGAGTTTGACATTGAGGCAGTTGTTGTGTCCGGATGCTAATTATGCGATTTTATGACGAGACCTTTTGATAACGCAGCTAATTCCAAATGGCAAATGTGACGCCTGAGCTGGATGCCATCATTGTGTTGTGTTTTACACCACCAACTGGCGATTGTTAAACGAGTACGTTAGCATAGCGGTTAGCATAGCTGACATTTTAGTCCTGGGTTGGCCTGGGCTAATTTTGTGCAAATCTGGTGGTCCTGCTTCAGGCTCCTGCTGGGATTTCTATTTAAAGATTGATTTCTTGAGTTTTTTTTCCATAGGATGTGTCCACCACCCTTCCACATTTCATTAGTCACAGATTGTCTCCAAGGCCTGGGAGTAAACAATCAGTTCATTCCTAATCAAGCAAAATGATGTCGCAACGCAACTCATTTGTTTAGCTAATTGATAAAGCGGTAGAAGGGAAGTCATTTTGACAAAAGTGTTGGATGACTGTGGATGCTCCTTTCTTGCTTCTTGCAGGGGTTTCTAAAACCACAATATAAAGCGGGCAAAACAATATCTTTCATATCCTCAATCTGTCAGGGAAATAAATAAATTACCGCCGCGCTGCCTGGAAAACAAACAGCTGTCAAGAAGTTCCTCAAGAGGCGCCGAGCACACTCCTTTTTTTGCCTCCTAGAAATCCAATCTTGCTTTATAAAATAAAATAAAAAAGGATCATTCTTTTATTCATCATTTTATCACGTTTGTTAGAGTCAAATAAAGAAAAGAACATACTGGGCCGTGTTGGACAAACAAATGTCGGCTTCTCAGCAAAATAAATTCCTAGCATCCAATTGAGTGATTTTGCTGTCCGTCTTAATCTTTATTTGACTGACCATTCGTTCTCATAGATTAAAAAATTCCACATTGATATATAGAATGCATAACCTAGTCTGCTCAAATGTTACTTGCCCACTTTTAGAAGTATTTTTATAGTCTGAACAAAACTAGAGTTCCTTTGATCGCCAAGATCTGAACAGAACTTGAGTGGCAAACGTTCTTAACCCGAAACTATCTTTGCAAAGGTTACAGCCGGAATGTCGCTTCGGGGTCTTTCAACACATTCGCCCGCCTATCGCCCAGGTGTCGCGGGTACCTTGCCTTGATTCAATGTGACAGCGTCGTTTTCATCCCACCTCAGGATAACCGCCAGCTCTCATTACTTCACACTTCAGGTGTTAGCATCAAGCTATATTGTCTTTGGTGGATTTGAGAAACCATGAGGCATTTAAGCCAATGGTCCCCTAACTGCCAGGCAACCGTCAAAATCTGAAAGAAGTCAAATGGGCTCGTTTTTTTTTGGAGGCACATTTTATTTTGTAAAAAGCATTTTTATTTTTTTCCCTCAGGCAATACAGCAACCCGACGCGCTCGCTACCCAGCTTGTGCCTCGAGGCAATTCGCTCATATGATTCGCTCATACTGTTTTCTCTTGAGTGGACCGAGGGGCCATGGTGGACGTGTGTGTGTTGACGTCCGTCACAGAGGGAGACGTCTTGAATTGTGGATTGGCCACTTTCAAGTGTTCGTTTTCATGACCTGGCGCCGACTGAAAGATGGATCTTTGGATACACTTGGTAAACTCTGTAAACTCTTGTCACTTTCTAAAATATGGGAACACCAAGAGACACTTGGATATAAACATTCTAAAAACAAAATATTGGACTTGCGTCCATATTTTTGCCATGTTTAGCCTTTTTTCACCGGAAGCAAGTCGGCCATTTTGGTTTAGAAGCGGCCATTTTCTGTGATCAAACCCACACTGTGGTAATTTTCGTTTGTGTTTTTCATTTCCAAATTTTATTCATATTTTTTTACAGATTTTGCACGATTCCTCCTGAATTGAACCATAAAGACCAATTGGCAGCACAAAATTGTAAATCCTTTGTGGGTTTTTTTCCTCATTGTGTGTGGGTAGAACATCAAGTCCTTGGCAATGTTCAGTCTGAAAAGGAGAATACTAATTCACAGTGGTTGGCTACATACTGTGTATTTCAAGCACTGGCTTAGAAATCACCATAGCAGACTTTTTTTTTCAAGGTTTATTTTGTTTTGTTTTTTAACTCCCTATCAGTCATCACCCCCCTGCTGATGTGGCTTTCACCAGCCCACGCTCGTTGCCCGTCCAACAGTGCTGCGATTCCAATTGGCAGAAACGTTAAAAGGGAAATCACCGGCATAACGACGACAGCCACCTTCCGTAACGTCCTCATCCATCCGTCCCAAGTGCTTTCAAGTAAGTAAGGGAAGAATATGGAAGAATAAGGACGGACATTTTAATGAATTTTGCACTGGGGGAATCAAGTATCGGGATTGTCAAACGCTTCAAACATTGCATGATATGGGGCAAGAATATGTTTTGGGGGAGGGGCCTCTGTCTGCAAATTGGAGCATCCATTTTTTTGGTTATTTACATATGTTCTTCAAAGACAAACTCAAGACTATCTGATTGTTGCTAAATTGATATGCTAAAATTTAGCATATCAATTTAGCAACCAACTTTTTTTCGGGGGCCGCATTGTAGTCATAGCTTCTTTCGGAGGGACATTATGACTGTCGAGCCAAATAAATGTATGAGCACCTCATTTTATATACAGTAAAAGCTACAAAACAAACTGACAAATAACTCGTTTTCAAATCAGACGAGTAAAAACTGGTCAAATATTAAAAAAAAAGATATTAAAAGTGAAGACAATTTGCAATTCTAGTAATGACCCACGAATTTGATGCACAATTTGTCTTTGCGGGCCACATAAAATGATGTGGCGGGCCGTATCTGGCCCCCGGGCCTTGAGTTTGACACCTGTGTGCTAAATAGATGGACAGCAATGACTTGTGATCTATTTAATTGTTCATCTTTTCGTGTCAAAAACCAACACAGGAAATCAGCCATTTTGTTTAGTCATTTTACTATCACCAAATCAAAGATTTTAAAAGATTGTTACCAAATGTGCAATGCTGCATCGCAAAACATTTTCCTTTTCATCGTAGCGTGTAAATTAAAACAAAGCTAATTGCGAGGCTTTCAAATTTCCACGTAATCGTGTCGTATTTACAAAGCGACGGATTATTTAGCAAAGAGTGTCACCTCAGACGGAATGAATAACGTGTCCCAAAAGCATTTTCCACTTGTCCAACACGCAGGGTGAGGGCGGGTGTGCGCGCTCATCTCAATTATCTCCGCTTTAATTGCTATTTATCTCCTGTCAAGTGATGCAAATTAGCATAAACGGCGCGGCAATTGCTTCCAAACAGCAGAGCGCCGCATGTGTTTACACCAAAAAGGTTGAATTATCCGTGGACCTCGTCGTCATCTCCCGACCGCATGGTATCAAAGGATTATCAAACGGCCTTTGTTTTCGATGTGTGTGTTCCTGTCTTTCATATTTAGAAAGGAAGCTTGAGATCAATTCCGGGGGGTCGCGACTGTACCAATTTCTTTGCGGGGTCACTCACAGACCTTTTGGAGTATGGTAAACCTCTCAAGGGTTACTTAGGGAGGAAGCGCAGAATTGTCTTCGCTCTTCTTGCACATGTTGTGTGAAACTGTGAGGATGAAGGAGAGAAGCAAGATTGTCTGTCGGTAGTGGGATCATAGATGAGGCGAGCCGGGGCTCTGAAATTGTAATCACACCATCGCAGCATGCTCGGCGTCGCTCGGGTTTTCCACCATCTGATCTCGGAAGTAAACAAGCAACTTGTCGTTTTCTAACAGACGATAGTTTGTGACACACGGACAGTAAGATTGGTTGGGTTCTCTTGCCACATTTAGTTGTAGATTTTGGAGGAGCGTTAGCTAGTTTCGCTTGACTTTTCTTTCCCCGTTCAAAGACAAGATGGTCGGGATTTTGAAATCTCAGACTTTTTTGAGCCAAGAACTATTTTTAAATCTCCTGGCACACCACCAAACAAAAAATGTCACAAAAAGTATCGATACTAAAATGAGTTGTTAAATTAATGGCACATTTGGGCCTGTAAAGTTGAATATAAAGGTTAATTGTATCGTTTGTAATTGTATAATTTATTTGTTTTATCTGTCATTGTATATAACTGGCAGAGACAGATCAACAAAGAAATCTGAGAGCTCATCAGGTAGGAAATTGACTCATTTTAATTGATTGTCTGTTCTGCTATTCTTTCCAACAATGTAATGTGACAGGCAGAACAAATGCTAACAGGCTTCAGTTGAGTTGGTCGTCATTTGCGTTCTGTCCTGATCCCCATTTCCCAAAATTCTGAACTATTTTATATTTATGCCTATTTGACAATTTATTTTGACATTTTGTTCTGGTGTGCTGTGAGTTTTTTGGCCTGTCGAGTATGTCCCTTGACTCACCATAGATTGGGGACAATTTATTTTGACATTTTGTTCTGGTGTGCTGTGAGTTTTTTGGCCTGTCGAGTATGTCCCTTGACTCACCATAGATTGGGGGGGAAACACTGCCTTAAATAACACAGCAAATATGTTTTGCCAAAGGTGAGATTGATTTCACCTCCATCATATTTACGCGTTTATCCTCAGCGACTGGCATTTTATTCCTTGGGGCGTCTAACGACGTAATTGCGGGATGATTTGAGCGGCGTCCGTTCGGACACGGTCACGCGGCCTTCACTGAGCTACATGCCACGGCCCATTACGACAATTTACGGCGCATGTGTGATTACGGCCATGCGCCTGGTGTCGTTGGCATGATGAGAAGATCCGGATTAGTTCTGCTTTTGGGATGAGACGTTTTCTTGGAATGAAATGTTTAAAAGTGGCATGCTAGCGATTTTGTTCACAAAGCTAAAACGGCGATCGATCTTGACAGATTGACTCGGAGCTGATTGATAAACAATGCGTGACTCCGGTTGTACATTTCCGATATTGATCCTCGGGAGGAGTTTAGCTGTATATTGAGATTGGTGCTGAGGTTGCGGAAAAACGCTGACTTAAGCGCAGGTGACAAGGTGTTGCTATGGAGACGCTTAGCTGAGAACCTGTGGCGGCTTATCTGTGGATAGTTTATGCAAACGCAAAAGATCAACCCAAAGAAATTGTCTGCTCTTTTACTACTGGTTATTCCTTGGCAATAGTTAAAATTGAGTTGACCATTGTTTTGTTTGTGTCCAGTCGGTAATAATTGCTGACAAGATAGTCCGTAATATCGTCTTCATTCCATTGTGCAAAGTCGACAAAACCGATTGACCGTTATGCATAATTAAAATTCTGCTCAACTGTGAAGGCCTTTTTTTTTTTTTGTAACATCCGTCAGTATGATAATTTTAACATTTACTGCTAACCCAACCCGCCGTTTTTTGGTTTTTTTCTCCTCTACTTGAAAGCAGCAGAGACGCTCGAAAAGGACAAAGGCACCGCATTCCCAAACGATATGCAAATCGTGGAGGAGGCTTTAATTGTTATAATATTTATAACTTGATTTATTTTGGGGGTGATTATCCAATGAGTCCAACAGGACCACCACAAGCCCTCTGTTTTATATTTATGGCGGCTGCTTTCATTCTGATATTAATTGAATTATTTCGATTTGGCAAATCAACCAAGTGGAACGAGCGAAACGGCACTAAATATTAATTCAAGATGGCCACAAAGTACACTAACAGTGATGGAGATTTTAATTATCATGATTTTTAAACCAATAAAAGGAACTGCATCATAGCTGGAGTTCAAATTGACGTTCACGCCATGCCACCGTATCGATTACACATGACGTGAAATCGTTTTTGCAAATGAATTATAGACTTTTACTGTAATATCGTGCTAGCCTTCCCGATATTTTCCGCGTCAGCCGTCCGTCTGCGTTCCTTGTCTTCTCCCGGACTAAAAATAAATATTAAATTGAGGAAAAATATCTCGACAGTAGAACAGGGAAAATTTGACTTGTTGAGATTTCTTCCAGCTAGCAAGTTTTGCTAACAAAAATGAAACGATTTTCTTATTTTGAGCTAAACTTAGTTCAATAAGTTTGCATATTTCAATTGAAGCAAATACTTTTATAGAAAATTACCTGATAATTGCTTGGTTTGGAGATACTTAATCATGGTTTGATTTAAGTTTTTGCAGTATAGCGGAACAGGAGTCTGAGCAATATCCGGTGTCACTAAATTGATTGGCTGTCATAAGATTTTTTTTTCTTTCCTTAGCCATTTCGTACCACTTTCCACATCCATTTTTATGATGGCAGCTCACAAATCCAACTGGACAGTTTTAATAAGTAAAATGACAGCCTATAATAATTTATCATCTTGCTCAGGTTTTCATTCTTGAATGGATTGGAAGCCCAAAAAAAAAAGGAAAGGCCAAATGTCAAATTATTTCCGTTCATTATGACGTGCTGTGATTGCCGATCTTTGGGGCAGGCCAATTATCGGATTAAGTGAAAGCTCGGCCGCTCCCAGCGACGCCGCACCCCGTCTAAAGTCACATTTGATCACATCTTATTTGCCACAAAATAGAAAAAGCGAAAAGGAGGTGAGAGGTCAGAAATGACCATTTGAGATTATGCTCTGTCAAAATGCTAGACGCCGCCATCTTCACCAAGCAACCTCACCTCCGTCGCCAACTTGGCCAAACAACTTCTCCATTCGCCGACCTCAAAGACGATTATGCGGCACTTAAAGAGATGACAAACCAGAAAGAAAAAAAACTTGGAACAACCTTGAAGATAACTTACGAGTCGCCTTCCACTTTTTGACTTGCGGCTGCAAACACACCAAACCGCCCGCTAATCTCAACACTGATGTTCCATTTAAGTGATTGAAAGGCACGCTTCAACCCCCCCAACCCCCCAACCCCCTAGCGGCTCACTTAAATACACTTGCCCTTTCAGCCCCACTTACCTAATAGCTGTCGGCACATCGATCAACCCCCCCCCCCTGCTGTGTGTCACCTCCCGTGCGCCAAGTGCTGATGAGCTTGGACAGGCGAGCGCTTCCTCGCGTAGCATCGCTCACAAGGCAGCGGCGTCCGTGACCTTTACGAGTTTGGACCATAATTTAGCCGAGATTAGCTCAGGACGACATGTAAATTATCCAGGAGAAAGGGCAGAAGTTTCCACTTTAGTTGGGCTATAACTGTATCTTCTGGGAGATGTCGTAGCGCGGCTGAGCGGAAAGCCGTTTGGAAGCGTTCAAAATAAATTAAAGGTGTGAGTAACAATGAATTCAGATTTAGAAGGGAATTGGATGCAATCATTAAATTCCGTGATGGAAATTTGAATGTTTTGCATATGAGTGTCGCACATCTGTCTTGTCAACCAGTGACAGAGCTAAAGGGGGGCCAGTGGGGGCACTGCCACCCTGCCTGAAATATGTTTGGACCCCCAAGTTGCCAAACCAGATAATTGACTTTTGTTTTTTTTTGTTTTTTTTTATATTTCCACCAATCTCCCTAAAGGAACATGCAATGAATATTTATCAGTGTTTTCTGAAGAATTTGGCGTATTTATTAAAAAAAAAAAATATGTTTTGCATACTCACTGAAATGTCCTTGAATGGAAAAGGTTTTGCTTGGTTAGTTTTAATTGTATTATTAATATACATACCTGCACTTGTTTAAAAATTGACAGCAATGGAAAAGACCGTAAAATGGCTCCTTCCAATCGAGACAGAAGACTTGTTGTGTTTTCAGGGGTGTCTTAATGGCCTGTTGAAATTCCCACCTTGAAGTGATGTCATCAGCTTATCTCCTCACTCCCTTCAGAGTCCTTCATATTCATTAGTAGTCAAGTTTCTCAAGGGCGAATTCTGGTTTTCCCGCCTCTGAGATCACTTATTAAAGCAACACAGCGAATCAGCTTTATTGGATTGCCTCCCAACCTTCATTCCGTCCGTCCGTTTGTCTGTCTGGGAGAAGGAAGATCTTAATGTGGGGGAGTCATCTCCTGCTTCAACCCGACTCCTCTAATGTATTAGATCTATAAGACTCTCACGGTGTTGTTTCTGTTGACCCTTCCAAAGGGTTGCTTGGAGTTCACACGTATGGAAAACCTGCAAATGAGCACACATGGGGGAACGATTTTTACCGCAGGCACATCACCGACTGTATGTAATCAGGTGAGAGGATTAGTCACCCGTGCTCCGATTTATTTTTATACATGCTTGAGTTCTTGTATAACTGCCAAATGGATTTTGTGCGAGAGGTTTGTGACATGTCAAGTCAGGAGTTTAAAAGTTTGTGAGTTTTTGTCAATGACAGTGTTGCTCACATTTTTTTTATTTCGTTTAATAAAAGCCCAGTTAAAATTGATATTTGACGTCTATCGGCGTCAATGGCAGTGAATGAGTGTTTATTTTCAAGTTAGTGTTTTTGATTTTCAAGACTTTGTCGAGCCGTTCGTGTCATTTAAACTCTGTTTTTTTTTAAGGACATTTATGGAATTTGCAGTCAATACATTTTTTGTCGCATCATGAAATTTCAAGTAGATTTTGGCTACATTTGGGACATTTAGGAATTTTTAGGTCGGTGACCGCTTTTTTTGTATCGCTACTACTGTTTTCGAAATATGCAGACGAAATAATTGCGGTTGCCTCAAAATGAGGTGAAATTACGAGAATTCGTTTTTGGATGTCAAAGTGTCCTCCGTAAGACAATTTGGGGTCAGTGAAATTTGGAGAGAGGTCGGTCAGGGTGTGTTGCTCTACAAATGAGTCACCAGACCTCTCCATACTTTTTTTTTTTCTTTTTTTCCACAATGCTCCCCAATCAAGTCTTTCTAGTCACGTATTGCGCGTGGGCGAACGGAGGTTGTACGTTTTTTCTCCGCCGGCCTGTCGGTTTCATCGGCGAGTTGCGTCGCTCACTTGCTCCTCCAGAGAAGACACCTGGTGCTCTCATCTTGAGGCTTCACGCCGGCCCTGTGATCAATCACTCGCTGTCAAGGAAGCGAGCCGTATTGATTGGGGCCGGTAGGGATCGGATGCTCTGTTCTGAGCAACTGAAGTTGTTGTCATTACTTTGTGTTTAAAGATATCCCATCCTTCTGTTTGCCTGCTTAGGATCAAGCAGGGACTGGAGTCCAATCCGACTGACCATGTACATCCTGGACTAGGATATGGCGCCAGGAAGTCAGGTACGAGAACCACTCTGCTTCTGATGACCCAAGAACAAAATTTCCTCAAATGGTTTTAGATCATGATAGTCCAAGCAATGATTTGGATTTGAGTACATTTTCTCGAATCGTATACAATCGGCATGGGTGAAATTTCGAGTCAGGGAATTTTCACAAAATGTCAAATGTTTTAAGTCAAAGGACAACATTTAAAAGCAGTTACAATCAATGGAGTTAAAGGCATTGAAAGTCAAGAAATAAAAAGTACTGAAATTAGAAAGACTATACAGCGCATAAACAACTTTTTGTATGGTCAGTTTTTAATGCGTATTGAAAAGCATTTACATTTTATTGGTATGTTTTGAATGAATTGATGATGAACAATGAAAAAGATTTTATTTTTCCCCTGAAATACAAACATCTTCATTTGGTTCAGTCGGTTCATCCACAGCTGCTAGTTGATGGTAAATGTCTTGCTCCCGGTGGTGTTTTTGGCACGTATGTGTGTGCTCCCATTAAGCGTGGTCATTTCAACTCACATAAGTGGTGGGAGGGGGCAGGGGAGCGAAATCGTTTTTGTGTCACAGGCTGAGCGTTGGTACATTGGCTTATTGGTTCCGTTTGAATTATTCATGTGAAGCACAGGGGCGCTGCTTGGCTCCGCGGCCTGTGTCAAATGGCGCTCGCTCTGGGCTTGGTCCGACCGAATCCACAATGATGGACGAGTGAGAGCGATCCACCGCAGCCGATTCTTCCGCATCAGCAGAAATACGATGGTCATTTTTTTTTGCAGGGCTGGGTTTTCCTGTGTTGTCGCAGTGGTACTGCAAAGTATCTACACCATATACTGTATAATGTGACTGACCTGTATATAATTGACGTTGAATATTTAAAATGTTCTTCAGGGAAATGGGAGAGGTTTTGCCAACTGTTGGTAGATTGAAAGTGTGTGGATGTGTGATTTTTGAATTTCAAAGAAACTGAAAGTTATTACGAGTTACTATATTCATTTATTTATTTATTTGTTTATTTATTTATTTATTTATTTATCAATATAGCCATTTGTATAATAATAATAATAATAATTATTATTATTATTATTCCAAGCGGTTGTGAAATTTTTAAGTCATCCATCGATCCATTTTCTGAAATCCTCATAATGCTTTTTTTTTCTTTTTTTTTTTTTTGTTTGTTTTTTAAGGTCTTTGTTAAATTTATTTTTCAAAGCATTTTTTTTACATTTCAAATTAGTCGACCTCATCAGGTAATATCTTGCAAGCTATTTGTAAAATTGTCCCTCCCGCCAGTGACAACCGCAAATAATGCGTCCTCGCCCCGGAGCCCCGTGATTCATGCCTCGGTCCCTGCAGCTACATTAAACAAGCATTGATTGTCCCCGCCGCCCACCCTAATCCTAATGCAAAAAATAAATACCCCCATCAATTCCCCCAGTAGATATTCGCTTCCGCCTCGCCGAGTGCGTGCAATCAATACATGCTTTTGGGTGTAAAATAACCTTTTCATGACCGGTGAGGAAATGCGGGGCCCTTCAGACCATTTCTCATATTGATTTCCCCATCTGTTTTTTTTCCCCCGTTCCTGCGGCCGCTGTCTTTATTCCGGTGTTCAGGTAATCTTCTGTATTTACAGCGCAAAGCCTGCTTGCAGTTTTACTGGAGCCGAGGCGCACGTGTGCTCGCATCATCGGTTCGCACGCCCTCTGAGAAGACCAACAGGAATCAGGCCAAGGAAAGTCTTCCTTGATTGGAAACAAATGGAACAGCAGGAACAGGTACAGAGGGGTGGTCAAATGAATGAACGTTTGATATTTAGATCTGAATTTCTGTCATGTTTATGAACGTTTTAGCAGATTTTAGCAAAGCATTTGTTAACATCTCTTAAAATTGCCAATATTTTCACACGGTGTTTATGAAATGACTCATTTGTATTTTTCGCAACACCTGCCTAGCGCCTGCCCTACCAGGCATCTCAATTTTTTGGATTCTGCCCATCATGATTTTAAAACCTTGCACCCCACACCCATCAGATCAGATTATTATCAATCAGCGTAAAGATCACCCGCCAGACCTATACAGCCCTTTTTCCCGTCGCCATTTCTTCGCAAGAAGCTCATTAAGCTAATGCAACTCGGGTGTCAAAAGGTTGCCAATATTTCAAGAGAAATGGCAATTTGCCACTCGGGAGGGAGAAAAAAAATGGGCGGGGGTGCTTGGATAAAGCATTTGGTTTGCTCCCAGATTTATGAGGCTTTTAGTTGCGTTATATGTGATACAATTAGCGCCGGGTGCCAATAAGCCTGGCGGCTCAAGGACGTGGTCTTCGCCTGGCCATCTGTCATTAATCGCGGACTGGCGCTATGCGGCAAGCGAGCCGGCGAATGGCCGCGACCCGAGGGCGGGTGGGTGGGGGTCGTGGCGGTTTGCACCGAACTGCAGGTGAGAATTGAACATCATCCATCACTGTGGAACTGCTTGTGAAAAATTGGAACAGCGGCCTGTGTCCTAGAAAAGTTGCAATGCGGAGTTTTAAGAAATTTTAAGGTTGCTCTATGGAGGATTTTAAATACCGTTTGCGAGGGATGCCGAGTTTTTGACTTTTGTAAAGTCGGAAAGCAGTAATGATAAAGTAGCCGAGCTTGTATCTCTTGCGGCTAGGAATGTTGGAATCCCGAGTGCTTTTTAACAGCTTGTTTTCCGAGCCCCCGATGGCGTGACACTAACGTTCTTTCTGAAGAGTGTTAAGGTGCTCCGCGCAGGTGTTAAAGGCTTCCTGTGGGTCAAATAAAAGCAGGTGTGGTCTGCTCTTGTACCGTCACGACTACACACGGCTAAGCCATGTGCTCGTTTTTCCAACACACACAAAAAAAAATGCTTTGGCTATACAGTGCAAAACAATTGGATGAGGTCGACAATTTCCAGGCAGGAAATTTTGATAAAATTTGAAATTGAGTATTTTCACAAAATAAAAGTCACAAAAATAAGAATAAATAAAAAATAGTGAGGATTTAAAAAAATACCGTGAATTGATTTGGCTCAAACAACTCACTGGCTTTGTTGTGTACGTGTGTCATATTAGATTGTGTATTTTATTTGAACGTTTCGCCAAATCAAATGACTATTTAGGCCCATTTTTTGGGGGTACTGCAGAAAATCCACTCAATTGGTGTGAAAATGATTCATTCATGACAAATATATCTTATATTCTGTAAAGCGCTTTGTTATGGCGTAAACTGTTGCGAAATTAGCTGAAGCTAAAACTAACCTGTACTGTATCAACCTCCAATCTGAAATTCGAATAAAAAGAATCTGCCGATTCAGCCAGACGGGTGTTCCTCTTCTGCACTTTCAAAGTATTTTTTCTCTCTCAAAATGTCTCCGATGAGCGTTTATTCCATAATTTACTAAAAGGATTAAATGAGCCCCCCCTCCTTCCTCCTTTGATGCCGGGGCGTCGTCAAACGTTCAGACATGAGCGCGCTGCATTTATTTGCATGTCGGCTGCCAGTTCAGTGAGCAAAACACATCAATCAAAAACGCTTTACGCACTGCAATGAGGACAGATGTACTTTTTTTGTGCTTTCCAGAACACCAACAAAGGACACATTCTAATATTACCACTTTGAATATTCAAACTAATTTGTCCCACTAATGCCATTCAATTCTTGTAAAATTGTGAATTTACTCTCGGGAGCAGTTGCCACTTTATTGTTTTCTTACTAGAAGAATGATAGGAGCAAGACTCGTTTGTCTCTTAATATTCTAACTTCAGGGTTATAAAATTGTGCCTTTATTTTGTAAAATTACAAATTTCAGCTTGTCATTTAATGATCTTGAAATGGAGCCGTCATTCTCATAAAAATCGATATGTCTTATTTGAGCAAAGGCAACGTTGTTCTTGTAATATTTTCATGCTGTTAACCACTTTATGGTCACTTAAGTCTCATAAAACAACATTCAACTTTGTTCCCGCATCAACAGAGGTAATTCAGAATATTGCGTCTTAATTCTTTTAAAATTGTGTCTTTGTTCTCTTAAAACTTATTCTGGTGGGTTTCCCCATCTCAATGGCCTTTTTTTTTTAAATTTAAATCGTTACCCTTTAAAATGTCTATCATAACGTGCATTTGCCGACAATGTTTATGAACAACCATAAAGGGAGACTTAGTGTAGCGTCACAAGCTAGCTATTCTGCACTTAAAGTTAACGTCTATGAAAGGAGACAATGTGGGAGAAGGACAAAGTTGTCATTAAAGTGCAAATCAGTGCCGTGAATGAATGTGCGTCGTCATAGGTCAGCCTGCGGGGGCTTCAAAATAAAAGTCTCATTAATGGGATTGGATTCATCCTTAGTATTTTTTAATAAAAGAAGTCAACCCAATAATATGTTGTGTGTGCCCCCACTAGTCTAAACACAGCATTATGATGAATATTGCGATTGTTAAACAGCATAATTCACTCATTTTTATCCATCTCAGAGGCAACCATTTTGAAAATGAGATCACGGTTTAGCTTCAGAAAATTGGTGAGCTGTGATTGGTTGTTACCTGTGATGTCATTTTCAGTCGACGGCAAGTGGCAAAATGGCTACCCGCTGAGATAAAAACAGTTTTCATGTTTAATTTATATTCTGAACATGAATCCGAACACTGTAGTTTCACCTCTTTCAAAAACTTTAAAAATATTTAACCTTGACACACTTTTTAAAGTACAGAGGTGCCAATTTTTTTTCTGTCTGGTTGTTTGTTGAGTATTGATGCTAACGATTAGCACATCAATTGGATTTCCTATTGTATGTTAGCTCATATTACAAGGCACCACTGTATCGGTACGATGCTCATCCATCAACATAGCAAACGCTCTCCAAACTTCCTCAGAAACAGACAAAAATCAATAGAAGCAGATTTCCCTCATTTTTATTTCGAAAAAAAAAAAGACGTCATGAAAGAATCCTGAAAAGGTTAACGTGTGTTCTCTTGGCCCGTGCACTTGAGCCTGAGGGGACACGTGGGAAGCGGGCATGGACAGGAAGATCTTTGGCATTTCATCCTTCCTTGGTTTCGATGCGACGCAGCCTGACGTGATAGAGTCTTCAAAGAACAGGAAGCAGGTGCATTGAAGGGAAAAAAAAAAAAAGAACACTTGCCGGTCAGATTGGTGGACACGCATTGTTGTGTAGATCTCAACTCCTGGTTCTACTTTGCCATTTTGTCACGTTTTGGCTTGTTTTTTTATGAATAAGCCATACATACAAAGTCTTGACTGTATTTATGTTCATCTTGGCTCATCATATTGGAGATTTTCCCAGCTTTGACAGGAAGGACTGATGCAACTTATTTGCAATTTTGTAATTAGATGACAAATCCAACGGCAAAAAAAAAAAAAAAAAAAGGAATATCCCTCGATACCACGGCCCAACCCCCGCAAATGCATTTGACAGCGTAGCTTCTCCATTTATTTTTGAGTGTGCTTGTTTAGAGTGGTCGCGATCCCGGCACGTATTCCCGGGCCTTTGACCTCTCGCTGTTAATGGCTTTCAAGAGGTATGTGAAAACGTAGTGCTCATCGAGTGTTTCTCTTCACCTCGGTGTAAATGAGCGGCGATATGCGCCACACCTTTCGTATAATCATTTCACGACAGTGCGCCTCGGGTTAAAATGCGCCTCCTTGACCCTCCTTTTTGTCTGCTGACATTGGAACTGAAGGCGTTTCATCCATGACCGAACAGTTTAATTAATTGTCGTTACTTTGATGAGGCGAGCGGAAGGCTCGCATTGATTGGGCTAATTTCCCTGGAAAAGTTTCTCATTTTGTTTGCCACCTGAAGAACACGAGGGACGGGAAATATTTGCCCAATGATACCAACCATCGGGACAAACTTTTTACATGTCAATACAGAAACCAAGATATATGTTCTCGCTGGCCATCGTGTGCATTTGGCCGTAGAATCTCGATTATCCGAGAAGCAGAGAGCGGTTCTGATGCATTGCAGCAAAAGCGAATTCAATCCGACACCTTGCGTTCCCGCCTTATGTCATGATGAGGCATAAGTGGATCATTTTGTCCCCGCGGAAAATCTTCCTGTTGCAGCTAAAAGTGGAAAGGTGTGTGTTGGGGTGGGGGAATTGTCTCCTGTTCTCACATTTTCGTAGTTTTCAGCATTATGGATTTCAGATTGAAGTTATGTTATCTTCATCGTTATTCCTCACTTTGGTTCAGTCACGTGTAGTGCGTGGTGTCTTTGTCTCAGTATCGATACGCTAAGCTAAGACGTGACAGAATAGGAAGAAAAATGATTTACCTCAAACTAAAATCCACAAAATAATGATTGGATACTTGACCTTATTAATCTTTTTGCATTATACTAAATGATGCATGTATTACTTTTGTCCACTTAAGGTTGCCGTCCTCATATTCTACACTGTAGTATGTGTAAGGTTGAATGTGTGTGCTTTATTTTGTTTGTTGAGAGCAACACAGGTAAAATCACTTTTTCCACCCTGTTGTGTCACACTTGCCGATCTTTGACATTCCCCGAGGTTAATTTTCTTCATATATGCTAAACTGCTAGAACGAGCCCCGCCTGAGCATACGACCGACCTCTGACCTCTCGACCCGGACGTAATCCTTCAGGATAGCTCGGTCAATCCTTTAAGATGGATTCACCTCTCCGGACGAATAAACCATTCAGTCTATTAGCGAGACCGCTCCAATTTGCGTTTTCATTGCGATCAATCGCTATGTCCTCAGAGGGATTTTCAGAAGCCACTTTTTAACGATAACGATATCAGTTCCTGAACTCATCTGTGACTTGCTGTCAAATATTCAAAGAAATAGAAATTGAAGCCAGTTGAAGTTAGGCTCTTCCTGTAGATTCGCTCACGATCGAATTTGGGCTCATTCTTTACGGATTAAAAGCGATTTATTCATAATACCTGGCGACACATGCTTGGTCGGCGGTATGTGTAAGCCCTGTGTCGCCTTTAAAGGCGCTGTCCCTTCAAGACACGCTTTTAATTCCACAGCAGGAATAGCAGCAATATTTAACAGAAAATGTCACAAAATGTCAAGTTGGGAAAATGTCACCAGGGAAGGACTGAAGAATGACCTGAAAGCTCCCCCTTAAGATGAAATAAATATGCCCCTGTGGTGTTATAATTTTTTTTTTTCTTCCCGCCATTCATTTTCAGGCTAGAGAGAGATAAATGAACTCATTCATTTCCACCACCAAAAGTTTGATTTTTGTTGCCATATGGATATGACAGATATGATATATAGTAACAGTGATAACTTTCCCGCCAATTCCAAATGATGAATTTGTCAATGCATCACAGTGGGACTGTGATGAATTTGGTGTAATCTGGAAGATGTTTATCGCCGGCAAAAAGAACAGCTCTCCGTGTCCTTCAGTGCTGCTTCAATGAGCATTTATTTATTTATTTATTTATTTTAAATAATATTCTAATCGCCAACAGTGGCGCTTTCTAAAACGGACATTGTAAGTCTCGGCAATTTTGCCAACAAATGCGTTGATTTCTTTTTTCTTTTTTTTTCTTTCAAATTATAGATATGAGACAAAAATGTTAGCTTATAAATACACAAATAAAAAATGAAAAAACACTCATAATTAACAAGATAACATAACTCAATCTACTATATATTTTTTAAAATAATTGTTTGAATTTGTAACCCATAAATAAATATATAATTCAAATAAACAAAAATAACAAAGACAAGGATAAAAAATTGAAAAAAAAAACTGCAGACCTGCATCACATTGTTAGCTGGAGGCAAAGGAAGGGAAGCCAGAAGTAAACATTGCTACTGTTATCTAGAAAAATGTCAACTTGTTGTGGTTTTGGTTGCCAAAACATTCAAAGCAAAAATAAAAAAAACTGTTTGGGAAAAATAAGACAAATGTTGGCAAAGTACTTAGCAACAAAAAAAAAGATTAAACAAAAGTACATAAATTCCCAAATATACGAGGAAAAACAGTATCAGTGTCACATGATGGACATCTTCTTAGCAGTATCGTTTTTGTGGTTTGCCACTCACGTAAGCTAAGCTGCCAAAACAAGTCTTCCAAAGCAAAGCTCGCTTTCAACAAGAGGCGTGTAGAACGCACTAGTGTGATGCCACTGATCACGGGCTGGGGGGGTGAAATCAATTTCCTCCTTTGTTCCAGGCACTGCAAGCCTTATATTGGACGCAGCATCCTGACACGGAGGAGATTGGTGGCCACTGGCCAGGATGCTGAATTTTTCATGAAGCAGGAAAGGTTAGATAAGATCCTCCCACACGCAGGAGATCGTGCACTCACAGATGCATCTCGAGAGCCCGGCCGGTCGTTCAAGGAGAAATTGTGAATGTGACTCCCGTTGCTGAACGATTATTCACAGGCACACGTTTACAGAGTGCCACATTGCAGCATGTTGCCGTTGCTAATCCTTCATTTTTAACCTGTTAATTATGATTACAGTTAGCTAGCGCAGATTGCATTGATGTTGCACGGCCTCCTTCGGTCCCGTGGCGGCAATCGACGCTTGTCCAAGCACTTTGAATACACAAAGTCAATTCTGCAGTCGAGCTGGGAGTGCCATCAAATATTGATTCAATGCAGATTGCAGTTTGTTTGTTTTTTTGTGCTATATGCTGGCCACTCCCAATTCAGATTTGGCGTCTATAGTCGTCTATGGCACTGAATAAAAAGTCTGCTAAATGCTAACATATAATGTAAAACGACATAGGCCGACTAAACAAAGCTAGCATCTCCCTGATGGTAAATGTCGTTTTTTGTATTGGCTATATGCTGGCCACTCCCAGTTCAGATTTGGCGTCTATAGTCGTCTATGGCACTGAATAAAAAATCTGCTATCTAAATGCTAACATATAATATAAAACGACATAGGCCAGCTAAACAAAGCTAGCATCTCCCTGACGGTAAATGTCATCATAATTTAGGTTATGTGTATCGATTAAAGACATTGATGTTTGGGGCGGGGTTAGGGTCGCTCAAATTATCTATATTATATATATATATATATGTATCTTAAATGGACAACATTAAGGCACCCAAAAATAAGGGGGGGGGGGGGGCATCTGGCTGTATTCACCCGGCATGCGTGTGCAAAAGCCGAAAGAGGAATATCGAAGCGTTGTGAGCGTCCCGTCTGTGAAAGCGCCATTAAATTGTCAGTTATGATGGATGTTCCGCCTTTCCTGCATTAACTGCTACATTAGGAGTCATTAATTCTTCAGGATGTGCACTAGAGATCAGTGGGCCTCCCAGAGGAGGGTGTGCGTGTGCGTGCATGGCGTCTCCACCATGATGGAGAAGTGAGACGGAGAGATAAAGAGGGTGGGGTGCTCTGACTATTGCAAATTAGCTTTGTTGTCAATCAACACTGCGAGCAGGCATATTGACGGTCATTTGCAGCCGCACCCCCTTTGCAATTACACCCACGTTTTTAAAAAATGAATTCATTTTTTATTTATTTGATTCATGGAGGGCAATTACTCTCAAAGTGTGCTACGAATACCGCTTGGGATACGCGTGAGCCTTTAAGTTGTACGCAAATGAACCACTGCTTAAGTTCAATTGAGTTTAGCTTAGATTTTGAGTAAAAAAAAAAAAAAACTGCATTTAAGCTTGACTCTTTCATGCAGTCATGCTGAATGTACCCTTAAGATCATTTTAACATTCTCGAGTAGTGATACAGGGAAGCGCCCCTGTTTGATGTTTAACACGCAGGGTATGAAAAACAAATCCTGTTCTTTTTCCTTTAAAGCAAACATCCTTGGAAATGACTATCTGGCAGCACCATGGGATCGGCCAACATGAGTCATTATTCATATTACAGTTAAAGAAACACTTATGAAGTAACCCAAACTCAGATTAAAAAAAAAATGCTTTTAAAAAAAGGAAAGCCAACTGAAACTGTATCTTACGTTTATAGAAAAAAAAAAAAATTCTTTGTCAACTAATATTAGCTCATTTTAAATGTAGTTATTTTGTCATGGCTAGTTGTTTGAGAATTTAGTTTCGTGTTGTAGTTGTCCACATATTAAATAACTAAAACTAATACGAAATCTAAGATAAACAAAATAAAAAATGATCTAAAAATAAAAGCTCTAAAAACAAAAACTAACTACGCAGCTAGCTGAAGAATTTATTTGATCCTGGGTTTTTTTTTTGGTTTTTAAATCCCACACTTTTTTTTTCCCCCAATCCTGCACGGGATTTTTCATCTTCTCTGGGGAGCGTCTGTTTGCCAGAGAGATGAGCGCCACTTGTTTTAGTGACTGCGACACGAGTGGGTATTGACTTTCTTGCCGCCATCTGGAGGGAGAGTGCCTGTTCCTGCGCAGTGCAGCAGCCTGAGCAGCTGAAATGTGTGCTTCATGCAGTAGTGTTCTAGGCTACGACCGACGGCATTACACAAACCACACACTATACAGCATAGGTGGGTGTCAAACCCAAGGCCCGGGGGCCAGATACGGCCCGCCACATCATTTTATGTGGCCCGCAAAGACAAATTTTCCATGGACTTTGTGTCAATACTAAAATGACAAATTGCCTTGACTTTTGAAAAATAGAGAAATTGCTAGCAATTTTTTATTACCATTCATCTTTTTAAAAAACAGTTTTGATTAGTTTGTGATTTCAAAACTAGTTATCAGTTTGTTGCGTATAAGGCGCTGACAGTCATAATGGCCCTCCGAAGGAAACTATGATTACGATGCGGCCTGCGACAAAAATGAGTTTGACACCCCTGCTTTCCAGTATCGTAAAATAGTGGGAAACACGCATGTAAATTTCAAATAGGATTTTGAACAAGTTTTGCGGTAGAGAAAAGTTGAACGATACGAAGATGTGTTTGCGCAGTACAGTATCGCTACGATAAAATCTAATACATCAAGTCACGCATGACTAATAATCTTGTGTCTAGACGCAGCTTTTAGCTTTTAGGGGTTAGCTGCTCAAATGTTGAATAATTAATAGTTGTTTTTTTTTAACCGTGTTCCAGCTCATTCTTTTTCTGCCAGTTGGCAAATAAGTTAGCGGCGACACGTCAGAAAGGTTACATTGTGTGAAAACACCTCCATAAAACAGACGTGACTCACGCGCTAAAATTAGCTTTGCCTTTTGAATTGAACTCACCTGAGAGTAGGCTCTTGCGCCTCCTAGTGGCACAGTCCATTCACATTAGGCGGTTCTTTTTTGCGGAGGGGTTATTGTGTTATTCTCGAGAGACTTTGAAAGTGCCATTTGAAGGCGCTTTGGGTAGGTTAGGTGTGAGGGTCACTGTTTAGTAAAGGTTAGGGTAAGGGATGAATTGGAGGTATTATATAGGTCTTCGTATTTGTTCTCTCATGGGAAATACGGCTATTAGATTTCTTCAGAAGCCATGTGAAGGAGCAGGAAGAGTCAAATAAACCTTCCGAGTTTCCGCGCCATGCGTCTGCGGTGAATTTGTGTCAAACAGGTGAAAGAACAGTCGAGTGGGGGAATCAGTCAAGCTTGTCGCCTTGACCTACTTGACTGTAGCGGAATACTGGAAAGCAGCTCCGGGCTCCCGTTTTTTGTTTTCTGCAGAGAAAACATGGCATTTCTGATCAAATTTAAATCAATGGCTACACTTTAAATACCAAAGCACAAATCTTGGTAAAGGTCATCTTTAAAGCGAATTGTCCAATATGAATTCAGGTCTCTGTAAAGTGAAAATAATTGTCTTTTGAATTTTGACAACGAAGGCAGATTTTAAATCTCATTGTTTTGTCATCAGGAGGGAACTTGTCTTAAAAATGTGGAAGCGATTTTGGAGATTCAGACGAATCCAGACAGGACCTAAACTCGTTGAACACAATCAATGGAGCTAAGACGCCCCATCGGTTACAGGTCACGAAAGCGATGTTGGCCAATGTTTGCCTCCGTGATTGAAGTGTCCCCCCTGTCGGGTGTACGTTAATTGAGTCCTCCCTGTAATCGCACGCAGCAAGTATGATTGGCTGGCGGGAAAAGAAAGACCGGTGGGGATTATCCTCAAGGTCTCTTGTTAAGGTTCCCAGGCGGAAAATTGAAAAGCGATTTTCTCTTGTCCTCTCCAACGTTGTGACGGGCAACTAACTGTCAAGCTTTGTGCGCTTTGAGCTCAACACCAGAAAAGTTTCCATTATGGCTGCTAAAACATCTGACTCATTCCGCCCTACTTTTCAGTATGTATTTATTTGCGGCCGCACTAGTCAAGTTCTTTTGTGTGAGGCGGCGTTAAACATACTCCGGCGCAATTTATCGCTCGCGCATTGTAAAGGTTGCCGAAATATCTGACACGTCCTATTTTTTTCAGTTTATTTTTGGAAATGTCTGCAGGGCTTGCAAAATTCTGGGAATTTTTTAGTTGTAAACATTCTGTAAGGATTAAACCTAATTTGGGGAAATAATCTAGGCATTTACAGAAACGAAGGTGGCTTTTAAGTATTAGGTAGCTGGTATCGGAAGCCTCCACGAGTACCCAATATCTTAAAATAAGGCTGGTATCAGCCCGATAACATTCCTGATATCGGCCTGATATCGAGCCGGGTTTCTGTACCCGCCCATTCCCAAATCTATAAATCTAACAAAAGAAATGCTCGCTGAACTGATGCAAGCATGAACATAGTTGTGTGCACCCTGACATCCCCCCCCCTTAAAAAATTACATAAAAAATTACTTTACCATGATTCTGTGCACTCACCCCTAAAAGAAAATCACTTTGCATATTTTATATTGACTTGGGGGTGACAGAACACCATGAACGCCCACCTCGGAGGGCAGCGAAGGTTGATGAGTGACAGCAGCGCCGACCAATGGCGCCTTATGGCGGCTCGGAGCCAATCGCGGAAAGCGCGTGCGTGCGTCTGGTTGGAAGGATGGAGAGTATACTTCCGCGTCCAGTGTATGTGTATGTTGAAAAGGGAGGGAGGGGGGCGGGCGAGAAAGAGAGAGAGCGCGAGCGAGCGAGCTGTGATACGGCTGTATATATTCGCCGGCAGCACTATGTTCCTTTTAAAGACGAGCTCCTCCGTGCGCCGCTTGGCACTCAGAAATGTCGCCTGTTTGTGTGGCCCACCTGTAAAAGCGCGAGACAGGCACGAGCCAGGGGCTTCTCCTTTTTTTTTTTTTTTTTTTTTTACTTATTTGATTCCTTTTTATTTCTGTGCCCCACCTTCCCTTTTCCCTTCCGACCCCTTCTCATTTTGTTCCTGCAAGGAAGTCATTTGTGTGTTTTGATTTAATAAATATTTTATTTCCCCATCCTCATTTTATGTCGTTTGTGTTTCTTTTTATGTTTGAACTTTAAAATATTTATATTTTATATATACCATTGGCTACTTGGACGTCCGTAACTTTCATTTATAAAAACGGTAAGATGATGTTCTTTGCACGTTGTCTTGTGGCTGTCTTTCAACGGCGGACCATCTCTGGTTGCATGTGAACGCCGCGTGACGCGTTCAAGGTCCCTCGATCCGACGGGACAGACCAGAGAAGGATGGGTGTATGGATTGCTTAATGCATGAATGAGCTCTATAACGTAGCCTTCACAGCAGCGAAGACTGTTTATTGGTGGTATTGTCTTTTGTCTTTCTCTCCCCCAAATGCGGGACACGGTCCGTGGAACTTGTTTTTTTTTTTTTATCATAAATATCCCCTTGGGTGCAATTTATTTCACGTATCAATGCCAATACAACCTGCCTGTAAAAGGAATTTGTAATTCAATTCCCCCTCGGTACTAGTGAGCTGTGATGGTCTAATTTGTATTATTTATTGAATTGTTTGATAAATTTTTCCATTGTGTAACGTCCATTGGATTTATCGAGTACACCTGCGCCCAATCAAGTCATACCATTTCCGGGTCGACGCTGCGCCCTTTCTGATTGGCCGAGGCCCCGATTAGTTTACTTATGCCGGCTGCGACCACACCACCGCCCCCTATTCGCCCTCACGAAGACCGCAAAGTTCCATGAGAACAGACATTTAACAAGCCACGTCGCTTCAACACTTAACGGTAAGACGCCATTGCGTGCTAGTGTCGAATTGGTGCTCTCCCCCTCAAAAAAAGTTTCAGATATGGCCGAACTTCGTGAAAAGTTTTGGCGGAGCAGTGTTGCGAGCGAGTTGTTAGCCTCGTTGTTAGCTAATAGGGAGGAAGCTTCCTCGTTACCGGTGTCCCCCATTTGTGGCGAAAGGCCCACCGGCTCGTTGTGCTCCATGCATACTTTTGATATTCTCGATATTTCAGTATATTACATATTATTTCAGTAGTCCGCACCGCTCTCTTCATTGGAGGTTTCTAGAGGAAAAATACTGTAGATGGTCGGCTCCCGTGAGTGTGCGTGTAGGTTTTGAAAAGAGGAATGAATGCACACCCTAGCTGGAAATTCATTTTGCTGTCGTTTTAACACATGACATACATTTCTCCTTCCAAAGTGTGCCCATTGCACGCTTGTCGAATAAAATGCTAATAAATTAAAGGTGAGTTTAAACGTGACTTGCTTTTTTTAACAAGTTGGCGCATGCGTGTGAGCAGCTCGCAGGTGTTGCGCTGCAGCGCAATTAAGCTTGGTGCTTCGAAGTCTTGTGAACTGTTGTAGCCGTTCGGCTTTTTAGAAAAATGTATAAAATGTATATCATGGAGCCTTTCATCATTATGTTTGAATCAAACTTGTTTTAAAAATAAAATCGTAGGTAAAGTAGCTGGTCTCTGTGTTGATTGTTCCAGGCGTTTCTCTGCATTTAAGTGGAACATTGGGAGGAGTTCATTGTTTTAATGTATTTGTCTACTGGTACTGTAAATGAGGCGACTTTATTGTAAGGCAACCACGTGACATCCTTGAGGATGGATGGATGGATGGATGGATCTAATGTGCAGTGAGTGTGTATGAGGCACCAAGGCGATTTTGATGAAGTGGGAGAAAGTGTACTTAATTCATTAAGGGCGACCGGATCTGTCATTGGATTAAAATGGCCTTTTTAAAATATTGCATAGAAAGCTACATGGCTACTCTATCCAATGGTGTCTAAACGCTGTCCTCAAGGTCCTGATCTTCATGTCTCCTTGCTGCAACACACTGCAATAAATCAGGAGCTTGTTCAGAGCTTGCTAGGATGGGCTGATGATTTGAATCAGGTGTTGTAGCAGGAAGAACGGTGGCCCTTGAGGACCAGTGTTGGACACTCCTGCTCTAACCTATGTCGATTTGTCTAAACAGCACTCCTCACTAATTTATGCCCCAATAGATAGATATAGATATTGGACAACATTTCAATATCATTTCAAACTCCTAGACCTTTGCTTTTAAAGATATGGCATTAATTGATTTCCATGTGCATCTTCAGTGTGTAGGCACATGCGGCCAAAACTCTCCGTAACAACCCAGGCTTAACTTGGCTCTCTCTCACAATACGAAGCTTGTCACAGTCAAGGTGTGCCTTATAACTGTACTACTTTCCTGTTTGGACAGAGCTGTGTTTGTGTTGTAGAAAGGACAGTCATTTAGGTGCGCTTGATTTTTGAGACTAAGGTCACAATGTTTCAAGGAAGGTTTGCTGGAAATGTTTGGTTCCATTTCCATTTGAAGTTTAGAGGGCTTTATTTTGCAAATGATAAACACAAGAGCCTTAAAACCCCAAGAAGTTTTTGTAAATTCCTGGTTTGGTCTCATAAAATTCCCTTTTCTGAAGTAAGTCGCAATGTCACACGAAAAGTCAAGTCGAGCCAATTGCCGCGGGTGTTGCATGTGCCTCCACTGTGAAGATATTTTGAATCATCACTTGTGGGGGGGGTTTTTTCTCTCCCCCCCTCCTTTTTTTTTTTTTTTTTTTCCCAAGGACGGACATGCCGTGCGGCAGCTCGTCACGCACGCTCGGTCAATCGTGTCCTCGGCGGAGGATTCGTGCCTCCCTCGCTTCAAGTGCTGGGTCGCATCAGCGCACGCTGAGCTCACAGTTTGCCTTGAGGTCGCGCTTTAACGAGTTCGCCGCTTAGTCACAAACGCTCCGTTATGGAGCTTAAATGTTTACAAACAGGAGCAGGACTATTCGTACTGGAGTTATCGTGGGGGGGGGGGGGGGACACTATGTACAGTAAGGGATAGATGAGCACAAAGAAACATTTACCCGAGCACCTTTTTCTTCCATTTCCAGGCCATTCCTAAAATTTGATTCCGCTAATTGCTTGCACTTGACAGTGTTTCTCTCCTCCGTCAAACGTCTGTCTGTCTGGCTGGCTGGCTGGCTGGCACACAGTCAGTGCCTGGCGGTGTTGCGTCTCGCCAAGATTTCCCATCCAAGTGTTTATCTAATGAAATATTTGTGCCTGCAAGCGGGACGCTGGCCAGTGTTTGTGCTTTTGCGCTGAGAATGAAAGGTGGAATATGCACCAGCCACAGATTGAAGCGACAATATGTGCTTTTGCCTGCCTCTTTTGTCGACCACAATGTCCAAATTTGATTCGATAAATCTTGGGGGGGGAAATAGCGCCCGACAGATTAAATGGCCACGAGCCCCTTTTTACAATAATCTTACTGGGCCTGAGTAATGCAGATGAAACGCATGTTTTAGTATTCGCTGATCAATTTTCGCTCACAACGTTGTCCTCGTGCCTTTTTGTCCACGAGTTGGAGCTGTGACTCCATTCAACGACGCATCTTCCCTGAGACATTGACCGCATGACCGCGCCCCAACACCTACCACATTTACAACAATGGCGGAGTACCAGTTGGCGCAGTGGAACGCCACTGCCGAGTATAAGATTTTGCTTGTACAGCAAAATCCGCTTTGATAAACTCATGGCTCAATGTTTTTCTGCATGCTATTTAACTTTAATTCCTCTCGTCAAGTTTGACAAATAATAAAGGTTCTGACTATAATTTGTTGTTGTAAGCCTTAAGGGACCAAAAACAGTTATTTAATTATTCTGCCAAATATTGGAATTAGACTCAAGAAATCCATATTGATCGAGCCCTAATAAATTGGTCGTATTTCTTCGCAAATTTGAATTCTCTTGGTAATATCAAACTGATTCCTCAAGTGTAGCTGGTGTCACAATGGTGCATCTACCAATGCAAATTAGCATGCTAATGCTAAACAACTGCTTGTTTAGCAAGCACGACACAGAAACAGAGCAGACAATTGTCTCAGGCATATATTTTTCTTTTCCGTGGGAGTGACTACTGACTGTTGGGGGACCTTCCCTGCTTCCTCTTCTTGCTTATAAGCTGCGTGTCAGAACTGTGTGGCTGGCCGCCAACGCTTGGATGCCGCTTATTGTCCAGGATATTTTATTTATTTTGGTTGTCAAAATGATGGTGCCTGGTCGGGTGTTGGCGCGCGTTGGCCGTGGAATGTTGCCTTTGCTCTAACATGATTTTGTGTCAACATTTCAGAAGTCATCTCTACGCTAACATGGCAGTCAGACTGTGCGATGTGGCCTCTCTGCTTAGAAGTGGCTCGTGGGCCTCCGAGCCTTGGACCGGGGTGTGTGCCGCTCCTTTGTTGTTCTGGCCTCATGTTAGCGCTTCTCGCAAACTTTCCTGTTTATCGCCGATTGTGCGGAAGTCGCGTTAGCGGTGTAGCTTCACCTGCTTGACGTCATGGATGTATGAATGATGGAATCTGTCCTTTTCCATGACTCTTCTCCTCTGGCCCGTTTTTAGCAGGTGATAGCAGCCATGGAAACGCAGCTGTCCAACGGGCCCACGTGTAACAATAGCAACGGGCCGTCGAGCATCAACAACTGTTCCTCGCCCGTGGAGCCGGGTAGCCTGGAGGATAGCAAGACCAACCTGATCGTCAACTACCTGCCTCAGAACATGGCCCAGGACGAGCTCAAGAGCTTGTTCGGGAGCATTGGAGAGATAGAGTCCTGCAAGCTTGTCCGAGACAAAATAACAGGTAAGCTCATTTCGATCTGGGAGTTTTCCAAGCGACTCCCTGAACCGCTTATGCACTCGAACCATTTACACGTCAACTTGACTTGACCTCGTGTAAACGTTTGGAGGTCAAACGGTAAAATTCACTACAGGTGTTTGATTTCTGTGAATTTCTGAGGACTTGCGTGCCTTTTGTGTGCCTCTTGCAGTGTCTCTGTTGCAACCTGCTGATGACTCGGCAAGCTCACCATTGCGAGGCTTCAAATGGCGTCTTCTCAGAGGGAAGTGGCCGCTGTGCTTCGGCTGTCATCTGCAGGTTGCAACAGACCTTGAGACTGGGAACGTCACAGAAAGCAATAGTGTAAAAAAAAAAAAAAAAGACATGAACATTAAAAAGTTTAGAGTAGGTGAATTTGTCATGAAATTTGTCTTCATCCTAAAATTTCACTACAAAAAGCTTTCGGGTAGTTACAGTTGTTAAGAACCTGAATTTCACAAACCTACCTATTGATAAACTTGAATGTCCAAATTTGTTTGCGTTAAGGATTACATAAGCAAGTTTTGACTTGGACTGTATTGACTCGAATCATAGTGTTAAATCTCGTCACGTTAAATCGTGAATTAAGGTGACAGTTGGGGAGCAGCCGTTTGTAATTTTGAAATGCTCACAATATGACAATTGTTTTTGTTTTGTTTTCTACTGTACAAATGTACGGTGAACAAGCAAGTGTGATTTGGCGCTTGCAGGGCAGAGCCTCGGCTATGGATTTGTCAACTACGTGGAACCTAAGGATGCGGAAAAAGCCATCAACACCTTGAATGGCCTGAGACTTCAGACCAAGACCATCAAGGTAACATGTCTCCAAAATCTAGTTAGCGTTGAGGAGTGGAGCAGTGGCATAACGAGACTGGAGGGAAAAAAAAAAAAAAACAGGCTCCCTGGGAAGAGAGCATATTGTTAATCCGGGCACATGAGCGGAGCAGAACAGTTTCTATGGTTTCATGTGCTGTACAAGCGGCAGTATGCATTTACAGGGAGGTGGCGGCCATTAGCATTCATCCGGCGGCAGGTGTGGCGGCGGCGTAACCGTCGCGCTTTCCATATGCTGCCTGGGAGGAAAGAATAAGGGAAAGTAGGGTGGAGCAAAAGCGGCTATGACAAAGCTGCAGTGCCTGAAGGTGAGGGTGGGGGCTCTCACTGAAGACCACCTTGACATATCTTACCAACGCATGCAGAAGGAGCTATGAAAGCAGTTCATTTCAAGCAAGCAAATGTACTGTTTTATTTCATAGCTGTATACATAAATGCATTCTGTTGCCAAATGATTAATTATGCACAGTGGGCATGGATGCAAAAGGCTTGTCCGCCAAAAAATATTTCTGCCTGTTTAGGTTACGCTGTAAAAATACCACAAACATATCTTAGCCTTAAAGTGGAAGTAAAATCAAACATTGTCTTTGCTGTCATATGTTCGATGCGCTCCCACTTGACAGAACTTAGCATTCTAATCAATATTATAGAAGAATGAAGCAGAAAAATCCACCAGCCCTTTTTATTTGTACCGCCACCTGCTGGTGACTAAAAGTGATGTCGCAGAGCCCAAGGTGCGCCATGACCTTCAGTTTCAAAGTTGCAGTTTCCAAACGTTTTCATTTTAACTTCTCATGGAACCGGTCCAAAGAGTAGAGTAAAAATAGACAACATGGCTTTAAAAGCATGTGAACGGAGCTGGGATGATTTTCCCTAGCTGCACTTATTGGCCTTCGTTGATTTACGATGACCTTTTAGGGGATCTTACAAAATGAGATGCACTAGCGCTCAAGGCTGTCTGTCTACCCCTTAGGTGTCCTACGCACGTCCGAGCTCCGCTTCCATCCGAGATGCAAATTTGTACGTCAGCGGCTTGCCGAAGACCATGACTCAGGCGGAACTGGAGCAGCTCTTCTCGCAGTATGGCCGCATCATCACCTCACGCATTCTGGTGGACCAGGTGACCGGTGAGTCGGATGCGATGGCGGCTCCTCTTTTTTATTTTCATTTCCTCTGAGCTTTTGGAATTCTTCCATCATGCTGCTGCTTGCTATCAAGCTGAGCGCTCGCTGCATGATGACTTAAGAAGACGACGGGCGTTTGGACAGCGCAGCATAGGCGCCGTTAATTCCACAAGTAGGCGTATGAGTTGACTGCATACTCGCATCAACTTTAATGGGGTTTTCTCAAAACCATTTCCCTTTTATCGTTTTGTCCCCCAAAGAGACGGAACCAAATGACACAGCGGGGCCCTGCAAAATGCATCACGGGTGTATCGGTGCGAGATACCAAAATGCAATTTTCCACCCGACATGTTCATAAATATGCATGGAGTGGGTAGAATATGAAATGGGTGTAAAGTAGCGGGGCTCGGGTGCGTCAGTGCCACTGGAGCGAGTCATGCGCCGCGGAGAGAAACAAAATGCATTTTTAGAGCGACTGCCGTGTGGAAGACGCCCCACTCGAATAAACATCAGGACGTTTGGCAAATCCGGGATTCCCTTAGCCACGCATATTGCATATGTTCCGTCCTGACGAATTCGCTTGCAGTTGTATCAAAAAGAATAACCGAGGCCATCCAAATGAACGTGCGCCATTTTCCAAAACTCGATTTTAAAGATCCATGAAGAAAATCTGCTTCCTGGCGGTATACAACTGTCTATTTATTTTTATTTTTTAACGTACTTACTCAAATGTATTTTACCAAACTATTTTCCCTGGTTTCAAAATGCTGCAAGGCTCCTGTGTAGTCAAGAAGTAGACCAAATGGAACCAAGCTTAATAACAAGAACTCTGTGATATTTTTCTTAAAATCACTGTAAACTAACCATAACAATGTTAAGTAGGGTTCATGTGCTTTTTGTTTTGCGTCATCAATGACCAATGTGTTGTGCCACAGGTCTTTCCAGAGGTGTCGGCTTCATCCGCTTTGACCGGCGGGTGGAGGCCGAGGAGGCCATCAAGGGCCTTCACTGTCAGAAACCGCCCGGTGCCGCCGAGCCCATCACGGTCAAGTTTGCCAACAACCCCAGCCAGAAGAGCAACCAGGCGCTGTTGTCGCAGCTGTACCACTCGCCCAATCGAAGGTACCCGGGACCACTCGCACAGCAGGCACAACGCTTCAGGTAAAAGGGGCACAGCCAAACACATTTCAAATGACAACAATCATTCATTTCCTCAGTCAGTCACTGGGTGTCATCTCAAAGGGAGCCTCTCATTCACGTACGCAACCCATCACCATCATTTGACGAGTCAAACTGATATATATATTTTTTTATCTTTCACCCAGCACTACTAACATGCAGAAAAACGCAATTTAACCGTGGTTTTTGCTTTTACCGTTAGTGCTAGAATGACGACGAAATGCACCAGAAACGTTAAGGGGAGACATTAAAATGATGGAAATGCTTTTAAGCATACCATGAGGAATGTGAAGTACCGCGTGTGCATTTTAGCACCCACTGCAGAAAAGCTGACTTTAGTGTTAAGTAGCATTTATCTGCGCTTGAGCAAACCAACAAAAAAGTGAATCTGTTGCTGGGTCAGACGCCAGCACCTAACATGCTTGGAATTTCGGAAGTGTCTTGCTCAAAGTTTGCACTGTTTAACGTTTTGTGTATTTGTTTTTAAAATGGACAAAAATGCTGCTTAACATTCACCTTATTTTGTTTCTCCTCAAACGCATATTTGCTTCCCATTTTTTATGAGTTTCCATTAATTCTGGACTTTCACATTTTTCAGTTAAAATTATTTTTAAACAATTTTATTAAATTTGTTATTAAATGAAGTCTGCATGGATGGACAGACGGTGATGCGCTCATCTCTGCTCATCTTATGTTTTCAGGCTGGACAACCTGCTCAATATGGCCTATGGCGTGAAAAGGTTTGTGGCTTTTTACTCTCATATTTAGTTTTCTGTTCATTTTACGAGCCCTTGAAAATCTAGTTCTGTTCTCGACCTCTGAGTAATGATGCACAACATTAACCTGTGTAAGCAGGTCACTGAAAATGACAAATCGTGGACCCCCTAAAAAGGGTCAATTTGGCTTCCAACAAAATGTGGTTGAACTATTTCATAAGAGTGACGTATTAAAAAAAAAAAAAAAGTGAATTTGGCCTGCAGCATTACAGTTTGCGAGAAAACGAAACTATAAACACCAAGAGTAGAACTAGCACAAAATTCACAAACCGTAAAACATTCACTTCAAAATAGCATCGTTTGACATTATGTACTTACAGTCACGAAGCAATGATAGCCATGAAATGGACTCATGAATATTGCTCCGGGCGCTGCGAGGGTATGAGCAAAATGTCTCGTGGCTTTTGAGCACGGCGCATCGTGTCCCAACATGTCAGTACTGGGCGGCTTTGCGCTTTTCTGGGCCACTATTGCAGAGCGTTGCGCCGGCCCCGCATACACTGTACGCGTACTGGGCTAGCTCACCTTGATCTTTTATGGACGGCCCCATTGCCTTTTCATGTCTCTTGCATCAGACCTCTTTCAGGATGCGCCGGTGGCCGAGGGCACCGACAATAGAACAGGCCCCCTTCTCCCCACTCCCACCCTTTCCGAGCCGTCCTTCCGAACAAGTTCTCGCCTTGACGGCGATGCGCGCACCTGTCACGCTGGATGTTTCGCACAAGGCTAAGTGGAGCAACTCATCTCGCGCGACACCGCCTGAAAGTTGCCCCCATATTTTCTGAGCGCTTTTGAATTTTGGTTTCCTCAAAACTGTAAAACTGTGTTTATCAATATTTTCTTTGAATTTTTAGTGCGAGAGCCATACAACATAAAGTTGCTGCCCAACATGTCCACTTTTTTTTTTTTTTCCTTCTTTGGGTTGAGTTGACCGAGCAGCGTTTGTGTTTTGTCACAGCAGGTTCTCGGCCATGGCCATCGACGGGGTGACCAGCCTGGCGGGCATCAACATCCCGGGTCACAGCAGCGGCTGGTGCATCTTCGTGTACAACCTGGCTCCCGACGCCGACGAGAGCATCCTGTGGCAAATGTTTGGGCCCTTCGGGGCCGTCACCAACGTCAAGGTCATTCGCGACTTCAACACAAACAAGTGCAAAGGCTTCGGCTTTGTCACAATGACCAACTACGACGAGGCGGCCGTGGCCATCGGCAGCTTGAACGGCTACCGCCTGGGCGACCGCGTGCTGCAGGTGTCGTTCAAGACAAATAAGACCCACAAAGCGTAAGCGCCGCGCACGGTCGCGCCCGTCACATCACTTTCTTTTCCGTGAGCACTTTGGTTTTGTGCTCTCGTCGTTCCGTATTGTTGTGATTCTGTTCTCGTTTCGCTTGGTTCAGTTCTCGTTTCGCTACAGCTAATTTTTCCAAACGTTTTTTTTTTTCTTTTGCTTGTCTAACTTTTCAATGTTCTCTGTTTTGTCTGCGCTTACTGTCTAATGGATGAAAAGACAAAAAAATTCTTAAAGCAAGTACCTTGCCAAAGAGCTCCGAACCTCTTTGATGTGGGTTTAAAAAGCGTCTATTTTTATAAAAAGAGAAATTCGGAGAAACTTTTTACAGGACCTGGAAGATAAATGATGATCAAAAAAATATTTTGTCTTTGCGAAATATCTTCATATGACATCTTATGATGCTTTGAAACTTTATGAGAAAGTTTGCAGCAGGAGAGATTTACGGCATAAACGCTCGCCGTTTGCCGTCTTTGTAGTTGAGCCTTTCGCCAGCCTTTCCCGGCCGGCGTAGTGTGGTGGACCTGCCAGGTCCAGTCGCACTCCTGATTCAAAAAGGCTTTGTTTTTGCTTTTTTTTAAATATTGAAAGAGGAAAAGAAAGCTAAGTTAAGTATGTAAATAAGATTTTGGAGGGGCTATTTGGCCAGCTTGTGCTTTGAGTTTGATACTTTAAATTTTTGGGATGCCCCAAGTGGAAATCCTTCCTTAGTTTGCCAGATGAGGTGTTTACGGTACATTTAATTAGTCATTGGTTTGTTCTGTAAAATAGTCTTGTCAAAAAAAAAAAAAAAAGTGGGGGAAAAAGATCTATTGGAGATTTTGATTTTGTTTTCTGTATAACCCTTCTAGATATGTGTAAAAATTGTCTTACAAACCACACTTTGGAACTCTGATTATCTTTTTGTTGATTCATATTCACTTATCTACGAATATGTACTATTGCGTGATGCATATATGGACCTGTCGTCAGTGTATAATGGCTTCCTCCACTTGAGCGGTGAGAACGACGTAGTTGTCATTGATTGGATGTTAGCAGTTGATGACAAACTAATAGACAACAGCGTGTGATATATGCATTATGAATATCTTTGTTATTCTTGCTTCGAGTTTCCTCCCATTTGTGTTGGTGCCTGTTGAATTTGTTTTGATCGTGAGGATATTCATTGAAGTCGTGAAGTCTAACTTGATTTGGGTTGAGTTGTTTTCTTTTGTTGGAACTTTAGTCTTTAAAGAGGATGTACATATTTTGTTTTGTTAATATTTTGGTATTGAGTCCCAATCTCCTCCCCCACACACACACACATACACACACACACAATTGAGTACATCAATAAAATAAGTTTGAAGGGCAAATACTTTTTCTGTCAGTTTATTTTAAATATATTTCAAAAAATTTAAAATATTAACTTAAATCGAAATTAGAAACGCAATTTATAAATTTAAATGACTAAATGTGATTTTTTTTTATTTAATTGTTCTTCCATAACTGCCAAAATGCCCATTGCGATTCGAGAAAATAAACCCAGTGATAAACAAAAGACGACGGCACGACCAGCTCCCCAACTAATGAGTTTCCGACTCATTAAGCTCACATCGCTGTTTTGCGATAAATTCTTCCAGATTAGAAAAAACACAAAAATTAAGTATGCGCCAAATAGACAAGCCCAAATCAGTATTCTGATAACGACTCACTCGTGCCTGACTCGGCTGCACGTTGCCATAGCAACCCAATAGAAAGGCCACCATAGGGTTTTCGCCGCATCTGCTCTACCTTCCACTTTAACCCGGCTCTTCAGACGCACAAGCGCTATTTTCCCCTTTGCCGTGATTAGCGGTGAAAGCTCAATACTGTCCCGGCGCAAATGGCATATGTTGGCAATTATGGAAATGTGCGGACTCCGAGCGGCGAGGTCAAAAGGACGCCGACTGTCTCGCCTGCGCTCATGGCTGACTCGCCGACATATGACCTTGGCCATTGATTCCGTAGACACTTTAAGAGGTTGAATAAAGCCTGACAATATTATGTATCTTTAAAAAGAACTTGTAAAAAAGCTTTACTGTTTATCATGCTTTTTGAAAAGTATGTATATTACATTTCTGTAGGGGGCGCTACAGACCCTTTTTTCTTGTAGTTGTGTATGACAACTTGAAAATATAAAACTTTTCGCAAGGCCCGATGTGCACCATAATAATAATGAACATTTCTACAGAAACAATAAGGACCTTACAATACATGTCACATTTCCATACGCCTTTATTCCGTGTTCGTTTTTACATTCTACCATTATGGCTACCGGCTTTTCAGACATGAGTCTTTGGAAACTCTGCGTCAGTCAGTAATATGCGTTGACTCACTGGAAACGCAAAAGAAATCGTATCAGCCGTGTCAGAGTCCCAAACACTGCCCATTGTCTGATATTCCGTTTTGTGAAGAGGCGTTGGAGTGTGTCATTAACTCGTTCAGCGCGAGGTCATTCCCATCCTGCCTGTGTGCATTCACCATCAGGCCGCTTAATCGTGATTGCGGACCGATAGCATGGCAACCCTTTCAAGATAATTAGCCACGCCGTTTTTGTCACTGCAGAAGCCGCAGTTAATCTTACCGAGATGTAATTCATTTGCATCCGATTTTGATTTTTTTTACTACTTTTAGTAAGCGTGACCTTCAGAATCATATTGTTCAGGAATTAGCCCGACTCAAAAAAGTGACCAAGAAATAATTCTATAATTTCACTCATTTTATATAACTAGCATTATCTTACATCCTGAATTCTTTCAGTCAGGCACTATGTGTTAAACTCAAGGCCAGATACGGCCCATCATGTCATTTACGGTATGTGGCCAACTATGTCAACTTCATGTTTCCTGCTAAAACATCAAAATTGCACATTGTGGGACACAACAAAAAGGAGTTTGACACCCACGCTTAAGGTATGTACAAAAACAGAAAATTAAGGGGAATAGACTTCCTGACATGTTTATAAATGATGGTGCAACTAAAATGTGGCCTTAAAAATTGAAATAAAAAAAAAGTTGCTTTTATCTGTGTTATTGGAATTCAAATTGGAAGTTGGAACCATGTGTGCCAACAGGATAAATGATGCTAAATTGGGTATTTTGGTGTGGGTGGAATGCACTCCATTATGTTTCAAGCCAATTCCCGGGGTTTGGCTTTGGAGCGACGCATAATGTCTTTACCTTATTCAACCACCCCCTGTCAGTTTGCCTCCACCGGAGAGGTTGAAATGCTGATACAGAAGTTAGCGTTCCATCCCGCCAGAGCACACCAATTGACACGCAGTGCACACGTTTGTCCTTTGACTTTCCCTAGGCCTGGGTGATGGGGCGGCGGAACATCATGAAGACGGACGATGCTGTCGCACAGCATTTTACCGCACTCATTTCTCATTAGGGCGGCTGATGTCATTGTTACAAAGTCTGGAAGCGCTTCAGAATGGCAACGCTCCACAGTATGACCTAATAGTAATTGAACCCATTTTCACTGGATATTTTTTAATTGGATAAGTCAATTTATTTATAAAGCACAGAAACATCCGGTTTTCATAATGTAATATATGTTTTGAATAAAAAATTGTAAATTAACTGTTAAACAGGTTGATTTTTTTTTTTTTTTTTGCTGAAACATCACAACTATAAATTACAAGACATGGTCAAAACTTTTGTAGATTACACCATAAAAACAAAAACTGAACATTTTTCAAAAAATCTGATTATTTGATGTGGACTAGGTTATCTACATTAGGCTTTACGCAATCAGGATTTAGGAGACGATCACTGATAAGCAAATTAAAAAAAAAAACTAATAGCCAATCACCAATCCCATCAGAAGGTGAAAAATTGACATCAATCGAAATACACTGGTGGGAATGTCATAAAAAGTATTTCCAAAACGCCAATAATCATTCAATACCTGGAAAATGGGGTGACTGTTGGGCATACATTCAATAATTGGTTTGTGGAGAATACCAAAATGTCTATTTTTGCTGTCTCGGTACCAAATAAGGCGCATAGTGTGTTGAGCTAGTCACAGTGTTGATCTGTCTCCCGGACCGACACTTTGCATTCAACCGCGATATGAACGTGACGTACTGGAAAGGTCAAACAGGCAGCTTTGGAGCGGAAAGACTGACAGCCGAGGAGATTCTAAGTAACAACCGGGGAACAAAGACTACGACCACGGAGAGGGAACGGCGTATAATTGAGTGTGGGAGTGTGGGAGGGAAGGCTTGGCCGTGAATCACCACAAATATGACAGACGCGTGACGTGCAGCCAAGGGACAATGGGGAGGCGAGGTGGGCAAGAAGGCAAGGCGACAGTTGCGACGGCGTGATGTGGGTCGGATCTAAAGCGACAGCCCGTCGAGACGCCCGTCCATCCGTCGGCGTCCGGAAGACAACGAAATGTCTCCGTGAAAAACATCAACACAGTGGTTTCAACTCTGGGAAGGTACTGTACTATTTTCCCCCTGTTATATCTACAGTACAGTATTGTACATGTGACAATGACAAATAAAGATCTATTCTATTCTATCGCCGATTTTTAGACGTACGAACATTCACGCTGGGAACATTTCAGACATGCTAACACTTTCTTGTTTAGGCCCCCCCAACAGTCCAACAGTAAAATGATTTATTTTTCAGAATAAAATAGCTGCTTCCTTGCTCTTCTCCACTTTGTAAAGTAACGTGAGACCCAAAGCATGCTAATATTACTCATGTTAGCTTCCTGGTTAGCAAGTCTCAAGTGTTTTACACGCTAACTCTTGTGTATTTTACATGCTAACTCTCGTAGCTGATTGCATACCCTGTCAGCCATAGATGTCTATTAGACGTCTGGTTTATGTTTGGTTTAGTTTAGTTTAGTTTATTCACGCAATATCAAAGACATACAACATGATACAACAAACAGTATTACACAGTCGGATGCGTGAAAGGTCACCCCAAGCAAGCTATTTAAAGCTTTTAATAGCTTTTTATAGACCTAATTTAGACGTCTGAAATTGGTCTCGGTATAGACCTAAAATAGACGTCTAAATTAAAAACATCAAATATGATCACATTTCGAAATGTTAAAGTCTGAACCTGCTGTAAGTTGTATAAATAACATACAGAAGTTGTTTGGATTTGTGTTTAAGAAGCTTATTGATCCGTACATGTGAATTGGTTATTTCTGTAACCTGATATAGATGTCTATTTTAGGTTATTATATAGGTTCATTACAAGAGCGATAAATATTTTTAAGTAACATTTACTGTATACAAGTAACGAAAATCTCGAAGTAATGGTTGTCGCTCTCCTAAATGTGATATCACATTGAAAGTATTACAGTGACTCTTGAGCACGTTTTAGATTTTTTTTTTTTTCCTCGACCGAGATCCCAAAAAGTTTATCCTAAACAAAGCCACAAAAGAACAACACAGGAAGAAGGCGGCCATCTTGTGTTGCCACTCACGAAGCGGCCCTAACTTGAATACATTAATTTCTCTGCCGCGTTTTCACGCCATTTTCTGTCTCCACGGTGAGTGCCTCAGTGTCGCATATGGTTTTGAGTCCGAAAAGTAACGCAGTGTTTCAACACGGCGACAAAATCATTGTGAATCCTGTCTCGCTTTTTTTTTTTTTTTCACGTTACTTTTTTTTTTTTTCACGTTACGAAGAACTTGACAGAATGACTTTTCCTTTGACTTTTTGTGACTTCTCTTTTTTTGCGCTACACTCGAAGCACAACCACTTCCACGCAATAAATAATGCAGACGGTGAAGATAGCAGCTCTGCCAACTTGGGCTTCGGGGGCTTTTCTTCAATATCGGCTGATGCTCCACAAGAACGATCAAGCAGCCTGTGATTCTCGCTCGTTTATTATTGGCAAAGACCCATTAGTTGGAGGACTGGAGGGCAGTGGGAGGGAGTGCCAGATAGAAGGCCGCTGGTTTATGTGTCTGTCAATGTCATATCTTTTCAAGATCAGGCTTCAAGGGTGATGAAAGCGGGAAAGCTGTGGAGGGGGGGCGGAGTGGGTACATTGCTGAGAGGGTGCTGGTAGGTCTGATGACCTTCAGCTGACTTGATGCTACCAGATAGTCATCTTCTTCTTCGGGGGCTGTGAAGCCTGAAGAATAACATGGAAAGCAGACTAAAGCCACATGAGTTCTCATGGAAAAATAAACCCGCTGCAGTAAGCGGTATTTCACAAAGTGGCATTTGCTATCAAAAAAATTATATATCACATTTGACCTCTGCAAGTCAGAGTTGCCAACCAATGGAAATAAACTTCCTCAACAATTTATTTGAATTTTTGTATTTTCAAAATTCTGTCAGGGACCTTATGTTTAGGACAGTTTTATATTGAAGGCATATCAAGGCATTGAAATTATTCAAATTTTACAAGTGAACATGAATGCTTCCAGGAATAAATAAATCACATTATTATTGAGTTAGCCGTGACATTTGAACAATACACACAAAGATAAAAGCAACGGCAGCTTGAAAAACAAACATCTGAAAGTTCAGCAACTCTTTTTTGTCAATGTTTTGCATCATCTTGTGGGACAAAATTAAATCTAGCCTTTTAATACAAACTAAAGAAATTGTCACGAGCAGCCTTTTCAGTGACTGCTAACCCAACATTGCCCGATAGAGGTGTTGATTGGAGTATTCCGATTCTACTTCTAAATACGAATTGGCTGGCTTTTTTTTTTTTTTTTTTGGAGTTGAGGTGTTCGCAGACAGCCAGAGGAGCTCCCGCCCACTAAATGGCCCGGTACAGGAACTCGGCAGGCTAACCCCGCCGGCTGCCTGGCAACCACCTTGGCTTTGTACCTAATTGGCAGTGTGCATGAAAATGATTCCCCCCTTTGAAGTAAAAATATCACAATTTATAATTCATCCCATAATGGGTTGATTAAGGGGAAGAGAAAAGAGTGTCTGTGTGGAGTGAGTTCACTCTGTAACAACTGGGCGATGATGAATATGCATGATGATGATGATGTAACAAACGCCTCAGAGCTGACCTACTTGTGCGTCTCTCCCAACTTCTTCCGGGGCGACTGTCAACAAAACCTTCGGTGCTCCGGAGTCTCCTTGGGTAGCGGCAAGGCCAGCCTAGTTCAAGATGTATTTGTCTTACTGAAGAAAGAAAAAAAAAAAAGAGGCACCTCCAACAGGATTGAATGATTTTTGATAAACAGTATAACAAGAGAAAGACAATTTTGATTATGTCGATTCTGTTTTGTCTATGACTATGAATCAAACAAGGTTAAAAAAATTAACCCTATAATATATATCGTAAATGGTAAATACTGGACAAATGTACAATGAAGCACGGGCGACGGAGTCAAACCACAAAAATGAGAAATCAATTACTAAATAAAAAAAATAAAAAAGCTGGCAAATCACCCAATTAAATTCAATGCACTGCTGAAGTGCTCAAAGCTTCACCTCTCTGTTGTGCTGCAAATATGAAGTGAAGTAGGTCCCCACACGAGAGAATACTAGTCTGCACATTCTCATAGAATATCGTTATCCACCATCTTGGTCGGCTGCCAACCGCGAGTTCGCTCCAGGAAAAAAAAAAATATTTCCGCCAACACGAGAGGAAAAAAAGCAAAGTGGCAAACACCTTCAACTTTTCGTTTGACATGTGAAAATGGGCTAATTTGGCGGATACCTCCAACGGTTCCGATTCAATAGATTCCTCCCGAGGTTCCTGGAACGTGTAAGCGGGGGTCAGCGAGAGATTGCACCTTCAACTTAAGTGGGGCCGTGAGGGGTGGCTGTGAACAAGCGGTGCTGTCACGGGAATCATTATCACAATTCCAAATATCTCATTCTGCGTTTTGTTGTAGCACAGCTGTAGGCCTCCCCCCAAGTGACAACATTCCCATCGGAGTAAATAAACAGCCTGACCATTAATTTAAGGAAATACGCTAAGTGTAGCATTCAATGTATTCAAATCGTGTTTTTTGCACCGAAGGAGGATAGACATATACACCTGTATGTCTATTTTGGGAATCTCAGCTGACATCATTTGTATGGGGAGATGATTCACAAAATTAGCTGGAAAAATATATCAAGTCTAATTGATAAGTCAATTCTATTTTTAAAAATGGCATTTAATTTCGATTTCCAATTTCGCAGACCACCTGCAATGCCGCCTCGGACCACGAGAAGGCCGCAAACCAACGGTTGACAATCAATGGTGTATATAATCGGGTTTTTAGCACAGTGGAACCTCTCAAATTGAAGAGGCCAAATAATCTGATCTGCGTTAATAAAGAGTCCAGCCAATATTTGTGGAATTATTTATTAATTTCTGAAATAAAATGCTCCAATTGAAGGCCTCCCCACGACGAGACATCTTCATCTTGGCCGATAAACGCCCCCTGGTCACTATTTATAGTAAAGTGTTGATTTTCGAAACCATTAAAATCGAAGACCCTCGACTGACGGCCTCCCTGATGGATATCTACTTCAGAAAAGACGCCTCCTTCATCGGCGTGAATAAACAGCCCAGCCGCTATTCGAGGAATGCCTTCATCTTTGGAATCGCTTGAAGCAAGCAGTCCACATAAAAGCTTAGCAACCTAATAATCACATTCCTACAAAACCCTCGTTCAATATTTGAGGAAATACTTCGAGTATAGCCCTTAAAGGTTATTCACTAAAATAATGTATAAGTAAAATAATGGACCTTAGACTTCTATAGCTGTCAATGCCTGTGATTAATACTCTACAGTGGGAACCGCTCAAGTTGCCTCAAAATAAAATTCCAACAGCAGTTGAGTAAATATTTTTAGAAAGTCAATGTCAAGTATGTTTTGTAGAAGGCAAAAAAGTAATTATTGGGAAGAGAACTGCTCTCCCACGAGCGCAGTTGGGGGATTTTACCACACTCAATTCCCAAAGCCTCCCTGTAATAATTACGCGCGAGGGGAATGCGGGCAGGTCGCCTGATTTCTCCGCAGACGTCGCAGCCCCGAGAAAGGTTTGGCTCCGTCATCCCGACCATCTGGCGGCCACCGCGATGTGCAACTTCTAATTGGAAGCACGGTGATGGGAGGCAAGAGAAACAAGGCCGCCAGATGGACAAGCGGGCATTCTTCACTTCGACTCTGCCTTGTAAACGGGAGTTCAGAACATACCCCGAGATTCAACCAGTAATCTAATTTTACGGCGAGTGTCTTTTCTAACAGTACAGTAGCAAAACAGAACACCGATCGGATGTTGTCGTATTTTGCTGTCCCAATATTTTTGGCATGAGTTGACAGATCAACAAGCATTCCATCCGTGACTAATGGCGTCTCATTGGTTCCGCCCCGCATCGTTCATAAAGCGATTCGGCTCGGTGTTTGAAGCCGCTCCTCGCTCAAACAAAAACATCGCATTGCAGATTATCGGCCTGCGATTAAACGGCTGTTTTCCTCCCACGTCACTCGTCGCGACACGCAAACGTAGGTTGATCTCACGTTGGTTCGTTTGTACACGACCCCCCCCCCCCCCAACATTTGGCAAATTGATTCCCTTCGCCGCCATCGATGACTCCTGTAATCTTGTTTTAATTAGGAAAGATGTAACGCACGCTTTCTTTCCCGCAGCTACACCACGCTGGCAACAAATCAATCACTAAGGCACCGGTTGCCGCGGTGACGGACAAAATGGGGGAGGTGTGTTTATGTGCCTAAAGAGGTAAATGAGTGGAAGTCACTTGAGGTTGAGAGTTTTTGTCCGACCCAAATAAACTCCGACTCCCCAGATCGACTCCGCCCTGACCAGAGTAAATAAACACCCTTGGCAACTCTAAATCAATTTGAATAAAAACGCTAAAAGCGAAAGGCCTCCCCCCGTAGTATGAAACAGCGGTAGTAAAACTTGAGAGGCATCAACAGGGTTAATAAATGGCATCTTTTCTCCAAGCGCGATACAAGTCAACGAAGCGTTTAATGCTAATGAGAGTTGGCTTTTGCGGAAACTTTTCCTCCGATTACTTTCAAGCCATCTGTCGGTGCGAAAGCGCCACTTGGAACAGACTGTGTTCCTCCACTCTCTGAACATTATTTGGACAATATTTCAGCGCACGCCGCGTGCTAACGGCCAGAACGAGGCCATTAGCCGATGAAAACAGACGGAGCCCCAGTACAATTTTGCGCTACGAATTACCGGCCAAGAAGGTGGTGAAGGTTCGACGCTGCTCTTATACGGGCGGCTTGAAAGAGCTCGTCGACAAAAGATTGGTAAAAAGTAACAAATAACAAAAAGCACCTTTTTCCTGGAAGCCCATTTTAAGATATGATGTTGAGTCAGTATTGACAAGTTTGCTGGCGAAAGAAAGTAGCAGGAAGAGGTGTTTTGATTTATTTATGGATTTAATGACGAAATGGATGAAGGAAGCGGAATTCAGAATAAAAGGTCGAAGCGGTAAAAAGAAAGGCAGAGCAGTTTTATTTATATTTCACATTTCATACACAAGGCAACTCAAACTCAGTAATTGGAAAATATGAAATGAAAATGAATTTGAACCGAAAGATGGACAAGGCTTAGGGAATCAAACCCGAGTTCCCTACGCATTGATTCTTTGCCTCAAACCTTGAGTACTGATTCTTTGCTCAAACCTTGAACTGTGGCCAAGTTGTTGGAAATGAGACGTTGGTTAGAAGCGACCGGTCGGTTGGGCTATCTTTATCAGCGCCGAGACAAGCACACGCAAAAGCTCACAGGCAATTGAAATTGTTTCGGGCACCTGTCATGCTTTATTATAATTAGCAAGCGGACGTGGAGATAATTGCCATCAGGTCGGGCCCGCTTTGTCGGGGTTAGCCAAAGCCCGACGTCTCGCATTTCCTCGACGTTTTATTTAAAGGGTCGCCGAGACGCCGGTGGCGACTTTATTAGCTTGGCGGCAGAAGGCGAAGAAGGGAAGAAGAAAAAAAAAAGCTTAGTGTGGCCTTTGGTTTTGCCCAATACAACAATATTTATTTTAAAAGTATGTTTAATCTGATTACAGTGTGTCGGAGGGGTAAAATGGATGGAATTAGATTAATATAAACATAATATTTAACTCAGGCGGTAGCATTAAATATTTTTTGTATTAACTGATTAGCTCAATTATTAAACAGACAAAAAATATTTTGTAGCTTGTGAGCAGCAGGTAAATTTGTCCAGCGTACTTAGATTTTAGAAGGTAGTAGCTTTGACTTTGAGTGTTTGTGGCTTTTAAAGTAGGGGCTTGGCCTAGTCAGCACGTGACTGTGGGGTTAGCCTGGTTACTAAGGTTAGCGCCTGGCTGTTAGCATTAGCCAGCCCAGTTAAACAATGTGTTGCTTTACTGTAGACATTATTTTTCAAGTTTGGAATGATTCCAAATTTTGGCCATTCACTCTTTTTTACAGATTTATTTTTCCATATAATCCCCGCAAAGGTTTGAGGTTGACATTTGGCTTTTTTTTTTTAATGCATTTGAATTATTTGATTTATTTGACGACTGGTTTCCAGCCCTATTTTTAACATCTCAACATGTCAACTATTATTTTAATACAATGGCTACTAAAGCTATGCTGTTCTTCTTTTCCATTCCCCGATTTTGCTTAAAAGAAATACGGTGTGGTGGAATTTTGATGGCGGAAGCCAAAAACTGTTGGATGGCGGGGGCATGAATATTCCAAATGACTAATGTTGCACATGCTTACTCCTGACATATCTGGCTTCCGCGGGGAAATAAAACACTTCTAATGCGGGGGTACCATCTGTTATCTGTTGCTGGTGTTTCAGCACAGGCGGGCTCTGTGCGCACACACACACACACACACATAGAGAGAGATACACACATACTGTAGTGCAAAATCCATTGGGGAGCATCCAAACAGACAGGCTGCCTATACAAATTGAGCATTCCTTTTTGTTGCTGTTGTTGTAAATCTCGCACTGTTGTGGTGGGGGTGACAGGGACTGCACTCACTTTTTATGCTCGCCATAAATACCTGGACCTGTCTCCTTGCAGCAGCTGGAGTCGGATAATATGCTGCCGCTATAAACAAGCTGCCCCCCCCCAAAAAAAAAAAAAAGAAAAGAGGGAAGAAAATCCACAAACGCCGCATTCATACTAAATGCACTCTCTCGGAGAAATGTTAGGAGCTATGGCCCGAGGAACGTGAGGGGTAGATGCGATAGCTGACCAAATAAAATCTTGAAGTTTCTTCTTCATTACTCCAGTAACTAAACCAATTATAAATTAGCATTTTGTATTCATGGATGGATGGATGGATGGATGGATGGATGGATGGATGGATGGATGGCCAGTCCATGACAAGAAGTTTGCACAATTTCGAGCTCACAAGCATCTGTCGTTGGGACTTGCCGCGATCGCACGTCACCGAGATGCCAACTGGCATGACCTAAATGTGTGACAGCAATAAGCGAGCTGACATATTTCCCACCGCTGATAACGTTCAACTATGAATACATGCACGGAAATCAAATGAATTTGGTTTTCATTCCTATATATATTATATATCAGATTATATATATTATTCCTATATTGATTGTTTGATGGCATTAAAATGAGTTGTTGTTTTTAATAGTAATTAGCTAGCTGTATTGTATTTGTTTAGAGTTAACACCTGCTATTTGCAGAGGTATAGAAAAGGCAAAAAACAAATAGCTGAGGGCAGAATAAGTGTTAATAGTCGAGGGTTCACTGTAATAATCAATGTTGTTTTTTTTATGGAAGGGTGAGCGACAGCAGTTTCCCGATTAATTCTCATTTGATGATGAAGCAACAGCAAGATAAGGCAGGCGGCTAGCGCTATCTAGTCTAAACACTGAGTTTTTGTCTATGAAAATAACTGCTCGCTTATCGCCGCCACCTCGGGTTTATTCATGCAGGTCCTCGCCGTGGCCGAGCGAAGGGACTTGATCGGTGGCGGCGGCCAGCGATAGGCCTTACTTTCGTCTTCGCCGAATCCCATCTTTTTTTAATCGGGCTCGCGGAAATGAAAGGATGCTATCTCGCAGCCGCCGCCGCTGCGTCCACGTCTCTGAAGACGGGAAGGAGAGGACTCGGACGTTTTTATTTTCAGGCAGTAGAAGGAAAACAAGCTTTCGAAAGATGTGCCGATGAATCCAACTGAGAAAGTCGCTTAATACCTTGACGGTAAAATGTGCCGGTAGCTAGCTAACGAACAAATGAAGGAGATGAACGAACGCAAGCGGCCCTAAATGTTGAACATCACTTATTTTAACATGTTAAAAACATGCTAACATGTCTTTATCGATTAGTTACTGACGCTTCGAGAATATATCTTGAGGATTTACTAATTCTATCGTTCACAGTCAGACTGAGCTTTTGATTGGATGACTAATTGACATAGAAGAGAGCGTAAAATTCAGGTTCAACATTTCACGTGGGTTTTATGTCTACTAATTCTCTGCTGCTAAATCAGCTCTATTAATTAGCCAAATAATTAACCTCCACTGCTTATGTTGTATTTTGATTCCAGCCGGCAGTGTAACATGCATATTTCCATGATCTAATTACAGGAAAAAAATATGTATATACAAATGTGTTTATGTATATATATATATATATATATATATATATATATATATATATATATGTATATATATATATATATATGTATATATATATATATATATACGTGTATATATATATATATACGTGTATATATATATATATACGTGTATATATATATACGTGTATATATATATACGTGTATATATATATACGTGTACCGTATTTTCCGCCCTAAAAGGCGCACCGGGTTATAAGGCGCACCTTCAATGAACGGCCCATTTTAAAACTTTGTCCATATATAAGGCGCACCGGATTATAAGGCGCATAAAATAGAAGCTATACTGCATCAAACTGAGGTTGACTAGGGTTGCGGTATGCATCCACTAGCCAATAACCAACGAGCCCTCTGTAAACAATCGCGTTTCTCAAACGATCTCCTATAAAATGATCAGAACTGACTAAAGTTCGATCTAACGCATTGGTACTACTTACCTATGTTTCCCTTCCATATCGATCCGTAGATTTACTCGAAACATTAACAGAGCAGCCTATTTTGACATGAAATAGCCTGGTACGTATAGCAGCTATCGCAATAGCATTAGCCATCCGCAAAGTCTCACGAGCCTCAGCTCGCAATCTCCCATGAGCCTCAGCAAAGTGTAAACAATCGCGTTTCTCAAACGATCTCCTATAAAATGATCGGAACTGACTAAAGTTCGATCTAACGCATTGGTACTACTTACCTATGTTTCCCTTCCATATCGATCCGTAGATTTACTCGAAACATTAACAGAGCAGCCTATTTTGACATGAAATAGCCTGGTACGTATAGCAGCTATCGCAATAGCATTAGCCATCCGCAAAGTCTCACGAGCCTCAGCTCGCAATCTCCCATGAGCCTCAGCAAAGTGTAAACAATCGCGTTTCTCAAACGATCTCCTATAAAATGATCAGAACTGACTAAAGTTCGATCTAACGCATTGGTACTACTTACCTATGTTTCCCTTCCATATCGATCCGTAGATTTACTCGAAACATTAACAGAGCAGCCTATTTTGACATGAAATAGCCTGGTACGTATAGCAGCTATCGCAATAGCATTAGCCATCCGCAAAGTCTCACGAGCCTCAGCTCGCAATCTCCCATGAGCCTCAGCAAAGTGTAAACAATCGCGTTTCTCAAACGATCTCCTATAAAATGATCAGAACTGACTAAAGTTCGATCTAACGCATTGGTACTACTTACCTATGTTTCCCTTCCATATCGATCCGTAGATTTACTCGAAACATTAACAGAGCAGCCTATTTTGACATGAAATAGCCTGGTACGTATAGCAGCTATCGCAATAGCATTAGCCATCCGCAAAGTCCCACGAGCCTCAGCTCGCAATCTCCCATGAGCCTCAGCAAAGTGTAAACAATCGCGTTTCTCAAACGATCTCCTATAAAATGATCGGAACTGACTAAAGTTCGATCTAACGCATTGGTACTACTTACCTATGTTTCCCTTCCATATCGATCCGTAGATTTACTCGAAACATTAACAGAGCAGCCTATTTTGACATGAAATAGCCTCGCGGGTACAACAGCTATTCGGTGACGCCCCCTGACTACAGTTGCCGTAATGCTGGGAAGCGATGCGACCTTGTAATTTACTAGTCGTACTAAAACGTACTGAAACATTTTGGCAGAGCACTGTGTACAACCAGTATGGATCAACAAATTCATCAGTTGATCCATATATAAGGCGCACTGGCCTATAAGGCGCACTGTCGGCTTTTGAGAAAATTTTAGGTTTTTAGGTGCGCCTTTTAGGGCGGAAAATACGGTATATATATATATACGTGTATATATATATACGTGTATATATATATACGTGTATATATATATACGTGTATATATATATACGTGTATATATATATACGTGTATATATATATACGTGTATATATATATACGTGTATATATATATATGTGTATATATATATATGTGTGTATATATATATATATATGTATATATATATATATATATACACGTATATACGTATACGTATATATATACACGTATATACGTATACGTATATATATATATACGTATATACGTATACGTATATATATATACGTATATACGTATACGTATATATATATACGTATATATGTGTGTGTGAGTATTTTAACGGGATAATTTTCATCGACATTTTGGAATCAGTAGCTCAGAAAACAATTTATTAAGATGCACTTTGCTGAGCCCACTTTTGATTTCCCATCAAGTTAAATCATCTCGTTTCTGCTCTTTGTTCAGTGAAAAAGCTCAATCTCAGCCATTAATGATATTTAAAAAAACTGCCCCTGTATTTTTTCACAAAATGTCAAGATTTCAAGGCAGATGGATCGATACACGGCATGGTGTTTGGGTACCGTATTTTCCTCCCTTGCCCAGAGAACATTTCATAAAGGCCAAAGGGGTCGGCTTATCGTGGAGCTAAATGCCAATGTAATTATTAGTGCCTGGAAATAGTGGAAAGAGGAAGCACATCCAGAGTCAGGACACCGTATTTAATTAATAAAAGTCACTCTAGGGGGGGTGGGGGGGTGGGGGTCATCGTTTCTGAAGAAAAAAGACCCCGGCAGCAAAAATACGAGATCAGAAACTTGTGAAGTTAGCACGTCAACGTTCACGCATCTGTAAAGTATCTTATTGTTTTCTTTGAGCACTTTACCAGTAAATTATTAGCGTTCCGTGAGGTGCAGGCCACTGGCAGCCTTTCTCGATGTGAAAAAATGCAAACAAGAGCTGTAAACGGGGAGCAAAAAAACAGCATGTGTGATTGCCAGCTTGATTAATTAGCTAGTTGGACTTGAAAGAACTTGACGAACCCTGTGTGGGCTTGAGCTGTGATTGAAATATTACAGAAGCCGGCGAGCTAGTTACACTTTCCATCAAAACCAATTCCACCTAAAAATAAATTGTCATAATTTTTGAAGAGCAAAAAGAGATCATTTTGTTTCACCACAGCCCCAAATCTCCTTCGTGGCTGTCCACAGAAAATTGGTATCAAGACTGTCGATGTTTCTATGACAAGATAATCATTTTGGTCACATCACTTTCAATCTCCACCAAATCCAGACAAACCTGGACCTGCGTGGAAATTTTATTCTTGGAATCGCTTTTAACCAACCACTCAGCTGTTTGCTTTTTTTTTATCGTAAGATTTGCCCACGCCGGGTGTTCGGTCCATCGGGCGATGGTTCTTTGTGGCCTTCACCCTCGCAAGCCAGCTGTGTCCCACATCCAAACAAGATCTGGATCTCTTCCTTCTGAATCGCTCCGACACCCAACCAGGGACCTGGACAACATAATCTCAAAGATGATGCCTCTGCACAAGCAACAATGTCCGTGAGATATTTTGCTGGTTACTCTCGAGCAAAAACCCAGCGATTCAAGTCACCCTTTGTTTCGATTAGCCATCTTTCGATGCCACTCGAGTCGACTCCACCTGGGCCCTTCTCGCTACTGGATCCTGTCAGCCTCACTCTCTGCCTGCTCGCTCTCACCACCAGCCCTATGTTCCCTGCCCACGTGTTAACTGGAAACTGCCTAAAGAAAAGGAATGGCAGCAGCTTTGAAGAAAAACAGAAGAAAAAAACAAATCAAGGTCCTTTAAGGCAGGGGGGAGGGAAAAAGACAGCACCAAATGTTTCTTACGCAACCGTTTTGTGGCTTCTCACACGAGAAACAATAGAAGTGACGAAGCAGATGCATTTCCCTCGAGCCAATCAACGTAACACCTACACCCTCCCCTCTGGCTCCTTCACGCTGGCATCAGCTCGTCACTTTTAAATGGCACCGCGGCATTCTAACGTTTCTTTTAGCTTCCTCGCGAGGAGCCTTTAAATGGCCCGTCATTCAGCTAAGACAAAACAAAAAGAAAGATGCTCATCCTGAGTCACCCAGAGCCTGATCCCAAGCAACTTTGTGATTCGGTGGCTTTGCGAGAGATCTCCTCGGGGCGGCATATTGAGAGGTTTCATTATTGTCTTGTCTGCTGTGCAGGAGGGTCACCATGGTAACACTAAATACATCAAGCAGCTCCCCACAAAGGAAATGAGCTTCTTCAGCGGGATGCGCTTCCAGGCGCCTGTGGTCAGCGTGCGGTCAAAAGGATATTAGATGGGAACGATATTTAAAAGAACACTTCTCAGTTAGTTTTTTTGTTTTTTTTAATGCATCATTGCAATTATTATGATAAACACTGGAACATTGTTTAGCCAGTACATTCAAGTTTGATGTCAGGGAGAAGCCAAGATTTATTTATTTATTATTTATTTGCTTGGTTGTTTATTGTTTTTTTTATTATTATTATTATTTCATATTATATTTATAAGTTTGTATTATATTTAATTATTTAAATGTAATAGCCTGTAAGTATTTATAAAAGTAACATCAGATGAATTGGAAATAGCGTTAATCTGTTTTGGGATCACAGTTTCTGTTTTCGACTATGTTATGGTTTTACTCTACAAAGTAGGCAATTACAAATATTTGGCTGTGGGGTCTTAATGTTTTTATCTTCTCTCCATACTGTTTCCTCATTTTCTTTTCAGTGTGACTCTCTTGCCTCTGACCCAGCCCACTTCTTCCATTACCCCCCCCCCCCATGTCTGTTATGTAACAGAGGACGATAAGACTCATTGGCATTCCGCTCCATCTCCTAACCTTAAAGTGGAGTGACACGCTACAGCATCTTGTAGCAGGTTTGTGGTTTCAACACACCGCGGATGCATCCGAGTGTTGCCGAGGCCTGCCAAATCGCATTATGTAACTCCCAAGTGCTCCAGTTGGGACACGGCAACATGACACGTGATTGAAGCTGAGGATGGAGGGGGGGGGGGGGTACTGGTGACAACACCCATTTTTTGTCACCCTTGGCACCATTTGCCACGCTGAATTCATATTATAAAAATCCTGTGACACTTAAAGGCAATCCATATGAGAACAAGGGACAAACGCTAGCCACGGGGTTGCCTATCTGCCTCTGGAAAAATTCAACATCATAATGAGATTATTTCTTAACTGTGCATAAAACACTCGGCGGGGGGGAGCAAATGGGGATCTCTCTCTATATGAGAGCAACGAACAACGCCAATGGCAGCCATGCGGCCAAACAAAGAGATAGAGGCAATGACCTGTGAATGTCATACACTACTCCTCCGTTGTTGCTGGCCCAATTTAGAGCAGATGCTGCCCCCGTCTGGTGGCTTGAGGTAGCGCTGTTTTAGCAGGGGTCATCTTCCCTTTAATAAGCAAGTCACATTATCTGCAACAATGGAGTGCTGAAGAATTTGAGGTTTGTGTCAAGAATGCCACGAGAACGTTTTGGACTGGACTGCATTTTCACTGTGTTCAGTCTCGGGCGTACTGTAATTGTAATTTTGCTCTTAGTTCCTCAAAATGTAAGACTTAGTCTTAATTGACGAATCCTCAAATCTTGATCTTGACACCGTGGTGATCTTGATTAGGTCTGGGTCCCTGAAGTCTTGGTCTTTGTTGTTCTTGGTCAACCCCTAATGCCTCGATCTTGGTCTCGGCTCCTTACGTTTTAGTCGTGGTCAAAGGTCAATTAATTGGTCTACAGTGGAGAGAAAGTCTCATTCAATTTGTGGTGTCATTTTCTGGACCAAGCGGCAGCCTTGTAGTGAACAACCAAGCCTCTCTCTCGCTCTCCCGCTCTTTCTATGAAGCATCAATCGGAAATAGAAGTGAACGCAAGCACAAAGAATTCTAACAGAGTGGAAGTGGATAAAAGGCGAAAACCTGTTCAGGGAGCCTTTGGGACTCTCCAGCATGGTTCATTTCCTGAAGCAGTTGGTCGACTATTTATAGGCTGGCATAGTGGTACCAGTTAATCCTCCACTGGGCTTCTAACCGTACGCCAGCTGGCAGAGCACGTGAAGTTTTCGCATGACGCTTTTCAAGGTACGTGATGCCATAGTGGCAAACTAACCGTGACCCGTGGCTACAAAGTTTTATTCCATTCTAAAAGTGCAAATAACAATTTAAATGGCCTTCCAAAAAAAAAAAAAAAAGATTTTATTTTATTGCAGGCAGATATTAAAAAGCGCCGTCTGTTGTGTTAGGGGCTCAAGTTATGGGTGAGTGTGGAGATTTAGGTTGGGTTGGTGGGGTCAGGATTTGGGTTAGGATCGCTTCAGATGAGCTCAAGAATTATGGTTGATTGTTATGGTTTGGTTGTGGCTCGGTAAATCATCTTGTGGTCTAATTTGGGGTAATTAAGGGTTAGGATCATATTTTGGTGAGGGTTAGTATCAAGGTTGTGCAATTATGTGGATTAGGGTTGAGACTTAGTTTAAGAGAAGAGTTATTTTTAAGTGTTCAGTTTTGGGGTAGTTATTTTCAGGTAGGTGTCCTTCAAAAACGAGCCAGGCTAACAGATTCCGTCTTCTCGCTACCAAATCTGAAACAAGCCTTGAATTGTTTTGCTGGTTTTTCCAGCTGAGTGATTGCCATGCCCTGCTTCCTCTGTGTCTGAATATTCCCAGTTAGCTTGCCCTGAATTGATTTGCGCTCTCCCCTGACGTAGCCACTGTGACAAGGTTATGGAAGAACATGACAGGCTCGTTGGTGACTTTCTGCAAGCCGGAGGCAAGTTGAGATTTCCGGCTGCAAAGCAAAAAAAAAAGTCTCGCTCTCGTTGGCGGAGGTTAAACGGCGCTTCCGGCAAAAGGCTGGCTTGTCAGCATTGTGGGTTGAGAGGAAGTTCTCCGAGGATTCCACAATGCCGAATAAGTCACTTTTGAAAATCTGGTCAGTGGATGCTGCTTCAAAAGACGGCATGAACAAACAATCTGCTTTGAAAAGAGCTGGCAGGGATTGAGTTAATATGTCAAAATGCATTTGCTCTGAGCATCATCTCGCTAAAGTAAAATGACACAAGACGACTTCTTCGTAAGATCCACAAAGTTTATCCAGGTAGGAAGTCCCCTCCGGGAAGATGTTATAGCCCAGGCGTAACTCAGCAGTCTCCATTTTCTCATTTTTTACGCCGATCGCCGGGGCAACGTGGGCGGATGAGTGATGGTGTCCATTAGTAAACATAGCGCCACTATATATATGCGCTAGCAGCCTAAAGAGCCTGCGCCTTTACCGACCCCCCCCCCCCCCCTTTTCATTCCCTGCCTTCCACTCCCGCCTTGGCCATCCATCCTCCCTAAGATTGTTTTTTTTTTTTTTCATGGCTGCAGTGCTGCAGTGGAGTCGCCAATCAGACTATTTCTCTTCCCATTTCTCTTCGTGCGCTCTGTTTTTCAACCGGGAATCGAACCCGGCTAACATGACAGAGGCTGTATATATATTGCAGCAAAATGTCAGCAATCCGCTACGTCGGCTAATTTCACTCAGTTGGTCTGAAAGGGATTTATAGACAATTAATGTGTCTTTCTTTTTCTACATATGCCAGTGACATGTTTTTTAACATTATAAAAACCTGGATGGAGAAAGATATTTTCTTAAGACTTGTCTAATTGCCCCATCCCAAAATCCAAATGGTACGCTCCCATTTATGGCATCTGGAGGACTGCTAATTTCCCATTTAGCTTTTCTGTAATTGGCACCGGTCGCTAATTGCGGCGGATGCGCAATTAGCATCATGTAAAGCACTTGAGGTCCAATCAGTGAGCCCCTTTACATCTAGCAAACGACGAACATGAGTAAACCCCGCCCCTCCAAATGAATCGCTCACATGTACCCCTATTCTTCTACTTCATGAATGACAAAGTGGAAATGGCTGTCATAGCAGCCGTAGCAGCACAAAGCCCCCTGATTGCGTTCTGGCCTCCGCCATGTTTTTTTTTTTTAATAAATGTTCTGGCACAGCGTGTTTGACTCATTGCCTGATTGCCGCCTTTCTATGCTTCCTTCATGGAGAAAACAGCGCCTTCCTTTCACTTTTGTGTTCATATTCATTGCTATTTTGAGCACAAAATAGCTGCTCAACCGTCAAACACCTTCACGAATTGAAAAAAAATCAAAAATACTCGCGTTCAAGCTAACTTAAATGATTCACTCCCATTACACTGCAATACGATTGACTCCGATTACTACGCCATACGATTCCGTTTGTTATTTAGCAATGTATAAAGAGACATCGTATTGTTGCCGATTGTGACGTACACAGGTCACTTGTGCGAAAAATTCCTCCGCCCCCTTGGTCTACCTTTGGAAAGTAGCAGCCGAGCAGTTAGCAAGAAATCAGGTCAACGGCGGGATTAGCGACAAACTTGAGCAAATCCTCTCAAACTGCGAGTGAACCCGGAGACGGCGTCGCTTTGCATATTCGAGACCGACGGAATAAAGCGGCGGGCGTAACGTAAGCGCAATGCCCTCCCCGTGAGCCAGGATCCTAAAAGTAAACATCATTAGGCGAGGGGAGACCTCCACGTGAACCAGCGCTGAGGCGGAACGTGACGGAAAACAAACACAACTATTTATTTGTGGCGCCGTTTGGATAAAAATTCGGCTAAAGCTAATATTATTCTATTAAGACCAATACCGAAAGCGACATCTTTCAATTGTTGCGCAAGAGTCATCGTGTTGGTATCACTAGCTTCAGAGCCCCGTTGCTAGCTTGTTACTCATGAGGCAAGCACGTTCATTTCAGTGGCCTTCTAGCTGTGCGGCCTTCTGCCATTTGTCATCCCGACTAACAGACCCACGGCGCCGACGTCCGTTTACTTTGGTTCAATACCAGTCGGGGCCGTAATGAAATGAAAGTCGCCCTCTGGTCGCTATAACAACAAACTCCTCGCAACGGCCACACAATGGCACGGAAACAAAAAGGGGTTTCAAGGTCATAGAAGATCTGCCAGCCATTTTGTTGGCTAAATTATCGAGACTAAATCCACAAAATAATCTCAAACCGACAGCATCAAGTAGCTACTGATAGCTTGTGCAATCGTATATTTATCAGTTTTGCTATACCAGCAACCAATATCAATGGTGTGCTTTACGTTGTAATATTGAATCGCACAGTATCAATCCACAAATTCATATTGATATCACGGCTCCATGATTATGCTACAAATAATAATCACAATTATTGTGATCAATATTGTATTCACGATCAGTAATAACATTTATTCAATGTTTTCGGCACTTACATTTTTTTTATTGAGATCCATTTTCAGTTTACCAGCAGTATTTGATGGTGTAGTATCATGATACCGGTGTCATTTCAAGTACAGTACCGTGTGTACCAGTATCAAATATTGATATCACAATCTATCTTGTCCATTATCTGCCTCCATCCATCGTCTGCAGTATTAACATAATTATCATCAAAACTTGATTATCCAATGAAAATAACGACAAAACACCCTGCGCGTTTCTGCTACTGCTTGAGTTGCAAGACCTCTCCCAAACTCCTCATGTGGACCGTGCTGCACACATGCTCGCTCAGTTGGTCGTTTTGTCCCAGATCTCTGCAGGGGGGTGGATCACAGTCAGTTTTTAAATCATGGTGGCAGGACGCCCCCTGGTGGAAAAGTATATCAATCACAACAACCATACCCAACAAAAGGGAACCTGTCATAATCCGCGTTTGTCCGTGACTACGAGGGAGAAGGACGCTGCCCCGGAACGTCTCAAGATGATGCCAGAGACAGCCCGGATAGCTTGAATTTTTATTGGGGTTAAATAATTATCTCAATCAATAAATATCGGTAATGGGTGCAGTTAACAGTGGATCAACTAAGCAAGGTGCAGTAACTCGAGTTTAAAACCCTAGTTTGAAACCCTAACCCTGGTTTAAAACCCTGGTTTGAACCCTAACCCTAGTTCTAAACCCTTGTTTGAAACCCTAACCTTAGTTTGAAACCCTAGTGTCTTGTTGTCCATTCGAACACTCGTGACTGGCATCAGGCATTTATTTTTCAAATAACTTAGCCCTAGAAACTCTGCCTAGCAACTAGCTACCTCACGCAGGTTTTCCTTGCATAAATTATTTCTTGCATAAATCATTTCTTGGCCGACTTTATTACTTTAATACATGATTTCATGCCACAAACAGAAAAAAACCAAAAACATATTTGCATATGATTTATTTTACAAAATTGACAGGTATTGGAAAAAAGTGATGAGGGAGTCATTTGTCAGTGGTGAGGCGCTTATACACGCTGGCACTGCACAAAAGCTCCTTTCCATGCAGGTATGAAAGGTCTCGGATCACGCCGGGGAACGAGTACGCGTCCAGGGGAGGACGCAGCGGGAACACCGGCATCAAGCCTGACGTGACGTATGGCGTCATCATGCTGGCCATGCTGGTGGCGTTCGCCGACGAGTAGGCCAAGCATAAGGGGTTGATGCCCAAGCGAGGGTTCAGCCCGTAAATGCCGTCCCCTATGGCGGATGGCGGCGGAATGTAGAGTGGCGCAAACGCCGACTTGGTCCCTGCTGGCCCGAAAGAAGACCTGAGCGGGCAAGATGAGGCGGGACCATCGGCTGATTTGACGCTGTCGCCTTTCCGCAATCTGGCGCTTGACTCCAGAGTGTCGTGTTGCGAGTTCTTGAGTTTGTCCGACTCGCTGCCTGATTCGGGATCCAAGGATGGCCGATGCGGGACCTCGTATTGGTACTTGCTCAGGCGATCGTCTGAAACGGCAAGGAAGGTCTTAAAAAGTCTGGATGTATCCAGGCTGCTTCAAGTATTCAAGTACTACTTGCTACTTTGCAAACTCCTCAGCATGACTAAAGTACAAAATGACATTAATTGTTTTAGTCCTGCAACTTTGTGTTTTCAAGACATGTCGAGGAGCCTCTGTGTTAAAAAAAAAAAAAAATTCCATCGCCCGATATTCTTGAAATTGGGTGTCTGGATTGTCAACTTTCCTTTGACATCTTTTTTAAAAATGACGTGACTGGGACTTGCTGACAAGATGGGTTTTTTCCCACTTGTCGCTTTAGTTTTATGTTTTGCTAAAAGCTATCATGAGTCTGAGTTGGGAGTTGGGAAAGTTCATTTTCTACACAAACTAGTTCAAAGTTCAGTTGACAAATTTTGAAAGCAACTTGTTCAGTTCGTAGTTCATAATTGAAATTTATTAACTCAGTTCATCGTTCCAAAACAAAACAAAAATGAAATATTCATAGTTCTCCAATTGGACAGCAAGGGTTTTTTTTGTAAAAAAAAATAAAATAATTTGCTTGTATTGTAAGGCATTTTTGTAAAAAAAAAAAAAATGACCATGTTAGCAAAGCTTTTTTTTAGTAAAAAAATTACCTTTTTGTAGTAAAAAAAAAAAACAAGCATGTATAGTAAGGCTTTTTTAGTAAATGAAATGAGCACATTTTTCAGTAAAAAAAATAATGACCATTTATAGTGAGGTTTCTTTTTCATCTTTTAAAAAAGAATGTAGGGTTGCCAAATCCTTTTTCTCCTGCTTAATTAAGCCTAATTTACAGTGTGTTTAGCGTGATTTTATTTTGAAATATTAGAAGAGAAAACCACAAAAAGCATCATCAAGTTTGAGACCCTTTATATAGATAAAAATGAGGTTGCCACTTTACTTGATATATTAAATGGAAGCCTCTGCAACATGATAGTATTTAAACATTAACGTAGCTAGAGGGGTGGCCACAGGGACACTGGATCCCTGGAATATGCTTGGAAAGATAATTGACTTTTGGGTGTTTTTCAGGATTTTTTTTTTTGCAGGCCCCCTGATATATCCTTGGTCTGCCCCCACCCAGACGAAAGAAATTCTAGCTCCGCCAGTGGCTTAAATACAAGAACACATTTGTGCAAAGAATTTCTACCCATATGTACAAAAACATCTCAAAGTGTCTAAATGTACAAAGTTAAATATATGTAACTAAAATGTTTTCAACAAATACAGCATTAAAAAAGTTCAAGTAGCTTTGGAAGCTTTTAAATAAATCCCTTGTCACCTCTCCAGAATTTTTTTTTTCACCTGATTCCAGTAAGTTTACATGTCAAATATTCAAACTCACCGTCTTTCAAGGCGAGGGTTGGCAAAACATCCAAATCTGGCGGGTGGCCGCCAGCGGCATGCGCGAAGGGCGGCCCCCCACCGGGGTACAGCATCCGGATGTCACGCGCCTCGCTCTCCTCCTGCGCCTGCTGCCTCCTGAGCGCCACCTGGGCGGCCATGACCCGCTGCCTCTCAGCGATGAGGGTGCATTTGGCGCACACGCAGTCCCGCCAGCGACAAAAGCGTTTGTGGCCCTTCAGCGCCGACACTACGCCGTGGTTGCGGCAGCGGGCGCACTTGGGGGTGCGCGGGTAACCCCGCTCCAGGGACGCCCGCAGGAAGAGGGGGGGCGGTGGAGGACGCAGCAAGTCGTGGGCGCTCAGGCCCAGCGGTCTGGCGCTGCCGTCCATTTTGAGAGAAGTGGACGAGTGGCGTAGGCACACCAGAGCGCAGCCCTTTAAGGCGTCTCCGCAGGTGGTGCTGAATGTAACCTGAAACCCGATTGAGGAAGTCCCTCAGTCCCGTCCTCTGCATTGTTACAAAAAAAACAAAAAAACACCAGTACATGTCATAAAATAGCACCCAACTGAATGCTTATTCTCATTAGGGTCACATGTTAGCTAGTCTATTCCAAATTATTTTTTGATTCAATTTACCTTTCTTTTTCCAGGTATGGCAACTGAGAAGAAATGGCTCATCTGCAATGGCGACCTGCTTGTAGTCACCAGAGTACGGTCGACCCCTGCAAATTCCGCACTCACATTTTTTATTTTTAAATAGCATTGGTCTAGAAATGTTTTTAATCAGAGATGAAAGTTAAGTTTTCAAGAAGTATTTTTTTTGCACTGACTCCAAATCTGCCCTTGTTTTTTTTCTCTAGCACATCAGTTTTAATTAAAATAATAATAATTTAGTATTATTTATGAACTAAGGGATAGGTTCAACAACAGATGGATTTTTTTTTCTGAAAATCACAAATGTTCTTGTTTAGTAGCCTTGTGCAAAACCTTTTGAAATGAGCTGGATTCAAATCCTGTCTTAAGTGGCGCTCGTGAGCAATCAAACGTCACCATTCGAATGATTTGAACACAACAATGGTGACAAAGCAACCACTCATTAGCTACCTGGTTATTCTGCCCAACCAATTAGCTTGGGGTGAAGAAGAAAGCCTCTGTTTACTAGCCTTGTGTGATTGGCGGAGGTCTAATCACACCTTGCCACATGTTTCATTGAGAGTGCGCCACATTCAAAAGTACCCCCAGTTTCCTCCTATTACAAGCGACAGATTGTCTTGCATTGCGGCTACCTGTTGCTAGGTAAATGCACCCCCCAATCAATTGGTCCAAAAAAAAAAAAGATATAAGTTAGCCACGCCCACCAGGCTGTTCCAATGACAGGAACGACCGGTTTATGCAACTGAATATTTGCTCGGTATTGCATAAAAAAGAACTTTCGGATCAGGAAGATTTATGACACAACTGAGTCACTGCTCTGTGTTAAATATAAAATAAATATTTGAGGAAAAAAGTGAAACAGCGCCATCTGCTGTTCAATTGGCAAACTTAGTGGCCTGGCACGGCATGTTGGGCAATAAAGTTCTGCATTAACTATGAACAAGTTTATTTTGTACAAATAGGCGATAGCAGCGACCGCTCACCTGTTCCTCGCTTGGACGCCCGCTCCATCCGTCGCCGAGCGGCGGATCTTATCAGGAACAGGCCTGCAACACCTGCACGACAAACAGTACCTGTACATGCGTTGCTTTTTTTTCCCCCTAACAAAATAATCTGCTGGCACAAAAGATGCTTTGAGATGAAGCCACGCGATTGGCTGGCTGCGGAGATCATACGAGACGCATCTCGAGCGGGCGTCGCCAACATCTTCGGGCAAGCAAATGCGGCGGCCTCGTCTTTATCGCGCACTGAATTTGGTCGGAGCTTGGAATATTTCGTCTTTGCTTATTTTGCCTTGTAAATTGATTACTTTTAAAGTTGTATTTTTAATTTCATTCATTTTAACAAATACATATTTTATATCACTATTTTACAGTTATTTGGATGACCGGCCCTCTCCCACATGTTTCTGTATGGACTCCGTAGGTGGTGTAATTTTCTTAAAATTGAGAAATTATAGTCCCATTTTATTTTTGTGATTTATTTGGATAGCCTCTGCTAGCCTCGGCTTTTCTTTTATATTACATTTTCATTTAATCTAATTCAATCTATTATCGTTCTATTCCCTCCCAAAAAAGCTAATGACTTCATTTCCTCCTTACTAAGAGGATTTGAGCTTTATCTTCAAATTTGAGTGACTCCCCCCTCAAAAAGAACATTATTTGATCCCTTCTAGCAGGCAGGGTCCCACAAAAAGAGTGGGCTGGCGTACACTCACACCTACTGGGAGAATTGGTTTTACTCCAGCTGTGACCATCTAATCCCCAGTAACACGCCGTCAACTCAACACCCGCACTTTTTTTTTTGTCCCATTGAGGGCTGCCAGATTTCTGTAAGAATATTTTAGCAGATTAGCGTTTGGACACTTTTTCTGGTTGATACAGATATCGGCCCATAAGCTCGAGAGAGCAACCAAGTTTGACCTTGTTTTACAGCAGAAGAATACACAAACAGTGGTTGTCCCGGTTTACTTATTCTTTCCCCCAGCGTATCAAATTTAAACATCTTCAGTTGACAAACGCACTTTTGTTCGTCCTGTTGCAACTTGATCGCAAGCAATCTCGAGTTAATAACGTGTGAAAATCTTTCAACCGCACCGACTTTGACACGATGCTATCAATGTATTTGTTGTTTTGTTTTTTTAGTCAGTGTAATGACAAGTTGAGCAGTGTAAAAAGCACCATTCAAGCATGGTACTAGCACAAGGAAATAACAGTAAGTGAAAAAATCAAAATCACTCCTCATTTTTAAATTTTTTTGAAGTACTTTGTCCTGCATATCATCACCTATTGCAAGTGCAACTATGACACGTTTGCCATCAAATGGTGATTGGTGCTATTACAACTTGAAACTACCGTAATTTTCGGACTATAAGTCGCGGTTTTTTTTCATAGTTTGGGTGGGGGGGCGACTTATACTCAGGAGCGACTTATATACATATATATGGGGTTTTTTCACTTTTATGGGCATTTTATGGCTGGTGCGACTTATACTCCGGTGCGACTTATAGTCCGAAAATTACGGTACAGTTGATGCCTACAAAATCGCAATTCGGCACCAGTGGATTTGCATGTTCATGATTTTTTTCCTTCAATATGTTTTCATACTTTGGAATTTAATTTATTTTAATTATTTTCTCAGATTTATTCCTGCATTCCCCCACCTTGTTTTTCATGAAAAAAATGGTAATTAAGATTTTTTTTTGAAGAATTGCTGAGCCACCAGACTCACCAACAGCTTCATTCTCCAGGCTGTTAGGATCCTGAACTCTCTCCCCCCTTCTGCGTAGCGTCCTGTACTTTTGCGCTATATTCTGACTGTCTGCTGTATGCACACTTGCTCCATTTTTGCTCCTCTTATTTATTGTGTTATTTGTTTATTTATTATTTATTCATCACTCTTATTTATTCATTCTTTGTGCCTTCTTGTTTTTATTTTTTTGTGTTGTTTACTTGTTACTTGTTATATTGTGTACTATGTCTTGTCACCGTGGGATAGTGGGAACGTAATTTCGATTGTCTTGGCATGTGAAGAAATTGACAACAAAGAAGACTTTGACTTTGTTAAATAACAAAACAAAATCAGAAGAGAATTTCAGTTTTAATTAATCAAAGGGCCACTTTTTTTTTTGTTCAAAAACAGACAAAAAAAATTATTTCCCCAAAGCACAAAGAAGCTTTTCCGTTAAACGACTTTCTATTGACATGAAACTCCAAATGTGGCTTTCCTACTTTCTCACATTCGCCAAATAAAAGTGGACGCCAAGAAAGCTCGACCTGAATAGAAGCAACCGGATCAGATAAAGGCCTGTGAACTTGACGTTTCAGTTCAGGCCACAATGACACAACATCAAACCTGATAAAGACGTTCCCTTTATCTTGTCCTGGGGAAGGAAGTCGTGCTTTGTTGCCACCTGGAGCCCACCGCTTATTCTTGCTTTGCGCCTCTTTTATCTGGCAAGCAGCTTTGTGCTCTCCATATACTCCACATTGCAAATAGACTTCAGTAGTGGCGGGCAGTCTTATCTGTCATCTGTTTTTGTGCCTTCATAGCTTGGAAGAGGCGGTAAGAGGGGAGGGGGTGAAAAAAAATAATAAAATGGACATTTTATTCAAATGTAAATGGCATTAAAAGTCATGTTTTTTTCCTCAGAGTGTCAGTAGCTTTGGTGTGAAACACTAAAAATTTAATCAGAGTAATAGAAACAGTAATATAAATAGCACTAAAGTCAAGAAAGATTACGCAACATCAAGTTTTGTTGACAATTGCATTAAAAAAGGTAAATACAAAGAATATTCTTTGCAGCGATGTGATGATTTTTTCTAAATAAATTAAAAAACATACGTGTCATCAAAATTTTATTTTTGTTCATTATTTATTTTATTCTCAATAAAAACACTGAACGAAACGTCTCGTTTGCATTATCGACTGGCTGCAAAAAATAGCAAACAAAAAAAAAAAATAGAAAAGTCATCAACGGGATTTGAACCCGTGACGCAAAGAAATAAGAAGTGTTTCTTCGGCAGTCTTAACCACTGTGCTATCTGTACACACATCAGTTGCATCAAATGATGTTCAATATACCCAACAACACTGAACAAACAATCGGTAACTACAATCCAACAAATACAAAATTAAAACATCAATGTCGGCATCACGTGTGTCGGCTGGCATAGCAGCAACGCTGTCTGTCACTCACTCATGAATCTTCGCGAACAAACCTAAAAATGGTGATGTACCTAATAGAGTGTCGAATGACGTCACAGATCAAACAGCCAATCAGAAAGTGGGGGTGAGGGCGGGTGTGGCACTTCTCACTTTTAGTTAAGCGTTGGCCATGATTTTTCCCTAATGAACTGGCCTGTTATTAGGTACAGCTGAAAATGGCGGTGTACCTAATGGAGTGTCCGAGTGATGTCACAGATCAACCAGCCAATCAGAAAGTGGGGGTAAAGGCGGGTGTGGCACTTTTCACTTTGACCATGATATTTCCCTAATAAAGTGGCCTGTTATTAGGTACACTTGAAAATGGCGGTGTACCTAATGGAGTGTCCATGTGATTCCCTCGTTAAGTGCACCTGCGTGAAAAGTTTTAGCTCTTGCAGAACGTGAAAGGAGCTAAAACTTTTCACGCAGGTGCGCTTAACGAGGGTAACTTGGAAAACATGTTGGAATGCGGCCCCGAGGACTAGAGCTTGACACCTGTGACCTTTGACCATGCTATTTCCCTAATAAAGTGGCCTGTTATTAGGTACACTTGAAAATGGCGGTGTACCTAATGGAGTGTCCGTGTGATTCCCTCGTTAAGTGCACCTGCGTGAAAAGTTTTAGCTCTTGCAGAACGTGAAAGGAGCTAAAACTTTTCACGCAGGTGCGCTTAACGAGGGTAACTTGGAAAACATGTTGGAATGCGGCCCCGAGGACTAGAGCTTGACACCTGTGACCTTTGACCATGCTATTTCCCTAATAAAGTGGCCTGTTATTAGGTACACTTGAAAATGGCGGTGTACCTAATGGAGTGTCCGTGTGATTCCCTCGTTAAGTGCACCTGCGTGAAAAGTTTTAGCTCTTGCAGAACGTGAAAGGAGCTAAAACTTTTCACGCAGGTGCGCTTAACGAGGGTAACTTGGAAAACATGTTGGAATGCGGCCCCGAGGACTAGAGATTGACACCTGAGACCTTTGACCATGATATTTCCCTAATAAAGTGGGCTGTTATTAGGTACACTTGAAAATGGCGGTGTACCTAATGGAGTGTCCGTGTGATTCCCTCGTTAAGTGCACCTGCGTGAAAAGTTTTAGCTCCCGCAGAACGTGAAAGTGACCAAAAACTTTTCACGCAGGTGCGCTTAACGAGGGTAACTTGGAAAACATGTTGGAATGCGGCCCCGAGGACTAGAGCTTGACACTTGTGACCTTTGACCATGATATTTCCCTAATAAAGTGGCCTGTTATTAGATACACTTGAAAATGGCGGTGTACCTAATGGAGTGTCCGTGTGATTCCCTCGTTAAGTGCACCTGCGTGAAAAGTTTTAGCTCCCGCAGAACGTGAAAGGAGCTAAAACTTTTCACGCAGGTGCGCTTAACGAGGGTAACTTGGAAAACATGTTGGAATGCGGCCCCGAGGACTAGAGCTTGACACCTGTGACCTTTGACCATGCTATTTTCCTAATAAAGTGGCCTGTTATTAGGTACACTTGAAAATGGCGGTGTACCTAATGGAGTGTCCGTGTGATTCCCTCGTTAAGTGCACCTGCGTGAAAAGTTTTAGCTCCCGCAGAACGTGAAAGTGACCAAAAACTTTTCACGCAGGTGCGCTTAACGAGGGTAACTTGGAAAACATGTTGGAATGCGGCCCCGAGGACTAGAGCTTGACACCTGTGACCTTTGACCATGCTATTTCCCTAATAAAGTGGCCTGTTATTAGGTACACTTGAAAATGGCGGTGTACCTAATGGAGTGTCCGTGTGATTCCCTCGTTAAGTGCACCTGCGTGAAAAGTTTTAGCTCCCGCAGAACGTGAAAGTGACCAAAAACTTTTCACGCAGGTGCGCTTAACGAGGGTAACTTGGAAAACATGTTGGAATGCGGCCCCGAGGACTAGAGGTTGACACCTGTAACCTATGACCATGATATTTCCCTAATAAAGTGGCCTGTTATTAGGTACACTTGAAAATGGCGGTGTACCTAATGGAGTGTCCGTGTGATTCCCTCGTTAAGTGCACCTGCGTGAAAAGTTTTAGCTCCCGCAGAACGTGAAAGTGACCAAAAACTTTTCACGCAGGTGCGCTTAACGAGGGTAACTTGGAAAACATGTTGGAATGCGGCCCCGAAGACTAGAGCTTGACACCTGTGGCCTTTGACCATGATATTTCCCTAATGAAGTGGCCTGTGATTAGGTACACCTGAAAATGGCGGTGTACTTAATGGAGTGTCCGAGTTACGTCACAGATCAAACAACCAATCAGAAAGTGGGGATGAGGGCGGGTGTGGCACCACTTTCCGTGAAGCTTTGCAAATTTTTCCATGATAAAATATGTTTTGGTCACACCGGGATTTGAACACAGATTGCTGGGAGGATAGTCCAGCACATCAACCACTACACTATGGAAGCTTCTACTGTCACACGGAAGGTACGTACACTATATCGTTTAATGGAGCAGCTCAAGCATATAGACCAGAGACTTGAGAGAGACTCCCCTCTAACCCTAACAACCAACCACCCACCCAGTTAACATGGGCGGGTCAGATCGTGTACCCTCGTCGGGTAATTTAGTGTTGTTGGCTATATTGATCATCCATGACAATTGCTGTGTGTCACGATAGCACAGTGGTTAAGGCTCTGTCCGAGGAAACTATTCTAATTTCTGTGCGTCACGGGTTCAAATCCCGTTGATGACTTTTCTATTATTATTATTATTTTTTTTTTAGTGTTTGCTGTTTTTTGCAGCCAGTCGGAAATACAAACGAGACGTTTCGTTCAGCGTTTTTATTGAGAATTTGAACAGTTTAGGAATCAGTTCCAAGTCGCTGTGACGAATCTGCAGTCGTGAAACACAAAACTGCGCAACTCGCCTTACAATAACAGTCGTAACTCGAGACGGGGAGCAAGATAACATGGGAGCAACTTGACATGTAACACCGGCGCGCATTTGTCGTCTTTGGCGTCACCATTGTTCGGTGGCGCTGAGGCATCGTGGAGCAAAGTGAGGGGCCCCCACGGATACCCGCTAGACCTCGGACCACCGGCCAAGGCGGGAGAGGAAGACACGGAAATCGAGAATAGGGGATCGGAAGATGTGAAACGATTACAATGGCGAACTGCTATTGTTTAACCAGATTCTGGAAACAAAGTGTACATTTATCATTTTCAAACTGTGAGAAAATTGTTGCCAATCAAACACAAACAGCAAAAAAATTCATACAAAAAACTGACCTGTATAGTTGGAATCGTACTATTGACAAACTATGTCTGTCGGTTCCAAAAATTATTTTTACACCACCTTGAAACTGAGGTTTTTTTACTTTCATCAAATATACACAATAGTTAGTTGTTTACTTCAATTGAAGCACACTAAATGCTTACATTATTTTATTTGTGCATGCTCCATAAGTGTTAAAATTAATCGATTAATCGACAACAAATCGATTATCAAATGAATCATCTTGTATATTTTATTTAGTACCATTTTGTAACTCAAGATAGTACAAACCTTCTGATTTCAGGCTCTCAAAAATAATAATCAGATTTATCTCAAAATAGGACATTTGTAAAGATCTGTTTTTACTTTGGAAAACAATGACCAGCAATCCTTCTTGTGTGATATCTCGTTTAGTTGCTTTGTCATCACTAAATAATACCAAATAATCAAAAATAATTGGTTCATAATCAGAAATTCCGGGAAAACACTTTTTCTTAAATATAATTGAAATCAAATCAATTTGTATTTGAATAATCGATGGAATAATCAACAGTAGGATAATCGATTCTAATATTCAATGGTGACAGCTTTGCATGACCTTTGCATTCAAAGATGCATTTCCTTGAAAGTATTTGATTTCTCAATGATATTTTTAAGACATTTCATCAGTGCAACTTGTTTTTATCTTGTGTTGTGCACTTTCTCATACCTGTAGGGAAGATGGTTTGCATGGTTACATTGCAGGCAGCCGGTGTTTTGAAAGCGTTTCAAGCCGAGGGATAAGTGCAGTTGGAGCAGATAAGGCCAGACAGTGTCTTAATTGTGTTCTTAACAGATCTCAGCCGCATCCTGGAACAGGCGCGCCTCCTTATCGCAGGCAAGGTGTTGCTAATCTGAGCGTCAATCTCACTAAACTTGACTACGCGAAGGAACCAGTGCATAAATTCTGAGAAGAGAGGGGGGGAAAAAAAACCTTCACGCTTAAGTCACAACATTTGCCAAAATATGCCCAATTCCAACCATGCAGATCACTTGTATGAAACGGACAAAATTTTAGTTGCGTCCATTTGCCCGACACGTACAACATAGGCCAATTGAAGTCAGTTTGTTTTGTAGTCATTTTCACCTCAAGCTACATGTCGCTTTAAAATAGTTTGTCAGCTAATGAGGCGTCAAAGCGCTCGTTATAGGGAGGGAGTGCTGTGCTGGATGGGAACGGGACAAAAAGCAACACTGCGGAGGGGCGTTTTGTTTCAATGGGCCACGGCGGGGTGACGTCACAGGTCCTCTAAGATGGCCTTTGTATGCCCGGCCCCCTTTTGCTCCTGTCATTAGGCCCTGATCCCAAAATTAGAAGCCCCAATGAATACCACATCGGGCCAGTAACTTAGAGAGGAAAATACCTGTGGAGCTTCTGGCCACAAGAATGCAACTTTTTTATAATTTATTTATTAATATTATTACATATCATTATATTACATATTATATTATTATATATAATTATTATATTATATTTTATATTTTTTAATTTTATAACTGATTACATTTTTTATTATTATATATCATTATTATATTATATTTTATTTAATATATTTTTTAAAAGATATATTTCAACAATAAAACTTAAGACCAAAAATTTGAGCCTGAGATGAGAGCTGACAATGCGGTGTGTGTATGATTTAGCGCAATATCAGTATTAGATGGCGGTATCGTGATACTGTGCTGTCAGCCATTTTTATGCTTCTGAGACAACTTTACTCCCAAGTCAAAGTGGTCACCAGGTCCTGTACCGTTTCGGTAGTTTTTCCACCATTCCCCAGCCCAAATCATCGGGTGGCATTCAATGACACGGCAATACGCAAACACGCAACTCTGCTTGTGAGCTCGGGCGCACCCCCGCCCCTGGCGATCTAAAAGGTCATGAGAAACATTGCGCTAATCCTTTCGCCGTTCCTGCTCGTCTTCTGAAAGCAAGGGGGTTGGCGGGGAGGCTTTTGTTTGTCCCGAACAAAAGGGATGTGGGAGTGAGCAAAGAGTCGGCGCACCAGCACCACCACCTGCAATTAACAGCTTACAGGTCGGCCCTTGGATGACCACACGGAGGAGAGGAAACGTCAAGATTAGCTGGGAAGGAACTTGAAAGACTTTTGTCACACAGTCTTGCTTTAAGCGGAAGCGGGAGGACAGTCACCTTATACCCTCGGTACTGTGATTGTGGAGGGCGACGGAGGATGGTTTAATCACGCGGCTCACTCAATCATCAACGAGGTCTTTTGTTTGCCGGCCCATATGTTGGATTGGCCTCCATTGACGTGGACATCTGCCCACTTGGCTCTGTGATAATTGGCTGGAAATAGAGCTTTTGCCCTATTAAGGCTTAAACGTGTGCTCACGAATCTCTGCTAAATGTATCGCGATATTTTGCCCGCATTGATGACAACATCCCGATAGAGTGATAACGTTGCACGAATTTGTGTAAACGGCAGAGACGCATCATCGACATACTGAGGAGGAAGAGAAGCATGGCAGATCATGGATGCATGCATGCAGTATGAGGGCCCATGGGTGGTGGATCATTTGTCAACCCACACAGGAGGCATGCTGGTAGCACACACACACACACACACACACCTCATTTCAGTGGGGGGGACCGGGTGGAAAGCACGGGAGGATGTAGGCCCAAGCCGAGCGTGACGCCCCTTTACTGACCAAAAATGGAACAAAATGAAGAGGGATGAAGATCACGGGGGAAAAAAAGCAGTCTGAATTTAACAAACTTTCCATGTACAAAAGATTTAATAAAAATTCAAACAAAGAAGTTGACATAAAACATAACGGTAGTCAAATAATGTCTCATGCATCAGTTTGGGGACCAAAATAATTTCCACTCATGCACGATTGCAGAACTTGTATCTGCTTCCCTCAAGTGGCCAACATGAATATTGCATCTTAAATTCTAGTTGTCACTACAGCCGGTTTATATATGTGAATTACTGTACTTACTAAGACCAACCATCAACCCTAACCAGAAACCCAAACCTCACCCTAAACCTACACCCCCCCCCCCCCAATCTCTTACCCTAAAGTTCAACTCTAACTCAAACCAGTCACAATTATTGTCGGTACTTTTCCTCTGGGTCACTACAAGCTGGCATCACGCCAGTCCGAGTTGCCAGCGTGGGATCTAAACTCATTTCTATGCTGGGCACAAACGCAGTTTGAAAAGGCCTGAGAGGAACAAAAAGAGAGGGCGAAGTGGGGGGGCTCAGTTGACTGAGTGCCCCCACACAACAGCCCATCCTTGTCCTCCATTTCTGCTTTGCCGAGAACAGTACCGCAGTGTTCCGGGACCGAGATTTATCGGCGTACCCTCGCGCTCGGGGCCCGGTAAAGATAAAGGAGCGCATCACGCGAGGGCAGCGGGGGGGGGGCCGCCGACATAGGGGGAGCAAAGCCGGGTGTATATAAACGCAGGTCGGCGCACATTCCCGATCCCACGCTCCCGCTTGTGCTATATCGCCCACCTCACCCGTTGCCCGGATCGCAGCCATGGCGTTCGACGGAACTTGGAAGGTGGAACGCAGTGAGAACTACGACGCCTTCATGGAACAAATGGGTGAGTGTCAAGAACTAGCCGACACACACAAACTTTTGAGGTGCACAGACTTGCTTCCCCAAGGGTGAAACGATTACTTGAAGCGTTGAGACCTTGCACCGTTACAGCTTTGGGCTTCAGGGACAAGAACCGACTCGTAGCAGATCCCTATTTCGGATACTCGTGGGGATGTATTTTTGGGCGGGCCGAAGCAGCGCAGGGAGTGTCAGTCGAATTGCATCTGGCATAATTTGGTAGCAGGAAGTCAATCTCAGGCCACTCTCACAGCGGCGCAACCCTCCCTTTCATGTAGGCATCAACGTGATGAAGCGCAAACTCGCCGAGCATGACAACCTCAAGATTTGCATCCAGCAGACTGGAAACGACTTCCACATCAAGGAGTCCAGCACCTTCCGCACCAAAGACATCCACTTCACTCTTGGTACACCCTTTGACTACAGTCTGGCCGATGGCACCGAGGTCTCGGTGAGTGACCTCATCAACTAACTCTTTCACTGCCAGCCCACTTAAAATGGACCTTTGCCGTCTCTCGCCGTCAATGACAGTGAATGACTCAACATGTAGTTGTCCTACAGGAATAACAAACTATTGAGGAATTTTTCTACCACTAGTACACAATTACACCTAGTAGATGGACATGAAGAGTATGGATGGAATGCATACTCACTCGGCTGACTACGAAGGTTGGTTGGCGTTTGTCCATCAGGGTACGTGGGAGATGGAGGGCGAGATGCTGAAAGGCAAATTCACACGCAAGGACAACAACAAGGTGCTGACCACCACCAGGATCCTGCTGGGAGGAGAACTAGTGCAGGTCAGTGGTGTTTAAACACTTTGGAAAGCACAAAGTAAGAAAAGACAATCGCTTTTATGCTGTAGATTTGACAGGTTTCTAAACTTCCTTTTTCTTCACACCTACAGAGTTACAACTATGAAGGTGTGGATGCCAAGAGGATCTTCAAGAAGCAGTAATTTAGATTTTTTTTACCTACTGTAGGTTTCTTTTTCTGTATTTTTACACATAGGAAACATAATTGGAACTCAAAGCAATATTGTTAACATTTTCCATCAAATCCATGTAAATGGTTAATTTTTTGCAAATAATTTAAATAAAGTTTATATACATTTAAAAAAAAAAGTGTGCAAGTGCAGTTTTTTCATTTGGATGTTTAGACGCCTGTAATTACAGCAACTGTCCACACGAGGTCAACAAACGTCTGATATTTTAAATTAAATTTTTAAATGTAATATTCTAAGTTACTTTAAAAAATAATGGTATTAAACAGTGGTCCAAGTGTAATTGAACTGCTGTTGTTTTTTAATAGACTGTGATCAATCTTGTAGAAGTATTGTAATGAGCATTCCAGCAACTAGATGGCGCTGCGTAGCTCTAATGGCGTGACACATTCACGCACACACACACTCTCATGCTCATGGGCATACCACTTTACAAAATCAACTCTTGGCAAGTCTTTTTTTAATGATTCCTATAAACTTAAGTGTGAACTCAAATATCTTTATGGTAATACAGAAAAACCAAAACATCAAGTTGGGATCATGTCGATCTTTAATGGCAAATGGCCGGAAATGTCTTCTTTGAACATTTTCATAAAAACGTTTTTTTGTTTTGTTTTGAAACAAACAATGCTAGCCTAATATGCAGCTAGCAACAGCGTATACACAAACAAGCATGTACTGTACCATATTAGAAAAACACCCCAATGGCATTTGTTTTCTTTTTGTTAGTTTTTTTTTCTTTGTCAGGATTTCACAGTGAATTATGTAGTATTTATACAGTATATGATACATACAGGACAGTATGTTCCAACCCGTCAGATACAACACACACGCACACATACAAAGGAATATACAATAATACTTACATTGAATTATATAATTGGGAAAACAACACCCATAAAACACGCACACACACTCTTTATAAATACTTGGAAAGAAAAAAAAAATGCGAAAAGAATTTGCATTAAAAGCAAAAAATAATAAATTCTCGGATCGGATACGATTGTGCATATTAAGAATTGTTACACATCAGCTAGACTGACGCAAAGGTGTATTTGAGCCACACAAACCGTGAATAAAGTTACCAGAATATTTGCGAAATAAACTGCTCGATTTACAGAGAAATAAAGAAAAAATAAATTGTGCATTCAAAGAATAAAGTCATATTTTCAGGAAACAAAATGTAAAGCTTAAATTGTAATGCTGCGAGGAAAAAAAATCTCACATATTTTTTTAAAAAAAAGGTCTGATGATTTTGACAAGAGGAAAATAAGCCTTTTTCTCACAATAGAACAACTTTTCACAAAATATGACTTTATTCTTTTTTCCTCAGAAGAATACGATTTACTTCTTGTAATAGTATGAGTTTGTTTTTATTTTTTTCCTAGAATTTTTTTGGGGTGATGTTGCAACTTATTTCGGGTAACATTCCGACTTTTTTCTCGAGTCATTTTCTTTCCAGTGTGGTCCAAATACACTTTCTTAGCTATGATTGTACGTAACAGGGAAGATTTTTTTGTGAAAACAACATGGAAAATTTGGACGTCAAACTGTCGCGAGAAAAGATTTTTGCGATGAAGGACGTTAATACAGCAGACTCGGCTCCCTTTTTTTAATATGTACATTTCAGTAAAGAAAACTAGTTTGGCTGTCTAAAAATAGACGAAAGTAAGCGCCTTTAGCGAAAGAAGAAAAAAAAATCCGATTGAGGACTTGAAAGGCGTCAAAGACAGAAAAGTTGCACGATTCGAGCTCGCTCAACTCCAGTGTACAAAATGAAATGCCTTTGGTCTGTAGCTAATTATAGCTGTGTATTGCAGTCCGGAAAAAGAAACACGTCGACAAGAGCGCGCCAACAGGACGGCTTTGGTATCGCACTCTCTTCACGTTGGTTTGCAACGAAAAACAAAGCGACGGCATTAACTCCAGAGGTCAAACAAATAAGTTTCATGTTGAACTAGATGGAGGTAACCGGTTAGCATTAGAGTTGGACTGCCATGCAAAACACACATTAAAAAAAGAAAAAAAAAAATCATAACAATTTGTTCGATTGTCGCAAGAAGTCGTAATATTGTGGGGGGAAAACTCAGCATTATATAAGCATGAGCAAGAAAAATAATCAAAACAAGTGTATTGATCGTAAAGTTCCAAGAAAAAAAAATTTACTTTGTGGGACAACTCTCGGAAATATTTTTTGCAACTGTCACAGCAGCTTTTTTTATTTTAACACTAAGAATGTTTTTTGTTAAAAAACAAAAAAACATTTCCCCTGTAATCAAATTTTGTAACATTACTTTTGTTTCTTATTCACACCTTTATTTTTAGGAACTTGTATCGTTATTGGTGCCGATACTGGCTTCATTTCAAGGTATCCGTACTCACGGAACCAAAGGTTATTTGCCATGAAAACCACTTCTTTGTCTTCTTTAAAAGAAGAATATGGCGACAAAGAAGAAGCAACGGTGGTGGGTTGTCATGGTAACTAATTTTCCGTTTGCACAATGTACACGGCGTCGAGATTGATTGTTAGATTCTGCTTAAGGTAAAAAAGAAAATTCTCAAAATGTTACAACCATTGCCTTGAACCTTTTCTTGCAATGGTATACTTCTTTTTCCCCAAACAACAGCACGACTTGAATCAGATAACCACTACTTGTAATTTCTTCATTTGCTGTCATATTTCCGCTCTAGGCCAACATGAACCCTTCGAAAATGGTTACAAAAATACCTCTTTCTTAAAAAACAAGTACAACAATTTTTTTTTTGATCGATTTTTTTTTTTTTGAAGGTCAATGTCATGCTCTTAATAATTCTACTAACATGAATACGAATGATATATGGACTACTAATCATATAATAACGTCTTCATCTTCAGGATCCGGCAGCGCTTTAGCCACACGCCCGTGCATATGAACGCACATCTCCTTGCATACTTGTAAACGAAGTGGGGCGGGGCGAGGGCTGCTGGGGGTACCTTTGGCCGAGGTGAAGCCAGAGCGCCGCCGGGATATCTCGAGTCTATAACTGTAATTTTTTTTTTTTTTTTTCCATTTTTTAAATGCTGGCAGGGGAGGGTTCTCGATGTGTGATGGAGGCGGGTGTTTTGTGTACCCTGAGGCCTGCGAGAAACAGCAAAAGAGAGTGGGGAGGGGAAACAACAAAAAAGCGGGTGAGGTTGCTATGGTGACTGAACTCTCATAAAAGCACACGGGGGGCGGGGGGGGGATTGAAAAGCGGCGAGGTACAACAGGACGGACCCAACCACCTCACGACGAGGCAGTAAATAGAAATAAACCTGTGGCCAGCAGGAAACGTTATGCAGTGGCTAGCATGTCTTTGCCATTTTAAAATCAGCTAACAAAATGTCTTGAATTTTTTCTCATAACATGACTTCTTTTCATTACATTATAATTATGATATTTTTTTTTTACATGACACTTTCTGAGGGGAAAAAATACAACTTTATTCATCATAACCTGGCAACTTTTTTTCTCGTAGCGATGTTCTTCTTATAAAGTTGGGAATTTATTAGGGATGGGTACCGAGTCCCGATACTAACGTGGCCTGAATTACTAAAAACTGGAGTTTTTAATCGCTAAACTTCACCTTAAACAGCTCTGTTGATGGTCTTGAAGAAATTACTCAAAATAATTTTTGATTTATGATTGCTGTTATGGATCTTGTGCCATATTTGTGGTTTACATATAACAGGAAGGTTTTAAGTCAGAGTAGAGACATATTTTGTTTTCCAAAAAAGTTAGCTCAAAATTCTGACATCGGGCTTTAGAGCTTCTACTATCGACGGACTTTGCAATTTCTGGCACCGCAACCACAGTGAAGGAAGCCCGAGGGCAGAGAAGAAGTGGGGGGAAAGGTGTGAGCTTTACACCTTTTGTCGTTGTCCGTTAGCATCAGCGCACGCTAGCTATACGCTTACCGACGGTTCGCTGCTACCGCAGCCAGAGTCGCTCCTCCGGGGGGGGGGGGGGTCAAACCAGAGCGGAGAGGCAGTCAGCGACGCCCGTCACAGTCGGCCGAGGCCACCATCACACATCAGGAACCTGAGGACGGCCAGACAGATGTTTACAGCCGAGCAGGCGGGAGAGACACTTGCGTGTTGAGACCAACACAGAGACACATTCTGGTGTGCTACCGACATCTTCGGTGAGTCTCAAAGGGGAGTTGGCAGTTTTAAAAACAAGAGTGAGATCCCGTTACAGAAACACTGCAAGGCAGGAAAGAAGACGATTTAAGAGACACGGCTGGCCTAGCTAATGCCTGACGGCGCGCCTTTAATCAAGGGTGAGCGAATCTACAAGAATCGACGAGCTCTCCAGACGCTCGGCTTGGCTGATGCGGCGCCCGTACTTTCCCGAGACCGTCCTCATTTGTTCCGGCTGAGGCGGCCAAGGTTAAAGACTGGGTTGATCATTGAACACGTCGGTGCGCATTTGGGAACGCTTTAGCGATTTGCCGGCTTAATGTGTTACAGCCAAGAATTCGCAGGCAGACGCATGACGTGAGATCTGTAAACAAGGCCTGCTTGAGACCATGGGAGGCGATTTGCCACCTCTTCAACGAGTGTGACGGCTTTTACTGTTTTCACTCTTAAAATGAATGTGACCCGCAGTTGTCTGCGTGGCGGGTTGGGGGGGGCAGCTTTGGATGCCCGACCCGAAGCCCCTGTAATCTGGACAAAAGCCCTTAGGCCCTGGCTGTGTTTCTCATGAATGCAGAGCAGTTGACAAGTATCTGTCAGCGGAAAGCTGACACATGGAAATCACGCTTGGATTTAAGTGTTACATGTCAGCAGGCATGTGTGTGTGTGTGTTTGGGCGAGACAAAGCTTCGCTTCCTTATCAGAAGGGGGGGCCCAAGATGGAAACCTGTGATGGGAGTTGGTCCAACATTGAGCAGGAAGCGCCGCATTTGCGAAAAAGCTCCTCGGGGCCAATGGCCGGACCACATCCAGTATATGTGTATCGCTCTACCCGACACGAACCCCCCGACCCCCCCACCACTCGCCACTACCGTGATGTTTTGTCAAACGGAAAATGCGGATTACCTTTCCCTTCAGTTGACTAGGCATTAATGTCTGCTATGAGGTCGTCTTTGAAGGCACCCGCGTGCCGCTGAGGCACGCATGTCAAATACAATTCGGCTTGGCAAACAGTGTGCACTGTGGGGGCCGTTCCTGTTCCTGTCAGCCGGCTCAAGGGTGGCCACTTCACTCCAGTCAATTTTGATCTCCAATCCACTTTGATCAGGGAGGTGTAACAAGGAATCTATTGATCACTTTTATTGTTTTTGAATTATTTGTTTTATTTAATGAAATTGTTAATTATAGATATTCTAATGTATTTTTTTATAAGATTATTCATATTCAGAGTGACGTGCAAAAAAAACGGTAGCTAAGAATATTGATTTTAAACAATCAAATATTTAAACCGATACTATATAAATAAAAACAAAAAGATCAGAAATGCAGAGCTGCTAACATGGTAAATATTTGTTTTTCAAGAGCAACTATTGTTACGGATCTGAAGACACAAATAGCTTGCAGAGATGCTAACTTTGCTAACCAAGCTGAATTCAAGTGAGACTGTTCCAAACTTGTGTTTTCTGCTGGGCTCAGTAAATGTTAGACTCGGGGTAAGCCTCACCCAGCCACACGCTCGCTCACTCACTCACTCACACGTCCCCCCTAAGGGGTCTGGAGAACATGTTTCTTCCTGTCTTTCAGAGCAGGAGAGCTCTGGTGACAGCGCGACTGCCGCCTTGTGCAAGAAATACACACACATCTGTCGAGTAACACGGACACACCACCCAGTAGGTGGTTTTTGGGTTTGCACATGCAAACGAACCACTAAATTGTGTCCTGCACGTGCAAGTAGTCGGTGCAAGTCAATTTCAATACGACGACTCTGTTGCTAGCCAAAACAGCAGCATGTAATCAAGCCTTAATACATGAGTATTCAATGGAATCATCAATAGGTTAATCAATTCTAAAATGATTCATCAGCGCCGGGCTGACTGTGCCTTTAGTCCACATGTGCACTACTCACACATACTTCAACAGAACTGCCTCGACTTCCATCCCTGAGGAGTTCCATCTGCAGGTGGGAGCCAGCGGATCTTATAAAAAAAACAAAAAAAAAGAGAGACAATAGGAAACATTGAAGCATCTGAGACGTTAGCACGTTCAAATGCATTTCTCCAGCTGTCATCATCTAGTGACGCCGCCGCCGAATCACACGTATGGAAATGCGAGCAAAGATAAAAGGGCCCACGGAATAAATAGCGAGGGCCTTTTGGTGCTAAAAATACACTTGATGCAGCTTAAGCTGAGAAAGACCAGGCAGAAGGAGTGCCGACCCAACGGCTTTATGGGAAGAAATTGCCAGGGATCAATCATGAACTCTATTGGGAAGTCGCGCTGGAGCGTTGTAGATTAGCAGCGCTTGATAAACGGGATAAAAGGCTGGCGGGGGTAAAAAAAATACCAACAAAGTAGCTAAAATGATGAAAACTGTAGATGTCGTGCCCCAATTAGTTGCCAGTTGCCGCTTCCCTTTCCCCCCATCAGGAAGTAACTAATAAGAACTACCATTTCAACTGTGTTGCTAACCAAAACAGCAGCACCTATCAAGGCGTCTCCCTCAAATGGACGACTCTTTGTAAGTATGTCAGTGTGGGGCATGAAATCATAAAATACAATATTATTAGTTCAGATTAAGAACAACTAAAAACCTCCTTTAAATAGACTCCTCCTTTTTTTTTTTAAAAGTTAGCTGTAGTTCAAAATGGCTTCGCAGTCGAATTGAAGTTGAAGTTTATTTTTGAACATGAGATCAACCAAACACAAAATCATTTTTTCACATTTTCACATAATTTCATGTTATGCCAAGAAGACAAATAAATCAACATGTTCAAAAAGGGAGAAGGAAGAAGCTAAATTAAGCTGATACCGTTTGTTTTTCCTTCACAGTGGAGGAGGTGCGCCGTGGTTACCTGAGCGTGGAGCGAGGAGGGGTAAGTAAAAGCCGGTGCGAGGGCCGGCGACAGCTCAGCCGGGTACAGCGGGTACGACGCCCACACGTCTGGGCTGCCGGGATAGAGAGCGGGTACTGTGAGCTCATCTGTGGAAAGAAGAAGAAAAGCAGGCGTGGAGTGAGGCCGTTGCACGGCTGTAAACATCACACAGGTGTAAAAAAACATTTTGCATCGCATTATTTTCTGAAGACAAAACCATCTGAACTATATGTAGTAAAAAAAAAAAAAAAAGAGAGAAAAAAAAAAAGTCTAAAATTAGCTCCACTATCACTGCTTGTTTGTTTGATTGACAAGCAGCCTCTTGGCTTCCAAGTGATTATACTGCGAGGCGGTCCGATTACTGCGAGGAGTCCATAAAAAGAGCTGCTGAGTGAAAGAGCGAGGTGACGGCGCGCAACGGAAATCAAGGAAGCGAGCGCTTCTATTGCCAAGCGAGCACATGGAGAAAAAAACAACACTTTATCACAAAATGGTGGCCGTTTCTTCACTGATGTCGTTGTGTCAGTAATGGCTTCCTTATTTGCCCCCCTCCCACACACACACACACACACACACACACACACACACACGTTCTCTGGCACCACATTTTTCAGATAAGAACATTTGTTTGCTCATCGGACAAGAATGCAGCAAAGAGCGATTGCCGCATGGCTGCGGAATCCAGGAAGCTTCTGGAGAAAAGTTGAACTTTTGTACTACAAACACACCTGCTCAGCTGCAACTCAAATACAGCAGACGATTCAAATGTTTTGGGGAAAAAATATTCAAAATTAAAACTGCATGAATCACATAAAGTAAAAAGTCACGGCCACTATGACTTTGCCTTTTTTTTTCTTTCTTGATTTTTTTTTTTAATCACTTTTATATGATCCTATTTACAATTATTTCCACACTCCGTGACTGGACAGTTAATAAAGTTTTTACGACAGCGACAGTGTGACCCTGGGACGGATTCATTCTCTTATTTCCTAGGGGGAAAATAAAAGGCGAACAAATTGTTGTCAACTTGAGCGGCTCCACTGCGGTACTCACACGGGTCTCTGCTAATGAACTGTGGGCCGGGGCTCTGCTGGGATGAAGGGGGGTTGGGGGTGCCAACCAGTTTGTTCTTGGCCATCTTGGTGTTGGCCTTAGCAAACTCCAGCCGGAGGGTCTGCGGGATCTCAGGATCAAACCGGACCCCCTATGACAAAAAAAACAAAAACATTTGTAACAACACGAACCATCTCAAATCACATTTGCACATTGGAATGAATGAAATTGCCATTAATCCGTTCCAGACTCCCCCTTACACTTTAAAAAGAAAACACACAAACATGGTGTTTTGTTTTCAATATGGAAATATCTCTAAAATAATGTATTTTATAAAAAAAAAAATTTGATATCCAGTAAAATGGTTTGTGAATTATGATTTCATGTTGGTGGCATAGTTCACATTTGAGGCACACTTTGTTTCCCCGACTACTTTTCTTGGGTTATAAATAAACGTGATGGCGATTCAAGTAATGATGAAGCGACAACAAATTTAGACAACTGAGACGCGAGTTTTCGTGGAGGTCTTTGACATTTCTATTTTTCGCACGCCTTGTTTGGTGATCAGGTGTCCGACGAGAGCTTTCATGTACCTTTTATCGTTAGGTGTTACTCACAAGGTAGAAATTACAGGCGAGAAAGCAATCTTGGTGATTTATAAATGGCTCAGTTGTGGATTACTGTGACGGATGGCAAATGAAAACCGGAACGTGATGTGAACGGCGAACTGTGTGATGTCATCCATATGGTCGTTTGTTGATTTTTAGCAACGTGTCGTTCAATTTTTTTGTTGTTGATTCTTTTGTATTTTACAAGTAACGGTGACCTTTTTTACAGTTGTCCTAGTTTAGAATGCTGCTAAATATTAATGAGAGATCTTGCGACTCACCTTTGTAATTTAGATTGTGTTTAATCTTTTTATTTTACTTTGTGTACTTTTTTTGTTTCTTTTTTTTTTTTTTTACACTGGTGTGACAGCTAAGAATGCTCTTCATGTGGGAGGCTGGCATCTTTTTGATACCTGGTGTGCATCAAAAGGAGAGGGAAATATGGAAATCATTTTGTGAGAAAACAATTGTCGAGACTGTTTGTGTGTATCCCTGCGGGTTGCTATCTGCATACTCAATTGCGGACAAGTTTGTTTGGCATCATGATTCTGGAAAAAATCCAACATTCCAAAAACAGCCAGAGGTGCATTGAGGCGCAGTGGGGAAAGGGCACTTTGCTTATCCCGCTACACTTTATCATTTCAATCATTACACAAATAATTTGGGAAGAGGAAAAATTTGGGGCAGGATACTAAATATGCGTGAGAAAAATGTTTATTTTATTTTTTTTTTAAGATCTCGTGGAAAGCCTCTCATCAAGGTTGTTAGTTCTATTGCGAAATAACGAGCTCCCAAGTAAGCCCGGGATCAATATCTTGTATTTGGAATGAGGGCTTGACCTTGCCCCGCTTTTGCTAGCGGTAAACACGCGTGTATGCAGATGATTTTTGTCTTGACTGCACTTTGCGTGTGATGGGATGCTGGCGGAAAGGGCGTGACACTTACGTTCAAGGCATTCTTAGCAGCCTCCGCCTCCGATCGACTGTCAAAGCTGACAAAGCCCACCGGCTGGAGAGAAAAGAAACACAGTTTAGGGCAGGGGGGAAAAAAAAAACTGACTTGGCATTCCTGTCTGAGTGGCATAGACGTGTTCCTTGTACGAGAAAAAAAAAGATGCATTCAACCCCCACCATGTTTGGTTGTGTTTTCTAAAAATGAGGCAAGGGGCTTTTGAAGATTGTCTCTGTTGATTTTTATTTCCTCTATTGTACTAAGCTGTTTAAAAAACAAAACATTGTGTGACCCTCCACCCCATTTCGTCATATTGTTCACTTTGGTGCTCAAGTCTGTTTATGAACCTGAGGGGAAAGACAGAGCTCATCCCTTTGTTCCCCATTTGCCCAAATATGGAAGCGGTGTGAGAGGCAGGAACGAGATGAAAGTGAGTGGGCAAAAAAAAAAAGGGTTGAGTTGAAATTCGATTTTTGCATCTTGGCTGAGCAGCCAAGAAGAGCACGAGGAAAGAGACAACAATTTGGGTTGTTATTATTCGACGGGTATGGAAGGAAATGAAAACATCCCGTGGGGTTGATCTGTTGGAAGTGATCTGGAAAAACAGGGGTTATGGGAATTCTGAACAAGGGAGGGTGAGACACAGAGAGAGAGAGAGAGACACAGAGAGAGAGAGAGAGAGAGAGAGAGAGAGAGAGAGAGAGAGAGAGAGAGAGAGAGAGAGAGAGAGAGAGAGAGAGAGAGAGAGAGAGAGAGAGAGAGAGTGAGAGAGGGGAAAAAGCAAAACAGGAACATATAAATAGAAAGGGCCTGAGATGGGCCTCTTGCTTTATAAGGAAATGACTCCCCGTCGGCGGCGTGGATATGCAGAGCGTTTCATCCGAGCCGTCTTTTCTTAAAAGACTGCAGCAAAAAAAAAAACTCAAATGTAACCCAGATGAAATATCTCAAATCAAGGCAAAGTATGCCGAGACACTTTTCGTAGAAGAGCTTTTCACTCGCTTCGGGCGTGTTCTCTTAAAAACCTTGACGAGGTACTACAACCTGAATACGTTTTATCTTTCTATGTTGGCCTTGTCCAAATGTCCTTCAAAGATGTACTCACTCTGGAGATTTTGTCCAATGGCGAAGCAAACTCGAACCACTAAACAGAAGGGTGACACCAAATTGCAAAACATTTTTATCATTGCGTGGGGGCGGAGCAAGGCAGCCAAGTAGGATGACTCCTCATAAAACACAAAACTATAGTTAATTGAGTTCTGCCCTCAAAATTAGGTAAACTTTGCAACATGAATTTTGGTAAGCGTGTCTACCATGAGTAGAGCCACAAAAAAGTTTCAAGAGGCCATGCTTATAAAGACACAGTAAACCTGTCTGCCATTTTAGGGTCAATGTGTTTGTTTGTTTCCAATGATACTTTATATTATCTTTTGTTTTTTTTTTAGATGTGGGCACCTAAGGCCAGTTTCACTTAGCAACATGGAATTTGACGCGCGTCTATATCATGAGTAGACCCACAAAAAAAATCCTCATGAAGCCACACCTGCAAAGACACAGGATGTCTGCCATTTTGGACTGAAGAAGCCATTTTAGGTTTCTTTTGGCCACTTTTAGCACTCTTTCAAAGTTTATCCTACAGCTCCCAAATTTTTCCGCGTAGGCTAAACATTTGACTCGATGGCCCTACATTGCGAAAAATTGGAATTTTCATCATTCCATTGTTTCCAAGCCTACCTGTTTGGAGGTCAGCTTTATCAAGGAACCTTCATAGCCCTGAAATGAAAAAGACAATGTCGAGTTTACAAACGCGGTCAGTCACAATCGAACCTGGACTCTCCGAAGTCAGAGACTTAAACTCGGGCGACCTTTCCATGTCCGTTTATTTCATCATTATTAATGGCCGCTACGATTGACAGCTGGAAAGAACAGTCGCTAAGAATAGCCCTGGCTCATCCACGCGCTGGAAACATCCAAACATACCTTAAATGGTCTGAAGAGAAGATAGAGCTCCCGTGGCTTGATGTCCAGCGGCAGCCCGCTGACAAAGAGCGTTCGGACCTGCGGAGAACGCCAAACACATCGTCACATAGTCTTTGTTAACGTAGACTTTCTTTGGGTTTGTTTTGCACATCTGAACTTTTCAACTTGAGCTCCTGCTCGCTGGCAGGGAATTTGAATGTATAGCGCCGAGCTGAAAATAAAGGGAAGCGTTCCCGAGAAGGCAAGCGCAAACGAAAATCTAAAGGGGAGGAATCGCCGGGGAGATGAGAGCAACATTCAAAGCTGTTTTGTCATAAACGACTTGGCTAATCGAATAATCGAGTGGACGTCGCTGCCCCCCCCCCCCCCGCCTCCCCAAGGACCACATGAGTAGCCCGTGGGCCTGTTCTAAAAATAGCTCACCGCTGATGGGATGTTGGGATTTTCTAGGAAAGTTGTAGATGAAATAAAAACGTGGTAAGATTGTTAAAGATAAATTATGCACAATGGTTGTTTCAGAAGTGTGTATCCAAATGACCTTTACATTATTCAGTAGCTCTCAGTTTCAAAAAGGTCAGTTACTCCTGACATAGATACAAATATGGGTGCTCATGTACACACTTTCTCATATCCTCATTCTTTATTTCTTGTATTGTACATGAGCATAGTTTAAAAAAATCGTACCGTAGTAATATTGCATCGTATTTTATGTATTTTTTATTTTGGCTTTTTCCTCAATTACATTTTTCCCAAAACAAAGTATATTTTTTCTGTGAAACATTTTTGTAAAAAAAAAAAAAAAAAAAAAAAAAAAAAAAAAGCTCTACAGACTACAATTAGTTTCCTTTTTGTAAAATAATAAAATATTCTTAGGGGGAAAAAAATATTTTTTTAAGGGAGGGGAAAGTCACAATCTTGTGATGGAAAATGTTATATATTTGATGGGGAAGTCTTAAGAGAATAAAATTTACATTTTCCCCCAGACAACAAATTTGATCTCATTTTCTTAAAGTTGTCTTTTTTTCCCCGCTGAAACAAAAACGGCTGCAATCTTACAACCATAAAGACTGTCAAGAATAAAGTAAATAAATTTATTCTCATGATGACATTTTGACCAGCGAATGAAAGTGAGATATAAATAACACAGCTAATAATACCAATGGTGAAGATACAGTAAGTGTCCAAAGTTGCTCAAGTGGTCCTTGATTGGATTTTGCGTAAACGCGCCGAGATTCCCAGCTGAGGGGACAAAGGAAGCGCTGAGCTAACACTCCAGCTCATTCCCACATGTAACCTGATCAGGGCGACTGATGCCAATGGAGAGAGAGCAGCACACAAACAAAGGAGCTTAGCAACCGGGGAGGAGGGGGCGGAGTAGTGGGAGGGCTACGCTGGACCGAGGCACCGCGCCAAACATCACCTTGGTCACCTTTGCTCTTATCTAAGGGGAGCGAGACTCCACGGGGCCGCGAGTGGGGTCTGCCAGATCTGATTTAATAACGTCAACGCATGGGCTCACTACACACGATCTTTAAACAAAAAAAATAGCTAAATATGAGCAAAAGCCAAAATCTTGCTAACATATGATCATAAATTTGAAACTAAACGGGGTCTTATCAATTGCTGGTATCGGAAGTCGCTATGAGTACTCGATACCTTAAAATGATATGGGCTTGATACCAATACCTGGTATCTGTACTTGTCCATTAGTCATTTACTATCGTAAGAAGGAGAAGGTTGAAGAAGGAAAAAAGGTTAGAATCATATTTTCCAGTATTGCCATACTTTTGAGGATGAATTTAGTTCGAGGAATAAACAGAATCTTTCATTATTTCACAATATGAGAATGTTGTGGTTTTGACAGGGTAAATTTGGCACTTTAATAAAGTCATTAAAATAAATAAGTGGTTTGGCGGAAAATGTTGCAATTTCTTAGGGGAAAAAAAACATTATGAGGTTGAAAAGTTACGAGATGTTTTACGAGGAAAATGGCAAAAAAAATGCTGTTTGTTTCTCAAGTGGAGTAAAGATGTTGCTCAGTTTACGAGAAGGCTAACAAACATTTGAGGTATCTCACTCATCTAAAGCGGGACTGCTAAGCTATTCAAATGTCCATCTCTTTTGTATGCGAGACCCCGTCGGCAACAACGGGCCATTCTCGGCGCCGTCCCGCTTGATCCCTGAGACTTCCTGACGTCAGCTGTTGCGGGTGGTAACCGTTCCGCCGTGCGTCCGGTGAGTTTGCACATTCCCAATGATTCAGCTGCAAAATCTTCAAACATCTGCTGCAGATTAAGCCAAGCGGCTGGCTCTTTGTTGACTGGACTTTGGGGTCGGCCGAGGCGCAGAAAGCCGGATGTCAAGGTGCGTTTTTGGGGTCGAATCTCTTTTGTTGGCTTTCGGACAGTTTTGGAGTTTTTTTCGCTTCCTTGTGAGTCAAGACAACTTCTAAACGGGGCATTTGAATCGTTGACCGTATATGGTCACAGGCGGGTAGATTTAATAATAATAAAGACTTAATTTTTTCTGAAATTAATAAGTAACCTTATTTTTATGATCTTTTTTTGTAATGAAAGAAATGGCCTTTAATTTTGATCGTATTACATGCATGTTAAGCAATTGGTTTTCCCTCAAAAAGACCCTTGAGGTATAAAAATGTTTCTTTTTTTTTGCTGTTTTTTAGATTTGTCACTCTAGAATTGTGTTTTTTAAGGGAGAAAAAAAACCATAACCTAATTTTGAGGGGAAAAACAAGACTTCCTGGGGAAAAAAAACCCACCAACCTTACTCTGTTCATGTTCCCAGAAAAAAAAAAGAATCACAAATGAAAAATGTAACCTTATAATAAAGATGATTTTTTTCCCCGGAGATAAATTGGAAGCTATTTCCTTCGAGAAAAGTCCTATTGTATTCTTTTTTGTAACATGAAGGCATAGTTTTAAACACACATCCATTCAAAAGAATCTTCCTGGAAAATGGCACTCTTATAAAAAGTGTATTTCTAAAGAAAAAAGTCGTAAACCAATTTTTCTGTGCATTTGGGCCGACTTGACTTGTGCTGGCAGCTTATTCCATTTGTGTGCAGCATAACAGCTAAATGTAGCTTCACCGTGTTTACTTTGAACTCATAGATCACTACAGGCTTTATGCTCAAATCATCAATTTTAATTCCTTTAATTCGAATAATAAAATATTTCATTTTGTTAAGCACACCACAACATATTGGGAAAAAAAAAAAAAAAAAAAGCCTAGTCGTATTGGGACCCGGAATTGTTTTGTTGGGGAGGGTCCAAGGAGGGCGACGACCCATTCCTTCTATTTCCATCACCTCCCATGCGAACAATCGCTTGGAAACCCGAGCGGCGTCCTGGAAAGGGATTTTGTTTGGCCTTGGAATGTCTCATTATAAACTCCGTGTGACTTCCGCACATATTTGCTGCCTTTAATTGACCACTTTTTTTTTTTGAGCGACTCAAATGAGAGACATGACCTTGGTGCGATGGGAGATTATTAGCGCTGCCCCCTCCATGCTTCCGCCCTCCCGTGAATGTACATGTGTGTGTTCCGTAGCCAAGTTAATAGATAAGAAGTCTTTCGAGCCAAATGCAGCAGGACGCTGGTCTAACCTTGACGTGGCCACTCACCACACGACTCTATTGTTGGCATTTTCGCCCCACTACCACAATTTGACACTTTGCAAAAAAAAAAGCTTCTCTCATTAGCCTGTAGAAGAGGAATAAAGGACAAATGATTTTGTCGCATCGCTCGGAGTGGAACGGACGCAGAGGTGTGAGGCCACCTTAATCGGATGACTTGGTTTATCTGGTAACAGGTCGTGGGTTCGAGTTTCACAAAGGATTTGTGAGGAGGGGGGTGCGGGTCAGAGGTTGGGTAAAGTTTATTGCCGAGGGCGAGGTTGAGTGCACTCGTGTAGTTGCTTTCAAGCAACAATTAAAGCGCTGCCGAGCTGTAAATGTTCCAATGGGTTAACCTTTAAGAGCGTCCACTCCCATGGGTTGCTTTCAGGTGGACACACTCAGGCGTTTTTAACCAAACAACAGTGGCCCTCACCATGACCTATAAAAGTACAACAAAGAGACTTTTTGCATTATTATTATCATTGATTAAAAAAAATTCGGACCGCAAACGTCTCCACAGAAAAACATAATAAAATTGTGTTTTGTTGTTTATTTTAAAAAAAATATCAATTTAGAAAACATCTCAATCGTGCAGCTTGTAAGCTGTTTTTTTTTCCCCAGAAAAAAAATCTTCACCAATAAAAAGTAAACAAAGAATGAGAATAGCTAAAATCCGCAAATATTTGATGCTCCCTTCTAATTGCCATGAAATCTGACAAAACACCAAAAAGACTGGCATAAATAAAAATAAGTATTGCTTTGGTGTCATCTTATGGCATTTTTATTTCTTTTTTTACACTCAACACTTAATGCGAAGATCATCAGGTATGCCGTGTGAAATGATTGGATTTCACATTTTATTTTTAGAACTTTTAGCTGTTGTGATAAATACATTTTCAACCATGTTGAGGACCGCCAAAATTCAATCATCGAAAGAAGACGAAAGAAGGAACACATTAGGAAGGGATTAAATGGGACAGCAGTTTACTAGAGGAAAGAAAGCATCACGGGAGGAAATGGCAACGAGAACAAGATAAAGCGAGTTAAGGGAAGAAAGCTGGGTGTGGCAGATGGAAGGAAATCAGGGGAAGAGAGATAAAAGTCACCCACAAAAAATTCTCTTGCCCGAGAAAGGCTCAGGAAGTCTGCCATTTTGCTTTGAAGAGGCCATTTGAAGATCATTAGGCAACCAAAAAAACTTTAATTACATTCCAAAAAGTTACCCTTCAAACTGATAACTTTCGTTATCTTTCAAAACCAAACCAAATTTAATTACATTCCAAAAAGTTAAGCTTCAAACTGATAGCTTTAGTCATATAGTAAAACTATTTTTGAATGAGTCATGCTAACAACTTAGCATCTAGCTAGCTGTAGTTTGTTAAAATTGGACAGCACCCTCCATGACTTAAGATAGAACACCCTATAACACCATAGTATGCCACCCCGACCCCATTATCCGCTATTTTCCTTCATTTGTTTTGATTCTAAGTAAACACAACCTGACTTTGGACAAGATGGATTCTCATGTTTTTGTGAACTCAAAAATACGACGAAAATTCAGCTTGCATAGTAGGGTGAAGTAAAAAAGTTCAAAAGTAAAAGTTCAAAAAATGAAGTATTCTAGTTTCTTATTTTTAAATTGTGATAATCGAGATCGGACGATGCGAAAAGATATATCGTGATCATATTTTTTCCCGCATTACCCTGCTCTATCGAATGAGTTTGGCCCAAGTCGGCATTTACGACATTCTTGTCAGACTCACTGGCCAGCCGCTGGTGACGCTAAGCCTTGTTGTTGTCTTTTCAAATAGCTCTTGTCGCACAGCTGACAAATGGCTCAGATAAGATGACAATTCCCCTGCCGCTTGTATAAATAAACTCCAACCTATCAGACGGCAAAGCTGAAGTGGGGGGGGGCTCAAAAGCAGTGAGCCTTTTTGATTGTCTTCATTAGCAGGCCATCAGATTTTTTTTTTTTGAGCCTCCTGTAACGTTTCATGTCACACAGAGTTAATGTATCAGTTTGCCCTTTTCATAGTTAGCAGGCCATCGTGCTACGGACCACCGGTGGCCTCCCCCGCGCTCCCCCACGTACCAGAAAGGTCACGGCGCCCGATGAGAGCACCCCCAAAGAGACGCGCCACATTCGCTCGAGTCATATCTCGTCGGGGTCTCGCTTGTAAAGATCCGCTTCCACGCAAAGTCAACCTCACGTCTCGAACGGTCGAGCATCAATCAGGGAGCGCATTAACGGAGGCCCTCACACATGTTGCGGTGGTACGCAAACTTCATACGTGTGTTCAGTTTCGCCATATAAAGCGATATCGTGATACGGCGTTCAACCATATACGGAAAACTTGTTGAGTCCAGCCGAGCTTCCAGGTCCTTACAAGGTCTTGTCACCTGGCTAAAAGCGTCTGGCGATGTGAAAGCGTCCAGAGCACCTGATAGCGTCGGCTTATCAATCGCCGCTCTCCAGATTAGAAGCATACCTCGGCTGCGACAACGCCATGTTTGGTTAGCGCGCCCTTCCGCCGCATCGGCACTTTACTGGTGTGAATCAGTGAGCTATTGCGCTAAGAGCGCGTGAGAGTTATACCTCGCAGCTTGTTAAACTTTGCCTCCCGACGGTTATTGGCCGGGTTTTAATGCTCTTTTGGAGGCAGACGAGGTTGGTACCATTCTGGGAGGGGTTCTTAGGTGGGGAAAGTCCAGATTTAACATCAATTCGTATAACCTACTGATACCAGCCGTAACGATAGCATAAAATCTTATAGATCACCGAATCATTGACTCTGTAAAGACGTCGGCTTTCCCACACACAACGATTTTTGGTCAGAAATACTGAACACTAGCGATGTAGTCACTACTTTTTATCAATACGAATATCATTCTTGATATCGATACCATGTACCCAATATTATTTTTGATACAATAGAATTTCAATTAGCTCAATGGAGAACAAAGACCTTTCTGCAGTGTAGCACTAACTACGACTGGCAAGGAAGGCCGTTCGATACCCGATATATCAAAATAAAAATGTTATCACAGATGACATTGGTGAACTCAATAAGAAAAATAAATTGAATACTGATACTCGGGCCATGCATCATTATGACTTGGATGGAAGTACAATTACAGGAAAAAAATATATATCATGAGCGAGGGCGGTATCACGATACATTACAATATCTGTGTAAGTCAAGGGCAAAAACATGGGTTGTGTCAAACTAACTTAACTTGTGTGATGCATCATTACAAATTGGACAGAATTGTTTTTGTTTTTCCATTGATGAAATTCTGTGACAGTTCACTAGTGAGGGGGGGGGGGGGTGATACTGTGATACATGACGATATTTTTTTGTAATACAGGGTCATCAATATAAATTGGTAATGTGGGCCATGAGTCTTTGGAAATAATAGAATTACAAATTAACTTTGAGAAAAAGATATCACGATATTATAATAATTTACCAGTGAAGGGACTATCGTGATACATGATGATATCAGCGTATGGAGGGCAAGTAGATAATAGTGGGTCTGTATCATTACACCAAAACTGCATTTTGTAATCCATCTGTAAATGACAACTCGCCCTGATTTAGTTTCGGCTTCAATTTGGAATCTTACAAGATACTTTGGGGGGCAGTATCGTCATCGTGCAGATATTACACGCCGTAAATGCCAACTTCCGTGCCTACTTGACTTTGCAAGTGCAAAATAAAAAAAATAAAAAACGTCGCAAGTTGCAAGTGACGCCTTTGCGCAGGAGGTCGTGTTGTTGTTCATCGACAGGGTGAACACGACCGAATGTTTTTGTCCTTGCTTTTAAGTTAGGTTTTGGGGAAAGCAAAAAAGGGACCGACCAGGTGCGCACGCCCACTTACCTCTTCTTCGTGGCTGCTGAATTCACTCGGCTCGTTTTCCTTCTCGGCTTTGTTCATCCTGAACGTGCACAAAAGCAGCCCCGAAAGTTACTAGGCTCAGTTGTTATTCCTTAACCGAGAAAATAAGCTTCTCCTGTTCCGAAGTCCCCCTCCGTTGGTCCGAAACGGAAGACAGCGACTGCGGAGAGGAGTGTGAGAGTGCCGCGGGCGAACTTGTCTCCTCATCTCAGAGCCGAAAAGGAGGGGAGGGGGCCCGGGAGGAGGGAGGGAGCCCATCCGGAGGGATGGCGCCAGGGCGGGCGTGGAGCTCGACCGGGAGGGGCGGACGCTACGGATATACGTATGCACAGTTTTAACAAAATAACGAGAATTTGAAAAACGAGTACATTATATTGTTTAGTTACCACTATTGTGGTAAATTCAAAGAGAAAAAAACCCCCACAATTTAATAAGTGATTCATAGTGGCACTAAAAAATGTATTTAAAATTTCGGAACATTGTTCAAAATTTTTTATAAAAATGGCATAACCAATCATCATTTCAAATTGGACAGGTATAAAAACTTGTTTTATTTAGTAAAATTAAAAACTTACCCATGTCTTTTAGAAACGCCTGCTACGGTCTGCAGTTGAGTAAGGAAAGCGACGTTTGATGACATCACGTCGAAATGCATGAGTCAGCAGCAGCAGAAACGAAAAGAACGGGCAAGTTCGACATGAATTGACAACATTCAGACATCAAGTGCTGCACCAAACCACTTGGGAGCTTTTGACTTTCAGGAGCCCGCAGCTGAAACAAAAGAAAAATGGAGACGTTTTTAAACAGTCACACCTATGTACTGGGTAAGGTATGCGTGTGTGTGCGCGTGTGTGTGTGCGTGTTATGGCGCTTGGTGTCTACAAACACTCCATCGATCAAAAGGATTGTGAGCAGCTGCATCTGAACATGATCGCAGACCTTAATGCACGCAAAAGTTAAAAAAGTGTTAAGCTTAAAAGTGAAATACAACTGAGCTGTACTTAATTCAAGCCACTGTAACATTATGCAGTTTGATCATTTAATTCAGTGATTCGTTCACATGCCACTAGATGTGGTTTAGAGGTTCAGGCTGGACCATGTCAAAGCTTGCTGTCACCTCCCTTTGCCAAGCCCTCTGTCTGTCTGTCTACATGTGTGTGGGGGGTGGTCGGGTGAGGGAGCACCCCCACCTCCTCCGCCCCTTCTTCAGCATCAGACCACACAACTCAGCCCCGAGAGCTGTCAAACACAGCTGGGACGTATCCTCCTTCCCACTCTCCCTCCCTCCCCAGACTCCAGGAAGAAGCTTTGATAGAAGGGGGGGCAACAGGGGGGGGTTCCATTTTTACACAAGACCATGCTCCTCCTCTCAAACTGCTTCTCATCAGCATAAAAGCATCTCCTTTCGTCTCTCATCGCGGATGCTTCACATGCACAAAAATTGAAACGGACATGACAGGAGGGGAGACACTCATCCGGAATGAAGGCTTTATTTTCGTCTTTTTTAAAATGCAAGACCAGCAAAAAAAAAAAAACTAAATAAAATTCTCCGAACCACAGCCAGACAATTTTTCTGTATTTTAACATGTTATGTATTGAATCATGATCACTTCTGATACAGAATCAAGTATCGATATTGAGACATCCCAATATCAGTGATACCAGCTGTTTTTTTTTCCCAAAGGCAAACAGGAAAGTTATGTACTCACAAAATTTATTTACATTTATAAAATGCAAATAGTTAAAATATGATACAAATATTAAAGTTGTAGTTTTTACATAACAGTATGAGACTAATTAGTTTTAAGCAAAAAAATATTACGCATACGCTACTCGAAAGTTAAAACTAATTCAACCATTGCGCAATAAAGTTTGGCACATTTCACAGCAGATGGCAATAAATAACCTTTTCCAAAAATAGCCAAACATCATTTCAACTTCCTCTCCCGTAACTTGCTATCATCGGCAGCCATTTTGTCAGTGTTAACGACGCCCCACACCAACCGACTCCCCCCACAAGATTAAAAGGACCAACACTCACTCACTGCACCCCCCTGGAAAAACACTTAGTGACGAGCCCAAAATAACGGTGAGGACAGATAAGACTTCATTACAAGTTCAAAACGCACGTTTTTGAAATGTGGGGGGTAACCAGAGTACCTGGAGGAAACCCACGCATGCACGGGAAGAGCACGCAAACTTCACAGAGGAATCGGACCCTCTCCACAGAACTGAGAGGCGGACGTTGTAACCAGTGCAACACTGTGCCACCAGTCAAAAATATTATGACAGGAAATTAATTGGTCATCACAAAACAAAATCATTATTTTACCAAAATAAACCAATTGGTGCATCATTTTAGGGGAAAAGGCACAATTTTACAAGAGAAGTTCATTTTCTGAGTTTAAATCAAAATTTATGAAGAAAAAATTAAAGGCAGATTTTTTTAGATATTTGTTATACTAATATCTGTTGTACTAATATCTGTTTTGGTATACACAACGGACGTTGAGCCAAAATCCAATAAAAAAAAAAAAAAGTTATTTTAAAAACAACTTTAAAAAAAATAAGAAATCCCTTGATGCAATTTTTATTAAAACAGCAAACGAATAAAAAGACAGTCGTTGTACTTCAAATGGAAACATTTTAAAAGAAAAACTAAACCAAACAAACTAAACGGCAGAAGGAACATTATTCTTTTTTTCAAAGGCCTTCCTTCTTTTGTTGTCTGTTGGAGCACATGACGCCGCTTCCGTTTGAATTCTGCCTGGAAACACACAATGAACATTGTTCTAATGTTCAAATCGAGTGATGCTGCGAAATTTACTGTCAGCCTCAAAACTGTACTGAAAACACGGTAAGAAATTAACTTAACAAATAACACGAAAAAAATGCCGGAATTGCAATAATTGATTCGATTGCAATATTATGAGACTACTTGAATTAAGGTGCAAATTCAAATTACGTTAAGGGACAAAAATAAAATAAAATCACGTCGTCAAAATATGACAAAGATCCAGCCATAATTTTTTTTTTTCTAGGACAGATTTTTTTGTGTTATTACTGTTGTTACTCTACTTTGGTAAACCGTGTTTAAAGACTGTAAAAATGTCTTTTCTTTATAGTCTGGAATCTACAGTAGTTGAGTAAAGTGGATAATGCCACTTACTGGAAATTGTAACTGCGGAGGGCCGCCTTGGAGAAGCCCCCGAAGGCGGGGATTCTGTCGGGGTATCGAACAATGATCCAGTTCCCCATCAGTTTGAAGTTCTGACCAAAGACCATGGAGGTAAGTTGCAAAAAGATCAGAAAGTTGGGGAGGTGTGTGCGAGGGGTGTTTCCCCACTCACGTGAAATAATCGGATGGCGTTGTCACAGCATTCCTGTTGCGTAAAGTTGACGAAGGCACAGCGTTGCTTGAGCAGGAGCTTGACGCCATGAACTGAACCCGCCCTGTCGAGGGAGAGGTCATTGTCATCAACTTACGAACGGGCTCGCCGTGACTCTACGGGTCAAAGGCGCCATGCACACTAACTTGCTGAACATGTTGAAGAACAGCTCTTCCGTTACCATTGAGTTCACATTGCCCACCCACACTGGAAACAGTTCCCTGCGAGGGAAATAGATGCACGCTCAAAAACGCAGCAATCAAGCGGCAAAAAATAAACATGCTGGAAAGCAAGTAACAATAATAGAAACGGTGATATAGGTTGTTTTTTTTAACACAACATTTGAAAATTAAATCTGGAAACAATTAAAAAATATATATAATAAATAATAATAATATAATAATCACTTATTATTCATATAAAATAAAATTCTGGCAATATCACATGGGGGAAAATGTTAAAAATGATGAAATTAGAATACCGTGAACAAGTCTTAAAATCCGAGAATAGAAATGAATTATTGCCAAGAATAAAAGTCATTTATGAGTATAACATAATTGTAAAAAGAAATCATCTTTGAAGTTTCAAGTAAATAATCAAAATAAGTACAAAAAGTACAAATAAGTACAAAAAATGAGAATGAGGTTGAAACAAATATTCACAAACATCCCAAATACTACGAGGAAACGTTAAGTTGTCCTTTCCCATGTGCCGACTGATCAAATAATATTCATGTGATTGACTTACGGATGACAATCCTCTTGACTTTGGATGTTGAAGGCGCTGTGGACCGCCCCGGGGTGTCTGGTCTTCTCGGGGGTTTCTGGAGCTGCCAGCACTTGGGGAGCTTGGATTTGGGGCTTTAATGCAGACAGCACCTCGCGTGCTTTCTTCACCGTCCCGTGTATAATCAAGGCATTTGAACTCTGCTCCCGCGTGAAGCCGTACTCCTGAAACGGAACGGTGGCGACGGCTCGTCAGTGGGAAAACCTTCAAAGTCAAGGTGCCGGTGTGTACGCTAACCATCAGCTGCAGTATCTGCGTTTGCATCATTTCCTGAGCCGCCTCAGCACAAGAGGGATCCAGCTTGAGAACCCCCCGGAAGGCTTGCGCCGCCTCCTCATATCTCTGGTGAGGAGAGTAAGACGGTGCGAGCTTTAGTGACACCCAGATTTTATAACTTGACTAACAATGTCCAACCTCATTTTTTCACTCAAACTTAGAAGCCATTCTCCAATAAGTTACCTTCCCTCTTCCCCCGTGTGGAAAAAAAAAACTGCAGCAGTGTGCATGGCTTGACGAAATGAACACCACAACCCAACGCGTAGTGAAAGATCAAAAAGTGGACAGTGACCTTCAAACCGGCTAAAGCCCGCCCCTTGCGAAAGAGGCCTTTAATCCAGCACGGGGACATCTTGAGGCATAACTCGGCGTCAGCCAGGGCCTTCTCATAGTCCTGCAACTTCTCCAAACAGAACGCTCGATTTCCAAACAACCTAAAAGGAAAAGTTGTGTTGCGTTAATGTTTTTTTTTTTTTTGAGACTTCAAAAATAAAGAAAAGATAAAAAAAAAAAAATGTAGGCCACGTAATGGTACCGACCTCATTTCCGTAGGATTGTACTGGATGGCTTGGGTAAAAAAATCCACCGCTAAATCATAACGTCCATCACGAGCGCATTCATTCCCCTGAGCTTTGAGAAATTCAAAAAGTGTTTATAGCCAACAAAAATGATGCGCAAATGAGTGGGAAAATGTGAGAACCCACTTGCGAGACGGTTGCTTATTTCAACATGATCGGTCAGCACCGAGCTGTCAGCAGAAACCTGTGGGGAAGCATGACAAAGATGGTCAGAAACAAAATTAGTTTTTTATCTTGGCAAGTTTAGGAACAATTGCGTGAAAATAAAACTAACTGAACTCTTGGAATTTGATACAATTTAACCGACATCATTTCATGTATATCTGAAATTGTGATGTGCCAGTATATCATGTTCCAGTTTTATATCAATAAAATTAAAAAAGCAATTTTAAGGAGAATAAATGTTTGGGGAAGAAGTTGAAATTTTACAGTCATAATTTGATGAGAATTTAATTCAAACTTTTTTCAACGAGAATCTAAAGTAAACAGTTGTAAGAAAAAAAATTGGAGTGTCCAACCTCCTTCTTGATGTCATTGTGGGATTCTTTGGGGAGTTGTGCTTGGTTGGGCGACTTCTTTTTCCCCTTCTCAGGTTTGGACTTGGCACCAAATTTATGCTGAATTCTTTGGGCCGTTTGACTCACAAAACAACTTGTCAAATCCAGTTCCTTCAGAAGAATAAATTTGAAAAAATTAATCAATCAATCACTTTTGCGTTAAAATGTGTATAGAAGGTACAGTATATATTTTTAAATACAAATTCAAAATGTGATTTTGAAATAATATTGTGAAAACAAAACATATTTTAAGAGATTACCAAATAGCAGAAAGTTACTTGAGGAAAAAAATAAACTAAAATAACAACTTTTAAAACCTTGTTGCTACCATCCTCGGAATGGCTTTCATCACTTTCCTCAGCTAGCGTGCCTGCTTCCGCTCCGACTTCAAATCGAGCCTCCGCACCGTCTTGCGATTTGTCGCCAACCGCCAAATTCTCCTCAGCAGTGGACTGCTGCAAACCACTTGTAACCTTCCACACAGAGAACATTAGCATAAGTAATGGGCCCATTCATTTCAAATAATTATTGCTATAATTTGTTAAAAATTACAGTTACTTACGGTGTTCTCTTTTTCCTTCTCCATTTTCTCTTGTCGCTTTCTTTCCTTCCGTTTCTTTGGCGAATAACACAATATGATCATAAGTGTACTTTCGAGTGCATCGTTGATACTGCTACTACAAGAAAGTTGGAGTCATCACTCCATTCTTGTGCTATGATATTCTGAGCTGCATTCCTTTATGGTTTTTAACACTGCGCTTTCCAAGCAAGCATACCTTTTTCTTCAGCCGCTTTTTTTCTGCCTTTTCTATGATTTTTTCCCGCTTTGGTAACCATTCATCATCCTACAAGAAAAGCGAGGCGTCAATATCCACGTGTTGATCCAGCAACAAATAATAACAACGACGACGTACACTGTCTTCGATCTCTGCCATCAATTCTCGTTCGCTGTAGAATAAATCGAAATAATCGTACATTGTCCTTGAAGCAAGGGCCACCCCATTACTGGCATCAACTTCATCTTGGTAATCATATGGATCACTTGAGACTGTGAGGCAGAAAGACATGTTTTAAAACATGACAATGGCACAATCCTATTATCAGCTCAGCTTTAGCAATAAAGTGTTAACTTTGACTAAATTAAAGCAGTAATATAGCAATGTTTATTCTGCCGTGACCGGCAACTAAACAGCTACCGTTATTTTGCAGGGGATATTGCGAGAACTTCAACTATCCTACGTAAAGCCAATAGTATTTTTATAATAATAAAAATAATCACCTCCGTTTCTATAGGTTCGCTGTGTGAGAGAGAAAAAAGACAAGTTACAACACAATATATACAGTTTGCTTATTTCATCTCTTTTTATTGATCTAATCTTTCAAGTTTCACTTTCGTTTCCGGGGAAGGGAAACGTGCTGACTCATTGACCCGTTAGGAAAATAACATTGTCGCATAAAAAGGAGGGAATGCGGATGTTTGTATTGAAGAGTGCGGGTGTGTTCAACTTGAATGAAATGAACAATCAGAATCAAATGTTTACTTACGAATGGCTCCATTCTATTAAAATCTGAAAGAGAAGGGAAAATGATAAAGAGTTAAATCGATGGAAGGCAATACATTTCCAGCTAACTCGCGCGAGAAAACGAGCTTCTCTTCTAAACTTGACACAAACACAATGGGGAACGGGTACCAAAAGTATTTCCTTACCCATTGCTCCAATGTAAAAATAATGACAAAGTTATAAATCAATTAAACGTATAAAGTGATTATGATGTAATCGCTTAAACATATTTCAGCTAACTTCTCGCATGACTCCGCTCTGGAGTGTCCGGACACAGGTTGGGAGGCGGGACTTCCGGTTTTTGAGCGGAACTACGTCATTTGTAATTCTCCACCCTCGTCTTCATTTCACGCATCATTCGGTAAAAAATAAATCTATTGATATGGATTTCCTTTGCATCTTAAGACCTTGTGATTTTTTTAAAATATTGGCAGTATAATAATAATAATAATAATAAATTCTAAAAGCGTGTATTCAGTATACATGTTCAGTAAGAATAAAATGTACACAAAATATTCCTGATCTTACATTTTGTATGTTTATTGAAAGAAAATATAAATCTCTTCATATTCATAGCTTCTTGACAATGTACTAAAAATAGCTTCAATGTGGAAAATATGACAGTCGAATCATCATTTGTGGTTTAAAAAAAAAACTCATATATTTTCACATTATTAAGTCACATTTTTTTTAACCAGTGAATGCGCCTGTGACATTAAAACATGCATTATTATTCAGTTCACACAGCTTTGTTCATTACAAATGCAATTGAGTAAAGCGTGTCGTAGTGTATCAGTAACAAAAAACGGATGTAGTAACTTGATTTAAAACAGGTGGCCGATCTGGGTGCGCACGTTCACACACGTTCCCTTTCAAACTCTTTTTTTGGTCCTTCAGTTGGTCCAGTGTGGAAAGCGCCGGCTCATTGTATTGTCCTTCCGTGACGCACTGAGAAAGCGATGAGTCTGTGGTAGACACAGCTGAGGAGGACGATGGCCGCCACCACCATGATGCAGATGATAGTGAAGGCCCACCGAGGTCCGAGTAGGGTGTACACGTGGGAGACAAACACGGGGCCCAGAGTCCGTGCGCCGCTCCCTGATGCTGTCAGCCAGCCCATGTAGACGCCCTGAAAAAAGAAATCAAGGTGTACTCTCACATCTATCCCACTAAAATGGATAAACAAAAAAAAAGAGGTTGAGGTTTTAAGATCTTCACATAGATTAGCTCCTTCACCTGAGGCTTGGGTCCCAGGATTTTGGAATAGAGGGTGTAGGACATGACGTTGCAAGCCGGATAGCCCACACCGATGAGGAAATCTGAGGAGATGTACTGAGCCAGGTAGATGGCAGGGGTGTACTGACACCAGGTCTGGTCATACGGGCAGCCGGTGGGCTCAAAAGAGCTGTTGGATGAGAGCTGACTGACCAATGAATTGTTTTTAAGGTCTAGGGAGAGGGAAACATAAGGTTATTTTCAAATGTCAGTATTGCCCACTCAAATATTTTGAAATACCTGCCCACTGGATTTTGGGGTAATGGCTTCCCCATGGAAGTAGAATAAAGAAGCCGCAGAATATGATGGCCAGACCGAGGAGCAGTACTGGACGATCCCCGACCCTGTAAAATAAAGCTCGGAAATAAGATATCATTTTTCATTTGAACGAGGGATTCGTGTATTTGGTTTACTTTTGTGCGGCTATTTTGACCACAAGAAACACCAGGATGGATTCAAATCCGATACAGCAGATGATGATGCCGTTGTAGAAAACTGCCTCTCTCCTCGTCCACGCAAACATGTCCATGGACAAAGGTGTGGCGATCCTGTTCCAGAAAGGAGTCGCGATTACAAGGCTCAGCATCACGTCAGAGCAATGTGCCCACGTACGTCTCAAAAACGGCAAAAATGAACATGACAATGAAGAAGAGGACATTCGATGTGAAGACGGCTAAGTGGTCGATGGTTTCTTCCGAGTCTTCGATGAGGTCCACCTCATCTGTAAAATGACGACATACCAGATTAGTGTTCCGACGGGAGACGCCCGTACCTTCGCCGTCTTACCTTCCGCGAGGTAGTTGATGGCATGGATGTGTCTCCCGTCATCATCGACTCGGTGCTCCCTATGAAACGGAGACTCGTGAGTTGCACGAGCCTTGCTGCCCCTCTCCGGTTGTCAAACATTAGTTTCTTTCAAAAGACTTCACCTAAGCACCAAGACCACCAACAAGATGTTGATGACACCAAAGATGGCCGCAAGTAAAGCCGGAGCAGTGTACATGTTGAGTTTTAGATGGATGAAGTCCACCGTGTAGCCCACTTCCCCGAGGAACGACAAGCAAGCCTGCAGAGCTGATGGACATATGCAAGTATTACCATAAAAAAAAAAGAAAGAAATACACACAACATCAAGCCCATCAAATTTCTCAAGACATACCAACTAGGTTCTTAAGCACACCCGGTGATTGTTTTTACTAGTAAAGATACCACCCACCAAAAATATCTACCAGTCTGGAAGATCATTCAGCAGAAAGAAACCCACTCCTTTTGCCACTAGAATTTTTTTCTACGGGATTTGGTACCAAAGAAATCTCATCACTGGTTGATATCTAGGTCTCATGAAGCAATACAGACAGAAGAAAAAAAAAACTGTGAACTTGGAAGACCAAACACTCTGAATAATGGCGTCTCTGACATTTAAATCCAAAGCAAAAGGTTAGAGAGTGTCCTGGTGCTACGGTTTTATTTTACGGCTACTTGGATATCAACCAGTGGCCCAAACTGCTTTTGTAACAAGTCCCTGAGATAAATCTTTGGGTACCAACAGGAACCAAGACAGTGGGGCCCTGTAGCACGCTTTCAAGGGGGATTATCCAACTCATAGGTGTCTCTTCTGGATTCAGTAATAATCCATAATAACCTGGACCGAGGATGAACCCTAAGGCTTGACACGCGCTCATGTTGGCCATGGCGTTCGTCCTCTCCTTCAACGACGTGGCTCCGGCAACGTATGATCTCACCACAGCAACATTACCTGCCGCGACAGAATTAGTGTTAAAAAGTCTATCGATGAAATTGGAGTGCGTCGATTGCGTCTGATCCCGCTTAACATAGGTACCACCAGCCAAGGAACTCTGTACCTTACGTTTGACTGCCATCTAGAGGCACACAGCCTAAGTTTCAATTGTACGAGTGTAAAACTATTTCATTTTGGCTTTGTTTGTATTGCAAATTTTCACCGACTATGGCTGCATCTGAAATGTACCAATCATGATAAACGGGGGTTCAGTACATACGACATCATTTAGTGACGATTACAACCTGCTCCGAAGCCCACAAAAGCCCGTGAAATGAGTATGTGGTACTTGTCCCCAGTTGACGGCAGCGAAGCGTAGGCATAGTAGATATTGGCCGACAGGTTGATGACGATGGAGCACACCAGCGGCTCTCTGCGCTGCCGATGATTGGACCATAGGCCAAAAAAGGGCGATGCCACCATTTGGCCAAGACTGTAAGCTGCCACCACCCAGCCCAGGAAGGTGGCATCGGCGCTTTCATCAGACTTTTGCAAGTATGGCCACAGCGATGTTATTACGATGGTGAAACCTAAAGAGGAAGTGAATGAGACAATAAAATAAATATTGATACATTTTGTGGGAGTGTCTTTCTATAAGAAAAAAACCCCTCAATTTGATGCAGTGTTTTTGCTTACTTTTTAGCTATTGCCATCTTTACAAAATATGCAGGGAGATTTTTTTTTTCCTCACCAACGCTGCTGAGAAACATAGTGAAGTACATGACTCTGATCGACCTCCATCGGTTCTGGTAATCGTCATCAGTAACGTCATCACTGCGCAGAACAAGTTTCAATAAAGTTTACATACAAATCATAATTACTTGACATCTTGAAAAATAAAATAAAAAAATCACACTGACCTTCTTGGTTCGTCCCGAAGTAAAGGAGTGTTTTCGTCCGAATCCACAAATTGAGACATCCTGGGTTAAATTATGATAAAAACAAAACAAGCTAGCTGTCGCACAACTGCAAAGCTACGAGAAGCTAACTCGCAAGCTGGTTTGTTAGCCACTGCAGCTAACATTCAACCCGTCAACAAGTTTGTTTCATTGACAAATCCCACGCATAGTGTTAAATCGAGTCAAGCAGCCACGTCTTTGCATTCAGTGCGTGACTAAATGTCAGTAAAGCTGGACTCTGGCACCCGAAGCAACTTTGACATCTACCGCAAGTTAATGTCGCTGAGACGGACTCGTCCGGCGAGATTCCAAAATAAAATGCGCAATTAGACGGAAGCGCGTTTTGAGGGGTTTGGCAAGTCTGCTTGGAAGTGACCCAACAAATATACATAAAACATAATTTTCGCCGGAATAAATATTGACCAACACAATTAATGTATATAAACAATTTTATACTATCGCGCGCCTGAAGGATTTTATTTTGAAAAGTCAACCGGAAAATGAGAATGGATTAAAGTTGGGGAGAAAAGGGAATGAAAAGAAACCTCGCATGATTCAAAAATAAATTGTGTTCATCCGCAAAGCCTTTTTTTTTAATTTTGTGGTAATGGGGGCGATATGTTGCAGTGTTGGTGTACATTTTGACCATTCGCCAGTTTAAAAAGTGACTAATAAAATGTATAAATGATGTAAATAGATTCAAGTGATGTAGTCCCTTGAACTTTACCTTGGGCCATTAAGAAAATTATTTTTAATGTGAAAAATAATCTCAAAACACGTTCGATCTTTTTAGACAGTTGACAAATTAATAGAAACAGATTGAGAAAAACAACAAAAGTGATTTCTTTAATCACGGTGAATATTTAGCACAATTCAGTCCTTCTTCCCTGAAATATTGTGAAACTGTACCCAAAAACTCACATCAAAATCCAGTTTAAAAAAAAAAACACAGTCATTGACTTTAATACAGATAATATGTACAGTAAAGTATGTACATAAAAGACAAAAACTTTAAGATCACGACTGTGGAATAATTACAATAGCCTATCTGTCGGATGAATATCAGTAGCCTCTGTAGAGGTATGCTGCCGCTGCCGTCACACTGGTCTCATAGTTAAAGACTTCTTTTTATAATAATACTAACAATAATAATAATACATAGACACACACTATACCTAAAATGATACCAGTTGAGAAGATACAAAGTCCATGAGTTGGCCTTAAAAGCAGTAATTCCCAACCACTGTGCTGCGAAAAATTTTCAGATTTTCAATCTAATATATCTGCGGTATAAACCGGGAAAGTCGCCGCTTAACCAAGGAACAATGTTGCGTTTTACCAGGGTAATTTCAAAAATACCACTTGTAATATTACACCTTTTGGAACAGAAAGAAACCATTAATCTAAAAAACAACAACAAGACTTTCTTGAAAATATGGGCTTTTTGGTCTGAATTTAAAAAAAAAAAAAAGTTTACTGTTTTTCATCAGTCCACATACGTTGATATGCACTTATTTTTTTTAATGATATAACAATTTTATCGCAGTGTTTTGGCGGCCTACCGGGTGTCCCCCATTTGGGAGCCACTGCTTTCAAAGGCCGGAACGACGAGCTTTACACATTCTTGTTTGGTCATCAAAATGGCTCCCATGTGATGCTACTACATGTGCAGTTGATCCACGTCGCACAATTGCCGGGCTGCCACACCCCGAAGTCAAACGCCACTTTTTGTTCTTTGGCTTTTTTTCTCGTGTGTGAGACCGAAGGGTGCAGCTGATTTTAAAAGAGGACAAGTGTAGTCCTTCCATATTCCGTGTACGACAATGACGATGATGCCCGTGGGCATTTATTTTACACAAAAGAGCGTTTGCTGGTGGTTGCTACCTTACCGCGCCACTTTTGTCCCAGCTCAACAGACAGCGGCAGCGGCGGCCATGGCGGCACTTTCGCGTCTGCCCTGCTTTTTCAGCAGCTGGATCCGGTTGTGCACGTAAAACTTGATGGCGCGCCAGTCGCGGTGGTTGCTGACGAGCAGCGGACAAAGCTCCAGACAGCGCTCACAGTCGGCCTTGGCGGGTACGCGCAGGTCGGCCAGGTTGCGGTTGAGGTGCGTTTCCACGGCGACGCGCTCCGCCTCCGACCACGGACGCTTCACCACGCCCCGTTTCCCTGTGGGAGGTAAGCGCATTGCATGGATAAATACAAAAACTTACTAAAAACTGGAAATGAATAAGTACTTTAAAATGCCCATGAACATGTTTAACTGTATAAAACAATTGTTAACTAACCCTTTTTTTTTTTTTTAAATCAATGAAATAATAAAGCTACATAAATAAATAAATAAATAAATAAATAAAAAGTTTTGGGGACACGATGAGATTGTCTTTAAAAAAAAAAAAAAAAAAATTAACAACATAAAAACAGTTGAAATAAAACTTTGTCCATGACTATGAGCAATAACTGGCATTGGGAGTAACTCAAATTAGAAAATCAAGAAGGAAAAAAACCATTGCACAAGCTGTGTTGTGCTGTGTTATGTGATAAGCCGAAATGGAGCAAGCGTTACCTGATTTGGGTAACCTCCTTTTGGGAGCGCCGGCGGCTGACGGGCTGACTGCCGACGCGACTGGCGCCCTCTTTCTCTTCGGGGGTCTGCCCGGACCTTTCTTCTTCACGATCACCTCCACCTTTTCCGGCACCTCCTCCTTTACGTCTTCCGCCTCCGAGCCTTCCGAGAACGAGTCGACGGAGTTGCCGGACATCACTGCCGGACAGAAAAGACGTCTTGCAGTCAAAATGTGTTTGATAAGTCGACGGTTGGACACTATAGCAAAATTGAGAAAATGAAAGTTATTAATGCTGAAATGTGTACGATATCAGTCACATGACCATTCCACGTTTTTGGTGCATATTAAAGCTCATTGCAGCCAATGCTAATCTTCCAGCGTGTTGTAGCGTAGGCACACGTAAGAAATCCGCTTCCGTATTAGCGAACGTTGCGTGTACACTTGCAATACTGTACACATATATTGTGTTTTTGACTATAACATGACCATAATTCTAATTTTAAATTGCCATGGGCATAAAATATCAAAAGTATCTTCAGCAAGTGGCCTCCTTGTCTTACCGTCCAGCTCCAGGCAAATGTGCTGCAAGCTCATCCCGCGGAAGAGCACGCCCTCCTTCTCGCCGTACAGAACCACGCGGCCCACCTGCCCCATCAGGGAGGCGTCCCGCGTGATGGAGGAGCAGTTCTGCGTCACGTGGTACTCTGTCTCCAGAAAGCTCTCCAGGCGCTTGGTGGCGCCGCCTTGAGCTGAGCCCTCCTCCAGGAGCAGGAGCTGCGTGAGGATGGCCACCTGCCGGCGCACCCGAGTCCCCGTGATGGCGCCGGGGTTCTTGACGCCGCTGGCCCGTGCCAGGTTCCTCAAGAGGTCCGTGCCACGGAGCGGGGTGGCGGGCGAGTGATAGGGGCGGGAGAAAACGTAGGGGCTCTCGGGGTCCACGCCCACGTCGGCGCTGGTTTGCAGGAGCAGGTCGAGGCAGGACTCGCAGTTGGGCGGCAGAATGAGGGGCTGGATGCGGCCGCGCTTTCCCATGACGCACGCCCTCGGGAGGTGGCAGAGGACCCTGCGCTCAAAGGGCGACAGGAGCGCCTCGGTGCCGCCGCAGGAACTCTCCTGCGGGGCGGCCCGCTTGCGGTAGTCCTGGATGGTGAGCTTGGCCACCTCGCACTCGCGGTGGCGGTTGTAGAGGATGAGCAGCGAGAGGCTAGCGTGGCACAGCTGGCGCCAAGCCTCGGCCGAGCGCGAGCGGCCCAGCGACAGGAAGGAGGCGTGCTGCTGCTGCTGGAGGTACGTCACCAGCGAGGACAGCGAGGACAGCAGCGGAGACATGTGGTGCCGCCGGGACCTGGAAGTAGATCGACACTCGTTAGAATGACTCCCGACTGGTACCGAAGCTACGATATGCATATGTTCAAGCAGCAGTTATTTGAAGGTTATAACTTTGCATCCTAATTTCAACTAGCCCGTCAATGGCGTTTTACATTTTAGGTTAGCATTAAGCTAATAACTCTCAATCAATTATTGGCTAAGTCAATAATTAGCACATCAATTTGACAATATCTGCTTCAGGGAACTATTTAAATGTTAACTTTTTAAGGGATGCTGCAAACCCAAGGAACTCTCTGCACCTTCTATTTTTGTTTGAAATCAAATAAGCCAAGTGAAAATTTTATCAGTCAGATATTGGGAAATTTTGTAAATTGCTGTTCGTAGAAAATGCGGTAAGTATTGTAATAAGGGTAGGTTTTCAAGACGTTTGATATTTACGTTTTTCTTTTCGTTATATATTTACAGTTTAACTCCTACTAGAGTCCAGGCAGGCAATTCTTAGCATCTTCAATAGTGCTTCAGTTCTGGGGGCTATTCACGGTTTTCAAAAACGCACACGGACAAGTTTTAAATGATTCAGGGCCCAACCTGGTGTCCCCGTTCTTCTCCTCCGGTGTGTCACCGTCTCCATCCGCACTAAGGTCAAGATCTTCTTCCAAATCGATGTCCGGTTCAGGTGTTGGAGGAGGAGCCAGGTCTTCTTGGACCGGCTCGGCCTCCACCTTTTGTTGCTCTTCGAGCTTCTCCCTCTTCATCCTACGACCTCTCCTGGGAGGAGATGGGGGAGGAGGTGTAGGGCTCTTAACCCGGGGCGTCGGCGTAGGAGTGGAGCGTCTGGTGGTCGGCGGAGATGATCCGAGCGCCGCCTTCTTCTGAGCAGGCGGCGATACGGAGAGGGAGAAAGAAACAGCGCCCGGGCGGGTGCCCGGTGAGTCACGCTCCCTGGCAAAGAGCGAGGGCGGGGGTGCCGGGCTGGGGGCTGAAGGCTGCGGGACCGCGAAGGAATGACTGTGAGTTGTGGAGGCGGGTGAGGGATTGCCGTTGGCGTGCGTGCGGAGATGCGCCAGCTCCATAGCCGAGCGCACCTCAGGCTGATTGGCGTGATGCTTCTCCAGGTGGCGCGCCAAAGACCGATAGTGGCGCCCGCAGTACAGACAGTGTTGACGCCGGCTCACTGGGGCGCCGCTGGAGCTGCCAATGTTTATGTTGATGTTATTGTTGATATTGGTGGTCGGCGGGGCCATGGCGCCGACCGGCTGCGGGTTTGACCTTGCGGTGGGTGCCGAGAAGGAGGAGCAGGGGCGCCCCGGGCCCCGGGAAGAGGTGGGCCCGCCTTTTTTCTTGCTGTCGTCCGAGGAGGGGATCTTGCGCTTCTTGCGGCGGCGAAGCATCCGTCCCCTCATCTCCTCTATTTCCTCCTCCTCCTCTTCCTCCTCGTCATCGTCGTCATCATCCTCTTCCTCGTCCTCCTCACGATCTGAGTCGCTCGGCTCGGAATGGGTGAGCGGCGAGGATGAGGGCGATAGGGACCAGGAGGGGGTGAGGTAATCCGATACGGAGAGGGACAGCGGGTGGGGGCCGGCCTCTTCGTCCTGGTGGGGGTGCACGACAACATTAGCATGATCAAAGTTGACGAATCCCACTCTTATTGTTAGGAAACAATCGGAACAGGCCCATTTCTCACCATGGCATTCTCGCCCCAGTCTGTCAGGCTGTAGTCCACCGTGATCTCTTCCCCTTTGGCGATATCTCGGATCGCTATGACTACCAGCCGCACCTGAGTCCCGCAGTGCACCTCTCGAATGCGGCAATTGGGCGGCGCGTGGAAGAGCACGGGTCCCCGGACGCTCCCCGCCCCTTCCTCGCCCAGCTCCGGCACGCTGGCAAAACAAAAAGGAAACAGGGACGCGTGAGTATTCGGTAAACCTCGAAAATAAGGGAGGCGGAGTCTGCGTAGTTACCATGATAACGGGTCCTCCTTACCAGAGCTGAGCAGGGTCTGTTAGGTAGTAGGGACTCCCCGGGGGAGGGAGGCCATCTTCGGTGCCCTCTGGATATTGGCCCTCACCTGAATGGACAACATATCACCTTTAGCACAATTCACAATAGGTAACAGGAAGTCACACCTGGATTTTGTGAGGTTGTTGTAACTTTGAATTTAAACAAAATTTGTCGGGCGAATTGCGATGATTGATCGTGACATCCCTGAGGGACTAAATAGATGAAGAGTCTGCGTGTGTGTACTGACCTGGGCTGTAGCTGTGCTCAGACATGCTCTCGTCCTCCTCATCTTCCGTCACATACGCTCGGTCGCACACCTTCACCGGCGTCCCCTTGCGCTTCCTCCCGCAAACGCGGCTGGAAAAACAACAACAGCTGTGATTTCTCCAACAATACACAACTTTTTACTTTAAAATAAACGACTGAATGCTGCTGTAAGATATCTTTGGATGATTTATGTCAAAACTTTGATTTGATAGATCTGTGCTTGTAATATTATCTAAATAAATGTTTAATAGCTTGACGAGTTGAAAACAATCAGCGATGTGGTTTAATGTGACCTACGACCAAGCAGTGGGTTTAAGCGCTGAATGGGTTTTATATGACCCCCAAAGGAGAGTTAGAAGAGGTTAAACTTGGTTCATTCCTCCATATTATAAACATGTGCTTTCGAGAGGATTTCTGCATGCATGCTTTGGCGTTGCAGTCATTATAATGACAATGACGATGCTGATGACGACGACGACGACGATGATGATTATGATTGCTATGATTTGTGTGTGTGTGTGGGGGGGGGGGGGGGGGGGGGGGGGGGTGTTCGGTCTCAAATTCAACTGATCTAGGATCAGCTCGAATTCAGCCAGAGTCCAGCTGATGCTCCCACTGCGATGTTGATGCTAACATCACGGCTAACCAGTTAGCTTCACCGTCGCGTCAAAACATGACGGCTAACCGGGCCGGGGGCCCGCACTCTGACCGGAGAGAGGCGTCAAGCAACGGCCACGAGAGGCGCGGTACCGCCGCGACTCACAAAAAAACCTTAAATGGTTGCTTTTCTCACAAAATCACACATCAGAAGGGAGAGAAGGGGGGAGGTGGGGGGGGTAGAACGCGCGCCTGCGTTGAGTGGAGATAGAGCCAAGCTAACAAAGCCCCGTAAAATTTGAGGAGGGAATGGCGCAAAACGCAGGCCCGAGCGGAGCCACTCACCCCCGAGGAGGCGGCGGTTTGCTGCCATCCCCGTCGCTGTCGAGTGTCGGTGGCTCCCGGTAGTCGAAAGGCGAGCGCACATTCTCCGCCATTAGGACTGCCAGCCAGTGCTTCCCTCCAGTCCGTCTCCGCGCTCCCTCCTCCCTTGACGGTGGGGGGTGTTCAGGCTTAATGCGCATGCGCGCAACATCATTTCGAAGGGGAGTGTGAGTACTGTTCAGATGGAGCACTTTCGCAAAAGAATAAAAAATAATAATAATTCTCGTAACGGGACAGTCGAAAAAAAAAAAAAAAAGAGTCGTTTAAAAAATCTAGAAAAAAATCCTGCAACGTGATAAAGCCCATAAACGCAACTTTTGTCATGATTTTACAAATTGTTTGTAATTTGACTCAATTGTAACTTACCTAGTACTTGAAATATGAACAATTTTTTTCATTACTCAAAATTTCTTATGACCACTTATAAGAAAAAAAGAATTCTTGAAAAATACTTTGTAAAAACATGTTAATATGATTTGGCAACACGATTACTTTTCTTCAAAACATCAATAACACCATAGTAAGATTTTTGAACGTGATTTATTTCTCATGACTCAATAAAAATTGGATCCGCGCTCATTTTGGATCTCTGACCCCTGGTTGGGAAACCTCTGGTGGTTCCAAAAGTGTACAGTAGCAGCACATTCAAGTAGTACATCAGGAGCAAACCATAAAAAAACAATGAAGTCCGTCCATTCTGGAATCATTGCGAGGGGGGGGGGGGAAAAACAGTCACAGTTTGTCAGTCATTCAGGTATTCTTTTGGCTACATCTAGCAGTTAGTTTGTTAGTGTTAAATATCTTCTAATAAATAGAATAAATTACACGCAGTATGTTTGGAAAGTGGGTCACTGCACACGAGCGTCACAGCAAACAATGGCCAACTGGAGGTCATTTTAGCACTCGCGGAGGAAATACCGCCTGGGCAAAGCCGGGCCTTATTAAAGGAGCTTAGTGGTTAGTGAAGCAGCGTGTTGTTCCACAGGTCTTGGACAGTGACTGTTGATTTTGTTTTTTGTGGGAGAGAACAAATCATGAAATATGAATACAAATATACTGATTGTTAAATTCAAACCACTCTTGACAGCTTCACACAAAATGCTGCGTTATGAATCATGTCAAAATGATGCGGGTGGTCCGACTAGAATTTGGGGGGATGGACACACGTATTAAATGTGATTAACAATAAACATATTCTACCACATGACGCACTGGTTAGCACGTCCGCTTCACAGTTCAGAGAGTGCGGGTTCAATTCCACTTCCGGCCCGCCCTGTGTGGCGTTTGCATGTTCTCCCCGTGCCTGCGTGGGTTTTCTCCGAACACTCCGGTTTTCTCCCATATCCCAAAAATATGCACGGTCGGCTAATTGAGCACTCCAAATTGCCTGTAAGTGGGAGTGCAAATGCAGATGGTTGTTTGTGTCTGTGTGCCTTGCGATTGGCTGGCAACCGGTTCAGGGTGTCCCGATGACTGCTGGGATAGGCTCCAGCACGCCCGCGACCCCCGTGGGGACAAGCGGTACAGAAAATGGATGGATGGATATTCTACCACTGTAAAAATGGACAATCAAAGTTGAACATTATTGTGATGGTTTGGAAGTAAATCAAATGGTGGAGTTGTGTTGTAAAAAAGGAACCGCCACTGTCCAATTCCTCACAATGAGGGGATGCCGGTGGTTAGTGTGGAGTGAATATCATTCGCCGCTTTAGACGTCCTGCGCTCCTTCCCGCTGCGTGTGGAGAACGTGTAGAGCCTGCGTGGCGTGGTCGGCCCAGTGGACCAGCTCCAGCAGCACACGATGCGTCCACAGTTTGAGCTGGAAAGCTCCCCCGCCTCCATCAGTTTCCTAGCCACAAGACAGCAAATAGTCACTCACATTTTTGATCTGGTTGTTTTGTAATACATATGTGTTCAATTAAGATCATAACGCTGTTGGTGGTCAATCAACAATACTGTGGAACAAACAGCTATAGTATTGGACTTCATGTTACAGTACGTTGGTAGACTCTCTTTTGTGGCTGATATCGGCAGCCTCGTTGAGTACCCGATACCTTAAATGAAATAAGGAGGGTGTCTGCCCAATACAGACACTTGGTATCTGTACTTGCCCAGCCCTACTCAAAAATTGTGGGTGGTCAGATTGGTCCACTGTTGGACGAACGAGTGTATGAACATAAAGTCTGTACCTCATCACACCGGATGTCCGGGGTGACTTCCAGTGCGACATCGTCCGTCTGCAGCAGGTTTTTGGTGGTGTGAAGTAAATGCTCCAACCGGATTCGGACAGTGTAGCGCAGGGTTTCGTAGTCGCTCTCCCCCTCGCCCCACTCCTCCTCGGCCCGGGCGATGGCACAGTGCAGAAGGCCCAGGCACTGGCGCAGGGCGGCGTGCATCCGCCGCGCTGCCTCTTCCGGGTCTGGCTCCTCTGTGCTCGAGCCCAGGGACACCATGCGGCCACCTTCGGCGGGCAGCTCCGACAAGAAGGTCTCCTGCTCCGTCTGGAAGCGGTTGTGATTTCACAGTCGTATTGATTATTAGATGGATTGCGTCAACAAAGCCCGGGCACAAAAATACACAATCCATTAGGGAAGTTGGAGACCATAGATGGAAATGGGTGGTGGCTCGCCGTTAGTTTGATGACTGTCCGCATCCTGATGCGCACAGGACACGTAGGGCCCAACCGAGCGTTTCCACGGTCATGCTTGGCCAACAACTCAAACAATTCACAATTTAGCATCCCCTGTTCTAATCCAAAGCCTTCACAGATGAGAGATGAAACGTCTTCGAAGAAAATCGGAGCAGTCCGGTTGCGACTGATTGAATGGCCTGAGATAGAGACGACCCTGAATGAAGGACAATAGTCACAAGCATCAGGACGTAGTACGTGCATCCAGATGCTATTGGACAAAATCTCCATGGCGACACCTTCAGACGACAACTTCCAAAGATGAATGGAAAAAATAAATCTATTTTTAAAAATGATTTTCTTTCTTGAAATTATAATTTAGAATTACAGTCATTTAAATTTAGTCAACTGTTTTTTTTTTTGTACAGCTGGCCGCATCAGGACAAATATAACACAGAAAAACTGAATTTAAAAAAAGTAATTGTATATAATTTATATTTAAAAACATTTAACCGTAATAATAAAAGATGTGAAATAAAAACAAAGCTATATAATCTACAATAAAAATAAAAACACACAACACAAAAATATCTAAAAATAAAACATAGATATTTTGTATTTAATTATTTAATGCACCCCGTTCCATTATTCCTCAAAAGAAAAATTGTAGATATAGAGAATACAAATATTGAATTACAAAAGAAAAATTGTAGATATAGAGAATACAAATATTGAATTACATGTCAAATAAAACCAAATTATCATTTAAAAGTAATTAACACCCCTCTTCAAGTCTTTCCAAAAAGCAATGTACTGTTTACAAAAATGCAAATGCAAAAAAAACACAAAATCAAATTAAAACAAAATTGTTGATATAAAGTAAATTTTTTAAAAATAAATTTCTATTTAAAAAAATTAAATATTCAATATATGAATATTTAATTTTCTTTGTGCCATGGCAATAAAACTGAGGCCTATAATTAAAATACATTTATCTAGCTGGTCTGCTTTATTACTACGTGATGCATTGCAGTCCCACGCAGCAACCCACGGTAGTAATTCCAAGTAGAAACGTACCGTTAAGTGAACCGTACCAAAATCGAGCATGACAATGAAGGTACGATTTATATTACGTTGGATATCTAAATTATCGAGACTCACGTATAACTGGAGCAATCGGGAACATTCATATTGAAGCAGCCGGGCAAGGGACAGCGCTTTGCCCGTCGGCGAGCCACCAGGCACAGGCGTGTTGGGCGAACTCATCCCCTCCTCCTCCTCTTGCTGCTGCTGCTCGGCCATTCCGCACTCACTCGCTCCACTCCGAATTCGTGCGACGCTTCGGTTGCGGCCCACCCACCCAGCTAGGGGCGATGCCTAAAGGTGTTCGTTTGCGTGCTCCGGCGGCCCGGGAGGGAAGAAAGCGCGTGCTCGTTGATGTCGCTGGAGGTGGACGTTAATTGGTTCCGGCGAGCACCGGTGGCCAGGGGGCGTTTTTAGGGGGACGCACAGGGGAGATAGAAGAGTCTTTTTTTTTTTTTCTGCAGCGACCCACCCACTCGGGCAACTATGGCAAGCACGCACTGTATTGGCGTCTCTCTCTCTCTCTCTCTCTCTCTCTCTCTCTCTCTCTCTCTCTCTCTCTCTCTCTCTCTCTCTCTCTCTCTCTCTCTCTCTCTCTCTCTCTCTCTCTCTTTCTCTCTGGATTATGTTTTTAAAGTGGTCATTTAATTGCCCTTGAAATTAATTGCCCTAGGGGGAACATTGTTTTTGTTGTTTTTATTTCCAGTATGATATAACTAATAATAAAATAATAAAAAAAACAAATCAGCGATTACAATGATGATGATGTGATGATGATTACTTGTAGGGAAAAGAGGTGGAAGAGGAAATCTTAACTCGAGTTTAAACAATTTTCCCGCCTGCCACCAGGTAGAGACAAAGGACAAGTGACAGTTCAAGTCCTGGCTGCTTTTGGCCGGCCTGCCACACCTATAGTGATAGCAACAAGGATTAACTTGATTTTTATGTTATTTTACGACACAAACACAACAATGGAAAAACTGACAAACGCAACTCATTGATTTATTCATCTTAAATTACTTCTCAATGCTGACAAGACAAAGTTATTATTGTTTTCAAATCATAAAACAAGTGCCTCAAACTCCGCCAGTATGTCATTGAAGTGGCTCATGAATAAAAAAATACATTGTAATTGATGACTCCCTCACTTTTAAACCTCTTATTGAGAAATTCAAACTTAAATTTGGGTTTCTTCTTCTATATTTTTTTTGTCTTGGACTAGTATGTTTACCATGCTTTGTTGATGTTCATCACAAAAATTCTTTCAAACTGAGAGAATTTGAGACTGCCTCAGTAATTTGTAATTGTTTTACTTAGTAGTCTATGTGTAACTATTTCTGCATTTTGGCCAGGATTTCCTTGCAAAAAAGTGCCACCCCCCAGTTGAATAAAGGTTAAATAAATAAAAAAGGAAATGGAATTCACAAACCTAAATCTAAACGCTAGCTGTAGCAACTGTGACATTATCTAAAAATATAAGATTTTCGGTTTCAGTTTTGGCAAAATTGTGGTGAAACAAGTTCAAGTCGTTCTTCACAGCTCAAGTGAGACGAGAAATGTTCAGTAAAATCACAGACATCAGTCGTCATTTCATTGTTATTTGGGTGTGATCTCATGTCGAAATGCTTAACTGGAAACATCATGATTAGTTTTAACTTCCGTATGATTTCAGAAGATAAATTATGATCCATTTGACTATTTCCCCTATATTTTTCCCAAGAGAAAAACAGTGTTCATCCTAAATCATCATTTCTGATGAATAGTCCTAATAATCTTTTCTGTTGCCAAAAATGCAAATGAGAAAACATTGAAGCCTTCTTTAAAAAAAAAAAATGTTTACAATGGACAACGGACCAACGTTTTCCCTTTCGTGAAGACTTTGCGTGGGCATAAGGTTGCGTGGACAACATGGAGAAAATGGAACCTTCTCTTGACTCAGGTTTCAATGGGCCCTCTTGTTTTTACTTCATACTTGACAGGTGGTAGCTTGCCCATGAGTTGCCATTTCCATTTTCTTAGCTGGATATATGGTGACAAAGCAATATTACATTGCGACAGAATGACTTGCAGATGCTCAGACAATGCGAATTGCCTCAAATTGTTTCTCAGTGCTGTGGGCAGTGTTTTTGTCCTCCAGTGACTAATCACGCCATTTTCCCAAACACTTGATGTGATTGTCCTTGATGGATTCAATGACTTGTATGAGGAAATTAAACTGTTGCCTTTCCTGAAATAACAAAGACGCTCTTCCGTCAGCTCCTTCCTTTAAGAAAAACGATTGAATAGTTGGATAAGACAAATGGAATGCTCAAACTTGTCTATGGAAGGAACCAGTTTTTTTTGTTATATCTTTCGACATCACTTGATGCCACGAAACCTATGGCAAAAATGTTGACTGGTGTCACTTCTCTTACACCTTCCTCCCCATATATATATCCACATTAGGACTGAGCAACACAGCAGGGTGGACAAACCCACACACAAACATCTGTTTTGTAATTATGCAGGTATCAAAATTTTAAAACACAACAAAAGGCAACAGGTAGGTGTTTTTTATGTTTCAAGATTTTATGTAAGATTTTTCTTTATTTTGTCAAAGTGGTAAAAATTGGTAACATTCAAAAACACTTTTACATGAAATATTTTATTAGTAATATCTAATTAGATATAAGCTATAATAATTTTGTATTTTTTATTGTTTTTTAAGTGGTATTTTGAAATTTTGGCATGTAGGTAAGGGAATAATATTTTATAAAATAAAATTTGTATAAAATGTAATTCATTTAAAACCACAATTGATTTGTTATTTATTAGGATTTGTCAGTCCGCATGTGTGGGTATTGTTAGATTATTTTTCGAGATTATTAACAGACTAAGGTGTTGAATTCACAATGCAATCAATGCCAATGGTTGAACAAATTTGCCATTTTTGGGGTCTCCTGAAAAGTGATGGAGGAATGAGGTATGAGGAATTTGCCTGACACCTACAATTTTATACATACTAGGGATTGGATTCGCTCTTATAATCACCATTCGTCACTCGAGGGAAAATCAACAAACAACTTCCAAGTGGATTCGTCATTTGCAGGGTTTGGGGTACGTATTTCCCCAATATTACATAAAAATTGCCCTAAATAGCAATTGCAGAAGACTTAAATAGTGCTTTAGCTACACCAGGGGTTTCCTCATGCAGAGAAATAGCTTATTGTTAGTTCTAACTACAGGCTGTTGTATTATACTTTTAAGCCTCGGCTAATATATAAACTGGAAGTGCTGTGAATGTTTTTTGTTTTTCTTTGGTTTGAGTAGCCCTGTGATTGGGGGCCACTGCTATATAGCATATTTACATGAATCCACATCTTCTGTAAAAAAAAAATAAAAATCATCATGATATCGTTTCACGGGAAAACGAGAACATTCTCAGTCATTTATACCAAATAGAACTGGAAATATATATATAATTGTTACTCGTCCGTAACTGCAATAAGTGCCTGACTTGATATAGTAAGTGTTTACATTTTGCAGGTTCTAGGAGAGAAACAATGAGTGCTGCGCCATGGTTATCAGTTTTGCTACTGTTTCATGGTAAGTATGCCATGGTATGAAGAAAATTACTGATCATTTTATAACTACTACTACTCTTAATCTTTCTAATATTCACATCTTCACTCAAGTTGTTACAACTAAAACTGGAGCCGATACGACAATGCTATCGACAACTGCAGTGGTAACAACTGATGGTGCAACAACCACTGGAGTTACATCTGCAACTGGAGAAACAACAACTGGAACAGAAACAACAACCGGAATAGCGACAACAACCATAGTAGGGACGACAACCGGAGCAGGGACAACTGTTGGTGCAACAACTACTGGACAGTTAACTACAACTGGAGACCCAACAACCGGAACACCAACAGCTGAAGTGGAGACAGCAACCAGAGTAGCGATGACAACTGACGATGCAACAACCACTGGTGTTTCAACTGCAAGTGAAGAAACAACAACTGGAAGTGAAGAAACAACAACCGGAATAGTGACAACAACTATAGTAGAGACGACAACCGGAGCAGTGGCAACAACTGGTGGTACAACAACTATTGGAGTTTTAACTCCAACTGAAGAAGCAACAACCGGAACACCGACAGCTGAAGTGGAGACAACAACCGGAGTAGCGACAACTGAACTGGAGACGACAACCGGAGTAGAAACAACTGGTGGTGCAACAACTACTGGAGTTTTGACTGCAACTGGAATACTGACAACAACCGACGTGGAGACGACAACCGGAATAGCGGTAACAACTGATGGTGCAACAACCACTGGAGTTTCAACTGCAACTGGAGCAACAACAACTGAAATAAAAACAACAACTGGAATAGCGACAACAACCATAGTGGAGACGACAACCGAAGCAGTGACAACAACTGTTGGTGCAACAACTACTGGAGAGTTAACTACAACTGGAGACGCAACAACTGGAACACCAACAGCTGAAGTGGAGACAACAACCAGAGTAGCGACGACAACTGACGATGCAACAACCACTGGTGTTTCAACTGCAAGTGAAGAAACAACAACTGGAAGTGAAGAAACAACAACAGGAATAGCGACAACAACTGAAGTGGAGACAACAACCGGAATAGCGGTAACAACTGATGGTGCAACAACCACTGGAGTTTCAACTACAACTGGAGAAACAACAACTGAAATAGAAACAACAACTGGAACAGCGACAACAACCATTGAAGAGACGACAACCGGAGCAGTGACAACAACTGTTGGTGCAACAACTACTGGAGAGTTAACTACAACTGGAGACACAACAACGGAATACCAACAACTGTTGGTGCAACAACTACTGGAGAGTTAACTACAACTGGAGACACAACAACGGGAATACCAAAAGCTGAAGTGGAGACAACAACCGGAGTAGCGACAACAACTGACGGTGCCACAACCACTGGAGTTTCAACTGCAAGTGAAGGAACAACAACTAGAATAAAAATGACAACCGGACTCGCAACAACTAGTAGACACACAGTAGCAACAACAACCAAAGGTGCAACAACAGCTAGTGCGATAAACACAACCCCTCTATCTACCACAACCACAGCAACAACAACTACCACAACCCTTCCACCGCCTCCGGTTGTTATTACCGTTGTTGTCAGGGTTGTTGCAGTACTGTTTGTAACATATGTACCAGAATTGGCTAACCCCGAGAGTCCACAATTCATTGCACTTGCTCAGAAGTCTTTTTAGTGGTGAGTACAATGTTGGTTTGGTGTTTAGTTGTTGGGCATCACAGAAGCTACAGTAACATTTGCATTCTCACCACAGTACGACTTTGTATACAGAAGGAGGTACAGAACCTACAACAACTGTGTCGTTAGAGGCTTCAGGTAATGTCACCTCTTAATTGATGCAAATGTCATCACATAATGTCAATAACACATTGCCAACACAGGCCCGCCGTGGCCCGGGTCCGGATGGAAAACACTGAGGCGGACGTGGCCATCGAGTTCAACAACAACCTAACAGATGAAGCAATTCCCAGCGAAGACGCCGTGGTCGAAACGTTACGAGAGGCCGTGGCTGACCCCAACAACAATTTCAACGTGATCTTTGATGAGCAGTCCATACAACTTCTTGGTAATGGCTATCGCCCATCCAGCCCGGATCCACTCCTGGATTCATCCGCTTAATGTTCTGCGATTGTTATTTTACAGTCACAAACACTGTCGCACCGACGACAACTACCGTCGAGGCGCTCACGACGCGACGGGTGACTTCCGATCAGCGGGGAGAGCGGTTCACCACGGACTTGTTGGATTCATCTACAGCAGCATTTCGCATTCGAGCATTTGTTATCAAAACAACGGTAAACACCTGAGCTAACTCACTCATATATAAAAACATTTAAAACAAATTAAAAAAATAACCAATGGATAAAAATTATGACATTTTTCTAGTGAAATGACTTGACCAGCGTAATTACATTGCAACTTGTAACATATAAAAAATGGTCTTTCTTGTAAATGACAACATTTACCTCACATAACTTCATCGGTATTTGACTTTTAAATGTGCAATATGTTAAGAATGCCGCCATTTTTCTTGTAGGATGACATCTGTACCTCTTGTTTGCTTTTCCACAGCTTGAACCACCGTACCAATTGAAATTCACTTCATTCCGAACCCTGAACGTGGTTTCATTCAGGTTGGTTATTGCTTAAGGTGTTCATGGCATTAATCATAATTAAGGATGAGCTAGTAGCAGATACAATTTTAGGTACGGGTATCAAAAATAAAAATGATGAGAATATAAATACAAGGTGTACAAGTGTGTCTTTTCTGTTTGGCAGTAATGGCTCCATCCTCAACAACATGGATATAACTTTTGAATCTGGCTCGGTGCCCAACAACAGCGCCATCGCGAGCGTTCTGGTGGACGTCGCCGACAGTGTCACGGGCTTTGACATAGACACATCTTACATTTTTGTGGATGGCTCACGTAAGTCATACATAAAGTGTCCATGACCCGTTCTGGTTATGTACATAATAAATGACTTCATGTTTTGTTTTCTCTTGCAGAAGTTTCACATGGATCGAATCACAAAGCAAATTTGATCAGTACCTCCTGCCTAGTGTTGTTGTCATGGTTACTGGCAAAGCAGCAATAATAATGGGAGTAAATGAATATTATTACTAACAATATCATGTGCGACAGTAATTTTAAATGTGTCATATTATGAAATATACATTTTTGTAAAATGACAAGAGTGTTTATCACTGGCTAAAACCGCTCTTATCTATTTCCACCCTGAAGACACATAAATTGGGACACCCTTACAAACCGTCAAAATGGTAAGATTATACGAACAAAACAACATGACATTTAAGCATGTGTGGTATTTGTGTTCACATTCCTCCCACATGCCGTTGATATATCTGCAGAGATTGCATTGAAAACACCGAAGCCTGCGGATTGTTAGTCAACCGGTGGAACCGTATCAGCTAATCAGCAAACGTCGGAAGAGGAGCGTCGGCTTTTTTTCAGCGTTGTGCAAAATAGACTACGCTGTGGCCAAGTTCTGACAAATGCACATCGCTGCATATTTGCACACAATTCACACAAATTGCTATTTTTTTTTTAAATAGAGACAAATAAAGTTGTGATTGTTGGATTTGATTGCGGTACTATGTCTTGAATATTATTCTAAATCGGCAAAATAATTTAGGTGGACAGGGCAGTCAGTATAAGATCCGGTTTAAGTGTAACTAAACAACATATGCCATCTAGTGTTGAATGGTGATATTACAACTTAAGACTACAATCAACCCTGCATATTCGTAATTCGGTTTCCACGGATTCGCATATTCAGATTGTTTTCCCACATTTTCCCCCAGCAATTTTAAAATATTTTCTGTTTTTGCCCAATTTAGCATGTTTTTCACAGGTTTATTTGCGTTTTTGCAAGAACTCTTGATTAAAATTCAAATCCTTTTTTTGGTTTGTTTCATTTTTGGGGGTGGTGGAATTAATCACGTGGGTCACTCAGAGTGGAGTCACGGACTGCTGCCTTCAATTGCTCATTCTTTGTATAAACAATATGGCATCAATTGTAGTACATGATTTCGTGGGAAAGGCTTTTTGGTCGATCGTGCTGGAGTGTTTTGATGACTGTAAGCGTAGGCAGGAAATGACTTCCCAGATGATCTCGGCAAAGGAATGAGCACTTGTTGCCTCGTGTGCTCTTCCTGTGACATTTACTTTTGTTTGACATTGTACAGACACGTGTGTCTGGATTTGGTCAAACTTTTGCAGCCATCAGTGCGGGGGTTTTATCCGGCCTGTTGTACTATTCTGAAGGAAAATTCTTTTAGATTGAGACAAAAAATTGTGATTTCAAGATAAAAAAACTCAATTTGAAATTTTGAGGAAAGACATCTACATAAATCTTTAATGAGAAAATTGTGTAGTTTTGATGGGATAATTACAAGAAAAAAAATCATGTGAGGTCAAAATATAAGGACAAATAACTGGCAAGTAATTTTGTGAGGAGGAAAATATATAATTAAAGATTATTCTTTTATTACATAAAATGTAATGAGAATAAAGTCATATTTTATTCTATAAAAAAAATAAAATGTATTCACTGGCACCCACGTCACTTACCAAGCCAAGCCCCATCTTAGAACACTCTCATAGTTTATATTGGTATTATTATGCATAAAGCTTACAAATATATACACACAGTAATTAATAAAACACAAACAGTATGCTTGCTACTTTGTTGATTCTCATCTATCAAGTCAAAGTTTTCAAAAGGGTTAAACCCTCATCAGCAATAAATTGACTCCTTAAATGGGGGGTCCCTGCAGATATAATGTCCCGACCACCTCCACCCCCACCGATGCGATGATCCCTCTTCCCCTCCCTCCAGGGACAGTGAGCCACCATCTGCCAGTAAGGGAACACCACTGGCGGGGGGAGGTGGGGGCACGTGTCCATCTGGAGGGACCAAAGTCAAACCAACGCAATCCATAAAAAGGTTGGAAGCTGTAATACAAGGGATAAAATGATAACTACATTCTGTTAAAAATAATACAGAATGTTTTTAAACTTACGATTCAATTAAAATGTTATCAAGAATATTCAAAAGTCTGTGAATAACTCAAAACAAAACAAATTTAAAATTGTAATCAATCTTTTTGTTATTTTATTGGAATAAAGTCCTGTTTTTGTGAGAGAAAAAAAAAATCTGAATGTGACAAGAAACAAAAACTGGGTCCATTAAATAATTTCCAATAAATGGTGTGGTGTTGTTTGATAAAAGTTTATATTTACTTTGAACCAATTAAAATGAAAATTTCTGATATATAACAGGTCATCACATAAATCTGACATCATTACACAGATATTTTTTAGAACACTTTTTTTTTAGCAATCGGCATGTTCTTTGTTCCTTTTGGGGAGGGCCTGCTAGTATAAGCCCATTTAAGCCGCTTTTCTAAAATGAAATACCTGTAATTTTCAAGTTCACTTCGAGTTGGATATCACAATAATATAAAGTTAATATAATCAAAATTGATCTTTAAGTTATCTTTAAATTAAACCTAACTTTACAACATGCTTTTGTTATTGTATTTTTTTTCTCATGATTTTTTTTTTTGTATTTGACCATAACATTCTGAATTTCCCCCCCCCGCTCTCCTACATAAGAAAACACTCGGGACGCTCCAATGGCCGTCCAATGGAAGGAGTGGTTTGGGGTGGAAGGTGGGGTGGGTGACTTTGCCCCTGACGCCTGTAACCCCACGCTCCGCCACTGCGCGTCCGTAGGAGCCGGTTGAGTATCTGCGTTATCTCCGCATGTTTGACAAGAGAGGAAGTGTTTGACTGATCTCTTTCTCCCTCCCTCCCTCTCTTCCCTGTATCTATTTCCACACACACACACACAAAAGAAATAAAAAGTGGCGTCCTGTGATTCGCGCGCGTTACACGTTGTTTACTTTTTCGTGCTCGCTTCCGCGCATTTGTCTTTTTTTTTTTTTTTTTGTATTCCTCCTCCTCCTCCATATGGGTGACCGTCGCGCTATTGTGGATATATAGAGGCAGAGACACACCATGGAGGAGGACATGATGGAAGCGTGGTTGGACGACCACCTCGACTTCACGCACTCCTACTTTGTCCGGAAAGCGTCCAGGTAAAAAGCGAGCGACGTGCGTGCGCGTGCATGTTTTTTTTTTTTTTTTTAACAAGCCTTTATAGTGGTGGTGTGCTACTTGCAATGTGTGTTACATGAAAATTGTGCAGGGGGTCATTCAATGATTAACTTTTACAGCATGCTGTTTTAATGTGTGCTCTCCAATGCGTCCTCGTGATAATTAGATAAGGCAAATATGTGTGCACTTCTGATTATGAGCAGTTTTCTTCAACAATTGACACATTAATAATGCATATTAAAGAACAAAATGTGTCATCGCTAATTTTGTGGGTAGGGGGAAAAAACCCGTAATTTTCGTCAGATATGACAACTTAACATTTTTATCTGAAAATAAAATAGAACACTTAAAAAGTGATCAATTACTTTTTTAGACCAATCAGTTGCTGGTGTAAATAGTAGGGAGAGAAAAAAATGGACACACCCCTATTCAACTGACAGGTCATGATGCTATATGAAAAATAAACCATTTCAAAACTTTCTGCACCATCAATGTGACCTTATAACCTCTCCAACTCAACTGACATTTTTTTTCCCAATCTCTTAACGAGGGTAAATAAAAATAACTGAGAAGGTTGCAAGAGTTAATGTGTGAATTTGCTTAAAACGAAGAATTAACTAATCACATTATAAGAAATAGGAGTCAGCCAACAGTTAATCATTAGAGTAACCTAACACCAAAAATTCTGAAATGAAAATCAATTAAGTTTTCCTGACATTTCTTTAGAGTTGCAAATTGCAGCACAAGCCAGTCTGCAGAGAACTTTCAGTGTCTGATGGATCTCATTGTTGAAAGGTAGAAGTCCGGAGAAGGATACCAAAAGGATTTCCAAGGCGATAAAATAACAATGGAACACACTGAAGATGTTCCTCCAAAATTGATGATTTGTTAGGGAGGCTGCACTATTCTGTCCTCTCCCTATTGTGATTATGATTTGTTAACTGTCAATGATTGGATTTGTATGTCCTGCTAACAGGGACATGGTGAATGCCTGGTTTGCCGAACACGTCCACGCCATCACGCCGTCCGCCTCCAAAGACAACCCGTCCTCCACGGATCCCGCCGTCCTTAGAGTTTCGGACAATTACTCTCCGGAGGCCAACGCCAACCAACCGCCCGGCGTTCCTGTTCGCAAAATCTCCGCCTCCGAATTCGACCGCCCTCTCCGGCCCATCGTGGTGACGGACGAGGAGGGCTCGGTGACGTTTCTGAGCGACGCGGAGCACAAGAGCGTCCCCCGGCGGGGCTCCGGGATGCCGGACGGGGACGCTGGCGGCGGAAGCGCCAAGGCGGGGAGCGGCGGCAGTAACCGGGGTGATCGTTGCGCTCGACTACTGGAGCTGGTGAAGGACGTTTCGAGCCATCTGGACGTGACAGCACTCTGCCACAAGATCTTCCTTCACATCAACGAGCTCATTGCTGCCGACCGCTACTCACTATTTCTGGTGGGGGGGAGACGGGGCACTGCGCTCTTAAAAACAGAATGTTTTGTCCAATCGGATCAATTTGGTGCTACGTTGCAAATAGCAGAAATTTTATGTAATTGATGCTCTCCGAAAGACTTTTATAATTGCCTGTAAATGCCCACCAGATGGTGGCAAACCACTATTTTTATCTAAATGCAGCTTCTCACTTCAACATAGTTCCTTGACACCAAGACACCTGAAAATGGCAGCAAAGTACGACTTTTGGTAAACCAAAGTCCTCAACCCACTTTAGCATAGTTACCTTAGACCAGGATGCCACAAGACAGCGTTAAAGAAGCAATTTTATATTTAAAAAAATAAAATAAAATCTCACTTGAACATTATTCCTTGGTTCCATAATGCCACAAGATTGGCCAGAGCACAAAAATAATAAATACATTTTGTGAATAATGGCAGAAAAAACTGCTGAAGTCAGAGAAACATGTTGGTTTGTTTGCTGTACTTCATTGAGTCTAATCAAAAGAGCAAGGCACCAAAGCAAGACATTTTGTTTGGGCTTTCAGGTGGGCGAGGACAGCTCCAACACAAAGTTTCTGATCAGCCGCCTCTTTGACGTGGCCGAGGGGTCCACGCTTGAGGAATCATCCAGCAGCAGCATCCGACTGCAGTGGAACAAAGGCATTGTGGGGCACGTGGCCGCCACGGGACAGCCGCTCAACATCACCAACGCGTATGAGGTAACGTTGACGCTTATTCAAAACATTGCTTGAATGTTTTTTCCCCTCTGTTATGGGGATGGAAGCACATCGCAATGTTTTCCCGGAATTCTGCCATCGCTTTCATCAACTCTCCTGTAGTTGATTAATGGTGTTCCTCTGATTGCCCTGTCTAATTAGTGCACCTCTTTATGCGAGTGCTCTTGTTTGTGGTTATGATTTTTTTTTTAAATCCAGTTCAAACAGGCTACAGTCAGTCTACATCAACTTTAACTCAAAAAATGGACCCACATTAGATTTAAATCAATGTCATCTCTGCAGGCTTTGATGCTAACTAAAATGAAATTTGCGATGGCGGCCATTTTGTCACTTGCTGTCGACTGAAAATGACATCACAGTTGCCGGTCTCGGGTCACAACCATTCATTGCTCACCAGTTTTCTGAAGCTGAGCTGTGATTGGCTGGCAACTGTGATGTCATTTTCAGTCGACAGCAAGTGGCAAAATGGCCGCCACCTGAGATTGATCAAAATGGGTGAATTTAGCTGCTCAACACATATTCCACACATTCAATATTAATGCTATGTTTAGACTAGTGAGGCACATACAACTTTACCGTAAAGATTTTTTTTAGGTGTACTTCCACTTTAATACCCATTCTGGTTTTCCTACCCACAGGACCCTCGATTCAACGCGGAAATCGATATGATCACAGGTTACAAGACGCAGAGTATTTTGTGCCTTCCTATCAAGAACCATCAAGACGAGGTAATGACAGTATTGTACAATGATATAATAAAAATAACAGCAGTAACAAAAAGCCCATTTAAACTATCCATTGTCAGGTTGTCGGAGTGGCTCAAGCTATCAATAAGAAAAATGGCAAAGATGGAGCCTTCACCCAACAGGATGAAAAGGTGTGCAAAACTCACATTAGATCGTTTCTTAAACATTTTGACAGTGAGTAGGAGTCGAACATTCGGTAACTACTCGCTGAATATTCGGGACATCACTAACAACGTAAGCTAAATCCTTCCATTTGGATGCTTTTAAACAAGTTGTAATTTCATGAGAAGATAATTCTGAGATCACAAGAAAGATGGTTTTCTCTCAAAACAGGACTTCTCAGCCTATTTGGCATTTTCAGGCATCGTTTTGCACAACGCGCAGCTGTACGAGACGTCACAGTTGGAAACGCGACGTAATCAGGTACCGCTAAACGAAATTCAAAATCTTTTTGTAATGTACATTGTTTATGCCATATACATAAAGAAAACTCTTTATGGGGATGATTTACTCAGGTGCTGCTGGAACTGGCCAGTCTTATTTTTGAGGAGCAGCAGTGTCTAGAGGTTTTACTGAGGAAGTTTGCCGGAACCATCCTATCCTTCATGCAGGCCCAAGCTTGCACAGTCTTCATTGCCGACAACGACTCCACGGAGGTCAGCACTAAAGTGACCCTAAACACCCCTGGCAGGCCGCATGCGGGCCACGGGCCACAGGTTCCCCACCATTGGTTTTCAGGACTGGAGAAAAACATCCTTCAAGAAACTACTTAGCCTTGCCAATGACCTAAAGTAAAATCCAAACATTAGAGGATCTTTTTTTCTATTTAAAGCCCTTTTTATGACCCAAGGGAGGGAAGGTTAGTCTGGGGAGCAAAGTTTTCCTACACAATAAAAAAAAAAAAAAGTGATTCGTTTATCTTTGACATCCTGTTAAATTGGGAAAAGAATCTTTTAGTGAGCACGTCGAGCAAAAACAAGTCCCTATAAGGTGGACGGGAGAAGAAGAAAGACATGGAATGTTGAACTAAACTCCCAATCTGGCAAGACTTGATGTGTAATGGATCGTCGCTTGTAACTTGGCCAAGTTGCACCATCTTGATTGCTTAACTGGAAGAAATAAAATGTCGATTTGTCTTGTAAAAAGGGAATAAAAGGAAGAAAAGTTCACTTTTGCCTTTTTCTTTTTCAGAACCCATTTTCCAGTGTCTTTCATATGGAATATGAGGAGCAAGGTGAAGGCTTTAATTCCCCCAAAAGGTAAGGCAATTACTTTTAACACAAAGGGCGACACTATTCAATTCAATATTATTGAACGAGAAAGTCAGCCTTAGAATTTTTTTTTTTTATATATTATGAGAAAATTGACAAAAATGAAGCCAAACTGGTTGTAAGACAGTTTTTTAGTAATTCTGTGACTATATTCTAGAGTCATATTTTTTTGCCTATAACAAAATTTTGTCGTGTGCCCGCTTCGACTTTGGTTTCCTGTTTGGAAAGTAATGCTGATACATAATATCAAGTTCATGATAAAATATGATTAGATCATTTCACATTTTGCTATAACTCTCCTCAGAGAATCTTCTTGCGTCAACCAGATCAACTACATGTACGCTCAGTATGTTAAAAACACCATGCAGCCCCTCAACATCGCTGATGTCAGCAAAGATCAACGGTTCCCTTTAACGGTTAGTATTTTACCAATTTTTCAGGTTACTGTCATCTACTTACCAAAGTAATGTCTTTTGTTTTATCTGACAGTGTGAAAAGCAATATCTCACCAGGAAAGATATAACGAGTTTGCTCTGCACTCCGATCAAGAATGGCAAGAAGGACAAAGTCATTGGTAGGATGGGTTTCGGGTAGTTTCGAAAAGATTTAAAAAAAAAAAAAAGATGCATTGCTTCAATGAAAAAGTTTCTCTTGTGAGGAAAATTTGACAGAGAGAAAGCATGATTATTTTAAAAATCAAAGAAATATTCACGTCTATAGGTTGCTGCCAGTTAGTGAACAAGATGGCCGAGACGTCGGGCACCATAAAGCAGTTCAACAGGAACGACGAACAGTTCTTGGAGGCCTTTGCCATTTTTTGCGGCCTTGCCATCCAGAACACGCAGATGTACGAGACCGTGGCCAGAGCCATGGCCAAGCAGCAGGTCACTCTAGAGGTCAGTACCTGTCAGAAATTGGATCGAGGGTGATCCTAAGTAGAACCTCTGATACACGACCGCTGCCGTCTGAAGATCACTGCAGAAACTGCCGCTGGTGTGTTTTGCAGGTCCTTTCATATCATGCTTCCGCTTCTGCAGAAGAGTCCCAGAGGCTCCAGGTATTTATATTTACTTGGAATCCTCTGATACAAAACAAAGAGTGCCTTCAAAATGTATTTAGCCCCAAAGTACATTCTGAATTATGGTGTTGGGGAAGATCCAAACCTATCTGGCCCCCATGCCATGAAGTTAATTGCCCCTGAACCAAACAATTGGTTGCATCACCCTTGGCAGCAAGAACTGAAATCAAATGTTTGCAATTACTGCTGATGAGTCTTGGACTGCGGTGGAGTAATTATGGCCCACTTTTCATTGGAGGCTTTTTCAGTATGAACTGTCTGGATGAGGTCATACCACAATATCTTCAGAGGTGGGCTTAGTTGTGTATTTGGGGTTCTTGCCATGCTGGAGATTGAAGGCACCAGCTGATAGCCGAATGTTCACCTGCAGATGTTTTTGGTAGACCGCAGAATTTATTGTTTCATTAGTAGTCCAGGTCCTGAAAGAGTAGAGCAACCCCAGACCATCAAACCGTCACCACCACGTTTGACTGTTATCACTATGTTCTTTTTATTAAATGTTGTAATTTTTACATCAGAGGCCAAAAATCCTCTAAAAAGTTCAAAATTTGAGAATCCATTGACCATTTCGCCTTGGGGCTCATCAAGATATTTCTTGGCAACTGTGAGAGGAGCCTCCTTTTTTAAATCATTAGCAGGTGGTTTTTATTTCATTTTGATCTCTTTGTTTCTCATTTGTTCTTGAATTTCTTTGGATTGTAGTCAGGTGGGTTTTATTTTGAGACCTTGGAGCCTACTTCTAAGTCTGTCAGGCACTTAGGTGGGCATTTAACCGATTCCTTGATTCAACAAATATTGCCAGGAATTGGACCTTGGTGTTATCAGTGATCTAGACTTCAGATTTCCAAAACCAATAAATTCCCGCAACAAGAGGGCATTACTTTTTCAAGTAAGGGCAAAAACGATTTGCAAGAGTTACTTCCCTCACCCTTTCAGTGGCTGGTCAAACATTGTCGGAATGGTTAACTAACTCCTGGTCCATTGGGCAGGCAGCCTCAATTCCGTCGGCCCAGTCGCTGCGACTCCTGGACTTCGGTTTCAGCGACTTTGACTTGTCGGACACGGAAACCACGTTGGGTACCGTGCGCATGTTTGTCGACCTGGATCTGGCGCACAACTTCCACATGAAGCACACGGTAGGCGTCAAGAGTGGGAACGACCCACTCCACATCTGGGTGACAAATTAACAATGACTTCTACATTGTTTAGAATTTATGCCAGTGGATTTTGAGCGTGAAGAAGAACTACAGGAAGAACGTGGCCTATCACAACTGGAGACACGCTTTCAACACTGCCCAGTGCATGTTTGCCCTCCTTAAATCAGGCCGCTTGCAGGTTAGTAGCATAGCAAGCATATGAATCATCCATCGTCGAGGCTATTTCTGTCGTCCCCGAGCCAAATATTCAAAGTTGCTAGCATTTGACTCCTGACAGAATCGCCTTCGGGATTTAGAGGTTCTGGCTCTGATGATCGCTACGCTCTGCCATGATTTGGACCACAGAGGAGTCAACAACTCCTACATACAAAGGTACGGAAGCTGTAGAAGAGTCCCGGTAGAATCCTGTCGGGTATCCACCGGCTATTTAACCTGTGTTCATTTATCAGGAGTGAGCACCCACTGGCACAGCTTTACTGCCACTCCACCATGGAGCACCACCATTTGGACCAGTGCCTGATGATCCTCAACAGTCCAGTAAGCGCAATACATGGTGGCCATTCTCTTCCCGTTATGACACAAACAAGGTTCTCATTCTCTGGCTGTTTCAGGGCAACCAGATCCTGAGTGGCCTCTCCGTGGATGAGTACAAATGCACTCTAAAGATGATTGAGAGAGCTATTTTATCCACCGATCTGGCCTTGTATATTAAGTAGGTACAGAACACTGAAAATACAGAACAAAGGAAGGAGGGGGAGAAGACAATGTCTGATGTGACTTATCGGATTTATTTCTTGTTAACATTTTGTCCCAGGAGACGTGAGGAGTTCTTTGAGCTCACGCACAACGGACAGTTTGTTTGGGAAAATGAACACCATAGAGACTTACTTAGGTGAGATGAACACGTTAAGTCATCTGGGTTCATTCGTATGTATTCACACCGGTTTTGCATGTCTCCATTAGGTCAATGCTGATGACTGCTTGTGATATATCAGCAATCACAAAGCCCTGGCCAGTGCAAAAGAGGGTAAGAGATATAGAAAATAGAGATTGTGCCTAAACATATGATTTTTTTTTTTAATTTATGGAAATTTAAAAAAAAAAATCCTAATGTGAGCGTTGGTTCATATTCCAATTTTTATCCTGTAAAATTCCAACCTAATTCTCATCTAAATTATAGTTGCCCATTATTAAAAATTCAATCTGGTTCCAATTAAAAATGTTTTATTCATAACATCGTTAATCTCTAATCTTTTTTCCCCGCAAGGACCACAAGAGAAAAAGAAAATTAGCTTTGCATAAGGCACCTTGCAGCTGCGTCCCAACTATTTTATCTCCCTGGTGATCTTTGTTAGTCAGCAGCTTGTTAAAAAGCACAAGCCTCGTGGAAAAAAAAAAAAAACTCGCACACTATTTGATAACATGATGAGAGTGCTTTTGGAATAGAAAATTCTGCAACCGCCCTCAACAAAAAATATTCTGATAAGACTGAATTAGCTGTGCCTGGGGGAAAAAAGGATTTTAAAAATTCTATAAAAAAAAAAAAACATTCAAGCTAATTTATTTTTGTCCTTGGTGACACATTCTTATTAAAGTAAGATTTTCTTATCCATTACATTAATTTTCTTGTTAGATTTGTGGAGTTGGTAATTGGGGTTTTGCTGTGCAATAGAATTTTATTCTTGTGAAATTCCAATTTTCTTGCTCTCGGATGTAAGATATTTTTTCTTCATGAAAATTTGAATTCACATTTTTTTCTTGTATTTTTTTTCTCATAATACCAAGACTATAATTTGACCTACTTCTGTACCTACTATATATATAACAAACAATACCTTCCGATTTTTTGTGGAACCGTTTCCATTTAAGGTGAAAGTCTGCACTTTGCTTTCCCCCTCACACAGATCGCAGAGCTGGTGGCGACTGAGTTCTTTGAACAAGGGGACAAGGAGAGACTCGAATTGAACATTGAGCCCAGTGTAAGGCAACAACATCAGAGGGAACTGCATCGGTTTGCTACCATGACGCTACAATCTCATTTTATTTCAGGACTTGATGAATCGAGAGAAGCGAGATAAGATTCCGAGCATGCAAGTCTCCTTCATTGACGCCATCTGCACGCAGTTGTACGAGGTAATGTAGCAGTTTGAAATCAATTTTGAAAACATGACAATGTCATAATTTGGTCCTTCTGTAATAATAACTAATTATATGTCAAAAGAAATGTATGCGTTTTATCTGTATTTTCAAGTAAAAACTGTCGCCGTGGGAAAAAAATGAAAATACCATAATTCCTGATTTTTTGTTATTGATAAAATCGTAAAAAGAAACAAACTGCTTATTCAGGTGCACAAAACTGACCACAACAAGCGTAAGAATTTTCTATTGAATCAGTCATGTATTTCTGTTAACAAGATCACAATAGAGAAACAGATTATTGATCCAGCGTACTTGTTCAGTCACTGTCCCTCACTATTTTTTTTTCCTCAATCTCAGACTTTGGCAGGTATGTCTGACTACTGTTCACCTTTGCTGGAGGGTTGCCGGACAAACCGTCAGCGTTGGAAGTGCTTGGCCGAGGAGTGCGAGAAAGGCCTGGTCAACAGTCTGGTGTGAATGTCAACAACGCCCACCCGCCCGCCCCCCCATGTGGCTTCCTCACATTCTTCCCATCTCACTCACTTGACTTACTTTTTTTTTCTAGGGTGATGGGGGAAAACTTCATTTCACGACACATACCGTACATTTAATGCCTAGTTCCTTGTTTACTGCATGTATTTTCAATCTTGAGATTTGGGAAAGGTCCATGGTTACCATGGCGATGGTCGGGTGTGTCAGTGGACCGTCTCAAACCACTTTCAATTTGCGCACCAGTTTGTGTGCAGTGCTTCTCACAAACATAAGTCATTGGTCACTGTTGTCTTTTTATTTAGTCATTACAGTACAGAATCTATTTATTATTTTTGCACCGAGTGGCTTTAAACTCACAGATTACAGATATGGACAAAAGTAAATGTACATTGGGATGCAGATTATATCTACACACTACAAGAGTGTCACGCTCACAAGTACAGTCAGCCTTGCGTATTTATTTGTTTAATATATTTATTAGCTAAATGTATATTGTCTTTTTTAAAGCACTTTTCCAGAAGAAATTTTGAAATTGTTATTTTTCATACTAATTAAAAAAAAAAACGTTTTTTTTTTTTCTCCACTGCCTTGTCAAGTCACAAATGCATTTTTTGGAAATGTACACAGTGATTGAATTCAGATTTTTGTAATCGGTTACGATATAATGTTTTGGACCTACCTCTCCGTCGACGTTGCCCCATTAAATAAATTCTGTGAAACGTGTTGATTTCAGTTTTTTTTTTGTGGTGGGGGGTCTTTAATGCCTACCTCCTCATGCTTATTTTAAGAATGCTTCAAAAAGTCCTAGCTAATTGCGTTAAAGCAGGGGTGTCTGACTTCATAAATACCACAGTAAACATGAAAAAAAAAAATGTTTATTACTGTATGTGTGAGTGGGATTGAATTTGGGGTGTTGTGGCCCACCCCGGGTTTGAAACCCCATTTTAAAGCGAGCACGTCTTCTTGTAAGTGACCATGCTGCACACCTTGTGGATGGTTGTGGTGAACGAGCGCAGGCGCACCTCCTCCGGGTCGCTGATGCAGTGCGGGTTGGACTCCTCCCACTTATCGGGAATGGCGAGGTCTCTGTCGGTGTAGATCAGGAGGTTGAAGCTACCTGTCGGGGGAAAAAGAAGACGTCAGGAGAGGCGGACATTAGGAGGAAATCTTGCTGGAAGCCAGCGGATGACTGGTCTTACACGGCGTTTCCAGCAGGGGCAGGAAGGTCACGGAGGCGGTTATCTGCCTAAGAACTGAGCGGATCTCACCCTGGATGGTTTGAATGGGCTTTTCTCGAGGGGCACTACTAAAAGTAAAAAAAGATCACAACAAATACTTGAGCATTACAGTGAACACCAAATCAAAGACTCAGTTTTTTTTTAAAAAAAACCTATTACTGAACAGCTCAACTTTTAGCCATTTTATGCTCAGGAGGAAAATTTATAAATGTATACCTGTGACCTGAGAAAAATTCCCTGCTTCGGTAAAGAAAAAGCAAAGCATTAATTCTGTGCCAGCTCAGCTTCAGATAACTATATCGAAGTAAACAGAGTGCTTCATGTTGCCACCATCCTGGAGCATCAGGGTGCAAGTAAGGTTTCTTATCAAACAAAAAGGCTATGCTGCCATCTTGTGGCATGAATGGTGTAATGGAAATATGTATACACTTTTGATATTGTTTGCATACTGAGATATGTATCAAATTATCTTTGATCAGAGAAACCAGCTTTGAGAATACTTTTGTTGGTAAGTAAGTATTTAAGAGTCAAACTAAAATGGCGGCACCCACCTGCACTCCATGGCCGACTTGTCGCACTCTATATCAAACTGCCAGCGTTCCAATACCTCGTTGGTTTGCAGACATGTGATCACCAACACCAGCTTCTGCACCGTGCAGTTGAGGAGCCACTCTGCACCAAAATACACAGGAAATAATATGTTGTGATATGCAAAACTGAAATTTTGTCTTTCGTTTGACTTAGAGACATGTTTTGTTTTCCCAACACAACAAATTCAAGTTAGCAAACATCGCACTCAAGTTGTCAAGTTTCAACTAACCTTTGAGCTGCGACACCACACTATCGAGGTAGTTCTTTAGTTCAGGATCCGAGGTGACTTGAAGGCTCATGTCATACTGGCTCACTCTGGTGAATTGCTCCGGAGGATAAATGCCACGCTGGTACAAGATGCTGTTGATACCAAAAGCTGTAGAACGAGCAAAACAATCAAATAAATGTCAATCGTAAAACTCGTCATCTGCTGTGATGATTTCTAGTGAATCTGGAGCATTCATAATAAGGAAAAACTGTGGTGGCATTGATCATGTGATTAATTATTGATTGAAATTACATTATTTTGATATTTTTAACTATGTTTTAAGTCTAGGGTGGCACATAGCATTTTTATTACTCCTAACACTAAGCAGTGCCATATGCCACAGCACTGTGCTTTTTTTTTAGTAACTTTAAATTGATTTTCATCATGAAATGTCTGATGGTAAGCTAACCATGCTGAAGCCTAAAATTGAGACCCCCTACACACACACACACACACACACACACACACACACACACACACACACACACACACACACACACACACACACACACACACACACACACACACACACACACACACACACACACACACACACACACACACACACTTGAAAAGTTGCCATAAATACACGCTCACATGCAGTCAGATGACTGCACAGATGTGTTGAGTAAACATCACTTTGAAATTCGAACATAAGTGTATGAGACATTTGAAAGACGTCACCGTCCGTACGGGTTTTAAGTAAAGACCGGGAGTACTTTTGGCGTTACTGGAAATGTATTCAACTGTACTGGGGTCCAAAAGAAAAGAATTTAACGCCCAATGCATTTTTTTTTTAATACACGCAAAGTTAAGTTAGGATAAATACTTACAAAAGAAGTCAGCCACAAGCTCCGCGCTTCCTTTGAGAGTAATTCCTTTGAGTGTGCTGGTCATTGTGTGGTTTGATTTTCGTCTGTTTTTGTCCTAAACGCTTCAACAAACGTTCGTCGAGGTTTCTTTCTTGTTAAAATTGCTAAAATGCTGCCCGCGGTTTTGTTTGAAAATGGCCTGCCTATAGACTACTGCGCATGCGTGGGATATTCTTCTCCTTCACCAATTGCGTCCACATTCCAGTTGTACGAGCGCGTTAGCGCCATCTATCTTCTATTTTTGAACGTTTGACTCATGAAATTCAATTAAGTACTGTCATGCCAAATTTGTGATGGTTTTGACATTCATACTACAGCAAATCCCCAAAGGTTACATTAGTTAAAATAAGACTAGTGAAAAATCCCCAAAAATTACTGTAAATCAAAAGAGGATCAATATCTTAAATCCCTCAAAAGTTGCACTGGTCAGAAAAAGACTTCAGTAAACTTGCTCCAAATTGCGCTGTTTTATGGAAGAAGAAAAAAAACTGCCGTGCCCTAAAATTGATCGTGCATGTTAGTTATATTTTGAAAGGAGTGCCTTGACTTTTATTTCAATTTTTTTTGTTAAAAGCCATAGCTGGGTCTTTTTTTTTTTTTTTTTGTCTTATATACTTTATTTGCGCAGCAGTGCCACTCCTAGTCAGTTAGTCTTGAATGTCGCCATTATAACCATAAACAATTTTTTTTCGGGGGAGGCAACCGTTTGTGGTCGGGTAGCGATTTAAAAACGTCGCTTCAAAGATCGTTTATATTCAAAGAATAGCGGCTCGCATGGAGTAAAAAAACAAAAACAAAAAAAACACCACGATATTGTCAAACCATATCACGATATTGTCAAACCATATCACAATAGACGATCTTTGGCGCACCCTCCTCCTCTTCCTCCTCTTCCTCCTCCTCTCTTGTCTCTTCTGTGGACTGCAAAGCGAACGCAAGGCAGCTGCCTCGCTGCGTGCAATCATCCTCACGCCAAGTGCACGCCAAGTGGACGAGCTTCTCGTCCATCGCCGCCTTTTCTTCGCATTCGAGTCCATTTTGGAGCCGCGGGGATGTCCGTCGCGGGGCTGAAGAAGCAGTTCCACAAAGCCACGCAGGTATGCCGTCGTGCGCGCGCACCTCCAGCATCCCTCCTCAACATCCAGACGTAAACACGACGCGCCCGCCGGGCTGTCTCCGAGCAGATTTCCACTACGTTTTCCTTGTTCACGCGTGGCCTCTTGCAGTTTGTCAACCATTTTAAAAAGAAATTGTGGATGTGCGCGTGTGTAAAGCGTGTCTTCTGGATGGTTGGCACGCGCATGATGGGATCTAATGTTACGTAACAGAGAGGCCTTTGAGACGGCGCTTCTGATTGGCTGTTGCTGCACACAACAGGGAATTCCCTCCATCCTCCATCACAGCATCTTTCCCTTCCCTCCATCATCCTCATTCCAACTCTCAAGAACCACCTGCAGAACATCCATATTGAACCTTAGACCCTGCCCACGTTTTTTGTGTGTCCTTGAACGCATCAGCGCCATGATCCTGTTTGCCAGCCGCAAACGGTAAATATGGATATTCCCACCCAGGAGATCAGAAAGTGGGGCAAATCTCTGCATGTGTGAGTGTTTGTGTGTGGGTTTGTGTTAGAGCTGAGGCGCCGCAGCGTGACCGCCACCATCATCAGACGCGAGAAACGTGACACCTTGTTCACTTGACTGAATAAAACATGAGAAGAAGGCCAGGGATGTCGGAAGGCCTCTACTGGTTGACTGGTTTGATGAAATGTCTACAGTCCATTCTGTAGTATTTGTGTGTTGCATGGGTGCTTTGCAGCAGGGAGACATATAAAACATGTAGTACATCAGATGCCGAGGACCAGGATTTAAGAGCCCTGGTAGAGCCTGTTTGGTGGGAAGGACTACCTCGCTGTCATATGGTGGTCCACAGGGTTCAATTTTGGGGCCCCTTCAGTTTTTTTTTATGCTATGCAGATGACAGATTTATGCCCTGTTAAGCAAAAAGGATGCTTTCTCCTTAAGGACACTTTTGTCTTGTATGGAGAAAATCAAAGTTTGGATGAAACTCCCATCTAATCGCAGCCTGTTGAGTTGGGCCCCTTGGTGTCTCAAATGTGGCCGTATTTTAAATTGAACCGGCTAATTGGTGCTGTTGGCAAATCCAGCTTCTTTTTTTAAACTTGGGCATCTGGTTAAACTAAAGCCTGTCCTTTCACAACGACACTTTATTCTGAAGTCAGCCAATCTTCTTTCAAGTGTCTCCAGTTGGTCCAAAATGCTGCTGCTCACCTCCAAACTGGAACTTGTAGGAGAGATCGAACTACAATTGTGGCCTCCCTTTACATCGTACATTTTAAGATTCTTTTATTTCTCTTAAAATCTTTAAATGGTCCCGCCACAAACACATTTTTATTAGTTGGCTTTAGATCAAAATGAGATTTGGCATTAAACTGCTTCATTCCAAAACTATTTGATCGCTGGAGCCATTCTCATAAATCGGGGCACTTGTAGGTCAAGGCACCACTGTTTTTACATTCGATCTTTTACGCTGTAATATTTCCAAATGAGTTTGTTGTCATGTCGCCATGGTTACCATCCTCTACAATGGCACAGCGGTCTTTAATTTCTCAGAGAGCTGAAAAGGCTTTTGTTTTGGCGGGCTCTTGAATGCAACATGTATAATTGCCTTCCCCGCACCCCGCTGTTCAGAGGATGGTGTCACCATAGCAACCGCACACGTGTGAGAGGCGGGCGAGTGACACGCACGCTGCGGTTGGCCAGGTCAATAATTGATGGACCTCGAGGGAATCACACGTGACGTTTGTGTGTGTGTGTTTATATGTGTGTGTCTGTGTGTCTTGAGACATGCTTTGACTTGCATTCAAAATTGACAAGGTGCTCATCTGTCACCATAGAAGATCTTTGCAGTTGTGTGTTTTAACTTCCTGTCTGATGCATAGACACATCTGAAGCAAATGCACGCACACACACACACACATACAACACACACGAGGGAATCGTGGAATAACTTCCGGAGATGCTTATGTAACATGAAGAAGGTCCAAGGCCTGCGTCTCCATGGTAACTGCATCCTCGCTCCGCATGTTTGCGTCTTGATGCGTAATGATTTTTTCTTTTCACCTCGAATGTTTTGTTTGACTCGCCTGGTCACGTGACCTACCTCTTCTTCGTTCTGTTTTTCGCACTCTTCAGCCTTACCCTCTTCTTCACGCTCTCCACAGAAAGTCAGCGAGAAGGTGGGCGGCGCCGAAGGAACCAAGCTTGACGATGACTTTAAAGAAATGGAGAAGGTAAATGCGTTGTCGTGATGAAGAGGAAGAGGACAGTGTCTATGATGTTTGTTGTGTGTGTCCGCAAGAAAGTGGACGTGACCAGCCGAGCGGTCCTGGACATCATGACCAAAACCACCGAGTACCTGCAGCCCAACCCGGCCTCCAGGGCCAAGCTCAGCATGATCAACACCATGTCGAAAATCCGCGGCCAGGAGAAGGGACCCGGATACCCGCAGGCCGAATCTGTCCTCGGAGACGCCATGTTGAAGTTTGGCCGGGAACTCGGGGAGGACTCCTGCTTCGGTAAAGAATCTCATCTTCTTCATCCAACCCTCATCTTCATAATCCTGACACACATCCTCATTCTTCGTATCATTTGCGTATAACTTCCACATCCCTTGACCTTATCCTGGTCCTTCACCACCAAGGCCTGGCACTCATTGACGCTGGTGAAGCCATGAAAGAACTGGGTGAAGTGAAGGACGCTCTGGACATGGAGGTGAAACAAAACTTCATCGACCCACTGCAGAACCTACACGACAAAGACCTGAAAGAGATCCAGGTGAGCCGCTACAAGGTGGCCAAAGGTGATCACAACCAATCCGCACACTCACGTGTCCTTCCCGTTACTGCTTCTTCACAGCACCACCTGAAGAAGATGGAGGGACGCCGTTTGGATTTCGACTACAAGAAGAAGCGTCAGGGGAAGGTGCAGGACGATGAGATCAAACAAGCGCTGGAGAAGTTTGATGAGAGCAAGGAGATTGCAGAGCAGAGCATGTTCAACCTTCTGGAGAGTGACGTAAGACCCGCACCTCATCCGTTGACTGCTTTGATAGGCTGACAGCGCAGGATCGTTACACACATCAACCTGAGCAGAGTGAGATTCCGTATACTCGAATTGCAGATTGAGCAGGTGAGCCAGTTGGCGGCGCTGGTCCAGGCCCAGTTGGAGTACCACAGTCGCACCGCTCAGATCCTCCAGCAACTCTCCAGCAAGATGGACGACAGGTAGGCAACGGGCACCCCGTCGTCGTGTTTCCTCATTCTTCTGAAAATCCAACCTTCAGGATAAAGGAAGTGTCCAGTAAGCCCAGGAAAGAGTTTGTTCCAAAACCACGCATGACCTTGGAGCTCCTGCCGCCCAGTGAGAGCCACAACGGTGGCATCCACTCTGCTAAATCCCCCGGAAGATCACCAGGTACAAAAATGAACATACAGTACCTAGATATCGGTATCAAAGTACCATCCTGGCTACCTACCTACTGAGGAATCGAGAATCGATTATTCCATCGATTAATCAGATAACATTCTACCTTGCGTGAACCATTTGTGCTAATTTGTTAGCGTAATTGTAAACCTTCAAACTACCTCAGCACAAATTGAGACCCCCAGTTCAAAACTTACACGATAGCGTTTCCAATTTCAATTGTTGAGTGTGTTGTCGGCGCGTTTGGCAGCCCCGCTGGACCAGCCGTGCTGCCGGGCGCTCTACGACTTTGAGCCGGAGAACGAAGGCGAGCTGGGCTTCAAGGAGGGCGACGTCATCACGCTGACCAATCAGATCGATGACAACTGGTACGAGGGAATGATCCACGGTAACTCGGGCTTCTTCCCCATCAACTACGTCGACATCCTGGTGCCGCTCCCGCATTAAGGCCCCGCCACCCACACGGCCGATACCACGGTCCCCGTTTTAGCGTCCTCCTCGTCCTGTCTTCTTCTTCTTTTGCTGTGCTTTGCGCGACTGCGTTCACGTCGGAGAAGGCGAGGCTGCGGGACTGGAAGGGAGCGAACAAATTACCACGATGTTTGCCGGCTCGGCGCCTCACACCGTCGAGCGCCGCCGCTACCGAGTGGGCTCGTCCCACCATGCGCGTGTGTGGAGCTTGTGTGTCGTCTCGTTTTGCGTCGTTCCCGTCAGGGCGCCGTCGCATGGCTCTCGCCTCGTCTTCGTTTCCTCCTTACACCACTTTGGGCTGTTTGCATGAGCTAGCCTCTTAAGTGGAGCAGCAATGCATCATGGGATCACAGCTGCTCAGCAATAAGTTCAAAAAAAGGTCGGGGTGTTGGGCAGGAATATGCGGACACTTCCCAGTTGAGTGTTTTGTGTTGAGAGGCTGCTTGTTGACTTTTGATGTGGCTTTTGCATGCAGGATGGACGACTTGATCGAGTGATTGGTGTTACACATATGTCACAAAGTCACCGTGGTGAGCTGTGAGTGATTTTGCGGCAAAAGCAGCAGTAGTCGTGGCTTTGTTAAACATGGCCAGTCGGTAGCTATTCGCTGTATTCAACCTTAGCAGCAATGCAAACCACACAAGTGTATATTCCCCATGGCGAGGCCACTGACTGGCGTCCGTGTGGTCGTCTTGTGTGCATGCCGGTATCCTTCATGTCCACGAAAGGAATCGAAATAGTGTTCAGCCAAGCTAACGGCACTGTATTCAATGTCAACGGCGGTCACAAATGGCTAATATGTTCACATACTAAGCCAGTATTTAACACAGTGGTGCGAAGGAATAAAGTACAAATTCTACCTTATGGTACTTAAATTGCTTTTTTAGGTATCTTTATTTTGTGGGGGGGAGTTTTGCCGTTGTGGTCTGTAACCTCACGCTTACCTGTTAGCTTGGGCTTCAGGAGCTTTTGGATTCTTAATTGATTTTACATTCCAAAGTATTTAGTGTTATTCGAACACTCTATGATGAATATGACATGCTACCACCGTAGCAGCTTTGGCTAACGTCAGCTTGTTTACAGTGCGAGAGCTAGCTTAGTAATGCTAGCGCCGTTTTGTTGGAAGATTGACAGCGTTCTTTGTGACTACGTGATACAATTAGGCACTTTCATAATTGTGCATGTCACTGTGGAGTGAGTTTGTTCAAATCTCACAAGCGGTTTTAAAACTGCTCATTTTAGTTGCTTTGTCCGACAGCTTTTTAATTCTACCCCCTACATTGAAAATAGCTATAGCAACAGACTTTGTACTTCTAAGTTTGTCAAATAGGCGCATTTCTTTTTTCAACCTCCACATGATGTCAAAGATCATCTGATTAGTGAATAAAGACATTCTGAGATTTTGACTGACTGAAATCTCAGGGTGTTATGAGGCAAAAAAAAAAAAGGTACAGCTAACACATTGGAACGTAAACGGGAGCATTAAACGACAATGGCAGCAGATTCAAAGAGGGAACTGTAAGAATAATTTATGGCGAATATGTTGTGTCTTGTGCCTGCCGAAAAACCACCTGCTTCTGGCAATTTAAAATGTTAATTTCATTAAAAAAAACACACACACAAGATAGGTGTATTTTTTCATTTGTTATTGTCAGTTAATTTAGCATGTTTTGTAACTTGATTCACAACATTTGCAAAGCTATGAGAACATGTTATGCTAGCATAAAAGTCTAACTCGCTTTTTCGTAGCTTCAACGTCAAGCCAACGCCATCTAGCTTTTCTCTTTTTGTACTGAAGGGACCCACTAATGTATGTACTTTTTTGTACTTAAGTGCAGCCGTTTTATCACTACTTGTTTGTTTTTTTTGCATTGTGCTTCCACAATCGTACAGATTGTGAGTATTTTGGCCACCTTTGATTTAGTAAAGCGCAAGGTGACATTCTCAAGAACAAATTACCTTGCATAAAACACAACACAAACACTACAAATAACAGCTGTGAGGGCAATAAAAATATTCCAATAAGCTACATTTGTGGGATGCATGCTTTGCGTCATGGTGGCCTGATGCTCTGTTGTGTACCCCCTTGCCCCCCATTTCGGAGAGCTTTTTTATTTAATTTTTTTGTCTTCGTCGATGGCGACGTGTATTTTGACCTCAGTGAGGGACCTGTGCGGCCTTCGTCGTCACGTCACGTCGTCGCGAAGAGTAAACATACTTGAAGATGTCCGCAGCGAAACTTTGCTCGTTGGACCAGGATTGGTTTGATCGTGTGACCTTGCTTTGCCTTGCGGCTGTATAAAATAGCCTCATGCCTGCCTGGTGTCTTCTGCTGAGATATGCGTGTACCTTATTTATTGTATTTATTATTTATTTATTCTCGTGTCTCTATTTTTAAGAGCATACACCTGTGGCGTACTTTAAAGACGCCGGGTAGAGGAGGTGTGGTCAAAGCTAGCCTGTACTAACTGTTGCTCTCCTCGTGTTGGATGATGATGATATATACAACCGGTATATGTATATCTTGCTTGTTGTGAGAAGACCTGCAATGTAATGACAATAAATGATTAACACTACAAATGCTTACTATTTTTGCTAACGGAACATTAAAAAAACTGTCAAGTGAATTCAGATATTTCTTTCTAAATACATTTTACATGTTTAAAGATAATTGCTAGAAATGAGAAAGCTTGACAACTGTGTTGTACTGAGTTCTGGATAGATATGGAGATAGACAGGCAGCCAGACCAGACAATGTATATAGTCATGTAGGTTGCCAATATGTCCGCCAGGGGCGCTGCAGGAACTTATTTTCGTTTCCCTCCTTTCCGCTGACGCATTTACGTGCGTCCGGACATTTGTAGGCTTTTATGGGCTACGTAAAGTCGTTGTTTTTAAGGAATGCGCACTTGGGAGAGATTACCCGTGTATTAGAACACGCTCAAGAGAAATGTACTTGTATACTGTACTGAAAGAATAGAATACTGAAAGATTAAAATAACAAAATCAACCTATTTGAAAGAGAATTAACATCTGGGTTCAATGACTCGATAGGTTAGACATCAGATCTATTGTTTCTTGGTTCCGCAGAGGTATAACGCGGAAATGGGTTCAAATAATTGATTTAACACACGACATTTGACGCAGTAGACGGCTGACCCACTTTTTTTCACACTGAGCATTGAAGCGAAAGCTTGAAGGGATTAGCTCGATTACACACCGGAAGTACAACATCAGTCATAAATTAAAAGAACATGACCTGAAAGTAAACATACACAAATAAGCTGTGATGATTTTCAAAATACGTCTTAAAGCATTTTTTTTCACATATAGAAACTGGTTAAAATGAATTATTCTCGAACTTAATTTTTAAATTACACTCCGACCTTGGGTTTCGATTGATTTAGAAAGTCTCCACCGGAAGTAATCCCTTTCTTACGAAAAATACTTCACACTCATTCGGCGTGTTTTGGACCAGTGAAGATCGCGGAGAAACAACTTCGTCGAGCCAAACATCCGAACTGTGGCCAAAACCGGAGGAAATGGACTTAAAGGAAAAGGTTTCGTTGGTGCTGGGCCAACGGTCGCCGAAAGACGTAAGTGTCCGCTTTTACGGTGTAGTTTACGAGAGACGTTGCGGCCATAAACATAAAATAACACGGCGTGAGGCTGACGAGCACATGGCGCACTTCAGTGTTCCGAAACGATCCGAACAGACTAGAAACGTGCAAACGATGCGCCAGGCCGAGACAAGCAATCCGTAGCGAATGGGGTGTTAATGGCCAAAATTCTCTTACTTTGGAAGCCGCCGTCTTTCATCTCCGACCCTGCAAGTGCACACGCATGGCGCCATGTGCTTTGTTGTTTTGTGGCGTACGTTTTTGTCACTTTACTCTTGCCCCGAATTTTGTGCACCGGCGTGTTTCGGGCTGTCATTATGTTCCGTTTTGTACAATACATTCTATCGCATTAATGAAGCCAATCGGTGCATAAGCCTACGTGCTTAAAACACAAATAGCGGCGAGGTTGAATAAATTGTGGTGTGATATTAAACCCATATTAAAGCAGCCCTTGTTTTCTGATTTGAATGTGGCTTATTATTTAGTCATCGTTAAGCGGTTTAATGACTGGTGCGTTGTTGCTAGGAGGGTTATAAGAGCCGTACTCCGTGGCGCGTGTCTGGCGCGCAGCTAGCTAGCTAGCAAGCAGCGTGCTAACGCTACCTGGTAGCCAGCAGAAAGGTTTTTCGTTAAGAACTTGACTTTCTGTCAAAGTCTGAGCCAAACGCCAACCTTCCTGTCCCCTCCTTCACGTTAGACGACTGCAGTACCCCTCCATTTTAGCCAGCACGGGGCTAGGTTAGCGACAAATGTTAGCAACTCTCGGCTTGTACCAGCACTGTGATTGTCATGGGTTGAATTGGTTACATCCTATCGAAGGAAAATAACACTTTATTGCTTAAAATCAGAATAGAATGTAAAGAGAAACGGTTTCCTTAAAGTGTATTACATAGGACTGTATTTGTGTTTTGTGTGTGACTTTAAGAGGCGTGGCATAGTGACAGGGGTTGATGGACTGAACTTAAAAATAAAAGTTCAAGTTGGGCTCCTCTTCGTGAAACAAAAGTCACACTAATTACTTGTGTGCAAATTTTAACCCCTCAAAAGGAAATTCTGTGCAATTCAAATGAGGAATCGAATTACCCAAAACTGATAGGCTAATCGAAGGTGAGTTTTCAAAGGTGAGAGTTCAGTTTCACCCACCCTGTTGGTTAAATCGCATCCAGGTCCGTGAGCTGGTTCTGGACAACAGTCGTGCCGTTGATGGGAGAATTGAAGGTATCACAGAGGAGTTCTGCAACCTGGAGACGCTGAGCCTCATCAACGTCCGCCTGACCACTTTAGAAGATATGCCTAAACTGGACAAACTGAAGAAGGTGAGCACATATATTTTTTTTACATGTGTTGTCAGATGCTGCATTGTGAAAAGAGGATAAAGTGTTTGGTTTCTTGCAGTTGGAGCTCTGCGATAACAGGATATCAGGAGGTCTAGAGGTTCTGGCTGAGCGTCTGAAGAACTTGAAGTATCTTTATCTCAGTGGCAACAAAGTTAAAGACATCAGCACTTTGGAGCCGCTGGTAAGTTTCGCTGGGAAGCTTAATCAAGTGAATGAAGCCCATGACTGAAATTCCGCACACACACGCACACCCTCCCCTCTAGAAAAATTTGCCTCAGCTAAAGAGTCTGGACCTCTTCAACTGCGAGGTGACCAACCTGACTGACTACAGAGAGTCCATCTTCAAGCTGCTCCCCAACCTCACCTACCTGGACGGCTTCGACATCGACAACTGCGAGGGCTCCGACTCGGACGGCGAGGTGGACGGAGCAGAAGATGATGACAAAGGTGAGCCTTCCGGTCCTCGTCTCCAGCAACACAACCAACATATCCCACTCAGCTCGTCTCTCTTTTTTTGAGGACGTCGAGTATGCAGAGTACGATGACGAAGATGATAACAGCGATGATGAGGTGAATGCAACACGACACGCACAGGGCTCATTTCCGACTCGTGTTGCAGAGTGGTGGAAAATTTCTTGTAAATTCCCTCAGAATTAAGAGGGTAACATTTTGGAAATAAACACAAAGATACACTTTTTTGGCTCAAAAACTCTGACGTCTTCTCTCTGTAGGACGGACACATAAACAGAGATGAATGCAGTGACGACTGTGTAGACGACGAAGAGGACGATGAAGACGAGGATGGTGCGCACCCCTTAAACACACACGTACTGTTAACAAGCGGAACAAGAAATATTGACAGCTATTTTGTTGACCCGGCAGATGACGGCTCATCTCCAGCCAAAGGAGAGAAGAGGAAGTGGGACCCCGAAGACGACGACGAAGATGACGACAAAGACGACGACAAAGACGACGACAAAGACGATTAAGTCCCAATTGACCTCTCGCTCATGCCACGTCCCGGGCTGCATTCCATTTCTCCAACTGGCACCCTCCCATTGACTCCACGTCACTCTTTTGTGTTTGTGTTGTTGTTGCTGTTTTATAACTGGCACCGAAAGTTAATTTGATTTTAAAAGTTTGACAAGACGTTATTCAGTTTTGCGTCAATGATGTCGCTGATTTCATCCCAAACTTTCTCAGGATTTAAAGCCCCTACTCTGCCGGCTTCATCTGAAACACACAACTAAAACGTCGTTGAGCGTTTTTTTTAAATGCGTCTCAAGAAGGTGGAAATGTCTTTGTCAACGATTGTTAGATTTTTTACATTTAGTTAAGGTAAATATGCAATGCCAGAGGAGGTCATTGCATCCAAATGTCCCCCAATGAATCAATTGATGTCATCAACCCCTCCGAGTGCTCAGGGCAAACTGTGGCGTGTCTTTAGTTTTTTTTTTTTCCCCCCCATCTTAACTGTTTTTATTCTTCCCCTAAGAAATGTTGATTGTCCACAGAAAAGCATTTTACCCTCCCATCCCTATCCTCTTTGCTTTCACACTTTTTTTTTTTTTACTTTCTGTAAGTTAAAGGAAATACTACAAAAAATACAGAAATGGAGTTTGTAAATAAAATCTTGAAATTTTGCTTTATTCTATTGTATCTGGATTGATTTCCTGGACCTTGTCTGCTCAAGCAATTTAACAAAAGAAGTACACAAGCTAGAAGTGGTTTGTGTGTCAGCTGTCACCACGTTACGCTCGGGTGGTTGTGTGTCTGATTTCCAGTTCCAACTCGGTGATCCTCACCTATCAGTCGGCAACAAAAAGACTCGTGTTAGTGCGGGGGCGGCAAAGCCGTTTCATTGTTACCATGCAGGCAGCCACGTGTTCTGACGTCTTTCTGGTCGAGTATTTCTCTGAGACCTCGGATCTCCTCTTGCTGTTTGTAGAACGCCTCGCGGAGCTAAAAAAAAAAAAAAAGTCAAGATCATATTTGAAGGGCCAATTGGATTTGAGATAATTTTGACAGAAATCTCTGGAAAGTCTAAAAAAAAATCCTTTTAGATGTGTTTTGTGAGCAGGTTCCAATTGTTGCTAAAACAGCGCCACTCTGCTTGTGTGGCGTAAGTTAGCAATTGCAGTTGAAAATGCACAGGTGAGATGTACGGGACTTCTAAAGGTGGCTTTCAAATTTAAGACGCTGAAAAAAAATCTTTTACCTCATCCTCAGTGGTGGGCGGCGGCCTCTCGGTGGGCTCACAGCAGTGGGGCGTGACATCGTACATCCACAGTTGCGACTCATCTGGCTGCCACCCTGAAGGTTTGTGTACCTCCCTGTGGTATTTGGCATCCTGGTAGGCCAGCTGCTCCTCCAGAAAGTTCTAGTGCATTAAAAACCACAACAAAATACATAATCAGTTTTGTTAGATGTTATTCACAACCCTCGAGTGAGTACATTTTCGATGAAGCGGGGAAGCGCTTTTGCGGCCGGGCCTTTGGGGTACCAGTTCTTCTCAGCAAGGCTTTCTGTGTAAGGGTTGACTACTCGAGTGCTAGGATGTAGAGACATCAAAACTGGGCCTGCTGGACCAGAATGATGAGTTTTTGCTGAGTCATTGTGGAAAACCATAGTCTGCTGTTCTTGGGAAGACGGTTCACCGACCCCTGTTGATTCCTGCTAGCCACTCTTGAGCCGTCACGGCGGCCCGGTTTCCCGCCGTCATTGGGTAGAGATCCTCGTGAAATGTCGCTGACTGACGGGACGGACAAAGCATGAGACGATTTCCACATATTCCAACGAACTCACAAATGAGACCAACCTTCTTGCGCGGCACGATCATGGACAACGGTTCCACCAGACCTTTGACGGCGATCAGACGATAGAATCGGAAAATCTCGCAGACGTTGACATCCAGGCCGCGCTTTGGCATCACCGCTACGCTGCCGCAGAGGTCACGTTAGCGTAGCACAAATGAAATCATTCAGCCTTCCCAAAATAAGCATATGCTTGAACTAGGACTCGGACTTAGCCTTGGCTCGTGTTGGTCCGCATCTCACCGAGTCCTTTATGAGGCAGCGGGGATCTGAACTCGGTCAGAAAGCTGACGTAAGGTTTCTCCGAACTCAGCTCGTAGTACCTGATGTTCCCCTCACCCTGCAGCAAACACACTTCAGCTGTCATTGAAATTTTGATGTAAAGCTTTTGTGAGACCCAAAACGGGTGCACGGAACCTTCCCGGCCAGGTAAAGCATATCAGTGTCCGGATCAAAGAACGGGAAGAGGACTCCCGCAGAACCATCTAAATCTTCTTCGTACAGCGGCTCCGACAAGTCGTCCTGCTCACAATAACAAACAAAGACGAGTTTTGTATGATCATTTTTGCGTAGTTAATTATTAGCTATCGAGGAAGTGAATTTACTGGATCCCAGAGGACGAGCTGTCTGTGGTTCCATGGAGAGCAACCGGTGCTCAGCAGCATCTTCAAGCCTCCCATGTACATGACCTTGTTGGCCCTGTGAGACTTGTTGCAGGACACCTGCAGCACCAGCCCACAAGGTCACGTTTTGTCACAAATCCCTCACCCCCCAAAACACACCTGGAGAGTCTTTCCTGTGCGAGGGTCCAGCACTCGAACGCGTCTGTCTTTGGACGCGACTGCCAGGCGGTTTCCTTCCCGGTTGAAGCTGACGGACAGCAGCAACATCTCCGACGGGAAACGGTGGTAGACGGGCGCCATGACGACACGCACCGGACGCCTGAGCACCGCTCCATCCTGAGACACGTCCCAGAGGAGGACCTGGAGCCGAGAGCAAAGATTCTTTTTGGAATTATTTCTTAAGGCCACTGACTTGGTTTGGGATCGAACCTTGTAGTCATAGGCCGAGCTTAGAAGAAGATTCTCGGCAGTCGGATGCCACTCGATAAGTCCGACCCTCCTGGAGTGACCGATCAGAGTCTTCCTGGCCTGGGTGAGATTCCGCTGGATGCCACAGAGCGGAATGTCCCAGATCTTGACCTGTTTGGTAACACGTTCAGCCGTGAGCGCCAATAGAGCAAGAGCAGACCACAGAAATCAATTAGCGAGCACCGTGCAGTCCTCCGAACACGAGGCGATGCAACAGTCATCAAACGGGTTCCACTTGACGTCAACAACCTGAGCCCTGTGACCGCACACCCTCGGGTGCTGAGGGTCCACTCGGCCTGTCTGAAAGGGGAAAAGTCAGGCAATTCTTCCTTTGGTTAGAATACCGACAATGATCGTGGGGTTCCTACGTGATGGATGGGCAGCACCAAGAAGGACCCGCCCCCGCCGCACTCGGTCACCATGGCAATGAAGCAAGGATTGACGCAGCAGTAGTGGTTGTCGTGGACACCACGTGTGATGGGAATGCCGTCGTAGCTGCGCCACCTGCTGGACGCTTTCCCGAAGACGTGGCGGAACTTTGAGCAGTGGAAGGATGAGCGCCTTGACATCTGCAGGAGACCAACGTGTGTGTCAAAACTGTTTGAGACATCTCAATGGCCTCTTGTGGCCTCCTGATCATTTGGCTGCACTGTGTGTGTGTGTGTGTGTGTGTGTGTGTGTGTGTGTGTGTGTGTGTGTGTGTGTGTGTGTGTGTGTGTGTGTGTGTGTGTGTGTGTGTGTGTGTGTGTGTGCTGAGGTCAATGTCCTGCATGATCAGGTCACATCAATAATGCAAATGTCATTATTGGGTTTAATATTCTCATTAATAATAAATCAATACACATGCACACAAAGTGACAAATTGGTCATCTGTAACAGATCACCTCTCTCGTTAAATATACATGAGTGACATTTAAATTTCCTGTTTAGTAGGTGGGGGAGGAAAGCAGCTGAGAACATCTGCGAAGGACATCTGGAGGATCAAAACTAACTTTTTTAGTGTACCTCTCGGGGTACCAGAACACATTGCACATTGTGTACTTTATTTCTCAAGTCATTGTGGGAAGTCCACAAGGACGCGCAAATTCCCCACACGAACACTAATGACATGACAATGATTTCATCCAACAATGTGTGAGCTGCACACAATCCACATCCAAAAACTACCTCTGACTTGCACCGTGGTGATCATGTGACAAAAGCAACAACTTAGCCCAGGGGTGTCAAACTCATATTTTTTCACGGGCCGCATTGTAGTCATAGTTTCTTTCGGAGGGCCATTATGACTGTCAACCCAAATAAATGTATGAGCACCTCATATTATATACAGTATTAGCTACAAAACAAACTGACAAATAAGTCGTTTTCAAATCACTCTAGTAAAAACTGGTCAAATATTTAAAAAAATAATATTTTTTAAAAGTGAAGACAATTTGCAATTCTAGTAATGACACACGAATTTGATGCACAATTTGTCTTGGTGGGCCACGTAAAATGATGTGGCGGGCCGTATCTGGCCCCCGGGCCTTGAGTTTGACACCTGTGACTTAGCTAAAAGCACGAAGACTGGAAACGGAAGGAACAACGCGTCCCTAAATCAATTGTTCAGACTCAATCTTACCTCTGACAGTCATTTAGAGATGCCACCTGGCAAAGTTTGGGACAGCTGGAACAACACCTGGATGAAAGCTCAAGTAGAAGCGCCGGTGTTCCGCTGACTTATGGCAGCCCACCACAGCTCACTCTCCTGATCTCTGATGTTCTGCCTCCCCCGGGCACATGAGCTGACGGAGGTTTATGCACGGCTGCTCGCGCACAAATGCACCTCAACATGTGACACCGTCGCCAGACACGCTGAGGTGTACCTGCCGAATGACCGCTCCGTTGCTACAAAATGGTGATAGGTGGGTTTTGCACACCTGTCCGTCCTCAAGTAACAAACAGCCTTTTACTGTCGTAAAAAAAAAAAAAAGATAGCAGTGTTTCTCAACTTTTATTGACCCAATTATCGTGGGACAACACAAAAACAATCATTACAAAAAAGTAAACATTTTGTAAAGATTGTCAATTTACTCGTGATTTAATTATAGTATGAAATCTGGTCCTGCTTCCTTCAACGCAAAGTTATTGTTTTGTTATATGTAAAGGCAACTAGGCAAGTTAATTGTACATTCTGCCACCTAGTGGAAAAACGTTTTTTCTGCCTGTCACAATACAGTGATCCCTCGCTACTTAGCGTTTCGTTTATCGCGGCTTCACTACATCGCGGATTTTTTTTCTGAATTAAAAACACATTTAAAAGTCAAAATAAAACTTCTAAATGGAGGAAACATGTGTCTAACCATTAGGACAATGTAGTATTGCTCCAAATGTTCATTTACATTCCTTTAGAAGTCCGTTTTCGCGTGTTAGCACGATCACGAATTAGCATCTTTCCGCTAACTCGTTAGCCTGCCCAGTACTTCTTGTTGGTGACCGTACTTCGCGGATTTCACTTAACGGGGGTGGTTTTTGGAACCAATTATCCGCGATAAACGAGGGATTACTGTACAGTGCTTTGCTGACGAAGATGAATGAAATGCCTCTTTCGATCACATCAGTCCAAATAATAAGCGGAGGACGAGGATGAGGATGAGGAAGCGATGAGCAGGTTGAACTGTGATAGCTCATTTGGGTCGTTTTTAGCTAACCACTGGAAACAGCTAAACAGAGCATAAGATGGAGCCACAAAATTTTATTTCCACACAAATCACAAACTTGTGTTGTCCCATGTGGGGTGATGTGGTCTAGGTCAGACTCCTTGTCAGCAGTGGGCCTGGATTGCCAGGTTGGAGTCAGAAGTCTGAGTGGTTTATGTGCGTCTCTTTTTGTGGCACTGTAAAAACGGTATCGTGCTCCTCTGATTGTGGCGCTTTGTTGTTGGCCACTGCAGAGTTGGAACGGTCACAGAATTTGTTAGCATTTGTTAGCGCCATTTTTGGCTAGCAGTAACTCAGCTGGTTACCTTGGTCATCCATGTTGAGGGCCTCAAAGTTGCCCGCAGGATCCCCTGCATGGTTTCCAGGAGCCGTCCGCTGTAAGTCAAAGGAGTACATCTACGAGGAACATGAGAAGATCACTGAACCATCCTCAAGGGTGATGTTTGCCGATGTGCCGGTCTTACTCGGGATGACCTCCTCAGCATTAAGAGGATGATTAGAAGCATGACAATCATCAGTAACAGCAGCACCAGGAGGATGGGACCTAAAGAGCGAGGGCGGCATCTCGTCAAGGGTCCCAAATGTTTGATATCAAAATCTTACCCAAGGAAGAAAGGGAGCCCGCGGAGGACGCTGAAAAAAACAATTGTCGGTAAAGCCATCTGTATTTAGTCCTGCTGAATGTCATTTTGACTTTACCCGCCTCTGTTGAGACATTTAGCGCTATCGTTGAAACCACGATGGTGTCATACGCTGGTGTGGTCAGCTTCTTCTTGTCGGGATCAATAAAGATCCGTGTCTTGGGTTCTCTCTGTGTCCCGGGTGTTTGTCCCTATTTAATGAGCGTTAATGATTTTTCAATGACAACAGGCTTTACGCACATATTGAAACAGATAATTTTGGTGACATCAAGAAGTTGAAAGTGTCTCCTCAAATGAAATCTTGAAATTGTACATATCCTTATTGAATGTCATTATTTTTTAAGGAGTACTAAAAAGTTAAAGAATGACTGTCTTAGGATAAGAATGGAGGCGGAGATCAGCGGCACCGTTGATGTTGACAGCTCATCAGGTTGATCGGTCCAAATTCGATTCTGATGGGTCGACATTGGTCTTGTTGATGCGTCCGTGGTGGGGGCCGCTAACGTTTGAGCATCAGGAGCAAACGTGGACAATACATAAGATGTGGACCGGCAGGAAGAACTCCATTTTGACTGTACCTGAGGTGCGGTCTCTTGACGTCGCTGTTTGGTTTTGTCCTTGGCAAACACTTGCCGCTGTGAAAACTGTAAAGACCACACGTGTTAAACTATATCGAGATGTTTCATTTGAGTTTCCATTTAAAGGATCCACGTAAACATTGCAGCTGCACCCACCTAGCAAGAAGAGTCGACGGCTCATCTTCATTGCGGGCGAACAAAGATGTCGACTTAACTTCGGATCGCAAGCCCGCCAAAGAAACTCAGCAGCCCGTGTATTTTTACCACAGCGCTACGCGGGCGCAGTTTCAGGAAGTGAGATACCGACCACATGGTGAGAGAAGGCCACAAAGACACAGGATGTCATCTCTCTCTCTTTTCACTTATCACACAAACACGACATTGTCTCCTTTAGTCTAGATTGAGATCTTGAAATCAAGTCAGTTTTATTTATACAGCATTGATTGAGCTGCTGTCATAAGATCACAAATGCCAGCGACGGAAATAATTGTCTCCGTAGAAGCTCAGAGCGGAGATGCTAATCCGCAGTGAGAGGAAACAGATGAAGTGACTCAGGCATCTGTTTAAGTCAGGTGTTCTGGATATGTAATATTGCGAGGAGGACCACCCAGGAGACACTGAATAAAAGTTTCTGGTGGGCCTCGGAACGTATTGGAATCCTCCCCTGATGAAGCGGCTGGGGAAAGCGATGTCTCGGCTTTCCTGCCTAAAGTGCTTAAACCTACACGTGCAGCAAGAAGATGGAATTACGTTGCATGAGAAGGTCGAGGGAAGCGATGTTCTGTTTTTTTATAACATTTAATCGATCAAATGAGACGAAGGGTCATCACTTGTGTTCAACACAAAAATTCAAGGGCTTCCAGGACTTATAAATACATAAATAAAATGACTGAAAGTGTCTTTTTCAGGTGAGGCTTATCTCTTCTACTCCTCTGTGGTCCAGTCTGGAGTGATGCTATGCTCCAAAGCGATGGCGGCCAGCTCCTTCAGGAATTCTGCGAATAGGACGATGGCGAACACTCGGCTCTTATCTTGTGGTGGGATGGTTGGACACGGAGGCAGGAGACTTATGTGGGGGACTGCTAGAGAGTTCCTCACAGAACCGTTGGGAAGAAGGCGGTCCGGATGTTCAACGCTCTGAGAGTGGAGGTTCTCTGGAATACATTCAGATGTGGCCGGGTTCAATATTGACTTTTTGACCACTGGAGGAATAATGCTGACTAACCTCGGATCTTGCTGTCATGGTCTTTAGCCAACAAGAACCTCCATGCCTGTCTTACCAGGGCGGGGCACTCTGGTCTGGCTTGGATGTAGCGCTCGATTTGATTGTGAAGTGACACCAGCACCTAACCACACACAGCATTCGGAGAGATCTTGAATATCTTGAGGTACGAGTTCAATTTGTTCCGTGACTTGTAGCTCACAATGCATATCTCAAATCGTCTTTCCCCATTGAAATGAAAGGAAATGCCATTAATCCATTCCAGTCACCCCAAAAATGAGCCAACAATAATCAGGAAAGTATGTTTGCATGTTACCTGGTATAGCGTAGACACACCAGCCTGCTGGTGTGTTTGTGTGCCCAACAGGAATGTTCTTAGCAAAGGTTGCGGGTACGACGCCAGCTGAGCCAGGATGCCCGTCACCAGCAGGTTGACGGCAATAGAATTCTCCAGTAGGTTCTCCAGCCGGGACAGAAGGACACTGATAAAAGGCCCTGTGTGGGAGAGTGGGGAGATTTATTGAAGAAATTTACTACAATAATCCAAAAATTAGTCTGCTGTGAGGATTTGAGTTGATTGAAGCTTGGGGGTAAGATGGTGAACTATTATACAACTAAATTGTTATTTGGAGAAAGTTTAATCATTTTCCATCTGGAAGTTTGTGTCATGATGTGTGAACCCACCTGTAAATGGAACCTCGTGCCTCACCCCATCTTCGTCTTCGTCCTCCTCTATCATCTCCTCATCCCTTTCCTCTCCATCTTCACAATCCTCCTCTACCAGTTTTTGTTTGAGGTTTTGAATCCGCTTCGTGAAGGTGGAGATGTCATCCATGATGTTGTCGCACTCGGGCTCTGCCCCTAAAGAGCGCATTAGCTCATGATACTTGGAGAGGAAGTCGTCGTTGTCGCCCGGGACTTTGTTGTTGGGCAGATTTGGCGAGTCTGTTGGATGGCGGTTGAGTGACGTGTGATTTTGCGCATTTGCGGCACAGTCTACATTACAAACGTCAATGCGATCATTGATGTCCTCGTTTCTCCTCCTTCCAAGATCCTCACTCTGTCTTTCCTCCGTTCCCCCTTCCTCACTCACCCTCCGTGATGACATGATGCAGTTGACAGTTTCATGGATCGTCCTTCCTGTTGTCGTGGCTGAGACGCTGCCTCCACGTACTCGTCGATTCGCTGCCATCATTCTTTCCAATATAGCAGCCTTGGCGTCTTTTTGGGCGACGAGGTCATAGACCAGAACATCCTCCTCAAATTCATTCTCCTCCACATAGGCGCCTTGTACTAGCTTGATGGCGCTGCGTTGCATCTCTTGAATGTGGCGAGGAGGTAAGGGTGGTAGAGAAGGGAAAGAGATGCCAATTGAAGACGACGGATCCTCAAACGCAAAAAGGTCATCCCACTCAAGCTCCAGAGCAATGTTTGCTCTTCCTGGCTGGTTACTCTTGGAGATGACATCTATGGAGCAAGAGGTCGGGGAGGCAGCAGCGGAGTCGCTCTTTAGTTGCCGTTCCATGTCGTCCTCATTTGTGTCATCCACTGTGCCTGTTCTGTTTTGGAAAGGTGGTGGATTGTGACCGTCGTAAGGTGCCGACCAGCGCCGACATGCCCTGAGGGACGCCACAATTAATAAGTAAGGTGAAATTCGAACACTAGCATAGCACCGTAATGGCACAACACTGTTTTCCTTATAGACCTAAGTCAAGCTCTTCACATAGTTTCTTAGCATCAGGCTGCCACCAGATGGCGCCAAAGCAATTTGTCTAATCTTGTTATCTGGTGGGATCGCTAACCTGTTTGAGGTGGCGATGGCTTGTCGGGCGTCTGAGAGGTAATGCAGGTAGTTAACGTCCATCAGGAAGTCGGAGCTTCGCCAGTAACCAACGCTATCAGCCACCGACACATCTGACCATCACAGAGCACAAGTTCAAACATCTCACTTACGTCACACCATCGCCAAATAATCATCACCTGCTCCTTTGGGCCAGTGGATGTGCTCTGAGGCTAAGTTTGTGTTCGGAAGGCGGACAGGGCACCAGGAGGGCAGGAGGAGCAGAAAAGAGGCGGCACTTGTGGAGTACCAGGTCTTGTGCTTTAAGGAGGACCGCTGCTTCCTGCTCAGGTGGCTGCAAGCAATCAAGAACCTGAACACACACAATAGCGAGTCAGCTAAACAAGTGATGTTTATTGGTCGTCCATACGGCAGGCATTTCTTGAAATTTGGGTTCCAAATTTTTCTCGAGCTGACCTGAAAACGAGCTGCAGCATGACGTCCTCACAAAAGAGACCGATGAGCGTCCTGAACAGGGACAGCGACACCGTGCCGAGCTGAGGAGCACCAAGACCAGGTCATCACTTTGTTTTGGATCTGCTTTCAACGGTATGTCCGGGGGGGGGACGTTACCTGGAAAGGTGTGTTGACTCTGCTGACCAGCGTGTCAAGGATGTGTACGTTATCGTGGGCGTGCAGCAGGATGAAGGACAGGAAGGTCTGCAGGAGCGCAGGCTCAGAAATGGAGCGCAGGAACAGGTCCAAGTAGGCCGTGGTGGTCATGACCTCCTCCACAGTCAGCTTTACGCGGACGCACAGATACATTTTCAAAACTAGTGCAATCATGTTGAAAACTTCAAATCAACAATGTTTTTGTGTACCTTATGCAGGGCAGGAGCCAACACCGGCACCAGGAACCCATTGTGGATGTAACTCAGCAGCTGGGAACGGATGGAAGGATGCGTCACCTAGGAGAAGGTCAGGATCAAGAACAATTTTGTTGTGTTTTCAAGACAAATAGATTTTGTATCAGGCTCGGTGCATTACGCTGGTAACGGCGCTGCAGAAACCCAGCGAGTGCAGGAAGTGGACAAGAGCCGGAACCTGTTGAAAAGTCAGAACACTCATATGCAATAATGCACCTGAAGGTTTAGCGTTCTATGTGTGCAGTTGTCATGGTTACCTGTTGCCAGTCGGGCTGATCTAGGCAGTGCCAGTCTTCACTGTAAACCTGCAACCTGGCCGGCAGAGAGGAGTAGAGGCCAGAGAGACCTGTGGCCAGAACCTGCACCCAGAACCTGGTATTTAGTACTGTCACTGCTAAATTACTGGCAATATTATTCAAAATGAAGACAATCTGACACCTGCGCCTAGAGGTGAGTACGGATCACAACACAAAGCCGAACACTTGGATAAAAATTCCAGAGAGGATTACGTGGGAAAGAATTATTTTTTTCTTATTCCTTAGCCTGTGTACAGGGGAGGAGCCACAGATTCAACCGCAAATCAAAACAAGAACAGTAGCTCCTGCCTGCCATTCATATGCATCAGATTTGCTAATCCCGCTCTGGAGTGCCGGCCAATCTCGTGCTGATTTACTAATCTGCTCTCTACAAGAAGATTGAGGTCAGAGTGGTCACATGGCCTTAAATCTGAATGTGAGATGTAACGTTGGTTGCCACGCATGCTAGTACTCCTACGTAGGTTTTTTAAAAATATTTTTTCTTGATAGTTATAGTGGACTTTATAGTTAATGAAGCCCACTCAAAATCCAATATTACTGATCAGGGAGTATCCAAAAATAAATGATTTGGAGTGGAGTGACTGAATGGGGAAAGTGTAGAAACGAATAATTAAAAAAAAGAAATAAACACATGAAATAAGTGAGTGACTGGTATGTTTGTATTATTGCGAATGTTTTATATAATATTTTCAGTTTGCCGTAAACAATAGCTGATCATGATTTCTCACTGGAGTGGCTGTTGTTGAAGAATGCACAGCGCCCTCGGGTGGCGTGGAGTACTCACAACACTTCCTAAAATTTGACCTGGAGTAACTCTACTCAAACCAGTTAGATTGTTCCATAACGTACGGCGGTGAGATCACAATGAACGCTGCCACCTCACTCAACACCAGCAACATGTTCTTTGAATCATGGAAAACGTTCACCAACTAACTTTGTATTGTAAGGTCTTTTGTAGATGTGGTGGTGTTGTCCACTCATGGAGAACCCTATATTGTGTGGGTAGGGGGGGAACTTACTGGGCAGAAGTACGTGTTCTGGGCAATGTGCTGGGCCACACGAGGCTCAGAGGCCGAAAGCGACATGATGAGCAGAAGAGCTTCTCTGGCCTGCTGACCTACCGGACCTTGTCTGAGGGAGATGAAGGTGCCTTTCAGAGTGTGCTGATTGAAATTATTGTCATTCAACGTGTGCATGTGTTCAAGAACCTGTGAGTGTACGGGATAAGGAGAGAGAAGAGCAGGAAGTTGGCAGCACCCTGGTCCTCGCTAGTGTGGAAGAACAGTTCCAGCACTGAGGGGTCCTTCACCAGAGCCACGCAGAGCTGGTACAACAGGAGGACAAGCTCTGCCTCAACACGGCCACCTGTGTCTGAAAAATTAAAGATGGTCAACCAAGGGGTAGGTTCTACCAAGATGATGTAGCGTACCTGCGCCTGCGCCACCACAGGAGGCCAATAGCGTCATGAGCGGCCGCAGCAGTGGCTTGTGGTGCAGTAGCGGCTGGTGGGCCTGGGTTAGGAGCATCTGGTACATCCTGAGCTGCTCCAGTTTCATGTCTTCGGTGAATTGTCGCCTTAAACTCCACAGGAACAGGCGCTCCATAACACCCTCTAGAACCACAAACTCCAAAATGGGACCCATCGCTCCTCCTGAGGATTGGGAACACCAGCATGTTTGTTTATGTTTATTACTAAATGTAAACGTGATCCTTTGAGCTCTCACCTTGACCCGCCTCCTCCTCCATGAGCAGGAACAATATGTGTTCCACGTAGTTCTGAACAGCACTGGCCTCATCGGCCGGGATGGACCCGAGGCGGGCACCGCCGGTGGTACCTGAGAGGAAACTCAGCGCGCTGGTGCTGCCGCGACTCGGCTCGTGTTTCTCCAGGATCTTCACCACCTGGAGGCCAAGGACACCCGGTGAACTGGAGAAGCCATCGCATGACGCTGAAGCTATTTGGCATCACACGCTCACCTGCGCCCAGTGATTCTTAAACACGATCATGCAAGTCTCCGGGTCCACTCCTTGCAGAGTCAGCGACTTCCTGCGGTCGCCGCCGGCCACGGCCAAAGTCATCATCCTGACTTGCGGCTGGACGGTTACGGCATGTTGCGGGAGTGGCACGGGAATCCGGCCGTTGCTCTCAGCACAGGAACTGCTGAATAGTGGGAATGTGTGTGATTGTGCACAAATGTGTGACTGTCTACATGTGCTGCTGCATCATTTCTGTTCAAATATCCGTTGTTTAAAATGTTAATGCAGCCTCGTAGATGCTATTTATTAGCCTGTCTATGATGTCCTTGTATGTGCTAACAATAAAATAGCAGACCAAAAGGAAAACTTAAATACACAGCTCTTTGTTTGAAATTTAGTTAACAAAACAAAACAGAAGGATGACAATTATATTGAAAAGCTTGTAAATCAGGTCACTTGTATCTCAAGGCAACAGTACCTCACGCCACCTTTCTCCTAAATTGTCCTAAACAGCAACAAGAGATTGCCAGCGACCAAACGTAAACAGGAAAATGGGAACGAGACCCACCCAGAGTGTTCTGGGACATTCCGTAAATTCCCCACTCTAAGAAATCCTCATAAGCATGTCCAGCACCACTATAGTCGCTGAAAGAAACACCATCAAGTATTTACAAATGGTCACTTCCAAAACATTCCAAGGAAATCACAATGTCCCCTCACTGCTCAGCTATTTTGCCGACAGGCTACTCATGATGCCCTCACAAGAACAGAAGCCCAAACGTGTTTGTGGGGGAAGGAGATTAATCTCGAATGAGACGTGATGTTTAATCCCAAATGGCCCCTGTGTGCATGTGTGTGTGTGTGTGTGTGTACGTGTTGTCCCCATTAAACTCAGACTGTTACATGCCAACACACAACCAGAGATTAAATGCACAAACACAAAATTGTGTATGTTTTAGAGCTAGGTCTGAGAAACATTTCTACACAGTGTATGTAAAAGATGGAAACAACAATGCATCATTTTATCAATTACATTTTCAACAATTCATTTGGAATATTAATAACAATTTACAATTGTTGTTAATTGCCTGTGTCCAGAATTTAGGGACCCCCTGAATATAATATTTCAAGTCAAATGGAATTCAATTGTTTTTATTTACCTTGGCAGTTGTGATTTAGGGGGCTGGCAGTACTCCTGAGGGACGTCCCAAGTACTTTGTGAGCGCAGCTCAGCTCCTAGGGCTTTAAGCAATCCAGCTGTCAATCAATGCTGGGTCATTCTTGACCACGCCCACTGGCTCTAGCAGGCCACACCCTCGGAGAAACCGAAACACTCGTTGCTTTTCATTTTCGTTTGTCTTCATACTCAGTTTTTTTTTTAACTGCATTATTCAAATTCATATGAGATATATTCATATAAATTATTTTGTATGTATTTATTCTTTATCAACGTTATTTGTTAAATAATTTTTTGGATTTGAAATTTGTTATCACTAACAGTTTGCTTTGAAGGCAACAGTACTTTGTATGTTGAAAATGATGACAAAACTTTACCTTAAACACCACTAGCTTGATGCTAATATACAATGGGGTGTGCCACAGAGAGGCTAACGAATAGCATCAGTGTCAGTGTTTGTGTTTGTGCAACATATATTTGAATACAAACAGTTGTAGACTGACAACATAACAGTCTTCACACATATATTTTTTATCCTCTGCAACAAATAATTTTTACTGCATCATTGATTATTTTGTGTTTTTCTGGGGGGGGGGGGGGGTCAGCAAAAAAGTATACTATGTACTCTAAATTCAGAGAATCTCCATTGTGGCGTAGAAGTATTTGTGAAGTACATCTACGACAAAATAAAACAACACCTAATTACACCTCCTATTGGTTTACGTGAAGTCACGTGACCAAACCCCAACCTTTACGACAGCTGTTTTTGACTTTACAACGCGTCACCTGTCAACCAGCCAATAACGGAGCTCGTAGTTCCCAACTAAGTTAGTTCTCAGTGGGGTTTAACTTGTCCTCAAAATATTCTTTGGTGCGATTGTAACTTGATATCAAGGCTGTGGAGGTTGGAATAAAGTCGCTGTGAGGAGGGGGATTTTTTTTTAGGGGGCGGGGGGGTTGCCACATCGCTGGAACACAAAGTGTGGAAAATGCGCATCATGCTCCTCGTTGCGCTGCAAGTTCTCAGCGCCGTGCTGGTGACGGCTTTGCCTCCGCGATGTGACACTGAAATTCGAGGTAATGTCTGCTTTGCTTTATAGTTCTTGTTTTGTTTTTGTTTGCCAATTTGAACCGTATTCCTGTAATTCCATGACGCGTGCAAGCTGCGTCAAAACGCACCGTCGTTGCGTTTCCTGCCTTCCTCCTCGAACCTTCCAGTCGACTATTACAACTTTTTCATAATCAAAACGTTACCCCTGGTCCAATAATAAGTCGATATTGGACCGAGGCTCCATATTTCCTAACCGGGACTGTGTGTCATATTCGGGATTATCCATTTTGTTGACATTTTTTTTATTCCAAGTCCACAGTCCCGATAAAACAAAAGTCGTTTAAGTTCAATAACATAAACTGTTACTTGTATTACAAAAAAAAAACACCAACAAGGCGATTTTTTGCAAAGGCAAACCTTTTCAAGGATTTTTTTTATAATCAACATGGAAGCACAACTTCATGCTAAAACAATTGCCAAGATGTTGATTTGACAAGAAAACTGTCTGCATGTCTTCCAGGTCACTGCAAGCCAATCCTTGAAGAAAAACGTGAGTGGTAAACTCTTTCAAGGAGGAGCTCTCAAGACTTATAGCATTTCCCAACAATAAGTCACAGTGTAGGAATGTGAGCCTGTGTCGCATGTGTCACATTTTTAGATGATCCACAGCTGCATGGAATGTTCACATTCTCATTTTTTTAGCTCCACCACGCTTATCAAAACTCCATTGAAAAAAAGTTTGTCTGTTTAGTAATACATCTGTTGGAATATCTAATTGGCATGACGGACCATCTTTTTTAGCTAATCTTTGATTTCAAATTGAAAGCGATGCAAGTCGCCACCTACAGGGATCTGTTAGTCATTACAGTGCTTTCAAAAGCTGACGTTCGCTTGTAGTCATGTTACAGTCCATTTGATTTTGCATTTCAGCAAAATGTGAGGACATGCAGCTGTCGTATTGCGACAACATGGGGTACACGCAAACGCTCTTCCCCAATACGCTGGGCCACAGCAGCCGGCAGGAGGCGGAGAGCGGCGTGGAGTATCTCCTCATGAGCGTGCTGGAAACGCTGCTGGGCAACGAGTGCCACCAAGAGGCACGCATGCTGGGCTGCTCCGTTCTGGCGCCACGCTGCGAGGGCGACAAGGTGCTCAAGCCGTGCCGCTGGGTCTGCGAGGCGGCGCGCAAACGCTGCGTCCACGCCTTCGAGGCCATTGAGATGGCCTGGCCGTACTTTCTGGACTGCGATCGTTTTTTTGTGGCTGACGAAGAAGGATGCTACGACCCGCTCCACGACCTCAAAAGTGAGCGCATAGCTAATCTTTATTTTTTTATTTATTTAAATTGCATGCACTCACTTACAGGAACGTAGCGGAATGCCGGCAGGCGATAGATATCACACCCAGAAATCTGTCTGTCTGTCTGTCTGTCTGTCTGTCTGTCTGTCTGTCTGTCTGTCTGTCTGTCTGTCTGTCTGTCTGTCTGTCTAATTTATTTATGGGACATGTACTGTTCCATCACCGCTCTGTATTGAATTTGAAATACTAAATGACATCATTGTCGTCATCCTCCTTGTCTCGCTTGCCAATATTTTACTGTCATGTAGTTAATCAATTGGCAAAGAAATGCAAATACCAAAAAAAGTCTTCCTTGACGTCTTGTTTTTGGAAAAGTTTCCTTGGCATGTCTGAGTTCCTGTTTAACATTCAAATGCGACTCAACTGATTGGAAACCATTTGAGTAAGAAAAAACGTCTGCTAAGCTCAGGGAAAGTTCATTTCTTTGCAGTTACGGAATGCTCCCATCTGGCATGCACACGCACTCGCCTGGCTCCAAGAAAGTCTGAACCGAAGGCCAGATTTCCCCAGCCTCCTTTTCTTGTCCTCCATCTGTTTTCTTTGGACGCTTGTTTACATTTCATTCCGATCTTGTTTTGCTGTCACGTGACACGAGCGCAGCGTCAAGAAATATATTTTTGTAACTATTTATCATTTCTCTTTCAATCTGTGTTTGAAAGTGGTGTAGCAATATCAGAAAAAAAGTTGGAATATTAAAGAGAAAATAGATTTTGGTTGCCGGATGCTAGTCGTTTAACTTGAACCTGAACTTTTTTCTGGCAGCGCAATCGGACATCGATGACGACTACATGTTCCTGGACGTACCCCCGGTGGACCCGGCTCTGAAAATCAAATTCGCGTATCACTCCAACGCTCAGCTCAACAGCATTTTGAAAAGAACGGAGCAGGAATGTTCCGACATCGCCAGAACTTACAGTATCGGTCGCAGCAACGAGGGCAAGGAGCTACTGGTCATCGAGTTCTCCGACAGCCCCGGACAACACGAGTTGCGTAAGTACAAAGCGTCCAATCAGAATCCATTTGTGGTGTCTGGAAATGTGAAGATATTACACACGTACTTATTTTTTATTTGACTATCTTTCCTCTCACTAAATTCAAAGCTTTAGCTGATCTTGGTAAGCATTCTTTAAATAACTTGTGCTAGACAGTTCGGCACCAAGATTGTTTAAGTTCTAGCCCGTAAAAGTCACACAGTTGTAAACATTTGTGAATTATAGGCAGGAGTGGACATACTAACAATTTTGAAATGAGCACCAGAGATTGTTGTTTGGTGCTCACAACTTTGCAAAATTTCTGCAAGTAGACACTTTTGTTGATTCGTTAAAGAATAGCTGGCAGAAAATGTTGGGGCGGCCCGCCATTTTGGATTTCTCTCACACAATCTTGTTAGCAAAAATAAAACCTCAAAGAAATTCACTTGTAATATGAGCAAATATTTTCTTTGCGCAGTGGAGCCGGAAATGAAGTTTGTTGCCAACATGCACGGAGACGAAGTGGTGGGTCGCCAGTTGCTGGTGTACCTGGCGCAGTACCTGTGCTCCGAGTATCGTCTGGGCAACGAGCGTGTGCGCACGCTGGTCAACACCACACGTATCCACATCTTGCCTTCCATGAATCCCGACGGTTTCGAGATGGCGTTTTCCGGCCACCAGGACAGGAACAGCGGCACCGATGACGACGACGATGGAATGGTCAGTACTGTTAAGAGAATAAGTGCGAGCACCGGCGGAGCTAGGATTTCTTTCCTTCGGAGGGATGTAGTTTTCGGCGGGCCAAAGGATTTCTCAGGGGGTCCACAAAAAAAATTACAAATCCCAAAGAAATTCTCAGACGGATGGGTGAAAATATGGGAAATAATTTAGAAAATACCCAAAAGTCAATTATGTTATTATCTGGCCTGGCACCTCGGTAGAGGCGGGTCCAAGAATGTTTCGGGGGTGGTAGTGCCCCTGTGGCCCCCCTTCTAGCTCAGCCAGGGGTTGTAACTTCCATTGCATTTATTCTGAAAGAACTATTTGTTTTTAAGCACTTATTTCAGTACAAATGATTTTGTGTGCAAACCACAACGCTGTAGTTTGTATTTTGTGTGCGTCTTCCAGGGTCGCGCCTATAGTCCATCCAACGTGGGCCGGAACAATGCCCAGAACATCGACCTGAACAAAAACTTCCCCGATTTGACCTCCATCGTTTACAGCCGCCGCCGCCACCAAAGAGGCTACCGCACGGACCACGTCCCAATCCCTGACCATTACTGGTTTGGCAAGGTACGGCGTGACCTTTGATCCATGCGGCACGTGTACCTGACTCACATGGACTCAACCGGTTCCCTTTCTTGCTCGGGATCAAGGTGGCGCCAGAGACGTATGCTGTGATGAAATGGATCCGCTCCATCCCGTTTGTCCTCTCCGCTAACTTCCATGGCGGCGACTTGGTGGTGTCCTACCCGTATGATCGCTCCAAGCATCCACTGGATCTTAATCTGTTTTCCCCCACGCCGGATGACAAGGTCAATTTTTTCTTTCTGCATTGGTCTGGTATTTTATCATCCCATTTCTAAATATTTAGCAAGTATTTACATTTTTTAATTGTGATTCTAAGAAATCACAATTGTAGGATCATACAAGTTTGTATTCCTTTTTGCTTTGGGCATAAGGCAAATGGATATTTTTTCAGGTATTTAAGTTTCTGTCCAGAAGCTACGCCAGCACGCATGAAAGCATGTACACCGGGAACACTCGATGTGGCTCGGCTTACTCCCACCGTCACAGAGGAACGGTGAACGGAGCGCAGTGGGCCAACAACGCAGGAGGTGATGCAGTGCTGGATGTCGCCACTAGAGAGAACCAAATGACCAAAGTTGCCCCACCTAGTCTCTGGTTAACAATGCAGTGTTTTTTTGCCAGGCATGCAAGATTTCAACTACCTCCACACCAACTGCTTCGAGGTGACCGTCGAGTTGGGCTGCGAGAAGTTCCCGCCCGAGGAGGATTTGTTTATCAGCTGGCATGAAAACCAGGAGGCGTTTATGTCGTTTATAGAAGCAGTAAGTAAACTTGGCCTTTCTGCTGTTCCTCTTTGGTTGCCTTTAAAAATAAAAATACAATCCTCCTTAGGTCCATCGTGGTATTAAAGGCATCGTAAAAGACGTGGAGGGAAATGGAATCAAAGGTGCGAGGGTGTCGTTGCAAGGGATACGCCATGACATCTTCACAGGTAATTTGAGTTCACCTGCTTGTGTTTTTAGCATCATTGTATGCACCGATCGAAAAGTTAGAGAGTTAGGTTCTGGTTTGTCCACTTTTTGTTGATTGATTTTCTCAAGAAGTCGAAAAAAAAATCCACACCCCTTTTCCTCCTCAAATAGCTGAAAACGGAGAATACTGGCGCCTCTTGAGTCCGGGCATTCACATCGTGTCGGCGTCCGCGCCCGGTTACGCTCGAGCGGCCAAGAAAATTCACCTTCCTCCCATGATGCACTCTGCCGGACGGGTGGACTTCATCCTGGAGAAGGCGGATCTGGATCCCACCAAGCTGGAAGAGGAGGCGGCGTCGGTCGCCGCCTACCAACGCTTCGACCCCAACAACCAGTACGAACGCTACACCCAGATGGCGGAAGTGAGCCAAGCACGCACCGAGAGAGTGGTGAAGCCCTGGTGGTGGAATTACTTTGTCCTGCCGGGGTCGCCCTCTCCCACCTGGCTGCTCTTGAGCCACTAGCTCACGTTTTCATGCTTAATGCTTTGCTCTTCTGTATTGCCTGATTACATTTGTGCACCTTATTTCACCATTTATCTACTTGTACAGTCAACTCAACCTCCATTTATTGCATTTCCTTGTGTTTTGTTTTGTAGTTTAACCCGGCCCACATGCTTTAAATGCATGAAACCCTTTTAAAACTCAGCTAAACTTATTAAAACAATTTTTTTTAAGTATCCCCAGGGCCTCACTCTAACACTGTCAAGAAAATTGAGTGTAGCGTTGTGAGTATAGCACTGTTAGAATGAAAATGAAAATCATGACTCTAGCTCACACAGTTCTTTAAAATAATATTCAAAACATGCTTGCTTCAAGCTGTGTATTAGTCACATAAAAAAGAGAACTAAACATTATTTTGTTCAACCAAACCATATTTCATCTAATGAAAGTCTGTCTTGATGCCAATGTATGAAATGAAATGCCGCCGAAGGGAAATAAGCATCAATTATGGGTGTCAAACTGTTTTTTTTTTTTTTTTTTTTGAGTGGGGCGTTTTGGCCTCAAAATGTTCCTGCATTTGATTTAATAATGGAATAAAAATAAAACAAATCATGAACCGCAATATAGTGGTCAAAGTGTACCACTTTTGCTGTTCATTTTGTAAAAAAAAAAAAAAAACGTGGCCCAAGTCCACAATTGTGTATTTGATTTGATAATGTAAAAATGCATTTATATTTCATGATTTCCAAGGAGGATTCGTTTCGTTGACTGCAACATAATGACATCACTTCTGTCAGTGTTGAGTGTGACAACTGTTGTTTTCCATCCAGGACCACAACATGATTTATGGCTTGTGGTCACACCGTCCTGTCAATTACATGTCATGACTAACACATAAAAGGTAGCCAAATTCAGAAACCAACGTAAATAATGTTGATAAACGACGAGCTTTGAAGCCTTCACATTTTTAACGTAGTATTGTTTCCGACAACAACGTGCAAAAGCGGCCTAAATCACACTGCTAAGTTTTAAATTGTTCTGGCCTTCGCTCTTAATGCCTTTTTTCGCCATTTTTTTTTTTAGGGCAAAGAGATCTTGGTAATAATACAAGGTTAAATAAAGGTTATTGTACGTCATTACAAAGTGTAGTATTCAATTACGATTGGGTCATACCAAAAGGATTGAGGGGACGGGGCGGAAGAGAATCGTCAGGTCATTCCCATCGTTTAGTTTTTTTTTTTTTTTTTTTTTTTAAATATAAAAAAGGTGTGCGTGTGTGTGTTGGGGGGCTTTCACGCATCATTTTATAAAGTCTCTTAATCAACGTAACGTTATTGTTTGTAGTTATTAATATATTAATATATGTGATGCGTTATCGCACCACCCCTTTACAGCCGTCGTAATGGTTCATGCTAGTGTCTTGAGGCGGCAAATTTGGTGAGTAGCACGTAGTTTGTAATTCAGTGTTTAATGTCTATAAAACAAAACTTCGATATCCTTTCGTGAGTTACGTTCTCTAAAACCCAACAAGACAATATGCCAGATAAGTATGAATTATATGAGGCTCGAGTTCCATTGCAATGAGCGAGGTCTTCGTCTTTTCGTGCCCCTCGTGACGTGCCTAAGCAATTAATTCAAGTTAATTTAAAAATTATTTTGTCGTGACCCGGAATTCGCCAGCGTTATTCTGCTGTAAATCTTGTGAAAACTCGCCACCTACCGTTAAATTGTCGTGAATTGGGATCAACGCCTTATTTGCCATGTTTGTCATGTTAGGATCAGATTTCTTCAAGTCATGTTTTCTCACTTTTTGTTGCTTTATGTTTGAGGTGTCTGAAAAGGGTCAAATAAAGAGCACCTGTTGTGTGTTCTCACTTGTGTAAATGTCAAAACGTTTGGGATGGAAACAGTGGAATGATTTCACCGTGTTTGTTATTGATTGAAGACTGTTGGAAGAAAGCGCAAGAGCGCTCAGATATCCGACATTCAGGCATTTAGTCGAGGCTAACATGAAAGTGGAAGAGACACAACATGTGACCCCGGCCTGATTTGTGAATAACACCCGCAGCCACCGGGAGCCTTGTCTGTGCCCATTTCATCCAGAGGCCAACCACACTGAAAGCGACACCGCAAACAGGCCGGAAAGGTCGCGCACTTCCTTCCCCCACTTATATTTCTTTTGTGTTTTTCCAGACGCGAGCGACAATGAATGGTGTCACACAACTGTTGTCTTCGGAGCAGAAGCGAAGACGTTGAAGGTAAATGTCAACATTCCAGTCAGTGAGGTCTTCTTTTAGTTAGCCTCACATTTTGCGGGTGATATTGTATGTTGTATGGAATTTATGCCTCTATTAGGTCATTATGAAAAAATACTGTAGCAGTGTTATGAGGAAAAAGTACTTGGTCGTATAAAAGAACATGGCAGTTCGCCGCTTGGAGCGACTGTGAGTCGGCAGCAGCTGGCCGAAATGTGGCAGCGAGTGTCGGACCGAATCAGCGCACGCTTCTCAGGGTTCCTTCGGCCGAGACCCGCGGCCTCTTGTTTTTCCTGCCCCCTTTTCTCAAAAGCAGCCGCACTTATGGGGGTGACAACCTTGAGCACCAGCTAATCACCTCGGGGGAAAAAAGGAACAACTAAACACCCAACATAGTGTAGCCTGGAGAAAAAAGGTTGTGCTGTAATGATATAATAGCGATAATCATATACACCCAAACACTCACACCAGTATTGTTATTCTTTGCTCATTTTTTGCTGTAAATTTTAGCATTTGTGTCGTTTTCAGCTGATCATTTTGGTATGTCATCTTTCCAATTTTACAAGCCTCACTTTGGCTAATCAGCTATCGAAATAAGACAAAATGGATTCCACTGCAGTTGTGAGTATATTCAGCATGTGTAAGAAAAACTCAAATGAGGCAAAACAAATTCAAAGTAATTTACAAATTCAAAGAAAAACCTGTTTTTTAAATCCAATTAATCCATAATTGTCAGATTAATCAATTAAAATAATAGTTTTCGCAAGTCAATACATCCGAGTGCATCGTAGCTGGCGGCGGTTTCCGCAATAGACAGCGTGTGGGCTCTTGACAAGAACGAGGCAGAAACAAACACCTTTGCGCTTGCTAATACGGGCTATTAGGTAATGGTTTCCTCTTCTTGTCATCATCCATCATAATTACACTGCCGTTTCTTCACCTTGCTCCCATTTGTGGTCTTGAGATCAAACAGTCGTGCTAACGGAGCGGAGCTAATATGTCACATGTGTTGCTTTAGCGGTAGCGGCTTCTGCCTGGGGCTAAAAGGCAAAGACAGGCTTTGCCAAACTTTTTCAGCTCAACACCAAAACTTGGTGCAGTCTGAATAATGTGACATCAACATATATCTTCGAGTTGATCATATCATTCTTATAGTGCATCGTTCTGGTAGTGTTTGTTTTATTCTTACCCAAAAGTGTCAATACAATCACTTTGAGTTGGGCAAAGTCAGACTTTGTGCCTCCTGGTCACATGTTCGTCAGTCGATAAGCTTCCATTAAGAGCGGCTTGGCTGTCAAAGCAACCTGTGACCCCCCTCTCCTCTCGCCCCCTTGGAGCCCAACTGGCCTGTGATGTCCGTATCAATATGAATTCCAGCCTCCTTTACAATTCCCACTGTCCATTAGTGTCAAGTATCAGTTTCCTCCTATGTGCTATCGATTCCCGTATGTGTTCTGGTCTTAAAAACACCTCACAAGCGCTTCTGGAGTCTCTTTATAGAGTCAGCGGTAGTCAATTGTGTCGTATTAGAAATCGTATTAAGTGATTCCGGTGATTCTGCCCTCGTTTCTTCCTCGAGCACCTCGGGTGTTCATAATATATTTTTTTCTGAAATGTTCATGCTCTAAATAGCAACTCAGGGTAAAATCCATACTGTGCAAGCTTTAATTGGTGAAACTTAAAAAACAAAAATGAAAATGTCTTAAGCTGTTCCTGATTAACTTGCTGTTGACTAATATTATTGAACATGACAAACAAAATGAAAACCTTCACAAGGTGGCACTGTAAGCCACAGCTCACGCCCAGGCACTCACACGCAGGCTAACCTGACTCCAGCTGCTGATGTCACTCACTAGGCCACGCCCCATAAACGCTCACACCTAATACATGGCATCTGCCGTGCATTTCTTTACTTTCTCGTTTGTTTTGTTTATATGTTAATCTGTGCTATTTTTCCTTTAAAAAAAAAAAAAAAGACAACAAAAATATTCGCTTTATTATAATATCAGCTAAATGTAAAGTTGCATGTTACAGGAATAAAAGTGTTATATTATGGGGGTGTAATTTTATGATGCCTGTCACATTCAGCTACTTGGGAGGCCCTTTGGGATGAGCATGGTTAACCTTTGGCCTCAGTCATGTCGCCGCCACACGCGCCTTTCATCTGATACACCCGGGTTGTAATCCCTCAGCCCCCATTCAATTTAAAGAGAGCCTCTGTCACTGCAGACCGCAACGTCCACCACAGCCCACTGATCAATAAGTGCCCTGAAAGCCTCTGAGGAAGGCCGCCGTCCCCTCAGGTCGTGATCCCCTTTCGTCTCCTAATGAATGGGCTCTTGTTTAGGATGTAAAGTGCCGTGTCACTCAGGCCCTCGGAGTGCATGCAAACGAGCGCCTTCTCGTGTCTCTTCAAAATAAGAGTATAGATTCTGTTGTACCAAGTGTTAATAAGGACACCCTGAAATTTAAAAAATAAAACATGAAATTCTCAGTACAAATGTTGCACAAGGCCATACTTACAAAAAGAGTTCATATATTACAAGAAAAAAGTTGTAACTGCTTTGAAATGAAATTGTTGCGTTCTAAAATTGAATCGAACTGATTTGAAATGGAAATAACAGAGAAAATCATAATATTACAAGAATTAATCCGGGACGTTACAAGAGTTTGGAACTTTGTGAAATGACCTGAATTGAAACATAAATTACATGGTAAATGTAATTTTAGAAAAACTAAGCCTTAAAATTATGTTTTGTACTGACCTGACCTGAAATGTAAATTACAGTACAGCAAAATATTGAGTCGTAAAGTTACAAGAATAAGCTTGGGATGTTACGACAATTAAGATGGAAAGAACAAAGTATGTAAAATTGTAACATTAAAGCATAAAAAAAAAAAAAAACTGAAAATTATGAGAATGAAATTGTAACACAACACTAAGAACGTGAGTAAAGTGAAGCGGATACTTTCCAACCTCTCATTGACGCAAAGTTTTATCAGTCATTAGCAATAAGGGTTGCATTATCACTTGCATGTAATGCCGAATTGAAAGCATGTGACGCTCAAACGGAACCTGACAGCCGTAAGGGGATGGAAAGGGTAGGGGTAGGTTGGAATGAATATGTACCCTGACTGAAAATCAAGCTTTGTTGTTGTTGGTGGCTGCGGCTCAATTGCACGTACGAAACATAGATGTGCATATGGTGTCCAGAATTTGGGGAGCCTCCTTGATCAGAATGTATTGGATTTGTCTTCACCTCTGACAGATGGATCTGGGCGGGGATTGGGACGGGGGGGGGTGTTGGACGCAAATGTGTCAAAAGTGTCCGACAGCACAAGTGCCTGGAAGTCTGGCGAGCGGCTAAAACCCCCTTCGGCATCATCTCCAAGCCAAGCGCAGTCATCTTTTAGCGATACTAAAAATATGACGCAATAACTTTCGTCACATTGGTTGATTTGCTTGGACTTCCAAAGCCAGACGAGTCAAAACCCTCTAGGGTGAAAGCTTTATTTTGAACTGTAACAGACAATTTTAAAACTGTAAAAAGTTGCAATCACAGAGGTGCCTTGAGATCTCATGTTTGCACTCACAAGACAAAGGAAAAAAAATGTACGTCGTATCTTGAAAAGCAGTCGAGTGACTGCAGCTTTACAATCGAAAACAAACATGTTCCTTGTTTGAAATGTGAACAAAATCACCCCCAAAATGCATGCCGTGCATTCAAATGTAGAAAAAAACGCATTTGGTGGGTCGACCGACCGAATGCAAAACATTCTTAACAATGAATCGCGTTGTTTTGTAACTCAACAATTATTAGACGATTTATCGTACAATCGATTCTTAAGTGGCAAAGTTTCACAAACTGATTTGAAGGCTCATTGTGATTTGACGTGCTGATCCCCAACCACCTGCACCTAACTGGTTCTAAAATTATTTTTTGTCGCATTTTTTCCACCGCTCCATGTCAGCGACTTTTAGCGACAGGTGGAACAATTCAATGTTCTTCCATTAGATGGCAGAATGTACAGTTTTCATTTGCACATTCACGCGGGAGAATAATGGCCAAAAATGTCTGCCACATTTTACGATAAGTTTGCGAGTACAAAGAAACAAGATCATCATTATATTGTGGTAATACTGTTTGTTCGGTACTTTAAAACATCGAAATGACGGACTTCTTGAAACGTTTTTCGACATGCCCCCAAAATTTCATTTTCCAAAGTCATTCTGCCTCTTGACTTTGATATTTAGAATATTGTGTTCTATAAAACATCCTCTGCCAACATGCATTGAAAAGAACTCAAATGTTTTGCAATTTTGCCTCATCCAAGTGGAAATTGACTACCGCCGTTTTTCGCGGTGCGGATCTACTCATCTATCTGCATCGAAAAGTCCGAAACATTTGGCCGCGTTGGAGAAGTAGATGGTGTTGGGATAGAAGACGGGGAAGGCCGTCGGAAGCAGATGTCCGCCCAGTAGACAGTCACTCTCTTTGTAAAAGTTGCGCACCGGCGCGCAGCCCGGCCCGTCGTCGTCCGCCGACAGCTGCCTCTTGAGCTTATTGCGTCGGTTTTGGAACCAGATCTTCACCTGCGTCTCTGTGAGCTGCAGCGTGCTGGCCAGGCCCGCTCGCTCGGAGCTGCTCAGGTAGCGCTTCATGTCGAACGTGGCCTCCAGCTGGAAGATCTGCCTCTTGGAAAAAATGGTGCGCGTCTTCTTCTTGCTGGAGCCGGCGCCAGCTGCGGAGGGCCGCGCTTCCGACGTGTTGCTGAGGGCTGCGGATCAATAGGACAACGTTGAGTGTTACTCAAGAGTCCAAAAATGGAAAAGAGACTTATTTTGTCATTTGTTTTTAAATCAAACACAAAAAATTAAATGTATCTTTACCCGTGCTCGTTATTAAGTGACAGATTAAATCAAATTAAGCCCTTGTTGCCCATTTTTAATTTTCATAGTTTTATCAGCCTAAAGTTCAATTATGCAAAAAGGTAATTTCAGGAGGGTTGTGTCAGATTTAAAAATATCAATCACGTTCAGTTTTTTGAGTCTCAAATAGCCTTCAGTGTTTCTAATAATCGATGTGTTTATATTATAAAGATGTATAAGATTGGTTTAATTTTGAACTGTTTTAAATAAATCGCCCAGTTTGAATGATAAATAATCCCCCCTACATATTTTTTTAAATTTAATACTTAGACAATGTTTGCTACATGTCTTTGTGCACTGATCATTTTGTTATTTTATTTAACAAATGTTCATGGACTTCAGATTTCCTTTTCTGTAGAAAGGAACAAAGCATTTCCATTTTGCTTTTTTCAACAATTCTGAAAACAAGAACTTCAGGTTGTAAACGTTGCATTTGTTTCCCCACATGATACATTTTTATATATGAATCTTCCAGTGACCATCAAAATCATCTTTATTTATATATTGTCTGCCTCATATTATTTTATGATTTTATCTATCATAATTGACATGTATTATGGGTATTTATTATCACGTTTGTTTCTTATTTGTAACTAGACAACTAGGCGTCTTGCCAACGTGAAGTGAGACACTGGTGAAAGTCATTCAAGAAACCAAAAAGATTAGAGGCTCTTGACTGCCCAATGTGCAGAAGCGCGCTCGAGGAACCAAGTCTAAGTAAGTTTTTTTTTTTTTTTTTTTTTTTTTTTTAAACAAATTATGTGAAGCAGCTCATTTTGATGAATCAATCAAAAATGTAAATAATTCTGATAATACACATTAAAATTTTTATAATTATTATTACTCGTAGTAGCAGCAGAAATGTTCAGGCCTGAGAATGGAGGACAATCCTTCTGAAATTGTTCCTTATTACTAAATTGCCTTTATGGTCGCCTTAATATTAACTATAACAATATGAATAGTAATAATAAAACTAACAGTGGTACCATAAACTTTGTTAATCTTATTAGTATTAGTTTCAGTGCTTGAATGTAGAACGGCTTTGTTCATTTTGCAAAATGGCCTTTTATAGCGGCATTATCATTATTTGTATTATTATTATTATCATTATCATTGTTGTTAGTATTAGTGGTGCTCTAGTAGTCATGCTGGTAAAGGATGACAACCCTACTTTGTTTTTTTTCCTGTGCTGTGCTTAGGGGCCCATCTTAAATTATTCTCATTTTACGTAGTTGATGCTCCTGTCAATTCAAAGCGAAAGTGAATGCAATAAGTTTGTCAGCCAGGTCGCTCACCTGTTTCCCGGGATCCACCCTCGCACCGCCTCCGGGTGTCCCACACCTCATCATAGGCGTCCTTTACATGCCCGTCTTGCCGGGAATCATCCGTCCCCGGCCTCAAGTTGAGAATATTGTCGATGGTGAAGTTAAGAGAAGCGCTCCGACCGTCGCCGTTCCCCTTGCTCATATTCCTCGCCGTGTCCCGATGTAAATCCAGTTCAGACAGGGGAGGCGCGTTGCCGCCAGCCGCATGGCTACAGAGCGCGCTCGGAAGTGGCCTGCCGTTTCTCGCACGACCCCAAAAGGCTGCTGCGTTTTCATAGGGTCAGCTTGTGGGCAGGGCTTCAGGACGGCTGCCATGTTGAAACACTTTACAGTACAGTGGATACGAAGGGGGTTTGGGGCGCACCGCAATTTGAAAATTCCTCTGCCCACCACAGAGTTTGCCCCCCCCCCCCCCCCACACACGCACACTCATTCGTTAGATTTAAAAAAAAAAAAATCAGTTGAATAGCTAGTAATCCTGAATTAGTGTTTTCCAACTTTTGTGAGCCAAGGCAGACATTTTACACAGCAAAAATGTCATTCGTTGATTTCAAAAAATAAAAATAAAATAAAATCAGTTGAACAGCTAGTAATCCTGGATTAGTGTTTTCCAACCTTTGCTGAGCCAAGGCAGACATTTTACACTGCAAAAATGTCACCAGTTGTTTGCGGTCAAATACAACTCACAATTATGTTTTCTGATCTCGTCAAGTGTATGTGTTGTCCTTACGGAAATGTGGCATTGTGAGATTGAGCTGCTCTGTTACCCAGTTTTGAAAAATGATCGCTTTTGGTATCCCAAAATGCCAGCTTGGTGGGAATGAAATGTAGAAATGCTAAAATGTCTTAATGGAAACAAAGTGACAAAAAGCCTGAAGCAAGCACACTGTGCCTCTTGCAGATTTGGATAACTGCGAGCGGGTGAGAACAGGCATAAGAGAATATTTTACTTACTTAAAGTTTGTTTGAATAACTTTGTATGATTTAATCTTTAAGCATGTTCAAAGCGTGTGGCAGCAAAAAATCCCAAAAAGTTTTAACGTTCATGTTTAGTGTTGATGTCCCAAACTGTGGTGCAGCAGCGCCCTCTAGAGGATGTGCAATATCAGAACTGTCTTGTTAATACGAGTAATAATAATAATACATGGCTTCCTTTTATGACTAATGAGCCAGTGTTGTTTGAAATTATTTTGATGTACTGCACTGTATTAGGTAGACACTTAATCTGTATTTGCTTTTTAAAAGGGTATTTCGGTACCGCACTCCATGGAGGATATAATTCAATATTATTGTCATTTTTATTTGTTCGTGGTACAAGATGGTGGCATTTGACAAATCTGTTGCTTTGTTTTTTTAGGCGTAGAATCTAGTATTTAGTTATCCAGTAAATGTATGTTTATAATATTTCTTTAAACCCAACTCTGAAGTGACCGCCTACGTGCACTTTTCATCAGGACCACTTGAGGTCAGTGTGCATGCATTTTATTCCACGCGCACAGCTGTCCATCATGCCAATGACAGACAGCAGGCAAGGTTTCATTATGCTCTCATCATGCAAATGAGTGTTCCCGCATGATAACAGTATGTTTGAAAGGGTGCCGTCTGTATTAACATTCATTAGCGCAAAATAAGGTTGAAAAGAAACTGGCATAACCATTGTGTTATGCTGGTTTAAGGTAATCAACTTTGTCTAATCAAAGTGTAAATGGGGTTTTATTTCAAGACCTTTGTTATCAGGAGACATTGAAAACCTTGCATTTGGAAGCAAACGTTGCGCTTGTACTAAAAGAAGGTTTTATCATCCGTTTTAAACCCTTTCCCCCCCCCCAGGGTTCCTCTGTCTCTCAAATGTCATGTAAGATAATTTGATAAAAATGTGATTTTGAATATTTGATAAAAATTGATTAATAAAAGATTTAATAGGTCAGGATCAAAGAAATAGACACTACGGACCATAATTTAAAAGTTGGATTCTTGAAATTTTCATGCTACGCTCGCTGCTGGTTTGACCTTTTGACAATTTATTTATCTGTGAAATGGTGACAATTTCTCATTCTAACTGCACAAGTCAGACCACAAGGCCGCTGACACACGGCTTGTGTGATTTCATTAATTTTTGCGGAACTCAATACAAATGCCGCATTCAGGGCCATTTTGCCCGCTGTAATGAATCACCGTGTCAGCAGAAAGCCTGCAGCTTGAATAAACTCGAGCTTACGAGGCAGCAATATGTGTGTTCCGTTCATGACTGACGTGACAAAAGCTTGACAGACGTACGTAATGGGAAAGAGCTGGCGGGAGACGTTTGCATTGTTCAGCGACTGACAGCTCATTCCCAAATGGATACTTTTTTTCATTTTATTTTTATTTTTTTACATTTCTTTCGTCATCATCATGCCTTACGCCGACATGTGGAAGAAATGAGACAAGCTGAATTGTAACACGCACAATGCTGCCCATTTCGCAATTCCTCGGAACATCGGATTTCATTTCACTTCCAAATAAGTCCCTAATATCAAGACTTGCTGCGGTTATGCTTCTGAAACAAAAACGCTGCAACCTGATTTGAAGTTCGACTCAACATTATTTTTGTAATATTGCCTTGTAGCAAGCAATGCTATGATGCAATGACATCATCATTTGCAAACGCAAAGTTTTTGTGCACATTGAATTAATTAACATTTTGAATGGCACACATATAGTACTGCCGATATACCAACACGAAGATTGTGCCCAGATAACGAAAGCTGCGGCGGCCTCAAGGCATCCAGTCAATATATCCTCCCCAGCAAGAGCCCGATAACTGGCAGGAAATCGAAGCCACTTGGAATTTGGTCTGCTTTGGAGTGAGGTTAGCTTGGATTGAAATGTGTATTGTCGGAACTCCCACCCTCTCAAAACCCGTGCTTCAAAATAAACGCAATCAGCAATTCAAATGAACTAGATGCTGGCAGAAAATGATTTTAATCCAATTAGATTTATTCATAGCAGGGATTAGAAATGGACAGAATGCCAAAAATTAGTCCATCGATTGATTAATTGCATCTGAAGCAACTCAGGCGACTGGGACACGCTACTTGGCTGCCACCAGAAGAAGCGCTGTTGAGTCAACAAGGTTGCTGTCTAAAAAAGGACAAGGGAACCTTATGTGATTTTTTTTTTTTTTTTCCGTATGCTCTCAGAAAGAGACTGCCCGAAGTTGTGTTAAGGCAGGATTGGATTGACGGAATATGAGCAGAATTTGAATTGAGCGGGCTGCGATCACACAAGAGTTGCTGAGGAAGGTCAGGAACTGTGACTTGAAACTCCAAACTTCTGAGATTTCAGGTTGCCTGCCTGAAGTTGCAGTTGAAGATGGTGTAGATGTCTGGGTTGGGGAGCAGAACTTGAAGAGGGGGTCTGGAAATGATGTGGACTGGACTTAAAACGGAAAGATTTTAGGTTGCCTCGCAAAAATATACTTTTTCCACAAACTGCCTGTGACACTCTGGAAGGCCTGTCTGAAGTTACGGTTGAAGATGGTATAGATGGGCCATAAGGAGCAGAACTTGAAGATGGGGTCTGGGAAAAATTGGAACCCAGGACTTCAACTGGAAACATGAGCTTTCAGGTTGCCACCCTAAAAGGACTTTTTCCACGACTTGCACAAGATCCTGTGGAAGGCACGCCTGAAGTCACGGTTAAAGATGGTGTATATAGCCGGGTTGAGGGAGCTGTTGCAGTACCCGATCCAGAAGAAGAACTTAAAGAGTGGATCTGGAATCTTGCAAGAGTCTCTGCACACGCCGTAAAGACTGTAGCTGAAGAAGAACGGGAACCAGCACACGACAAACACCCCCATGACCACAGCGAGGACAAAAGTGAACCTCTTCTCCCGGGCTTGAGAGAGCTTCTTCAGCGCAATGGAGCTCCTCCGTTTCTTCCTGGAGGCAAAAAGGTCCATGGCTTTGTTGCTGACTCTGGAGTCGCACGCGGCCTCTTTGGTCAAGGAGCTCGTCTTGGGGTTCCCTTGAGGGCATTCTGGTTGCCTCCTTCCGCCTTTCCCCTCTGATGATGAACTGTCGTCCAGGTCGGCTTCCTCCGTGTGTTGCCCCTGAGTGGCTGTCCGGTGACTCGGGGTGGGCGGACACTGGCAGTGCCCGTTCTCTGTTTGAACGACCCCGCTGTCCGGCCGCCTCTTCTCCGACATGCTCCTGGTTCTGGTTTTGGCCACCTGGTAAATCCTGACGTAGACCAGGATCATGATGAGGCAAGGGGCGAAGAAGGAAGCTACGCTGGAGGAAATGATATACCAACTGTCGTCATTGAGCTCACACTGGGGCTGAGCGCTTCTCTCCTTGTTCCTCTCCATAGACAACAACGGTGGAGAGGAAATCAAAGCAGATATGAGCCACACAATTAAGATGATGCACTTAACCCGCTTGGGAGTCCGCTTTAAATTATACTGAACCGCTTGCGTGACGGACCAGTAGCGATCCAGGCTTATTGCGCACAGATGCACGATGGAGGACGTGCAAAAAAGAACGTCCAACGCCAAATAGATCCCGCACCAAACTTTGCCAAAATACCAGTAGCCCATGAGTTCATTGGCGAGACTGAACGGCATCACCAGAGTGGCCACCAGGATGTCGGCCGTGGCCAGGGAGACCAGGAACAGGTTCTGGGGGGCTTTGAGCGCCCGGCTTGTCAGCACGGCGATCACCACCAGCACATTGCCCACCACAGTGAACAAGATGAGGAAACTTACGAGGGCGGCGATGCTGGCGACGGCCGCCGATGAGTAGCCGTCGGACGCGTTTAGCTGGATGACCGTGTCCAGTCCGGTGCTGTTGAGCCAATCCATCCTGGCGTCATATTAATAATAACAGTAGTAAAATAAAGTCCCGCTATAATCTGTGTACACCGAAAGGCAAAACATGCAGTGTGATGTGCGCGCGGCACGGGCGCTCCCTCCCCCGCTTTTTCTCGCATCCCAGTGATGCTTGGTGTACCGCCCCTCCCCTCCCCTCATCTCCTTGACTCTCCTCTTGTCTACTGACAATCTTGAACAATTGATTATTGATCCTTACTCATTTAAATGGCTTATGCTGCAAGATCATTGTGCCGGACGAAGATAATCAAAATAAACAAAGTACCTGGATCACCTGTTTCTTTGAGCGGTGGTTCCTAAACTGTGGCTCGGGGTCTTTTTTCTTGGTCTGTTTTCTTCAGTGACAATTTTATTCTCATGTTCTCATATTTTGTTCTCATAAATGTGTAAAGGTACAGCATAATATTTCACCTTTTTTCTTATTGTATTTTCCTTTTGTAACAATCAGATTTTTCAATACCGTGAGTGTAAACTCAACTTCAACACTGAAACGCGAATGGTATCACTTTAAAGAACCTGGCAAATGACTCCCTGGTGCCCGTTGCTATCGTCATCGTTTCCCGAAGTCCATTCTGCCGTCTGGTGGTGGTTTTCCTGGACCCCAGTGGAGCCCAGCGCATTGATTCTGTCGCCCTCTTCAATCCATTATCACAATAGTGAGGAAGCTTGCGGTCATTCCGTTCTGCATTTGATAAGCGGCTCGGAAAACAGCCATTAAACTTTGCAATTATTCCTGAGAGCGAGTGAGCCGTCATCGATGGATTTTCTTAATTTTCCTTTGGAACGAGAAAGACAAGTGCTACGAATGGAACTTGGTGTCGCCCAGTGAGCCTTTTCATGTTCTTCTTGAGCTGCCTCTTCAGTTTTGCCCCAAATGTGCACGCCTGTTAACTGGCACCAGATCGAGAACGGCCGCCTGTTTAGTGCAATTATGTAACCGCCGGCCAGACAACCACAACAACACATTTCACCTGCTGGACAGAAAGGAGCTGCCAATAGAAGAGAAAGTAGCTTGTAGCTTTGATATCGTGTGAATGCTAAGAGAGAAATATTCACAGTTGAATTTTTGTGCCGTGGCGAGATGTCAAAATATGAAAAGTGTGAATGCTGAGACACGAGCAGTCGCACCTCAGCTGCTTTGCGACAAGCTGTTTATTCTCACAATTTTCAAATTGTTTTTCTCATGATATTGCGGATTTCATTCTCACCTTGTGAGCCACTTTTAGCTGACATGAGTCCAGTAACCGGTCAGGGGGATGGACTTTATTGGGTTTGGAACCCTGCGGGCTTTAAGCATTTGTGGCTTATCACTTCTGACAAACCGCTTTGTGGTAAATGTAAACTAAATTGTCTCGTGCATGACACCACCAGTGCAAAAACACACAAACAAAAGTCTTTTTTTATTCAGTTATTTTAATGTTTTTCACTCGCATGTTTTTGAATCCAGGTAAGGATACAAAACGCTAGGGATAAAGAAGTGGTGTCATTCAAAATTAGCATTGTTTTACAATTCTCAAAATGGCAGCCATGTACTCTTCTGCCCATAAATATTCTGTACATGCATGGTGGTGTTATACTTTGCAATCCACATCAATCTCATGTATACAATTTATTTACAGATATAAAAAACACCATTTAAGATAAATATTTTTAGTAAAAATGATTAGGTAGGCACACCGTATTAGGAACAATAGTACAAATACGACTACGAAAACAAAACACTTGTAAATGGAAGCGTTTTGCTTTTGGAGGCTGGTCCTTGAGGTCAATGCGGCGTCCCCTTCCTTCTCCTCTCCAGGGTGTGCAGGCCCTCCTGGCGACCCAGAGCATGCTGGGTACCCACCTTGTGGGCGGTCTCCGTGGCAGTGATGTCAATCTGGGCATATTTAGTTGAACCCTTCCCTGTCCACACACAGCGTAGAAAATCTCTGAGTACAGCACATCATGGTAACTTTAGGCTCGCAGCTCATATTTTGTCGCCAGAAGTCGCTTTTATTGGTAGTTCTAACACATAAACCGTAAATGTTTTGGAGTAGCTACAGTCCAATTGTTATCTGTTTTTGTTGTTTTGATTCTACTTGGTTTTGTCTCTCATCTTGGTTTCTTGTGGTTTTGCTTGCACCTGTGCTCATCAACCTGGTCCCTTATGTCTTCCATACAGCCCCCCTCAGCCACTTGCGCCTTGTTGTCACGTCTATTTACTTGGATTTGTTCCCGAGTCACGTCGTCTTTCCTTTTGCAGTTCTTCTAGTTTTTTGTTTGTTACTTTGAATCCCATTTTTTGTCCATTTCGTTTTTGATTCCTTTAGATAGTTTATTCTGGACGCAGACTTACTCTGTCCAGGCGTTGGTACCACAGTACCCCGGGTGCCGGGTTCCTGCAGATCCAACTCCATGTAGTTGAGCTGCTTCTTAGACGTCGGACTCACTGGAATATTAACGTACGTCACGCCGTCACCGCGAGACCTTTCGGCGAGTGAAGTCTCTGGAGGGTGCGCTAACGTTGTCCCTGCAAGATGGTTCTTGTGAGTTTAGAAGTCGTTCAGGTGGCATCGACAAGGCAAGGGTCTAAAAACTACGGCCCACTTTCCATTTTTTTTTTCAAGTTTTAGCGTGTTACTGCAAATAAATCAAAGTGAAGAAATTGGCCCTCTAAAGTTAGAGAACACCTCTTCCATGATATACCTGAATCTTTTACTGCTCGAGAAATCAGAAGCTGTTTTCATCTCTACCCTACCTCTGACTCACAAAAATCAAAGATTTATTGTTGTGTCGAGGTGTTCTAACCGTGTTACGTATGAATTTAAACGTAGCCATTATCAGCAGCTCTGTAGCAAAAAGCCCAGAGGGACACTCTACAAGAAGCCATTAGACGCCGGCAGAGCCTTTTGGCGATGTCTAAAAGAAGCCTTGAAACCTAATTGATCCTTGCACAAGCGCGGCGTCTGTAATGGCTGCCATTATAGCGAGTGGCTTGTACCCACATCGAGCATACATTGGCGGAGCGTGGCGAAATGTCAACTGCTTTTGAGGCAAAAGCTGATCTAATGAGAGGCGCTCGTTAGAACGTTGGATAATGGTGCTATTTTAGTGTATATGAATTTGTATAATGGAAATACTAGAAGTAGAAATAATCGGTTTCGAAAAACTAAGTGGTTGTTTTCTAGGACCACATTGAAATCTCAAATCCAACACTTTGCTGTACTAGTAGTATCAACATCTACTCTGTTGAACTAACTATAATGTGGTCATGTTTACCTTCCGTCTCTTGGAGCAACTTTTGCGGACTGCAGATAACCATCTGTTCGTATTTGCTTTTTTCTTCGGCCTGTAAGACAAACGCAATGAAAAATACTTATGAAGTCAGGAAGAGTGTCGAAAGACAGCATGGACAAGTGTGTGCTACACAAAAAAAATTAAAATATGCGATACTGCTACGACACGATTGCAGCAAATCGCAAAGTGCCAATTTACTTAGTTATCAAGGCAGTTTTAGAAGTCTGAAGGACAATAAACGTAATACAGTGTGACACATCAGCTGTTTATTGCTGTTAATAATAAATATAAGTCTAATAATTTGTATTTAGGAGTTTTATATTGGCCTACCTCAGAGTTTTTATCTCCTCTGCTCTCCATGATCTCATAGGCAGGATCAGCTCTGTGCTTCTCCCCTCTGTCAGTGGGTCGTTTGTCTGGCGAGGGGCGGAAAAAAAAACCATGTCGGAAACTTTAATTTTTCTCCAGCAATGTGTGATGCATGATTCCTGAAATGAATAAGTATCATACAAAACAGCAGCACAATATAGTCGCGCACACTCGTAAGTTTCCATCAAGAGAACAGGAAGGAACACACTCAAGCAACATTCCAAAGGGATATTCCTTTTAGTTGTGAGTAATGTTAAACATTGCAAAAGTAATTGAAACCACAGTTTTAAATCATTGCATTACTAAAAGAAAAGATATGTGATTATTTCAAAATATACATGTATCCGGGGAGTCTGCTTCCTTTCCGATATTTACTGTGTACTAAATACAAAGTAATGAATCACTCAACATATATTTCACTTCTAAGCTACGTGCATTTACATCATTATTCAAGTACGTACAAGCTTCAGTCGAGCAGCTGTCGCCCATCAAAGACCTCAACAAACATATGGAAGTGAATGTGTAAAATACTGTATTTGATGGTTCCCTTTTGATACTGCACCTTGAGAGATTACATTTTCTTCCACAGCTCCTTCAGTAAAAGAAAATAGGGCAGGTACAGTATCATTCTGATGTTACTGTATCAGTATTGGACCATGACAGATTACAATATGATATCTCACTATCAATGTTATATCACCACATCCGACCAAGTAGTGGATCATTTCAGTGCTGGACTTTAAACAAATGTAATTGGTGATGCTCCAAATGGATGTTGTCGGGAGATCCAGAGAAAAAGGAAAGGAATTCAGGAGTGGTGGGGGATAAAAAGTCCAAGAAAAATATCCATGGTTCAGTTGGAGAAGAGAGAAGAGGCTGCAAGAGCGCAGAGGAAAAGAGGCCTCTTACCTTCACTGGGCAATGCCTGACCGTTCGTCTCTTCATTCGGACCGTCGGTCTGAAGAGTCTCAGAAGTTTTTTCTTCTGCGCTTTTCTTTAGGTGCAGCCCAGTTAGAAAGGTCTGCACACTGAAGATTCTGCTGCGGCGGTGCACATCGGCAGGGGTGCCCCGCAGTGGCGGGCGGAAACGAGCACCACAGCACTTGGAACAGTTTTCGTAAATGACGTCAGTCGCTGGTGCTTGGGAGCCAAATAGTGGTGGAGGGTTGAGGCTTAATGCAGGGCTCATGGCTACGTATAAGTTACCGCGGTTGGGATTTGATTTCTTGGGTGCTCTGGGATGATGAAGGACCTCAGCTAAAAGGCTTGCTAGTTTTTCCAGTCCTTTTTTGGCAAGTGGTGAACCCTCACTTGTCCTGTCTGACCTGCGAACTAGAACAACAATGCTGGCATTGCTTCTGCGTGGTGATTTGTCAACACTTTGACCTGCTGGATGGGAAATATCACTCGTGGCAAGCAGGAACACGTTCTGATCACGAAAACGTCTTGTAGTCATGCAGATGTTCATGCATGCGAGGAATAAAAACACAAGGCGGTGTGCAAATATAACTGCTCAGTGAACCCCTGCATATTCGTGGTTGGGTTTTCACAAATTCACCTATTTTCTGTTTTTGTGCTCCATTTGGTTGCATTATGGTGTCAAGGATGTGAGTTGAGGAGCTTCATTTAGACATAAGTACCTCTTAGCCATCATCTTGCGGCATCGCTACATAATTACAAAGCTTTGGGGAGTGACGACAATTACGTGTGGATTTTTGAGTCCCTATCCCCAGCGAATTGTGGGGGTTCACTGATTATCAGGTGATTTTACCTACCCGGTAATGCAGGTATTGCTGCAGCACTTGCAGGGTTGAAGGACGTACCCTGTGAAATGATGTGAAACATTAGGATTTGAGACAATCACTTTGTGGATAAAGTGTTGTCAATCTTTAAAACAAGCCACGATGGCATTTCCACCTTCTGTGGTATCCAAAAATTAAGTCCTTGCACTAACCATGGCATGGCCTACAGAAACTCCATAAGGAAAAAAGAATGACTGCCTCACCTGAAGTCCACCGCATACTGAGCAGATGGTCACAATGGTTTTGGTTGTGCTGGACTCCGTGCTGTCACTAGAGGGTGCCCACCTTGTTTTCCTGCTCAGTGAGCTCACTGTTTTGAGGTGACCCTCAGAGCCCCCCTTTAAAGACTCTGTTACAGGATCAGGAGAATCCTTAGATAAACTGGAGTAATCCTGTCCCAGACTCCTGGGAGTGTCATACAGATACCTGAGTGAGGTTGGTACTTTGTACTCGTGTCCTGAAACATTGGGGCACGAACAAGGGCTGAGGTCTTGAGCCAAGTGCGGAGGCAGACAAAAAACTGAGCCAAAGTCCTCACTAGCGCTAATGTCCAGACTTCCCGTGTATGAGGAGAAACTTCCAGAGTAAGAGGAATGACTACCAGTGGCAATACCGCTGTCTAAGGAGCTCTGGCGACCGATTTCCTGTAGCTGCCTGGGGTCTTTGATTCCAGAAGCGTTCCCGCTGTTCTGGTTGCCCAATTGCTTTTCCACACTCGCCACTTTGTTGCCAACAACATTGCTATCAGCGAGGTTACTGCCGGATTCGGTCCAAATGGCCAAACGGCTGGAAACGCTGCAGTCGGATTGGCTGGTGTCTGAGGTGTCCGAGGAACCGGATATGCTGCGGTCATCGCCTCCGGGGGATGCACAATACATGGACGACGCTGCAAACACGACATGTGTAAGGGTCTTTAATCAGCAGCTCATACATAATGCAGCATCTGTTGCAAGCCGCGTAATAACAACGATAGATCACAAGTGAGGGAAGCGAAAGGGGTTTAATTTGTATTGTGATGGACTGTTGCACAGCAAAATCACTGCGGGTGCTGCAAACAATGGAACTTGCAAGGAATGGTCATTAGCAGTATTTACCTGTGCTGTTCCGATTGGAAAGCATACTCAAGCGCTTCTCCAGTTCCCGTGTCTCATGGTTCAGCCTCTCCTCAGAGTTGGTCTGACTGGTGTTTGGATCTGTCAAAAAGAATGACGACCAGATGTTAGCAATTGGAGTCATGCTATTTTATGACATGCAAGCGTGCAACTAACTAAGAAAATAAATTACCCACCCAGCTATCCATTTGTTATGGACAATCTGTGATGAGCACATTAGTCCATTAACAGAACACTGCTCGATTGTTCAAAATTATGCCTACAGCTGCTCGCCACTCTCGCCATAGGCAACTACAGCACGAGACTCCAAACCCTCTTGAGAGGACTGGTACTAGAGCCCAAGCTGTGTTGAGTTGAGCCTGGCTGCATCTGCTCGGAACTTCTCGACCTCTCACACTAAGTCATTTACTTTCCTACCACAGTGAATGATTTCAAAACAACCACCGTTTAAATCCACCGAGTTTTATTTTCATCTGAATGCTCAGGATCGTCCTCTGGCGCTTAGTCCACTGTGGCTTATATCAAAACCAGTTGTACTCTTAGATGTTGGCCAATCCGAGCTAAAGGGAATGGAAATTGTGAGAGACTGCTTAAATATGTCTTTTTTTTTTTTTGAACCGCCGATTGACGAGGACCACTGTAATCAATATGCACAACGTCAATTGAATTCGCACAAAAACACTCCTAGCCTTTGAAGCTTAAGGCTTTGAGACTACATGTGCAAGTAGCATGTCCTTGGAGAGGGTCACGCGGGGCGTTTGTGCAACACAACATGGTTTATTAATAGTGCTGTAAGCGTTTAGCGCCACTCCGCGACCATGTGAATGACTCTTTTATATTCTTTTAAGTCTGCAACATGTCATTGAAATTCATTTTTTTCTGCTTTAGCACCACATTCAAATGCATACAAGAGTGCTTTCTTTCAATCCCCACCATTAATCGTGCTAAAAAGGTAGGTTACCATTGAAAATACTTTCAAATACAGTCAAGGACCAACCAGGACCCTACCGAAGTAACAAACACAATGCTCATAATGGAAATGTATCAATCTATGTTAATGAATGAAATGATCTGGCGTTATTTATTTTCATTTGTTTTCATTCCGGTTTGGGGGCTCACGCTAACCAACCAGTGAACAATATTGCAGAATGCTGTTGGGCTGATGGTACACGGATGCCTCAAGTGATTAGGAGGCTTTGTCTGCTCCGCTCGTGTGAACCCCTCGCTTCTATTTATTCTCCGACGGGAATAGGCTGCACTTAAGCGTAGAGATATGGAAAAATGAAGAATATCCATAAGCCCCCGCAGGTGACTCGAACACATTTACTGTGATGTCGGCAAGAACATTGGCTGTTGGAAATCGGAGAGGTGTTAAAAGTGGACAGAATGAGAGCGGTGTTAAATGTGGTGTTAAAACAAAACCAAGTTGGAAGACTTTAAACTTGCACATTGTTGTGGAGCAAGCTTGTACTCTTTGTAGGCTTGGTGAAGTGTCATGTACCTCTCTTTGTGAAAAGGTTTTCCTTCCCTACCCTTTGGTCCTAAGCGTACTACTAATCAAACTATTGTTTCTTCTTCCTTCTTCCAGAAGGCGTTACAGTACACTGAAAGTTTGAGTAAGCGTCCTTGGGTCTGTTTAAAGGCAAATGATCCTGATTCGTGTCTTCAAAATGTCAGATTATCTTGCTTCAGTTCATACTTTTGAGTTGCTAGTCGACTAGCTTTCTTGAGCGGAATCTGTTGGACGTTGGAGCTTTCACTTTAGTAGTAGCAGGTTCTGTTAACAGCCAACTACCAACTGAATTTGCTGCTGTAACAAGTTACCCAACTTTGAGGTTTAGACAGCTGCAGCAACTTCTGGTGGTGCTTTGTGCAGCCACTTTTAATGCCACAGAAGATTAGCCAATTAGGAAAAATCTGTCACCAGTCGTAATTTTGTGGCATCAGTTTTGTCCACTGTGGAATCATTTGGGGAAGGGAGCACACTGAGTTGCAGTTCCAGTGTGTGGGATGTGGCTAATATCTGTTGGCGCTGCGTCAAACATCTTGACTGACCTGGCAGGATGGGCTGCAGGCCAAAAGGTCCCCTAGTAGGAGAGACGCCTCGGACGATGCAGTCGAATAAGAAGCTTATCTGCTCGCTTTCGGAAGATGTGAGCAGGAAAACACCAGCCCCTGTGGAGTGCAAGTGGGAAACTGTTCAATGACAGGAACTTTGACAGCATTTCAGACCATTTATCTCCAAACATAAAAATATGGAATTCATTGGATTTTCAGTCTCAAGTTTTTCTCCGAATGCTTTCTGCAACATTCTGGAGTGTCTCTGATCTCCTTGTGACAACAAACCTGTCACCCATAAATGGTCCTTGAGTCAACACTGCTCCGGAGACCACCCACCACGTCAGGACATGACCCTTAATTAATTGTACACCTGACACTTGCCATCATTGAATGCTCAACTCAATTCAAGAAAGTGATTATCTTGTAGTCATTGTTTTTAAGAATACTAATTATAATAAAGCTGGAATGGTTGACTTAATCCAATTGTGCCTTTGCTTATCACCACAAACACGCATTGCTAAGACAATAAAACGGAGCCAATGAATGACTCATGCCTGTGGGGGTTGTTTTTTCAAGACTGAATCATTCCTTGTAAAACATGTATGCCACCAGATGTTCTCCACAATCCTTGAACTACAGCGACAAAAGCAACTTTCGCAAAGGAGTTCCTGCACCTCCATATTTGGTAGACTTACAGTAGCCACATCGTGTTCCTCCCTCAAAGACAAATCCATTTGGTACGGGCCCATATCGACGCAGGTCCGGAAGGTTCCAGTGGCCTAGGACGACGGGGGATGAGTCTCTGACAAGAGCGAGCAAGTTGTTGCACAAGTGAAGGGTTGCCGGTCCGCTCTCTAACTTTGTTCCTGCCAAGACTCCGACGCTGAACCTGTGAACTGGGCCAACAGACAAAAACAGACAATTGTGGGAAAATGTCATAAAAATCTCAAACTCGTATGGTTATGCAGTACATGTCAAGGATACATCTGGGCATGTCTGCAGAGATGTTTTATGACTCCACAATTACTTCAGCATGGCATAAACCTTCCTTTCCATTAGTCCGTTTATTGTTGTTACCATGAAAATGAGGAAATGTCAACCTTTTAAAGAGAAGCCTTGGCACACCCACCGACAGGCAGATGACATTTCGACATGTTCCTCTCAGTGGCATTAAGCGGTCAAGTGCACACACAAAAGACTGAAAGGTCCTCGAATGTAACCATTAGTACCCTCCTTAACATTCAGCTGGACCGCCGCCACCAACTGAGCCGGCCATTGCTATTAGTGGCGCCTCTGAGTTTCTCGCTTACGTAACATACAGTATAGTGTTCCTATATAGCACATAGAGCTTTAGAATCTGTACATACCACATTCTGTATTGTTGACTCCTGAATTGATTAAGGAATGTATCCAATTTCCAGGTTTGCCCGTTAATGCTTAAAACTTGCTCTACCAGGGCTACAACCTACAACGATTCAACAGGTCCATTCTTGTCTTGCAATCCAGAAAGGTCCTATTCTACAACTTATCAGGTGAGCTCTTGTCAACAGCTAAACTTGAGGTCGAAAGGTCCAAACATAGGACTGGCGAGCAAATCTGATCCTGTAAATGCTAAACTTGAGCTCGAAAGGTCCAAACTTAGGACTGATGAGCAAGTAAGATCCTGGATATGCTTAAGATTGGGCCTAGTACTATTCAAGATTACGTCCATGTCATTTTATGAGCCTTATACAGACGTATTGGTACGAGTCAGTAGGGTGATAAACCAGCAAATGTATTCATGACAACTTCTAAAGTTGACCCAGAAATGGCTGATGCTATGACCAATAAGCAAGATACCTCTTGGACTGTTTGACATGATCTTAGAAAGGTCTCAATCTGAAGATGTCACACTGCACAGCCTCTTCTCACCTTCTCCCAAGCTGTAGCGCAAACGGGCTTCCCAGGCCTGCAGAGTCTCCTTGCTGTCGAACCCAAGCAGAACCGTCTGGGTCAGACAGAGAATGGCCAGTGTGAATGACGTGCCTTCGCACCACCGTCCGCTTTCCAGGCCACAGATCTCCTCAAGAATGACTCCGGCCCGCTCCTTGTTCCCTTCGACTTTGTCCGACTTGTCTTTAAAAACTAACAACACGAGGCAATCTGGAGGCGTCAAAAGAGTCCGTGTGAGTATGTGGAGCATGCAGTTACAATCAATGTCAATTTACAACTCGTGTTGACAGCTGCAATAACAACCGGCATGAAAGAGCCGACCAGAGCCAAGTGACATTTTTTTTTCAGGAGAACAAAGTTGCCCATAATGCGGAACCTAGACATACGTAATCCAACAAATTCTTACAATGCAAACACTCCAACCTGGCATGTTTGAATATTTAAAACTCAAGTTGTGTCATTGCGACAAAAAAATGCTAAAATATGAAGAATGGCATTTTTATGAGAATAGCTGTCATTTTCAAGCTGTCATATTGCGAGTGAACTTTGAAAAGTGATTTGACGAGAAGAAAGTAATAAGGGGAAACAATTTGCCGTTTTACGAGAATGAAATATGAGAAAATCGGCAGTTTGAGCCTAAAAAGATTTAGAATACATAAAGTTTAGTTTTTACCTGCTACAGGCGATGGCTTACGAAGAACGATCCACCTAGTTTTCCACTGCCAAAGAACAACACCCAAAAAAGTCAGACTTGTTTCATCAACATTCCACCGTCCACCCATTAAAATAAAATAAAGCTTTACCTTTTTACCGTCTTTGAGTCTGGCATACCCCTCCACGACAACCGAATCGGTCATCTTCAGTCATGGTTCCTGACAGCTGCACAGTTGGCTGCCCCAATGAGGTGGGTCACTTTCAAAATAGCTGCAGCGCCCTCGCTCGCTCGCTAAGCCAGCCCCACCCCCACCCTCACCCCGCCTTTGAAAAATAACAACAACAAGACCAGCATAGAAAATGGCATGACCACCCAAAGTAAAGCATACTTTGCATGCCGGTGCATCGTAAAAGTTCGAGCAAAACTAACCAACACGTGGCTCATACTTAAAAGTTGAAATTTGAGTTGTCATTTATCAAATTATATGATGGAAGTTGTGATTGAAAAAGAATAATGTAGTCCAACAATTAGAAATGCAATTTTATAAGAATAGATTTTTATTTTCCTGTGATATGAAATAAATCATAAAATTTAGAGACGTGGTAAATGTTTACTTCCAAAAAAAAAGTATTCAGTCTTTTATTTCACAGTGGGGAGAAAGGTCATTGATAATCAACAAAACATAAAAATGCTATTATTAAACTAGTCACAAATCTCCTATCACGTCTTCTTGGCTTTCCGTCTGATCACAGAATTGATCCAGTCCATGTAGTTGGCCACTTTAGTGTAAACGCCGGGTTTTCCTGTGCGGCCGCAGCCCTCCCCCCAGCTGACAATCCCATACAGGAAACTGACGTCGTCCTTCGCACAGGCCAGCGGGCCGCCAGAATCCCCCTGACGAAGAATGCGTGCCATAATTACATTAGCGAAGACAATAGCGTACCCAAAAAGACCTTTGTACACGTTGCAATAATAATTACTAATTGCTGATCTCACGCTAATTGCTAATTCATTGCTAATTGCTGATCGGCGGCATTTTGGAGAAATTTCAACATGGACCCACCCAAAAAAAAAAATTTTTGCCAGCTGGACAGATGTCACCCTCTTACCTGGCAGGCGTCCACGCAGCCGTTGAGGCCAGCACAAATCATGTCTGTGGTCACGTGGTTGCCATACACCTCTGGACTCTTGCAGGTGTCATGGCTGATCAGCCTCACTCCCGCTTCCTGCAGGCTGGAGTAACCATCTGCTTCTGTTAAACATAAAAATAAAACAATAAATACAGTTTGGTCATCCTTAGCCATATGGTGGTTCACCTACTGTATCAACAGCGCCACATCGGCATTGGATTTGATAGAACAACAATTACAAATATAGAACTACAGGATTTTTCTCTTTAGACTTTGAATGTGAGGTGCCTTAAATGATCTAACTTCCATCATCTTGGCATTTATCTCCTTCATAATCAATGAGTCAAATTGAGTTCCCCTCTAATCTTTGTCTTCCACTCACTGCTGATCACAAATACAAAGCAAATACAACGCCGCCATCTTTGGGGATCGTTTAGCCATTACATTGGTGTACAAATCTGAATTTCATAGACAAGCTGGGTGAGACCGTCTTTCAAAAACGTACTTGACAAATATTTATGTGAATGGTTGGATTCCAAAAGAAACGTTCACAGCAGTGAATGACTTCTGAGTGAGAAGAAGAGGCATAGAAGGTGTCCAACTAGTCTCCAATAATTGGTGGGCATTCTCAAAGTTTAGAACAACTGTGCTAATTTCATTTAAGTTTTGCATTGTAATTAGCATTAACCTTCTAACATTCTAAAATTCTATGGTCCGGTTGTTGTTTTTGGCATTTAAATACACAATGTTTAATTCTCTTGGTTTAACTCTGTGTTACATTTTATATTTCAAGTTACAGCGTGCGTATTGTTCAGATTTATTCCCAAAGTATGTTTTGAAAACTTTGTGTTTCAAAGTGAGCATGAGGCTCTTTTTAAGAGTTGAACACTGTATGATGTCACTCACTCTCATGCATGTGTCCCCAGCCACTGATGGAGCAGCAGTAGTTGTCTGGGAAGGTGACGCCTGTTTCGGGAAGACAGATGGGCCTGATGAACGGCGTCCGCTTCACACAGTGGCCGTCTTTCTTCTTCAGTTTGATGAGAACTGGCCCATTTGGGAGGTCAAGAAAACAAACAAACGGTAAGCTTTTTGAGGGGAGGGACGCAGCTGCTTAGTGACGTACAGCTGTGCACGCACACTTGAGGTCATTTACTTTGTGTGAGTCATCAGTATGTGATTACCAATGTCGTGGAGCGTCGGGTTGAACACGGAGAACTGTTTGGGAAAGATGTACTTGTCCACTCCAAAGGTGCGCGTGTCGGGACTGCTGACGTTGAAGTGCTGCTGGCCGAGTACTATGCGAAGCTGCGACAGCAGCGGGCTGAGAAAGTCACACACAACCCGACATGGTCACATGGGTTCTTTGTACATTGGAGTTAAGGTGGCGACATTTCTGGATATAGAGCGAATATGAAGTCTCGGTTAAAAAAACAGACACTCCCATGAGGGTATGTGATGCTCGTATATATAAGAAGCGGCTGACATACTTGCGGAAGAAGCAGTGGGCCGCCGAGACGACCCAGCAAGAGGCAATCAAGGTCCCGGCGCAGAAGTCTGACTGTCCGATGTAAATGGCCACCATCCAGGGGTGGCTTCCCGGCAGAGCCGAGTTTCCTCCCATGATCCTTCCCCTGGCCACGGACACCCGCTTCTTGTGCTTTGTCCCGCACACCGGATTCTTGGCGGGCACCGAGCGGGGCGAGTCACCCAATTCGGGTAGCGTGTTGAACATGTTCATCCTACGAGAGGATGCTACAGAAAACAATGTGGTGGTTATCGCTGAAATGTCTTTACGTTCATGCGAAAAATTGCAATATAGTGTTTGCTTTTTTTCCATGACCATATTTTCCTGTGTGTAAACTCACACAGTGGCATCTTGCAGGAGGGCACTGCGCAGTACTCCCATGAGATGGCGCCCCTGCTCAGAGTGTAGCACCACGGCATCTTGTCGCCATCAGGATTCCTGCACGTACAGGTATGTTCTGATTCTATTTTTATATTTGAGACTAAAACTATTATGTTCTTGCCAGTCAGGTTATTTGTAAAAAAATGTTTTTAACCCAATATAATAGGGGACTTTTTTTTAATTCTCCCTTTGGTTGAATAATATAGTAAAAATGTAACAATTTTAATATTTTATTACTGTCTATAAGTAAGACTTAACAGACAGACGAAATAACACTGTAATATTAGAACTTTATATGTACATTGATCATCGACACCAGTCAGTTTTTGAAATATCTCGCCCTGCCTCGAATGGTGAAAAAAATGTGTAATTTATTCCCTGCTAAAAATATTTAAAATTGCTTGTGTTAGTAGTTTAAATGAACTATAATCAAACTTTTTTTTTTCTTCATGTATCATAATTGCTTCTGTATGTGCATATACAGTCAACACTCAGCCACTTCCTCTCTGCCTTGTCGTTTAAGTATTAATCAGAATGCCGTGTTTAGAAAAGTGCCGGCACATACAAGATATTATTGTAGAGAAAATTTTGGGGTTGACTTCCACTTTATGGTTCTATCTTAAAACATATGCATGTACAGTATTGAATATCATCAGATGTTTTGTGCACTGCATTATGCTTCGCTTCCACTAATTGTACACGTATCAGGAGAGTTTCATTTGACTATATAATACAATGTACATCATCATAATCCTGTGGGGATTTTACATTAATGTGCTATTATTAACGTCGGTCTGTTATTTTAAATTCAACAATTCATTTCATATTAAATTTTCTCACTCTGTTAGAAGCTTGTTCTTTTTTTTTTTTTTTTTTTCTCTTCTCCGTTAATAGATGACATAAGCATAGGAAATGAGTTGGTAGGGTTGCACCACATACACCCATAATGTACACACACCTGCAGTTGGCATGCTCCCCGAGGCCCCTCTGGGGTGCGGCAACTACCGTGCCCACATGGAGCTCGTTGTAAAGCAGGTCCGAGTTCCACGGCAGACAGCGGGCGCCAGACGCCGTCGTGGACACCACGCCTCGGTAGCGTGTACCCCGACTGTTGTAGCACTCGCTTTCTGGCTCTGTTTGGGAGGGGGGCGGGTGCTTTGGTCAGTAGACAGTAGGATACTGGAAATGGAGTCGGAAGAAAGAAAGGTTCTACTCACTGAAGCTGCAGTACGGTCCGCCATAGCCGTGTCTGCAGTTACACACTTTCTTGCGAGTGGCGATGATCATCCGGCACGTTCCGTCATTCTGGCACGGGTTGGAGCGACACACTAGCATATGCATAATGCATAAAAGTGCGTTATGTCAGTGATAGATTAATGTGTCCCTAAATGTTGTTTTGACGCTGATTTCAGTAACGTTTTTCCTTTTTTCTAGCACATCAGGGTTCTGGGGATATTTTTTTATTTTACGTTTGACCTATAAAAGCTTGTGAGGATTCTAGCCTTGTCTTGCTGAACCTAAATGTTAATTCATAAATTTTACAAATTATAATACATATTACATTATTTTAATTTATTATTATGAAAACAATATTTGAGATGTTTACTTGCTTCACTGCTTTAAAAAGATAACCAGCTTTCGTGTTACTAACGTTGGCATTTCAATGGTATTTTCCATTTCCGTTCGCATTAAATTAGTAAGGCAACGTGGTTCACTTGTTTTAAATACACAAGATGTAATTCTTTTTGCGTTCTGTTTACTTTTGATCATTCGGATGATTGACCATGAAATAAAGCGGCGAGGGCCCGTCCAATGATGCTTGACGCTTTAATCAGGGTCCTTTTTCTCCCAGTGTAAGATAAGTTTTGCTTGCAGGAGCGTGAAGGCACCTCTGCGGTTTTGTTCCTTTTTGCTGTAAATACCCATGAACCCACCCACCTCCAACAAACCTGTGGGTGTGTCTCAAAATACCATTCCTTAGTCACAGTGAGTCATATAATCTTTCCTTTCTTCCTTCGTGATCAAAGGAAGGGTGTGGGGCCTGTTTAATATCGTGGCCATTTCGTTTAATATGCAGTGCCGTAGGTGTCGGTAACGAAAGCAAACAAGACAGCCGTGTCGCGTGAGCCTTACGCATGTAGCGGGCTCGTCGGCACTCGATCTTGCCGTCGACGCACGTGCACTGTTCCACGTTGCGGAGGTGAATGCGGCCCCAGGAATCTCCGTCGTCATAATGGCGCAGGTGTACGGTTTCGTAGCACTGTTCTAAAAAAACAAAACACAGCAGAGGCAACAAAGCTGAAAGAAACAAAAGAAACCCGACTGTGCAGTTCTGGACTCTTTTTCATTCCATAGTGTGCGTTATCTATTCCTTACAGAGCAGGAATTTGCCGTGTTGTTGACGCAGGTTATTTTTCATCTAAAATTTGTATTCGAAAAAAAATTCTGCTCAGCGTCAGCAGTCTTGCATTTACCATTTGAACAGCAGAAGTCAGAAGTTGGATTGGTCTACGTTTGTGCGCCTTTTGACTATTCAGCGCTTACGTCGTGAATAAAAGTACGTCTCCCCGCATGCGGCATACTCACTGCGCTCGCAAAGTCTTCCGGAAAAGCCGTCAGGACAGGAGCACTCAAACGTGAGCCCCTCTGGGATCAGCGTGCAGATGCCACCATTTCGACACGGCTTCAAACGACACGGATCGGTGATCCTTCGCGACGTGTGAACGGAAGCTGGAGAAAAAAAGCACAGCAACTGAAAAAACGAAATATTTATATATGCTATTCACAGAAGATTTGAACTATTTGGCTTGTGTAGTTGCTTGGGAATCAATGGTGTGTGTTCATTTTTAACGATAGCGTATATGCTAATGCTAACCATTGGGTTGTCTTCGCTCCGGCGCACAGAAACCCCACTTTCGGTCCCGGTCGAAATTAGGAGTAAGAGAGCACCTGTGGGAAATAAAGAAAAGAAAAGCACATGGTTCTCTTTTGTGGAACTTTCCATCATTTGTATTTAATACAGAGCATAAATTGGCAGATGACGCGTTCTGTTACACCACCTTGAGGACTCACCACGGTCTCGAGGCGAGGACGGTGATGCAGTGGTGATGAATTCTTCCGCCCTGGCGAAATGGAATCGCACATTCTTTTCCAGACGTGGTGACAACTGTTAACGGGAGGAAATAAAAGTTTCAATGTTCCTCTCTTAGAATTCTCATAAGATATTTGTGAATCCTTATCGCTCAGCACCACCGCTGTATACTTTTGGAACTTGTGTTCCCACTTACCGTAATATATTTTGGCAATGGCAATGTAATTCCACGATTTGTGAGAAAGTTTTCAATTGATCAATTTAAAGGCTTGAAACTTGCCATTTCCACAAATATTTTTTCTCGTCTTCCAGCATTGCATTCTCAATTTCTTCTTGAGAATGTTTGTCTCAGCTCTGAAGTGCATGAACGTGTTACCTTTTTGACTCTTTGCAAATGGCACTTTGGAGATAACGGTCTCGCGCGGCTGAAAAAAAAGTGCGCATGAGATCACAGAAACATTTACATTAAGCCTTTTTTTTTTTAAATGTGTGCTCTACTTACCCCCTGTGTGCTGAGAACAAATGGAAGAAAAAGTAAAAGCCCGTATGTCATGGTGGAAGTATGCATCGATGCGCCGTGGAAAGGAAAACAAAAAAAAATGCCTTCACGTCATGTGTGGAAGTTGGAAGCGTCTCACTGCGCTTTTACGCGCGTGGATCCCTGCAAGTATTATCCTGCCCCGAGTTGAGTAAATCCCTTGCGTCATTGGGCTGGTCTACATACTGGCGTATTCCGCCACCACCGCCTCCCACCCAGTGTTTCCCCCGTGGACGCTCTGCCTCGCCTCAATGCTAGAAAGCCCCCACATAGACCTGCATTGGGGGACGAAGCAGGAAGGTTGGGAGGGGGTGGGGGTTGTGGGTGTGCCCTTGTATCTTGTTCCGCTTGTATCCCAAATCATCTTTCGCTATTAGAATGAATGGAAAAGCAACTAATCTGTTCCAGCACAAACCCCCACCAGTCTTTTTTTTTCTTAATCATATGCACTCAACAAAACCGATGCACTTCCTTTCTTCTTTCATCTAATAGTGCATTAGTGCCACCAAATGATATTTTTCTCCAATGTGAATTGAAGTTTGCAAGACAAACAGCTGGTCAAATGAAGCCTTGTATCTTGGAAAAACTCTATTTTTTTTTACTTTTGAAATATGTTTCCTCTTTTGAAAGAATTATTTTCCCAAATAAAAGGCAATATTTGACAAGAATATAGTTGCATTTAAACATTAACCGGTTAGAATATCTTCAACTGAATAAACCTTGACTTTAATATTGTAACAATATGACTTCAACTTGAAAAAATGTGACTTCATCCTCCCAACATTGCTTTTCATCCTTACAGAATATGTTTTTGTTCTGTTAAAAATTACAGCTTTATTTCCTGTAAAGAATAAAACTACTATCTTCAGTACCGTACAACTTTTGTATTTGGCCACTTTTCATTAGGTTTGACTCGCATTACAAATCTCCCCTGTACCCCAAAAAGGTTTTAAAACCCCTGCTTTAGGGACAACATTTGGGGGGGGGGGGGGGTGTATGTTTTGGGGCCATTCCTGCAGGGACATGCTCCATCCAAAAAAAAAAAACATCCCATTTTACAACCTCTAATTTCCACCAGCTGTCAGTGTGGCCCAGTCCAGATGCTAACAATCTCAGCATGGTCAGAGATGGCTGCACTCTTAAGCCTGTGTTTCCCCAACCAATGAATACACAGTGTGCCGCGAGAGATATTCCGCTATGCCGTGGGAAATTGTCCAATATTAATTACGGACCGCATTGTAAATAGGCTCGCCGAACCACTGGTCAGTTAGCGCAAGGCCTTGCTAATCGTGCATGTGTGGTTAATCAGAGAATCTTGAGATTTCATGTTGTGTCGGTCTGATTGCGCTGCATCGGCACAAAATCAGTTTTGCTGTCTGCTTTTGTGACAGTGACGCTCTGACGGCCGTGGTGCGTTTGCAGACTGACGGAAATCCCAGCATGTCGCAATATTTATAGAGCTAGTCTAAAACAGTAAACAGTAAAGTTGTGTTGATTCTTTTTAATTCATTTAATTCTTGTTGATTTTTTTTTTAATCACAATCACTTTCAATAGTTTATTCCTTACACTGTCTAAAACCTTTTTAAAAACTCACTTTTATTAAAAAAAGTAATACAATTTAAAAAAAAAAAATATTTCTTTTTATTCAATTATTCCACTCTTTCTATATATATATATATAGGAATAGGACTTTATTTATATAGCACGTTCACAACGTCTTTCGTTTAATATGACTACTTTTAATATAGAAGCTGATGTAACGCCTAACAGATTTTTGTTGATGGCGGGCCTCGAGATTTTTTCCGTGCTGTAGATGTAAAAAGGTTGGGAAACACTGACTTAAGCAATGTTTTTGTTATTTTCAACTCAGCAGGAAGTAAGTCGTCACAACTCTAAAGTCATCAGAGATTCTTTTTTAATTGACAACTTCAACCACAGAAGCAGAAAGTACAGGAAATATTCAGCCATCCGGAATCAACACAGGAAGCACAAAGGAGGAATTCATTTGTTGATCCTAAAAAAAATGAATTTGGTAGTTTTAGATGAAACACAATATTGGGTATGGGCGAAGTAAAATCATCAAAAATATTGACGTAAACATGATTGGAAAAATATAAGTTAAGACGATTGGTCCTGTTCAATTGAATTTAAAATAAATCAAACAACCATTTACTTGGATGGTAGCGAAAATATCTAATAAAATCAAAAACTATTTTAAAAACACAAATTTGAACAATATTTCTTCATAAAGTCCGCAGAGGGACATACTAAATAAAAATACTAATACAAACGCAGCAAATAAAACAATATGCCGTATTAGAAGTTGTCATTTTTTATGGCTTGTCATAGAAATTTCAAGCTAAACCAAAAACACCAAATTACACCAACTGAACGTACCAAAACACCAGAATTCCAATGTACGATAACAATCATTTCATAGAGGGGAGGCCTTAATGGACATGCAGAGTTGTTTGACTCCTTCCCTTGGGGCTTTCAAAGTGCATCAGTGGACTCGGAGGGGAGGGGGGAAGGGGAGTAGAGGGCTCATTAGACGACGGTGGCCTTAAAGAGGTCCGCTTTGCAGTCCGGTTCATCCGGGCGAACGGTGCCGTGAGGCATCTGCTGGGTGTTCCTCATCCGACTCTGGCACTGGCGCAACTCGGCCACGTAGCCCTGAAAGCTCAAGCTGAGCTCCGACTCGTCCCCGCGGGGCGTCTCGGTCGGCGCTCCCTCTTCCAGGTGCACCCCCTCCACGTCCATCACTTCCTGCGCTTCGTTCCCACCAGGTGCTTTGGAGGCGCAGTTGGTGCCTGAAAACGGAAAAGAGGGGATGCTTAAAATAGATTTTATCCGCGACAAGAGCCAAAAATTTACTGGAAAAAAATTCAAAACTTTCAGAAAAAATTCAGACAATTGCCAGGCTCGCATTTTGTGTCACTTTTTCAATATTTCCATCTTACACCATCCTTGCTTGTTATTGGATCTCACTATTTTTACTTTTTTTCAGCATTAGCCCAAAAGTACCAGAAAAAAAAACTTGTTTCACATTACTATTCTGTACTGTACAGTTCGGAAATTGACCAAAAGTATCGGCGAGGAAAAAAATAGGTGTGTCTCTAAAGTTGAACAAAAAAGTTTTCAAATTTCTGTCACGCACATTTATGTAGTGCTCGCCTCAATGTTTCCATATTATTTAAATGACATTTGGCGCTCTTATATAGTAATTCAGAAGTGCGTCAATAAAAGAAGTCGCTTCCGTCATCAGTTAACAATTGTTATTAAATCTTTGACACTTGTTTGCAATTCCGAATTTGACCAAAATTATCGTAGCGATCGGAGTTACTTTTATAAGCATTTTGACTCTCATTCCAAAAGTAGAACTAGCCTTGTGGTTTTAATCTTCAGTTAGCAATTTATTGTTTTTAAATGTTACTATTTTTACTCTCATCCTGATTTCAGTGTTTGACATGACTTTTGTATTATTCGTCAGTGTTACGCAATTGTGGCCAGCTGCTGTAAATGAAATAGTTTCCTAGGGGAATCACTTAACAAACAGTCAGTGAGTGATTAAGCGGCGCTTCAGTGCTGATGTAAACACCGCCTCCGAGTTCCAACAGCTGACCTCCTTCAAGGAGCAAAAAAAAAGGGATGACACAATGCGGAGGGATTGGGTAACAACCGCACCCGGAAGTGATGTGTTGAAGCTGGTATGTAACACTGCAATTCTGTCACTTCACACCTCAAAAAGTAATCAAAGTTTCCCAATTTTCTCCATGTCATAATTGGTTTTGTACATTTTTTGTATTCTACGAATTGTTTTTGTTCTGTCAGTTTTTGTTTTCCATTCCTGGGCACATTTGAGAGAATTTTTTTTCTTTTTCAAATAGCAGTAGTTAAAAGAATCTGATCAAATGTACCACTTCATTCTTAGTAATATATCTAGTTTTTAATTTATTGTATTTATTCATTATCTTTTCTATACCTTCCCGTGCTAGGCTAATAGTGGAACTGAGGTCAAGGTGAAAATGTTGGGCTGTGCGATGTCTCCCTCTCGTGGGCAAACAAAAAAAATTAATAGGCCTGTCCTATCACAGTATAATAAAATCCCATATGTATTTACAATTGTGTGCATGTGTGTCTGTTTACTAACCATAAAACGTTTGTGGATTTGGACTAAAACGTAGGTCCATTGTTTTCTAGACATGCATTATTATTATAATTTTTCTTACTGTTATTCTTTGTTTCAAAAGTTCAAAAATGGAAGAAGACTGTCTAAAAAATCAGATGTGACACTGGAAGCGGCAGGATGAGGTTGCCATGGCGCCCAGCGGGAGCGGGAAAAATCAAGTGGAGACACTCGGCAACCGACAGCACGGCAGCCATTTTGTGCACACGGCAGTGAGGTCAGCCGCCGTTCCGTCAGACTTCTACACTCTTGGCTTTATTGTGTTGTTCTTGTTGTAAGTTTGAGCTTCTTTGAACACACAAGAATGTTCAAATGTTGCTTTTTGGTTTTTACACTTCATTTCCCTTGTTTTCTATGGAAAAGAATGTTCAATTGAAAATAAGCATGTGGAAACCCACAGACAGGAAAGGGAAGATGTGCGGGCATAGGCAGAAAGTCAAATCCAGTACCACGACATCCCTATCACCCGCTAAGATATCCCGCCACCAAAGAATAAGATGGCACCCAATCAAGCCTTTGCATACAAGCCACAATGCGACACCCTAAAAGTAACCGCCACCTACACCACCGAGCTGGAAAGAGGCGAGCGATAGAAGCCGAGCGAACGCGCATCGTTATTCACACCCCCGTGCCGTCAAGAAGCGCATGCAGCAACACCAAAAGGAGCCGACGAGGATGACGCCAGCAGGCAAAGAACAGCGAAAGGCATGCGGAGGCGGATCAAAGACAAACGAACATCACATCCGATTGGAGCTTTTATTCCAAGGCCTAAATGACAGGTACACAGTTGATTGGCAGATCCAAAGAGAGATACAAAATCACAACCATCAGCGCCGACACGATTGTCTCATCGTTCCTGACTTTGTCTCCTGACAACATAGAAAATAAGTTTGGAGTGTCCGCTGGCGTTGTTTTGGAACGTTATCCCGCAGCAGTGTGATGATTTTCATAATGGCTTCTTTTAACAAGAGACCGCTCCTCACACTGCTATGGGCTGGCCTTCCTCTCGAGTCAGCATCCAGTCATGAGCAAAGGTAGGAGGACGTTAAAGTTCTTAATCTTCCTGTACTTTCAAGGAAATCGCATACAGTAATACTGTGACAAAAATCCAGCAAGTCAAATGGAGTCCTCTCTCATTCACAAGCGGTACCTTGAGATACTCAGTCATAAGTGAAGTCATACAAGGGCTTTGACTTAGGTCTTCCCAATGAAACACACTTCTGTTGTTTGTTTGATTTTGATTGGACTCAACTATGACCAAGCTTAGTGTCATTTTCTTGCTGTCTCTATCTTCATTTTGCCATTCTCTTCTTCTCCATTCGACCAAAATGTCTCTAGAATGTCCTTTGTGACGGCCTCAGCATTTCGCTACACGTTTGCACGCCCTACACAAAAAATAACGTTCCAAAACAAATGGCACCTAATTGTGAAAATGCTATTTGAAATGTTAGTTGAGGTCGAGGTCCAGTCGAGTTTTTCTGGCTAGTGTCAAGTCGTGATTCGAGTCCTCTACAAATGACGGCACATTTTGGCCATTTGTACGTTGAGCACAATGTTTTTGCAGGAGCCTTTGACTAGTTTGTCCGATTTAGCAATTCTTCCACATCCTACTGAGGCTACAAACTGCTTTGGGATGACATTCCACAACTGACACAAAATCCCCAACTTATTTTCAAAATTGTACTGCCAAATATCCAAATTTCAGACCCAATATTTATAAGACAGTGTCGGTCTTAATCATTAGACAATCAAAGAGAGAGATAATCCAAATTCATTAAAGTGCAGGAAGGGGGTGAAGTGATGGAATGGAAACGGGAGCTCTGGTTTACTACGCGGTACCTGGAGTGGAATTTGCGTCCGCGTCTTGTGGGTGAGGGCAGGGTGGAGGCGGCGGGGTGAAGTTAGCTTCGGGCAGGCTCCCCTCCAGAGACGGCATGGGGGACGGGGACGCTGGCAGCAGCGTGCTGTTGGGGCTGTTGATGTCACCCTCCCCCACCAGGGTCAAGTCGGCGTGAGTGTCCTCCTCCACGGTGCGGAGGCTCGACCGGGCGTCCGGGGGCCGCGGGATGGGGGATAAGTGGGTGCCGAAGGGTGAGTGGCGAGACGGGGGCATCAGGCACCGCCTGGCCCCGGAGTGTCCGAGCGAGGAGTCCAGACTCTCGGAGCGGAGGCCCGAGGCCAGCGGCCCTCGAGGGTGCCCGCCGTTCTCACGGCTTTGCTTCAGAGACTCCGGTGTGGAGCACGCCGGGTCCGAGGAGGGGCAATCGGGAAGGGGCACCAGACGCAAAAAATCGGGAAGCACTAAGTCCTCTTTGGTCAGTAGTCCGCGCTGGTCATTGGCCCGGGTGCTCTGCGCCCGGCTCAGCAGCTCGAAGAATTCTGCCAGGGAAAGGACAATATGTTGCGCGTTAGTTTGACAAACTAGCGAGCGGCTCCAAGATGGAGACATATGGCAAGCAGATAGGGCAGGAAGCGACCCCACAGACCAAAGTCAGGCTAAGAAAAGACTCAGGATGTCTGACATTTTGGTTTCAAGCAACCACTTCAGTGCTTCAAAAGCAAACTTGTCTTTGCTACCAAATGTGGAGCTGAAAGTGATATTCAATATTAAAAGGGAGGATCTTCATTTGGTCAAATGAGCTTTTGGCTTCACTATGCAAATGAGGTGGCTACTTCAGCGACGTAATCCCACTGTGAACAAATTCCTACAAAGTTTGTGATTCCTGCTCCGAGGGCAAAGCACAGCTGAGCGGCGAGAGATGAAACAAGGGAGGTTTACCTTCGGCTTCGTCTATATTTATCTTTTTCTGTTTTCTTTTTTCGCCTGGTAGCGCCGAGTCCAGTCCACTTGCCCGCCCACAAAACTCCTTTGGCGCTGTTGACCTCTCATCTCCCTGCAGACGCAACAATGATAACGCTGTTAGGCCAGATCGGACCTCTCCATCCTTTGTCGGCGTCCGCCTCGTCGCAAAGATGCGAGCCGGTTAGTCAGTTAGGGTGAAGAGGAAACACCCGTTTGTCGCATTGGCCCAAGTGTTAATTTGGGTGAATGGAGCCGGCCCCCGGGCGTCGCGGAAGGCGGCGGCGTGGACTTACTGTTGCCGATAGACTCCTGGTCGGTGGTTGGCTTTTGAGGGAGGAGCTCTTGGGTACATCTGTGGACCACACACCATACGTGAGACCATTCCATTTCCGTCCATACTTATGCAACATAACTTACAACTATTGTCATTTTGAGCATTAAAACATAAATTAGCATTGCCACTTTTTTGACAAAAGGTTAGCGCGGTACCTTTGGCCGAGGCCGGGTCAACCCGGTCCAGCACGACACGCAGACCGTCCAGACTGGATATGGGGGCTCCCAGGTCCAAAGGTTCCATTTGGCCGTTCTACAACAAAGCAGACGATGTGTTTGAACCACCGGCGGAACACAGGATAAAAGTGGAAAGCCACGAGACTCAAATAAACCCCGCGGGTGACGAGGAGTAATTGTAGCCCTGGTACTCCACCCTGCGGCACTCCGAGCCCACACGACTTACTATTTTGGCCACCAGTTCAGTGAGCAGGAGGCCATACTTGGCCACCACGGGGCGTAAGACTTCAGCGACCGGCTTGGTGGGTTTGGCTTTCAGCCCTACTGAGCGGTTAATGGGCACCAGGTCCAGTCTGAAAGGAGAATGGAGAACGGCATCGTCACAAGAGTCGCCACACAACGCGTTGTCATGGTAACGCTTCGCACCGGAACAAGGTCCTCTTTTCCAATCGCAGATCTCGCGAGCTGAGGGTCATGCAGTCTTGGTCCAACACTAAAGGCTTTAATTGGAAATAAATAATACATTTAGCACCTTTCCATGTTTTTACATCAGGCCCCCCCCCTAAATTATAGTTCCCAGTGTTCATCCTGGACTTGATCACCTTTTCGCCTCCCACCAGGAAGAGATCCACCGCCGCCACGTTAACACTGATGCCGTGACACAGAACTTGGAGGACCTCCCGAATGGAGGCGCCGGGCCGAAGAGTGATGGAGGAGATGGAGCTGTCGGGCAGCATCACGCTGCATTGCTTTGGGGAGCGATCCCACGCGCCCACCGAGTGTCGATTGTCTGACTACAAGTGAGTAGAAAACCATTTGAATGTTTTCCGTGGAATCAAACACATATCTGGAAGTCCGTGTATAGTCATGCTGCATTCTTCCATCATATCCAACTTAAAATGCGTACCAAGAAAAAAAATATGAGTGGGCAGGCAAATAAGAAGAACGAAAGTGGGCTCTTTGTGTTGTCATGGTGATCTTCCCAGTGGATCCTTACCTCTATCTTGCCAGCAGAGCAAGAAGTGGCCATCTCCAGGCTGGTACTGGAAGACAAGGAGCCTTGGGACTCCCTTCGGCCGTTACTACCCCAATAGTCTGCACGGAGAATCAGGGGAAGCCCCCTTTAGAGGGGAAAAAAAAGTTCTTTGTAGAAGTTGTGCGTGACACTCACCGAGATTAATATCGCTAATGTCCTTCTTTTTAGGACCCTTGCCAAAGCTCCGATTGCGAGACCACGAAAAGAAAATCCCACGTTTTTTGTCGGCGCTTTCATCTCGGCTGTCCTCATTGAGTGACCTCCCCGACCGCTGCTTCCTGGCGTCCTGCAAGGTAAGACGGCAAAGGATCTAACTCGACTGATATGAAAGGGGGAGCAAAAAAATAAAAAAAGTACCTTCTTGGGAGTGGAAAGGGTCGAGCGGTCCGAGCTAGCGCTGTGTTTGGACGGTGCGGGACTGCAGGGGATCTGGTAGGGATCCGGCAAGGGGAGGCCATCCACCTCGGCATGCATGCACTCCTTGTAAAGGGAAGACTTGAGGAAACGGGAGTAGCTGTCAAACTTCATCAGATTGAAGATCTGCAAATGGGAAAGGCGCAGGGCAAATTAGCGAGGGAAGGCCTCATGAAGAGAAAATCAATTCCACGCTATTAGAACAAGGCGAAAAAAATTCATGTCTGCATTTTGAACGCAAAATCACAACAGTATTTTGTTGACGTGGGCGGCCGAAGAGCCGTACCTGCAGCTGCTGCGTCTTGAACATGTCGGGCCTCGGGGACGTGAGGACGTCGTCGGCCAGTTGAGCTTGGCTGTCAATGTTGACCGGCATGGTGGCCTTGCTGGACAGAAAGCTGTTGTAGATCTCGCCGGCTCTCTGGGACAGCTACGGCAAACGCACTTCTGGTCATCTCTGACAACGCGGTGGGGTGATGACACGCGGCGGGCATACCTGCTTTTTGTCAGTCGCAGGAACATGGTTGAAGTATTCACAGGCTTGCCAGAACAAGATATTCTCCTCACTAAATTCTTTCTTGAGAAATTCCTGTGAAGACAAATGACGACTTCTTGAGTTCTGCCTGTTGAAGTTTAACATTCCTGCTTTATTGATTATGCTGGCGAAAGGAGGAGTCAAATCAGTTCCACTGTACAGTTGAGCTCGATGAGGGTTCGGCAGAATTGAGTTCATTTGCAACCCAAAGTCAGTGCAGATGATTTCGGAAAAAAACAAGGACTTTGTGGGCACGTACCGAAAAGTAGCGAACGCCCACCGGGTCCTGGAGGAGGCGCTCGAAGCAGCCGGCCCAGCTGGCCACGCGTTGTTCCGGAAGCCCTCGGTGGCTTCCCGGAAGGCTTCCGTTACTGTTCAGGCTGCTGTGGCTGCAGCATCCCTGCAACTGAACGCCGCCGGAATCTGTTCAAAACACACGTACTACATTATTAGATTTGACAGTTAGCAGTGACGAGCTTCTTTTGAAACTTGAAATATTGATTTCAAGGCGGACGAAATCAGGCTTTGAAGGACTTACCGCCGTCGGAGGAAGCCGCCGACTGAAAGAGAGCAAAGAGAGACATGAGTGAGAGGCTGCTGTCATGACCTCCTGCAGGCTGCTGGAGATTGGTGTTAATTTGTACGAGGGGGTGGCGACTCAGCCTTTTTCACACTTGTTCACACCTCCACAGGGAGGAGGGCGGAGGCGTAGGAGACCCCCTCCCCGTTGTTTGATTTGCTCCTCAGTGTCCTAAATGTAAGTATTCTTGCAAGAGGGGCAATCAACGGCTCTAATGGTCCTCCATTCACTTGCTAATTGCGCCATTGAGTGCTTTTATGTGCACATGGACATGTCCTCAACGAAAAGGGCAAGTGGCCACAGACCCCCGTGTAGCCAAAGAAAATAGAGGAATTTATTTCAAATGGTGGGCCACCTATCTATGGCGGTGACAGATAGTTGCAGCCAGCACTTGGCAGAAGGTGCATAACGAATCGACATTTGATTCTTGGTGTGCGTGAGATTTTCTACGTTTGTCGTTGTGCTCCTTGTTAGAGAATAGGCATTTGTGAAGAAAAAAAAATTACTGAAACGCTGGAAAGTTGTCATGTGCGGTCTAGACTGTAAAAATAAGTTCCTCTCGTAAAAGTTGCTGTATATTTTGGGTTCAGATTGTCAGACATGTCATTTGTTTAAAAGTGATATTTTCCACATATTACAAACGCATTTTGAAACCAGGAAATTGACAGAAAAAAAGTTGCCAAGCTGACATGTAGCCACCTAGTTATTTTGAAGTTAAATCATGAAAAATATTTTCTAGTTTGGGTGTTGGAAATGAAAGCAACAAATTCTATGTTTTGTTTGGCCTTAATTTGAATCCAAGCTTGGCTTTTAATGGCACGTGGTTGGGAATGTCCGCCTTAAGTCACGCTAATGTGTAGCCGTTTCTGGAACAAGGGTGGCGGCAAGACTAAAAAACACAATTTTGCGACTCTATACGTTGTTTTCAAGGTTGTCGACGAGCCACAGCACAAACTCGGACATGTCGTGCTTATCGTGCTGTCAGATCCCCGATGGTGACGTTTTGTTCCGTTTTGAGTTCGGAACCACATGTGAAACGCAAGCCGCTCAACCGCTAATTGTGTCTCGTAGCCTCTTTACAACCGTCCAGCTGCCGTGTTCAACCCGCTGTAGTCAACACCCAGGAACCCACCCCCCACCCCGGCCCACCTTCCGCCGTAGCCAACATGTGTGTGAAGCGCCTGAGGAGAACACAGACTGACCATCTGCGTGTCCCTTTGGAGCTAAAAACATTCCGAAACCTCAAACCCTAACTACACAGTAACTGTTTGAAGGAAGAAAGACATCACACTTGTGACGTTAGGTTTGCCTTTGAGTTCACCCATGACAAATGTGTCCGGTGATAAACAGGAGGATCTTGATCGAATAATTTTTTTAAATTTAATGTTGTCACAAATCCAATGATAAGATACTTTAAAATTGTCTTCTGTTTAGTCTAAATATCACAACATACGGAGGCTACGAGGTCTACGTATTCATGAGGGACCACACACACAACCCGCCCTTGTCCTGTCCCCTAAGTGATGACCCAGGCACACGATCACCCCTTGCCCACACACTCACTCCCTTCCTCTATTGACGCCTTGGATGACAAGTTGGTCCACAGTGGGTGGCTACAGAAAGGGAACTGGTTCCCCCCCCCCCAACACACACACAATAAGTCCACAGAATAAAACTAAGTTAGCTTCTATCGATCGGATACTGTGTTGACTGCGGGTATTAAAAGCACTTCCAACATTTCTGTGGTTGCTGAGTCTGGCGTATACCAGACACCACATGTCAAAACCTCGACAAAAAAATAAAAAATAATCCCGATACAAATAAGGGAACTTCGATGATATTGCCACCGGTTAGCACCCCTGAAGAATCGCTTGATGTTTCCTTCGGGCTTGTTAAGGCATGCTTTTGGTATTAAAAACCAGATGAACATGTATCCAGAGTCAACAAAAAAAACGTGACACAAATAACCACAAGCCCCCACCGCTTGAAGCAGCAAGAGATGAGCCACAAAGAGATGGGAAAAACAGCTGACTCAAACAAAAAAAGGAGTTGGCAACTGCAGGGAAAAAAAAAAACTGCGTTCTTACGGTGTTGAAGTTCCATGTCCTCTTGAAGGAAAGTCTCTTTTTGAGACTCATTGTTCCCTTGACTGCTCGGCGAGCGGTACGCAAAGCAAAGTAGACGTGCGCATACCTGAGCATTCCCCACCCAAAGCTAGGCCAACCGTGTCTGTACAAGTCGGAGAAAGAGAGGGAGGGGGAAAACCCTGAAATTTGACATGGCACTGGACTAAGACGAAGAAGAAGAAGGGGGCGGAGGGGGAGGTTTCCTCATTCGGCAGCTGTTGCCATAGAAACCCTGCCGACGATACATACAGTCTCTCCAACATTGACGAGAAGGAATCATAAGCCCCCCTTCTTTCCCTTGACAAAAACCACAATGCCCCCCTTCCTTTTAGTACTCTGGTCTGGCTTGAAAAAGAAGAAAAACATATTGGGGATAAATTGAAACCATATGTATTCCGTTGAATCGGCTGTATCTCACAAAGCGAGTGTTGCTTGCAAATATTTTGCAAACGGTTGTAAAGTGTTTTTCCTGTCACAAAGAACCGTTGGCAAAATTTCGGTGCGACAAGAAAAAAACGGTTTCGCAAGCGTTAAAACTGTTGGTGAATCTCTGGCGAATGCCCGCGACCGTTTGCGACATTCAACAAAATATAATTAAATAGATAGTCGAAACGTACGCAAACACTAACCCAGTTAGTGACGATTCCAGTGATAGAAAACAACCCACTTGCATCAAGGCCGTCGAGTTTTTGAAGTTTCAAGTAAAACAGGTGTCTGACAGTACCGACGAATGCCCACCTCAGCCGGAAACCTTGCTATACCTTTTAACCATAGCTAGCCAAGTAGCATCGCTTTACAACCGTAAGAATAAAAACTTACAACATGACAAGCAGCCTGCCAGAAACCGTTATCACGTAAAAACCTTCAAACTTGGTGAATGCTGAAAACTAGTGGTTCATCTTGTTATTCCTTAGTTTGTTGTGTCGCCTACACTATATATAATATGAGACATTCACACATTTATTTGGGTAGACAATTTCAATGGCCCTTCGAAGGAAACTATGACTATGATGCGACCTGCGACAAAATTTAAGTTTGACACCCCTGGCTTAGATGTAGCCACCGAATTGAGAATTATGGGAATCAAGCTATTACAAGGAAATAAATCAGATTTTATTTTTGTGCAAATTTATGCAAATAAAATCATTAGTTTATGAAGGTTAAGAAATATCCCCCCAAAAATCTTTTTATGAGAACAAAGTGGAGGCATTCTAGTTGTTTGTATGGCACAGTAATGCTTTTCATGTGATGCTTTGCTTGTCACAAGACGCTTAATTACATATTGCGATCATCGCAGTTATCTGCTGCGGATGACAAACGAAAATAACATCAAGGCGACTTCCTTTTCGAGGAGGAGGAGAGGGAGCGGTGCGTCAGATAAGAGGGAGGAGAGATTTCCTTCCAACACAAGGTCACAAGAGTTTCTAATGGTAAATCCCCATTTTACACTGAAGAAATTGGCATTTTCTATGACGATAGGCTCAGTGGTTAAAGGGGAAAAAAATGCTAGGAGAAAAATCTGAATATTACACGGCGAGAATTGCAATTAGCATGAGATCAAATGTAGCTGTTATGGGAATTATGTTTGAGAAAAACATTTAGTAGCAGGAAAATAAATTTCTCGTAAAAGTGGAAAAAAATCAGTTTTACAATAAAATGTGGATTTACTCTGAAAAAAAACAAAGTTTTGCGAAAACTAAAGGCGAAAATTTTTTATTTAAATTAAATTAATTAAATGTAATTTTATTTAATGCTATTTTTGAGTAATCCAAACTGACGAGAAAAGACAGCACGTTTTAAGTGGCAGTTTAACCAGGAATAAAATAGGTTGAAAGAATTATATCCCAAAAAGTTCTGAATAATATAAGGAGAATTTTCTTGGGGTAAATAAAGATGTACTTTCACAATCATTTCATGAGGATAAAATGATATAATTAGGGGAAAGAGATACAGGAAAAAGTCCTGCATATAAGCTTTGTGTTGTTGGAATGTCCTTCTGTAGATGAACGACAGGGCTAGTAATGCAAGATGTAAAATAAACAGCCAACTTCATAAAAGCAAGGAATACCCCCCCCCCTCCTCCCAGCATGTATTATCAAAAAGAATGGCCTGCGCTCGCTTGAGCCTGGAGGGCAACCACATAAGACGCGACCACACCCTCGCACTGCTATTGCGCTCCCATAAAAAAACACCCCAAATGGACTTTCCGAGCTTGAAACCCGACACGTGTAATTAGCCTGCTGACTCTTGCCCCCGTTTTCCCATCTCACAACAAAGCTCAGTGTGGGTACGCTCGGCGTGATGCAAGGGCGAGGGTGATCGTTGACTTCCTGAGTTTACGTTCTGCCGTCTAATCGCTTTGGTCATGCGGGCAAGCTGAGCTGCTTGAAAAAGAAAAGGCACTCATAAAAACAACTTTATTCCTTCTAATTTTAGGCTCTGTTCTAATAGAAGCCACGTCCCATTTCATTGCCGGGTTTGTTGAATACAAAAACCCTGATTCTTCTTTGCCAGTTCAACTTGAATTAAAAAAACACCACCACACTCCTAACTGACAGTTAATCGTATTTTTTTTTTTAAATTGTCGTATACCAGCAATGCCTTGATTAATTCTTTGGCAGGTTGCCTAGACTCCATTCTAATGGAAACCATATTCCTATTAATCCACCCCAAACAGATGCCCTACTTAATTAATCCACTTGAGAGAAAAAAAAAACCAGAAAACAATTGACACCCCAATCTTCAGACGCCTCCACAAAAATAAACGGAGGTGACACCTGTAAAGTCGACAGACGACTACACCGGAATTGCTTGCGCGTTTCAAAATCCGTTCAGATGATGTCACGGCAACGCGAGATTTCCAGCGGCGGTCGGAGAATGAACTAGATAACCGCATCCACATCTGCCTCTCGCGTATTCAGACCTAGCGCATGTGGGCAACAGACCGACAAAATGAAAGCGGTGAGAAAAACGACGTTCGCCGGCGGACACCTTTTGCAGCGTGTCGCCAAACCGGCACAACTGAATGCCAAATTTTTCTTCCATCCAAACACCCACACAACGCCCAAGGACAGAAGAGGCGTTTTGCACTTTTACGAAGAACGTATTCCGTCAAAAAGCGGACCCAACTCATAATGCGGCGGTGCCCCAATTCTTGGCCAGATCCACCACACTACTTGCAGTGTCCCCTCTCATAGTTTGCTCCATATTTATAGGAGCCATAACCTGATTAGGTGCCAGTTCTTAAAAAAAAAAAAAGCTTTATCCTCAAAACATCATCTGATGGTAGATACTTCAATAGTCGTCGTGACCCAATGAATTCATCGCCAGGTCTCCTGGAATGCATTAACGCTGCATCCCAAAACAGACGACCAGCACCAGAGATGTCTCACTCACTTGATGTCTCACTTCAAAATTGATCGCTGACAATATTTCTTACAATTGTCTTAAAGAACAAATGCCTCACTCCAGACCCAACAACAAGCAGTACTTCCTCAAATAGTGATCTCCGTTCTTGTAGAAGCCATCCCACAATTATTTGCCAGATCCACTTGAATCGAAAAAGTGCCAAAACAGATGACAGGCGCTGTTTCCTTTCATAGATCCCAAACACCAAATAATCTGCTGCACCCCGAAAGAAACTACCTGCAATCGGTGGCTTTGTTCTATTAAAGACTATATTCCAATTAATCGCCGCTTGAACAATTAAACGCCGCAACCCAAATAAGACACCCACTCAAAAAAAGCAAATATTCTCTCTTTGAGGGAAGACGACAACAATATTTTGATCGTAGGGGTGAGGCGTCGGGGATAGAAACCCATATGGCCGTTCAAATAAAAACCATCAACTCAATCACTTTGCATTTTTTGCAAGAATAGATGGCCCGACGCACCATGCAACGAAAAACATTCCGCAGCAGCCCACACAGCCAGAGAGGACTTACGGAGTTGAGGGTAATGGTGGGTTCCATGTGTGTGGCACGCAAACGGGTCCATTCGCGGGAGCTTGATGCGCCGAGTGCGGGAGAGCCCCAAATCCCAGCAGCGACTGGGAGTCTCGTACCGTGACTCTCGCTCTCCCTCCCTCCCTCCCTCTCTCTCTCTCTTTGGTCGCAGCAGATTCCTCCTCTCTGTTTACCTCCCACCTTCCGCCTCCGTGTCTTCTTCATGCCTTCCCTTTTGACGCCCACAGGCGCCACGGGAAAGAAAGTCAGTCGTGTCTAATGAGCAACAAGGGTGTAAAAGCAACGGCGACAGAAATGCCCGAAAGAATTGATTGCTTCTTTTTGTTTGGTGATTAAATTATGCTAAATAGCGCTGCATTCTAAGAGAATTGAAAGACAAGCGGCTTTTATAAAGTGTGATTATAGTTTATAGTTATATGTGAGTGGGTGCGAGTTGTGGCGTACAGCAGCTCCTCGTGATTGTTCTCATTTCGTATTTGGGTTTGGAGTGCATCGTGATTGTGGCTCTTTGTAGTTTCTATTTGTCAACCGGAATCTAACCGTTTACTGCCACCGACGAATATATCCGTCAAGTACAGTTTTTAACGGTTAGGCGTGAAAGAGAGTCTTTTCCAGCTTGTGAATTTCAAGCTTCTGTATGATTGTAAGATGTCAGCATTGCATCAGGTTGATTTGAGAAGATTAGGCATGAGAGAAATGTTCAAATTGAGTTTAGGCACCGCCCACACAAACATAGGTACATGTGATGTATACAGGTGTATATAGCATACAGAGTATGTGTCATAGGTGGTAGTGGATGATTTGTCAAAAGATGACACAGTTGATGGAAAGAACGGCAAACGCCATGTAAAAAAAGCCTCTGACATTCAAAACGATCAATGCGAGTGTGTCAGCGTCATTCAGGGTGCGTTTCTCAGTAGTATGGCTGTGAATAAATTCTCAGTCTTGTTTTTGTTGTGGTGGTGTGTTACCATACACAGTAAATGTAAGACTTACCTCAAGGTCATCCAGAGATCGGGCCAAGCTAAGACGCTTTGAAGAGCGGCGTTTGGAGGCACGGAGTGCACCCAAGCCCCAAAATCTGGAGCCCTGTCAAAAGAAAAGTGTAGTTCAGTCATATTTTTCTTCAATTACAATAAAGTGTTATAATAAAATTCAATGAATAAATATTAAAGAAAATTTTATGATTATTATTATAAATATATATATATAATATAATATATATATTAAAATTTATAAAATTTTCTTTAATATTTATTCATATATATATATATATATATATACACATTTGAAATGTATGTTTTTGACCCAAAAAAAATGTGACAGTGAGACCCTGTCATTACTTGAGTTGTGTTTTGCTAAATAGATCCACAGCGACATTCTGTGGCCATGATGAGTATAGCAACCCTTTGGAACTGTTTTCTAGTATGACAAAAAAAAAAGTTTCCATAAAGTCTTTCTACCACCTAAATGAAATCGTTGTAATTAAATGTTTATTTAAACGAATCATTTAAATTCTGATGTCTGCAGCCAGGTGGTCAGAATCTGTGTTTTTGTTAAAAAAAAAAACCCTAACAAAATCCTCATTGTGTTATGAGTTTTTAAAAAATTGCTCTTATGATTTGTATTGATCGATAACTCACATTTTTGCCACGCTCATTCTTCCGGTGGACAAACGCTTGGGTCCATTCCTCTTTGGGGGGCATCATCGGGAGGACCTCGGCAGACCGATACCGGTCTGAGGGAATCTGGCTCATGGGCGGCGGTAGGCTCCGCGCTTTGGCACCCGAGCCAACGTCAGCTAACCAGTTGTCGTCGTTCCATGTCACTGTAGGCTCTGGATCACCTCTGAGGGATTTGGGCCATTTTGGCTTGGAGAACCAACGCTGGCTACCCCGGAGAGGCTCTTCTGAGAGGCTATTTTTTTTATCCAAAAGGGAAAGAGGAGGCGGAGGCTTGAACTGGAACTTCAAGCGAGGCGGGGGACGTCCGTAAAAGTCAGTGAGAGAATCAGGCCCGGGAAGCGACTCTGAAAGGGAGTGTGTGCTACCATTATTTTTTAGGTGGCCATTATTGTAGCGGTTTCTCGGGATATGGTCTGGGGATGCGGGATTATCCCATGGACAGGTGGGGAGGAGGACCCCGGAGTGGTTTTGGATTACGCAAGGGAAATCCCTGGCGGCTCTTTCCTCAGGGGGTGAGGCATTGTCAATGCCGCTGTCTCCGTTACTACTGGCACTACCTTTTTGGACGTTCGCCTTGTCTTGCTGCTGAGCCTCCGAGTCCAGTTTGGCTCGAAGCCTCTCCACTGCGTCCCCCATATCACTGTACAGGACCGTGACAAAATTAAGAACATCCGGCGGAGCCTGGGGGAATTCCAGGCAACCAGAGGTGTCCGGATCAGGCGTGCAGTCGAAGCCAAAGCGCCCGGCAATACCTATGTGCTCATCGTGGTTTCCCAGCTCCGGGTCAATGAAGAAAACGTGACAGGAGGCTCTCAGCGGAGTGTCTTGTGGGGCGCAGCCGTTGATAATGTGCGCGGTGGTCACCAGGCAAAAGAAACGAGGGTCCTCGGCGCAAACGGCCCCTAGGACCAAGTTCTCGGTGGGAAAGGCCGCCAAAACGGCTCCCATGTCATCGCAAAGTCGGATGCAATCAAACGTAATCTTCATCATGACTAGCGTGTGGGTATCCTGCTCCGTGCCCAGCTGGCGTATTCGCTCTCGGATGGCCTTCAAGCTGTCGTCCTCCAATTGCGACGTATTTAAGATCAGCTCGGTGGAGCTCAGGTAGCCCACCACCAAGGTCATGTTTAAAATGCTCCAGTCTGGATTAACGTCCTCGCCGTCCGTAAAAACAGAATGGCGTTCATACTTTGGCTCTTGCGTTTCGGCACTTTGTTGTTTGGACCAATGTGACATGTCCGGTTCTGATAGTGGCCTTTGCTTGCCGACAAGCACGTGGCGCCAGTTGTCGGAATTGGGTGAATCGTGCGAGATGGCGCGTAGGACGCTGGCCTTTTTGGGGCTTATTAAAAACTTTTCGTCGTGTAGAATGGGGTTCCCGATGACGCGGCCTTCGGTATGCACGACCAAGCGCAGCGGCCCGATGCATCGGCCGATCATCTGCACCACGGTCTCGTGCAAAGCGGTAGATACGTCGGCTCCGTTGATCGCCATGATGCCGTCGCCTTGTTTGAGTCCCACCAGATGGGCGGGACTTCCCTCCAAGATGCCGCTCAATAAACATGGCCACTGTCCTGAGATGGTAAACCCGTAGCCTGTACGACCACGGTGGACTTCCACGCGCCGCAGCTCGCCAGATGCGCTTAAATCCAAGCGCCTCCTGGCACTCTCGGGTTGACCCTGGATCCTCATTTTGCCAACACTATTGTGTTGTTGTCATACTACGGTTACACAAAAAGACAAGGTCGGTTAAAACAGCAGTGAAAAGATTGTAAGGATTTACTGTAAAGCCAAGTGACCCTCAGTGTTCTCAAGCCTCACAATGATACAAACCTTGAACACTACAAGAATACCAACTCTACACCCTAGCTCAAACCCAAACAAAACTCTACCCCTAAATTCCTAATCCTAACCGCAACACCAACTTTAAACTTAGTTTTTCAACAGATCCGATTGAAAGATATTTTGCATTTTTAGGCAAAATCTGTGATCATTTGTAATGTCAGAATTTGCCGATCGATCAATGACGTCCAAAAACCCTGCGAGGCGAGTTTCTTTTTACATTTTTATACACTTAGGACAAGTCAAAAATTACTTAAGACCTTTAAGAAAGGATTTCTCGTGTGATTGATTACTACCATTTGAAATGATTTCCTCAGAGAAAACTTGTTCAATGCACATTCACGCCAGAACTACTGAATAATAACAAAATAACACGTCGAAACGAGTAAACAACTGATCCAAGTAGGTCTGGTTTAAGTGAGTTATCTGTCCAGGATAAACGCACAGAGGGCTTTTATATCCTCCCCCGGAGCAGAGTGCCAGCTGGCTCTCCCCCTCAATAAAAATACTTGAATGACAACCAGACGTTTTGTATTCGGTGACCTTTTTAAATGCCACACATTTGAAACAAGTTGCAAGTAAACCACAAGAAGCCGTGTTTCTTTCTTTCTTTCTTTCTTTCTTTCTTTCTTTCTTTCTTTCTTTCTTTCTTTCTTTCTTTCTTTCTTTCTTTCTTTCTTTCTTTCTTTCTTTCTTTCTTTCTTTCTTTCTTTCTTAATGCATTGCGTTTTACAAACCGTGGCCACAGACATTCGCGACTACGGCAAGTCCGCAACTACTACGACTACTTACGACTCTATTACTATCTTTTTACTAATACTACCGAACTTTTGGTATTTACCTCATACGGTGTCGAAAGTCTCCCCCTGAAAAAAAAAAATAGTCCACAGCTTTTAAACGCCCAGTTTTGACATTTTCACGTCAGGCGATTCCATTTTTAAGGGCCAGTTATTCCAAACAATACATTAGGGTCGCGATTGAAGTGGTCTCCATATGCGGCGGTGTCGTGGACGCGGCACCCCTTCACGCGCACGCGCACAAGGCAGCTTGAACAAAGCGACATTGACGGTAACCATAACAACGGAACGTCTCCGCGTCACCTGGTCCGCCCCTTTGGCTCCGTTTGACCAATCGCAGCCTCGCGCACTATTCAAACCAATGGTGCAATCCTATTGGCTCATGATGTCGGATGACGGAGGCAGTCCATTATGGATATCAACAAACTGTTTAAAATACCTTTTAATTGAAAGTGTATCGTAGAATATTAAAAAAAAGAAAAAAAATTAAAATACACATTTAAAATGTGGTTTAGCGATGATTAACTGTAAAAAAAAGTTATTCTCAGAATTTTAAAAAGAAACGTTTTTTTGTTAATGATATCAATGATTTATTCCTAAAATCTGAATTTAATTGTAACGTGCAAAAAATTTAACGATTGTAAAATGTCTAAAATGATTTAATTTGGTAAAGTTAAAATGCAGTTTTACAAAGTTAAAGGACATGTATTTGGCGCAGTATGGTAGTATTTGTTTTACTTTAAAAATGTATTTGTGCTCATTTGGCACAGTATCTTCAAAATGTTTTATTTTTTAATCTTTTGATAAAATGGAGTTGGAAATTTGCAGTGTGTTCCCCAGCCCTGACGTAAACCACTCAGGTCCAAAGTACTCCAACAGTCTGTCTTCTGTCCCGCCCTCACAGTTTGGAGAACAACGGAAGCTCATCAGGCCACAAAAATGATTTAAACACACACAGCAAAATAATGTCAAACTATTTTGTTTAATTCTACGGCAATGCAAATAAGCGCATTCATTTTTACATGCGTGCAATAAACTTGTGGAGGGCCTAAAAAAACAAAATTCAAATAACTAAACAAAAAAACTATGGAGATGCTGCACTTCATATTTTGTTCTTCCCGCTTGTGGAGGACGGCAAAATCATTTTCTCCAGAAGATTCATCATGCGCTCTTGCATCTGCATACACTGGACCTGGAGCAGATTCTGCTGATGCAGGGCCCGGCGGACCTCCCTGCACGTTTCCTCAATGGCTTGGTTGGAGCGCTTTTGTTGCCGCAGCATGGCCTGCATTATCTGCAGCTTCCTCCGCTTTAGGAAATGCTGTCTTTTTGTGGTCTTTTGCTTGCTAGACACTGGATGGGAGCTGATGAGAAGATAAAAAGACAATCAGGCAAAAAAAAAAGAAAAATCTCATTCTCTCGCGCTCTCTCTACATCAGTGTTTTTCAACCGGGGTGCCGCGGCACACTGGTGTGCCGCGGCACACTGGTGTGCCGCAAAATATTGTCAGGGGTGCCGTGGGAAATTCTCCAATTTGTGCGCCTGTGCGGTGTAGCGCCCGGCAGAGTAATCATATCTTCCATATCAGAAGGTGGCAGCAGCAGGTAGCGATTTGCCTCCTGCTTGCAGACGAGAAAATGGGTGACGCATGGATGCAGCGGCAGGTATATGGGATGCCCATGCAGGTAGCATTGACAGCGACGTTGTCATTGTGGATAGCGAGGCGAGTCGATAGTGACAGTGATGGAGAAGGTTTTGAAGAGAAAAAATGCTGACACTGTACTCAGCACACACAGCTGTGCCGTGGGATTGTTTAATATTAATTACGGAGCGCATTGTAAACAGGATCGCCAAACCACTGGTCAGTTCGCGCAAGGCCTGGTCAGCCACTTGCTAATCGTGCATGCGTGGAGAATCGGAGAATCTTGAGATTTCATATTGTGTCGGTCTGATTGTATTGCATCGGCACATATTCAGGTTATGTGTGTGTTGCTGTGTGCGTTTGCTAACAGTGACAGACACTATGACGGTTGTGGTGCGTTTGTGGTCCAATGGAAATCACAGCATGCAGTTCAACCGGAGAACCTGGATTGGTTATTTTTCACATACATAAAATAAACAGTCAAGTCGAGACACCTCGACTGTGATAGCCACTCAGCTGCTGTCAGAACAGCAGAGCGTCTTTAAAAGTGACTTTGTTCTTATTGTTGGACCTAGTCTAAAACAGTAAACAAAATCACGTTGATTCTTTTATTTGAATCACAATCACTTTAAATAGTTTATTTCTTACACCGTCTAAAACCATTTTAAAAAACTGTCACTTTTATTTAAAAAAAGGAATACAATTTAAAAAATATTTCGTATTTATTTCTATTGAATTATTCGACTCTCCATACATATATAGGAATAGGACTTTACGTCTTTCGTTTTAATATAACTGATTTTAATATAGGAGCTTAACAGAATTTTGTTGGCGGTGTGCCGCGAGATTTTTTCCAATGAAAAGGTGTGCCGTGAATGAAAAAAGTTTGGGAAACACTGCTCTACTTCACAGTGGTTACCTGGAGCCTTGTGTGTGCTCACTGTCAGAGTTCCAAGAGTCCAGTTCCTGCTTGATCTCCATTTCATCTGAAGAGCCTGTATATTCGGGCAGGAAGCCCATCACCTCCTGCTCCGGCTGGGCCAATGGGTTGTCGCCACCTTGGGAGGAATTACCAGCACTCGTCGAGGCCTGGGACTCATCCCGGGACTCACCTTGAGACTCGGCCCAGTTACCTTGTCCGACCTCCACAGGCTTGGATAGAATCTTCTCGATAGCTTTGTAATACGGCCAGTCGGGGGTCTCGCCGCTTTCCGTGGCGTTGGATTTAAGTCGCCTGTTTAAAAAATAAAAGAAAGAAAAATGAGCAACACTTTTTGTGACATGATGGCGAAGTTTGAGGTTGACTGGCCTGTATTGGAAGGACATATTTGTGATCTTCATCTTGATCTCCTCTTTGAAGCGTTGCTCGCCCGTCAGCTGGAAAAACCGCTGCGACATCCTCTCGTAAACCTTTGCGTTCCTCTTGCTAGTTTTCAGCTCATTGTGGTTCTCCTCCCAAATGTAGAGCAGGGCCTTCATTTCACCGTCAGTCCAGTTGGGGGCCCGCCGGTGCTTCTCGCCCTGAGGATGAGTAATTAAATAGGCAAAGTCATCTCCCGCTGCCATCTTTCCCCGCAAAAAGCTCTTTGCTTTGAAAGGCTTTTACGGTTCTGTGTGGTGCAATGTGAGCTTGCGAAGGTGAGGAGGGAAGCACACGCTAAGTCCTGACTTTGCACCTCCCCCCTCCAGGACAGACTGAAAGAGCACTCAAAATGGGGCCTAAAGCAGGAGAGGAATCCGGTTAAAAGCTTTTAGTGCTCGATGATGTCACAGTTGCCCTGGCGACGGCCTAAGGAGGCCTTTCTTTTTCACCCTAACCACTCCCACTCCCCCCACCCGCGCCACTCTTCTTCCTGCTGCTGCTGCTGCTGCATTGGGCTGGGACATAAAAAGCTTTTAGCTGAAAGGCAGCAGTGTGAGCGGACGCCATTGCTGAAATGCAAAGAGCGGGGGAGGGGCAGAATGAGGGCAGACTGCTTTTTGTTTCTTTGACGACTGGGCAGCCCAGAATGCGCTTCCTTTAAAAGCTTTTGTCGGATCATCTCGTTCCCTGCAGGGGTGTGACTCGCAAATCGGGGTCCACCAAATAATCACCTCGTGTCATTTTCACAAAGTGGATACATATGGGGACTGACGCCCCGATAAAACGAAAGCAATTACTCCTTTCTTATTTTTAGGCCAATTAAAAGCTTCGAGACGATTGTGACATCACATGAATCTGATTTAGCTGCACAGATGAAGTTGATTTTTAGATTAGAGCGTACATTGGTATTGTTGAAATTTACCTTTTAAAATGTGACAAGTCCACGGACCAATTCATAAGCCAGTATGCAAAAATAAGGCCAAGAAAAATGACGGCATACCTTTTTAACAAAAACAAAAAAGGGTGATCCAATTGCAACTGGCTAACTTCTCTTTCTTTTCTTTTTCAGGGTTTAAAGCGGAAGTAATCCAGACTGTTAATCCAAGGGATAGACTAATCTACAGATCAACCAGTCCGGCGCAACTCAGGTCGTAAGTAACGCACTGTTAGTTTTATTTGAGAACATTTGTGTGTATGCTACAGTAAAAATGATTTAGGGATTTTAACTTTTTAAATGCTTTTATTACTTATAAGTAATTTTTATTTGCGTATTCTATTATGAATTTACTTTGATTAATTTAAAGGATATTTTGATACAATTTAAAAAAGAAATCAATTAAAGCTGTGATTTTTTTTGTAAATTCTTCAAATGTGTATTTAATATTGTAAATGTAAAAAAAGTAGTTTATCAAAAAATAGACATTTTTGGAAGGAAGTTCTGGTCTACAATAACACAAACGGAGGGAAAAAAAACAAACTTTAATGCAAATTTGCGCACATATATAACATACATACAAGGTGCATACATCCATACATAAAATATAAATGCTTTTAATAGTTACATATACAATTTTATATTAAAAATGACAATTAAAAATAACAAAAAGAATGCATAAATAACTAAGACATGTCTAAATGTACCTCAAATAACATAAATAAGAATTAAGTCATTGCAAAATCCAAATACAAACACGTCAGCTGATAGTTTATACAGTAATGTCAGAAGTAACAAATGAATCAAATGAAATGTAGTTGTCAAAAAGTAACTCTAGAGGTCAGCAAACGTCCATGCTCAATTGAAGTGGCCAGGGGGGCACTTCAATTTTTGACAGAAGTCTCACAGTTTGAAGTAATTGAACACTGACTGACTTGTACTGGATGTGCACAGTGGTATCAAAATGCAATTTTGCAGGTCATGCATGTTGTTGGTTTATTTTTGTCGCTGTTCCTTTAAGACAGGGGTGGGGGGAAAACCTCAGAGCACCATTGTGAATTCATGGGAAAATGAAAAATGTTACCTAACTAACATGAGAAACGAGAACAATTATTACGAATTGAAGTAGACTCGAGTTTGTTCAAAGTAAATTGTTTTACATAGCTGTTGTTTTGACGCTTACATGAAATCAGCATTTTACAGACTGAAACGTTAAAAGAACTCAAAATGACAGCATTACTGTTTTCCATGTAAAGTGTTTGGAAAAATGCAAATTGATAAAAAATATACCCAAAAATAACGGTGGGGGAAAAAAAGATCAAATGTTTTGAAAACCTACGAGTATCGCATTCTAAGATTTTTTTTTTTTTTTAGAGCTTGTTTACATGGGATGGATGGATTACAGACATTTTTGTTTTGTTGACTACGTTACATGACATCATCCTTTTTGAAGCCTAACAACAAGCGGTTACCAGTTTCCATGGAAACGTGTACCATGAATCAAACATTCAGAGCACTGCTTTTGAGGCCGACGTTTAACGCTTGACAAACTGGTGAAAAAGGTCATCTTGTTGATTTTACGTGACATCGGCATTTTTAAGACCGACTCTAAATTTAAGTCAATCACAGCCAAAACGACTGTATGAACGTCAGACTAAAATAAACAAAAGTGTTTTTTTGTTTTTTTATCTTAATTTTCAACGCTATGTGGGAGTACGCCAAGGTATGAGCGTTTTGGGGCTTTCTTAAACAGCTCCTCTGAGGTTTGAAAGGCGGGCGGGCCAGATGAAAAGCTAGGTCACCCCCACCCCTGCTTGAAGGTAAAAATCCAGACCTCACCCATAAATGACAGATGAATCCGTTTTCACGATTGGCTCAATCTCTGGGAAGACATTCGTCCTCGGTGATGCCCTGAGCCTTCAGCTCCTCCAGAACGTTGTCCAGGTGGCCCGGGTCGGGATAGCCGTGGCCCGTCAGGTTGGAGCCGAACTCCGTCTTGTGGTGCACCTCGTTCCAGATGACCGTGTCCGACTCGCCGGTGGTGCTGGACGTACCCACCGAGAATATGAGGCGGCGGTCCCACGCCACCAGGAGCAGCCTCAGAACCTGAACAAGTAAGATTTCCTCAAAGTGTGCTCCCTCCAGTGGCATCAGAAAAATCAGCCTCAAGGCTACAGCCCCCCCACCCCCCTCGGCCTTCGTCTAGGAATTCTTAACAATACCTTTCGGCCTTTGTCGCTGTCCGGGAGGTAACAGTGTCTTGGGAAGCCACGGGCGGTGAAGGGTTTGCCGGGGTTTGGGTGCTCCAGGTCCTAAAGAGCAACACGTTCATGACCTCAAGCGAGGCAAAATCCGCACGGGACGACGCCCACAACGACGCCATGTCGGCGGCGCTACCTGAATGCCAGGAGGAATGTTGTAAATGATGCGGATGGTTTTGCAGTCAGGATGTCCGGGGAGCGAGTGGGGGATGACGTGGTACTCCATCTTGCCCGGAGGCTGGTTCCCGGTTTTGACGCCGTATATGGTTTTGCACGTGGGGCACTGCAGGCTGCCGTCCTTGTTGCCGTTGTTGTACATGGCCACCAGGCACTGCAGGTGGTACTGGTGGCCGCACTGCGCCAGGCGACCCACCAACTCTGCGCGGGAGATGCCGCCCACGCCGGGGCCTTTGTAGCCCGATGGACCCGATAGGACTTCCATGCAGATGGTGCAGTCCTGCACGGTTGCAAACACACTTCCGTGACTTGCTTTGCTTTTTTTGCCTTTTCAAACTCCCAACATATTTGGGGACTAACAAATTACCTCTTCAGGGGGATTTCGAACTTTCTGAAGGTATCTCTTAACCACCTCCTCGGGGGTCCTACCTATGACAAGAAAATGGAGCGTGAGACAATTCGATGCGCTTCCTGAATGTGTGGTTTTTTTGTTCTCTCTGTCAAGTTCCAGACCTTTGCGGGCCTGCTTCTTGGTGGTTTTGCGACAGCAGTGGCCCAGACCCGGTACGGGTTTGATGTCGCTCTTGCTGACAGGCGGTGGGTGAAGCACCAGCTTGGGAGGACGGGTCAGGCAGACGGGAAGACCCGCCGCACTCATAAGGATGCCGGTAATCCCTAAAAAGAGAACACGCAAAACAGTTTACAAATTTTCATAATCATAACACCAATTAAACTACCGTACACATCCCTAAATTAAACAGTTGCCTATTTACAAGAAAAAGTTCAAACATTAGGATAACAAATTCTTTTGAAATCTTGGAAAAAAAGGAAAAAAAACATTTCTAAAGACTGACAGCATAACTTGTTCCAATGTTTATCAGTGTGCTCACCGGCTAGGGCAGGGTGCACAGGGCTGGAACCGTTCAGGTTCTTGACGGGAACCGTCGGCACCCTGCAACACAAAGTAGACATCCATTGATAGGTGACAGGTCACCCTTAAGGCGCTAAAATCCGATCAGTCTGTTGTGCGCGCAGCTGGCCGCAACATATGTCAAGTTCAATTCCACGTCAGCAGGTCATGAATGTGAGCGGTTTAGATGAGTAAACCACTTTGGCGGTTTAAAAAAAATAAAAAATAATAAATTGCTATCTTGCGTCATGAGCATAATATTGAGAGAACTGGAAGGCATTGTTCATCCGAGGTTTGGCTACGTGGTTTGTCGCCATTTCATTTTACTCGTGAACTAGCATAGCGTTGCTTTCATAGATTTGTGTCGGGAAGTTAAAGCTGACTTCCATCCGAAATCCAAATAGTCAATCTAATGGCAAAACATCACACTGGTCAACAGCACATTTTAATAAGAGATGATTTTGTGTGTCCCTTAAGATAGTTTTAAGGCTGATTTCAAAATTGTCTCTTTTTTTTCTTCCAAACGCATCATGTTTTTGAGATTTTTTTGTTTTTGTTTTAAATTTGACCGATAAAAACTTGCGCAATATGCATTTTATCAAACGTATGGCGTTACAGAAAAAAATCCACCAACACTTCATTAATAAATACTAATATGCATATATTACATTTTAGATTATTATTATATTACTATTATGAAAACATGATGTGTTAGAGAAAAAAAATGACGGCAGAAAATTTAGCATCTCTGATTTAAAAAAAAAAATCTGTACAAAATGTCGACCTGTGTTATTTTACAACGTTAATTTTTTAAAATAAAGTAAACAGTCCGTTCAATACTTACGGCCGCCCACTTTTGATCACAGTCATCTTCGAGAATATTTCGATAATCCAGATGGCGGGGCAATAAAGTGCTCCTGCTCCGACGGTTGAGCCGAACGGCAACGTGATTTGTGGCGCCTCGCCTCGCTCTTTTATAGCGCTAATCCGCCTTTTCCCATCTGCTGACTTAACTCAAGTTGTAGGCCATTCAGTCGTCACATTACGGATTACCACTGAGGCCATAAGGAAGCTAATTTCTCCATCATGGGGCTCCCATCTTTCCTTCTGCAAACCTTCACACAATTTGGCTAATCCAAAATTGTATTGTGGTATTTTAGATTTTGTGGAAGCTGAAATATTTTTCCCCCTCAAGAATAGTACTTTTTTATTTAAAGATTTTATTTGATTGAATTAGTATAATTTTATTTATTCACATTATTGCACTCCCCTTTTTATACTAATATATATTTATTTGTATTTGGATGATTGCATATTTGATTCTGCGAAAGAGGAAACAAAACCATTCGTTATTTTTCCACTGTTGTGGTTACCCGAGCTCAGTAATACAAACCGCTCGCAGTTTTCTGCAAATCTTGTCCTTATTAAGCCAGAAACAGAAAATCCTCTCAGGGTACGTACAGATAAATATCAAACATCAGGTTTCTGTTCTGGTCAACGTGATTACACTTCCGGCGGCTATATTGGTTTGTTTACCAACAAGCAAGCAGAAGCATGTCAGCAAGTCACGTTTTTTGGATTGCGGCTAATCTCCCGGCATTAGGCCAGCTTCCATCTGGGACTAGGAAACTTTTGCACATGAGCAACTCTTAAATGAAGTGAGAAAATATATATGTAGATAGCTCGTGACTACCCTACCCCTAAGTTTTTCTTACATGTTCCCACAGGCAATAAAAAAAATTCAAAATCCTAGCAAAACACATTTTGTTGAAAAAAAAAAAAAAGACGCAAATTTGGACTGTTTTTTAAATTCCTTAAATCCCGCAAAAACACGGTCCTAAATGTCCAGTCCTAGTAAAATGGCCACTACATGCACTGTTGTGGCTTGGTCCATCATAATACTTGTAAACTGATATAAAAAATAGGGATTAAAATAGCACATACACACATCTATATTCACACATGTATCCTCCACCACCTAATCCCGCTAACTAACAAATCAAGTGACCAAAATCTTGTAAGGTAATCCCAACACCGCTTGCCCTTGGCGCTCTTGCCCGAGATAATCAGTTAACAACAGGTGGTACTCTCTCTGGATTTTGATCAGAAGGGCTTTTGATTTTCTGACGTGGGTGCCAGCAGGCTCACCCATCTGCCGGAAGTACTCTCACCTGAAAACGTGACCTTCCTCCAATGTCCTGACTAATATGCAAGTGTGTCAAAACCGTGTCTACTCACCCTGAGGCGATGAGAGCGCGGGACTGAGCCATGGCGAGACGCTGGAGCGCCGGTCGGCTCAGCCCCGCCAGGCTGGACCGCGGTGGCAGAGTTGTAGTCAGCGGGCCCAGCACGCGGGCGGAAGGTGAGGGCGCGCCGGCCGAGGCGAGAGGCGGGCCCGGAGCGGGCGCCGCAGGAGTCGAACAGGGCGGCGAGGTGGAAGGGTGAGGCTGGGTGGACAGTGAGGGCGGCGGCGGTGGGGGGAGCGATGGGGGCGGCGGGCGGCCGGAGTTCAGTGACAGGGCGGTGGTGGCCGAGCTGAGAAGGGAGAGCGAGTGTGCGAAGCCGCCGCTCGTACCCGTACTCGCCATAGCGAGACCGCCGCCCGTCGCCCCGACTACGGACGTCCTATGAGGGGAGAACGACCGTGAGATGGAGGGCAGTCGTGGGAGGGTGAGTGACCAGGCCCCTCCAGGGATCAAATGACTGCTAAGTTTGGGACTAGGCGGTTTAGTCTGAGGTGGTCTCCGACCCAGAGTTTGAGCGTTGGACACAGTGCCCACCTTGACACTGAGCAGCAGCATGCACTGCTGGCAGGCGCAGGGCGCTCCCAAAGAGGTGATAGCTGAAGCGGGGAGTGCCCCGCTGGGGTACGCGCTACCATTGCCTCCCCCCGCACCGCCCATCCTGATTCCCGCACCCCCTGCGGTAATGTCCGTAAATCCTCCGGGGTGTGGAGCGGACGCGGGTGCCCACGCGTGCTGGGATTTGGGCAGGGGGCCTGACACCAAGGGGTACGCTAAATCGGCGCGTCGCTGAATGCGACGGCATCGCCGCGTCTGCCCGTTGATTTGGGTCATACTCCCAAAGTCGATAAGGTAGCAGAAACCCAGCGGTGACAGGTCCAGCCAGGGCTGCTGGCGGTCCCGCGCCGCCTGGATGGCGATGCCCACCTCCGTGTCATACGGTGTCCAACTGCCCACGTCGTTCTCCCACTCCCACAGCCAGCCCTGGCCGGGCGCTGAGGTGGGCTCATAGAAGCCACGCCGGACCGCTCGAAGGGTGCCTGTGAATTGGCAAAAGTGGCCGCATCAATAATCAAAGTAGGGACGTTCCATACCACATTTTTCGCTTTGTTTTCAACATCAACGATGGAAAGAAACATGTGCCGCAAATTGCCAGGTTGAATTCCCACCTGCAATCTATGTCACTCCCATTTAAATGTGGGATGGCAAATGCCTTTTGATGCAGTATGTAACAGGTCACTCGGTCTATATATTAGTAGAAAAAATATACGGCACGCTATTCGTATTGCAGGGAAGCACTGTTCTACCTCCAAAGGTGGAAAATGTGAGGCTTGATTTCTTCCACCATTCAGCGTCGCTGCCGTTTAACAGAAAAGCCCCGGCTTTTAGTGAAAGCGGCTCATATACTCGAGCCTATCCCTGCTGACATCGGGTGAAAAGCAGACTACACCCTGAACTGGTCGCTAGCAGGGCACATGCATGCCCATCCTAAATATTCCCCCTGAGTCAACTTGTTGCATTGATGCATTTTGACGTTCTAATTATTTCTTGGGCGTGTTGGCTTTGTATGTGCACCGCGTCCCATTACTTTCGGACAAGTTGCACAATGCACATGCACGAGTGCAAAAACAAGACGTCATTTTTGCGCCAGAAGAAAGAAAGATGCCTCCGGAACGGGCCGCTCACCCACCCGTGTCCTGGCGGAACTGGTGCATGGACTGCAGGTCGATGATGTAGGGCGAGAGGCGAGAGTCCACCTGGCCGAGGACCACGCTAGCGCAGCGCGGGTCGCTCCGGATGACCGCCTCGATGTGGTGACATACCGCCGGGCTGTAGGGCCGCCAGCGGCCGTGCTCATTCAGCCATTCCCACACGACCGCGGCGGACGCGAGTAACATCCTACTCGGTGTCGTCCCGACACATCAACGACGACGAAAGCAGCAGCAGCAGCATCGCGACAGCACGCCAACGTCCATCTTGTAGTGTTGACGTTTTGTGTGTGCGCGTTATTTGCAACATAATCGGCACAGATGCAAATCGTACCTGCCGTGTTTGTAGTTCCGGGTGTGCAGCAGCAACTGGTCGACCCCCCCCCCCTACCAACCGACACCGACCAGGCCGTAAAAAAAAAGAATAAATCACTCTAAAGTCAAAATACTAATGACGTGGTTGAATTAAAACAAATAACCATATGAGGGAAATTAAACCCAAAATAAATTTGACAGCTCAGTCTACTGACAGTCAATGAAAATAGAGATCGTTATTTCTGTAATTCTTAGTTATTCTGTATTTATTAGAGATCGTTATTTCTGTAATTCTTCGCAATTATTTTCATCCCAGTTTCAAAACTATAACATAAAATGTGGAGATGCCGGGGATTGAACCCGGGACCTCATACATGCGAAGCATGCGCTCTACCACTGAGCTACATCCCCACCATGCGGACAAGTCGACAGAATTATATTCTTATTCATCATCTACTGCCAGTGCACGAAATTACGTTATTGTATTGGTTTGCCACTGTATAATTATAGATTAATGTCATAACATGATATCTGCCATGACACATAATGATCTTTTTATCATAAGTACAGCAGCTATTGGTCAAATTGGAGCTTTAGTGGTGTTTATTTATTTTTCAAGTGACAAAGAATCAGGGCATTTATCAGGCCTATTGTCACTTTTGAGACATTACATTATTTCTAAAGTCATTGAGGACTTTTGGAGAAAAACCTCGCCCAAGTATGAAAGAGGAATGTCTATTTCATTTATCTGTAGTTGGGTTAGGGTCAATCGAGACATTTGGAGAAACTACCATTTTCTGAAACCCTTTTAAGGAAATAAAATTTTCCAAGGAATTTCTGGATTCTCTGGAGAAACCCTAGATGTCTGAAGCTCATGTAGACATGCGAAGGAAGCGCGGATTTGACATGTTACGTTTATTGACAATTGAATGGAAAACTAGCATCTCTGAGACTCTTGTGTTGTCTGCTAGTCATCCTGCTCAGACCACATGACACTCTTGGAGAACTGATTTAAATTGATAAAAACATCAGTCCCCCTCGATTCCTCTTGTGTCTCACTCTCTCTCCTTGCCTTGACGCTCCACCCCTGTGGCTTGCCATCTTCACCATTCTGGCTCCCATCACTCGATGCACTACAATACTCTGCCTTTTGTCTGGGCTCCTCCTGAAAATCCTGCATTTCTTCTCCGTCTTCGTCAGAACTGCCATGGGGCCATAATTGAACTCCCAGGCGGTTCTCCAGGACAGCTGCCATCGTTCTGGCGCGGTCCCGGAGACCCCCTTCTCCATAGACAACACGCTGTAAAGTGTATTGTCCGTTGGTCTCCCTGTTCAACTTCTTGTAGAAGACGATGAGCAGCAGAAGCAGGATGACGAAGATCAAAAAAAGCAAGACGACAGTCGCGGTAGAGTTAGCCATACCTGAAGCAAAGATGGAGGGACAATGGTCGCTGAGTTTCCTAAAAACATGTTGTAGCACCTTCTTGTCAAGACACATCCAAAAAAAAAAGCTAATTTTTGGCCTTATTTTAAATCGCAATCATAAGCCACATTACTGTTTCGTTGTCACACAGTATATACATACAGAGAAAATGATAGATAGGCCCGCCTGCGTGCACAGGAAGTGGGCAGACAGCATGCAGTTTTTGCTGATTTCCTGAAGCAATGGCAATTGAGAAGCATTAGACAGCTTGCAGAGCATGCACTATTGTAATAGTCCAACAAATGTCTTTCAAAAAAGTGACAATACTAGAATTATTGTTAGTTAAAAACACAATGTTAAAATTAAGACTAAAACATAATAATGGCAAAAACAACTTACCCATGTTGTGAACGAGTGGTTCGTAGGAGAAAAAAATGTTAAGAGCAGCCGACTTGACTTGTTTCGAGTGCAACGTGATATTGAGGCGAAGCGGAAAATGCGAGCTGATTTGTAGGAGGGATGAGGTGGAGGAATAGCAAATACTGTACATACGATATAGAAAGAGGAAGACGTTTCAAAAATAGAACTTAATGATGTCATTCTGTAGTTTAGATGCTCAAATATTGTCATCTTGAATTAGATTCGATCAATTTAAAGATAGATAGATACTCCAATTTAAAAAGTTTAAATATTAAATTTAAAGATTTATGCCAGAAAATAAATAGAGTAAGAAAGTCTCCTTAACATGTCGAGTACTAATTGTGTGCGATTTAAATCCAACTATTAAGACTTGCAAAATTTTACATTTGAAAATTTAAATTAATTGGAAAAAGCAGAATTGCACAAGTTTTAAGATGCATTTTTGAAACAATTATCAATTGAGCAAGCAGTCAAAATTTGTAAATGTTACAAGATGCCATAATATTTTTTTTCTTATGTTGTTATTCGTGTTATTTCATCATTAAATTGGCCTCTCCACCCTTCCCTTGTTTTTTTTTTGTTTTTTTAATACTATTTCAAAATGAGACCAGAGCAGTTGAATGAATACAAACAACACTTTATTCCATTTGCTACAACCACATCTCAGGTGTTGCGATCAGTGCATATATAAAGTTGGGAATGCTCAACAGACCGAGTAACAAATCACTCAGAATCTAAAGCGAGAAAGAAAAAAAAACAGCGATACAAGAAATCCACGTTCAACTGACACCAAGTTCTAAAATCACAAAAGTCATCAGCTAGCCTCCACAGTTGGATTTTTCTTTCGCTAAGCAAAGAACATCAGATGACGTTTCGCGCTACATCGTAACTTTGAGGTCTTGGATCTGATCACGGTTTAGCAGCGTTCAACTACCTGATTAAATAGCCCTAGAGGTTCTTCTTCTACGGGAGGTGTCGGTTCATACGTCGCCATCTTCGATGCGAGCCAGTTGCCTCTCCAGCAACTCGATGCGCTGGCTCTGAGCGAGCACCACGGCACGCAGCGCCTTCATCTCCGACAAAAGCTCGTTCAGAATGTCGTCCTGGAAACAAACAGCAACCTCCCGTTAGCTGTGGATGTGGAATTCTTGACGCGATATTGTCTTTTTTTTGGAGGAGTTTAACTGTTATGAGAAAAGTTGCTGCTATGGTATTTTAACAATTGTAATTTTTATGATCACCTCTCGCTTAGGCCTCTCAGTGTGGCCGCTTGTCTCCCTGGTGATGGCACGTGGCTCCTCATCCTCGGGCTCCTTGGTGGCGGGGGCCGCCGCCGGTGTCGAGTCCTGCGAGGCCAGCCCGGGCTTGATCCTGAGCGTGTCCCGGTGCTTGGATGGCGGCGCCGCATAGCCTCCGCTCAGGGACACCAGCAGGGGCGGCGCGTCCCGGCCGGCGATCCATTCGTCAGCCAGAAGCGCGGGCTCTAAACCGGCCGTGTCCGGGTAAAGGTCCCCTTGGAAGAGATCTGACTGCACGCACCACAAGAAACAAGCACAAGTGACTTGGCGTCATAGCGGAATTATCCAATTTCACTTTGGGCGGAAGGCGATAATTTGTGATTGCCCTGATCAACTTGACATCATCCGCAAGTGCAAGTCTGCTTACAGTTCCTTATAAACATAGTTTTGCGAGCTTTGATCGTCTGCATGGACTTCAGTGAGTTTATTTCTGCCTCTACAATGTCAAAAGATTGAAGGACTGGAACCATTTTATTTGTCCAGGAAGTTAGTTGGTTGTGTTCACGCTCACAATGGCGCAAACGCCCCTTTTCAACCGCACCTGTCTACAAAAATACCAATAGAAAAAAAAAACTCAACCCATATGCTGCGTTAGACTGGACTTTGCACTGAGCAAAAAAAATAGGGCCCATTGTGTCTTTAGTAGAATTTAGTGATCGGCGGAACCATTACCTTTCTCGGTACTGTCATCGAAATGGGTTCCACTTTCCTTTCATGCAGTTTGTAGAACCTATGACCAAAGAGAAATCACTTTTTTTTTTTTGTCTTTGTCATCATCCCGCTGAGCAAATTCGAGATTTGCAGAATTCCTACCTGGCAATTTCACACTTGTTGACGTCCACCCCTCGTTTACTGAGGAAGCCCGCCCCCCTCTGTGGCTCCTTGCTGCTGTATAGACTGAGGAAGTGGACGTAGGGGGATTCGTCCGTCACCTCAAAGTAGCGAATGGTGCAGTCTCCCTGGAAGCCAGATGACGAGCACTCTGATGTTAACGGCGGGCCGGGCAAACGGCGACGCATGCCCTCACCTTGCCCAACAGGTACACCATGTTGGTGTCAGGGTCGTAAAAGGGGAGAAGGACGCCGTTGCTCGTGTCCATCTCCTGCACCGCCATTGGCTCAGAGAGATCTTTCTGCAACGCCACAAATCGACGGTGGTTGCATTCAGGAGAAAATTGACTGTTGAAAGAAAACGGTAAAATGCAAACTGCTTGTACCGTATCCCATAGCGCCACTTGTCTGTCACTCATCCGACTGAAGCCTGTGGTCAGGATCTTGCCGTCGGAGAGGAACACGGCTCGCATGGGTCTGGTGCCGTCATGAACCTTCTCTCTGACCTGGAAACGTACGAGGTCATCATTTCAATTGAGAATGGAAAGCTCTCAAATGATGGTTGCGGGCTACCTTGAGGACGGTGCCCCTCCGCGGGTCAATGACACGTAGCGCCTTGTCCTTGCACACGGTGCAGATGGCACTTCCGTTCTTGTTCCAGCTGACGCTGTAGATCAAGTCCGGGTGGGCGTCGGCCAATTGGTACAGCAGCTCCCCCGTGCCCACGTTCCACAGCACAATCACGTTATCGCAGCCTTGGAAAGAGTGGTCTTTATTTACTCGACTAGAAAGAACCGGCTATTTGTTCCAGTTGAGTCACTCAGTCTTTATTTTCACGGTCTCACGGTGTCTGCTACAAGAACGCTCACAGGGTGTTTTCGTTACCCGCAGTTAAGAGGATGTTGAAAGCAGTCGGGTGCCAGGCTAGGATGCCCACCCTTTTACTGTGCCCCTCCAGGGTGACCACGGCTTCGGTCATGGGAGCCGTCAGGCCCCCGTCGGGGATCTGCCACACCTGCACAAATCGGAAGTGACAAAACAACATGGCAGCGGAGCGGCTCAAGACGAACCAACATGCATTAGAATGACGGACCTTTACGGTGCAGTCCTCCGAGGCGCTCGCGATGATATTGTCGTCATGAGGAGACCATTGAATGTCCAACACTGGCGCCGCGTGGCCGCACACAGTCGGACACGACTGATCGACCCTGCCGCTCTGTTTTCAGGGATAGTGTTGTCAAAGCACGCACCCCAAAAGATCGAAAAGTGGAGAAGACGCGCGGAAACCTTGCCGATGGGGACCACCAGGAAAGCCCCTCCGCCTCCCGCTTCGATGATGACCGCCAAGAACTTGGGGTTGACGGCACTCAGCGGGCCGTCCCACGTCACCCGCGAGACACGCACATCATCCAGGCAGTGCTCGGCTTTCCACGCCTGCGCGAACACGTGGCGGAACTTGCTCTGCCGCACCACACCTCGCCGAAAAGACATTTTGCCTGTCAAGAATTGAAGCTCCATGGTCTCACATTTTTCTTGTTTAGTAACCAATAATGTTTGTTTACTTAGCTGCCAAGAGGGCCAGACATCAGGAATTCATCAGCGCATGCACACTTCTTTGGGTGTCAAACTAATTTTTGTCACAAGCAACATTGTACTTAAAATGATGTGAGGGGGCCGGATCTGGCCCCCGAGCCTTAGTTTGACAGCTGTGCTCTAGGGGGAATTCTGGCTAAGTCTCACAGTATCTATTGTCATATCATATTTTGTCATATAGTTACTTACTCAGCTGCAAAAAAAAACCCAGATGTATATTATGGGTGAGAAGTCTAGCAATAATCAACCTCGAAGGGGGTGGTGATCTTGTATGGTCTCGCAGTATCTGATGCGTACTGGATTTGGTGTTATTGTAAATCCTGTTAATCTTCGTTGGAATGTATTATTGTTTTCTATTGTTTGAAATGTCCACTTGTGTACTGTGCAATGTGAGTGGGGGTTGGGCTGGTAACTCTACACCCCCATCAAAATAACAGTAATGCTTACTGGAAGCACAATATGGTGACTACGATCGTGCTATTTAAACAAGGCCCAGAGTGTGGCTTGGGCCTGTGCAACAACGCGTTTGTTTCTCCTGTACTGGTGCAGGAATAACAGGGTTCTCCATTCCAATTGTCTGCTGGGCGAAAACAAGTGCGCATGCGTGTGATGAAACGCTGCTAAAAACCGAATAATGTTGCATTTTACTGCCTACCTGGCTTCTTTGCGGCGATTTAGCAAGAAACAGCGTGGCAACAAAGCGCAGACCAATAATCCAACTGTAACTTAATCCACTCCCGTGTCCCGAAGTGGCGTTCACGACCTACAAAACACGAGATTCTGGCATGCATTTTCAAAGAAATCGAGGTGCCAGTTCTTGGGAGCCCCAATTACGCATGTTCGCTGACATAATCGAAAACACCGGTGGCCTGTGACTGGAAAACGGTGTGGCTGGAGGAGGATTGATGATGAGGATGTTGATCCGGATACGATGCGCATCGAACAACGGGAGGCAGGGAACGCGCTCCAGAGTGAGGAGGCTAGCTTTTGTCACATGACTCTCTCAAGCCAATTACACTGCTCCCTCAGAATGAAAGTTCTTCACCTATAAAATAATTGTACGTTTCGAGCTATGACAACATTCGGCACCTGTATTATTGCGTTTTAGCCTCTCCGGCACTTGCTGAGCCATGCTTTGCTGTTTTTGTAAACTACATGTCCCACAATGCACCTCAATGTGTTTTACGCCATGATCACGTTCAACCACTAGAGGCCAGTGATTGTCCTTAGTTACCGAATAAAAGAATTAGAAATGCAAATATATTACTTATTCGTACATGTTTCTATGATGTTACTATCTGTAGTACTCGCAATGTGGGTTTTTTTCAATTGTTACTAACGATACGCGTGGTTGTCAACACAAAATAGTCATCCTAAATGACGTAAAACGACCCAGGTATAGAAACACGGGCACAATCTTGAAAGGTGTTTCTGTATTCACTTTATAGTTTTGCATAAGATAAATGTTTACTTAGTATCCAACGCTTGCACTTCTTATAGGAATATCTAAGTCAAAATCAGTGTAACCAACAGGTGGCTCCGTGGCGCAATGGACAGCGCATTGGACTTCTAGACTGCGATGTAGTAATTCAAAGGTTGTGGGTTCGAGTCCCACCGGAGTCGCATTTTTTCATCTTTATTGGTTGTACGTCAAAATTGATCGTACCAACTTATTTAAGGAAAATACAAATTTCCTTGTGTGCTTAAAGTAGAAAACGTGGGGGTAAAAAACTCCACGTCGATACTTTCCAGGCGACTGTGCGCATGCGCGGTGTATTGTTTCAACACGGAGTGCAATTAGTGTGGCACCGGGTGGAACCACCTAGCACCATAGGCTAGTTAGAAGTAGCTAGCTGGAGTTGTGCGCAGCTGTACAGCGGACACTCTTCATGCATAGTGAGAAATGTTTCATCTACTCGACGGCGACATTGTACTCTATAGCCACGCCAGTTGCTCTTTTTTGACGCTTTTCGCCTCGTTTTGCTCTCCGTTGTCGACGTTAGCTTGCTGGTCAGTTCGCCCCTGTAAGCTAAGTAGCCGTCTTTACTTACTCCTGGTCTAAGTGTCAATATTAGCAGTGACTTCCTTGGGTGCCCGCTTGCCTGAGCTGTCAACCTAGGGACACGTCAAGGTAAACATATTTTTTATTTTTATTTGTTGCATAGCGAAACATGGACAGGACACCACATGATGTGCTATTTGCTTTTCATCTAGTTGAACTTTAACCTATCAGGCCACTTTACAGCAAGAGTAGAACTGTGCCCCAACTCATCACAGCGCCTGTCGTCTTGTCTTTTAGGTTCTGTGCATTGGTGTCTGGGTTCTGGGGCTTGTGATGTCCGAGCCCAAGACAGCCCCTCCAACCCCAGCTGGAGACACATATAAGGGATGGGTGTTCAAGTGGACTAATTACATCAAGGGTTATCAGAGGCGCTGGTTCGTCTTGAGTCATGGCTTGTTGTCCTACTACAGGTATGACGTTGCTGAAACTCAAAGTGCAAGCCAGCGGTCTTATTTGAATTTAAATGAGTGGTGCAACAGTTATTAGATAACTAATCGATTATCAAATTGATCAATAACTATTTTGATCATCTATGAATTGTTGATTTAAAATTGTTCAGATGTTAGAATTTCATTCTTTCAAGAGTAAATATTCTCCAATTTCTGTATATATTTCTCTGTGATTTTTCCATAATATTTTTGCAAACATGTTTAAAAAAAAAAAAAGCAACATTTTTTATTCTTTTATTTTCTGATGTTACAGACCATACCAATAGCAATTTTTTTGGGATGTCCTGGTTTTGAATAAAATTGTTAGCTTCAGTCCTATGGTTTATTCTTTTGTTGTAGAATGATCCCATTCATCTCTTGTTAGGTGTTATTTGTTTATTAATGTTTTTGAAGACTTTGTAGTGGTATATTAGGGACCCATTGTGACAATGGGCTTTAAAAAACCGCTATCATCTTCTTATTCTTTGTAATTTGAATTGTTTTTTAAATATATGAACATTATAAATTGGTACCATCATATTTATCTTGAAATAAAAAACACATTTTTATCAGTAATTTTTCTATAATAATTATAATTTGTTATTAACTGTTATGTCTAATGTATTTTGATGATGATGATTGTAACTTTTGTTTTTTTGTCCCCTGTTGACTTTCATGACTCTAATGGAAACGTGCCACACATTTTTACAATTAGTTGTAGTCTGTTTTTTATTAAATGTAGAAATTATTTAATGGTATTCAAGGCCACATAATTATTTACATTTGAAGTTTTACATTTGTCTTTAAACCAGTTATCATAATTTCTGTCATGTTTTTTTCTTTTCAGGACCCAGGCGGAAATGGGCCACACTTGCCGCGGCACCATCAACCTGGCGACGGCGACCATCACCGTGGACGACGCGTGCAACTTTGTCATCTCCAACGGTGGCGCACAGACGTACCACCTGAAGGCCAGCTGCGAGGTGGAGCGACAGCGTTGGATCACCGCGCTGGAGCTGGCAAAGGCCAAAGCGGCGGCACGCCTTCAGCTTGAGTCAGGTAAAATAAACAAACTGAGCAAAAACATGAGATAATGCAAAAGCTTGTTACAACTATTTATCTTGGGAAAAACTACGATTCAAGTATTGCACTACCCTAATATTCAAAATTTTATCTTGTAAAATTGCCCTCTTTGTGAGCAGATGACTCCAGTGACGACTGCTCCCATTCACTGCCCACGGCGCCTTCCGGACAAGGCGGCGGCGTCCCGCAGAATGCCGAAGTCCAGTCGGCCCTGCGGACCCTGGGTAGCAAGGTGGAAGATCTGAGCACGTGCAACGATCTCATCTCCAAGCACGGCTCCGCTCTTCAGAGGTTGGTCCATCTTCATCGATAGAATCCCATGTCCTTTCTTTCTTATTTTTCAATTGGCAGTCAGACCTGGAAAAAAAAAAGTGACTGATTACTGTGCTTGTGTTTTTTTAATCTTAACACAAATGAACCGATTTGCCATCATTTGATTTACTCCCAATTCAAAGTGAATTAATGCTAATATGCAATGCAAGATATCATTGGGATGTTAACAAAACTAGCGTTGACAGTGAGATTTATGTTATAAAAAGAATCACTTAAAGTTTGTAAAATGTTGATTGCCAATGAAAACGGTAACAAGATCTGATTCAGGGCTCATCATCTGTGCCGCAGGTCTTTGTCGGAGCTGGACAGTTTGCGTCTGACGGGAGAGGCGGGAGATAAAATCCGTCAGGTGACGGAGAGGGCCACGCTGTTCCGCATCACTTCCAACGCCATGATCAATGTCAGTTCACACTTGATTCTCACAACCTCTTGTGCATTGCAGAACAAAATAACAATTTGTTGTCCACTTGCCGCCATTGTTTATTTTTCAACGATTTCAGTCAGTCATTCAAAGTGACAACTTTGGATTTTGTTTAACCTCATAAATTGACATCTTAACTTATGTAACATTAGCAAGGTTTTCTTGCAATCATGACTTATTAGTTTCATGATGGCACTGCTGTATTGTGTTCTCTTGTCACTTTTAGTCATGTAAAAGTCTTTCTTATGATTGTATTGTGATACGGAGACCTTTTACCTTTTAAAATCGGAAAAGAACACTTTCCGGGAATGTTTTAACTTTTTTCTTGTAATTACAACAAGAGTAGCATTTCATTCTCAAGGCAATACCGTGATGCATCACTTTGGCGTAATTGTGGGTGGTTGTTTTTTGTTTGTTTTTTTACAATGGAACTTTGAAGGCGTGCCGAGACTTCCTGGCGCTGGCGCAGGCACACAGCAAGCGTTGGCAGAAGGCGCTGCAGGCGGAGCGGGAGCAGCGAGTGCGCCTGGAGGAGACTTTGGAGCAGCTGGCCAAGCAGCACAATCACCTGGAGCGAGCCTTCAGGGGGGCCAGCGCGCAGGCCAACGCCACCGCCGACAATAAGAGTAAATACCGCTTTCTACTCTTTTCCTGTTATTTTCTTTCTTAGAAAATGATGGTTTTACTCACAGTAATATGAAGTGTTTCTTGAGATTTCCACTTTTGTCTCGTTGGGTTATTTTGTCTTAGTATACTACCAATTGTGACCTAATTTAAAAAATCTTGCTCATTTTTGTCTTGGACTTTATTTCTGCTAGCAATTACCCAACAAATTCCAATTGTATTTCTAAATGGATTTTCTCGTGGGATCTGATAGGCGGGGTCGCAGCAGCGAAAGGCGAGGCCAGCGACGAGGATGACGACAACGAGTTCTTTGACGCGGTGGAAGAAGCCCCTGAGTTCATCACTGTTCCCGCAGACCCTCACTTCCACAAGTCAGCTTGCGCCACGGAAACATAAAAACTCTTCCTTTTGTTCCCTTTATGTGTGCGTTAACATAAACGTGTAAATCATCATCTCTCTTCCAGGAGATCGAACAGTAACGCCAGCGGTTTCAATAATGAAATTGGTTCAGATGATCAGTCGGTATGTGAGTTTTTTTTTTCTTTCCAGTGCAATTTGTCAACAGAGTCTGAATTTCCATGACCTGAAAAACGTTTGCTGCCTTTTCAGCTGAACGAGGAGCCCCTGGCCATGAACCAGGAGTCGCCCTCGCAAGAGTTGCTGCCGCTGAAGAAGCGACGCGCGCGCATTCCGGACAAGCCCAACTACTCCCTCAACCTGTGGAGCATCATGAAAAACTGCATCGGCAAGGAGCTCTCCAAGATTCCCATGCCTGTGAGTGGCCAGGATCTCTTTATCTGTATACATGTGTCTTACGTTTTTCAGTAGTTTTCTTAAGCCGGTGTGACTTACTTTGAGCAACCAAGGCTAATTCTAATGTTTTTTTAAAATTGATAACTTCTCATAATATGCCTTTTGATATCCCGTAGGTGAACTTCAACGAGCCCATTTCCATGCTGCAGCGTCTGTCCGAGGACCTGGAGTACCACGAGCTGCTGGACAAGGCGAGTAAGTGCCACAGCACGCTGGAGCAGATGTGCTACGTGGCCGCCTTCTCCGTGTCGTCCTACTCCACCACGGTCCACCGCACGGGCAAGCCCTTCAACCCGCTGCTGGGCGAGACGTACGAGCTGGACCGCCGGCGGAGAGCGGCTACCGCTCGCTCTGTGAGCAGGTGAGGCTGGCCAGTTAAAGATGTTAGCGCCTTGCGCTCTACTGGTGAGGCAGGCCATGCTAAACGGCAAAGCTTTTTGACTTTTCACCGATTGACCGGCGCTCCCTCCAGGTCAGTCACCACCCGCCGGCCGCGGCCCATCACGCCATCTCCGATCGAGGCTGGACTCTGAGGCAGGAAATCACCGTTGCCAGCAAATTTCGCGGCAAATATCTCTCCATCATGCCGCTAGGTAAGAGCGCGACGGAACACAAAGCAAAGCGGCGCCTCCTTTCTAATGTGTTGAAAACCTTCCACGTATGTCCGCAGGGACCATTCATGCCATCTTTGACAAGGACAACAATCACTACACATGGAAGAAAGTGACCACCACTGTGCACAATATCATAGTTGGCAAACTCTGGATCGACCAGGTGAGATTCAAAGGCAGCCCTTCTCATAAATTGCGAAGCTGCCAAAATGGCAACAGACACTCAAGTGTCTCCTTAAAGCTCCGATGACTCATGAAAATTGCTATCGTTGCTCTGAATTATTGAACGACTGAATTATGCATTTTCAGTGGTGTGTTCTTGATGCTTGATTTCGATTCCTGTTTAAAGGGTTAGGGTTACATTTGTTTAAAACATTTGGTTGGTAATTAGAAGTATTAAACTATCAATGTTTTTTTATTTGCTCCTTCTTGCAGGTCTAGACCATAACAGACCAGTAATTCTCCTTTTTTTACACTATAGTCAGTTTAGTTGGTCCATGGCAGATTTCACATTTTATTCTTGATGCATTTTTGGTTCACGCTGATAGTTTCTTTCTAATCTTAGTCGGGAGAGATCGATGTGGTGAACCACACAACGGGAGACCGCTGCCATTTGAAATTTGCGCCTTACAGTTATTTCTCCAGAGATGTGGCCAGGAAGGTGAGGATTGCACTTTTTTTTTTTTTTTGCCTTTGTCTTATTTTGCTCCTTTGGTGGAATCTGCTCACGAGGACTGACGTCTTTCTCCCGACATCGCCTTCCTCAGGTGACCGGCGTGGTGATGGACAAGGAAGGCAAGGCCCATTACGTGCTGTCGGGCACATGGGATGAGAAACTGGAGTTTTCCCGCGTGATGCAAAGCAGCCGCGGCGGGGAAAACGGCTCCGAGGGGAAACAGAAGACAGTCTACCAAACTCTGAAAGCCAGAGAGGTGTGGCGGAAGAACCCTCTGCCGTAAGTGTGTGCGAAGATGGGCTGAATCGCAGCTTCTGAAATGAAATTCATGTAGGCGTGTCTATTTTTCCAATGCGGGCATTCATTTATTTGAAGGCTCTCTTGAGTGGAAGCCTCTATTTGAGGACAATTCCTTCAAGTAACCTTGACTATTTGTCATTTCCGCGGGTCCACAGTGAAGGCGCGGAGACCATGTACTACTTCACGGCTTTGGCGCTCACTCTCAACGAGCCCGAGGAGCCCGTGGCGCCCACGGACAGCCGTCGCCGACCCGACCAGCGGCTCATGGAGGACGGGCGCTGGGACGAGGCCAACAGCGAGAAGCAGCGGCTGGAGGAGAAGCAGCGCATCGCCCGGCGCGAGCGCGAGAGGGAGGCTCTCAGCCAGCGTACCTCCAGCCACCCAGATGAAGGTTTGACCCTTTTTCATCCAATAGGCTTGACCCGCTCCCCAATCGGGTTAGGCCGTTCCTTCCAGGATTGCTGCTAATTTCTGGCCAATTCCAGGCTTCTTCTTAAAAATGAGCTCCTTCTTTGATTGCTACTGAATTTGAAGCACATCTACCAGACCAGTCGATGCTTGTCACCCTGGTGCCTGCTGCCTCTTTCTTTGTTCTGTATTTGGGGCTGAATTGTGAAACAATTCAAAGTAAATCCTGGAGGGACGGATACAGCTGATGAGTAGAGTAAGGGTTTAGAAAAAAAAATCCATTTGTCTTTTCCAAAAGCTGTCGATGAGGATTCTCTTACTGATCCGTCACTGAAAAGCAAGTATTCCTTCCTCTCTTGCCACCTTCCTGCGCGCACCTCCGTCTCGTGGTGGATTTCCCCCTCTTTCGCTAACGCCGACCTTTCGCTCTCCCCAGGCGCACCTCACGACCTCTACAAAGCACTTTGGTTCGAGCGCTGCCAGGACCGGATCACAGGTGAGCAGGTTCACGTCTACAAGGGCGGCTACTGGGAAGCCAAGGAGCGCGGCTACTGGGAGGGCTGCCCTGACATATTTTGACCACCGGCGAATGAAACGGAAGAAGAAGAAGAAAAAAAAAAAGTCGGTTCTCTGTTCTAAGAGACCCCCAGAACACGGTGGTGGGCCCCTCAAGCTTGTTGTGAGTAGTGCTTCCTTCCTTCCTTCCTTCCTTCCACATCCATCTCTCCCAATGTTTGTGATTAATCGGTGGCCTTCATGAAGACAGTTTCTGGTTTGTCTGATTATTTGTGTCTTAATATAAAGTCGCCTACTGTGCGACTATGTGTGTTTGGGTGGATGGGGGTGTGCGCTTGTGTGTGCGTGTGTGTGGCGGGGGAGGGGGACGGGAGGCTGTTATCGAGTTCAACTGTGATCGAGTAGTGTGCAACATCTCTCCTCCTCGCCTTAGACAACCTACGCTCACCTGTCAGAAACGTGTGAGTGAACTGGACGCTCAGGTTTTATTACGGTTGGAAGTAAAAGAAGGCTGAAGTAATTATTTTTGTTTTCTGTTTTAAAGAGAAATACTTGTTTTATGGTGTGAATATACACATTTAAAGTAAATGCAGTGCTAATTACAAAATATAAATATATACATATATGCAAGCACATTTTGACACCAAAAAAGTGTTTCGTCTTTTTTTTTTTTTTTTTTCCCCCCCCCTGTTGTCTGTAAGTGTACTTAATCAAGACACACAATCTAAAAATATCTGATTTTATAAATGTATAATGTCTGGAAAACGGCGAGGCATTTTTCTGTTGTTTCATGTCACCAAAAAAGGGAGATTTCATGCTCGACTGATAGAAGAGCCGTCATAACATTGTTTTTGATTTTGTATCCAAGGAGAGGAAATCTTTAATAAACACTGTAATGTCAAGCAACTAGTTTTTGATGACATTTATTTTCATATGCATGATATTTGGAAAAATGTTTCACCATTCCATTTCCCCCCTTTCAACGCTTCCAGCAAAATGTCACAACTGTTTTCCACCTTGCCATTGAAAAGATGTCTTTAATGTCCAAGTACATCTTAAGTCTGTACTCTGTGTAAAAGTTGAGTCTATATAAAAAAGAAACAAATCACGCTGGCCCATATTTATTACAAGGATGTTAGTTACTCTGATTTAATATACTACCCGGTTACGTAAATGAACATGGAATGTTTTTCTTGTCATGCCTTCTGTAGTGAGGATGCCATCTTGCTAAAATTCAACAACTATTAGCAGTCCTGTCATTTGTAAATAGAAGCACCCAGGCACTTTTTGTGTCCAAGTTGCCATCGTGAGTTAAAAAGAACTTATCAAATCCTTAGCAACACAATTTGCAATCTCTCCACGGAAGTTTGGGTTGCTCTTTTGCAGTCTGTTATCATAGCAGCTTTTTACAGTGTTTGCATTTCTCATTTGAAAGAAGTCACACTGCTCCAGCACTTTCCGTGCCGTGTGTGCAAACAGTATAAAAATTCTTATCAAGCAGCCTAGTTGCATGTTATCAGTCTGGGATAAATGCAGGGTAGAATAAAAACAAAAAAAACCTTATCTATCTACCGTAGCGCTTTTTATACTTTGTACTGCCATCCTACAACTCATCTGCAGTTGATTAAATAAATGCCCCCTCCCTCCTGTCACACCACTATTATTTACAATAAGGATGATGTCATACTCCACTGAGCTTGCAACCTCATCTCAAAGGTGACTCATTAAGTCTCCTCGCTTTCTCATCTGATACTGTCCTGGAACACCTTGCCTGCAATGTGGGGAGAAGGTGCCAAAGGGCAAACGGAGAGAAAGGTAACGGCAGTGGGTCAAGCAGGTGAGAGGAGACTCCCACTGCACATCTACATTTGGGATCTTAGGATGGCATTTGGTAAGATCCGCATGTTTCCACCAACAGACCAAAGCTCATTTGCATTGTTGGACAATCAAATGGCGTTTGCCGAGGTGTCCCGGGTCGTCGTCTGTGGCGGTACCCATGGCAACGAGCTCTCTGAGGTCTACTTGGTCCGGGGGAATGGGCACGGAGGCGGGAGAAGACGTGCGCCACTCGACTGTGCCTCCAATACCTCGACACCGATACTTCACCCGCGCCGTCCTCAAGAAAGCTCGCTGCAGTCCTTCGCATGATATTCTCTTTGATTTCTTCCTATCTTCTGTCCTACAGTCGTCACCCGTGTTGGACGTGGCCTCCTGCGAGATGACCTGAGCCCAGGAACTGGATTGGATCTCGACTGAAACCTGCACAACAGCTCGTCCAACATGGGCCCGTGTGTCATTGCTTTTTCAGAAAGTGATTGGATCCGCTTGCATCGAATCCGACACCAGCAGGTATGAACCGAAAACTCAATTTAATCTGGTTAACTTTCTGTCATAAGAAGAGGAGGAATAACAACCCCCCCCACACACACAAAATCACAAATTTATGGATTTTTTTCTTTAATTTAAAAACAACATAATACGTTTACATATCACACATTAAGAGCAGGTCACATACATATTAAACCAATAGATTGAAATCAACTGAGGTCAAATATCCCAAAAGCAGAACTTTACGACAGCCCGTAGCTTTTAAAAATGAGCGAGCAGTAGCTGTATCGCAATACGGTCGTTAGCGTACATACATTCATAATGCTTGATGGGCAAGGATATCCATTTAAAAAATAAATGAATAATGAATTCCAGCAGTGTGTTTGTTTGAGTGTTGTTTCTACACTGAGGGGGCGTGCGAACATTTGGAAATAATAAATGACGATAGGACTTAATTGTACTGAAAAACACAAGCACTTACAAGTAAAATTAGTGACGACTACAAAATATATTTTAAAAAAAAAAAACACACACATTCCAAATAAATAAATAAATAAATAAATAAATAGATAAACTTAGTTCACAAGGTAATGTACAGTTTGGTTTACCAAGATGCTACGGTCACTCTGAAAAGAAGAAAATCAAAGCGAAAAAAGGTCATTTAAACAAGAGAATAAACCCAAATGCAGCATCAACCCACCCCCAACCCCCCACAACATTGTGGTTTTGACCCCCTCCTAAGACTCTGATATTTTCTAACTCAAAATATATTTTTCATTCTGGCAAGATTCTTAATATTCAATTTGCTTTGTTTAAAAAATACAGCTTCATTTGTATAGGATTAAAACATATTTTTGTACTCTAACATGCATTTTATCAAAATATTACCAATTTAAAAATCTACGGTAGTTCCATTGTCTTTTCTGAAATATGAAATTTTTGCTCAAATGAAATATAACATCTTTTAAAAAAAAAATCTCAAAACATGACTACTTTCTTGAAACATTACGACTTCCTGAAAAGCAATCATATGCAGCTTCTCATAGGTTTACAACTTTTTTCAAATTTAAGCCTTGTAACATTATGCCCCCCCCCCACAATAAAATTGCAAATCTATTCTTTTCTTTTTAAAAGTATTAACTTTTTTGTGAAAGAAGTACGGATTAATATCATTTTTCCTCCCCCCAGAATATTACGGTAATCAGAACAATTCTTTCTTGAAATATTTTTCCTCGCAGTCAAACTATTCTTGTAAGATTACATCTTTTCTGGTCATATATTTTTTTTTTCCTCAGGAATATTCCTGAAATTTATAGCTTCCTGTTCTAGTAATTTCTCAAAAATATAAGAAATCACAACACTACCTTATTTAGTGCACCCACCCACCCCCCCCCCCCACACCCACACACAATTTGGTTCTTATTCTCCAAAGCATATTCACCACATAGGTCAGATTTATCCATTTGATAGTGATGGCACACTTGTGATGTCATCAAAGTGCATCTTAACGGCCAGTATTGCAGCCGTTCCAACGAGTGGTGTTTCAAATGAACCACAAGTATTCCTTCCGTTTGGACTGCCGATCATACTGGTTAGGCCACGCGGTAGGCGGCCATTCGGTAGTAGTTGCGACCGTGGCTGCGTGCCGCCCACACCAGCAAGGCGGCTGCCATCATGTGGAGAGGTGAGGACATGAGCGCCAAGTATAGGGACCAGCCCAGGGAGCCGTCCACCTTGTCGGGAAGCACCGAGACCCTGTGGAGCAGATCCGTCCCCGCCAGATAGCAACACACAGTGGCCAACGAACACAAACCTGCAATGCCAGACATAGAGGGGAGGGGCATTAATTTATTCTCCTAAAAACAACAAAAAAAATCCCGAGCTCAAACTTTAGAGATGTATTCGCTTAGATTACGTTCTCTAAAAATAAAACAACTTTATGCTCTTATCTTTGACATCAATAGCCATCAACGGCAGTGAATGAGTTAGATAATGACTGAGGAAAAAAAGGACTATTATTTTAAGACTTTTAATTTTTATTATTATTTTAAAACTTTTTAGAAATACAACGAAATTATTTTGAATAGAATGATGTCATTCTTCAGATTAATATATTCCCCCTCATAAGAAGTCTTGCATTATTCACTTGGTTTTTGTTTTGCACAAAAATAGCACTTTCATCTATGAAACAGTTCTGATAAAATGTTAGGATTCAGACTCATTCCTCTTGAAGCAAATAAAACAAACGAACCTGTTAACAGGTGCAGAACACCAATGGCGAGCGTGGGTGTGAGGCTTTGGCAGAGACAGGCGCAGAACCCGATCAGACCCGCCAAGACCTCCAGGCCTAAAGAGACGAGCGGCAGGAGGAACTGGAATCGCCACAAGTCTACAAAAACACCAGGCAGGTTGGGCTTTTTGGCAACTGATGTATTATGATGGATTTGTGACTAATTTGAAAAATCAAAGCTATTGCATTTCAACTGGTCACTTGTTGCTAGGTAGGATTGTAACTCCCCCAATAGCCAATACGGTGAAAGGTCATTTCCAAAAGCAATCTTTAACATACATGACGTTACACTTACATGTGCGCAGCTTGTCCTCTCCACTGTTGTGGTTTCCGGGTTCCTTGTATTTGGGCGTTAGCTGCTGTTGCACGGTGAACCTTCGGCACCTCAACGCCATCTTGGCGCCTGAGATCACCAAAATAAGAAAACATGCAAGAATCAAAAGTAATGTGAAGTCTCACACAACATGGTCAGCAGAGGAATTTTAAAATGTCAGCTTTACAGATGCCATGTTGTCTTGTGTGTCGTGTCTTTTTAGGTATGCCATTTATTTCTATAATTATTCATTTGGGGTGCATCAAGTGGAGTGCATCACTACAAATTACTTTATAGTTGACTTGTTCGATTCTGTAACTACTATAATTCTTGTTTATCCTGTTAAATCATTTACTCAACAGAATTTTTGTTGTATTTAATTTTGAAGGGTCTTAGTAGCATATCACTCCTTATGTGTTGGCATTTAAATGAAACGTATACAGGGTAGATTTTAAAAGGTAAGTACACTATTTATCTTAATAATCCATTTCTTTGTTAATGAATTGGTGTTCCTATGATTAAAAAAAGGAAACAATCCCTGAATATAACAGAATTTGAGGGTGAAACACGATTTACATTGTACTATTTGAGCTTATTACACATTAGTATATTTTTTATGTATATTATCTTGAACATGTATTTAAAAAAAAATCGATAATGACAAATTCTGACTATTTCAACATGCGGTTTTAGTAAATAAGATTTGGCAAATCACTCTAAATATTCAAATTAATTTAACTGCATTAGTATTGACTTGGCGAATCACTCCTTGTATATGTGTTTTTCAGAAACGTTTGACCAAATATATAACAGAATTTGAGTATTACATTTCGTGTTGCGTTAGGGACGGATTTGTTCGTCAAACGGGCACTAGAGGGCGCTGAAGTAGTCTAAATAACCAGTAACTGATTTTCATCGTTGCAGTGACATTCTATTTTCGATTTAATTTACGCGTTTTTTTTTTTAAATGTATAATTTTCTGAGACGTCTATTTACAAAAGATCTGATTATTACAATATTGTATTTGAGTAGGTACTCAATATTTGAGGCAAACCACGCTTTCAAAACAGGGTCCAGGTTTGTTCATGCGCAAGAGGTCGCCAAAGTGAAGTGACGTCGAACGACACCTGTCATTCGGGACGTTTCCCGCACCCCCTGACCCCCTAAAAGGAACGCGTGCTGCGTGCACGTACCTGGCTCCTTGTACCAGTGTGGGGTGTCGGGCACGAGCACGCAGCGCCACCACAGGCCCACGCTGCCGTTGAGTCGGAACAAAGTGTCGCTGTACGTCTTCTCGTCGAACTCTCCATCCATGAACTCGTCGTAGAGGCCGCGCAGCTCGGACATATTGGCCTCGCCGCGCACTGGCGGGCTGCTGTACTGGTACCAGTGCTGCGTGCCCACGCCCACGCACAGATAAACAGTGGCCATGAGACTGAGGACGCAGGCGATCACCAGCGCCGTGGCGTAGCGGTTGTCCACCATTGTTGCTCGTCACGAGTAGAGGATGGGGGTGGGGGCGAGCATCACTCGTCTGTGTACTGAGTCCGAGCGAGCGCTCCGGCCGGGATGAAGTGCCGCTGCCGTCGCCGTCGTGTGTCCCCGCCCCTATGGCCCACTTCCACAGATGGCGCTCGGCTTTACGTTCGATTCCATCGGGCGGCCGCGCTAATCCGTCGCCTTTCCTCTTCCGGTCGGCTCCAGAATAACACCAGAGAAATCGATTGTGCGCTCATTATGATGGGTTGCAGTCTCTTGTTTGTTCCGATTATTATTTCCCCCTCGCCAATGAGCGTATTGAAATAGTGTATAATATGTTGGTTGGATTGTGACTGAATTTGTGACACAAGCACAATACACGTCAAATTTGAATTACAGCCTCTTTCGTTTGTTTCATGTCATCACTCATCACAAAACGTAGTCATAACAATGGGCACTATTAGAATGGCTGGTGCAGATGTTGCTACTTTTGCTTAAGGTTTTGGACACCCCAGAAAAAAAAAAAACAAGAGCAGAAAGAGGCGTGATGCCGTTTTGTCAAGGAAGGATAATTTAAAGTAACATTTGATAATTGAATGTTACTCACTTTAAATTAATGTCTGTTCTCTACTTTTGCTTTTGCTTTGGCTTCAAACAAAAAGTGCTCTGTCGTGAATTTGCACATCAAAATGTAAATACTGTAAATGTAAAGAAATAAAACTTCATTTATATATATATATATCATAAAATTTATATATAATTTGTATATCTTTAATCTCATTTATATTTTGATCAAAACCCAAATAGACTGTAGAGCTGACTTTACATGAAAATGTTTGTCCCATGAGCAACTTATTAAAAAATGTGCTAAATACTGAAGTAAATCTACAGTTTGTAGTATTAACTTGTAAGTAAGTAGTTATTATAATCATTCAAAGCTTTTCCTCAAATTATTATTGGAGCCGAACATTATAACTGTTGCAAATAAGAAAGGATCATTTTGTTGGTATTTCTGTTGGGATTTATGATGAATAAATTGCTGGTGTGTGTAGTATTTCATAATTGTTTGTTTGCATTGAGTAGTGAATTAAATATTTTCTCTGTCTGGCTTGACACTGCGTGATTTCCGTTGACGTCACATCGCTTTGTCTGTGGAGGAGTGCCTCGCATTGTATGTTCATCTAATGCTGGTGTTATTGAAGAAATGTGGCTTTTGTTTTGCTTTTGTTTAAGGCAAAAAAAACAAACGCAAAAGCGTCACCTAAAGTCTCTGACAAAGGGAGCCAGCCTTCTATTATCATTCCGCCAAACCGGATTCACTGGTATTCGGAACAACAGTGGATATATTGTATTTTGTTATTACCAGCTGTCATTGGGCGTACTTTTCATATTCCAGACATACTCGGTCACAACCTTCAAACAACAATCACCCAAACAAGGAAACTCGTTTTTTTTTTTTTTTTTTTTTAATTGTGTCTCACTGCATACTAGACATTGCGTTGTAATGAATTGATAAATAATAACCACAGTTGTAATGCATTAAATATAATGTAATAAAATGAAAATTTATAAACCACAATTCCTCTGAAAGTGCATATCTGGTTTGAAATCCTATGTTAGAATTAAATAATTAAAGTTGAAGTTTGAAAGAGACGGAGAGACGCGTGTTTCCATTGATAACTGCTAGTAGGGGGCGCTGTTTATCCGTTAGGGTGCGACCTCAATCAATTATATTGAAGAAGACAGTTGGTATGTGGTGCTCAGTTAACGTCTGCCAGAAATAGTCAAACTAAGCCTAAAATAGCCGCTTTAAACCAAAATGGCACACTTGCCATTAAGTGACACCGGCGTTAGGTGCTGACCCCCAAACCCTTCACCCCAGAAAAAAAAATACATTATTCAGTCAGGATGAAATTTTTGCATATAAAAATAAATGAAATCAAATGAATAACTCTCCTGATGTCACTCAATAAGTGAGGAGGCTTATTGCTGAGTGAAAAGGATGCACGAAAGAAGCGCCAGGCAGGATGCGCTGACCGGGCTGATCATGTGACTTCCTCCGCTTGTAACTGGAAGAAGAACATCACATTTTAGTTCTAAATTGAATTCTGTTTGAGTTTTGTAAAAAGCAAATAAACATACCGATTCCCTCAACGGTGATGGAGCCTTGCTCGATGTCAAAGCCGCTGACGACCGATGCAGCGTCAATGAGGACTGCGGCAATTGCCGTGTGGTTTGGCACCGGGTTGGTGAACCGGAGGTTCATGTCGTTGATGACTGAGCCAGGTCTGCCCGTGAAAAGGAAGACATACATGCAATTTTATATAAAGAAGAAAAAAATGCCTGTTTTTCTTCATAAGTTAACGCGAAAGCTGAACAGTTGACTGAATTGAATATTTGTGAAATTATCAACAGCACCGTCAGTGGAAGGATGAGTGAGATGAAAATGAGACAAATGTGGAATTGTGTGTAAAGTAACTGAGGAATGTACAAATGTCATGAATGACCTGAATAGTTTGACTTAAAGTTTGAGAGGGACAAATTAGTGACAATAAATAACTAAATAAAGATAACTTGTATTAAAAAAAAAAAAAAAAAAAAGCACGTTACCTGAATCCAAAGATGTTCAGGATCCTGAAAGTGTTAGGAAATTCCCTCTGGAATAAAGGTTGAAGCTGCAAAAAAAAAAGAAAAAAAATGTTTTTTCACGTTTATAATTGCAATCCAGCAGTACCATTATTTCTTCCATTTTGTTTCATTGTTTCTTACCTGACTTTTTATCATGGTCGATCGAAACACAAACTGGAAAGACGAATGATCCAGCAGGTCGTTCGTAAATGTGCTTTGGAGAGATCGGAAAGAAACACGTCTGGTTTGGAGAGTAACGGCCGTTTCCGTCGTTGTAGTTGCCGCTTGTGTTGGTCTTGGAACGGTGGTTGCGACAATTCCCGTTGCTGCGTTTGTCGCGGCGTTTCTTGTCGTGGCATTTGTCACAGAATTGGTCACGGCTTTGTCTGTCGTAGCATTTGCCACTGCAGTTCCTGTTGTTGCGGTTGTTGTGATGGATTTTGTCTGGGTGAGAGTTGTTGCATTTGTCACTGCATTTACTGTTGCTGCTGTTGACACATCTGCTGGCGTTCCTGTCACTGGTGCAGTTGGTGTTGTTGTTACTTTCGGTGAGCCTGTTGTTGAGTTGCTCAGTGTTGCTGTAGTTTGGACCGATTGTGTAGTTGATTCAGAAGGTGTTTTTGCCGCAGTGACGGTCTTTGTTGTTGTCAGGCCAGGTGTTGTCGTTGCAGTAGATGTTGTGACAGATGCAAACCCTGCTGTCGATGTTTCTGCTATTGTTGTTGAAATCAGTTTCCCGGTTGTGCTTGTTTCAGTAGATGTCACTGCAGCCATTGCCGTTGTTGCAGTTAATGGTTGTGCTGTTGATGTTGCAGCCTCCGTTGAAAGAGTCGGTGTTGCTGTGTTACTTGTTGATCCAGATTCTGCTGTTTTTTCTGTCGTCGATGTTTGTAGAATTGACTGGTCAATTGTAGTTTGAGAAAACCTCGCAGTTGTCTCATCCGATGATGCGGGCACTGTTGTTGTTGCCAGTGATGCTTGCGCAGTTGTTTCAACGGGTGTTGCTGATTCTGATGTAATGGCTCCAACAGCAGTTGTTGTTTGAGCAGGTGGCGCTGTCTCGGATGTTGCTGATACTGCTGTAATTGTGGAGCGTGATACTGCTCCAGTTGCTTCGGCAGTTGACGTCAATTCTGTTGTGGTCACAGTTGTTTCATCAGATGCTGTTGCTGCATTCGACGCCTTAGTCGTATCTACAGTTGTCCCAGCTGTTGATTCAGATTCTGGAGTTGTGGTTACTGAAGTTGTTGCTGCAGTTGCGGCCCCTGTTGCTGCAGGCGTGGCTGTTCCACTCATTGCAGATGTCAACGGTGTTGTTGCCAGCATTGCCTGAACTGTTGTTTCAGATTCTGTGGCTGTCGCTTGAACTGTTGTTTCAGTAGCGGTTGTCACTGCAGATGTTACCTGAGCAGTGGTTGCCATTGTACTTGTTGCTGCAGAGGTTGCAACTACTGCTGATGATGTCGGAGTTGATGTTTCAACAGTTGGAGTTGATGTTGCGGTTTCACGAGATGCTGTGGATGTCAACCCTGCGACAGATATTGGAGCTGATGTTTCAACAGTTGTCTCAACGGTTGTTTCAGATTTTGCCGTTGTTGGTAGAGCTGTTGTTTCAGCATTTGTGGCCCCTGTTGCTGCCCCAGCTGATGTTAATGTTTCCCTTGTTGCTGCAGATGACGTCAAAGCTTCTGTTGTTGTGGGAGCTGATGTTTCTACAGTTGTCTCAGTGGTTGTTTCAGATTCAGCAGTTGTGGCTACAGTTGTTGTTTCACCAGGGGTTGTCGCTGCAGTTTTTGCTGTAACAATTGTTGCTGCAGATGTAGCTACTACTGCCGATGTTGTGGTAGCTGTTTCCGTAGTTGTCTGAACTGTTGTCCCAGTTTCTGCGATTGTGGTTAGAGCTGTTGTGTCAACGATTGTTGCCTCAGTTGCTGCTGGAGTTGATGTTGCGGTTTCACGAGATGCTGTGGATGTCAACCCTGCGGCAGATATTGGAGCTGATGTTTCAACAGTTGTCTCAACGGTTGTTTCAGGTTTTGCCGTTGTTGCTAGAGCTGTTGTTTCAGCATTTGTGGCCCCTGTTGCTGTCCCAGCTGATGTTAATGTTTCACTTGTTGCTGCAGATGACATCAAAGCTACGGTTGTTGTGGGAGCTGATGTTTCTACAGTTGTCTCCGTGGTTGTCTCAGATTCAGCAGTTGTTGTTTCTGCAGTTGTTGTGGAGGTGGTTGTTTGTTCTGCAGCTGTTGTGATTGCTGTTGTGGGAGAGTCTGTTGTTTTAGCAACTGTTGTTTCTTCCATTGTTGTGGCAGCAGTTATTATTTCTGCAGGTGATGTGATTGCTGTTGTAATTGTTGTTGTTTCTGCCATTGTTGTGGCGGTGATTGTTTGTTCTGGAGCTGTTGCAATTGCCATAGTGGTAAAGTCAGTTGTTGTGGCATCTGTTGTTGTTTCTTCAATTGTTGTGACAGCAGTTATTATTTCTGTAGGTGTTGTGATATCTGTTGTGGTAGAGTCTGTTGTGGCAAATGTTGTTTGGGCAGGAGATGTCACTGCTATTGTCATTGCGACTGTTGTTGTTTCTGCCACTATTGTGGCAGTGGTTGTAGGTTCCCCAGCTGTTGTCATTGGCGTGGGAGAGTTTGTTGTTGTGGCAACTGTTGTTTCTGCCATTGTTGTGGCGGTGATTGTTTGTTCTGGAGCTGTTGCAATTGCCATAGTGGTAAAGTCAGTTGTTGTGGCATCTGTTGTTGTTTCTTCAATTGTTGTGACAGCAGTTATTATTTCTGTAGGTGTTGTGATATCTGTTGTGGTAGAGTCTGTTGTGGCAAATGTTGTTTGGGCAGGAGATGTCACTGCTATTGTCATTGCGACTGTTGTTGTTTCTGCCACTATTGTGGCAGTGGTTGTAGGTTCCCCAGCTGTTGTCATTGGCGTGGGAGAGTTTGTTGTTGTGGCAACTGTTGTGTCTGCCATTGTTGTGGCAGTGGTTATTATTTCCACAGGTGTTGTGACTGCTGTTGTCATTGCGACTGTTGTTGTTTCTGCCACTATTGGGGCGGTGGTTGTTGTTTCCGCGGGTGTCGTGACTGCTGTTGTAGTAAAGTCTGCTGTTTTAGCAACTGTTGTTCCTTCAGTTGTTGTGGCGGTGGTTATTTGTTCTGCAGCTGTCGTGAATGCTGTTGTGGTAAAGTCTGTTGTTGTGGCAACTGTGGTTTCTTCTATTGTGGCAGTAGTTATTATATCTGCAGGTGATGTGACTTCTGTTGTGGCAGAGTCTGTTGTGGCAACTGTTGTTGTTTCGGCAAGAGTTGTCTCTGCTGTTGCGACTGTTGTTGTTTCTGTCATTGTTGTGGCAGGGGTTGTTAATTCCGTAGGTGTTGTGACTGCCATTGTGGGTGAGTCTGTTGTTGTGGCAATTGTTGTGTCTGCCATTGTTGTGGCAGTGGTGATTATTTCCACAGGTGTTGTGACTGCTGTTGTCATTGAGACTGTTGTTGTTTCTGCCACTATTGGGGTGGTGGTTGTTGCTTCAGCGGGTGTCGTGACTGCTGTTGTAGTAAAGTCTGCTGTTGTAGCAACTGTGGTTTCTTCAGTTGTTGTGGCGGTGGTCATTTGTTCTGCAGCTGTTGTAAAGTCTGTTGTGGTAAAGTCTGTTGTTGTTGCAACTGTTGTTTCTTCCATTGTGGCAGTAGTTATTATATCTGCGGATGTCGTGACTTCTGTTGTAGTAGAGTCTGTTGTGGCAACTGATGTTGTTTCGGCAGGAGTTTTCACTGCTGTTGCGACTGTTGTTGTTTCTGTCATTGTTGTGGCAGGGGTTGGTGATTCCGTTGGTGTTGTGACTGCCATTGTGGGAGAGTCTGTTGTTGTGGGAAATGTTGTTTCAGTAGGTGTCGTCATTGCTGTTGTTTTGACAACTGTTGATGTTGCTGCCGTTGTCGGGGGAGGTGTCATTACTTCTGTTGTTGCAACAGTTGTTTTTCCTGTCCTTGTTGTGGAAGCAGTTGTTGTGACTGCTGCTGTTGTTGCAACTGTTGTTGTTTCTGCAGTTGTTGTGGGTGTGGTTGTTTGTTCTTCAGCTGTCGTGATTGGCGTTGTGGGAGAGTCTGTTGGTGTGGCAGCGGTTACTATTTCTGCAGCTGTTGTGACTGCTGTTGTTGCAACTGTTGTTGTTTCTGCAGTTGTGGCGGTGGTTGTCTGTTCTGCAGCTGTCGTGATTGCCGTTGTGGGAGACTCTGTTGTTGTGGCTACTGTTGTTTCTTCCATTGTTGTGGCAGCCGTTATTATTTCTGCAGGTGTCGTGACTTCTGTTGTGGTAGAGTCTGTTGTGGCAACTGTTGTTTCGGCAGGTGTCGTCACTGCTGTTGTCATTGCGACTGTTGTTGTTTCTGCCACTTTTGTGTCCGTGGTTGTTGTTTCCGCAGCTGTCGTCATTGCCGTGGAAGAGTCTGTTGTTGTGGCAATTGTTGTGGCAGCTGTTATTATTTCTGCAGGTGTTGTGACTTCTGTTGTGGCAACTGTTGTTGTTTCGGCAGGAGTCATCACTGCGGTTGTCATTGCGACTGTTGTTGTTTCTGCCGCCATTGTGGCAGTGGTAGTTGTTTCCTTAACTGTTGTCAGTGCCGTGGGAGAGTCTGTTGTTGTGGCAATTGTTGTGTCTGCCATTGTTGTGGCAGTGGTTATTATCTCCACAGGTGTCGTGACTGCTGTTGTCATTGCGACTGTTGTTGTTTCTGCCACTATTGGGGCGGTGGTTGTTTCAGCGGGTGTCGTGACTGCTGATGTCGTAAAGTCTGCTGTTGTAGCAACTGTTGTTCCTTCAGTTGTTGTGGCGGTGGTCATTTGTTCTGCAGCTGTTGTGAATGCTGTTGTGGTAAAGTCTGTTGTTGTGGCAACTGTTGTTTCTTCCATCGTGGCAGTAGTTATTATACCTGCGGATGTCGTGACTTCTGTTGTAGTAGAGTCTGTTGTGGCAACTGTTGTTGTTTCGGCAAGAGTTGTCACTGCTGTTGCGACTGTTGTTGTGTCTGCCATTGTTGTGGCAGTGGTTATTATTTCCACAGGTGTCGTGACTGCTGTTGTCATTGCGACTGTTGTTGTTTCTGCCACTATTGGGGCGGTGGTTGTTTCAGCGGGTGTCGTGACTGCTGTTGTCGTAAAGTCTGCTGTTGTAGCAACTGTTGTTCCTTCAGTTGTTGTGGCGGTGGTCATTTGTTCTGCAGCTGTTGTGAATGCTGTTGTGGTAAAGTCTGTTGTTGTGGCAACTGTTGTTTCGGTAGGTGTCATCATTCCTGTTGTTTTGACAACTGTCGATGTTGCTGCCGTTGTTTGGGCAGGTGTCATTACTTCTGTTGTTGTTGCAACTGTTGTGGAAGCAGTTGTTGAGACTGCTGTTGTTGCAACTGTTGTTGTTTCTGCAGTTGTTGTGGCGGTGGTTGTTTGTTCTGCAGCTGTCATGATTGCCGTTGTGGCAACAGTTACTATTTCTGCAGGTGTTGTGACTGCTGTTGTCACAACGGTTGTTGTCTCTGCAGTTGTGTCTGTGGCTGCTGTTTCCGCAGCTGTTGTCATAGCCGTGGGAGAGTCTGTTGTTGTGGCAACTGTTGTTTCTTCCATTGTTCTGGCAGCGGTTATTATTTCTGCAGGTGTCATGACTTCTGTTGTGGTCGAGTCTGTTGTTGCAGATGTTGTTTTGGCAGGTGTCATCACTGCTGTTGTCGTTGCGACTGTTGTTGTTTCTGCCACTTTTGTGTCAGTGGTTGTTGTTTCTGCAGCTGTCGTCATTGCCGTGGGAGAGTCTGTTGTGGCAATTGACGTTACTGTTTCACTATTTGCTGCAGATGTGGTGAAACCTGCTGTTGTTGTGGGAGCTGACGTTTCTATAGTTGTCTCGGTGATTGTTTCAGATTCAGCAGTTGTGGCTGCAGTTGTTGCTTTACCAGAGGTTGTCACTGAAGTTTTTTCCGTTGCACTTGTTTCTGCAGGTGTTGTTAGCGCTGCTGTTGTTGTGGGAGTCAATGTTTGTGGAGTTGTCTCAACTGTTGTTGCTGGAGCCAATGTTACTGGAGTTGTCTGATCTGCAGTTGTTTCTACGGCTGTTGTGTCTTTTGGGGTTGTCACTGTAGTTATTGCATCTGTGGGTGTTGAATCAACAGTGATGGAGCTTTGTTCAATGTCGAAGCCAGTGACCACTAACGCCGCCTCAGATAAGATGTCCTCAATTTGGGTGTTGTTTGGCGCAGATGTGGCTGTGAACTCAACATCCATGATATTGACAACTGAGCCCCTCCTGCAGAAGAAACCACACAAACATTTGTGAATTGTAGATACATCGTTCACCTGTTAGAAATATTAAAAGCAGCTGCAAAGTACCTGAACGTGATGATTGTCAGGATCAAGAAGGAAGGGAATGCCTCAGAAAATATCGGTGTAAGCTGGGGGTTGGGAGGGAGGGCAAGGCGAGATTGAGTGGAATTAGTCACTGTAAATGCATTGCATTGTGTTACATAATTATTTGGATATTACTTACTTCTGCCCTGATCATGGCTGCTCTGTTTTGGTGAGCAGCAGAAGCTGAATCTTGCAAATCACTCGTAAATGTACTTTGAAGAGATCTGAAAGTAACTCGTTTGGTTGTTGTGGCAACTCTGTCTGTTGTGGCAACTGCTGTTGATCCCGCACGTGTCATCACTGTAGTTGTTGCTGCAATTGTTGTATATTCTGCTGTTGTTGGAACTGTTGTTGTTTCTGCTATTGTTATGGAAGCGGTTGTTGTTTCTGCAGGTGCCAGGAGTGTCGTCATGGCTGAGTCTGTTGTTGTTGTGGCAAGTATTGTTGTTTCGGCAGCTACTGTTCTTGTCATTGCAGCTGTTGTTGTTTCTGCAATTGTTGTGGTGGTGGTTGTTGTTTCTGCAGATGTCGTTATTGCTGGTTTTGTTGCAACTATTGTTGTTTCTGCCGTTTTTGTGGCAGCAGCTGTTATTTCTGTAAGTGTTGTCACTGCTGTTGTTCCAAAAGTTGTTTCTGCAGTTGTCGTGGCGGTTGTTATTTGTTCTGCAGCTGTCGTGAATGCCGTTGTGGGAGAGTCTGTTGTGGCAACTGTTGTTTCGGCAGGAGTCGTCACTGCTGTTATCATTGCGACTGTTGTTTTTGTCATTGTTATGGCAGGGGTTGTTGATTCCGTAGGTGTTGTGACTGCCGTTGTGGGAGAGTCTGTTGGTGCTGTTGTTTGGGCAGGTGTCATTACTTCTGTTGTTGTTGCAGCTGTTGTTTTTCCTGCCCTTGTTGTGGAAGCAGTTGTTGCCTCTGCAGGTGTTGTGACTCCTGTTGTTGTTGCATCTGTTGTTTCTGCAGTTGTTGTGGCTGTGGTTGTTTGTTCAGCAGTTGTCGTAATTGCTGTTGTGGGAGAGTCTGTTGTTGTGGCAACTGTTGTTTCTTTCATTGTTGTGGCAGCGGTTATTATTTCTGCAGGTGTCGTGAATGCTGTTGTGGTAGAGTCTGTTGCGGCAACTGTTGTTTCGACAGGTGTTGTCATTGCTGTTGTCATTGCGACTGTTGTTTCTGCCACTTTTGTGGCAGTGGTTGTTGTTTCCGCAGCTGTCGTCATTGCTGTGGGAGAGTTTGTTGTTGTTGCAATTGTTGTGTCTGCCATTGTTGTGGCAGTGGTTATTATTTCCACAGGTGTCGTGACTGCTGTTGTCACTGCGACTGTTGTTGTTTCTGCCACTATTGGGGCGGTGGTTGTTGTTTCAGCGGGTGTTGTGACTGCTGTTGTAGTAAAGTCTGCTGTTGTAGCAACTGTGATTTCTTCAGTCGTTGTGGCGGTGGTCAGTTGTTCTGCAGCTGTCGTGAATGCTGTTGTGGTAAAGTCTGTTGTTGTGGCAACTGTTGTTTCTTCCATTGTGGCAGCGGTTATTAAATCTGCGGGTGTCGTGACTTCTGTTGTGGTAGAGTCAGTTGTGGCAACCGTTGTTTCGGCGGGAGTTGTCACTGCTGTTGCGATTGTTGTTGTTTCTGTCATTGTTGTGGCACGTGTTGTTGATTCCGTAGGTGTTGTGAATGCCATTGTGGGAGAGTCTGTTGTTGTGGCAAAGGTTGTTTCTGTAGGTGTTGTCATTGCTGTCGTTATGACAACTGTTGATGTTTCTGACGTTGTTTGGGCAGGTGTCATTACTATTTCTGCAGGTGTTGTGACTGCTGTTGTCGCAACTGTTGTTGTTTCTGCATTTGTGACGGTGTTTGTTTGTTCTGCAGCTGTCGTGATTGCCGTTGTGGGAGACTCTGTTGTTGTGGCAACTGTTGTTTCTTCCATTGTTGTGGCAGCGGTTATTATTTCTGCAGGTGTCGTGACGTCTGTTGTGGTAGAGTCTGTTGCAACTGTTTCGGCAGGAGTCGTCACTGCTGTTTTCATTGCGACTGTTGTTGTGTCTGCCATTGTTGTGGCAGTGGTTATTATTTCCACAGGTGTTGTGACTGCTGTTGTCATTGCGACTGTTGTTGTTTCTGCCACTATTGGGGCGGTGGTTGTTGTTTCAGCGGGTGTCGCGACTGCTGTTGTAGTAAAGTCTGCTGTTTTAGTAACTGTGGTTTCTTCAGTTGTTGTGGCGGTGGTCATTTGTTCTGCAACTGTTTTAGTGTCTGTTGTTGTGGCAATTGTTGTTTCTTCCATTGTGGCAGTAGTTATTATATCTGCGGGTGTTGTGACTTCTGTTGTAGTAGAGTCTGTTGCTGCAACTGATGTTGTTTCGGCAGGAGTTGTCACTGCTGTTGCGAGTGTTGTTGTTTCTGTCATTGTTGTGGCAGGGGTTGTTGATTTTGTAGGTGTTGTGACGGCCATTGTGGGAGAGTCTGTTGTTGTGGCAAAGGTTGTTTTGCTAGGTGACGTCATTGCTGTTGTTTTGAAAACTGTTGATGTTGCTGCCGTTGTTGGGGCAGGTGTCATTACTTCTGTTGTTGTTGTAACTGTTGTGGAAGCAGTTGTTGTGACTGCTGCTGTTGTTGCAACTGTTGTTGTTTCTGCAGTGGTAGTTTGTTCTGCAGCTGTCATGATTGCCGTTGTGGCAGCGGTTACTATTTCTGCAGGTGTTGTGACTGCTGTTGTCACAACTGTTGTTTTTTCTGCAGTTGTGGCGGTGGTTGTCTGTTCTGCAGCTGTCGTGATTGCTGTTGTGAAAGAGTCTGTTGTTGTGGCAACTGTTGTTTCTTCCATTGTTGTGGCAGCGGTTATAATCTCTGCAGGTGTCGTGACTTCTGTTGTGGTAGAGTCTGGTGTGGCAACTGTTGTTGTTTCGGCAGGTGTCGTCACTGCTGTTGTCATTGCGACTGTTGTTGTTTCTGCCACTTTTGTGTCCGTGGTTGTTGTTTCCGCAGCTGTCGTCATTGCCGTGGGAGAGTCTTTTGTTGTGGCAACCGTTGTGTCTGCCATTGTTGTGGCAGTGGTTATTATTTCCACAGGTGTCGTGACTGCTGTTGTCATTGCGACCGTTGTTGTTTCTGCCACTATTGGGGCGGTGGTTGTTGTTTCAGCGGGTGTCGTGACGACTGTTGTAGTAAAGTCTGCTGTTGTAGCAACTGTGGTTTCTTCAATTGTTGTGGCGGTGGTCATTTGTTCTGCAGCTGTTGTAAAGTCTGTTGTTGTGGCAACTGTTGTTTCTTCCATTGCGGCTGTAGTTATTATATCTGCGGGTGTCGTGACGTCTGGTGTGGTAGAGTCTGTTGTGGCAACTGTTGTTGTTTCGGTCGGAGTTGTCACTACTGTTGCGACTGTTGTTTCTGTTATTGTTGTGGCAGGGGTTGTTGATTTTGTAGGTGTTGTGACTGCCATTGTGGGAGAGTCTGTTGTTGTGGCAAAGGTTGTTTCGGCAGGTGTCATCATTGCAGTTGTTTTGACAACTGTTGATGTTGCTGCCGTTGTTTGGGCAGGTGTCACTACTTCTGTTGTTGTTGCAACTGTTGTGACTGCTGTTGTTGTTGCAACTGTTGTTGTTTCTGCAGTTGTGGCAGCAGTTACTATTTCTGCAGGTGTTGTGACTGCTGTTGTCACAACGGTTGTTTTCTCTGCAGTTGTGCCAGCTGTCGTGATTGCCGTTGTGGGAAAGTCTGTTGTTGTGGCAACTGTTGTTTCTTCCGTTGTTCTGGCAGCGGTTATTATTTCTGCAGGTGTCATGACTTCTGTTGTGGTCGAGTCTGTTGTTGCAGCTGTTGTTTTGGCAGGTATATTTGCTGCAGATGTGGTGAAACCTGCTGTTGTTGTGGGAGCTGACGTTTCTATAGTTGTCTCGGTGGTTGTTTCAGATTCAGGATTTGTGGCTGCAGTTGTTGCTTTACCAGAGGTTGTCACTGAAGTTTTTTCCGTTGCACTTGTTTTTGCAGGTGTTGTTAGCGCTGCTGTTGTTGTGGGAGTCAATGTTTGTGGAGTTGTCTCAACTGTTGTTGCTGGAGCCACTGTTTCTGGAGTTGTCTGATCTGCAGTATTTTCTACAGCTGTTGTGTCTGTTGGGGTTGTCACTGTAGTTATTGCATCTGGGGGTGTTGAATCAACAGTGATGGAGCTTTGTTCAATGTCGAAGCCAGTGACCACTAACGCCGCCTCAGATAAGATGTCCTCCGTTTGGGTGTTACTTGGCGCAGATGTGGCTGTAAACTCAACATCCATGATATTGACGACTGAGCCCCTCCTGCAGAAGAAACCACAAAAACATTTGTAAATTGTAAATACATAGTTCACCTGTTAGAAATATTAAAAGCAGCTGCAAAGTACCTGAACGTGATGATTGTCAGGATCAAGAAGGAAGGAAATGCCTCAGAAAATATCGGTGTAAGCTGGGGGTTGGGAGGGAGGGCAAGGCGAGATTGAGTGGAATTAGTCACTGTAAATGCATTGCATTGTGTTACATAAATATTTGGATATTACTTACTTCTGCCCTGATCATGGCTGCTCTGTTTTGGTGAGCAGCAGAAGCTGAATCTTGCAAATCACTCGTAAATGTACTTTGAAGAGATCTGAAAGTAACTCGTTTGGTTGTTGTGGCAACACTGTCTGTTGTGGCTACTGCTGTTGATTCCACACGTGGCTTCACTGTAGTTGTTGCTGCATTTGTTGTATATTCTGCTGTTGTTGGAACTGCTGTTGTTTCTGCTATTGTTATGGAAGCGGTTGTTGTTTCTGCAGGTGCCATGAGTGTCGTCATGGCTGAGTCTGTTGTTGTTGTGGCAACTATTGTTGTTTCGGCAGTTGTGGTGGCGGTTATTTGTTCTGCAGCTGTCCTGAATGCCGTTGTGGGAGAATCTGTTGTTGTGGCAACTGTTGTTTCTTTCATTGTTGTGGCAGCCGTTATTATTTCTGCAGGTGTCGTGACTTCTGTTGTAGTAGAGTCTGTTGTGGCAACTGTTGTTTCGGCAGGAGTCGTCACTGCTGTTGTTATTGCGACTGTTGTTTTTGTCATTGTTATGGCAGGGGTTGTTGATTCCGTAGGTGTTGTGACTGCCATTGTGGGAGAGTCTGTTGTGGCAATTGATGTGTCTGCCATTGTTGTGGCAGTGGTTATTGTTGCAACTGTTGTTGTTTCTGCAGTTGTTGTGGCGGTGGTTGTTTGTTCTGCAGCTGTCGTGATTGCCATTGTGGGAGAGTCTGTTGTTGCGGCAGTGGTTACTATTTCTGCAGGGGTTGTGACTGCTGTTGTTGCAACTGTTGTTTCTGCAGTTGTGGCGGTGGTTGTCTGTTCTGCAGCTGTCGTGATTGCCGTTGCGGGAGAATCTGTTGTTGTAGCAACTGTTGTTTCTTCCATTGTTGTGGCAGCGGTTATCATTTCTGCAGGTGTTGTGACATCTGTTGTGGAAGAGTCTGTTGCAACTGTTTCGGCAGGAGTCCTCACTGCTGTTGTCATTGCGACTGTTGTTGTTTCTGCCGCTATTGTGGCAGTGGTTGTAGGTTTGACTTCTCCAGCTGTTGTCATTGGCGTGGGAGCGTCTGTTGTTGTGGCAACGGTTGTGTCTGCCATTGTTGTGGCAGTGGTTATTATTTCCACAGGTGTTATGACTGCTATTGTCATTGCGACTGTTGTTGTTTCTGCCACTATTGGGGCGGTGGTTGTTGTTTCAGCGGGTGTCGTGACTGCTGTTGTAGTAAAGTCTGCTGTTTTAGCAACTGTTGTTCCTTCAGTTGTAGTTGCGGTGGTCATTTGTTCTGCAGCTGTCGTGAATGCTGTTGTGGTAAAGTCTGTTGTTGTGGCAACTGTGGTTTTTTCTATTGTGGCAGTAGTTATTATATCTGCAGGTGATGTGACCTCTGTTGTAGCAGAGTCTGTTGTGGCAACTGTTGTTGTTTCGGCAAGAGTTGTCTCTGCTGTTGCGACTGTTGTTGTTTCTGTCATTGTTGTGGCAGGGGTTGTTAATTCCGTAGGTGTTGTGACTGCCATTGTGGGAGAGTCTGTTGTTGTGGCAATTGTTGTGTCTGCCATTGTTGTGGCAGTGGTGATTATTTCCACAGGTGTTGTGACTGCTGTTGTCATTGCGACTGTTGTTGTTTCTGCCACTATTGGGGCGGTGGTTGTTGTTTCAGCGGGTGTTGTGACTGCTGTTGTAGTAAAGTCTGCTGTTGTAGCAACTGTGGTTTCTTCAATTGTTGTGGCGGTGGTCATTTGTTCTGCGGGTGTTGTGACGTCTGGTGTGGTAGAGTCTGTTGTGGCAACTGTTGTTGTGCCAGCAGGAGTTGTCACTACTGTTGCGACTGTTGTTGTTTCTGTCATTGTTGTGGCAGGGGTTGTTGATTTTGTAGGTGTTGTGAAGGCCATTGTGGGAGAGTCTGTTGTGGCAAAGGTTGTTTCAGCAGGTGTCATCATTGCAGTTGTTTTGACAACTGTTGATGTTGCTGCCGTTGTTTGGGCAGGTGTCATTACTTCTGTTGTTGTTGCAACTGCTGTGACTGCTGTTGTCACAACGGTTGTTTTCTCTGCAGTTGTGCCAGCTGTCGTGATTGCCATTGTGGGAAAGTCTGTTGTTGTGGCAACTGTTGTTTCTTCCGTTGTTCTGGCAGCGGTTATTATTTCTGCAGGTGTCATAACTTCTGTTGTGGTAGAGTCTGTTGTTGCAGCTGTTGTTTTGGCAGGTGTCATCACTGCTGTTGTCGTTGCGACTGTTGTTGTTTCTGCCACTTTTGTGTCAGTGGTTGTTGTTTCCGCAGCTGTCATCATTGCCGTGGGAGAGTCTGTTGTTGTGGCAATTGATGTTATTGTTTCACTATTTGCTGCAGATGTGGTGAAACCTGCTGTTGTTGTGGGAGCTGACGTGTCTATAGTTGTCTCGATGACTGTTTCAGATTCAGCAGTTGTGGCTGCAGTTGTTGCTTTACCAGAGGTTGTCACTGAAGTTTTTTCCATTGCACTTGTTTCTGCAGGTTTTGTTAGCGCTGCTGTTGTGGGAGTCAATGTTTGTGGAGTTGTCTCAACTGTTGTTGCTGGAACCAATGTTACTGGAGTTGTCTGATCTGCAGTTGTTTCTACAGCTGTTGTGTCTTTTGGGGTTGTCACTGTAGTTATTGCATCTGTGGGTGTTGAATCAACAGTGATGGAGCTTTGTTCAATGTCGAAGCCAGTGACCACTAACGCCGCCTCAGATAAGATGTCCTCAATTTGGGTGTTGCCTGGCGCAGATGTGGCTGTGAACTCAACATCCATGATATTGACAACTGAGCCCCTCCTGCAGAAGAAACCACACAAACATTTGTGAATTGTAGATACGTCGTTCACCTGTTAGAAATATTAAAAGCAGCTGCAAAGTACCTGAACGTGATGATTGTCAGGATCAAGAAGGAAGGGAATGCCTCAGAAAATATCGGTGTAAGCTGGGGGTTGGGAGGGAGGGTTAAGGCGAGATTGAGTGGAATTAGTCACTGTAAATGCATTGCATTGTGTTACATAATTATTTGGACATTACTTACTTCTGCCCTGATCATGGCTGCTCTGTTTTGGTGAGCAGCAGAAGCTGAATCTTGCAAATCACTCGTAAATGCACTTTCAAGAGATCTGAAAGTAACTCGTTTGGTTGTTGTGGCAACACTGTCTGTTGATCCCGCACGTGTCATCACTGTAGTTGTTGCTGCATTTGTTGTATATTCTGCTGTTGTTGGAACTGTTGTTGTTTCTGCTATTGTTATGGAAGCGGTTGTTGTTTCTGCAGGTGCCATGAATGTCGTCATGGCTGAGTCTGTTGTTGTTGTGGCAACTATTGTTGTTTCAGCAGCTACTGTTCTTGTCATTGCAGCTGTTGTTTCTGTAATTGTTGTGGCGGTGGTTGTTGTTTCTACAGAAGTCGTTATTGCTGGTTTTGTTGCAACCATTGTTGTTTCTGCCGTTTTTGTGGCAGCAGCTGTTATTTCTGTAAGTGTTGTCACTGCTGTTGTTCCAAAAATTGTTTCTGCAGTTGTCGTGGCGGTTGTTATTTGTTCTGCAGCTGTCGTGAATGCCGTTGTGGGAGAGTCTGTTGTTGTGGCAACTGTTGTTTCTTCCATTGTTGTGGCAGCGGTTATTATTTCTGCAGGTGTCGTGACTTCTGTTGTGGTAGAGTCTGTTGTGGCAACTGTTGTTTCGGCAGGAGTCGTCACTGCTGTTGTTATTGCGACTGTTGTTGTTTTTGTCATTGTTGTGGCAGGGGTTGTTGATTCCGAAGGTGTTGTGACTGCCATTGTGGGAGAGTCTGTTGTTGTGGCAAAGGTTGTTTCTGTAGGTGTTGTCATTGCTGTTGTTATGACAACTGTTGATGTTGCTGCCATTGTTTGGGCAGGTGTCATTACTTCTGTTGTTGCAACAGTTGTTTTTCCTGCCCTTGTTGTGGAAGCAGTTGTTGCGTCTGCCGGTGTTGTGACTGCTGTTGTTGCAACTGTTGTTTCTGCAGTTGTTGTGGTTGTTTGTTCTGCAGCTGTCGTGATTGCCATTGTGGGAGAGTCTGTTGTTGCGGCAGCGGTTACTATTTCTGCAGGGGTTGTGACTGCTGTTGTTGTAACTGTTGTTTCTGCAGTTGTTGCAGTGGTTGTCTGTTCTGCAGCTGTCATGATTGCCGTTGTGGGAGAGTCTGTTGTTGTGGCAACTGTTTTTTCTTCTATTGTTGTGGCAGCGGTTATAATTTCTGCAGGTGTCGTGACTTCTGTTGTGCTCGAGTCTGTTGTGGCAACTGTTGTTGTTTCAGCAGAAGTTGTCACTGCTGCTATCATTGTGACTGTTGTTTTTGTCATTGTTATGGCAGGGGTTGTTGATTCCGTTGGTGTTGTGACTGCCATTGTGGGAGAGTCTATTGCTGCCGTTGTTTGGGCAGGTGTCATTACTTCTGTTGTTGTTGCAGCTGTTGTTTTTCCTGCCCTTGTTGTGGAAGCAGTTGTTGCCTCTGCAGGTGTTGTGACTGCTGTTGTTGTTGCATCTGTTGTGTCTGCCGTTGTTGTGGCAGTGGTTATTATTTCCATAGGTGTTGTGACTGCTGTTGTCATTGCGACTGTTGTTGTTTCTGCCACTATTGGGGTGGTGGTTGTTGCTTCAGCGGGTGTCGGGACTGCTGTTGTAGTAAAGTCTGCTGTTGTAGCAACTGTGGTTTCTTCAGTTGTTGTGGCGGTGGTCATTTGTTCTGCAGCTGTTGTAAAGTCTGTTGTGGTAAAGTCTGTTGTTGTTGCAACTGTGGTTTCTTCTATTGTGGCAGTAGTTATGAAATCTGCAGGTGTTGTGACTTCTGTTGTGGCAGAGTCTGTTGTGGCAACTGTTGTGGTTTCGGCAAGAGTTGTCACTGCTGTTGCGACTGTTGTTGTTTCTGTCATTGTTGTGGCAGGGGTTGTTGATTCCGTTGGTGTTGTGGCTGCCATTGTGGGTGAGTCTGTTGTTGTGGCAATTGTTGTGTCTGCCATTGTTGTGGCAGGGGTGATTATTTCCACAGGTGTTGTGACTGCTGTTGTCATTGAGACTGTTGTTGTTTCTGCCACTATTGGGGTGGTGGTTGTTGCTTCAGCGGGTGTCGTGACTGCTGTTGTCGTAAAGTCTGCTGTTGTAGCAACTGTGGTTTTTTCAGTTGTTGTGGCGGTGGTCATTTGTTCTGCAGCTGTTGTAAAGTCTGTTGTTGTGGCAGCTGTTGTTTCTTCCATTGTGGCAGTAGTTATTATATCTGCGGATGTCGTGACTTCTGTTGTAGTAGAGTCTGTTGTGGCAACTGATGTTGTTTCGGCAGGAGATTCCACTGCTGTTGCGACTGTTGTTGTTTCTGTCATTGTTGTGGCAGGGGTTGTTGATTCCATTGGTGTTGTGACTGCCATTGTGGGAGAGTCTGTTGTTGTGGCAAAGGTTGTTTCAGTAGGTGTCGTCATTGCTGTTGTTTTGACAACTGCTGATATTGCTGCCGTTGTCGGGGCAGGTGTCATTACTTCTGTTGTTGTTGCAACTGTTGTTTTTCCTGTCCTTGTTGTGGAAGCAGTTGTTGTGACTGCTGCTGTTGTTGCAACTGTTGTTGTTTCTGCAGTTGTGGCGGTGGTTGTCTGTTCTGCAGCTGTCGTGAATGCCGTTGTGGGAGACTCTGTTGTTGTGGCTACTGTTGTTTCTTCCATTGTTGTGGCAGCCGTTATTATTTCTGCAGGTGTCGTGACTTCTGTTGTGGTAGAGTCTGTTGTGGCAACTGTTGTTGTTTCGGCAGGTGTCATCACTGCTGTTGTCATTGCGACTGTTGTTGTTTCTGCCACTTTTGTGTCCGTGGTTGTTGTTTCCGCAGCTGTTATCATTGCCGTGGGAGAGTCTGTTGTTGTGGCAACTGTTGTGTCTGCCATTGTTGTGGCAGTGGTGATTATTTCCACAGGTGTCGTGACTGTTGTTGTCATTGCGACTGTTGTTGTTTCTGCCACTATTGGGGCGGTGGTTGTCGTTTCAGCGGGTGTCGTGATGACTGTTGTAGTAATGTCTGCTTTTGTAGCAACTGTTGTTTCTTCAGTTGTTGTGGTGGTGGTCATTTGTTCTGCAGCTGTTGTGAATGCTGTTGTGGTAAAGTCTGTTTTTGTGGCAACTGTTGTTTCTTCCATTGTTGTTATTATATCTGCAGATGACATGACTTCTGTTTTGGTAGAGTCTGTTGTGGCACCTGTTGTTGTTTCAGCAGGAGTCGTCACTGCTGTTGCGACTGTTGTTGTTTCTGTCATTGTTGTGGCACGGGTTGTTGATTCTGTAGGTGTTGTGATTGCCATTAAGGGAGAGTCTGTTGTGGCGGCAAAGGTTGCTTCGGTAGGTGTCGTCATGGCTGTTGTTTTGATAACTGTTGATGTGTCTGCCGTTGTTTGGGCAGGTGTCATTACTTCTGTTGTTATAGCAACTGTTGTTTTTCCTGCCCCTGTTGTAGAAGCAGTTGTTGTGTCTGCCGGTGCTGTGACTGCTGTTGTTGTTTCTGCAGTTGTTGTGGCGGTGGTTGATTGTTCTGCAGCTGTTGTGACTGCCGTTCTGGGAGAGTCTGTTGTTGCTGTGTTAGCGGTTATTATATCTGCAGGTGTTGTGACTGCTGTTATTGCAACTGTTGTTGTTTCTGCATTAGTGGCGGTGGTTGTCTGTTCTGCAGCTGTCGTGATTGCCGTTGTGGGAGAGTCTGTTGTTGTGGCAACTGTTGTTTCTTCCGTTGTTCTGGCAGCGGTTATTATTTCTGCAGGTGTCGTGACTTCTGTTGTGGTAGATTCTGTTGTTGCAACTGTTGTTTCGGTAGGAGTCGTCACTGCTGTTGTCATTGCGACTGTTGTTGTTTCTGCCACTATTGTGTTAGTGGTAGTTGTTTCCGCAGCTGTCGTCATTGCCGTGGGAGAGTCTGTTGTTGTTGCAATTGTTGTGTCTGTCATTGTTGTGGCAGTGGTTATTATTTCCACAGGTGTTGTGACTGCTGTTGTCATTGCGACTGTAGTTGTTTCTGCCACTATTGGGGTGGTAGTTGTTGTTTCAGTGGGTGTCGTGACTGCTGTTGTAGTAAAGTCTGCTGGTTTAGCAACTGTTGTTTCTTCAGTTGTTGTGGCGGTGGTCATTTGTTCTGCAGCTGTCGTGAATGGTGTTGTGGTAAAGTCTATTGTTGTGGCAACTGTGGTTTCTTCCGTTGTTGTGGCAATAGTTGTTACAGCAGTAGTTGATGTTACCACTGGTATCATAACTGACGTGGTAGAGTCTGTTGTTGTGGCAATTGCTGTCTTGGCGGATGTCGTCACTGCTGTTGTTGTTTCTTCAGGTGTTGTACCCGTTGTATTTGATGTTGTTGTGGCAGCAGTTGTTTCCACCGGTGTCATGACTACCGTTGTCGAGTCTGCTGTTGTAGCAACTGCTGTTGTGTCCACCGCTGTTGTGGCAATGGTTGTTGTTCCTACGGGTGTCCTGACAGGTATTGCAGAATCTGTCGTTGCAACTGTTGTTGTGTCAACTGTCTTGGCAGGTTTCATCACTTCTGTTGTTGTTGGAACTGTTGTGGCAGCGGTTGTTGTTTCTGCAGGTGTTGTGACTGCTGTTGTGGTAGAGTCTGTTGTTATAACTGGTGTTCCTGTCGATGTTGTGGAAACTGTTGTTGTTTTTGCCATTCTTGTCATTTCTGTTGTTTCTGATGTTGTGTCAGGTGTTGTTTCCGCGAGTGTCGTGACTGCTGTTCTAGTGGAATCTGTTGTTGCGGCTACTGTTGTTGTATCTGCCATTGTTGTAACAACCTTTGTTGTTTCTACTGTTGTTGGAGCAGGGGTTGTTGTTTCTTCATGTGTTATGTCTGCTGTTGTTCCTGCAACTGTTGTTGTTCGTGCCATTGTAGTGGCAGAGGTTGTTCTCTCCTCAGTTGTCATAACTGCAGTTATGGTAGAATATGTTGTGGAAACATATGTTGTTTCCTCTGGTGTTGTGACTGATGTTATAGCAACTGTTGTTGTCCCTGCCGTTGTTGGGACAGCGCTTGTCCTTTCTGCAGGTGTCACGATTGCTGTTGTGGTAGAGTCTCTTGTTGTGGCAGCTGCTTTTGAGTTCGCAGGTGTCACTGCTGTTGTAAAGTCTGGTTTTGTGGTTGTTATTTCCAGAGGTGTTGTCACTTTATTTGTCCCCAAAGTTGTTGTTGGATCAGGGGTTGCCATTGTGCTCGATGTTGGTGGCAGTGCACTGATTGGCATCAAACCTTTGTTGTGAAAAAAAAAGACTTTTCAACAATTTTCTCGTGTGTACAGGACTATACAACATATGTGACTCACTGTTTGAACAGATCAAGTTACCTATTAGTAGGAACGTTGCCAGCATCTGTCGGATGAGCATCTTGTTTGTTTGTTTTTCTGTACAATGGGAAAAACAATATTCAACAAACATGCAGCTGGGTAGCAGCTATGTGTGTTCTTACAATTGAGTCTTAGTTCTGCCTCATTGAAACATTTTAATTCAATAGCATAACGCCTATAATTATTGAAATGAGAGTAATATAATAATGACATGTCACGATGACCCACAACACACACTTTTTCTTCATTTTTATACAAATTATTGGGAATTAAAAGATATTAATGAAAATCAGTATTAAAAATAAAATGAGTTATAATTTGATTCAGAAAAATACTGATTAAATGAAACCTGCATTTTCTGTCTTCTGCACTTTTTATAATTTAGCTAAAATAATTATTGTAAAAATAAAATACACATGAAATCGTCTTTGCGACACTAACGTTTTCCCCTCAGCTTTGATATTTAAAATAATTTATAAATAATTTATAAATATAAATAAAATGCAATTGAAATGTCGTGAAGTTAATAATTCAAAATGATGAATCCTGCATATTACATTCCTTCTACTTCTAAGATGGTACAGTACACAGAAAAATATTCGATGTGTTGACAAAAACGATGACAAAACTAATTAGTTGGTTTGTTCTTGGACAAACATTAGCAAAAATCTACAATTAAGTTTACCATATTTATGTTACTGTTCAAGAATACAACAAAATTGACATACCTTAAATTATGATCAATCAAAGCTGAAAATTATCTTGCATTCTCCTTTTTTGGATTTTCGTAATTCCAGTTTGAGACTACACCTTGCTGAGTGTCTCTGTGCATCTTTCCCAGTGGCTTTTATAACGCAACTGTACAAAAGGTGTTTGACCTGAACCCAAGGTGATGCATTCGGCAGCAATCTTGCTAAAGATTATTGAACAATTCCTGGATCAAGGCTGTCAGCTGTCACTCACACCCTCTATTCTTTTGTCGTCATGCATTCCGGCTGATTCTAATGTCACATAAAGCAAATAAAGAATGAGCAACGAGGGCGGAACCCCATGGACCGCATACTCATTTAAAGAAAACAGATGAAGCATCAGACAGTATATGTCGATATTTATTAGTACTTGAGTCTTGATTTTTCTTTGACTTTATACGCTCTACATTTGAAGATCCATAATCCATAATTTCCACAATATCCATAATTTCTACCCTTTGTCAGATTATGCTTGTTACTCTTTTTTTGCTCAGATGACAACACGACGTAAAAAGTCAGAGAATTGAGATCTCGGTTTGAGATTTAGCTGTCTTCTATGACGTTGAAAATAAAAAGAGACATAGATGGAGAAACATGAACCAGAGAGAAAGATGACATTCCCCATGTATGGCTTCATTCAAGAAAATAATGTAATTTAATGTTGTTTATACCAAAAAGGATTGATAGCAAATGCACTCAATAAAAGGGAAACATTTTTTCTGTGCGTGCCAATTTTCTCCTTATCATGCCAAGTTATGGAGTACATACATACAGGTAGCTAATATAGGTATAAGGTGTCTAATTATAGTAGCAATGGTACACTCTCAGGTTTCTGTTGAACTAAAGCAATGCAGCGACGAGAAAAAGATGATCCCCGTGACGTCTCTTTTCATTCATGTCACACGTTTGTTGGTTTAACATTTGTAATGTCGCACTTTTGGGAACAAAACAATTTCAACGTGACGTCCCAATTTATTTGCACAATGCACACTTAATTCCATGATTCATACATTATTATGTCATATGAAGGCAAAACATGCACGCAAGATATTAATATAATCATTCGAGTTTATTGTAATTACGTTTTATTACGAGTGTCTCTCTCGTAGAGTGATTCCCAACCACTGCTGGCAACTTGGCTCGAAAATAATGATTATAATGCAGGTTTGTTTTTCTATCTATGCCAGTGACGTTGAGTGAAAAGTAGAACCATTAAAATAGACGGCACAAGGCATATTGAACCTGCTGTGGTGATACAATTTCTCGACAGGGCGGAAGGCTTCGTGACGTCTAGAGCGAAATTAATACATTTTCTGTATTAACATCTATACAGGAAAGAAAAATGCCATCAAGCGATTGATTGATGGACGGACGGATGGAAAAATCCACTATTCTAACTGAACAACAAAGGGTCTGAAAAAAACAACAGATTAAGCATATACATATATTTTTTTATTTTTCAAATATGCCGTTTTCTGGATTTTTACACAAAAATCAACTCATTCATGTGGGGCCCATGGTGGGTTTTGGGATATTTGAATGGACATTCATACTCACCCGCCATGTTAAATTTCTTTTTTTTTTTTTTTTTTTTAAATTACTTTGTGAATATGTTTCTGAACACGTTTTATGCTGTTATATGCAAATAGTACTATTGTATCAGTGGCGAGTAGGGGTGTAACGATTCATCGATACACATCGATTAATCGATATAATGCTCTACGATTTGTTGGCATCGATGCTAAACGTAAACATCGATCTATATCGCCCGTTTTTGACCTCGGACATTAGACACGACTTTATTTTGAAATCCAGTTCATTGTTGCTTGCTTCCTCTTTCCGGGAGCAGTGCGCGGCGTGTTGAGTTGTGAGCAGAGCAGGCACGTGAAAGGGGAGGCGACAACTACGCGGCTCCTGGGCTGGTGCTATGGCTAGTGTCCAAGAAGACGAGGAAATTCGCTCCCCTTTGGGCTTCAAGTCATTCGTTTGGAAGCACTTTGTAATTTCCTAAATAAAGAGTTTGCAGTACGTTGTTGATTTTGCGTATGAATTGTTATAAATCAGGATATTGTTCTATATCGATCGTAGAGCACTATATCGTGATGTATCGTGAATGAATCACAGCAGGCTTTAAGATATCGTATCGAGTTCTTTGTATCGATATGATATCGTATCGTTACAAAACCCGCGATTTACACCCCTAGTTTGTAACCCTAACCTTGATTTAAAACCCTAGTCGGAAACCCTAACCCTAGCTTGAAACCCTAATTAGCAATGGCAAAACTCCTTGGAAACCCTGGTCGGAAACCCTAACCCTAGTTTTGAAAGCCTAGTTAGAAACCCTAATCTTAGAAACCCTAACAGCTTTAAAACCTAGTTTGTAACCCTAAGCTTGGTTTAAAACCCTAGTCGGAAACCCTACCCCTTGTTTGAAACTTTAATTAGCGATGGCAAAACTCCTTGGAAACCCTGGTCGGAAACCCTAACCCTAGTTTTGAAAGCCTAGTTAGAAACCCTGATCTTAGAAACCATAAAAGTAGTTTGAAACCCTCATTGGAAACCCTAACCCTAGCATTAAAACCTAGTTTGTAACCCTAACCTTTGTTTAAAACCCTAGTCGGAAACCCTAACCCTAGTTTGAAACCCTAAATAGCAATGGCAAAACTCCTTGGAAACCCTGGTCGGAAACCCTAACCCTCGTTTTGAAAGCCTAGTTAGAAATCCTAATCTTAGAAACCCTAAAAGTAGTTTGAAACCCTCGTTGGAAACCCTAACCCTAGCTTTAAAACCTAGTTTGAAACCCTAACCTTGGTTTAAAACCCTAGTCGGAAACCCTGAGCCTAGTTTGAAACCCTTATTAGCGATGGCAAAACTCCTTGGAAACCCTAGTCGGAAACCCTAACCCTAGTTTTGAAAGCCTAGTTAGAAACCCTAACCCTAACCCTAGTTTTGAAAGCCTAGTTAGTAACCCTAACCCTAACTCAAAATACCTAACCCTAGTTTTGAAAGCCTAGTTAGAAACCCTAACCCCAACCCTAATCCTAACCCTAACCCTAACTTTGGAAACCCTAGTCGGAAACCCTAACCCTAGTTTTGAAAGCCTAGTTAGAAACCCTAACCCTAACCCTAGTTTTGAAAGCTTAGTTAGTAACCCTAACCCTAACCCTAACCCTAGTTTTGAAAGCCTAGTTAGAAACCCTAACCCCAACCCTAATCCTAACCCTAATTTTGGAAACCCTAGTCGAAAACCCTAACCCTAGTTTTGAAAGCCTAGTTAGAAACCCCAATCTTAGAAACCCTAAAAGTAGTTTGAAACCCTCGTTGGAAACCCTAACCCTAGCTTTAAAACCTAGTTTGAAACCCTAACTTTGGTTTAAAACCCTAGTCGGAAACCCTGAGCCTAGTTTGAAACCCTAATTAGCGATGGCAAAACTCCTTGGAAACCCTAGTCGGAAACCCTAACCCTAGTTTTGAAAGCCTAGTTAGAAACCCTAACCCTAACTCTAGTTTTGAAAGCCTAGTTAGTAACCCTAACCCTAACTCTAACCCTAACCTTAACTCTAACTCTAACCCTAACCCTAAATCTAACCCTAACCCTAGTTTTGAAAGCCTAGTTAGAAACCCTAACCCCAACCCTAATCCTAACCCTAACCCTAACCCTAACTTTGGAAACCCTAGTCGAAAACCCTAACCCTAGTTTTGAAAGCCTAGTTAGAAACCCTAATCTTAGAAACCCTAAAAGTAGTTTGAAAGCCTCGTTGGAAACCTTAAGCCTAGCTTTAAAACCTAGTTTGTAACCCTAACCTTGGTTTAAAACCCTAGTCGGAAACACTAACCCTAGTTTGAAACCCTAATTAGCAATGGCAAAACTCCTTGGAAACCCTGGTCGGAAACCCTAACCCTAGTTTTGAAAGCCTAGTTAGAAACCCTATTCTTAGAAACCCTAAAAGTAATTTGAAACTAAGGGTGTAACGATTCATCGATACACATCGATTAATCGATATAATGCTCTACGATTTGTTGGCATCGATGCTAAACGTAAACATCGATCTATATCGCCCGTTTTTGACCTCGGACATTAGCCGCGACTTTATTTTGAAATCCAGTTCATTGTTGCTTGCTTCCTCTTTCCGGGAGCAGTGCGCGGCGTGTTGTGTTGTGAGCAGAGCAGGCACGTGAAAGGGGAGCCGACAACTACGCGGCTCCTGGGCTGGTGCTATGGCTAGTGTCTGTCCAAGAAGACGAGGAAATTCGCTCCCCTTTGGGCTTCAAGTCATTCGTTTGGAAGCACTTTGTAATTTCCTAAATAGTTTGCAGTACCTTGTTGATTTTGCGTATGAATTGTTATAAATCAGGATATTGTTCTATATCGATCGTAGAGCTCTATATCGTGATGTATCGTGAATGAATCACAGCAGGCTTTATGATATCGGCAAATATCGTATCGCGGATCTTAGTATCGATATGATATCGTATCGTTACAAAACCCGCGATTTACACCCCTAGTGGCGAGTATTTGGGGATTTCAATAAGGCACCTGGGACAACTGCGGGGGTCCTCTTTACCCGGAAGTAGTTGACAGTGAACGGGAGTTTCGCCGGGTCTTGACTGTAACTGCCGCTGTTGGGTGTGTTTCAGGTGAGTTACGCTGTTGAAAAGATGATCAGAACTCGCGATACTGCCGGTATACTGCCTAAATATGAATCATTTAGTTTTTCCACAGTGTGGATATAACCTTTTATGCTATGTTTTTATTTTTATTTATCTCCCTATAATGTACTAGTCTGTCATTCTGTATGTCTGCTTTGTCAGGCTTAGTTAATGTAATGTCTAATGTCTATTAGTTTGTCTGTCCTGTCTATGTTCTATGTTACGAGGACAACGGATGAAATTTAGCTCCGGCTAATTCCGACTGGTTTTACACTGGGATGTTTGTATATTTGTCTGTATCTTTAGTGTTCATCAAACGGGTACTGTCCTGTCTAAATAAATAAAATAAAATAAAAAAATAAAAAAATGATACATACGGTTACGGTTGTACATTGTATAATTTTGCGTAGAACATGAACAGTGTGTGATGTTTATAACGGGTCGTCTGTACCCGGAAGTAGTTGACAGTGAGCGGGAGTTTCGCCGGGTCTTGACTGTAACTGCCGCTATTGTGTGTGTTTTTCAGTAAATTTATTATTATATAAGTACATTTATTATTATTTAAATGCTATTATTACATCAGGGTAAGTATTTCTTTACACACGCGTGCGTGGAGTGATTCGCGTCCATGCGTGCGACATTCATATTTTCAATATTAGTGAGGTACAGGACTATGTTCGTATATTTGGGGTATTTTTATATTCTTTGAGATGCATTTCTCTCCATTTTCCATTGAAAACATGAATGTTTATCCCAAAAATTTTACATTTTTCTCTTTTGTTTCTAAATTTAATCAAGGGCCACTCAAAGTGTGGTTGGGGGCTGCATGTGGGCCGATGGTCCAGCAGTTGCCTATGTCCGGTATACATAAGTGTTGACAGGCTTAAATTTTGATAGAAGGATTTCCATTTGCATACAATTTGTGGCCAGACAACAAATTATATTCCAGTCCTGCTCATCGGTATTGGCATCCCTTTATTTTTTGCCTACATTATTTTTTTTGCATTCATTGCCAGAAAGCTCTATTTTTGTTTCGTCCATCCAGAAAACATCTTCCTCGAAGGCTTGTGGTTTGTCCAGGTACTCCTTGGCAAAGTTTAGTTGTACCTTTTCATATGGTTGCCTGTCTTTCTTGGCCTTTGCCCATGACAGCCTGTTTAGTTCCATGTGCTGCGTATGGTACGTGTTGCACAGTGAGTTTTCAAAAAAAAAGTTCTCACATTATTTATTGCTTTAAATGGTTGTTTATCATTTGCTCTTTTGGGAAAAACACAAGTTCTCTATAGAAAATAAAATATTTCACTTGTTTTTTTTTCTCTCAGGACACATTCTGTATTATGTACATTCACTTCATGGGTGTCGATAATAATGAGCAGGACCCTACAAGAGTGTTGGTAAATCCCAGCAGGGTAAGTTTTATTGTATTTTTTTTTTTTACACAGTCACATTTTTCATATTGCTTCTTATAGTGTATAAAGATTTTTTATTTCTCTATATATTGTACTAAGTCTTTTGTTCCTATACAATCAACAAAGAATTTGTTTAGTATACAGTGTAAATAGGTTTAAATTGTTGTAGCAGTCTGTTTTTGAGTTCTCCAATAAACCCTGGTCCAAGCTGCCTATGGTCGCCCTGCTCCATTCCATCCATGACAGTAGCGCCTTAAGGTTTCCAGTGTTACATAGTGACCAGAAAGTTTTCTTTCATTAGTGTACATTGTTTAAAGGCTTTGATATTATACAGTGTACAAAGGCTTTATTTTTTATATAGTTTTAAAAGGCTTTAATTTGTACATAGTGTATAACAACTTTCATTTGTGTGAAATGGCTAAAGACTTCAGTTCTTACACAGTGTACAAAGCTCCCATATAAATAGTATCTACAGGCTTTAATTTTACTAGACAGTCAGAAAATCTAAATGCTTTCATCCTTATACAGTCTGCAAAAGCTTTAATTTACATACACTTCCATTTACATGTAACTTAATGATCGGCGATTCACAGCGACCAATTTTAGACCCCCTGAGATTTTTTGGCAAACTGGCCCAAGATGCTACTGCTGGCCCAGCAGTAACCATGACAACAGCACCATGCCAGATGCGGTGATGAGGCTCGTCTTGTGGCTTGCTGCACTTGAAACTATTAAGAAGAACATATAAAACAATAAGCTTCTAATAATTGTGCAAAAATTACGTTTTTTGTTTTATATAGCTTACGTATGGATGAGGTGGGGGCTATAGTCCCTTCATCGCCACTACCGGACAGTTCGTTGTCGCCAAATGGTTCGTCATCGCTGAACAGGTTTTCTTGGCCATAGGCAGTCATAAACACCCAGGCCAATATCAAAACTAAAACCATTTTTTTGGACATTGCTTTCAAAGCACTCCCTGTAATGATGGCAAAAGGTCAGTTTTTATCAAATTCTGACAATATGAAATAAACACATCTGCTCCAATGGTTTAGATTAAAATAAATACATATCAAATTAATCTACAATTTTGGGATTAAGACTATATTATTTTACAATTTGTTGCATCTTGAAATATACAGGACGATCAAATTGATCAATCTTAAAGTTTTTGCGGGTGCGTACTACAATTAATTGTATAATTGACAAATTTACGAGTCTTCATGAAATTTGCATAGCAGTAACACAACAAAATCAGCATATATTTTGATTGTACATATTATGCAGCCTACCTTAAAATGTGTGAATTGAAGCAAAAAGCTGTAATCTATGATCTTTCTGGAAAAAATGCGTTTCTTCACAGGTGAAAATTCTTGACAACCACTTATATGGGTTCTACATGGGGCGGAGATATAAATTGATAAGCCACAGCCTTTGGGGGGGGGGGGAAATACTCCTACTGTGTCATTCGTCAACAATATCGCTTCAACAACATTAAGTACCGTAATTTTCGGACTATAAGTCGCACCGGAGTATAAGTCGCACCAGCCATTAAATGCCCAAAAAAGTGAAAAAAAACCATATATATGTATATAAATCGCTCCTGAGTATAAGTCGCCCCCCACCCAAACTATGAAAAAAAAACGCGACTTATAGTCCGAAAATTACGGTACTCGTGTACTTGTATTGTAAATGCCACTAAATTGAGAATCTGATTATTTTTTTGATTTTACTTCTTTATTATAATAATTATAATAATAGTCTTTCTAAAAACAGACAGACTCAGTCAAGGGCTTTTTTTTTTTTTAACAGTAATACTAACATAATAATACTAGTAATCACCAAGATGAAATGCTGTCTTACCCGTTTCACCACAAATTTAACGTTGTCGACCCAATCCTATCTACAAGATGATCTGATAGTATTGCAGTCTCTAAAAATATCTCATACAAATGTCTCATACTCGTTATCAGCAATTCCTCTCCAATCTTTCTTCCATTGTTTTGAATTGAAATCAGAAGACGCCAGCATCATCGTGTGACGTCAGTGCTTCCCCAGTCATGAAACCTACAGCACGTCACTGCATCTAATTATCTGTCACGGAAACATTTGGATCATTGTTTTGTTCTATGGGGATGGCTAGCGTGATGTCACTAGACGTCGGCACGTCATTTGGGGTTGACGTCTTCTCAAAAATACATAGTTCATGGGACACATTTAATCCAGACAAACAGGTTGTAGGGGTACATTTGCCTGTCTTGTGTGCCGACACCGCGAGTTCGATTCTCGCATATAACGGTGTGAATATATGTGTGTATGTGCAACCCAAAAAAAAAAAAAAAAAAACCACTATAGGTCAGGTGTTGTGCATAACTGTTTCCTCTGTTATTCACGGTGGGAATTCATTACATCGCCTATGGCGCACCTTGTGGACATTTAGTCCAAAGATTACACTTTGGGGAGCTTCTATATTCTATAATGTACCTTATTTAGAAGAACACATACTATATACAACTAAAAAAATTTCCATGCCACTACTAGAATGTTATTTTTCAATATTTGCTGAAAACATTTGACATTTTGCTGCAATTCTTCAATGTTATCCATTTTAACCATGTTCATTTGTTTTGGAATAGAAACTGCACACACGCACAAACACACACACGTCACTTGTCAGCTTGACTCATTCAGTGTTGTTTCATTCCACTTTGGTTTCCGCTTCTAATATTAGAGAGGCTCATCAACATGCTCGTCCTTTTCATTTTTTTTTGTCAATGGCATGACGTAATGGTCACCTAAAGCACATTGTTCATTGATTCACCTTTTTCCACGATTGACAAAATTGAAATTGTGGTTGGCTAATTGGAGATGGAAAGTTATTTCGGTTTGTCCAGGTAGCAACGGGTCAACATTTCCATCACATCCCAGTCTTTAGAAATGCTGAGTGTTGCTGTATTAATCCCTTTGTAGTTATCGGGGAGTATGAATACCGTATTTTCCGCACTATTAGGCACGCTTAAAAACTGAAAATTTACTCAAAAAAACACAGATTTCCACAATTTCCCAGAAAGAAATCTGTCAGAATGTTGATTATCAAAATCTGCTTAAAAGGTTCCTTCAAATGTAAAATAACGTAAATTGGTTATTTCTCAACATAAGATCATTCGGGCCGAAACTTGGCGGGTTCTTAAAGTCCAGGCATCAAATGACCTCAAAACGAGATTTTGTGAAAATTATTGGTGAGGAAGAGCTCATGTACTTAACTCATTAAAAGGGAATGTAATTTGTTCTGGAGGATTCTGGAGCAAATCGAAGTACTCATTTGATGTTTGTAAAAAAAGACTACACTAGGTTTCAATTACTGGTTTCTTTTCACGGCCAGCCAAGGTGTTGTAACAAGAATGAGTGCCAAAATCACATCTCTAAGTGCTTAAATTCTTATAGTACCTTAAGGTTTCAAGTCTTATATAGTGACCAGAAAGTTTTCTTTCATTAGTATACATTGTTAAAAGGCTTTGATTAATATACAGTGTACAGAGGCTTTAATTTGTATATAGTTTTAAAAGGCTTTAATTTGTACACAGTGTATAACAACTTTCATTTGCATGGCATGTCAAAAGACTTCAGTTCTTACAGTGTCCAAAGCTTCCATTTAAATAGTATCTACAGGCTTTAATTTTACTAGTCAGTAAGAAAATCCAAAAGCTTTTGTTCTCATACAGTGTGCAAAAGCATTGATTTACATACACCTCCCTATAAATATAGCTTAATGATATGGCAATCGGCGATCCCTGGCGACCAATTTTGCCAAATCGGCCCAAGATGCTACTGCTGGCCCACCAGTAACCATGACACCAGCACCATGCCAGATGCGGTGATGAGGCTCGTCTTATGGCTCGCTGCGCTTGAAATCACTATTAAGAAAAAGATATAAAATAATAAGCCTCTAATAATTGTGCAAAAATTACTTTGTTTTCTTTATATAGCTTACGTATGCCGTTGACAAAAATGGATGAAGTGTCCACGTTGAAGGCTGTGATGTCGGACGCCGCGTTGATCAAAACGTTAGCAATGGCATTATTGCTGGGCACCAGGCTGGATTCGAATCTCAAGTCCATGGAGTTGACAATAGAGCCATTACTGCAAAAAAAATCCTCACTCATGAATACTCAGCCAGAAATACACCTCTACTTTATTTATTTATTTACCTGAATGACGTTACTGTCAGGTCGTTGAATGAAGAAAACGTGACATTGTAGAATGGTTCAAGCTGTAGAGAAAGCGTCACAATGTATCAGCTTTGTTTATCGCATAGTTGGAATGCAGAGAATCAAGTATTGCAATGAGTAGGCTGAATTTTGGTGGCTTCACAGCAGGATGAGTCGGAATGCTCCGTATCACTGTTAACATAAACGCTAAAAATGAAGCCTTTTCTGTGGGCTACCACTACTACTTTTTTTGTAATTATAATTATGGGAATACTTGAATCTCAGCATTTAACAAAAAACTGTTATTTTTGTCAAATGCTGAGAATCAAGCATTCTGACGACTGTCAACATTTGCAAAAAAAATGAAACAGTTTGAGCTTGCGCCTAAATTAGCGTGAATGCTTTTTCCCCCAGAATTTCTCCAACCTAACACTTTTGTAAGCTCCATAACGTTTTGTAAGTCAAAACAATTAGGGAAGGTGCTTTACTCTAATGCTGTTGTGAATCTCAAAACATTTTTCCAAGGGCCTCACCGTCATCTTGATGAGTTCCGCTCGACTGATAAACGCAGCAGATGACTGATTGAGCAAGTCGCTTGTGAACACCTCGCCGACAGACGTAAACCTCAAAGTCCGAGTGGTGAGTGATGTGCTCGTCACGGGGTTCTCGGTGGACGCCATAGCTGGAGCCGCAGTGGCGTTGGGTTTTGCTGTTGTCAAATTTCTTTGCGGAGAGTCTGGCACAACAATCGGGAGACACTTGGTTCATCCTTGTACTCACAACAAATTTACTACAACAAAAATTACTAGACCAAAAATTCTTGCTACTCCCTAATAAACCTCCACCGATGGCACAAAAATTACAAAAATGGTTTTAACATCCCAACGGCGGACATGGCCAAGCTGTTGACGGCGGGAGAACTCACCAATGACTTCAATGCTCTCAACGAAAAGGTTGAAGGTGTTGTTGGGCTGGCCGAGCATTTCCTCCAAGGTAGCGACGACGTCCTCGTCCGCGGGAGTGGTAGATGTGTTCTTGAACTCCAGTCCAACTTCCACTTGCGTCTTATCCATTCGCGTCAACACCACAGCGCGGCTGTGTGGAAAGACCCAAAATATGTTTTCATTTGGATACAGCTTCATATATTCTCAATTCTCAAAACAAGTGCACAAACTTACAAAATTCGAATAACAAAGGTACGAATAAAGACAATGCCATATCTCGTCCTGTAGATGATGTCATACTGTAACATGGGAAAAAAGGTGACAAATTAGAAGCCAGAAAAACATTAAAAGCCAGGACAAAAAGCATCGTGAGGATGTCAACTGGACCCACCGCAGTCACAACCCTCCTTTCAAGAGCTTTGTACTGTGGACTGTTGACGTTGTTGAATTCTTCCACAAACGGTTCCCCCAAAGTTGCCGACAGCACAACAACCGGTGGTGAAGATGTGGGGACTACTGCTGGAGTTGTTGGATTTGGAGCAGTAGGCCCCTGAGTGATTGTTGGCCCTTTAGTTGTTGTAGGGACATTGGTAGGAGTTGGTCCTACATTGATGGTTGGCCCTTTAGTTGTAGGGACATGGGTGGGGGTTGGCTCTTGAGTGATGGTTGGCCCTTTAGCTGTAGGGACATGGGTGGGGGTTGGCTTTTGAGTGATGGTTGGCCCTTTAGTTGTAGGGACATCGGTGAGTGTTGGCTCTTGAGTGATGGTTGGCCCTGTAGTTGTAGGGACATGAATGGTGGTTGGCTCTTGAGTGATGGTTGGCTCGTTAGTTGTAGGGAGATGGGTGGGGGTTGGCTCTTCAGTGATAGTTGGCTCGTTAGTTGTAGGGACATGGGTGGGGTTTGGCTCTTGAGTGATGGTTGGCTCGTTAGTTGTAGGGACATGGGTGGGGGTTGGCTCTTGAGTGGTAGTTGGCTCTTGAGTGGTAGTTGGCTCGTTAGTTGTAGGGACATGGGTGGGGGTTGGTCCTTGTGTGATGGTTGGCCCGTTCGCTGTAGGGACATGGGTGGGGGTTGGCTCTTGAGTGATAGTTGGCTCGCTAGTTGCAGGGACATGGGTGGGGGTTGGCTCTTGAGTGATAGTTGGCTCGTTAGTTGTAGGGACATGGGTGGGGGTTGGCTCTTGAGTGATAGTTGGCTCGTTAGTTGTAGGGACCTGGGTGGGGGTTGGCTCTTGAGTGATAGTTGGTTCGTTAGTTGTAGGGACATGGGTGGGGGTTGGCTCTTGAGTGATGGTTGGCTCGTTAGTTGCAGGGACATGGGTGGGGGTTGGCTCTTGAGTGATAGTTGGCTCGTTAGTTGTAGGGACATGGGTGGGGGTTGGCTCTTGAGTGAGATTTGGCGCGTTAGTTGTAGGGACCTGGGTGGGGGTTGGCTCTTGAGTGATAGTTGGTTCGTTAGTTGTAGGGACATGGGTGGGGGTTGGCTCTTGAGTGATGGTTGGCTCGTTAGTTGTAGGGAGATGGGTGGGGGTTGGCTCTTCAGTGATAGTTGGCTCGTTAGTTGTAGGGACATGGGTGGGGTTTGGCTCTTGAGTGATGGTTGGCTCGTTAGTTGTAGGGACATGGGTGGGGGTTGGCTCTTGAGTGGTAGTTGGCTCTTGAGTGGTAGTTGGCTCGTTAGTTGTAGGGACATGGATGGGGGTTTGCTCTTGAGTGATAGTTGGCTCGTTAGTTGTAGGGACATGGGTGGGGGTTGGCTCTTGAGGGGTAGTTGGCTCGTTAGTTGTAGGGACATGGGTGGGGGTTGGCTCTTGAGTGATAGTTGGCTCGTTAGTTGTAGGGACCTGGGTGGGGGTTGGCTCTTGAGTGATAGTTGGTTCGTTAGTTGTAGGGACATGGGTGGGGGTTGGCTCTTGAGTGATGGTTGGCTCGTTAGTTGCAGGGACATGGGTGGGGGTTGGCTCTTGAGTGATAGTTGGCTCGTTAGTTGTAGGGACATGGGTGGGGGTTGGCTCTTGAGTGAGATTTGGCGCGTTAGTTGTAGGGACCTGGGTGGGGGTTGGCTCTTGAGTGATAGTTGGTTCGTTAGTTGTAGGGACATGGGTGGGGGTTGGCTCTTGAGTGATGGTTGGCTCGTTAGTTGTAGGGAGATGGGTGGGGGTTGGCTCTTCAGTGATAGTTGGCTCGTTAGTTGTAGGGACATGGGTGGGGTTTGGCTCTTGAGTGATGGTTGGCTCGTTAGTTGTAGGGACATGGGTGGGGGTTGGCTCTTGAGTGGTAGTTGGCTCTTGAGTGGTAGTTGGCTCGTTAGTTGTAGGGACATGGATGGGGGTTTGCTCTTGAGTGATAGTTGGCTCGTTAGTTGTAGGGACATGGGTGGGGGTTGGCTCTTGAGGGGTAGTTGGCTCGTTAGTTGTAGGGACATGGATGGGGGTTTGCTCTTGAGTGATAGTTGGCTCGTTAGTTGTAGGGACCTGGGTGGGGGTTGGCTCTTCAGTGATAGTTGGCTCGTTCGTTGTAGGGACATGGGTGGGGGTTTGCTCTTGAGTGATAGTTGGCTCGTTAGTTGTAAGGACATGGGTGGGGGTTGGCTCTTCAGTGATAGGTGGCTCGTTAGTTGTAGGGACATGGGTGAGGGTTGGCTCTTGAGTGATAGTTGGCTCGTTAGTTGTAGGGACATAGGTGGGGGCTACAGTCCCCTCATCGCCACTACCGGACTGTCCGTCGTCGCCGCTGCCGGACTCTCCGTCGCCGCTGCCGGACTCTCCGTCGCCGCTGCCGGACTCTCCGTCGCCGCTGGACGGGGTTTCTTGGCCATAGGCAGCCATTAACACCCAGGCCAATATCAAAACTAAGACCAGTTTTTTGGACATTGCTTTCAAAGCACTCCCTGAAATGATGGCAAAAGGTCAGTATTTATCGAGTTCTGACAATATGAAGTAAACACATCTGCTCCAATGGTGTATATTAAAATAAATACATATCAAATTAATTTACAGTTTAGAGATTAAGACTACCGTTTTTTTCCATGTATAATGCACCCCCATGTATAATACGCACCCTAAAAATGGCATGTCGATGCTGGAAAAAAGCCTGTACCCATGTATAATATGCACCCAAATTTTGACCTTTTTTTTAATTATTATTTATTTATTTAATTTTTTTAAAGTCCCAATGATCGTCACACACGCGTCTGGGTGTGGTGAAATTTGTCCTCTGCATTTGACCCATCCCCGTGTGATTTTGATCCATCCCCTGGGGGAGAGGGGAGCAGTGAGCAGCAGCGGCGCCGCGCTCGGGAATCATTTGGTGATCTAACCCCCCAATTCCAACCCTTAATGCTGAGTGCCAAGCAGGGAGGCAATGGGTCCCATTTTTATAGTCTTTGGTATGACCCGGCCGGGTTACTTAAGTCCGTAAACATAAAAGTATTTCAGAAAAAAGATCATCTTTGGGAACAACCGGATGTTATTCTGCCGGTCAGTATCACTGCACATGCAGTAGCAAACTCGATAGCAAAGAAATATGTGAGACTCTCAACGGGATCACCAATATTTGAGTGATGTTCCAGTTATTTATCACAATTATTTATTATTATAATAATAATATATATAATATATATAATAATTATTTATTTATTATTCACAATTGTCATGGTGATCTTTCTGGTGATTTCTTAACTAGGCTGGATGTATTTTTTTTGTTGGCGTTGATTTCTCCGACTGCCCAGAAAGGCACCACCGCGATCAGTTAGGTTAAAATGAAAAGAGAGGAAAGTGATGTTGTAAAGAACCATCCGTGACAAGATTTTCTTCAAAAATTGTTGTACCATGATTTTCTTCACAAAAAATAAAAAATTAAATAAAAAAATAAAAATTAAAAAAAAAATTGTACCCCTGTATAATGCGCACCCCAGATTTTAGGACAATAAATTAGTTAAATTTTGCGCATTATACATGGAAAAAAACGGTATATTATTTTTTGCGGTTGCGTACTACAATTAGTTGTACAGGGTCTGGCAAAATGATCTGACACATTTGTATGTTTAATAAAATGCAAATAAATTAAAGAAACAAAACAGTTTTTTTTTTATTTTCGAAAAGTACATATAATGCCGTTTTGTTTTGTTTCGTTTCATTTCATTTTCGTTTTGTTTTCGAATAATGTTATATAATAATGAATAATGAGCAATCTTAAAGTTTTTGCGGTTGCGTACTACAATTAATTGTATTATTGGCATGAAATTTGCATCG